>NC_090922.1:297050020-298300020 GCF_040938575.1 Ambystoma mexicanum
GAAAGGGTGTGTGCTACCACTGGGGGTTCCCGTATGCAATCTCATTTGAATACGACAGTCATAAATATCAACTGGTGACAGAAGAGGACATCCAGAGGGTCTCAGAGGAGTTTATGGAGATACCACACCTGGGACTGGAATCCTGGGCAGAGGGTGTGTGGGGGGGTACTAATGTCAAGGGAGGAAGCTGTCAGGAACAGACGGAAGGTTCCACCGGCCCGCAATTTAAAAAAACCTAACACCCCACCGAGGGGCCCAAAGCGTCTAGGAATTAAGTGGGTCGATGAGACAGTCTTCCTTGTTAGGTGGGGCTGGGGCGCAGATACAAAAGTGACCTAGCTAGGCCTACTGAGACTTGCTTAAATAAGGGAGTCTCAAACTCCATAGGCATCTATCTTTTTTATGTTGACACCCAGCACCTTCAGTACACTGTCACTGAGAAATCCTTTAGATTTCTCATAAGGTTTAAATACCTTTTCTTGTGCAAACTACTGTTCCCAAAAATAGTAAAGTGAAATTGAATTTACTTACCTTTTCTCTTATGGGTCCAGCAGCCACCATCTTATATGGAGTGCTGGGGGGGGGGGTACCTAGTAGCCCCTTATCCTACATTCTCATGTAACATTTTTTATGTTATCCTCACTACTGTAAATGGCTGGTGGCATTGGTTAAATTTTCCTACCATTGTGCTTTCCTACCACAGGCTGAATCCTCAGCTACAGTATAGCACCCATGGGTGACCTTTTTGTCAAAATGGCCCCGGTCTTCTTTTTTTTGCCATTTTCTGTCTGTGAGGTCTTTCTTGGGTTTTACTCTGTGCGTCAATGTCGAGTTCAGCCCTTTGTTAGTTTTGCCTTTGGCAGGCTTCAGCCCTGAAGCCTGCCTCTGGCTCCAGTGTATCTGGAAAGGCAGGATGTGAGTGAGGTTCCCGAAACCCCCCTGTCCTGAGTCTCTAGGAATGCCTGAATGCAACCAGTCCTGAATGACTGTCTATCTGTCCTGTAAGGACAACCACCCTGCTGTCTGATTGACAGCCTAGGCTGTGCATGAATGGGAGAAACCTGCTTAAAAGGCAAGGGCTTTGGGACTAGAGTCAGAGTAAACGAGGGAGAAACACCCAATAAAGAAACCGTGAACGAAGCTTGCTGCATCCTCCTGGACCTTTGAATTGCCCGGTGAAGCCCTACTGCTTTACTGAAAAGGTAGTTACTGAAATTCCCTTTTCTGTTGGACAAGAGAAGCTCCGGAAAGGGCCGTCTTCTTCCCTTGGGTTATTGAGACCAACTAACCCCGAGACGAACTCCACTGGACCATCTTACTCCGATTGGCTGCACTTCTTCGCTGCTGCAAGAACCGAGTGCCAGGGGTCGAGAAATCCATAGTCAAGTGCAATGTCTGCAATCCGGCCAGAAGCTCCAGGAGTCTCCTAAGGACCCTGTCAGGGTTGGCAACAGGTGGGTTAAAGGCAGGATTGACTGGAGGTCAGTGATTGTGCACAGAGTGGGAGAATGTTTTCTTAGGAGGAGATATTAATGGGGATTGGGCAGAATGCTGTGCTCTACCTTCCTTGCCTTAAATTTTACAGTTCTCCCAAGCCAAAATATCTGAACAATAGCTGTGGAGCTGATTGTTCTTGAAACTCCAGCCAATCACTTAGAATGTTCAGGAGAATTACTGACTGTCATTTGTATTTGTATTTATTTATTTATAACGCGCAAACCAGCAGGCCCGGAGGCATCAGGGCGCAATTTGTAAAAGGTTACAGATATGCAGGTATAACAGAGAATCATTAAACATTTACACATGGGATCCGATATGCAGGTATAACAAAGAATCATTATATACATTTACAAGAGGATCTTATATACATATGTACAATAGTTTCAGTGCCGATAGGTGATAGTAGCGGTCGGCAAGTCAGGGTAGGTCAGGAAGAAACGCGAAGCCGGCCTTAAAGCTGGTTGAAAAGCCAAGATCTAGTATTGGCTTTGAAGGTATTGAAAGAGTCTTCCGCTCTAATTGAAACAGGGAGGGAGTTCCATAACTTGGAAGCTAAGACGGGGAAACTTGAGCCCCCTGCTTTTTGCAATTTAAATCTGGGGATCGCTAGACAGTGGGATTGGGCTGTTCTTAGAGGTCGGGAGGTAGAGTGGCGCGACAGTCGACTACCAAGGTAGATCGGGGCTTTGTTGGCTAGGCATTTGTGCATAAGGGCGAGTGTTTTGAGTGAAATTCTCTGTTTGACAGGTAGCCAATTTACCTTACTTCTGGTTTCTGTGATGTGGTGGTGTCGGGGAATGTTTAAAGCGGCACGAATGGCGTTGTTTTGTGTCGTTTGAAGTCTGTTCAGGTTCTCTTGGCTGGTGCCAAGATAAAGAGCACTGCAGTAATCAATTTTAGCCATAATAAGGGTTCTCGCTAGCGTAACGCTGTTAGACGTAGTGAGGAATGGTCTGCAAGCTGCGATAAGTTTGCATGTGTATGCAGACGCAGATCTGACAGCGTTAGTTTGTCGGGTTAATGAGAGTGTGGCATCAAGGTAGAAACCTAACGTTTTGGTATCTTTTGAGACACGAATGATATTACCATCTATGTTGAATGACTGATAGGACGGCTCTAGTCTGCTCAGGCGTTGTGCAGTGCCCAAGATCAGGAGCTCCGTCTTGTCATCATTCAAGCACAACTGATGTTGGGCCATCCAGGCTTGGATGACCAAGTAGACGTCGTTAAGGGCCTTGGTGTCACCTAGATAATCACCAGTGATGGGGATGAGTATCTGGGTGTCGTCCGCATAGTTAGTATAGGAGACACCCAGATAGTCAAGCACATCAAAGAGTGGTTTCGTGAAAATGTTATAGAGTGTAGGTGACACACAAGATCCCTGAGGAACGCCACAGTGAATCGGGGAAGGGTCCGCGGCTGCGGATGGGGCAAAGACTCTCATGGATCTGTTGCTCAGGAAAGATTTGATCCAAGCCGCAGCCGAGGAAGAGGAGTTGGCAGCTGAATGGAGGTGCTCGCACAGGATCTGATGGTTGACCAGATCGAATGCGGCTGAAAGGTCGAGAAGTAGTAGCATTGCTAGTTTGCCTTGATCCTTTAGAACTTCGATTTGAGTTTTAAGGTCTAATAATGCGGTCTCTGTCCTGTGTCTGGGGCGGAAACCAGATTGTCGTAGACCTAGCAAGTTATTAGTTTCCAAGTAATTTTGGATCTGAAAGTATGCGGCACGGTCTAGGATCTTGAGCAGAAATGGTACAGTGGTGATAGGCCGGAAGTTAGTGGGAATGTTAGGGTCTAGGGAAGGTTTTTTAAGCAGTGGGATAACCCAAGCGTCCTTCAGATTGTCCGGGACAATACCTGTTTGAAAGGAAGAGTTGATGAAGGCCGTGATGAATGGGGCCAACTCATGCGCTGAGTCCTTGATAGTAGGGGCTGGGCACGGGTCACCTTGGCAGTTAGTTGGCTTAATTCTAAGAATTATATTTTCTACCTCTGCCACGGTAAGCGGAGAGAATGCGAATGGTGTGATATTGGTAGAGTCTGGCAAGGGGGCCTTAGTGAGGGAAGGAGCGTGGTTGTCGCGCTTCAGGCTGTCCTGTTTATCTTTGATTTTGTCTTGTAGTGTGGAGATTTTATTTAGTAAGGCTGCTTGGATGTTGGCACACCATTTACTATCTTTCACGCATGTGTCAGGGGGGGCGACTGGAGTTTCAAGCTCTCTTAGGATTTTAAAGAGTTCCTTGGTGTTCGAGTCGGCTTGAATAATGCGGTTGTTGAAAGATTCCTTTTTTGCCGTGATGATGGCATCTTTGTAGGAGAGTGAGGCTAGAAGGAAACTGTCTTTATGCTCATCTGAGGGGTGGCTTTTCCATCGATTTTCGGCACAGCGTTTAGCTTTGGGGAGCAATCTTAACTGTGGTGTGAACCATGAATTAAGATAAGCTTGAGGTTTAGCCTTTCTAAGTTTGAGAGGTGCTATACAATCAATGGCAGTTCGCATTGTTTGGTTGTAGGTGTGTGCTAGTGAGGTTGGATCAGAGTAAGAGTTGGTGGCTGTGTTAAGGGACGGGAGTAACAATGGGAGGAGTTTCTCCTTGGTTATATCTTTTTTGCTTCTAGTTGGGAGTGCTGGGGGTAATGGTGACGGGATTCGTGGTGTGGCTTCAATGTTGAAAGTTATAATGTGATGGTCGGACCATAGACAGGGGGTATTGTTAAGGACCTTGATATTGCAATTGGAGCCAGCTACCCAGTCAAGTGTTCTACCTTTAATATGGGTAGGCTCTTGGATGTATAAGGTAAGGCCGAGGTCAGATAGTGCAATCTCCAGGTCAGAGGCCACAGGGTCTTTTAAGTCACCAAGACCTAAGTTAAGGTCGCCTAGGATGATTGTTTGCGAATTGTTCTTTGTATTGTTGAGGAGGAGAGTGGAGATTTCACTGACAAAGGTTGGTGCGGGTCCTGGAGGTCTATAGATTAGGTGCATGGTGGCTGTTTGGTTAGGTGTGAGTGCTAGTTTGACAGACAGCAATTCGGCTGATGTGAGTTTGGAATCAGGTAACACTCTTAGGTCAAGAGTATTTTTATGGATGAAGGCCACACCGCCGCCTTTGGAAGAGGCGGTGGAGCGGTCACATCGTGTGATGCCGTAGTTCGGCGGTAGGGCTAACGCTAGTAAGGGGCCAGATGCGGCATGAAGCCATGTTTCGGAGATAGCTATGAAGTCAAGGTCAGACGTGGTGATGAGGTCAGCTATGTCAAGTGCGTGTGCAGTGAGGGATCTAGCATTAATAAGGGCACCTTTGAACATGGGCAGTTTAACCTCGGTGGTGGTGGGTTTGCATGTGGTGGCAGTTGACAGAGATCCAGGAGAGAGGGGGGTTTGTTTCCTGGTGATGTGACGGATGTGGCGCAGGCGTAGGCGGAATCTGGTGCCTAGTCTCTTATTTCTAAGAGAGAGGGGGCAGGGTTGGTTAGGTGTAGGTTTCCTAGCAAAGTGATCCAGCCATAAAGCTGGGTCGTTGAGGTATTGGCTGGTATGGCCTACAGCGGGTGCTGCCGGGCTCATTCTAGGTGACACGAGAGGTCGTGGGGGTGCCATGCTGGTAGAAGGCTGGTCCATTTTAACCCAGAGTGTGGAGGTTGCCACCGTAGGAAGCTGGAGAACTTGGGCAAGTCGAAGGGATAGTGTGTAGAGTAATGGAAGGAGTACACTGACGTGCATGATGACAGTCCTGGTCACCTAGGTGAGAGAGGAGAGCTAGGTGGCACAACAACCATGTACATAGACAGGGGCCACCTAAGATCAAATTGGCAGTGAAAGGTAAGGGCCATAAGACTAAAGGCACAACATAAATCAGGGCAAAACACAATCAGTTGTGGTCTATTGGCGACCATAAGGCACAACACAATGTAAGCAAGCAATGTAAGTGGCAGCTTCAGGAGACATCTTGAGTCATCAAAGTCATAGAAGAGTCAGGTTGTGTTTTTAGTTTATCTCCAAGTTAGGCCAATAGGACAGCAGTTTCAGAATAGCTAATTTGAGGAAATCTGAGAAACCAGCATCAGAAGAGAAAGAGTGAAGATTCTATGACAAGACCAGAGGCGAGCATATGCTTTACTCTTTATTGCCACTTCTCATAGCAGCCACCTTTCAAAAACAACTTTTAACAAAATAGGAAAACACCAAGGAACACACAAAACCACTTTGACCTGGGACTACCACTTCCCACAAGTCCCCAGTGTTCTGGTAGTTTTTATCTCAGTCCTAAACACCAATCCTGTGCCAGCACTGTCCACGTCTCACTTCGTGCCTGCGTCTCCTCCTCTTTCTTTGCTGCTTTCTCAGCAGATAAGTCACCGTTCCTCTAGCTCCCTGTTGTGTGAGTGATTGTGGCAAGAGACTGTCTAGATGGGCTTGTAGCAAGTTGGACTGCTAGCATTGATGCACTAGTGTTAAGCGGCTAGCTAGATTATGCAAGCATTACCGCGATTGCGGCATCGGACCGTGTTGGTAGAGTGGGTCCGCGAAGGCACGCATAATGGGTAGATTCGCCGGGTGTATTTGGGAGACTGGAGCGCTCCGGGGCCGCGAATTATCTTGCTCGGTCCGGGTAACCAGAGATCTCCTACGCAGACTCGTCTTGTCTTCCCGGCCGTGTAGTGGCTCGAGGAAAGGACCTGCGATTTCCCCCCCCCCCATCACGTGGGGAGTGTGACGTTACGCGCATGCACGATGCACAGCATATTATGAAATTTGCACCGCGCTCACTGATCAGAGGGCTGACAGTCCACGAGTCCTCCAGCAGGGGAAAAGATCACGCGAAGAGCCTCTCGCACAGCTTGCCCTCTGCTAGGCATTGGCAATTAAGGCACTAATATTCTACAATAAAATTTAAAAAGAAAAAGACAAGGATAAAGAGGCCTTAAAGACTTGCATTATCAGAGTGAAGAGGGACCCCTGAACCTCCTTTTTCTTACACAGATGGAGGAGGGAAGCACCACTCCCGATTACAGTGAGAAGGAGTGGGAGGGAGACAGGTATCTGTCTCTTAGTTTTAAAAGGGTTCTGGGGGATTCACCGACAATAGCAGTATCCCAAGGAGTTAGACCCATTGAAGAGCACCTGGATGCGCTGGATGCGCTGGAGACTCTCTTTGCAAAGAAGGCCGCTCAGAAGAGATCGAGAGAGGGCACATCACAGGGCCCACATAAGAAGCTGGGGCCAGCGCAGAAGGGGGTGGACAAGACCCAGAAGAACCCCCACTCGTCTACCCCCCCCAGGTCACACGACAGGGACCCAGACCAAGCCCAAGCCCCGTGAGGTAGTCGGTTCCCTTCGATAAGCTGAAGGCAGCGTTTTTGGGAAGGGTGACAGTGCCGAACCTCGGACCCCCTACCCCAGGGGAGTTAAATACAGGGAACGCCGAAGAAGGCAAATAATCCTCACAAGAAGAGGAAGGCGAGGTCGAAGAGGGCCTTGTGGAGGAAGAGGAAAGTGGACGACGGGAGTGCGGGGGGGGGGAGGGAGGACCCGACGGACAACTTGGAGGACTGTTTGATCCAGATAGCATCAGACACCCGAAGTCCTCGGAGTGGCTGCCTTCCCCCATGGTAGCTCATTACATGACACAGAGAATTCGCAAACACCTGGAGAGGGAAGTGAGATTTAGGATGAGGGCAGAGTGCCCCAGACCAGATCTGCCGGGAAGGTAATGGAGACCCTGGAGCTGGACGCCAAGATGGTCACGTTTGTGACCAAGGCCAATAAAGACATCAGGAGTGGTGTGGACAGAGCGTGAAAGGATTGTCAAGAAAAGGTTTTGGATATAGCGGGTCCCCTCATAAAAATAATGGATTTGGCAGAGAGAGCTAGGGACACTGGGGAGCCGGTTGACCCTCATACGCTAACCATCTGGGCGCAGAGGGCAGTATGTTTTCTGGGGAATGCCAGCTGCGTCCTGTCAGCAGAAAGGCATCGCAGTTTACTGTTAAAAATTGACAGTAAATCAGGGGACCTCATCAATTATGAAGCACGAGAGGCGGTTAGAGGTATGCTGTTTGGCGAGGCATTTGGCAAAGAGATGCCCCGCTTTGTGGGAACATATACAGAATTAGAGAAGGCACAATCTTCCATTCGCAAGATATTCCACGGACGGGTTTTTGCCGGGACCGGCCACCACGGAGGTTGGGTGGCCGGTTGCACCTTTGCACGGCGACCTCAGGGACTCAGGGCAATGTACTGGGAGAGCTGCCAGCAGGACCTTCTTCCCAGCCAGAGGGATAGGATTCCGTGGCAGAAGAGGCCGAGGGAATTTCCAGCAGCACAACGCCCACGCCGGTAAATGCGCTGAGCGAGAGTTACCCCAGGGTAGGGGGGCGGACAGCTTTGCATTTGAATGCGTGGTGCGCGATATCAGGCGATGCCTGGGTATTACAAGCAGTAGTAGGATTAAACTTAGATTTTGTAGCTGTCCCTCAACAGACTCAGGTCAATTTAGGCCTAAAGATGTCAACACAGGAGAACTTGCTCCTCGATAAAGAGCTCCTTGCACTTGTAGAGAAAGGTGCGAAAGAGAGGTGTCCCCTAGGAAGTTCAGGGTTTTACAGCAACATGTTCCTGGTACACAGGGAAGGGAAGTCAAGGCCGGTTATCAATCTAAAAGAGTTCAACAGGTGGCTAGTTTACAGGCACTTCAAGATGGAGGGCCTCCATCTTCTGAGAGATTTGCTGCGCAAGGGGGAATGGCTGGCGAGGTTAGATTTGAAGGATACATAGCTGACCATTCCGATTGCGCAGGAGTTCAGGGACTATCAGATTTTTTTGGAAAGGGCAAAGCTGGCATTTTGCATGCCTGCCCTTTGGACTAGCAGGACTAGCATCGGCCCCATGGGCATTCACAAAAGTGAAGAGACCGGTGGCGGAAACTATCAGAAACAGAGGGATAATAATTATCATATATTTTGACAACATATTGCATCTGGCACAGAGCAAATCGGTTTTGCAAGCTTAAGTGATCTGGGTGAGCGATCTGATTTCCTCCCTCAGGTTTCTGATCAATCGAGAGAAGGCGGCGATCAGTCCGCAACAGAGGATGGAGTTCCTGGGGTTCATTGTGGACACCAGGAAAGCCACGCTAGAGCTACCGCGGCAGAAGGTACAGAGTGTGAAGAAAGAATTGAGAGTAGCGCTGGGGAAGCCTCACATTTCACTTCAGAGCCTAGCGCGGATTGTAGGGCTGTTGGCAGCATCAATTCAGGTCATCTTCCTGGGGCAATTGCACTACAGAGCGCTCCAGAGGTTAAAGATCAAACACCTGCAAGGTGGGGTGTGGTATCAGTTGGTGCCGCTGGACGAGGAAGGGAGAACATGGAAGCCTGGAAGGGCAGGGCCATCTTCGGGGATGTGCCGGAGTTAGTGATAGAATCAGACGCCAGCAGATTCGGCTGGGGCGCCAGGTGCGGTCAACTTCAGACGGGAAGGCAATGGTCAGAGGAAGAGTTGAAAGTTCATATAAATTATCTGGAGTTACTGCCCGGGTCATTTGCGGTTCAGCCATTCGCCAGGGATCGGGTGAATTGATGTATTCTGCTGAGAATGGACAATATTTTAGCATTACGTTATATAAACAAGTTAGGAGGAACGCGATTGAAGATGTTAGTAGAGATAGCGAAGGATTTCTGGCATTATTGCCTGCAGAAAAAGCTAATCATAACGGCCGATTATCTCCCAGGGAAACAGAACGCGATTGCTGACTGGAATTCTAGGTCTCTGACGGATTCTAGCAATTGGATGTTATTCAAGTGAGTTTTCGCACGATTGCAGAGGTCATCGGGCCAGATAGAGATAGATCTGTTCGCCTCCAGATTGATTACAGTTGGAGAATAGACCCCGGACCGTTGGGGCTAGACGCATTCCTACACAGCTGGGGGAGCGCACTGCTTTACGCTTTTCCCCCCATTCATTATGCTGATGAGGACGCTGGTACGTCGAGAGTAAGCAGAGGTGGTGATGGTAGCGCCGCTCTGGAAATCGCAAGCGTGGTTTCCGATTCTGATGGAACTTTCCTCGTATTTTCCAAGACTGATTCTGTGGGAAGCGGACCTGCTGTGCGATCCGAGGGGCCAGCGACACCCTTCAGTGCAGTCGGGAGACCGGCAGCTGTTGGCGTGCAGGATTTCAGGAGACAATGGAATCTGCCAGGCCTTTCGAGAGAAGCTGCAGATTGTATCAGAGATTCATGGGCCCCCTCCACTATTAGGAGCTATGATGCCACTTGGGCAAAGTGGGAGGAATGGTGTGTGTAGAAACGTGTTCATCCCGTTTCAGCAGCTGTAGTTCATGTGTTGAATTTCTTAGCGGAGATGTCAGCCGGATGGAAAGGTTTTCGTACACTAGGGGTGTATACATCAGCAATCTCAGCGGGGCACAAGAGGTTAGAAGGACGGCCTATCGGAGAGCACCCAGCAGTTGTTAGACTGTTGAAGGGTGTTAAGATGCGCAAACCACCGATCCCTAGGTATTCAGTGATGTGGGACGTTGAGGTGGTTTTTCGATTATTCATACAGTGGCCAGATAAAAATCTTCTGTCAAAGCAGCGTTTTTTCAGGCAAGTTAGCAATGTTGTTTTGTTTAGTATCTTGTAGGAGAGAAAGCGTTTGAGGTTAACAGGAAGGTGTTTTATCCGGAGGGTATAGCTTTCCAGATGAACTAACAGCGTGTCCAAGGTATTTTCATACACATATTTCCCAGGGGAGCCCAAGTTGTGTGTGGCGCGATGCATTAAGGAGTATGAGAGTGTGAGACCTGCAGATGTGCATCAGTTGTTGATTGCGCATAGGAAGCCTTTCCATGCTATAGCAACAGCCACCATAGCTATGTGGGTTAGAGAAGTCATGTGTTTGGCTGGAATAGACCTGAACATCTTTGGAGCGCACTCAGTTCGGGGAGCGATGGCATCCAAAGCTTTTGCGGCAGGGACTTCTTTGTAGGACATTCTGTAAGCCACAGACTAGTCCTTGGAGTCCACGTTTAAGACTTCCTATTTTAAGCCTGTTACTTTTGTAGCAAATGTGGTGTTAGAAAGCTTTGAACAAGCATAATGCTCGCCTCCGGTCTTGTTATAGATTAAAGATTACCCAGGCTAATTGCGCTGGTAGTCTTGATTCCATTAAAGACACAGAGGCAAGCATTATCCCGCCCTGATACGCATGGAGGGATTTGTATTGAGGATCTGATGTTACTTTGTATTCTAACATGTATATGACTAGGTTACCATCTGCATACTCCAACCCTGATGATGTGTTCTCGGGTTGGATTGTAGGAGACAAGGCTAAAAACAGTTGAAGACAGGGATTGGATCTGAAGATGCCGATGGGTCAGAGTCAGCGGAGAGTTCTATCGGGATCGAGAAGTTTGCAGTTCAAGTTCCGAATGTTGGAAGAAGTTATCGGTTGTTTTCGTCTTCTGAGCATCAATGAAAGAGGAGCAGACACAGGCAGGAAGTGAGGCGTGGACAATGCTGGCACAGGATTGATGTTTAGGACGGAGTTAAAAACTACCATAACAGTTGGGACTTGTGGGAAGCGGTAGTCCCAGGTCAGAGTAGTTTTGTGGTCCGTTCCTTGGTGTTTTCCTATTTTAGTGTTAAAAAAAAGAAAAAAGTTGTTTTTGAAAGATGGCTGCTATGAGAAGTGGCAATAAAGAGTAAAGCATAATACTCGCCTCTGTGTCTTTAATAGAATCAATATTTAACCAAGGGCGCCTGGTTAATGCCTTACTCTACCCAGGTAGGTAAACGTTTAACAGACACAATTGAGTAAGGTCATGTGAGAGGCGGGAGCCCAAACAAAGGACACAATATACAATAGTCAATTGTTTACAACACAAGCAATATGGGTCAACACAACTTTGTTTCAGCCTAGGAGCTATCTTTGAGTAGTGGTAGGTGGGACGGCCTTCACCAGGACGGGAAACGGGGGAGAATACTATGTATATCTGTCGAAAAGAATGGACAGAGAAGATAATCAGTTGTGTTGTAAACACTTCACTATTGTACTTTCTCTACACACTTGTTCAATATGTACCCCAATTACATCCTCAATACTCTGATTCTTCACCCCTAGTAGGGAATGCAGGGTTTGTAATTGCTGGAAATCTAAACCCAAAATGTATATTTGGGCCATGCTACTTATGTACCATGCCACGTTTTTGTGTTAATGTTTACTGTTGAGTATCCTTTGTCTCTACAAACGTATATGTAACACTCACTGCTATTGCATTAAATAAGAATCAAAGTTGCAGTCATCTTAAACCGTTTGGTTTTCTGACCATCAGGATTGAATGTTGTGTCATTTGTTTGGGCACGCACATGATCTTACTCAATTGTGTCTGATAAACGTTTAATAGATTCAAGACTACCAGCGAAATTAGCCTGGGTTCATTCTACAGTCTGAAGCTACAGTGAATCCAGGTGAGAGCGAAACCTTTAGGAAGCCTTAAGCTGAATTGTTAAAAATAAAAGGATTGTTGTACTACAGCTTGTTAAACTGTGAAAAAATGTAACCTACAATGATGGAAGGAAAGCAGAACTTTCATTTGACAGAAAGCCTGCTTAAAGTGCCAGCGCTATCCAGCGAGGGTTTGTTACCTCAAGTGTATGTCAGTTTCAATCCAGTTCTAGGTAACAGAGTTCCTGCTTGCGCATGTGTTTTTTAGCGCAAGGAAACTGTTAATTTGATTTGCGCTTGTGAACGCTTGAGGGACAGCTGGTGTGTGAACCGCATTCGTAAGGAAGGTGTGGCATGCATTTGTGAATCAGCGTTTCGCTTGTTACGCCATGTTTTTGTGTTTCTTCATGCGATTGCCCGCTTGCGCACACATCGCAAAGCGGATTGTATTTTTTTCGTAGGTCCCTTGCGCGGCAACCAAGGCGCTCTGAGTACATGCATGCGCGGGAGTCGGAAAGAAGATTCTTGTTTTCCAAAGCATACAACAAGTCAATTACAAATCTGCCTGCCGTTGGCACTGTGCGTACAAAAAGCAAAGAGCCTCCCAAGAGAGTTAAGACTGAGCAAGGACTTTCTAAGCCTGTAAGTGAGTCTGTGGGTACATAAGGAAGGTTAATGGGAAAAGAGCGCCCCTCTCCCTATCGGTAACACCTTCACTCAGAGAATCTACCTTATTATCACAAGCTCCACCTCCAGACTTATCAATCATCAAAGGAGCCCTCATCAATGCTCGCTCCCTGGTTGCCCATGCCCTCAACATTGCAGATTTAATCTCCTCCAACCAACTAGACTTCCTGGCCATATCAGAGACCTGGTTATCACCAGCTGCAGGTCCCGCCCTAGCGCTAGCCCTCCCGGACAACTATACATTATTAAAGCAGACAGAGTCACCGGCAAAGGTGGTGGTGGTGGTATGGCTTTCATAGCCAAATCTCAACTCGGCCTCAGAGAATTCATCAGTACTCCCCTCCCATCAGCAGAACTCCTCTCAGTCAAACTACCGCTCACCGCCACCCGTAGCTTACTACTCCATCTTATCTATCGGCCCCCTGGCCTTATCTCCTCCTTCGAGGAAGACATCTCACTTCCTTTGACACAAAACACTAAACCTGGCTCACAAATCATCTTACTAGGGGATTTGAACCTAGGCCTCCACGATCCTAAAGTTGCAAATGCTACAATCCTTGAAAACACCATCTCACGAATAGGTCTCAAACTCCGGATTACCAAACCTACCCACATTCAAGGCAGAACCATGGATTGGTTGGCAGACCTCAACTGCTGCACTACAATCCTCAACAATGTTCCTTATCTTGGTCTGACCACCACCGCATCACCTTCTCCATACAGGAGATGGCCCCCCCTCAATGCCAGCTCAGCCTTAACTCCTCAAACTCTGTCCAGAAATAGGCGCAACATTGCTCTCGACAATTTACGACCCCTACTAAAGCCTATAACCAGCATACCTCGCAATTCAGACAAGGACCCCTCTTCACTGGTTGAAATGTATAATAAGACCGTTGAACGAGCACTAAACAAAATTGCACCGGTAAAACTTAGAAAGGCTAAACCTTCAGCCCACCTAAATAAATGGTTTACAGATGACCTAAAACTGCTCCGCAATGCAAAACGATCCCCTGAAACTACTATCTGGAGAAAAAAACCCTCACACTTTATCAAAGAGAAATTCTCCACTGCTGCTACTACTTTACAAAGCAGCTATTATCAGCACCAAAAGAGAAATCTATAACGATAGAATCCAGAACGCCAAATCAAGCACAAAATAACTCTTCACCATACTAAGGGAACTAGATTCTCCGGCACCTGCCACAGATACCTGCTTGAAAGACGAGGCCTGGTGCGCGAACATTCTTAATGCTCTTTTAGACAAAATAGCCTTATTACATACCAAAATTAAAAGTAAAAGAAATAGCCTAGCCATGAGCGCCAAAAACTACAAACTACAGGATCCTCTAGGCCCATCATGTACCCATTTCCACTTCTCTCCAGTAACCACCAAAGTAGTGGTCATATCGGGTCTCAGACCTTCCAACTGCCAGGGAGATATTTACACAGCCCTGATTATTAAGGAAGTAGCAAGAGAACTAGCACCTGTCATAACAGCCTTAATCAACTCTTCCTTCAAAAGCTGTTCATTCCCTAACAATCTAAAAGAGGCCCGGGTCATGCCGCCTCTCAAAAAACCCAATCTAGACCCTAATATACCAACTAATTACAGAATAATAACAACAGTACCATTTCTCTTAATAATATTAGATTTTGCTGCCTATCTCCAAATACAAAAACATTTGGAAGATAATGATCTGCTAGGCCTTCGCCAATCTGGCTTCAGACCAAGACAGCACCGAATCCGCACTTCTAGATCTAAAAATCCAGAAAGATCCAGAAAGATGGAACTAAAGACAAGGGCAAGCTGGACATCCTCCTATTAGACCTCTCAGCAGCTTTTGATCTTGTCGACAATCAGATCCTTACCAAACATCTAACCTAGGCTGCATCCTTCTCACCTAATGCTGCCAGCTGGATCGAATTGTTCCTTTCTAAAAGAACTAGGGTTTTCTCATCATCAGCATCCGCTCCCCCTGTACCCATCCATTGTGGAGTCCCGCAGGGATCATGCGTCTCACCTACACTCTATAACATCTTTACATAGCTCCTCTTTGATCATCTTGATAACCTGGGTGTCACCTAGACGAATTATGCAGATGAAACCCAGGTCCTCATCACACTCTCTGGTTGCTATGTTAAAGACTCCAAAATGATAAACAACATCTACATTGAGATGCAAGCCTTGATGGCCGCCCACAGTCTCTGTCTAAATGACAAGACTGACCTTCTGATCATTGGGTCTCAAGTTTGCCTTAACAATTTGGACAATCGCTACAAGGCCCTTAACACTGATGGGAACACTATCAAAGTTGGCAACGAGGTCAAGACACTAGTGGTCTATTTAAACTCCACTCTATCTCTCAAAAACAAGTTAATACTACAGCCTCAACCACAGCCTACACTAACAAACTTATAAATGCCTGCAAAACCTACTTATCGACCAACAGCTGCATCAGGCTAACCCGAGCACTGATCCTTTCGAAGCTGGATTATTATAACACCCTATTCGTAGGCTCCTCGGCATGAAACTTAAATAGATTTAAAGTAGTACAGAATAACACCCTTAGATCAGCATTGAATATCCCAAGCTCTACTCACATTTTAGCCCTCAGACGAGATGGACACTGGCTACCCGTGCTTGACAGAATTACGCAATGCTCGCTAGTCATCACACATAAAGGCCTCTCTAATGCGGCTCCAAAATACCCAACAGACGAATTAGCAAGGAATCAGTCAGACAGACCTATTAGATCCTTCTATCTCAACCGCCTCAACATCCCAAAATATAAACTGAGGCTCCAGCTTCCGGGTGCTAGCGGCCAAATGCTGGAACTCGCTCCCCCCAGCCATTAGAGCAGAACCCTCTTTCTGGGTCTTCAGAGCCAAAGTTAAAGCCTGGCTCCTAGCTCAGCATCCAATATAACATTAGTTGTCAGTAAAGTTCTCACCTGCACCCACTTATTACACTGTATATACTTGTATAGAATGATCTATCACTGTCTTACCAGGCATAGCTTGACTCTGATCTGTAACCCAAATCAACTGCCTACAATTGCCCACTAACCTCACTGCTACTATGTGTCGATTCTATTGTAAATATGTAACACTGCAATATTATATATTGTAACTATGTAACAGGCCTTATATTGCAATTATTGTAAAACTGTACTGTAACCTGGTAACATGCTGTGTTCTCAAGCAAAAGCGCCAGGATACCCCTGGGTTAGGCGCTCTATATAAGTAAATAAATTAAATCAGAGACATGTTTTAAGGTCTGCAACCAGTAGTTAGAGAAGCAGTGCACATAGGAACCAAAGAACATACTAATTGAACAGAAAGAGAGTAGGGAGCGCAAGAGTGCTGGAGACTACGTATGAGCATGGAAAAACAAAAAGAATCTACAAGTAAAATTGAAATCAAAACAAAAGAATCAAGAGTCTGAGAGAATATAAAGGAAAAGCGTGAGCTCTGTTAAAGTAAACCGCTTCGGAGAAGCACTCTCAGAAATTCGGTCCAGAAACCAAGGCAACAACCAATCTAAGTTCCAAACAAAATAAAACACATTAACTGTCTCAGATTTTTTAATATGTACACATGTCAAAATACAAGAAAAAAGGAAATGTACTTAGTTTAGGTAGTTAGATTGAGTTGCTAGATTAGGTACTTTGAGACTCGAGGCTTCCTGGAGACATTCTTCCCAAGAGGAACTAAAGAGAGAGAAAGAGAGAAAGAGAGAGAGAAACCTACCTCTAAGCCATAGAAGAGGTTTGACAGGTAAAAGATATTTGTCACTAGTTTCTGAATAGAAGATTAGG
Organism: Ambystoma mexicanum; assembly: GCF_040938575.1. Lineage (NCBI taxonomy): Eukaryota > Metazoa > Chordata > Amphibia > Caudata > Ambystomatidae > Ambystoma > Ambystoma mexicanum. Next base: position 297,066,478 of record NC_090922.1, read on the forward strand.
TAAACTCAGAAAGTTGATGTTACAAGTTATTCTTTTGTTGTTCTGCTACAGAACGTGGAAACCGGAGCAGTGTGGGCTTGTCGGTGAAACTTCTGTCTTTTTAATAGTTTATCCACTACCCCTTTCCCCTTTCCCGGGGTTTCTGACTTAACTGTATTCAGGAAGGTTGTGTTGGAGGAGTCCGCAGGAGGTCTATGGGATCAGTAGCTCCTGCAGAGAAGATACAGCCTCACAAACATGACAGACCCTCCAGAAGCAGGACGACCCGAGCTCGAGTCCCCTCACCAGATGCAGGACCCAAGGAGTGAAGGAAGCCCAACCGGTATCCGAGATCCGCTGTGGAGCTGTTCACCAAGCACTGAAACCATGACGTGCCGCTGATCCGAAAAGAGCCCGTAGCTGCCGACGACCTCCAAATTGCTGCCGCAGGAGCCCTCCAGACGTCCCCCCCTCTTGTCCCCACGACTGAGGCTTAGGAACCCAGGGTCTACATCGCTGCAAAAGGACAGAATCCAACTGGACCACTCTACTTCAAACCAGAGGTACTGTTTAGACTTGGGGTACTTACCACAGTGTCTTTTTGAGCTGTGCTTTTCTCAGTTGAGACTTGCATTGGCTTACCTTAGAGATTATTCCAACTCTGCTTTTCAAAGGCTTAACAGCCTGTGACCCTACAAGTGATTTCTACAAAACTCTTGAACTTTGTGCAAGACTTTTATTATCTAAGAAGTGCCTCAGCTCCATAGTGTGTGCTCCAATTGACTTTGGCTGCCCTGGCTCCCTGCAAACTGTTCTAGTCCACTGAATTTATATTTCTGTCCCTCATAGGTGGTAACTTGTTTTAGACTGTTATTGCTGGGAAAGGCTTGTCTAGACTTCATTGGAAGATTTAAGTATACTCACATTCCCTGAGAACCCGTTTAAGCTTTTCCTTCCTCTAACCTTTCCTTCCTACAACCTCTTAATCTGCAAAGTATAACTAGTGATATATAAATGCCATTAGTGTCCTTGTGAATGAAGTCGCCTCCAGGCGTAGGAAGTGTGTAAAAAGCATATCCAAAGAGTATCCACTAACTTGTGCTGATACTGGAAAAGTATTTTAAAGTACATTTGATTGTTACATATCTTGCCCTTTTTTTGACTCTGGCATTCCTAAGAGAGAGTCTTGACGTCCTTCTGTTACAAGAGACGCAATGGCTAAGGGGCAAGGAACAACCCCTTTAGGGAAAAATGAAGGGTGGATAATATGTGTCATCGGGGGAGTGCAAAAAGGCTGGGGTGGCGATAGTCTCATCCTGACTAGGCCTAGAGGTGGACAGGACAAGAAGTGACCCTGAGGGTCGATATCTCCAAGGAGAGAGGGTAACCATATGTTCTATCTACTGCTCTAACTCTGGACAAGATGAGTTCTGGGAAGGGGTCAAAAGGGAGCTGATTTTGTTTGCAGAAGGGCGCCTTATTGTGGGAGGGGACTTTAACATGGTCTTGGACCAAACGAGAGACCGGAAGAGAAGGCGGGGGTCACTCTCCAACCCTAGTGCCAATGGATCCAAACGATTTCAAAAAGTGAATCAAAAGCTGACTCTTTACTAGATTGTGAGACAGGGACAGGCCCTTTACATACTTTTCACCGGTACATAATTAATTCTCAAGAATTGACCTGATCCTGGTTCATACTGAGATAAAGGCCCGGGTTAGACACTCAAGCATAAGGCATGTCACGTTGTTGGATCATGACATGGTAAGGGTAACAATGTGGTAGGATAGGGACCTATTGTTTTCACCTCCAGCTCGTAGCACTACCATCTGCCTGCCAACCAACAACAAAGAACTCCCACCAGTTTCCTGCATTAAATCTGGCCCACGCAGACCCTCCATGATGGCCGCCATGTTTGGCAAAGTCATCAGCTGTTTCTCCATCTCGGCGAGTGCTCGCCTGATTGGCTGCCAGACTCCTCTTCATGATAGAGAGCCCGCAGCCGGAAGGTGTTGTCGGCCCCTCAAAGGGCCTTATCTAAGGGTCCGGTCACTCCCTGTCTGGCCCTGTCCGTGCCTGAAAAGGACCATCAAGACCCTGATCAATTACCCTCGATCCCAATGCCCTCTGCTTCCCTGCGGCGCTCCAGCACACATCAGACCTTGATCGAGTGCACAACAAGGTAAGAGTGCGCTAGTATGGTGTGGTGTGCCGCCAATGATCTGTGCCTTAATGCCAGTAAGACCGAGATTCTCCTCATCGGCATACCGGCTCCCTCTTTTCCTGTCACTCTCTGGTCGGCCTCTCTTGGCCGTCTTCCTGCTCAGACCTGTGAGGCTGGCTTAAAAACCTTGGGGTCATCTCTGACTCCACACTTTCCTTCTCTCCTCACATCTCTCACGTCTAAGAAGTCACACTACCAGCTGCACCTCCTCAGAGGTATTCTTCCTTTCCTCCCTTTCCCCCAGAAGCTCACTGTATCCAGAGCTCTGGTTCTCTCTAGGTTGGGCTACTGCAACAGCCGCTTTCTAAATATCCCTGCCTCTACTCTCCGCCCTCTGCAACTCATCTAAAACAGAACTGCCAGACTTGTTCTTGGCCTCAAGCCCAGGGAATCGCATCTCTGCAGGACTCAAATCCCTGTAACTGGCTCCCAGTGGTGGCAAGGATTAAGTTCAAAACCCTCTGCATTGTCCACAAGGCCTTCTGGGACCTGGGACCTCAATACCTTCAACTCTCTCTTCCTAAATATCTTCCTTCTCGAGCCCTTCGCTCATCCGCCTCCAACTCCCTCAGGGTTAGTCGCTTCTCAAAGAAGCGAGTTGGTGGTAGATCTCTTTCTTCTGCTGGGGCCTCCCTGCCTCTCTGAAACTTGAGGAGAACCATCTCCGGTTCCGGAAGTACCTCAAGACACTCCTCTTTGCTTCTGCTTTCTCTCCTCCTCTCCTCTGCTGTTCTCCTGGCTGAATCTGAAACTGCACTGGTCTACCTGGCTACCCTCTGATCTTGGGTCCAGGTCCCCCCACCAGTTGCACACCTGCACTGCCCCCCTGCACAGTCAACACTCTTGACTGTTTCTGTATCCCTACGGCCCCTACTAGCACTTGACACCTGATGTCTGCACTTATCCTTCACTTGCCACCAGCTGGCAGCACTTCTATTTATTTTATATTTTATATATTTATTTCACTCTACCCCCTGCACTTTTCCCCTTGCCCCCTACCCTGCACGATCTCAATGTCATCTGGCCTAGTAGGATCGCTGTCTCTGGCTTCCCTCTGTTTTCCCTCCCTTGCCTCGTCGCGCCTTGAAACACTTGTGTATAGGCGCGTTATAAATTGCATATCATATCATAATCTTGCAGGCCACTCCACGCAAATGTTGCTACCTCAGCATTTTATATAGCACACTTCACTGTCGCTACATGCTCCTGGGAGTTATCACACTCCTCTATGCCGCAATACTATCAACACAACCACAACAATGCTCTCCTTGCGGGGCCCAACACACACCCTAACTCAACCCACGCACTACCTGCTCTGCCCGGCTAGAATCTTCTCTACTGCAACCCATGTCTTGTTTCCTCTTCATTGTCGCGTCCAACAACGAAACAACCTGGGGAGGCTCTGAACGCCGAGAATAAGGCCCAAACTCAGGAGAGCACCAGCAGAGGCACAAGCAGCCCATCACCCCAACGGCGGAATCGCAGTGCTCCCCGGAATCCCCATACCCAGCACAGATAAAACCGGGAGCCCCACTTCAAGGGAAGAGCCCCGCGGAGAACCCCCGGATGACGCAGGCCCCAGGGGCGCAATAAACGCATCCACATATACCTCTGAGCTGACTTGAGAGGTGGCATAAGGGACCCACTACAACGCAATAGGGGCAGGGGAAGGGATACAGCAAAGGAACCTCAAACGCCACTCAACACGGACCAGCAGAAGGGAGACAAGCAGGGCGGCCACCCACCTCTGACAGCGCACCGGGGTGCAGATACCGGGGAAAGCAAGCCATCCACCAGCAGATGGAATAGACAGAAGGAGCCCAGAAGAGACCTGAGCAGCAAAGGAAGTGACCACTGAGAGACAGAGGGGCAGGCACCAGACTAGCAGAAGGAAGGGTGGCGAGTACTAAGAGATCCACTGCATGACATTTCACAAAGGGGTGGCACTCCACCCCAACACGAAATCCCACGATAACAGAATCCAAGCATCACCAATTTACGAAAGACCAAACCGGGGAGGGGGGAGCCAGGTAATCCATGGCCAGAAGGCAGGAAGGCACCCACGAACTGGTCGACCAGGAGGATGCTAGATAAGCCACGAGAGCAGCCACAAGAGCAGCTGCAACCATAAACCAAGGAACCCACAGGGCCCAGGAGACAAGGGGCAGGGAACACCAGGAGTGAGGGTCCTCGGGGAAGGATCACGCCCGGTCCGGATCTCCCCCAACAAAAATAAGGAGAAGAGGGCGCCAGACCCACAAGAGGACTACATACTCTCATCACCACGCAGGACCCAAACTACGGCACAAAGAGCAGATCGCTGCAGTGTCAAAAGAAGCCCATGGGCAGTCTGCATTGTAAGCATTGATGTCCAAGTCGAGGGGAAAAACCCCGGCACTGCCCCCCCCTTCAGAGGAAACAAAACCAGAATCTGAGACAGCTCTGGGGCACATGAGACGTAGATGACAATACAGCAGAGGGGTCCGCACCAGGTCCACATATTCCCCCCCGCACGCCATGTAGGACAAGACGAGTAAAACGGATATGCAGAAGTGTTTCAAAGAATTACAGTCCCAACTATTGATATCCATTCAAGAACAATTCAAGACTCTACGGGAGGACATGAAACAGTCACTTCAGGAAGTCAATGTAACGCTCACCTGACTCCCACGGAGGCGCTGGCCTGGTTCGCGCTGCTGTGACCTCTTCTAAGGTGATGCGCAGGGTTCGGAAGACGGACTGGACCGGGCCCCCAAATCTGGCTTGTCTGGCTCGCAGAAGTATTCTTCTGTAGGCGAAAATAGAGGATTAACTGTCTGCGGGGTAATGCAATCAGCCTCCCACTTTCCCCTCTGACCCTCCTGGAAACCCTTCTGTGATTCCTCGTAGCGTCTCACCTTAGGGTCTGGAAGGACGAGCTCTCCATCCTGCTTCTGATGCAGGGGCGCGTTGGTATCCAGTTACTTCACTGGATTTTCGGATTGGTGAGAACCAAACTTGCTTGGCTTCCAGGTAAGTTTTTTGATAAGAGGTTCCCCTTGTGTCCATGCATTAATGTACTAATGCTAGTGTCTTTTTCCCCCATAGGGGCCGGGGTATGGAATGCCGGGGAACAGGCACCGACCCGAGATGAGAGGTGAAATCCTTGTAGAAATCAGGTAAGTCTTTGTTGAGCGTTTTTTGGTAATGTCTTTTCATTCGCTCATTAACGCTGATGTCTCTTTTTCCCCTTGGGGGCCGGGGTCCGGAAATGCCAGGATGCGGCGCGGACCCGAAATGAAGAGGGAATGAGTCAACAGGTAAGTCTTAACATGGAGATTTAGCTTTCCTTATTCCCTTCTCTCTCTCACCTTTTGTTCTGGTCTTTTTCTCCCTAGGCGCTGGGGCGTGACTGCGAATCCATATGATCGCTGCTGAACATGGAGGCACCCTGTAAAGGTGAGTGGAATGCGGCGCTGCAGCGATCGACGCGATGAGCTTTTAAATAAAAGCCTTCCTTTTCAGGATTGTCAGCGAGATGTCTCCGGGATGCGGATTTAGCAGGTAAGGACTTTTCCTTCTTCTGTTCTCTTCTTCTCTTCCTTTACAGGTGATCCAGGATGCTGGCAGGCGTGGCAGAAGTCAGGATGCAGGAGCAGACACGGTGAGCGTCCAGCTGCTAGATGCAGAACAACGCGAAGCACGTGTGGCTGTTCGGGTGGGGTTTAAATATCCTTGGAAGAAGTTCCAGGTATGTATCCTTCCTCCAATCAGGTATGTATCCTTCCCCGACCACGCCCGGATGGTAAATTAGTCCCACAGGTAAAGTAGTTCCTTTCAGGCCTCAAGGAGGCCGGGATCCTGCAGCATGGTCTGCATCAGGTAAGTGCACCCAAGCATTTCCATAATGAGCCTGGCGCCTATGGCGCCAGGAGTGATGTCTTTTATGAGCCTGGCGCCATAGGCGCCAGGACACTGTCCAAAGGGCCCCTATATGGGGTTGCTGGGTCCTTCCTTGGGGACTGGATGTCCACTTTCGGGGACGCAGGGCTTGAATCGGCTCCCCGGGAGCGGGCATCATAACAGCACTCCCCCCCAGGCCCCTCCCAAGGTTATTCCCTCCGGGGGTTTTGGTTTGTCTGGGAAGAGTCGTGGAATTTCCTGACTAATCGAGGTGCATGCACATGGTCGCTGGGTTCCCACGACCTCTCCTTGACCTAAACATTTTTGAGTCTAAAATGTTCTTCACTTTGAATTCGGGCTCCCCATCTATTTGAATAGGTTCATGAGGTTTGAGTAGTCGGGTTCCGGGTACCACTGGTTTCAGAAGTGATACATGAAAAACAGGGTGAATTCGCATACTAGCTGGTAAATCAAGTTTAACAGCCACTGGGTTAATTATTGCCGTAATAGAATAAGGTCCCAGATATTTTGGGTTAAAAGTTCGAGGCCCTTTGAGTGGTAGATGTCTGGTAGCTAACCACACTTGATCCCCAATCTGATAAGGAGGTGCTTCAATCCGATGTAGATCAGCATTCTTCTTGTATTTTCTCTTGGCTTGTTGTAAATGCGTAGTTGCCTCTTTGAAGGCTTGGGTAATTGTAGAATGCAGATGTTCTACTGCAGGCATTCCGAGGTTCTGAGGTGAGTCAAGGTTTGAGGTTCGAGGGTGATGCCCAAACAAAGTATAAAAAGGACTGTGGCCAGTTCCAGAGTGTACCGAATTATTATATGCGTATTCGGCTATCCAAAGAATGTCTTTCCAGTTGCTTTCAGATTGCTGTAACATACACCGTAAGTATTGCTCAAGGGTCTGATTTGTCCTCTCGGTCTGACCATCGGTCTGAGGGTGGTGACTGGTCGATAATCTTACGTCGATCTGCGCCATTTGACAACATTTGCGCCAGAAGTGGGAAATGAATTGGCTTCCCCGGTCAGAGATTAGTATAGATGGGAATCCATGTAGCCGAACAGTATTTTCGAGGAATTCTTTGGCTAGGACAGAAGCTGAAGGTAAACCTTTCAAAGGAAAAAAGTGGGCCATTTTGGAAAACAAATCCACAATTACCAGAATAGTATTGTACCCCGAACAAGGAGGCAGGTCCGTAATAAAATCCATTGATAGGGTGTGCCAGGGTGCTGGCGGTATGTCTAGAGGTTGAAGGAGACCGGCTGGTCTTTTCTTTTGACTTTTATTTTGGGCGCAAACACCACAGGACATCACAAAAGATTTAACATCTTTTCGCCAAGAGGGCCACCAAAATTGTCGTTTCACCTTTTCCTCTGTCATGGCAATATCGGGGTGTCCCTCAATTAATGCATCATGATAACCGGAAATAACTAGTTAGTGTAATTCCTCATGTGGCAGGAATAAGCGTCCTTGGAAATAAGGTAAACCATTATCTATGGTAAAGTCTGATCCCTTTTGTATCCAATCCTGTAAGGTTGTAGGGTCCAGGAGTTGTTTCACTCTGGCTTGAATGTCTTCAAGCGTCTGTAACGAAGTCATGCCTAGAATCCTCTGTTCGGGAATTATTGGTACTGGTTCTGAGTTTGTATCAGATTCTCCCATTCCAATTCGGGATAAGGCGTCTGCTTTGCCATTCTTGCAGCCAGGTCGATAGGTAATCACAAAATCAAATTCAGAGAAAAACAAAGCCCATCGGAGCTGCCGTGATGACTGAGCCTTGGCGGTTTTCAAATACTGTAAATTCCGGTGATCAGTGATCACTGTGATGGTATGTCCAGCGCCAAGCAGATAATGCCACCAGGCATTAAAAGCGGACTTAATGGCTAACAGTTATTTGTCCGTGATTGCATAATTAACCTCGAGTGCTGAGAATTTTCTGGACCAAAATGCTACGGGATGCAGTTGGTTGGTTTCGGGATCTCTTTGGGACAGGACAACTCCCATGGCTAGGCTGGATGCGTCAGTCTCGACGACATAAGGGAGATCTGGACGCGGGTGTTTCAATATAGGTGCGGAGGTAAACTTAGCTTTTAAATCCTGAAAGACCTGCTCAGCTTCTTCAGACCATTCAAAACGTTTATTTTTCCTCAAGAGTGCAGTAATGGGTTGTACCACGCGTGAAAATTCCGGGATAAACCTGCGATAGAAATTGGCAAAGCCGAGCATGCTTTGAACCCCTTTTACAGAGCTAGGTGATGGCCATTTGAGGATGGCATCCACTTTTCTTGAGTCCATTCGACTCCTTTGGGTGTCAGGATGAAACCTAGAAACTCGACTTCTGTGGTATTGAAAACACATTTCTCCAATTTAGCAAATAGTTTGTGTTGGCGCAGTTTTTCAAGTACTGCCCTGACGTGTTTTCTGTGATCAGATTCCGAAGAGGAGTACACCAGAATGTCATAGATATATACGACAACACAAACATCGATGAGTTCCCGAAGGACATCATTCATGAAGTACTGGAAGGCAGCCGGCGCGTTACACAATCCGAAAGGCATCACCTGGTACTCGAATAATCCGTATTTAGTACGGAAGGCAGTTTTCCATTTGTCGCCTTCTTTAACTCGTACCAGATGATAAGCACCCCAGAGATCTAACTTGGTGTATATGCAAGCGTCCTTCACCTGGTCAAGGAGTTCAGGGATCAGAGGCAGAGGATAACGTTTTTTAACCGTTATCTGGTTCAATGCGCGGTAATCGATACAAGTTCTAAGGTCGCCTTCTTTTTTGGGCACGAAGAACAAAGCCGAGGATGCCTGGGACTTTGACGGGCGAATAAAACCATTAGCTAGGTATTGATCCAAATATTGTCTCAAATGCAGATTCTCAGGTTCGGTAAGGGCATAAATCCTGCTACAAGGAGGTTGTGCACCGGGCACCAGATCGATTTGGCAATCGTACGATCTGTGAGGAGGTAACGTGTTGGCCTGTTCCTTTTGGAAGACGTCCTGAAAGTCTTGGTATTCCGGAGGTAGTTGCATGGAGGCAGAGGTTACAGATGCTAGATTAATCTTCAGGTTTTCTGGGTAGCAGGTTTGTGTACAATCCGGGAAGGTTATTCTCTTAGCTTGCCAATCAATTCAAGGATTATGTGTCTCTAACCAAGGATTCCAAGAATAACCTGAAACTGTGGAGCCTTGATTACATCAAACACAACACCCTCCCGATGGCTGTCAGGACCAATAAGAGTCACCTCAGTTGTGGAATGTGTTACCGGTCCAGAGGCAATTTCAGTTCCATCGACTGTGGTGATGACATCTTTGCAGGTTTTAGGACGGAGAGGGAGGTTAATCCTAGAGACCAATTCACAATCCACATAGTTTCCAATAGCCCCACTATCGATGTATGCCTTTATTGCATGCAACCGCTTAGGCTGTTCTGGATCTACGAGAACCATTGGCACAATGAAATGCAAGGTCTGAGAGTAAGTTTTCAAGCTCGGCAAGCGGACCCCTACACTTGTCGGGCGGAGTCGTTTCCCGAAACTGAGTCTTCATGGTTTTTATCAGCGGCTCCTACCGCCTTTCGGGGTGGTTTTGCCGGGCAATCTCGTAGAAAGTGTCCAGAATTCCCACAATAAAGACATAATTTTAACTGCCGCCTCCTTTCACGTTCCTTTTGAGTTAAGGGTCCTTTAACCCCTCCAATTTGCATAGGCTCAGAGACATCAACTCCCTTGGGATTAGCATGGGTCTTGACCAACACCCGGGTCTCAAACCTGGACCAATCTGCTTTTCTGTTTTGAAGTCTGTGATCCAATTGGACCACTAAGTCTATATACTCTGTGCATTCTTGGGGCGGATTTACAACTTGGGCCAAGACATCTTTAAGTTCTCCGCGTAGGCCTCGATAAAACAACGTGACTCTTTTATCCTCTGGCCATCCCGTTTCCACAATTAGTCTATTAAAGGTTGCAATATAGGATAAGAGGTCCTGATTGCCCTGCCACAGGGATAGAAGTTCGTCATCCAGAGCCTGCCCCCGAGAGTGTCGAGCAAATAACCTTTCCATGCTTGCTTGAAACCTTTGAAAATCACGGAGAATCGGGTCATCTTGATTAACCAGTGGAACTGACCAATCGGCAGCGCAGCCGCTGGAATATGACAATACAAAGGCTACCTTGGTCTGATCATTAGGGAAGAACCCAAGTCTGCATAGGAAGTGCAAACGACACTGATTCATGAATACGGCGAATCGTTTGGGGTCCCCAGCAAAGCGTTCGGGTGGGGCCAGCGGCATGTTTCCAGGTAGATTAATCTGCACAGGGTAACTGGAAACCACAGGAGCGGGGTTACCTCCGGAACCGGGTAGAGGAGTTTGCCCAGCTTGACCTTGCAAAAGCTGTCTGGCCAGGTCATCAGTTCTTTCCTTTGATATTATTAATTCCCTCCTGAGGGCATTAGTCTCTTGACGAGCGGCATGTACTTCGGCCTGTAATTCCCCCAGTAATTGGGCCAACTGATCAGTCTCAGAACTTTCCATAGCGCCTGGGTGGGAATTTGTAGGAAGGCTTCGCGTTCTGTAACGCTCACCTGACTCCCACGGAGGCGCTGGCCTGGTTCGCGCTGCTGTGACCTCTTCTAAGGTGATGCGCAGGGTTCGGAAGACGGACTGGACCGGGCCCCCAAATCTGGCTTGTCTGGCTCGCAGAAGTATCCTTCTGTAGGCGAAAATAGGGGATTAATTGTCTGCGGGGTAATGCAATCAGCCTCCCACTTTCCCCTCTCACCCTCCTTGAAACCCTTCTGTGATTCCTCGCAGCGTCTCACCTTAGGGTCTGGAAGGACGAGCTCTCCATCCTGCTTCTGATGCAGGGGTGCGTTGGTATCCAGTTACTTCACTGGATTTTCGGATTGGTGAGAACCAAACTTGCTTGGCTTCTCAGGTAAGTTTTTTGATAAGAGGTTCCCCTTGTGTCCATGCATTAATGTACTAATGCTAGTGTCTTTTTCCCCATAGGGGTCGGAGTACGGAATGCCGGGGAACAGGCACCGACCCGAGATGAGAGGTGAAATCCTTGTAGAAATCAGGTAAGTCTTTAATGAGCGTTTTTTGGTAATGTCTTTTCATTCGCTCATTAACGCTGATGTCTCTTTTTCCCCCTAGGGGCCGGGGTCCGGAAATGCCAGGATGCGGCGCGGACCCGAAATGAAGAGGGAATGAGTCAACAGGCAAGTCTTAACATGGAGATTTAGCTTTCCTTATTCCCTTCTCTCTCTCACCTTTTGTTCTGGTCTTTTTCTCCCTAGGCGCTGGGCCGTGACTGCGAATCCGGATGATCGCTGCTGAACATGGAGGCGCCCTGTAAAGGTGAGTGGAATGCGGCGCTGCAGCGATCGACGCGATGAGCTTTTAAATAAAAGTCTTCCTTTTCAGGATTGTCGGCGAGATGTCTCCGGGATGCGGATTTAGCAGGTAAGGACTTTTCCTTCTTCTGTTCTCTTCTTCTCTTCCTTTGCAGGTGATCCAGGATGCTGGCAGGCGTGGCAGAAGTCAGGATGCAGGAGCAGACACGGTGAGCGTCCAGCTGCTAGATGCAGAACAACGCGAAGCACGTGTGGCTGTTCGGGTGGGGTTTAAATAGCCTTGGAAGAAGTTCCAGGTATGTATCCTTCCTCCAATCGGGTATGTATCCTTCCCCGACCACGCCTGGATGGTAAATTAGTCCCACAGGTAAAGTAGTTCCTTTCAGGCCTCAAGGAGGCCGGGATCCTGCAGCATGGTCTGCATCAGGTAAGTGCACCCAAGCACTTCCATAATGAGCCTGGCGCCATAGGCGCCAGGACACTGTCCAAAGGGCCCCTACATGGGGTTGCTGGGTCCTTCCTTGGGGACTGGATGTCCGCTTTCGGGGACGCAGGGCTTGAACCGGCTCCCCGGGAGCGGGCATCATGACAGTCAAATTGGACATTCCGAAGCTCGAAGAACGGACATATTAGAAAGAAAGGTCCAACAGGTGGAAGAGGATACACAAAAATCAGACTAAGCACTGGAAGAGCCCGAGCATCCATCAACCTAGAACAACCTGCGAAGATTTGGAGAACAGGTCAAGAAGAGCGAACATAAGGATTAAGAATCTACCTGAATCCATCGAAGACGGGGACCTACTGGGAACGGTAACGCATCTATTCACAGAAATTCTAGCAGATGACACTGAGCCACAGGTGAAACTCGACATGCACCACTGGGTAGGCCCCAAAAGGTCAGCAGAATCAGGGTCCAGACCACGGGATGTCCTGGCTGCTGTGACGTTTACCCAAAAGGAGCAGATAATGCAAAAGGCAAGATACATGACCCCACTGAGAATAAATGGGCAAGAAGTTCACTTATACTAAGATTTGGCACAATCCACCCTCCAGAAGAGACGAAGGATGGCTCCAGTGGTCCACCATCTAAGCAGTAGCCAAGTGAAGTATAAATGGACATTCCCATTCAGCCTCCTGTTCACCTGGGAAGGAAATCAACACAACTTGCGAGGAAGGCGAAAGAGTCCTGGGAATACAAAACACGGCGGAAAACACCCAAGACTCACAGCAAAGAAGAGTAAGGGGCCCAGGAAGACCCAAAGGGTGGACAACAGTAACGAAAAAAGCAGAGGAGGAAAGAACAACTAGATGCAAGAAGGAGCGCCATATCCGCAGAATGAAGCGGTCTTAAGACGCAACCAATCGAACACAAAACACGGAAGGACAAGGACTTGCCCGAACAAACAAATTCAGACCGGACTAGTTGGGACCAGGGTGAAACTGGAATCAACAGTGGGGTTTAGGATCCCCCACGAGGGGATTATGTTGGGAGTGAGGGGCCGGGAGCACATGACAAATCGTACGAGTGCAAGTAGAAAACCAGGCGCCCTCCCAAGGGGCTGGGGGAAAAGGGGGAAGAGGAGGGACAGATGGGAGGTGGGGAACCAAAGATACAAACCAAGAAAGAGCACAGGAACGGGTCACCAAGGAACAAGGAAACAGACCAAATATGAATAAGAAGAATAGGAACCAGATGAAGATCCTCTCGCAGAACGTCAGGGGGATGAACACACTGAATAAAAGAGGGAAACTGCAAAGACGAGCATGGAGAACGAGAGCTGACATCATTATGTATCAAGAAACACTTATAAAAAGGAGTGAGAAAACCCTAACAAAGATAAGAGGGGCCTCACAAGCATACCAGTCCAACGCAGAGGGGAAGAGGGCAGGCATCCTTATAGCCATACAAGACAGACTGAACCCACACGTAAAGAACTACCGAGCCGATAAGGAGGGAAGATACCTCTTCATGAACGTGACACTGGAAGGAAGACATAACCATGGCATCAATATATGCCCCCAACACAGGACAAGAAGGATTTATACAGGGCACCCTAGCGGCGCTGGAAGAATTTGTGACAAGAGACATCATTCTGGGGGGAAACATGAACATAGCATGGGGCCCCAAATTGGAAAGGAGCGCCAAAGCACAAACTGAAACAAACGCTCCATCAAAAACAATGAAAAAAGTGTTCAAACACTCTCCCTCCATGACCTCTGGTGGGCAAAGAATGGAGAAAGGCAAGACTGTACGCACTACTCCCACGTAAACAATATGCAATCGAGAATAGACTATATGTGGCATCAACGGGATTAGTCAGGAAAGTTTCAGACATAGGCATTGGCCCGATTTCAATCTCAGACCACGGCCCAATAATAACCTCTTTCAACATAAGAAGCCCGAGGGAAGGAGTATGGTCCTGTAGATTCCTGACGGACATCCTGCACGACCCCAAAACAGTGGAAACGATCCAAGAGAAGATCAAAACCTATTTCGCAGAGAACAATACAGGAACGACTCCCCAGAGGATAGTATGGGACACATTTAAGGCGGTACTAAGGGGAGAACTGGTAGCCTTAAAGGCAAAGCAAGACAGGCAGCTGGCACAGTGGGAAGAAGACCTAGAGGCGAAACTGACGGAAGCAAGAAAAGAACTCATGAACAATCCCACTAGAGAAAAGAAAGGGCAATGAAACACATCCAAGGCCAACTAGGACTACTCAAGACAGGAAAAGCGGAACTAAACCTCTTGAAATCCAGACAGAGATACTATATGCATGCCAACAAGGTAGACAAACTATTAGCGAGACAACTCCACGAGAAAGGAAGAAAAGGGACAATTCTAAAGCTGAAAGACCCACAAGGAGACCCCAAAACAACAGATGAAGAAAAGGGGGAGGTAATGAGGACATACTATCAGAACCTATACCGGTTAGAGAACCCAAGGGAAGACGACCAGAAGAGATACATTGACAATATCACACTACCCCATATTACGGAAGACAGCAAGTAATCCCTGGAGAGGGATATTCAACCGGAGGAGATAATCCAAGCAATCAAAAAACTACCAAAGAACAAAGCCCCAGGCCCAGATGGCTATACCGAGGCCTTCTATAAGAAATTCCGAGATACACTAGTCCCCAGACTGACCAAACTATACAATAGCTTCAAAACACAAGGCAACTTAACACCCTCAATGAATGAGGCAAAGCTGGTGATATTCCCCAAACCAGGAAAGGACCCGACCCTACCCGGACTGTACCGCCCAATTGCCCTAATCAACCTGGATGCCAAACTCTACACCAAGATACTGTTAGACAGACTCTCCATATACTTAACAGCATTGGCGGCCCCAGACAAAGTGAGGTTCATCCCGGGGATACAGGCAGCAGACAATACCAGAAGAGAATGTCACTTGATAGAACAGGCAGAACGCACGAACACCCAGGCAATCCTAGTGGCGCTAGACACTGAAAAGCGTTCGATAGAGTCAAATGGACGCAGCTCTTCTCAACAATGGAACGCATGGGCTTCGGACAATCCTACATGCAAATGGTCACAGCAAACTATCACACACCCTTGATGAGGATATCAATAAATTGTCTCATATCGCTGTCAGGTACTGTCAGGTTGGAGTGACATATTCTTTACATACAGTATCATATACTCATTTACATTGGGTCAGGGGAGACATATTTAGTATAGAAAGGTTTTAGGAAGTTATTATGGGTTATATTTTTAAACAGCCAATTTTGCCCTTAACCTTCATTGCAGTCTATGGAAATTGCCCCAAGCCAAGATGGAGGTTCTCAGTCTAAATTCTGATTGGCTGGAGATTGTTTATAGGGAGGACAATGAACATTCTAAACTGCCTTTCATCGTCCTTGCCCAGCTGAGAGGTTGTTGCTCCTGCTTAACTTTGTCAAGGGTGACAAGTTTCTAGCAGTTGAGCGGAAAATCTGAAAGTATAACAGGAGTTGTGTTTGGAGTTTGGTGGAGACACAGGACAGGAGTCAGAAACTTCCAATTTTCTGAGAAAAGAAGTTTTCAAGTCTCATTCACAAGATAAGTGACTTTCCAGTTTTGTTGAACTTTGTAAAAAGGTTATATTTATTTAAGGGATTGAAATCGCAAATCTGTATCTAAAAAGATTGAAGCGCGTACGTTTGTTTTTATCGCTACGTGTCAATTCAAACTAGCGCATGAGTTTTTTCCCGTTACTTTGAGCCCGCGCGTGTGTCTCTGCGCGTGAGAGTGAAGCGCGAGCGTGAACTTTGGACTCGCGTTTACTATTCGTTTACGCGAGGGTTTTTCTGCGTGATAAAATAAGCGCGTGTGTTTTTTCTCGCGATTTGGTTTTTTGCACGTGTGCGTATTTATTCGTGAGTTGGACTTTAGCGCGTGTAATTTTTATCGCGTCTTGGACTTTAGCGCGAGAGCGTTTTACCCGCGAATTGGATTGTCAGCGCGTGTGCGTATTTCCCGCGACTTGGAGAAAAGCGCGTGTAATTTTTATCGCGTCTTGGACTTTAGCGCGAGTGCGTTTTACCCGCGAATTGGATTGTCAGAGCGTGTGCGTATTTCCTGCGACTTGGAGAAAAGCGTGTGTAATTTTTTATCGCGTCCTAGACTTCAGCGCAAGTGCGTTTTACCCGCGAATTGGATTGTCAGCGCGTGTGCGTATGTCCCGCGACTAGGAGAAAAGCGCATGTGTTTTTTCCCGCGATTTGGATTGTCAGCGTGTGCGAATTTCCCGCGACTTGGAGAAAAGCGCGTGTGATTTTTTTCCTGCGGTTTTGGATTTTAGCGCGTGTGCTGGCTTTCCACGTGAAGATTCCATCGCAAGTTAAATTCGTTCCTGAGAAAAAGACACTCTACAAAGAAAATATTAAAAACAAACAAGAACTTAAAAGAACTTCCTAAAACTTATTTGAAGACCTTGTTCAAGAATCTTAGGGTTGAGCAGACTAACTACAAAGTTAAATTACATTCATGGACCTACTGAGAAGGCTGAATGATCTATAAGATTCTGGTCCACAAGTAAGGAAGTCTTGTCTGCTTATCACTTCTCTGGGCATTCTGAAGAGAAGTACCAGGTATGGTTTTTAAACTATTTTGGTAAAGGATTTAGAGTTTTACGGTTAGTATAGTAACCCATGAGTAATGAGGGATATTGCATGTTTATGTTTTAACTACAGGTGAAGAACCAGCGAGTTGATAGCTTCCAGCCTGTTGTTTGTTTCTTTGTCCCTTCCCCCCTTCCCCTGAAAGTGAGGTAAACTGAGCAGTTATATATATGTCAGCTCAGAGTGCCACATTTTGGGTGGATTGTCGGGGGTTCAGCAGCTTCTGCAGACACCAGGTTCTCAGCATGACAATCGCCCAGCGTGGCACTAACCAGAGGTACAAAACCGTGCTGCTCGTTGTCACCTCTTCTCTATGCTTTGTTCCTGGAACCTCTACTAACAAAAATAAGGATGCAACAACAGATCAGGGGTATCGAGATGGGGGGGAAAGAACATAAAACTATGGCCTTCGCGGACGACATGCTTGTGGCCCCATCGAATCCAGCCCAATCACTACCAGCGCTACAACAGGAGCTTGACACATTCTGGGCCATCTCTGGTCTAAAAATAAACAAACACAAATCCGAGATCTTAAACCGGACAATGCACCCGAGGACTCTTAGAGAATTGAACAGCGAAAACAGCATGAAAAGTGCCCCAGACAGCGTTACATACCTGGGAATGCAGAGGACGCCATTGGTAACACAACTATACGTGGGCAACTTTCCAAACCAGTTGAAAAAGAAACTAGAGAAATTGAACCCTCTAAACACATCATGGTGGGGCAGGATGACAGTTATCTAAATGACCATCATACCAAAACTCCTATATTATTTCCAGACACTCCAGATAAAGTTACCAAAAGAATAAGACGATTACTGCCTATATATGGCAACATAAAAAAAAAAAACAAGAATAGCCATGTCAACACTGACAGCGCCCAACACAGAAGGCGGATTGGCACTCCCCCCACTTTAGGAAATACTATGAAGCAGCGTAACTACGAGTATTAAGAGAATGGATTACACAGCTCCCCCAACACATATGGGCGAAACAAGATGAAACAGTGGTCGGAGCCCCATTGTCAAACCTACTCTGGGGAAGACAAAAGATGCAGGCACCCAAACACCAAAACCAGCGAAATCATAAGAGCAACCCTGGATGCATGGGACGTGGCGATTAAGAGAGGCAACCTGACAACATACCCGTCACCCCTAACCCGATATTCGGAAATCCAAACTTCCGTCCGGGGATGGACTCCAAAGCATATACCAGCTGGAAGCAAGCGGGCTGTACCAAGATTCGAGATACGTTCAAGGGGTCAACAATCAGAACCTTCAGGGAATGTAGCCAAGAGGAGGGATTAAAATCATCGGACATGTACCAACACATTCAACTAACACATTGGCTATCAACTCTGGCAAACAGGGAGGCCGCCAAGAGACAACTAACCAGGTTCAAAACGTTCCTCACAAAGAACACTGGATCCCGCAAACTAATATCAAACCTATACAATCTCCTGAATGAGCAGGGAGGAGAGATCCAGTGGAACTACATGACGAAGTGGGAAAGGACTCTGGGAGAAATCGATACTGCGAGACCAGTGGAAGGTGGTGTGGCGGAACATCCCCAAACTTGCACGCTCTATACAACAGAGAGAAGTGGCAAAAAAATGATCCTCCAATGGCACTATACCCCAGAAAGACTCCATGCAATCTATCTCACCACCAACGAGAACTGCTGTCGAGGCTGTAGTCAACGGGGCGACTGGAGACACATCTGGTGGGGTTGTCCAGCCATAATCACCTTCTGGAAAGAAGTCAAAAGAACGGGGAGAACGGTACAGAAACCCTCGAAGAGAGGATCTGGCTGTCGGGTATGTGGGACACAGCACAAAGAACCCACACCAGAAAACAACAGAAAGGAATAATTATGTTAATCACAGCGGCCTGGCTAAAAATAGGTCAACAGGGAAGCAGAAAGAACCCCCCCCCCGACACTTCTACAATGGCTTCAGAAAGTCTGGCATTTTATAGCACTGGAATGGATGACATTCAAAAGTCAAGGTACCCCAGAGGATTCCCAGCCAAATTGGGGCAGTATCCTGATATATCTGCAGAGCAACTATATGCTTCAATGGAGCCCACACAAGATCCATATTCTGAACATTTTATAATCCAAATGAAACTGTAGACTCTGAACTCTTGAACAAATCCCACCAACCAGGAGGAGAGGAGGGGGGGGGAGAGGGAGGCGGGTAGGCTATTTGAATTCTTGACTGTCATGTTTAAATGTGAAAACCAATAAAATGATTATAAAAAAATAAATAAGGGAGAAAATACAGGAGTTACAGCAGGGCAAGTTCCTGACACCGGATAAAACGCTGCCAAGGTGCGATTTTACAAGACAGAGTTCAACATTATCCTCATTCAAGACACCGAAAAAAACAGTTATTCTTAAAGCAAAAGTACCATGAGTGGGGAGAGAAGGGATTCTAGCATGGTGCCTAAAGGAGGAACAGAGAAGTAAATCAGTCACTGTAATTAAAGGGGACGAGGACATAGTGGTTTAGCAAGGAGTTTGCCAAATTTTACAACACCTTATACGCTTCGGGAATACAGGGGAGTTGACTCCCAGATTGAGGGGTTTTTAAACAACAAATCACTCCGGGGAATAAAGGGGGAAAGAGGCTGAGAGATTGGGTGAGCCAGTAACTCAAGAGGAAGTCATTAGCACCATTTGTGGGATGAAAAAAGGTATGGCCCCGGGGAGCGACTGTTTTTCAGTAAAATTCTACAAAATGTTCAGATCTACTTTGGCTCCGTATATGGCGAAAGTCTTTAATGTGGCGTGTCTGGGGGAACGTCTACCAAACACGATGGCGGAAGCAATCTTAGTGGCTATCCCTAAGGAGGACAAAGACCACTCAGGTGCACATTGTAGAGCCCGATTTCCCTATTGAACAATGATGTAAAGGTCTTAGCTAAGATCTTGGATAACAGGCTGGAGACCTTGCTATCATCCTTAGTACATGGGGATCAAGTGGGCTTTATCCAGGGGTAGGCACGGCTTTGATAACGTATGAAAAACAATTAAACTAATGCACCAGGAACATACCAATAAAATGGATGCATGTCCAATCTCCATCGGAAAAGGCCTTTGACAGTGTGGAATGCCAGTTCATGAAGGTGGTCTTGGGGAAAATGGGGCTGGGGTCACGTTTCCTTCATTGGTGTTAGGGAGAATTCTCAGAAATGTGCTAATTCCCTTCTACCTTAGAGACACCCAGCTCTTTTGCTGGACTTTACGACTTTTATTTCTATTTCTAACCTGGAGAGAGAGACCTTTTTCCCCACTCTCTCATGTATTTTTTCTGTTATTTGAGCTCTGTGTTTCTTTTGACTTTGGAGTCTGACAAACTCCATAGGCATCATCTTTGCATTGTGACACGCAGCACCTTCAGTGCAGCGGCACAGGGAAGTCTCTTGGATTTCCCAAAGGTTTAAATACCTTCTCTTGATGAAACTACTGTTTCCAAAAGCAGCGAAGTGAAATTGACTTTACTTACATTTTGTAACTTTCTAAACCCAGCACACACTATCTTACCATAGGGTGCTGGAGGGGTTATTTAGTATCCCCTTCTTCTAGATTCTTGTGTAACATTTTTATGTTACCCTTTCTACAATTAATGGCTGGGTGCCCATTTTGTCAAAATGGCCCTGGTCTTCTTTTTTCTCCAATTCTTGCTGGAAAGGTCCTTCTTGAGATTTACTGTGCGCTCCAAACCAGGTTTGGTCCCTTTGTTCATTTTGTCTTTGGCGGGATTCACGAGTGAAGCCCACCTCTGGCTCCAGTATGTCTGTCTGGCAGGGGCAAGAAGTGAGGGAGGTGCCCGAAACTCCCGCTGCTAAATCCCCTTGGTTACGGGAATGCACCCAAAGGTGATTGGTGGGCTGGCTGTCCAGCAAGGACAGACACCTTGCTGTGTGATTGACAGCTGGGCTGGAATGGATGGGAGAAACATGCATAAAAGGTGAGGCTTTTGGCTTGGAAGGCAGAGTCGACCACTGGACGAAGGACTCCGAAGAACAACTTCTGCAAGAGACGCCTGCTGCAACTTCTGGACCGTTGGTTTGCCCGGTGAAGCCCTGCTGCTGTGCGGAAGCTCCGAATTCGTTTCGACTAGAGAAGCCCGGCAAAGATGACTTCTCCCCTTGAGTTGGTGGGACCAATCAACTACTAAGTGAACTTGTTTGGACATCCTCTCGAAGCTGGCTCTACTTCCACTACTGCTGCTGGAACCAAAGTGCCAGGGAGAGGAACACCAAACCAAGTGGATCACTTAAGTTGGACCTGAGCGGCAGGAAGATCCTCTGGACTTCCTTGAAGCAGGACTGACCAAGCCTGAGCCACCTCAACAGAGTGCTGGACCCCAGATGCGTGGAAAGTCTGAAGTGGTATCCAAGAACCGCAGTGTTGCTATTTGTCCCGTGAGGCTAGCTCAGCAGCAACATCCTCGCCTTGGAAACCAGGTCACTCGAAGCAACACAGGTTCGATCCCGGGGTCCATGCTTAGAAAACTCTGGGTATTAAACGTGTTATAAATATGCAACTAAGACATATTCCTGTAACAGAGCCTCAATGCCCCCGGGCTGTGTGAGCTCTTTAAAAATGCCAAATAAATAAATACATTTGCTATCAGACGTGAGGAGCTGAAACACTGAAGTGGCGCTGAATTGAAGTTTGCCCATTTCTGCGCAGGAGTCCCCAGACGTCCTCCCTCTTGTCCCCACTACTGAGGCCCAGGAGCAAAAGGATCTGCAGAGCTATACAGGAACAGAAGCCATCTGGGGCCGTTTCTTCTAACCAAAGGTACTGTAAAGTCTAAGAGAACTTGCCTCTTGTTGTGTAGTCTTGCCAGCTCTCAGTTTAGACCTGTCTTGGCTGCCCTTGCAGAGTTGCTTACAGCTTTGCCCCTCACATGCCTCCCAGCTTGTGGCCCTTCAAGTGTATCTTATTTCTACAAACTTTTTCTAAAAACACTGTGCAAGACTTTTACTTACCTGAAAGATCTTCAGCGCCCCTAGACATTGTTCAACTAACATTGGCTGTCCTGGCTCCCAGAGAGACTCTTCTTACCTTTGACTCTGTGCCTTTATCTTTCCCTGAGGAAAGGGTTAAATTTACTTGACATTAGAAGGTTTTAAAAGTACTTACCCGATTATGAATTATTTGTTAACCTTTGTTTTATTCCCATATCTAACATTTGCACCAAACTCAGAATTGCTCTAAAGGTACCAGTGATAAATCAATGTCCAGAGTGTCCTAGCTATTTAAGTCACCTGAGGTGTAGGAGTGTCTGTGTGCCATCCCCAATGGGTATAATATGATTTAGAGAAACTAAGAGTGTGTTTTGAAGTATATTATAATTGTTACCTGTTTTGCTCCCTTCTGAAGAAGGCTTATATAACCGACTGTTAAATAAATTAATAATTGTTTAATCAAGAAACCTTGAGTGTAAGTGTTGATTTGAAAACCGTGTCGCTGTGAAACTGTGTTACAACCCTACTGCTCACATTGACCCCTCTTGAGATAAGCCTGGTTACTCAGCCACACCACCAATCTGTGTAGTACAGACTTATACCAAAGATTGGGTTCCTATTGCAAGGAGGTCAGTTGCTGTAGTGCACCCAAAGGGTACTGCACACAATCTTGCCTAGCAGTTGGGTGGAGGCACTCTACAAGGCACCCACAGGTCAATAATATTGTATCCAAATCTGTCCATCTAGGGAGAGGGACAAGGCATGGAGGCCCCCTGTCACTGCCCTTATATGCCCTTACAATGGAGCCATTGGCGATTGTGATTAGAGCTAATCCTGGGATTGAGGGTATCAAATGTGGAGGGTGGAATTTAAACCATCATTGTTTGCAGATGACATACTAGCCTAGGCTCTGCTAGCAACACTAACCAAATGTTTTCCTTCCTAAAAATCACTATATTGTATGGTTTTGCTAACTTATTTCAATTACTGTATTACTTTGTGGGTGCACGTTATTACTGAGAGTACGGTAGATGTGTCAAACTAACAACTGTAACCGTTCAGCAACTACTAACTAAGCAGTGGCCTCTGTAAAGTATCTTAAAGTATGCCTGTGTGTTTTGGTTTACTGTGCCAAGTTTCTTTGATGTGCATTAATAAATAGGAATCAGCTGGAAGAGACGTACTACAGAGAGGCCCAGCTGCGAGGCATACATGTTACCTAAGCAACGTGAAGCAGACTGGAGAAGTCGGAGAAATTCAACAGAGCTTTATTTGCTCCCCGAGGCTTGCCGAAGAAGGAGAAGCGACCGAGGGACTCCCAGCGCACCGATGCAATACCTGACAACTGAAAGGAGGTGCCGCGAAATGCTGGTGAGCCTTCAGCGAGGGAATACTGACATCGGGTGTGCTCCATGAAAGAAAATTGTCACTTAATGCTTTTGAATACCGAACCTTTAATGAATCCAAATAGAATATATTGAATGAACATCAATTAATAAGAACAAACAAAAATAAGTGCGAAAGAAGGAAGTCTTTGGGCAAAATCTCAGAGAGGAAAGGTTGGAACCAGTATTTCTAACAAGCAAGAAGGGAAAGGTGGTAACAAGAATTGCCTACAACCAAAAGGATGTTGTGTAGACACCAAGAAGGGAAAAGTTATAACAAGTGTAGCCAAGAGGATGCCAAGAGACTTTGGGGAAAGTACTAGTGGGGGAAATGTCTAATCGTCATTGTCTATCACCAGGAAATTACAGATCTAGCAAATCAAGAGAGCCCCTGGGAAATGTTCATATCCAGCATTACCAACAGCCAAGAGGTTATTAGAAATGTATAATAGCACAAGCAAGGCATAATTGCCTTCTTAGAGATATACTTCTGGAGAAGCGTGCATCTCACATTAACAGCAGGCAAGAAATTATAAAATTACGCCAAAAGACTGGTGTGGAGAATACTGGAATTAAACCAACAATTTGGAGGTTAGTGGCAGTAGTTTTCGTACTGGCAGGTGTGTACATCAGGAAAAGGCCTTTAGTAGTTGGCAGGTGAGTGGACAAGGAAAGAAGTTGGTAAATTGATAATCTGGTGGCAGAAAAAGTTGTGGAAAGAACCCTTGTTAAAGCAAAAGAATGTATAGGCGTTATTCAATGGTGAAAAATCATAGCATCAATTAAGCAAGTTATGGTTTGCTGTCCTGACAAAATAATGTTATTGTGACAAGAAGAAGTTTCACTACACTGCAACAACAAAACAACCATACATAGCCTCGCACAACAGCACATGACGGCTACCAACCAAAGGACACACGCAACTCACCGAATGGTGTAAACCAAACTGAAGCTACCAACACCACATCACAACTCTCTTGCGCTTTTTACTGCTCAGTCCTACAAACTTACCCTACCCTATTGCTTTTCAGATCAGTCAGCGCCCCAGGGGACCACTCCGGTGGCGATAGTGTGCTGTATAGATATTCTTTAACAAAACATAATTTTAGGTGTTGGAACTCGTGTGTTTGGAAGAAAGTCAAGCATCCTTGATAAGGGCTATTGTATTGTATTGGTCATTTATATAGCACACTTTTCCCCATCTGTATGGCCTCAATGCGCTTTGTGGTTGGAACGCCCTTGGTGACTGCAGTCCATGTGCAGGAGGTTCTAAGAGTTTAAATTACAAGATGTGTGTGTGCATATTTGCCAGAAAAGGACTTGAGTGGGATGGCTAGGCTCCAGTAAGAAGCCAAGAGGTCAGGAACGTGGGTGAGTGCTGTTGTAGGATAGAGTTCTAGTGTTGAAGATTCGATGTGTGCCCAGCTAGACCAAATTCTTTTGGTTGGTTGTCATTGTTTACTAATGGCAGAGGCGTTGAGGTACGTTAGGGGTTTCAGTGTGCACGGCTATGTGTGCTGCTAGACCGGAATTGCATAGCCATAGCTGCATTTTATGGTGCATGGATGGGTGGCGGTGCTTGTGGCCTGTGTCCACAGACGTGGTGGGTAAGGTATACCTACCATAGGCTTGGATGGAGTTCGACTAGTGTTCTTTTTCTTGGTTCAGTGCGATTGGCTGGTCTCGCTAATCGTGGTCTCCCTGGAATGAAAGTTTGAGAAGTGGGAGAGGGCCCCGTAGGGATGAGAGGGTGGGGGGTGAGGAGAGGATGATAGTTTGTTACTGTGTACCTCTGCGAAAGCTGCTGGTATTCGTGGTTGGGTGATGCACATGGCTTTAAAAGTAGTGCGTCGACCAATAGGGAGCCAATGGAGGACTCTTAGAGTCGAGATGTGCTCTCTAGGAAGTAGGTTAATGAGCAGGCGGGCCGGTTAATTCTTGGCAGTTTCCTTAGCTGAAATGCTGGTGACCAAGGTAAAGGCAGTTTGCATAGTCTAAGCGCGAGAGGATGATTGAGATGATGCCGGAGAAACGGTGAGTATAGGTGAGGTAAGGGAAGAAATGCCTGAGGATGCTTAGGTAAAAGAAATAGGTTCAAGAAACAGAGTTGACTTGTTGGGAGAGGGATAAATCTGTGTCCAGTGTGCATCCAAGATGTTTCACCAAGGTGGAGGTTGCCGGTGGACGGCCTTGGGAATGCGGCCAGGGAATAGGTTGGGGAAGGAGCAATGTTTTCCCGCAGACTAGGATTTCAATTTTCCCAGGATTGAGGATGAGGTGGTTGGCCGTCATCCAGTAGTCATATATGCGGGAGGCATGATGAGAGATCGGGGCGATTGGGGCCTGGCGATTTTGGAATTTTAAGGATGGTGTGGGTGTCGTCTGCAGTGTTGTAGCAGGTAAGATTGTGGGAGCGGAGGAGTGCGGGCAGAGGGTTTAGAGAGATGTTGAAGAGCAGGAGAGATAGGGATGCTCCTTGTGGGACCCCTTTGTTAGTGGTTGTGAGTTGGAGGTGAACAGGTGAAGGGGCATGATTTGTGAGCGATTAGAGATGAAAGAGGAGATCCACAAGAGAGCTTGGCCTTTGATTCTTAATCAATGTAGCCAGTCTAGGAGGATGGTGTGATTAATCTTATCGAAGGCAGCAGAGAAGTCAAGAAGGACGAGTACAGCGCGCAACCTTCTGCATCAGCTGTTCTTTTAAGGCCGCCAAAGCTCGACACTAGGGAGGATTCTGTTCCTCTGAGCGGTCTGAAGCCAGATTGCGTAAGGTACAGGAAGTTGTTGGCTTCAGTGAAAGGAACAAGCTGCTTGTATGCTGTGCGGTCCATGCGTTTGGCCATGAAGCAGGCGTTGGAGATTGGCCGGTAGTTCTGGGGGAGGAATGGGTCCAGTGTAGGTTTTTTGATGAGGGGTTTGATGTAGGTGATTTTTAGGGCTTCCGTGAATGTTCCCGATGTTAGGGAATGGTTGAGGATTTAGCATGCTTTACTGCCTGCACAGGTTGAGGCTAGGATGTTTTTGAGGAGCGTGGGTGAGCGGGCAGGGGTGCCCAAGGGAGCCTGGTGGGTGGCTTTGTGCTAGGAGCGATAGGAACACCTGGTGTGTGATTGGAGAGATAGAGGTGAAGGTTTGTATCGAAGGGGGGGTTTCAACAGAGGGAGGGGGTTCGGCCTGTGGGTGGGTAGGGGCATGTGTTCCAATTTAGAGATGATTGCAGAGTGTGTTGATATTGACATTGTGCAAACAGACACAAATGACAACACACGCCTATTTTTAGATAATGAACTCTCAGAGTTTATCCAATGTATTGTATTATCTTAACTGATTAAGTGAACAAACCTAAGGTGCAGGGGGTAAACGGGTCCTGGCACATGGACCATACAAATATGCAATACAAGACAAAGTTCCCAACAATAGCGACACTGTGGAAGTGTTCTGATAAGGTGTCACGTAGTCAATGGGAGAAGGGTGGTGTGTGGGGAGTGGAGGGGGTGTTCAAGCAGGCCGGGGAGTAGGATTCGGCAATGATTATATGCAGTTCCTTACTCGGGTTCTGAGAGTTTACGATTCTGTTCCCATAGAATGCTTTCTTGGTTTTTCTGATTTCTAGTCTGTATGCTTTGGTTAGTCTAGCTAGGGTGGTTTTATTCTGGGCCATAGGGATGGTTCTCCAGGTCCATTCCAGACAGTGCTTGAGGGTTTTTGGTAATTTGAGGTTGGCGGTGTACCTCCTGGGTGTGGGTCCTGATCTCGGAGAGATCCGTTTTGTTGGGTTAAGGGGTGTAAGGGCATTCGAGAGCCAGAGGTCGGGCTGTTCCTGGAGGGATAGTTTTGGGAGAGTGGTGAGGAGGGAGTTGGTTAGATCTGGGGTGATAACTACTTTATTAGATTGCGAAGTGAGAGGTCTGGGGGATGGTGAAAGACGGGCGTGACCTTGGGTGCGAGCTGCAATGATCAGTGAGAAAGAGAAGGAGATTGAAATGGGGAATAGGACCGGGTTAGGTGTGAGGCAGGAAGGTTTGGGCCCTATAGTGAGGTGGCAGGGTTTGGGATCTGGGTTGGAGAACGGGAGAAGCTAGGAGGGAACTAGGGTGGTCTTGGTCTGGGCCTTTCGTTGACATTCAGGTAGCCCATGGGATGTGGGTGAGAGTGAGGGGGAGTGAGGGGATGGTGGGGGTTGAAGGTTGGGGTTTTGGCCAGGCTTGCTCTTGCTGCACTAAGACAAGGGAAGCATGGGTTGGGGGATGCTGTGTTTTTTGGGGCAAGGTGCAACCTCGGGTGCAGGTGAGTAGCTAGCGGGAGGTGGGGTGGGAAGGTGGTTTTACCTGGGTCGCTGGATGGTCTGGGAAAAATCTGGGAGGGGGGGTTAATGTGTTCTGCTCCTGCTCTCCATCTTGCCGCTCTTAATAGAGCGTAGCAAGATCTACTTGGAGGGTGCAGCAGGTGGGAAGTGAAAGGCTGGAATGATGGGCTGTGCGTTCAGGATGGCTGAATTAGGGTGTGGGGGTCTCGTCAGGCCTACTGGTGCGCCAGCATGCGGCTCCGATTTGGCCAGTGTGTGGCATGGTGTCTAACCTGTGGGAAGGGTACAGATTATGTGACTGAGTAGAAAGGGCACGTCCAACTGGGTTCCAACACTAGATGTGTACTTAGGGCAACTACACAAAAATATGAGAAAGCACACCCTGAGTAGTTCAACATGTACAATGATGTTCAGTAGTTCAGAGCTCCTAAGGCTCCCTGGAACTTAACGAATGTTAAGGGTGCGGGGAAGAAAACAATGACTCTGGTATCGGAAGTCAATCTAATAATCAAGAAAATAGAGTACGCATTATCAATGGGAATTCCGCCCCCCTGCACACCTGTGTCCATTGGAACAAACCTCCAATCAAAATTAGTTACAATACTACTATAAATGTGTCGATAATTTCAAAACCACAATTTATATAACTATATTACACGTTTATGTTATATGTAATTCAAGGTGAAAACAAGTCAAACAATGTTAGTGCATGATTTCCACAATTTAATCTCATCAAATACAAAAACAAATACATTTCCTTCAGAGATCTACGCGTTTCGAGAGTAAACCTCTCTTCTTCAGGAGCAGAAATGAATGCTTATATTCAAAACATCTTACAAAACTTTTTCATAATAACCAAAAATGTCCTTCAACAATTTTGTTGTGCATTAATGGAAGCTTCATCTGTTGTCGTCACAATTTGAATCAGTGTTCAGTTTCTCAAGTTGTACTGTACAACTATAGAGTGTATATTGAGTATAGTGATTGAAATTAGCTTTCGAATTCATAAGTAGTGAAAGTCTGGCAACTTAAATTTCCTGTTACCTGGCAAAAATTCGATCATCCTCTCTCATTTGTTAGGGAAGTAGCGTCATATCTTGATTGAATGCTGATACATATCTCCTAAAATATATTCATAAACAACCATCATTATGTGTCTTATTCTGATGTTTAGTTGGATAGAGTGAGTTGTCATGAGTTACTCACCACGCGGGTAGCCAATGTGTGGATGAAACTTCAGTCGTAATATCTGACATATGTGAAGATATTAGTTTCATAGGGCCTTCTTCCTAGTGATGAGCGTTACTTGTAGTGTCAATAATATATTGGCAATGAGTGGTTCTATACATCATAACTGATAGTACACGTTTCTGTGTAAATACAACAGGAGGGAGTACTCACCATATTTTCAAATAATGGAGGGGCAGCGATTCCACTTCCGAATCCTAATATATTTTAGGAGATATGCATCAGCATTCAATCAGGATATGATGCTACTTGCGTAACAAATGAGAGAGGATGATCACATTTTTGCCAGGTAACGGGAAATTTAAGTTGCCGGACTTTCACTACTTATGAATTCGAAAGCTAATTTTAATCACTAATTCATACTCAATATACACTCCACAGGTGTACAGTACAACTTGAGAAACTTAACACTAAAATTGTGACGACAATAGATGAAGTTTCCATTAATGCACAACTAAATAGATAAATGTTGAAGGACATTTTTGGTTATTATGAAAAAGTTTTGTAAGATGTTTTGAATATAAGCATTCATTTCTGCTACTGAAGAAGAGAGGTTTAATCTCGAAACGCGTAGAGCTCTGAAGGAAATGTATTTGATGAGATTAAATTGTGGAAATAAATCATGCACTAACATTGTTTGACTTGTTTTCACCTTGCATTCCATAGAACATAAAGGTGTGATATAGTTATATAAATTGTGGTTTTGAAATTATCAACACATTTATAGTAGTATTGTAACTAATTAGGTATGCAGGGGATGGGAGTTCCCATTGATAATGGGTGCTTAGGGCAATATAGTCAGGGCAGTAGGAGCAGGTTTTGGGGCACCTGGATAGAGGGATGGGGGCTGAACAGGGGGTACCACAGTAGACAGTAAAACGTAGTAGCTCCTAGATTTGGAACGCCCCGATTTCCAGCACAAATGAGTCTATTCTGAAAGACATTTGAGTTGCTTGAACTATTAACCAGTTGTGGTAAGGACATTTGTTATTTCTTCAAGGAAGACTCTGTGGTTGGAAAATACTTTTCTAGTTTTCTGAACAGAACTTTGGGACGGAATCGTAATTAGAGTATTCCCAAATTGATCCAGGGGAAGTGAATACAGCCCTGGACACAAGGAATGATTTCAAGACATATTTATGTTTGAATTGCAAAACTGTATTTTTGTTCAAACAGAAGTCAGACAGATTTCCCTTGTATAATTTGATTGTATGTATTGGTTTAAGGGCCAGAAGGATTTTGGGCACTAGGTCGGTTTTCTTTAGTTTTAGTTTGATAGGCAGGCATTCCTCTTTTAGGTTAGGGAAAGTGAGGCATTTATCAGAACTCTTACTTTGAATAAATGGCAAACTTTGTGAAAACTTTACCTCTGTGTCCATCTCGCATTTCTGCCCCCTCACACCTGTCACGCCCAGAAGATGTACTAAGATACCCATTCTAGTTCACTTTAAAACTTTGTATCAAAGTCTTTTCAGCTTTGGTTACCAAGAGAATGATTCCCATCTCCTGGTACCTTGGCTTTATAATTCAACACCACGAGGGGGAATGACTCCCTTCTCCTGGTCGCTCTTTCACGTTGGTTTCACAGTTCAACACTTTCAGTCTTTCCCTTTGAGGGTCCCACACCAGGGCTTCCCATTCTCCAGTCTGGGGCAGGCTTTGTTCCCTCTCCTGCCAAGTACTGCCACGAGCAAGATGGTTTGTACTCCTCTTTTCTCATGGGTGCAGGTCCCAGACCTATATTTCTCTACTGCTTTCATTTGGCAGGCCTGGTTCCCTCTCCTGACAGGTACTACCTTGAAGAAGATGACTTGGATGACGTCTCTCTTGTGGGTGCAGGTCCAAGACCAGAGTTTCGCTACTGCATTGACTTGGCAGACCTGGTCCAGTTTCCTGATCGGTACTGCCACGAAGAAGATGACTTGTGGGGATCTTTTGTGGTTGTGGGTCCCGGCCCCAGTCTGGTCTTGTTCTGCTTCTGGCGTTCTTAAGGTTTTCTTCTCCACCAGGGGTTACCTCCTGTCTCTGCTCTGTGGGTCAAGAGTCTCTCAAGACTCTGCTTTGCCAACACCAACCGTCCTCGGCAACCCCAGTACCTTTAGAGTAGCTGCTGGTGTGTTTCGGTCGGTCTCAGGCTCTTCTGCTTTTGGGTTTCTCCTACTTTGTTCTGCTGCAGCGGCTCTGCAGCACTTGGTTCTTCTCAGAATGCACGTCTTCACTCGACCACACAGTCCCACTGTGTTTCCGGCCCAAACATTTGCTTCTCCTTTCCGGTTGGTGTAGGGGAGGACAGGCCTTAAAGGCCCCCCTCTCCTGCATTATCCTCCCCCGGTGAGGACCATGGCTCGCTGGGCGTCCCCTCATGCCACCCGGGCCCAGGTGGAGGAGAGCTCGCCCGCCGATGACATTGCCCCCACGTATCCATCACACACACACACACACTAAAGTTTAGACAGGCCTAGAAGCCATCGTGCCCAGCAAAGATGGCGTGAGTTCAGCACACTGTAGTACGGCCCCCACCTTTGGAGGGCTTTCCAAGCATCCCTGCCGCCGCAGCACCATGGTAGATCCGCTGCGAGCGCGTTCCCATGAGAAAGCCGGGTATGAGCTAACCCGAGATGCTAACACTGTAACATTTCGTCGTCCACAATGTAATACTGCACCCCGCATGACCTGGTCCGCGAGGCCGGGGCGACGGGGAAGAAACTGTAGCATCACTGTCTGAAGAAAGTAGAAAATGATTCGAGTATTGGTATTAATGAACTACCTCCTTTTAAACAGGTTCTGTAAACTGTGAATTAATTATGAAGATGTAACGTTTATATGATGTCACCCCAGGTCTGGACTAATGCTGCTACAACCACAGAGAAAGATGTCGACGGAACGTATAACCTTTATATGTATAAGTGTTCTTTCAGTTTTTATGTAGAAACCTGAACTCGTATATGTTTTCTTAGTCACCCGTAGCGGCTAGTATCAATCCCTGTAAGCCATAACCTAGAACTACCTCATGTAACGTCTAATGTACATAAAATGATTAAAACACTGTAGTGACTGTAATGCTAGATAACGGAAAGATACTCAGACCAAATATATTAACGAAATGTTTAGTGAGCTTGAAGTGTATATGTGTGGCACCGTAGTTTAAAGAAGACAAATGATATAAAAGTTTGTGTATTCAAAATTAAGCAACACACGAGGAAAATACCTTTTGCGAATACACGCAAGGCCATTCTTCCTCCCACCCCAAGAAGCCTGCCAAATAGAAAAAAGCTAAGGCCTGTGCCGTGCTCCCCCACCTCCCCCGACCAAGCTGGAACCGCTTCAGAGAGTCAGAGGCCCCAACACAACATCCCAACACAACATCCAAGGCCACTGGCCGCCACCTGTGTTATTTACAGCACGGTAATAAACTCACGTTTGAATCCACTGATCTACCAGCACCCTCTCGTAAATCCCATAATCCCCCAGACCACCCCAAGAAGTCTGACCCCGCACAAACACTACCCCCGACAATGGGACAAGACACAGAGCCCCTTCATAGTAGTCTCTAATAAAACATGTACCACCCGGCCCAAGCCCCCAGAGCCCAGCCCCTCGACCTGAAATACCAGACGTCAGAACACCGGTAAATCCAATAGATGACCACCAGACCCCTCACACGGTGCATTCCTCCTGTGTTGTATTTCATTGATTGAAAGATTTACTGTAGGAGTTAGATATGAGGTTTTAAGTAACTGCAATGTGCATGATCCAGGGCACCCAAGTCAGGGAAGGTATTCATCTTTGTCACAGGCTGCCCCAGCGAACCAACACCGCCCGGATGACCTCAAGCCGGCCTGCCAGGCCCAACCCAACCCACGAGGCTGACCAGTGACAACCTCCCACCCGGACCAACCACGCTGCAGCAACACCTATAGTTAGTCGACGCCACCCAATCCCAATTAACTTGTGCCCCCTATAGTGTGTAGGTTCTGATGACGTTTTTTGTATTAGAAATACGCCTGCCTTTGCGATTGTCAGGCAGAGCGCTCTCGGAGGTTGCAGAGTTCTTTGCATGCCATATTCTTTTGATAAACTCCCACTTACGCTCACCCGCACTCTGTCTTGGCCTTATTCCCACTGCGGGAGTGTCCATTATTGTCTCCCATTGCGGGGAGGATCGTGCTAATTTGGGGGCGCTTCCACTCATTGGTCTGTCCACGGCGAACCAGGTAGGTATGCACTTGTCTGCCCGTTAGCCTTTCAGTCAATAGCCTCTTCTGTTCGTCACGCCGGACGACTCCTATGCTCGCGGTTCCACCAGGGAGGGCTTGACAACATGTTAAGTCCTTCTTTTGTTTTTTTATTGTAATCAGGCATAGAAGACTCGACTGTTCATTCAAGTCGTCACCATTACTCTTCCTTTTTTTGTAACTCCTCCTCGTCCCAGTAATTGTTAAGTAGGTCTCCTTAAGGTAGTCCCCTGCTCTTCCTCGTCTCAGTTGTTCTAAAGTTTTCTGACTTACAAACATAGTTGGAAGTATGGGATATGGATGTGGGTTTTATGGGATAGAAAGGTGTGCAGGGTGAGAGTTGAGGGTTGGCATACCATTCTCTCTCGAGAAGTTCTCCCTGGTCACCAGAGAGGAAGTATTTCCCCATGAAACGCCCCCATACTCCCATCCGCTGATTACCACCCTAAGGGGGACTATCTGTTAGCGTCCTCACCTCCCTGGCCTCATGGAAAGGGGCTCCCCCTCGCCGATAAGTGACATCTCGGGATTCGTCACACAGTTTACATATACAAATAATGGAATTGCAGGACTGACTTAAAAATATTTGTTAAAATGTACTGCTCTTTGCAAGGCAGACTGTAGTGAGCTTAATAATAGCATCAACCTGATTATTGCAGGTCTGCAATTATTTGAAATAGAAACAACTTTTACTGGCTAATACTACGACCCAGGTCCTTCGCACTTTTATGCGCGAAGGAGAGAATGACTGCGGCACTCTCTATTCGCCCCTTTGAACTTGATGTGAACAAAGGAAGCAGGGTGGCGAGAACACTGAGGGCACACTGTACGATGCGAGTGTGAAAGTAATTAGTTAACCTAAAAGAATTACATTGTAACTTGCAATGCAATACTGCGACTATCCTATCTTTGGTTAAATACCAATTTTGTGAGAAAACCCTTTACCTCCCCATTTGGCCCCCCCCCCCACCCTTACCCTCTTTCCCATCCCTCACCATCAACCTGCCGCCATACACCAACCACCATAATCCTGGCAGAAATAACAGGAACAATGTAATTTGCAGGCAACAAAAAATATAAACATTGTTTTCGGATATTTCTTCACTGGTGCTTTTTGCTTTGATGGTCATACTGTTCACCGTAAAATAAATCTGTTGGAGGCTTCCAGGAGGGAGTTTAATTCATACATGTATATCATGCTAGGACAAGTACCAGGTCTAAAGATTCTATGTACCTTCATTTGTAATATTCAGTTTACAACAGGATACCTTATGCGGTTCGGGGGTTCTTTTCTTGCTGCTAGTATAAACTGCTAAACGAAAAGGACACAGTATGCCGGTGTGCACAAGTTAAGAATGGTTAAATTTGATCAAAGGTGCACAAAGGAGACTTTAGTTGTGATCTCTACTTAATCAATACCTTTGCCTGAAATTCTGTGGACTATAATATTGTACCAGGGCTAACATTTTCCAATTACAAGCTACTACGTAGGGATAAAAAAGGCACTTGGCAATTCTCCACATACACTCAGCACACCATTTCCTACTTGCCAAGAGCCAATTATCACTAACCATTGGCGCGTGCAATTTCTGTGGCCCGATTGCGATAAGAGCCTTTAGCCTTTAGCCTTTATAATGGATTATGTTGAATCAAATATCTCCTTAAATGCTCCTAACAGATCCCAACCTGCCGTCCACCATCAGCAACCACAAGAAGCAGTGCATGTCCCACCAGGAGTACATGAATACATGAGTCATACAGGTTGACTAGCAAACGCAAGGATTCTGAAACCTCCTCAAACTTAATTTCTAAGAAAATTAAATTGCGACACATTCTCCAAAATAGAAAAAGGTAGTTAGTTGCAAGATGAGAATGTATTATTTATGATCAGATTTGTGACATTATCCTCTCGGATAGCACTGAAAATTCAGAAAAAGTACTTAAATAATGCCATGCAAATACACACAGCTTATAAACATGTGCAAGTTAGACTGTGCACCCTATTATATCAAGCATGGATATGCTCTGATGTAACATAATAACCACAGAGCACCAGTGTCTAATCTCAATAATCTACTTGCATTTTGTACATTTCAATCACATTGGCAACCTTTGCAGTCACAGTTTGGAGGTCCCCAGTTGGTGTCCAAAACCTTTCATCAACACACAGAAAATGAGCCACTAAACGTATGGCTACAAATGAGCCAATGTAGAATAAACACAAGGAATTCACTAAGACAGTATGTGTACCCGACTTGATCCTTTTGCAGACATGTTTTCTTCCCAACGACAGGATTAGGCCGATTGTCCCCAGAGGTAACTTGCTGGATGCGGAGATGGATACACTCTCACATAGATGTGCTTGCAGCAAACTTCTGCAGATATCATTAAAGTATCTGTCATCAGGGTCATATGCTTCCTGGCTCTGCGTTCCCAATGATGAAAGCTCTGAAAAGTAGAAATCCTCAAATTGTAAATAGCTACATCACAATCATATTATCTTTTTCTGTATTCAAAATAATTTTAATCAGGCAGGGTCCGAAATTGAGGGGAGTTGGGAGCTATCTGTAGCTGTTGTTTGTAGGCTAGAAGAGTCTGGTTAGCTTGATACCAATAGATAACAGGAGTCACTTTTGGCTACCCAAGCCAACTGATGCCAAACATACACACCTATGTAAAATAAATCTGTGCGTTTTGGGGACATTCTTATATATAAACATTAGGACACATTTTTATGATATCTAAAATTTAAAGATCCATAAATAATAGACAAATGATAGGTTTCTTATGTGGGAAATCTTTCTTTAGTTCTTGGATTGCTCATTTAAAAAAATTCAAATATGGCACCTCTGAAAAGTCAAAACCACGCAGCAATTGGACCATGTGGACATTTTTTTGGTTTTATTTTTTTATTTTTTATTTGTAGAGCCCACTAGCAGCCAAGGGGCATCTAGGTGCTCTTGCAAGAAGGTGTCTTGGTTACAGTGAGCATATAGCCTTACAATGCGAACTTAGTAGAATACATAGGTGGTTACAAGAGTGGGTAGTCATAAAGTAACATTGGAGGTTACATGAATGGCTGGTAGTAATAGGGAACCTAGTGAATACAGTAGGGCCAGTCTAGACTGATTTATGTGAAACCGTTTTTATGGCTTTCCGGAAGGCTAAATGCTTCTGATATGGGGTGGTAGAGAGTTCCAGTGGGACACAGCCATGACAGAGAAGCTAGAGCCTCCTGCACGAATCCTCCGGGTCTTGGGAGTGGAGATTCAGTTGGTGTAGGCTGTTCTGATGGGTCTGGCAGTAATAGGTTTTGCGATTATCTGTGCAAGGTAGAGAGGGGCAGTGTTATGGAAACATTTATGCGTAAGGGTGAGTGTTTTAAAGACAATCCACTCTTTATTGGGGAGCCAATGGACCGGCTTCCTGGTTGCTGAAATGTGGTCCGTTTTGGATAGGCCGATGGCGGCCCTAAGGGCATTATTCTGGACAATTTACCTGCTAAGAGGGCGTTGCAGTAATCCAGCCGAGTCCCAATGATAGCTCTCGCAATGGTGAGGCAGTTCTGCTCGGAGAGGAATGGTCTGGCTGCATTTAACAGTTTAGAATGGTAGGCCGCTGCAGATGCAACGGTATTGACCTGTATGGTCATTGAGAGGTTCGAGTCCAGATAGACCCCCAGGATCTTCGCAGCTTGGGATACTGAGATTGGTGTGTTGTCAATTGTGAATGAGCTGTATTGTTAGTCAAGTTTTTTAAGGGTTACAGGTGATCCAATTAGCAGAAGTTCGTTTTTTTCACCGTTTAGACATAACCAGTTTTCAGCCATCCAGGATTGGATAGTGGAGTAAATGGAATTAAGGGTTTTCATGTCAGCCTCATAGTCTCCAGTGAGGTGGATGAGGACCTGCGGGTCATCAGCATAATTAGTATAGGTGATGCCTAACGCGTCCAGGATGTTGAAAGGTGGCCTCATGAGAGGGTTATAGAGGGTAGGAGAAATGCAGGAACCTTGTGGGACTCTGCATTTTATGTTACTGGAATGGGCACAGGCTTGGTCATAGAAGACTCTCATAGCCCTTTCCTGGAGGAACGAGGTGATCCAGGCTATGGCCGTAGGGGAGAAATCGGCAGCAGAAGCGAGATGGTGACACAGGGTATTGTGGTCCACCAAATCAAAAGCTGCAGATAGGTCAAGGAGCAGAACGAGGGCGGGTTTCCCCGAGTCTCTGAAATCATCCATTTGGTTTTCAAGGTTTTTAAGGTCTAATAATGCGGTTTTGGTACCATGGCCTGGACGGAAACCTGACTGCCGGAGACCGAGAAGGTTATTAGCCTCAAGGAATTTTTGGACTTGCATATAAACTGCCTTGTTGAGGATTTTTAATAGAAAGGGAACTGTAGTGATAGGTCTATAGTTCCCTGGGACAGTTGGGTCAAGCGCCTGTTTCTTAAGGAGAGGGCGTACCCATGCTTCCTTAAGGCCAGATGGGACAAGGCCTGTGCTGAATGAGGCATTGATAAATGCTGTAAGGAACGGGACAAGGGAGAGGGTGCAGTCTTTGATAAGTTGTGCCGGGCATGCATCCACTTTACAGTAACAGGGTTTGATATTGTATTGTATTATTTATTCATTCATAAAGCGCACTGGCCCTTAGGCATCTGGGTGCATTGCAGGTTTCAGCGGTTACAAATCACAGAATAAAAAATGTCATACATATACGGCTTATTACAAAAGTATACATATTATTTACATTAGATACATTGATTACATTTTCTATTGTGATGTCATAGGCAAAGCTTAGCTTCAATAGGTGCATATATGTATGGCTTATTACGGAAGTATACATATTATTTACATTAGATTTGAGGAGGCTGATGACCTCTTGTTCGCTCATTTCCTTGAAGGTGAAAGAGAGGGAGTAAGAGGGGGTGCTGTTGTGGAGGATGGATATCTGGTGGCTGAGTGCCTGTTGATGGGCAATGATTTTATTTTGAAGGGCATCAAGTTTATCCAGCTTAGCAGATTGAATAGTATTACACAAATCTTTGTCTTTAGATCGGGTAGATGGGGGAGGAGTGGGTGTTTCCAAATCGCTGAAGATAGCAAAGATTTCTTTGGTCCCTGATTTAGCGTTGGCTATCCTGGTGTTAAACATGTGGCTTTGGCCTTAGTAATGGAAACTTTGTATTCTTTTGATACAGCCTCAAAAGCTACCTTCAAGGAATCCATGGGATTGGCTTTCCAGGACGGTAGCACTGCCCTTTATCTAGTCCTTATCTCCATGAGCTCTGGGGAGAACCAGGCATTTGAGCGCCTGGTACGCTTGGCTTTCCTTAGGGTGAGTGGGGCAATGTCATCGACCACTTGGGTGATGATGGTCTTGAAGGTATTGGCAAGTGCTTCTGGGTCCCTGGAAAAAGGGGGCTGGAATGCTGGCACAAGGAGGTGGGGGGGTGAGCTTTTCCTTTGTGAGCTTCCTGGAGCTCCTGCTGAGTGTTGGGGAGAGGGGCATCAACTGCTTGGGGGATCCCTTGGTGATGTTAAGGTTAAAATGAATAGAGTGGTGGTCAGACCATGGAATGGGTGAGATGTCCGTGAGCGTGAGAGGGCAGTTATGGTGGGCAACCAGTCAAGGGTACGTCCTATGATATGGGTTGGCTCCGAGATGGCCTGTTTGAACCCTAAAGTGGATAAGGCTTTGTTCAGAGAGGTGGCTTTGGAGTCATTGGGATCATTGAGACCTAGCTTCAGATCTCCCAGAAGGATGGATTTGGTGGTCATTTAAAGGTTGTCGGAGAGGGAATGAACGAACGTGGGCATCTATGAAATCCGTTGCTGGTCCTGGTGGTCGATAGACAACATGGAAGTCAATAGTACAATTCGGGTACGGGTTGACTTTGAGGAGGAGGTAGTCACTATTGTAGCCCAATTCCCCCCTACACCATTCTAATGGGTATGGACTCCTTAGCTATAAAGGCTAACCCTCCCCCTTTCTGGAAGGCACGGTCTTGTCTGAAGATGGTGAAACCTGCTGGGATGGCCAGAGCCAGGGCTGGGCCGGATGCTTCATTGAGCCAGGTTTCAGTAATTTCAGAATAAACTTTATTTATAAACTATCATAACACTTGTTTGGATAAACTTTATTTATAAACTATCATATCATTACACTTTTTTTTCATGAGAATGTAGGATAAGGGGCTACTAGGTGACCCCCCCCACCTCCCTGGCACTGCACATAGGATGGTGTGTGTTGGACCTACAAAGAGAAACGGTAAGTAAAGTCAATTTCACTTTACTATTCTTGGGAACGGTAGTTCACACAGGAAAAGGTATTTAAACCTTATGAGAAATCTAAAAGGATTTATCAGTGACACTGCAGTGTGTCACCATACAAAAAGCAGATGCATATGGAGTTTGTCAGACTCCAAAAGTGTCAGACTCCAAAGGTGTTACCCTCACTATTTTAAATGGCTGGTGGCAGTGGTTTCATTTTTCCTACCATTGTGCTTTTCTACTGCAGGCTGAACCCTCAAAATGGCCCGTCTTCTTTTTTTGCCATTTTCTGTTTGTGAGGTCTTTCTTGGGTTTTACTGAGACAGATTTGAGCCCTTTATTTGTCTTGCCTTTAGCAGGCTTCAGCTCTGAAGCACGCCCATGGCTCCAGTGTGGCTGGAAGGACAAGATGTGAGGGAGGGTCCCAAAACTCCCCTGTCTTTTGTCTCTAGGAAGGCCTGAATGCAGCTAGTCCTGATTGGCTGGCTGGCTGTCATTTCAGGACAGCCACCCTGCTGTGTGATTGAAAGCCTAGGCTGTGCATGAATAGGAAAAACCTGCTTAAAAGTCGAGGGTTTTGGGTCTACAGGCAGAGTCAACCACTGGGAGAAAGTGGGAGAAAACCCGACAAAGGAACCATGAACGAAGCTTGCTGCAACCTCTGGGAGATTTGAATTGCCCGGTGAAGCCCTGCTGCTGTGCTAACCTCCTTTTTCACCTCGACAGAGAAGCTCCGGATGGAATTACTTCTACCCTGGGCTAGTGGGACCAACTAACCCCGAGACAAACTCCACTGATCACCATCCCCAACTTGCTGTGCTTCTCGTTGCTTTGAGAACCCAATGCCCATAGTCGAGTGCAATGCCTGCCACTCAAAAAACGAATCCGACCAGAAGCTCCAGGAGACTCCTAAGGACCACCCTAAAGCAGGACCTCCAGATCCATAGTCCCCTCATCAGAGTGCAGGGCCGAGGGAGCAAAGAGAGTCCAACCAGTGTCCGAGATCCGTATCACTGCTGTTTGCTAAGTGCGGAAACCGCAAAGTGCCACAGATTCGAAACTAGTCCGTTGCTGCAGACGACCTCCCAAGTACCACCACAGGAGCCCTCCAGAAGTCCTCCCTCTTGTCCCCATTACTGAGGCTCAGGAATCAGTGTCAGCACCACTGTAGCATGACGGAATCTAGCTGGACCGCACTTCTACTAACCAGAGGTACTGTTCAGGCTTGGGGTACTTACCTTTTTTGCTTTTAGCTGCGCTCTTCTCACTTGAGAATTGCATTGGCTACCTTTTTAGAGTTAGCTTCAACTCCCTTCTCACAGGTTTAACATCTTGTGGCCCTACAAGTGATTTTACTGAACTCTCTAACTTTGTGCAAGACTTTGATCCAACAAATGCATCCGATCCATAGACTGAGTTCCAAATGACGTTCGCTATCCTGGCTCCCTAAAGGCACTCTTCTAAATCCAATGACTTTGATACTGTTTGTCCCTCATAGGTGGTAGCTTGTTGTGGACTGGTACTTCTGGGAAAGGCACATCTAGACTTCATTGGAGGATTTAGTTGTCCTCACATTTACTGAGAAACTATTCTAATATGTTTTACTTCCCTAACCCTTTCCTTTCTACAACCCTCAGAATCTGCAAAATACACTACTGACATATTTAAATGCCATTACTGTCCTTGTGATTGAAGTCACCTCAGGGTGTAGGAAGTGTGCATGAAGCATATCCAAAGACTATCACGCACATCGTCAGGAGCACAAACTAAGGTATCGGGTACCTCAAGGTTTTGCACTTGTTAGCTCAAGCTAGCCAACTACACCAGCAATCCTTAGTACAGGGATACCTAGAAAACAGGAAGATTGCAAATAACATTTGCCCAGAACAAACTTGTCCCGAGTTAGTCTCATCATCTCCACAAACGCCAACATTCTCAGTGTTAGAGCATGCAATTTCAACCGAATCTTCAGCAAAATGTATCTGCTAGGCACAAGCCCACGTCCAAACATAACCACCCTTCTGACATCAAAATTGCCCTTTTGAATATGAGGTCACTTAGCAAACATGCTCAAGACAACTATATTTCTTCTGAGGAAATAGACATCCTCTGCTTGACAGAAATCTGGTTGCAAGAACCTATCAGACCCATTATTAATATTGCAGTCCCTCGAGACTACAAAAATCTTTTTGAAAAACAGGGAAACAGGAAAGGGGGATTTGTTCCCATCACCCATCCATTGTACAGGCTGTGAAGTTCTCCTACTTAAAATGACCCCCACAAAGCATACCTGTATTAACATTATTGTCATCTACAGACCCCCTCCTTAATCTCAGGCTTTAATGAAGACATAGTCTATCTGATGAACAATCGAAAGGGACCTAATACAGGGACATTGCTCTTAGGAGACCTGAATAGATGGAAAGGTGGCATAAAAGACAAAGAGGCCATGAACCTCGAAATTGACCTACTCCCCCATCGACTATGCAGTGATAAACAGTGAACCAACCTCTCAATCAGGAAACCAATTAGATTGGATATCCCTCAAACAATGTGGAATTGACTAACCAAGGTACTGTTCCCTGTATTTGGTCAGATCACCACAAAGTAGTAGTAAAACGTACCTTAAAGATCAACGTTAGGAAACAGAGCAATTCCCCAAACACAAATCAAGGAAGAAACATCAAGAAAATCACGCCCCTCATGCTTTCGCAAGGTATTGATCATATCATGAATATCACTTCAGAGGACGACTCGTGACAAAATAGTGGATACATACAACTACCATTTCTTAAATCTCCTTGATCAACATGCACCGATTAAAAACAAACAAGTCAGGCCCAATCCAAATCATCAAAACTGGTTTAACGCAGAAACCAATAGACTTAAAGATAAAAGAAAACTGGAAAGAATATGTCAAAAAGATCCCTCTGAGAATAATAAAGATCTGGAAAGACTTGGACAAAATATACAGAGCCAAACTGACGGAAAGTAAAAAAAATCACTATAACAAGCAGATTACTGCAGCATCCAGCTCCAATGGTAATCTATTCCAGATTTTAAAATCTACTGAGAAACCAGCGACCCTCTGCCCCCCCTTTCAACCATCCAAACATCACCTTGAAAAAGTACAGACGGCTTTTCACAACAAAATCTTAAAAGCCCAAGATACAATAAAAACATGTAAAATTGACAAGAATTTAACCAACCACAGGGACCCAAATTTCAATTCACCCCTATATCCCTAGAGGATATGAATACAGTACTCTCCAATATTAACTGTACTTCTAGGACTGAAAATACACTACCACCTAAGTTAATACTGAACAATGCAGGGATATTTGCTCCATTCCACATCATTCCGCAATCGTAAAGTACTGGTAGCAATCAAAATTGTCACGGTTACACCGCTGGTCAAAAAACCAGGCTTTGACCAACAGGATCCCTCAAATCTTCGGCCAATTACCAATTGCAATTTCCTTTTAAAAGTCTTAGACAAAATTGCAACAAGCCAACTTCAGGATCATGTGGACAAATACAATCTTTTACAGCCACAACAATCAGAATTTATAAGGGCTCATGCAACTGAATCCGACCTACTAGGTCTGCAGACCAAAATGCTTAGCATCCTAGACAAGGGAAAGACGGGCTTACTGATACTTCTAGACCTTTCTGCAGCTTTTGATTTGCTGGATCACCAGAAGCTCTGAGAGGCCTTGTACCAATAAGGAAATTGCTCCACAGAAGCCATCCACTGGGTAGCCTCATTTCTGGAAGAAAGATCATCTAAGATCATCGGTGGAGAAAACTCTTCATCTTCCGGTCCAGTAGATTCTACGTGTCCAGTAGATTGCAGTGTATCACAAGGGGCCCGTTTTTCACCCCTTTTATTTAACCTATATCTACACTGCCTATGCACACTATTAACAGGTATGGACGTGTTCTTTACAAATTTTGCAGACAATACGCAACTTATTATGGAGATAAGCGGGAACCACACTTTAGATAACAAGCTCTCGGCCATCTACAACCCCATTGAACTGTGGATGAAAACAAATTGGATGTGCCTTAACGGTAGTAAGACCGAGTTAATAACATTTGGCACTCTGCATGCTAGAAACAAATTAGACCCAGCCAACTCATCCTTTAAAATAAAGGAGTCTACAATTGGTGTCTCAGACAAGGTTAAGACACTTGGTGTGAACTTGCAGGCATCATTAGGAGTGGAGGCCCAAGCTCAATACTTGAAACGTAATTGTCAATACCATCAGACTATTGAGACGAATGAGACCACTGGTAAACCAACAAAACTGCTCCATTATCGCCAGAGCAACCATCCTCACTAGGCTTGATTATGGGAACTCGTTAATGCTAGAAGCCAGCAGCAAATGTATTAAGCAATGCCAGGTGATCCAAAACAACACCGCCAGGACCATCACAGGAAAATCCAAAAGAGAGCCCGTTACGAGCGACAGAAAATCCCTCCAGACCGTATCGCCTTCAAAGCACGGACACTTGTCCACCACTGCCTCTTTGGAGATGCCCCTTCCTATTTAAAAAGACAGTTTGCTCTTTACGAGCCAAAACGTACCCTTAAATCCAGCACCCAAGGATTATTACAGGTCAGCCGGTCAAAAAGAGCAACGGATTAGGCAGAGCATTCTCAGTAGTAATTACCAGATGGAATGATCTTCCTAACCAGTTGAGAATAGAATCCAGCTACCTATGTTTCAGGAAGAAACTCAAAACTTTGCTCTTTAAATAAGCAAACTCTCCCATTTTGACAGAAAATCCTAAACCTAGCAGAAAAACACATAGCTAGGTTTTTATGTTGTCCTGTTTCACCTTGCCCGCGGACTACGTCGCTATATACAATTTTAAAAAAAATATCCACTAACTTGTTTTGATTCTGAAAAATATAATGTATTTAATGTGATACAGTTTATAAATAAACTTTACACATTTCATATATCTTTCAGAAACATAATCACAATCATAATTCGTTGCAATTAATAATGAATACAAGAATAATATTCATACCAAGATATTATAATAGAATTGAGGCAATAACAAATACAAGAAATAAAATATATACCAGAGATTCTAAAAATACTAAAAAAAAGTAATTATTTAACAGAATCCTCATTTGACTACATAAGGGACAAGCCATCCATCAGGAGTTTTGATTGCTGGTAGCGTTACATACAGTCAGTCATCAGCAAGATTTATAGCCAAGAGTGAGGTCAACCTAAAATGCATATTGCCACAGATCATAATCAGCTAACAAGCCTCAACTCAACTCTAAGAGGCCAGGTCAGGTAGCATTAACAGTACTTCTATGGTGATACCCAGAGTCTTCGCTATAATCAACCAGACATTGTATATTGACATTAACAACCTCATATTCTTGGCATTTATACATCGAACCCAAAAGGTCTTTTCACTTATAGATTCCAGATTATGGACATATCTACCATAGTACAACTGGTAGGTCTTTGTCATGTTTGGGCATTCAGTTAGAAAATGCCTGGCTGTTTCTATCATAACTACACGTTTACATATCCGGCAATAGCGATCTAGTGCAGACATCTGACTTTCATGCCCCTTAACTGCCAAAACAGGTAGATGAAAAAT
Source organism: Ambystoma mexicanum (assembly GCF_040938575.1). NCBI lineage: Eukaryota > Metazoa > Chordata > Amphibia > Caudata > Ambystomatidae > Ambystoma > Ambystoma mexicanum. Next base: position 297,111,128 of record NC_090922.1, read on the forward strand.
AATGGTAAGGTATATTTGAATTGTTACAACAAATTGCCTTTTTAAAAAATGCTTAGTTAAAACTGACGTTAAATAAATATTTATAACTGAAACCTTGAGTGTAAGTGTTACTTGGCTGCTTGTACGGATTTCATTTGTGCAGCTCTACAGCTCACATTTACTACTCTTGAGATATGCCTGCCTGCTCAGCCACACTACCAACTTGTGTAGTACAGACATACACCAAATGTTGGGTTACCCAATACTAAGCAATACAGTGTGTAGTCTCACAGAGTGTGACTGCACCAATTCTTACCTAACAGCTAGCCACACAGCAGGTTAATATGCTACTAGATTAATGCACCAGAATAGTGTTTCCGCGTTACAACACAACGGCTTAGGGGAGAATACCCGAAAAAATACAGCAGTCTAACTGCCGGCTGGCACGTAGCCTCAAAGCCTTCAGCGGTGGTCCCCGGCTGTATAGTATAGACAACGCCTCTCTGCAAGTGATCGCTAGGAGTGTTGGTAACAATTCACAACTGCAGATCATGTTCACTTGCTGGACGGATATAGCTAATTGAGCTGTGATGCTTGCAAGAGAGGTCCGTTTTCAAACTGCAGGTCACATGTTCAAGTTCCAGAATGACCAATTTACACTGTACATGAGGGTTAATGTTGGTTTGTTTGTTTATTAATTTGTATGGCGCGCCAAACCCGAAGGTAACTGAGCGCAACAGAGAACAGAAAATCAAGGATTCTTACAAACTTAGTTACAGAATGAGGCGATACACATGGAACATTGCAGATAGATGTCTCAGCAAATCAGTTGAAGAAAATGCATATACAGTCAGGTTAGGTAAGGGAGTTTTGTTGTAGCAAGGTTAAACTTGAGGGTCATTGAAATGTAGCCATGTGAGAATCTTCCATCTGAAGCTATAGTAGGATTGGCCTGTTCTAATGTCAAGTGGGAGAGCATTCCAGTACTGGGCTGCCTTAACCGGAAAGCTGCTGCTGCCTGTTTTCTTTAGTCTAAATTTGGGTATCTGTAGGCAGTAGGAGTTGGCAGATCTAGTAGGGAGGGTCGATGTTTTTCTCACTATTATATCTGCGAGGTGGGGGGCTACATTGTTGAGACATTTAAAGGTGAGTGAGGCTGTTTTAAGTGAGATTATGTCACTGATTTTTAGCCACTTGTGTTCTCTTCTTATGTTAGAGATATGTTCTCTAAGGGGTAAGTTAAGGGCAGTTTTGAGGGCGTTATTTTGCACTGTTTGCATTTTGTCAATGATGTATTTGTTGGCTCCCAGGTACAAGGCATTGCAATAGTCAAATTTGGAGTATGAGGGCGTTAGCAAGGATGATGCAGCTGGCTTGGGAGAGTAAGGCTCTGCATGCCCTAATGAGCTTACAAGTGTAGGCAGAAGAGGATGCTAAGGAGTTCACTTGTTTCTTCAGTGTCAAGGCAGAGTCAAGGTAAAAGCCTAGTGTTTTCACTACCTTAGCAACTTTAATTAGGTTGCCATCAATGTTGAATGCAGAGTAATTGGACCCAAGTTTTTTTTAGGTTGGCAGCGGATACGAGGAGCAGGATTTCAGTTTTATCATCATTCAGGCAGAGGCCATGCATGGCCATCCATGCCTGAATTAGGAAATATATTTTGTTTACCAAGGCCGTATCAGCGTCAAAATTACCCAAAAGGGGAATGAGGATCTGAGTGTCATCTGCATAATTTGTGTAGGTGACACCCAGTCTGTCGAATCTGTCAAATAGGGGCTGGGTAAAGATGGTGTACAGGGTTGGCGAGACGCAAGAACCTTGGGATAGACCGCAGACTATTTTGATAGGGTCTGCTGATGCCAATGTGGAGAAAACTCTCATTGTGCGGTTGTCCAAAAATGATTGGATCCATGCTATGGCCTCACTTGAAAAGTGAGCGGCTGATACCAGGTGTTCCCAAAGGACTGTATGGTCCACCAGATTGAAGGCCGCCGACAGGTCAAGGAGGAGTAGCATGGCAGTGTTTCCCTTGTCATTGAGCTCGTCGATCTGTACTTTGAGATCAATTAAGGCTGTCTCTGTGCCATGCTGTGGTCTAAACCCAGATTGGCGGACACCTAGTAACTGGTTAGATTTAAGATAGCGCTGGATTTCTAAGTATGCTACTCTATCTATTATCTTGAGAAGGAAGGGTACCGTGGTAATACGCCTGTAGTTGGTAGGAATAGCGGGGTCTAGGGTTTGCTTCTTGAGGAGAGTTAGAACCCATGACTCTTTAAGGTTGCTTGGAATAGTGTTGGTAGAGAAGGATGCATTAATCAGTTTGGTTATGAAGGGGGCTAGGTCCCTTGCCACATCTTTAATTAGGCGGGCAGGGCAGCTGTCACTCTTACAGTTGGACGGTTTGAGGGATGCAATAATCTTTTCGGTTTCCTGAATAGAGATTTTGGTCAATTTAAATGGGTCAGGGCCTGGTGAGTTAATTGTCGTGAGGCTAGAGAGGAGTGGTGTCTCGTTGAGGGTTAGAGAGGCTTTTTTTAAGGAGATTTTAGTTTGGAGTGTTTTTATTTTATTAGCTAGAGCATTTTGGATACTGGTGCAACATTGTTTATTGGTGTCCGGTCATTTTTTCGAATAGAAAAGTTTCGAAAGGCAAACTTTCAAATCCTTTTTTTTTCGAAATACAAAAGTTTCGAATGACAATTTGATTGAAAAAAATTTGAAAGTTTGCCTTTCGGAACTTGGGTTAGGGTTGGGGCTTGGCGTGGGGTTTGGGGAAACTGGGGGGGGGACCCCCCAATATACACTAAAACCTTGCAACGTTGCATGGAGCTGTCCAGTGCTGAAATTACAGGTCTGGACAGCTCCATGTAACGTTTCAAAGTTAAAAAAAGGCATTTAAATGCCAACATACACAAAACACTTTGAAACGTTATATGGAGCTGTCTAGTCCTGCAATTTCAGCACTGGACAGCTCCATGTAACGTTTCAATGTTACAAACAAAAAGGCAGTAAAATGCTACTTTTAACATGTAAAAGTGAATTTCAGTTGAAACCAATCCATGACTATTTTCGATGGATTGGGTTCGAACGAAATGCATTTTCCATGTTAAGCATGTCGTAGCTTTTGATTTCGAAACTTTTGTTTCGAAACTTTGGCTATTCGAATCTTTTGATTCAAACAAATGACAATAAACCTTGTTTGTCTTTGGCTATGTTGTCAGGAGGGGGTACAGGGGATTCCAGCTCCCTAAGGATGGTAAACAGTTCCTTGGTATTGGAGCTTGCATTGCAGATTCTTTCGTTTAAGAGACTTTTTTTGTGAGTAAGATTTCTTTTTTGTAATTATTAGCAAAGTGTTTAAGTTTCAGTTTATTTTCTTCAGATGGGGTGTGTCGCCATTGGGATTCTAATTTCCTTTTTTGCATTCTTAAATCTTTTAAGTGAGGGGTGAAGCAGGCGTTTAGGTGTGCTTTTTGTTTGCTTTTTTGTAGCTTTAGAGGTGCAATAGTATCTAGTGCTTTCTTCATGACATTATTGTAGCTTTCTACGAGGAGCTCAGGATCCAAATTGTTGGGAACAGCATTGATAGTCGGGAGTAGCAATGGCAGGAGATTGTCTGGAGTGATATTTCTTTTGGCTCTAGTGGGTAGGGGTGGTGCCATAATTTTCTCTTTGGTAATTTGTTTATTCAAGGTTAGTGCAAAGTCGATAAGATAGTGGTCTGTCCATAGTTGGTGTAATTTTGGTGATCGTGGTATCACAGTTCATGGTAGCAACCCAGTCCAGGGTCCTTCCTTTATCGTGAGTTAGGGTGTGAACTTTTTGGGTTAGGCCATGTTCAGCTAGCATAGTCGCTATAGATTTTGCTGGCTTGTCATCAGGGTCATTAAATCCTAAGTTAAGATTGCCTAGTAATAGGATTTGTGAGGAGTCTTTTGTATTATTGGCTAAGAGGCTAGATAGATCCTCCTCGAAGGTTCCAATGGGTCCAGATGGCCTGTATATTAGGTAGATTGTTAAGGTGCGGCAGTTGGAGATAGGCAGTTTGGCTATGAGCAGTTTGCATGATTTAGGGGAAAGTTGAGCTAGAAGTCTTACAGCGAGGTCAGTTTTTGTTATAATGGCCAGACCTCCGCCTCTGTTAGGTCTGTCAATTCTAATTAGTTGATAGATTTCAGGAATGGCTAGTGAGAGTGCTGGACCTGCTGCTTCGTGCAGCCAGGATTCAGAAACTGCCAGAAGGTCAAGGCTATTGGAGAATAGGATGTCAGCTTTTTCAGTGGCGTGAGCCACTAAAGATCTAGCATTAATCAAGGCTCCAGACAGCATGGTTACATTGGGCGTATTCTGTATTTTTATTGGAATGAGTTTAGGTTGAGTGGTAGTGTTGTTGTGAGGTGTGGTAAGGTTGGGACATAGCTCAGGGAACCGTAAGGTAGATTTAAGTTGAGTGTTAATGGTCTTGTTACTATAGCCTATGGGCTCATAAAGGTGGGGTAGTCTAGCTCGAAGTCTGCTATTTCTGTCTAGAGTGGGGCATGGTGCGCATTTAGAGAAGGACATGATTAAAGTAATAAGTGGTATAGTAAGGCACAACAAAGAAGCAACTTGAGTTTTGCTGAGGGACATTGTAGTAGGTAGGTTGGTAGAAAATGCAATCTAGCTCAGCATAGGCAGTCTAAATCAGGCAGGCTGGTCCCGTATGGGCTAAGGTATGAGAACAACTCAGTGGCTGGCAGTAGGCCGTTTCAAGAGAGCACACAATAACTGGCAATATGCTATTTCAAAAGGGCACACAATATCTGGCAATAGGCTATTTCAAAAGGGCACACAGTAGCTGCCAATAGGCTATTTCAGAAGGGCGCACAGTAGCTGGCAATAGGTTATTTCAAAGGGGCACCCAGTAGTTGGCAATAGGCTATTTCAGTAGGGCACACAGTAGCTGGCAATAGGCTATTTCAAAGGGGCACACGATAGTCAAACAGAAGCAAAGGAGCAGTGTCGGGAATTCAAATCGGTGAACGTACAGTGCTGTAGTAGGGTATTCCAGTTACAGCGATCTGTCATTAGGGGGCATTAATGCTGTTCAGCAAGAGCAATGGTGAAATGGAAGCAGATTAGGCATTAGGAAGCAGATATGGGCTTCTAGGCACCAAGTAGGTAATTTGGCAAGGCCTTGAGCATATCAGGTAGGCAATAGTTTGTGGCCCCAATTATGGGAGTATGCCACTAAATACACAGGTAGAGGTGATTGGCAGCTGCTGTTGCTGAAAGCGGCAGTAGGCTAATCATTGCGCATTACAGGTAGCTAGGCAGGGTGATACATATTATTGAGCGTTCCCAAACATTCATATTTAGCAATAAAAACGTGGGTTAATGCAAGCAGGGGTTTATGGTACACGTAAGCATGATAAGGGTTTAACAGTGCAACGTTCCACATCCCGGTTCAGTAACAAGGGAAGATGGTAATGTTCTGCATATTAGATATACCTTTACAATGTGGACAGTGTTGAATGTCGCTGGGTCCGCCCTTGCAGGTTTATCAGTTCATGGGCATAGTAGCTGGCCAACGGCGTGTACGGCTGTGGACAGGCATGGGACAGGAGGTGCCTTAGGCCGGTGCCTTCGGGGGTGGGCCGGCTTATTGCCTGCCAGCAAGGGATTGGCAGAATAAAAGCATTGGCAGCCAACCACACGAGGTGGCAGTTCCTGGATGAGTCCTGGGAGCTGTTTAGAGCTCTGAAGCAAAACGAAAAATGCTGGCGGCAGTCATGGAACGGCAAAGCCTCGTGGGCTTCAATGGTGGCCCAGATCAGAATGACCATGAAAACGCACAATGGCAGGTCACAGCTGTAATCTGACTCAGTGCCGGTGATCAGGCTGCTCAAATCGGAATTGTGGCAGATTAAGAAGCGGATCAACTGATTATCATTAAAAGGGATGTTAGTAAAATCATTGATGCTATGAAGCTGGGTAGCATGCACTTTGAGACCAATCCGGTATAATGCATGTTTTATATAACTAGTGCCCATGCACAGGTCCTTTGCAAAATGATTCACATCAATTGTGGAGAGACCGTCATTTTACCAAAGGGTGTAGAAGTATTTCTCTGGGAGTGTTTCCGAGCATGGCGGTTCTCGGGGCGAGCCGGTGTTCGCGGTAGAGTGTTTGGAGGGGAATAATAGAGTGTTGGGACTGGACTTTTGTTTCCTGCTGGCAACACCACATTATGTATATGCATGGTTAGCTGCATATAAATAATACTTCCTTGAGGGAAGCAACGGGTGCTCGACTGGAAGCATGTTAAAAGCGAACTAGAATCCATTGATGCCAAAAATGGCACCAACGCTTTGAACATGAACCAAATGCGCCCTTGAAATAGACAGCATCTAAAATAACACTGTTTTTATTGGGCCAAAGCCAGTTCTCTGAACAGATGCCGGGCTAAAATCTAGAAATGACCTTAAGTCTGCTATGTAATCGGAGTACACGGATTACTCCGGGTCCAGGATTTCCTCGTCACAGTCTGATTTCATAAGAACTGTAACCAGGAATACGGACAAAGGAGCAATAGATGCCCTCCTTCTATGACTGGATGGCTGTTTTAGTTTTTTAGTGCTCAGAGAAAAAAATTCAAGAGCTGTTCAGACAGGAGGGAGTAGGGGATACATGCCTGCATTGCCCATCACCCTTAGTGTGCTGGGTAATCAAAAACTGGAGCCATGCTCTCAGTTGCCCAGTGCAAGAGCTCCACCTCACATACGAGACCCGATAATGTGGAATCACTCCTGAGGTTGTGGGTGGTAAAGCCTTTCAGAACAGATTGACTAGTGTTTTGGTGCTCAACCCCCCCTGTGGGTGGGATCAGACTGATATGCAAATTGATTTTCCTTTTTGATGGAAGACACAGCTCTAAAACATGATTAAGACCCTCCTGAGTGGGCCATAAACAACAGCAGTCAGTTCTATAGGCTGTGCACATTCTTGCTTATTCACAAACACACACGTTCGTGCTTTCTGGAATGTATTTTGCTTAGAAAATGTAGAATAGGTTATACAAACTTTGTTTGGAGAACGAACACAAAGTGCAACCACTTAGGGTCATATCAGTTCAACGTTGCTCCCTGCCAGAAGTAGAGAAGGAGTCAAGAATAAAGAGCAAGAGAAATAAACTAACTGCGATATCTGAGACTAGCGAACCAAGTCAACTATTTTTAAATTGTAAGATATTTATGAATTGCTACATGACTAACAATTGTGTGTACTAAATCACGAGAGCAACGTGGAGAGTTCCAGGGGATGCATTTAGCCTCAAAAGGCAACTAAAAACTACAATGGCAGAATATTCTAGATGAACAAGACCCGTTCATCAGAACCACTCATCAGCTGTGAGTAACCATTTTAGAGATGTCATGGGAGGTGGAGAGCAGAAGAGAGCGAAAGGTTGGCAGAGGGGTACAGAGAGAGATTAGTTTACTATATGCGACATGGAAGGGTTAAGGGATGGGCTTGGAGGAGTAAGAGGCACTGACCAGTCTGGAGACACTGACACTTCTGGTGTGAACTCTCCTGGGGCCAATGGCAGTATCACAGTGTCAACAGCATGAAAGCAAGGCAATGGATTGCAGTTAGAAATATGTGCAGACGGTAGAGGTGTTGTGCATGTTTTTTAAACAAACTTTTACTTTTTAAATTAAAGCCAACACAGGTGAGCCGAGCAACACCAGAGCTAGCTAGATGGTATCAGTTTACAGTTTTATTTTCTCATCACTCCCCCGGGTGTCCCCATGGGCAGGCACAGACTAATGGTGTGGTGAGTGGCAAAATGAACATACGGAGCAAGCAAGCATGTTGTGATTGGTATTTCTTAAACCCCCCTTACCCTCTTTAGGGGACAAGCACCCTCCCAACCTTACCTTTCTTGCAAGCAACTGTAGTTCCTGGAGACAAGTTGAGTCCAGACCAGAGGAAAGAGGGCACACAAAGTGGAAAGTAAGTTACACCCACAAAAAAAGAAGTGTTTGCGTGCAATGCATGCATTTTGTGAATACTTTGAATGAGTGTGTGCGCGCAACAGTGCTTCTGTGAAAAGCATACATGTTATGAATTAAATGTGTGTTCACTGTGCAAGTGACTGGACATGAGTGAGATTGTGTGTGGGCTGTGTGTGCACCTTGAACCTGCTTCACAGTGACATACATGTTTGGATATATTGTGGTCACCATCATTAAAGAGTTCTAGATTGGCTAAAGAGGTATATAATTCTGACACAGGCGGTTCTGCATGGCAGAGGGGAAATATGTGCTTTACAGTGGAAGTGCTGACATAAATTGTGGGCGCAGGCAGCTTGAAAAAAAGTAAGACAACCATGATGGCGTAGACTATGCCCCAGGGGGCGTCCTGAAGTACATGATTTGCCATGGAACGTGCTAATATATGTTGAGGGCATCATTATAAAGTATTTTATAGCAGTAATGTTGACACATACATGGGCACAAGCAGCATGAACATGTGGCATATATTTTGGACTTAAGCTTAATGAACTTGACTTTTACAGGGGCAATACTTGCATACATTGTGAGCACTATCAGGAGAATGTTTAATATGGGCAGTGCTGGGCAAATAGTTAGCTCAGGCAGCATGATAAACGTTTAACTGGGCCATGATGGCATACATGGTGAATCAAAGCAATCTTGAACATTGTTTTATAGCGGCAGTACTGGCATATATTGTTGGCACCATCATGAACATATTTTACAGTGGCAATGCTGGCCTATGTTGTGGGCACATTGTCAGGATTGCCTGGTCAAGGTTGTCCACGTAGAAGAATAATTCTACCCTACAATGTAACTCTGTGTATGGATATTTAAAAAAAACAGCATCAGGGGTCAATTGTTTGGAAGAATGGACCCAAATGCGTGGCAAGAGAATCCCTAAAAAGGAAAGGAAAAGAGGGATTAACAACAACTCTTTCCTACTATCGGAACAAATAGGGAGGACGGATAATCTACTACCTTAGTGTAGATGCTCAAAATCACAAGATGACACAGCTTGAAAACAACAACAAAGGAAGCCCTGAGGAAATCTGTGACAATAGATGATGATAGAGAGAATTCTTAGTACAAAAAAGGTCAAGCAAGCAGAGATAGAAAAAAATCAAAAGTAATGGATAGACTTCTTACCATGGGATGATCGTATGGTAATCAAAGACAGGACAAGTGCTCCATGTAAGACGGTAAGGTACTGAGGTGTACAGGGCTATTCCCGCCAGCACGCAAACGCCTAGGGGTGAGGAAGTTAAAACGAAAAAAAGAGTACCCGACGGAACGAGGACGCTCCCCCCTCTTCCGCATCAATGTTACACAGACAGTCTCTAGTCCGTACCGGGGTGAGGCGAGGAGGATGGTACCAGTCAGTCTTACGGGATAGCACTTGCAGCTGGGTGGATCCAAAGAAGAATCAGCAGTCCAATGAATTCCAGGTCGACAGCAGGCTTGGGGTGAACAATGACCAGGCGTGAGGCAGAAGGTAATCCTAAATGAAGTCCGAGTCGCAACGTGCGTGTCTTCAACAATAACAAACGTGAGGCAAAGGCAGTCCTGAAAGAAGAAGTCCGGATTGGCAGCAAGTAATCCGGTTGAAAGCAGGGTGGGTACGAGGAATCTGGAGACAAGACACAATGGAGAACAAGGTTCAGAGAGACAGGTTGGGGACTGAAAACACAGGGAGAACACGTGGTACAAAATCCCTCAAAAGGGTCAAAAACAGAAAAAGCAGGAAACGTGAGTTTACGAACGTAGAGCACTTCGGAATAATCAGAAGCAATGAGCACTAATCAGACAACAGTTTAAGAAGTTATGATCACATGATCATAACGTGCGTCTGACGCTGAAGGGGTCAGTGTCTCTGCCCCAATTTCCATGGCAACCGCCATCGCAAAGGAAAGGAAGGATAGTTTTTGACAGACCTGGTGCGGCAAGGTATTAAAACATTCTTAAGATGTTTGCTACGAGATGGTACGTGTGAGTGAGTGTATGAGTTGCATGCTTTTGAAAGCACATGTCTTGTATGATGAGACGGGGCTGATGCAAGCCCACCTCGACTCCCGACACACATAGATCATGAAGTGTGTTTGTTTCTCTTAAGCACTGTTAGTGACTTGTCATGTATTTATGTGACTGTTTTCATGATAAAATAAAAGTAAGTTGCTTTAAATACACCATTTGAAACCATGAACTCCCATCACTTTGTTTGGGCTCTGTCTCTACGGGTACTCTCTTTAATATAGGAGAGATATTAAACGCACCTACAATTTAAAAAATAAGAATCCTTCGCAACCCAAGGACCAGACGTTACCTCTGCCACTGCAGTGTTGGATGGTTTCCTAATCATAATGATAGTCAACCAGCAACTTTTCAGCCTTTCCCTGAGATGGCGAGAATACCGTCCAAATAAACAATTGAATGCATAAAATATCTGGGGCATACTATGTTCATCAAATGATGATAATTCAGAGAAGGGTAGCGTTTTGTTGTTTGGTTGATGGGTACAAATTGAGAGAATATTTCTGGTAAGAATACGGCAGCACATCAAGGCATACATTACATAAGGGTGCAGAAGAGATCGACACAAAGGTGATATGGTGATTGCTACAAACTTTTAATGCATCCAAAAGAAAAACGAAAAACCTTACCTATGCTAAGAGGGGGTTCCCTGCCTCAAATAATAAACTACAGAATCTGTCAGAGTGTCCAAAATAATAAGTGTCCACCGTTGTGTCAACTTCTACTTCTTTCTCTAACACACAACGAAAGGTAAAAAAGTCTCTGCTGGGTCCAGAGGAATGATCATCTTCTTCGGGGGAAAATGGTTTTAAAGCTCCTTTAAAACTGCCTTGGTCGAGTATTACTCTTCACCTGGTTTCCCAGTTTCTCAGGTTCCAACAATACCATAGGGGGATGACTCCCTCCCACTGGTTAAGTGATGCAGGCGATTCTCCCTGTGTAAATCGTGGCCTCTGCTCCAGCAACCTTATCTGACGCCTACCAGGTGAAGTAGCCAGACTCTGATTTCTGGATATCAGCCCCTGACGGGTGAAGGGTTCCGATAGAATGGCAAAGACACCAAAGGGGGCCAACCAAGGTAAAATCTCCTCAATGTTGCACCTGGTGGACACAACTAAATGGCCTGAAGTTGTGGCAGTCCTGGTCCACTCTCCTGACCCGTGGCAGGCTCTGGCATCCCAGGTATCCACCAAGTCGGATCTGCAAAACATGCTTAGCGAAATTTAAAAAAAGAGATTCAGAAAGAGCACAGCAGTACTTTCACAGAAAGTCTCTGTGCTAGATTAAGGGGTTTTGGAGGCAGAGGACAGTCAATGAAATTGAGAAAACAGTATGCGAGCAGGCATACATGGTGGGTGAATGGCTCATCAAAGAGAGGTCCAGGGGGCACACTCTGAGGCTTTAGAGCAGAAACAAAAAGATGTAGAGAACCGCTCCTGCAAAAATAATGTCCATATTCGGGGAATTCCTCGTTTGGCGTGAGATGAGCTGCCTGAATTAGTCACGAACCTCTTCTGCTCTTCACTTGCTCTGCCTGCACACTCTACGACTGAGCAGGACCGAACCCACTGCACAGGGCTCAGAAGTCCCACAAATCATGACTCCCAGATGTGCAGACACGTGTACGTTTCTTTTCATTGAAAGAATGCATAATGGGTGATGCACGTGCTAAATCGAACATCACGTTCAGAAACGTCACGCTGTCTCTATTCCAAGACCTGGCAGCCACGACATTATGGAAAAGAAGAACACTCTGCACGTCGATGGAGTGGCTGAGAAACAAGGACGGGCGTTCCCTACTGCACTTATCTTCTTGTATCAGGGGAAACAGTGGTCCATCAAATCCATGAAGGAGGCAGAGCAGCTGCTGAGATCCGAGGATAGGGAGCCCAGTGTAGTGGATGGAGATAAGGGCTCTCCCCAGTGCTCCAGAGCATAAAAGAAATCGTCACGAGTAGGGAGACCCTGAAAGCCCAAGGATCCTCGACGCAAAAAGCAAGGGAATCTGGAACTATGACAGCGCAGCGATGCTCCTTAGTAACTGCTCAGCTTAGTATGTTGCCTTCCTGCAGACATGTGTCATTAAGGGGGAATGTTATGTGGTTTACTGGTGGGGGGCGGAGAGGGAGGGGTTACCAATATTGAGGGGTTGAAAGGCCCTCAAAGTCAGTGTACACGTCGCAAAGGTTTGCTGGATAACCTTAGATTGTTGGGGTTACTAGGTTTGGTTTTAGTTGTTTCAGTTGGAGGGGAAAGGAGAGATTTCGTGATATTTAGGAAAAGTTACTGTGTAGGCAGCAATTATTGGGAGGCATTGTAAGAGGAAATTGTTACTCCAATGGGTTCTCTGGCCTTGCTTAGCGGTTCACAACTGGGTCCATTCCGCCCAATGTTACCATGCAAATAGGATATTACTCTGGGAACCTGGAATGTGCAGGGCCTGGACTTCAATGGAAAAAGGAAGTTGGTTCTGCAGAAGTTATTAGAATTACCCTTATCGACTGTGTTTTTGCAGGGGACTCACTTGCTACAAGGTGATGAAATAAGGATGCAGACACTTTCGGATCACGGTCCAGTTCTTCTATTTCAAGCGACTTTGGGTAGGCCCCCACAGTTAATTCGCCCTTGGACGGTTCTATCACCCAATACTGAGGGACCAGGTACTGTTCCGGGAGACTGCGGAAGCCATCTCAAAATATTTTATGGAGAATATCAGATGAGTCCGTTTGGAATGCCTTGAAGGAAATTTTTTGGGGCAAGCTAATTTAGCAGGACCTCGTCCTTTACCAGGGAACGGAAATTGGTCTAACGCAATTGTAAATGGAGGTTACGACGTACTGAGTCGGCACACAAGCTGGGAGGTCGCGGGGGCACTTTGTAATTTAAACTTGGCACGTAAGAAATAAGAGGCAGACAGGTCACTACGGGTGATACTCAGAACCAAGCAATTCCTATGTCCACAGCAACAATGCAAATCATCTCCTGGTGTACAAATTTTAAAAACTCAGGACGAGTAATAAAATTCTGTCTTTGCGAGATGTGCATGGCACATTATGCTGTGCGCAATCGGATAAATCACTAATCATTTTAAATGACTTTGCCTCGCTGTTCTCCAGGGAGAACCTATCGCGGGAAAGCCAAATCAATAACTTAGCGAATGCCCAGGTTCATAGGTTGCCAGCAGACATTGCTGACACCCTCAAAGGTGCTATCCAACCCTCTGAAGTTGAATGGGACATTAAAACGTTGAAAAATAAGGCACAAGGGCCAGGCGGCCTTATGGCATCCTTTTATAAAAGGTTTTGGTCTCTCTTAATCCGTCATTTGATGACCTCATTTAATTTGTTATCCACCTCTGGCAGTATTACTCCTACCACGGGGATGATGACAACCATACTGTTACCCAAACTGGGTAAAGATCCAACCAATTGTGATTCATACCGCTGATCACCTTGACAAACAATGATGTCAAACTATTCTCAAAAATTCTGGCTCACAGGCTGAAGGGAGGTGCTCCCAGACATTATCGATGAAGCCCAAACAGGTTTTATAGTTGACCGTAGCACACATGATAATATCCAGAGGGTTCTTAATCTGATTGAATTCAGTCACAGGGAGGGGGTGGACTTGGGGACCATTACATTGGACGCCCACAAGGCTTTTGGCAGGGTAAACTGGGATTACATAGCAGGTACTCTCGGAGTCTTCAGCTTTGGTCCAAATATGAGCAAATTGGTGCTTGCCAATTACCTGGCCCAATCGACTACAATCAGAATCAAATGGGTGCTATACTCTGAGCTTAGCTATCTCGCGGGGCACAAGGCAAGGTTGTCCCTCCTCTCCACTGATTTTCACACTGACCATGGAGCATTTGCATGTCGAGTCAGAAATAATGCAAGCAAGAATAGAAGGAGTCGATGTTGGGGGAGGTTGGAATATAAGATATCTATGTACGTCGATGATGTGGCGACTCCTTGGAGAACTGCTAGGTGAATTGGTTGAATTTAGAACTAACTCTGGCTTCCTGATTAATTATGGTAAATAACGTGGCCTTAATGTCTTGGTTCTGCCACAGGATAGTCTCTGAGTTGAAGAACTCTATCCAATAGAGTGGAGTGAGGAGGCCATTCCCTATTCGGGTGTGAAGATACCGCAGGTGGTTTCTGGGGTGTTCTGTAGCAATTTCCATCATTGTTTAAGGAATTCAAAGGGGATCTCGACATGTGGTCCAAACAGGACATTTCCTGGTTCGGCAGGATTGCAGCTGTAAAAAGAATCTGGTACCAGTGTTTTTGTACTACTGTTTGGCTCTGCCTGTCACAATACTGGACTCTAACTTGTGGGCACTACACAGGAGTATCCTTTGCTTTGTTTGGGGTGGCAATAGTGCTCAGTTATCTAAGAAGACTTTATTGAGGACGCCGAGGAATTGGGGTTTGAGTGTCCCTGATATTTTTTGGTACAATCTGGCAGCACAAGTGTCCCATGTCATGACTTGGAGGAGGAATGATTTGAGTCCAAGGTAGAAAACCATAGAACAGACGGGTTTGGTGGTCTCCCTATGGCAGCTTCCCTATATGAACTCACTTGGGGAGGGCTGGCTTTTCAGCACGTTCCTCGAGCAAAAATACAATTTACTATCGCAAAAGGGCCATATGCTGGGGTACTTCGCATGGGTTGGGCACACTCACGCCTATCTGGAGCAACCCGGCATTTCAACCGGGCTTGGCAAGAGGGCAATTTGCTCACTTGGAACTTCAGGGGGGTGGCGACACTCCAACAGCTATATAAAGAGGGGAGTCCATTAACCTTCATAGAATGCAAGGCAGCCATTCACTTGGAGAAATCGTAACGGTTTTGTTATGCCCAACTCCGGCATTGGGGGCGTCTCATCCTCCTACTAAAACTAGGGGTAACAGACCCCTGAATGCTTTGGAAATCGCACTTCAATCTCCACCCACTGGATCAAAAATCTCAACGCTATGTACATTTTTGGACAGGGCGGAGCCAATGGTTCAACCTCCCTATATGTCCAAGTGGGAGCAAGACTCGGGTGTAGAAATTGATGGAGAGGTATGGTTCTGAATATGCGCTTGGATGTGTAAGGCCTCCAGATGTGCCACGGACAGGGAGAGTGTGTACAAATGGTGTTATAGGGGGTATTTAATGCATCAAAAACTGGATAAAATGAATGGGGACTACTCTACCAGTTGTTGTAGGGGCTTCTCTGAGGAGGGGTCCCTGTTGCATATGCTGTGGTCGTGCGGGAAAAGTAAATCAATCATTTTTGGAAAGAGGTGGTAACCCAAATTAAGAAAACACATTGGCTTCTAGAGAAAACCAGCAAGTGTATAGTGGGGGATTGCCAACTTTTGAGGTTGGGTTCAGCTTATTTGGACAACAAGCCGGAGTTTGGTTATGAGAGTTATCCAGACTTGGTCAACACACAGTTTGTTCGTATGGTATATCTCAACTTCAGAACAGACTCACAGGGTGGCCTCTTATTAAATCTTGGGATGACAGTATGGGTGTCTGCCCCCTTTGTGGCCTTAGTGAAGAGACAAATATCCACGTTCTCTTTTTATGCCCAGAGTACCTTACGACGTCTTCACTTGGTACCATTCTTAAGAGCTGCCGCCTTTGGCACATTCTCTGAGGCTTTGAGGTTGTGCAAAAGTACCGAAGATCTGAACATTGTTTTTTGGGTTGCAAATTACAATCACATTGTGCAGATTTTAGAGTACAATTTGCAAAAGAAAATACTAAGTGTTTGTGTGGGTCCCTTTAGTAAACTTAGTTAAAGGCTAGTTTTGTGTTCCTAACTCTACGGTCATGGGGCTGCGAGTTTCTCTTTTTTATTGCTCTCCACTTTTCTGTACTGTTCAATTGCTAGTTGTGCTTCTAGACATGTAGTGCTTTTCCAATCGTATTTGAAACTGATCAATTGTTCTGCTATCTTGGTTTTAGAATGGAAGGTATTATTCCAGGTGTTCTTCTAATTTTACTATTGATCACATTTGTATTTTATGTATGTAACTGAACTATTAGTTGCGTACTTTAATAAAAGTGAATCAGTCCATCAAAATGTGGGATATTTTGTTTGCTGAAAAGATCACAGCTATTAACAAAGACACGTGCTAAGTTTATATCTACATGTTCCCAGCGATTGCTGCAAAGCCACATATGTTGAGAGATTTCGCCCTGTTGTGATCATATCCGTTGGATATAATAACGTTGCATTGTAGGAGTTCCATGTGTTGTAATATGACCTATGGTCGTGTATAAAGGGTTTACTGAACTGTTTTACAAGGGCGGTTAGCCATGAAGGGAAGCCCTACTGTGCACCAATGCTTTTATAATTGTGTTCCAAGCTCTGCCTGATTGCAGATGTACTCACAGTCTGATAAATGTTTTTTGAGAAAAAAAAAGAAGAAAATAAAAGGTACGTCATATACCCTCGCAAGGGCACCACCTTGGTGCTAAAGCTGATATTCAGAGTGACAGGATAAGATGCTTGTGAAACTGGTGTCTTATTTCACAGCGAAAAGATGAGTCTTCAGTTGTTTGCAGAAAAAGAAATACATGATCATTAATATTTTGCAGTGATAAACGAAGCAAGTTCCAGAGGGAGGCCTCCAGGGAGGGAAAAGTTTACACTTAGGCTCCCATTCAGATGCATGGATTTGGAACAGACTCTGATCCACTGACGAGAAAGAACAATTTTGCTCCAAGATAATTAGCTCCTGCTTGATGGGCAGCCATATGTGCCATAGATTGTGCTTTCAATTTTATCTGTCAGGCTACTGGCAGTCAGGGGAGCTGTTGGAGAGCGGGCAAAATATGAGATCACCTTGGAAGCCTGAGAAGCAGTCGTATACGTTTTATGCAATGCTGAGATGGAGTCAACGGAATGTTCCAGGTATACAAAATTGTCATTGATTCGCGATGGCACAAACATTCTGACCAGGTGAGAGAGAATAGAGATATTCAATCTTTTTTTGAATTGTAAATGAAGAAGTAAACTGGTTGATACATTTGCCGAGCCATTGACAACTGGTCATCTATCAGGATCCCCAGATGGTGCATCACTTGCAATGGTTTGGGGGATTTAAAACCGCATACCTCAAACCTGCTTGCTTATATACAGTGTTTGACTGAGGTCATGCCTTCAGAAAGGTTAATTCCCTCTTCTTTTCTATAACTATGCAGACTTGCCAGGATTTGAAGCGTAAATCATCCGTCGGAATGAGTGCAAAGACTTGGTCAGGGGTTGCAGATGCATTTTGAAAAGTAGTGGTGAGAGGACCCACTGAGAACTCTGCATTGCAGCTTCCAGATTTTAAAGTGAAAGTCTCCCAGTGCCACTGATTGTAACCGCTCACCAAAGTAAGATTGTATTCACCTTGGCACTGTCTTTATTTATTGGGCATTTATAATGTGCCTATACACAATGTGTTTCTCATACGGTCATCCCAGGAGGATTGTGTGGTTCATAGTATCAAAAGCAGGTGATCTAGTTATGTCATGGCACCCGTGCACTCTTCGCCTGCCTCCTCCTGCTGTATGTACTACATTATTGAGGTAATCATACTTATCTGCCTAGTAGGCGTTTAAACGTCATTTATTCAACATGCTGCTGCAGCTCTGCCGCTACTACTATTTCCAGTAGATTTAAAAAATAAGCAAGTTGAAAAATTGGTCCGAAATCTGCGGGATCTAAACGGTTTGCATCATGCTTTTTCAAAGAGGACTGACCATTGTGCCGTTTATGGGGTTTTTTTTTAGAGCCGACAGTCAATAGGCGCAAAAAATAGTTTTTGCATTGCTGGAACATCAAACCATTCTTGGGAAATACTTGGCTCCTAGAACATTCTACGTACGACAGGTTTTCTTGGCATGTAGAATATGATATTAATATATTTGTGAAGCAGTTTTTAGGTTGCACGTATCCTCCTGAGCTTTCGAGATACCATCAGGAGACTAGAGCTAACATTGTCTGAGTGTCGCTCTGTCAAGATCTTGTGTGTGCGCTGTCTGTGCGTGTTACTTGAATCTTTTTTATGTGGTTGTTTTGGTTAGGGCTAATTTGTTAAAAGGCTCTATTCAAAGATGCAGGTAGACGGTTGGTCTTATGTCTGTATGGTTCTGATGCCTGCCCTTATGATCTTACACAATGATGACATTAGGGAGACTCAATACATGGTCTGCCAGAACAAACCACTAGGCTACCTATGATCGTCTGATTTTGTATGAAGTGTAATGAACAGTAATAAGCACAACACATATCATGATTATAATGTAATTGTTTCACATTTAGGTCCTCATAATGCACATTTGTTTCATCAAATGTTCTCCAAGTATAAAATACGCAATTCAGGGTCATGCACATCGAATACGATACACACATGATGTATTATTTATTACCTTGTTTCTGTTCGCTTGCAAGAATAAATTGAGGCAGTAACGAGGAAAGCCGTTTCTTCTGAGCCGAGCAAAAAGCTAAACTTAAACCGTTCTGTTCAACATATTTTTTCTCATACCGCAGACATTTGAGTTCAAGGAGAACTTATGAAATTCCTACCTTTAAAAATCCCCACTCTGGACATAAATCATATATGCCCAGCTGACCTCTAAACCAAGATTACAACTGTTCATTTTACAGTCGTCATCTTTGTTAGCTTAGTTAAATATATAGTCCAGGCCAAGAACCACACAAATAAACACACAGAGTCAGCAGTTGCATTCTGATGGCACAAACCGCACTGAGATCTGGAGGGATACGAAGAGTAGATGGACGGCAAGAGGTCTGCGCCCATGGAGAGAAAGCTGCTATTCCTTGAAGCTGTTTTTTTTCAACGCAAGTACAATGGGGTTTGCTCAAATTGCACAGAGACTGATCGTGAAGTACAGGAGAAATATGTGTTTTTAAATTCGGATGGTTGTAAACCTAGAACACTTTATTCACCAAAAATGATTATAAATTAGGTAATTTTGAAGCTATCCGGACTGATCGCGAGGTACACCCTTGGGGCCGTTATTGCTGCTAGCCTAATAAAAATATTTGCGGTTAGAAAATAATGGGTTACAATAAACTACATTATATATTCTTACATCAAGTGTCATTTATTCATGAAAAAATTCAGAACTATCCTCAAAAAAGGGGTCTCGAACTCACTATAATTCAGTGGCACTTATGTTGAATCATGCTGGAGGCACATTAAACTATGCATTGAAATGTAAAGTGCTAGCAGAAGTGCATGGGCTTGGACTTGCTTAAGTTATGAATGAAGACTGATGAACAGGAGACATCAATCACAGCCTTATTTCTGAGGTTGAGGGGAGAAGTGTTTTTAAGAGAACCAGTCTTGTGTAGTTTAAGCTTCCCTCCAAAAGGAACTGCACATGTATTTGCGATTGAAACTAACTTTTTGCAGGACCTGTAGGTGGCCAGAATGTGCGCAGGTGCGTGGATATGGGGGGTGGAGAGGGGAAATAGGTTGGAGTCGTCTTGAACTCCAGTGGAGACTCTGCCTGGGGCGCCACTTCCATGGACAGGTGAAGGCTGGCAGAGGCGCAGGCGGTATGAAATGCGGGCAGCTACTTGCAGATTCTGCTTGCATTCCCAACCTCTAGATTTGCCAGCTCTCCCCCAAAGGTGCTAATATATAATTCAATCATAAATGTACACCAAAGAAAGGTCAGGTGGCTAACTGCAGTATATAGTATTGCAGCATATCTGTACATGTATAGACTGGATGAAACTATTGAGTGCTACTTTGCATAAACATCTAGCTCGCTTTGTGTAAGGTACTTGGTATCTCTGAATGGGCACTGGACTGGCTGACCTCCTTCCTCACTAACTGCTCCTCCCAAGTCATCCTTGGCCCCTTCTCTCCTACTTACCTCTCCACCTGTGGTGTCCCCCAGGGCTCTGTACTCTTCCCCCTGACTCTTTAACATCTACCTTGCTCTCCTTGCACACCTCATCTCCTCTTTCTCCTCCAACTTCCATTGTTACACAGACAACACACAGCTTTATTTCAAACTCCCTGCTGACCCTCTTGCACCCTCCATCATCCCGGAATACCTACCTGCCATCTAATCCTGGTGCGCCTCCAACAATCTCTGCCTCAACGCCTGTAAAACAGATCCTTCCTATCGGGACCCCCGCTCCCTCCTTCCCCTCACTCTGGCCTTCCTCCTTGGGCTCTCCCCCTGTGCCTTCAACTGAAGCCAGAAATATTGGAGTCATCTTTGACTCCTCTCTTACCTTCCTCCCTCACACTCAGGAGATTGCCAAGAAGTTCAACTATCAGCTCTTCCTTCTCAAAGGAAGTCTACCTTTTCTCATTTTCCCTCAGAGGCTCAATGTGACTCAAGCCCTTGTTCTCTCTAGACTTGAGTACTTTAACAGCCTCCGGCTGAACCTTCCTTCTTCCACTCTGCGACTCCTCCAGCTTATCCAGAATAGGGCAGCAAGACCTTTCCTTTGCCTTAAGCCCAGGGACTGCATCTCTCCTGCACTAAAAAGTCTTCACTGACTCCTGGTTGCTGCATAGATTAAATTCAAATCCCTCTGCATCATCCACAAGGCTGTCTGGGCCGGGGACCACACTATCTACAACTTTATCTCACTAAATACTCTCCTTGTAGACCACTAAGTTCCTCTGGCACCAACTCTTTGTGTGTAAAGCGTTTTGCTAAACAGAGGGCAGGGGGGTCGTTCACTCTCCTCGGCGGGCTCCATACTTTCGAATAGCCTCCCCCTGCGCCTTTAGCAGGATCTTCTCAAATTCCAGAAACTCCTTAAGACCTTCCTCTTTTCCTCCTCCTTCCTTTCCTATCTCCTGTGCTAATCCCACAGTTGCTGAAATCAGTGTCCTGGGCCCTTATGTATTCTCGGGGCCCTGACCTCCCACACCATTTCTGCCCAGCTCCTGTCTATCCACAGCACTTGCTTCTGCACACCCTCCACTCTGGAGGTTCGCACTTGCACCTCCCGCGGCCTCAATCCATGTATCACTCAACATTCCTAGCACTTCATCTGTGGCTCACCCATTAGCTCGGACTCCCCAGCACCTATCCCTCTTCCCTCTTCCTTGCTGCACTTGCAAGTTCTGAATACTCACAAGGCATAGTAGGTTCAGCACTCTCCCTCTCCCCCCACTGCTCTTAAATATTGTGTTGTGATGTATTTCCCAACCTAGCTCCCGCCCTGCCCTGTGGGCGCTTTGAAACAGTATGGTCTTATTGTATAATCGCCTAACAAGTAAACAATAAATGAAATAAATGAGCAGAATGGATGGCATAGTAGGCAGAGAATTGTGCAAACTAGGTAAAATATTGCAGTTTGTGGCCATCTCACTTTCAGTGTAGCTTATATAAAGCAACAGGGTGAAAATGGAGGATGACAAGGAATTTCGATCGGCTCATGGGTTGAACATCAGTTGCACAGATGTACACAACCATCAAGAGCATTTGGCCAAATGATCATGTACATTTTATTCGGCTTTAAACCATAATGTTTACATAACAGTTTACAGAGTGTGAAGTAGACACAAACAAATTAATAAAGTTTGGGCTATAAACTATCAAAAAGGAGGGTTGGGGAGGCGCTGTTGCGCACAACAGGAAAGGCCGCCTGATCAGAGCGCTCCAGCCCGAGAAACATCCATTGAGTAAATAAATCCTTAATCTGGAGTCCGCTGTGGAGTGCCGAGCACGCCGAGACGTGTAATAGGTGTTGAGGCACCTACATAGAAAATCCTGGAGCGATTTATGGCCTGGCTGCGAAGCTACGTAGATCGGCGGTTTCTGCGGTGCGGAGCTGTGGCACGCACCGATCCCTGGAACCAGAGGATTGCAACCTTGGGCCGCTGACGCTCTGGCCGCGAAGAGCATAGAGAGGAGGGCCCACGAAAATAAAGAACACAACGACTGGAGTGGCAGTGCGACCTGATCCGGACAGCCTGTCCCCCCCTTCCATATCCGCGCTGGATCCGGGCGTAGAGGGACCTGACCAGCGTTGTGAGTGCCTGAGGAGGCTGCCTCACCTACGCCGCCCTGCCGGGAGCCGCGGGCCCGGGTGCTGGCGGAGAGGAGTCCCAGCGCTCGTGGAGCCTAAGGCCGGATAGGGCAGGGGTGGCCCTCCGAGCGTAGCCGCCTCCTAGCGCGGACACCTCCCTGTGGCCCCCGCTTGAGCGAAGAAGCTGTACTGGCGGCCGGGAGATAGCTGGACAGCGCGGATCCCTGTGGAGGTGCGGCACTGTGGTGAGGGACACAGGGATCCTGTTGCGGGGTTGACGCTGGGCAACTTACTGGCCTGTTCAGCGGACATGTTTTTGAGGCAGTAGGAGGCCGTCGAGCCGCATTTTTGCATCAGCAGCGGACACTAACGGCTGCGGGACGCGTGCGTCTCTCTGCGCACTGCACTGGGGCCCCGCTGAGTGGCCCTAATACATAACAAACATCACAATTTATACACCAGGTTGTGTGTGGGTGTACAAAGACGTGGCTGCACTCAAAGTTGAATGTACTGGAGCGCTGCTGGGCCGCTACCAATGTTAGCCCTGCGGTGCTGGGAGCGGCCCGAATATCTGAGCCCACAAGTGATTTCCATGATTGTTGGCGCCAACCTGAATAATTGGTGATGCTATAAGCACTCACCAACCATTGAGACAATTAGTGGGGCCACAGAGAGGCTGGTGCCCTCGGCGGCCACTGGACGGGCTGCGCATCGTTGCCAAGCCTTAATACCCTGTACCCAGAAACGTGGGAGAGCACAATCCATTGGCAAATTTGGGTGGGCTGGACAACTCCTGTGCTGAGGTATCACCTACGCTGAACTTGACAAGACAGCATCGGTACCGGTGTGGTGGCCTGCCGGCGCTCCGGTGTTCGGAATAACCTAGTCCCCTAGCAGCCCAAGCTAATCCTCGGCGGCGATCACTTTTTCATGGGACTGCCTTGGGTTGAACGCCCAACGACTCGAGGGTCATGGGGAACACGAGGAAGCAAGACAAAATAGCAGAGAGATGAAGCGCTAGCTGATGGGCTCGTACACAAGCAGTCAGGCGGGTAGCAGCGAGCTTGAACCACCATCGGCGTCTAACCCTGAACCCGGTGTGGAGAATGGAAACATAGTCCAAAATGGTTTTCTATCACTAAATATGAAACTGGATGACATCGTAACGACCATTGGAACATTGAAAACCAGAGTCGACAAGCATGACCTTTGACTGACTGAGGCAGAGAACAGGATTGGAACAACCGAAAATACGGTTGCACATCATGACCAAGATATTGCCCAGCTCAGAGAGAACTTGAATAAATTACAAAACAAGTGTGAGCATCTGAAATCACGTTCGAAAAGAAACAATGTGCGAATCGTGGTAGTTCCAGAGTCATTTGGCAAAGATAAAATGGAAATAAGCGTGGAAACACTCCTCAAAACCCTTTTCGGAGCAAACTCCTTCTCAGAACACTTCCTAATCGAACGTGCACACCGCACTCTGGCTCCGGTGCCGAAACCTGGGGCCCCGCCTCGCACGATCATTGCAAGAATGCTCAATTACAGGGACAGAGACACGATCCTTTGGATGGCAAGGGAGCTTGGGAGGTGTGCAGTTAAAAAGTCGAAAACATTATGTCAAAAGACTTAGGGCCTGATCACGACTTGGGCGTTACCGCCAGCGGTATTACCGCCGGCGGTAATAGCCCTACTGCCGAACTCCCCGGCGCTAATGCCCCATTCCCCATTGGGCTCAATGGGGAATTTTCGCGCTCTTACCGCCGGCAGATTTCCCGGCGGCGGTAATAGTGCGAATTTTCAGCGGATTTCCCCCCAGCTCAGAGCTGGGGCGAAATCCGCCGAAGCCCTGATTCGGCGGACCCTTAAATCCGGCAGTATTAGCGCTACCACCGGATTTAAGGGTTACCGCCGAAGTCGTGATCAGGCCCATAATATTGAGAAAGAAAATTTCTAAACATTTTTTTGGGAATGTTTTTTTTTTTATTTATATGTTTTTTGGGATTCCTTAAGTAAAAAAATAAGGGGGTAAAACAAAAACAAAAAAAAGGGGTGGTGGTGGTGGGGAACCCCCCCATTTCGAACAAAAAACAAACAAAAAAAGACATTTGAAATGTTTGTTTTCGACTTTTTTTTTTTACTTTTTTTTCGACATTATGTCTTTTGACATAATGTAATTCGAATTAATGACTATAAACCAGCTTGGGACACTGCAATTCGAAGACAGCCGTATACATATCTACCCCGATTTTGCTACCGGAGTCCAGGCAAGTCGAAGGACATATGAGCCAGTTAAAAAAGTTTTACGAGCGTGACAGGTCCCATACGCACTAATATTTCCGGCCAAGTTGTGAATCCAGTATGGAGGAAGGGCACACTTCTTTGAGACTCCTGCCGCAGCCCTGGCCTATGTGGAGGCCACCATCCCTCTGCCCACCAGGGGTCGTGGACCAGACCAGAACGGGAGACACCCACCTGCAGTGGAGGACTGAAACTCAGCCGGGTAACTCGTTCCATAGAGTTATCCTTTTGTGTTTCGGAGTGTGTGGTTCCCATGGGAGGTCCAAGTAATGTTAAGAGGGCCGTGAGCCCGGTCGGGTAGCCTTGTGATGGCAACAAAGCACTCTCAGGAATGTTCCTAACAGTTACTAGGGTTCATCGTCAAGTTGGGGCAGATGATGTGGGTGGAGGGGGGACAGGGAAAACAGGGATGTTTTGTATTATCACGACCACCTAGACGAGTTTGAGTCTTGGGAAAAAGTATGCATTGATGGAAGTTGTAGGTTAATTGAAAGATGGTCTCGCAGACACTGGCGCCACTCAAATGTTGGTAACTTGTACACTCATGGCTGTTACAGTATATTACAATTATTACAATGTGTATACATAAAAAATGGGTGATGGGTAAAAGATCAGACTGCTGTCATGGAATGTCTGAGGCCTAAATAATCCAATGAAAGCCGGGAAAGTTGGTAACTATGTCACCAGGCACAGGCCACATATTCTAATGTTGCAAGAAACACACGCACAGAGCTTGGTTAATGAGAAAATATTGGCAAAATGGGGAAACTGCACTACTATACTAACTACTCCTCGCAGTCCAGAGGGGTTTGCACTCCTATACATCACTCGCTGGGCTTTCTTGCCAGGGGCCTCTTGGCGGACCCGATGGGCAGGTATGTACTGGTCTGGGGGAAATAGCGGGGAAACAAATAACCTTGGTGAACACTAATGGTCCCAACCTGGACGACCCTGATTTCTACTTGAATATGCTTGAGATCCTTACTAAACACAATGCACCTAATGTTTTATGGGGAGGAGACTTTAACGTCGCACTAGACCCGGCCCTGGATAGATCTGCCAAAGTGACCAGGACACCTTCTAGGGCGGCATTAACTCTAAAGCAAATCCTTCTACAATTGTCCCTGCTTGATGCCTGGAGAGTACTCCACCCAACCAGTAGCGGTATACATTCTACTCTTCTGTGCATGATAGCGAGTCACGTATAGATTACTGGTTTGTATCTTCAAACATTGCACATGCACTACAAAATTGAGAAATCCTCCCCCGCACGCTATCTGATCACTCCCCGGTGATACTAGAGATCAATCTGAAAGATACCCCTAGACCAGGGGTCTGCAACCTTTGGCTCCCAGATGTGTTTGGACTACCATTCCCATCCGGCCTGTACAGCATAGTCAATGTCAGGAGATCATGGGAATGATGAAGGTTGCAGACCTCTGCCCTAGACCAACGAGGAGATGGAGAATGCCTAGAGACAGCCCTCTAGATAAGGTGCGTATCGTGCTTATTTATGCATCTAATTATGGGAAATACGGATGATTTTTGTTTCTACTGCGTACCATGTACGCTGTGTTTATTAATTAAAAAGAGCATACTTTCCACCACTAGATGGCACTGTAGCAAGCTCCTGCCTTGAGGCAGGCAGGCCCTTCCCTTGCCAGGCTCTCTGAGACATGTATCCTAATCCAGGGCTCAACCCACCCCCTCAGACCTGGAAGACCTTTCCAGAAACGCACGTGTCCTTCTGCTACGTTTTTTCATTTGTAGAGTAAGCTGAGAGAGGAGGCCACAAACGCGGTGACACCAGGCAGGTAAGCAACCCGCCCGTCTGCTGCAGGCGCTTTTCAATGTCATTTTTATTTTTTGTCTGACAGCCCGGACCGCTATCTGATCGAATCTCGCATGGTCCGGGCTGTCAGAGAGAAATCAAACCGCAATTGAAACCAGTTCAAAGTATTTTGTTTCTTCCAAAGCAAATCCATCTACTCGGGTCGGATGATCAACCAACTGCCCGTTTCCCAGAGTCACAGTCCCCCTGAGACACAGGCTGTGTCCCTGATGAACTCCACCACAGTGTTGTCGACACAGCCTGTGTGTCTCGGGGGGCTGTGACTCTGGAAAAAACACGTTTCCTTTGTCATCAGCAGCATAGACCGCCCCCCCCCGCCCTGTGACTATCTGTTGCCCCCATTACCGTGTCATGCCTCCTCTCCCTCCCCCGTGGCTGTCTCTGTGCCCCCATACCCCGTGACTGTCTCTGTGCCCCCATGCCCCCGTTACGTGTCATGCCTCCCCTCCCTCCCACCCACCCCCCGTGACTGTCTGTGCCCCCTGCCCCCGTTACGTGTCATGCCTGCCCTCCCTCCCCCCACCCCCCGTGACTGTCTCTGTGCCCCCCCCATTATTGTGTCATGCCTGCCCTCCCTCCCTCCACCCCCCGTGACTGTCTGTGCCCCCATGCCCCTGTTACCGTGTCATGCCTCCCCTCCCTCCCGGTGACTGTCTGTGCCCCCTTGCCCCCCGTTACGTGTCATGCCTCCCCTCGCGACTGTCTCTGTGCCCCCTTGCCCCCGTTACGTGTCATGCCTGCCCTCCCTCCCTCCCCCCGCACCCTGTGACTGTCTCTGTGCCCCCTTGCCCCCCGTTACGTGTCATACCTGCCCGCCCTCCCCCCCCGTGACTGTCTGTGCCCCCTTGCCCCTGTTACGCGTCATGCCTCCCCTCCCTCCCCCGTGTCTGTCTCTGTGTCCCATGCCCCCCGTTAACGTGTCATGCCTCCCCTCCCTCCCCCATCCCCCGTGACTGTCTCTGTGCCCCCTTGCCCCATTACGTGTCATGACTCCCCTCCCTCCCCCCACCCCCGTGACTGTCTCTGTGCCCCCTTGCCCCCCGTTACTGTGTCATGCCTCCCCTCCCTCCCCCCGCGACTTTCTCTGTGCCCCCTTGCCCCCCGTTGTATCATACCTGCCCTCCCTCCCCCCGCCCCCCGTGACTGTCTGTGCCCCCTTGCCTCCCCATTACGTGTCATGCCTGCCCTCCCCCGCCCCCGTGACTGTCTCTGCCCCCACACCCCCTTTACAGTGTCATGCACACCCCGACCCCCGTGACTGTCTCTGTGCCCTATTGCCCTCCCCCCGTTACGTGTGTCATGCGCACAACTTATTTTTTGGTGTGTTTTTATAGCGCTGAAAATAAAGTGGTAAATCAGGATATTTTTCTTTTGCATCATATCGTTTTCCATTCAGGATGTGGAAAATAAATGTACAGTGATATTATTTTGCCCCAACATGCTGCTATAAGGATTTACATGTTGTCATGATGCTTTACTATGCAATTTGGGTATTTTGCAAGTAAACTCTATAGGACAGTATTTTTGTAGGTCTTGACACCCAAAACCTAAATATTTGTAAGTATGGAATGGAAGAAAGTGGCCATGCCCAAATTGAAAGAGTGGGTTAAAATCCCTGCTTTGCTGTTTAGCGTAAGTGTGTGATCCTGGGCAAATATTGTAATCTCACCCTAACTTCAACTGCAAAAAATGGAGTGCTTATGAATGATTACGTGTACACCCTTACTACAATAGGTCAGTTTTAATAAGTGTAGGGCCAGATTGGTGTACGCGGGTGCTCCTCTGCTAGTAGCTCCAATACTGCCGCATGGAAATGCATTATTTTAAAGGTTTTTATAAGCTAATAAAAAAAAAAAAAAGAAATGCATTATTGCTGCACTGGCCCGCCTCCAATCTCGTAACACTGGTTTTGACAGGCAGACAGTCCCACCAGCCAGTCAGTGCACCAGAAATTCTAGTATAGCAGACTGTGGTAGAACCAACATTACATTTTCTCCCCTGTTGCTCCCAGCAACTGAAGTGGTTTGGGCCGTCCAGAGTACTGCCCCCCACTCTGCAATGTCCCTGTTATGCTATGATATTGAGTCTTTCATTGCACACCATCTGCCATTTGGACACTTTCTAGGACCTTCAGGATCTGCAAGAAGTGGGTGTTTCAGACTTAAAAGAGAGAGTTAACTGATTGTAACATTGAAGCTGCACTAGAATAGTCTCATTACAAGTAAGAAGTTAAATACCCTTAGACAAGTAAGTTTGCCACCCCTTCACCATCTCTGAAGTTAGTGCTTCTCCCAACATTTGAAGGGTGAGCCCTGTCTAAATTGCACCCCAGGTGCACCCCTAGATGTGTGCACTTGTACTTACAAGTTATTTCATGGCAGAATATTTTCCGCAAGTGTAATAAAATGGTTAAAGGCAAGCCAGACAACTTTGAGCTACAACTCTTTTTGTCTACGGGTCTGATTTTACATATGCACTGGGTGTATATGTTGGATATGTTTTAATCTCTTGCAGAGGAGAAAACTCATTTTTACTCTCTTGAAATTGCATTTACTCTCTAATTTCAGAAATCATGCGTAAAATACTCCCACCTCAAAATCTTATCTGGAGCACTGCCTAGAGATATACTAAAAGACCCGAAAGTCGTTGAAACCTTACATGTTGAAATTGCCAACTTTTTCACGGATAACATTGGGTCGGTAGATCACATATCAGTGTGGGAAGCCTTTAAAGTCTGGGCGAGAGGGGCCCTGATATCCAAAACCACTGGCCTCCTGAAGGGTGTACGCCGTGAATTAGAGGGGGTAGAAAAGGAATTGAATGAACTAGAAGAAACGTACAGTCGTACGCATAGCGGGGACACCCTGGCTAAAATACACAAGCTCCAGAGGGGCGCTGTTGCACGCATCAAAGATGGCCGCTTCAAAGGAGAGTTCCGGCTCATACGAAAATCCTGTACTAAAATATCCTTCCTACGCCGCTCTACACACGATCGGCACGAAAATCCCTGTGTCGAAGGGTCTCCTGCATGTACCCTGAAAAAATTGGGCAAATCCGTGGCTGGACTGCCGAGCTATCCCATCCTGAAGAAGAGGCAGCTGCGTGACACTGGCGTCACCGCCCTGCGGCTCCACAAGATAATTACTGGAGACTGGAGACTGAATGCGGGAGACCTGGCCGCGGCGGGGGAGGGGCACTGCGGTGTACGCTATGGTGCAGAACCCCCCCCCCCCCCCAGAAGAGCCACGGTAACCCGGCATCCTTAGGCCGGCACACAGTGATATCGCCGCTGCTGGAGCACAAGAGGAGCTGAGCCGGGTGCGTGCTGTGGGGAAGCTGATATGATCATCTGTGCGGGCTGCAGTCGAAGCTGGGCCCGGCTCCCCCACAAGGGCACCACTACAAGGGCGCCTGGAATGGCGCGGAGAAACACTGAACACGCAGTCCAGCCCGGCGGAACAAGTAAGTGAAGCGGGACAGGCTCCCCCTCTGCTGCGATAAAGCCCGAGGAGGGGATGGCTCCCGGAATGGACATGGAGGTAGCCCCTGACGGTGGGGTGTGAGGGGGACCCAAGGCAACACACGCATGATATAAGGCCATGCGAGCGCAGTGGAAGCCACGGTGTGCAGAAATAGCGTGTGGATCCTGAGTAACCAGTGCAAGCCCACGCAGTCACTGGCAGTGGGACGCCGAGGGCTGCACCCCAAGGCAAGAGGTGAAACACTGTTGCTTGGTCAATAATAACCCCCGTGGTGAAACGGAGGAGCCACTAATATCCTGAGAGGTCACAGTATAATTCATCGGACAACCTGAGTAGCCGGGGGGAGGAGGGGTCCGCCTGGTGGCAATACCCGTTCGGAGGGTGGGAACAAGCGAAAGAGAGCAGATACTCGGCTCAGGCAGTGGGTGAGGAAGATACAGTGACCTCATACTATTTGGTTCACATCAGCAACACAATACGTGGGTGGACACAACCCACTCCAAGGTCACACACTAACCTACATGGGCCGCATCGAGAGGAAGGGTGCAGGAGGGAAAAAGACCGGCCCAATGGACTCCTTCGCCAGCTCACAACCACGCAGGGCGCCCGATGAGTCGCAACCACCACTGGACAGGCAGGGTGAAGACCCCTTAGAGCGCCTGGCAACACTAGTCCAGAACGGGTTTATGGCAGTCAATGTCAAATTGGATGACATAGTGGCAACGATCGGATCCCTAAAGGCCAGAGTGGAGAATGAGAGCACACATATTACGGAAACGGAGAATAGAATCAGCGCAAATGAAGACACAATTTCGCAACATGGCCGTGACATAGCCCTACTCAAAACAGAACTTCGTAAAACTCAAAGTAAATGCGAGGATTTAGAATCGCGATCCCGCAGAAACAACATCCGGATTGTTGGGGTTGCAGAGACCTTTGGTAAGGGCGACATGGAGAGGCAAGTCGAACACCTTTTGAAAGATATCCTGGGGGCTGAATCTCGTAACATTTTCTCGTGGAGAGGGCTCACCGCACTCTGGCACCTCCGCCGAAAGCTGGGGCACCGCCTCGCACCATAATAGCACATATCCTTAACTATAGAGACAGAGAGAAAGGCATGTTGCACTTTGAGCACAATAGAATCCATATATACCCGGATTTCTCTGCTGGGGTACAGGCGCAACGTCTGATCCTGCAAAGATCAGAATCCAATATGGTGGTAGAGCCCACTTTTTTGAAAATCCTACGGAAGCCATGACATACGTGGAGGCTTCCATCCCTTTGCCTCCCAGAGAGAGGGCAAATGATCAAAATGCTGTAATCCAGCCGGGAGCAGAGAGGCTTGACGCAGCAGACTGAAGGGTCCACACCATCTAATCCCCGACACAGGAAGCCAGGAACAGTGGCAGAGAGTGGCCTAGACACAGATTTGATGAAGTCTCGAGCCGTGAGCCCCCGGAAAGGGGGCCGGATGGCTGCAGCAGGTACCCTCAGGAAAGTTCCAATGTTCTTTGGGGGAATGCCCATCGGGAAAGGCCCGAGCGTTATTGGGCAGCATCGTCATGTTGGGGGAGATGATAGGGGTGGGGGGCAAATTTGTTATGATAGACTGCTGGTTGTTGAGATATATGTAATTCACGATGGGGGGAGGGGCGTTGGGAACCCAGTTGGAAGGGTTTTACAAGTTAAAATTGATGGTCGCGTCGCTGCACATGACAGTCTCCCGGGAAACACTGGTACAAGGAAAATGATATTAACGCACAGTCATGGCATACACCGGAGCAAGGGATAAGGGAATGAAG
The DNA here is from genome assembly GCF_040938575.1 of Ambystoma mexicanum. Taxonomy (NCBI): domain Eukaryota; kingdom Metazoa; phylum Chordata; class Amphibia; order Caudata; family Ambystomatidae; genus Ambystoma; species Ambystoma mexicanum. The sequence continues at coordinate 297,142,640 of NC_090922.1, forward strand.
TTAAAGCTCCTTACGTGGAATGTCCGAGGATTGAACAATCGATCTAAGTTTAGAAAGGTGGGGTCACCAGGCATCATCCGCAGGTGATTATGCTGCAAGAGACCCATGCACTCCGAAAGGTAAACATAGACTTTTTGAAGAACTGGGGACAAAATAGATACTATACAGATTACTCTGCACAGGCGAGAGGTGTTCTCACTCTTATACACCCCTCTGTTGGTTTTCGATTTGGTAAAAGCAAGGTGGACATTCATGAACGCTATGTCATAGTATGGGGTAATGTTGCGGGGAGGGAGGTAGTGTTGGTAAATACCTATGGCCCGAACTTAGATGACCCTGAGCTCTATATAGACGTTGTACATGAAATAGGGTACACAGGTTTTGAACAGATCCTGTGGGGGGGGGGGGGGATTTTAACACAATCCTTGATGTCACACTTGACCGTTATAACACAAAATCTCGAGCCCCCTCCAAGGCGGCAGTGATGTTGCTGCAAATCCTGTCGCAGTTGACAATGGTAGACTCATGGAGAACGCTACACCCATACAAGAGACAATACACATTTTACTCGTCTGTGCATGACACCGAGTCCAGAATAGATTACTGGTTGGCCTCCACAAGCCTCATGCATCAGATAGATAACTGTGAGATATTCCCCCGCACCCTTTCAGACTACTCTCCTGTTACAATGGAAATGACACTGAGAAACTCAAATCCCTCAATTAGGAGATGGAGGATGCCACCAGACATCCTCAAGGACCCAGCAGTAGCGGATGCATTTCATATAGAGGTGGAACACTTCCTCGAAATCAACAGGGGCTCAGTAGACAGTCATCATACCCTCTGGGAGGCTTTTACGGTATGGGTGAGAGGAATACTGCTCTCTAAGTCCACAGGCATGTTGAAGACGGTTAGGATAGAACTTAAGGAGGTGGGAAAACGCCTGGGGAACCTGTAAGCGAGATACACTGATAAACATGATAATGAAACCCTTGCAGACATCAATAGTAGCCTACTGGAATTCAATAAGCTAGCTACTAGGGAACTGCTTTATATATCAACCCCTCATAGAGCACGTAGATACGGTGAGGGCAACAGAGCAGGGTGCACTTAGCCAACCTACTAAAAGCCGAAAGGCAGCACTCGACGATCTCCAGTATACTAACGGGAGACGGCTCAGTGGTCACTAGTGAAGAAGGAATAAATAGGGAATTCACCAGCTTTTATACAGACCTTTCCTCTAACCATGATTCGAAATCAGCCGGGGACGTGGAAACATACCTCGACAGCATTACTCTCCCAACACTGCCCACGGAATACAGGCTCGCATTGGACCAACCTCTGACCACTCTGGAAGTTGCTGAGGCGATCAAATCACTGGCCAGCGGCAGGGCACCGGGCTCGGAAGGACTTGGAGCATAATTGTATAAAGAGTTAAACGAGGAACTGACCCCAGTGCTATTGTCGGTGTGGGAGGAGGCGGTGGAAATGGGTACCCTGCCACCATCAATGAGAGAGGCCATAATAACAATATTGTTGAAGCCTAGACGACCACCCAACGAGATGTCCTCCTACCGACCCTTGTCCCTAATAAACTGTGATGCTAAAATATTTGCCAAGATCCTGGCCACAAGACTCCTACCACACATGCCCACATTGGTACATCCGGATCAGTGCGGCTTTATCCCCACTAGGTCAACGTCCCTCAACCTTAGGAGACTGTTTGGTATCATGGCCCAGGTAAAACCAGAAGCCCAGGCGGTAGCTGTATCACTCAACGCTGAAAAAGTGTTTGATTCAGTATCATGGTTGTACTTGTTTAAAGTTCTGGAGAAATTTGGTATAGGCCCATACTTTTATAGATGCGTCGGCCTATTGTACTCTGACCCCGGAGCCAGGGTGCTGACCAACCGCATGATGTCCGACTGGTTTGGGCTGGGTAGGGGTACGCGACAATGATGCCCATTCTCCCCAATACTATTCGCCCTCACAATGGAACCAGTTGCAGCGGCAATCAGGGAACACCAGGGACAGAGGGGCATCACAATGGCCGGCCTGACCCACTCAATATCTCTATACGCAGATGATACATTGTTATATATCCGAGAACCGGATGTACACTTAGGCCCAGCGATCAAGACCATTCAGGAGTTCGCCGAATACTCTGGCTATAAAACGAACAGATCCAAATCTGAGATATTCCCCCTGACCCCTGCCACGAGATGCCCGGCCAACACATATGGTCTGCAATGGTGTCCAACCAAAATAAGATATCTGGGAATCATAGTGTACGGTGAAAAAGCCTCCCTCTATGCTGACAATCATGAACACCTATTGCGTGGTATATCCACCAAGCTTCGTTTATGGACAAAACTCCCTATCTCACTTATAGGCCGAGTGGCCATATTGAAAATGGTAATACTACCGAAATTACTATATATATTTACTAATATTCCGTTGTGGCCAGGTGCACAGTTTTTCACGGCCCTCCGATCCTTGGCGGTGTAGTTTGTATGGGGAGGAGGTACAGCCAGAATGAAGTGGGAAAAATGGTGGAACCCTACAACAAAGGAGGCATAGCAGCCCCAGACTTTGAACTATACTACCTGGTGGCACATGCCCAATTTATCAAATACTGGTATGATGAACGGAGCACCTCTCCTCACGTTGGTATTGAAAAACACGCTGTACGCCCAACCGACCTACGCTCCATAATCTTTAACAAGAAACAACGATGATTGGCCATTTCATCCGGTTAGCATAACAGTGCATGCATGGTCTAGACTCTTCCGTAGGCTTGAATTAGAGACTCCTTATTACTCGGAAGCTCCCTTCTGGAACTTCCCTGGTATAGAAACCATCTTATGACCCAGATGTCCCAACAAATTGGAATCCAGAGAAGGAATTCAAACTCAAAAGGTATATACCCTAATGGCAAATTCATAACACTAGAGGAATTTAAAGTTGGAATGGGGAGGGATCGACTGAAAATAGTACAATATCATTGGATGCGGATGGCTTTTAAGGCCAGATGGCCTCTATTCCCTGATGAACCACCCACTCACCCATGCCTCGCTGCGCTGACTACCCAGGCAGGGGTTAGTGTCTCAGGGCTCTACGCAGTCGCACAGGCGAGCACGCCTACGACAAATAAGATCAAGATCTCATGGGAGGCTGATCTAGGAATCACCATTTCAGACAAGGCATGGGAAAAATACTGTGATTTAACCAAAAGGGTGTCCATGAATGCAGGCCTACACCAGATCCAATTTAAGGTATTAAATAAGTTACACTACACAGCTGAGAGGGTAGCTAAATTCACACGGGATGGTCCGGCCAGTTGCCTGAAATGTGGGAGCGAACATGCTGATTCATTCCATATGTATTGGAGCTGCCCATCCATATACGGTTCAAGGGTGAAGAAGCGTCCATTCTAGTGGACATCACACAGATCCCAGCAGACATAACGCCCCAAAAATACTTATTCGGAGATATTGGGAAGACCTCGGAGGTGACCAGACGATTATTTAATCTAGCATGCATAGTGGCTAAAAAATGTATACTGCAACAATGGAAGAGTACATACGCACCACGTGCAAATCACTTTAAGGAACTGGCTCATGTCAATGAATGTAAGGAACAGTATGTAATGTCGCTACCGAGGCCATGTAAACCTAAAGACATCTGGGCTCCGTTCAGAGTATACTTGTGTGAATCAGGGTCGGCTGGAAGTAGCCCGGCTAGACCCGGAAATGTACGGACTGTGTAGACCATACAGGTTGTAACCGTTTTTCGATATTTGTAATTGAATTGTTGAATGTTATGGATTGTCATGTTGAAGAGGCGACATGTACCACCACAATTAATAAATAAAGTTTTAAAATACACAAGCTCCTTAGAGATTTTGATCGTCTAGCAGGGAGGGAAATACAGTATATAGCAGCCCCTACCCGGGCGCGCATATATGGAGAGGGTAATAAAGCAGGGAAAATGTTGGCCAATTTGGTAAAACATGAAAAACAATCAACCCCAATCACCACGATCCAAACGACACAAATTGATATAATTACAAGCGAGCAAGGAATAATCGATGAATTTGTTAAATTCTATAAAAACCTTTATGCGAATAGGGATAGGAAATCCCCCACTGAGATTAAAAACTACCTCGCTACATTAGACCTCCCTAAGATCCCAGAGGAAAGTAAACTGGTATTACAGCAACCTATCACGGCAGAGGAGCTCACCGAGGCAATCAAGGGGCTAACATCTGGCAAAGTACCAGCTCAGATTGACTGGGTACTGAATTTTATAAAGAATTTCAGGAAGAATTGGTCCCTGTACTACTAGAACTGTGGGAAGAGGCCCTGGGGAAGCAGATACTGCCCTCGACAATGCGCAAGGCTACAATTACAGTATTGCCTAAACCTCGACGCCCGCCACAAGACATATCATCCTATAGGCCCCTATGCTTGATAAATGTGGACGCAAAGATCTTTGCGAAGGTACTAGCAAACCGAATGCTACCCATAACGCCTACACTGGTGCATGCAGACCAAAGTGGATTCATTCCTCGAAGGTCCACTGCCCTGAATTTGCGCAGGTTATTCGGCATAATGTCACAAATAAACCCAAATAAGCAAGCGGTTGTGGTGTCCCTCGACGCTGAGAAAGCGTTTGATTTAGTCTCCTGGGAGTACCTCTTTTTGGTTCTTGAGGCGTTCGGAGTGGGCCGCTACTTTATCAAATATGTCAGACTGCTATACGCTGCCCCTGGTGCGAAGGTTTGCACAAATAGAACCATATCTGAGTTGTTTGAGCTAGGTAGAGGCACCAGACAGGGGTGCCCCTTTTCCCCCATCCTGTTCGCCTTAACAATAGAGCCCATGGCAGCGGCGGTTCGGTTGAGACATAAAAACAGGGGTAGAACACTCAAAGGAGCCACCCAAATAATATCACTATACGCGGACGATACACTGCTCTATGTTAGCGAACCAGATAAAAACATCGCCCCCATCATGGCAGACATCAACGAATTTGCAGAGTACTCTGGATATACAGTAAACAACTCTAAATCAGAAATGTTCCCACTCACCCCCTACACAAAGTGCCCTGCTCTGACGTGTGGCCTCAAATGGTCGAGCGACACATCAGATACCAGCGAGTATTGCTTTTCGGCAGTAGACAGACCCGATATACTGATACCCATGACCAGGCTCTACCAACACTCAATGCCAAACTACAGATCTGGAGGCACCTCCCAATTTCATTACACCATAGAATCACAATTCTTAAAATGATTGTACTTCCCAAACTATTATACCTATTTGTAAACATCCCCATATGGCCGGGAAAGGAATTTTTCTTCAAGCTTCGATCCATGGCAGTGTCATTTCTCTGGAGGGGAAAGGTGGCTAGGATAAGTTGGGAAGAGATGACAGAACCATATGAAACAGGGGCAATAGCGGCGCCAGACTTCGAGCTCTACTACTTGGTGGCACAGGCGCAGTTTGCAAAACATTGGTATGACGAAGCAGATAACTCACCCCACACGTGGATAGAGGAATACACCACTACTCCCACAGATACTAGATCAGTTATCTTTGATACAAGACACATAAATTCATGTGAATTTGACCATGTGAGCTGCACCGTGAGAGCCTGGGGGGCAAAATATAAAAACTTGAAAATAGAGATCCCATACAACCCCGAGAGTCCCCTATGGGATTACCCGAACATTCCCCCCACATTTGACACTAGTATACAGGAAGCCTGGAACCCCGCTAAATAAATGAAGATAGGAGACATGTACATAGATGGGAAGTTCGTAACTCTCGCTGAGAGGCATGGGAGGGGGCCCGCTCCGAACACTACAGTACTATCGAATGAGATCTGCATATCAAGCACGTTGGCCATCCTTTCCTGACGAACCCCCCTCCCACCTATGCATACAACTTGGCACAACACACGGTGGGCTGGGAATTTCCAAATTATATAAGACAATACAGACCCACATTCCTACGACCAACCGAGTGAAAGCGAAATGGGAATGCCCGGCCGTGGCACGGTTCTGGGAAATGGTGGCCGCAATGCTGACAGACATCACACAGATTTCCCCCCCCCCCCCCCCCCCCCCGCATTTGACTCCTCAAAAATATTTGTTCAGAGATATTGGAAAATGTTCTGAAAAAATTAGAAGGCTGTTTAATGTATCATGTGTTAGTGCCAAGAAATGTATATTGCAGGCATGGAAAAGCCCAAAGCCCCCTACCATGAACACTTTCCTGCGTGAATTAACATATATTAATGAATGCGAGGAACAATATGTGCTCACGCAGCCAAGCACAAGTCGACCAAAGGACATTTGGAGCCCCTTCAGGATGTACCGATCTGACCTGCTTTCGGACAGTGAAACACAGACATGTAAACTGTATACTGTTTAACACTTGATGATGATATTGTTGTAAGACAGACCATATGATATGTTGATTGAGTGTCGATGTAACTGCTGAGACCATCAATAAAAAGATGTTTTACATTTTATTTAAAAGGAGGGTTGGAAAAAGGCCTAACTTGCCCAATGCTAAGGTGGGAATTACCTACCTAAATAAAACGAAGGCTAGCATGCATCAGGAAGTCCGAAACAAATGACTGTGTCTTAAACCTATAATTGTCCTCACATCTAATTGTATATAAGAGTGTGAGAGAGTGAGAAAAAAAAGAGGGTGTATTTCTTGGTCGCTTCCTCATCCCAGTACCAGATGGTGTCTATTGAGGAATGTTTTAGGGGAGAAATAGGGAAGGGGTTAACAATAGCCTGCTAAATGGAAAATGGCTCGCTGTAAGTGATCACTAACCTCCTGCTTTGCCCATCACTCTCAGTTCTGCCTAATTAGGGGGGGGGGGAATCCATTCACTTGCTTTTAAATAACTAAAGTACCTGTGACACGTTCTACAGCTCGTCCCATCACTGTGCACAAACAAACTATCACTAATCATCCACATCTATGCAGTTCATGTTTGGACAAATAGCTCACAGAGTTGTTGTGCTCGCGGCTGAGGTATGTCTTCAACCTGCAGGTCACATGTTCAAGTTCCAGAATTACCAATTTACATTCTTATCTACATGGATGAAATTGCAGGCCATGTTGTAGCAGTTCTGAACTTTTTATCAGTGCTGCGCTCACAGAGCCCTTCAGAAACAGCACACAGTGAGTAGAAGGAATGGTTTCTTTCTGTTCAACTTCTGCTGTGTTTTGGGTCTGTAGATGCTCATGGAAATGATGCATTTCATAATGCATGCATATTTATTTTCCTAGCATTTTAGGATCATAGCAGTAATATATGATGGAAAACTTAATACAATTGGGAAGTATTCTTTTAACAAACTAATTATGCTTTTTAGTCAATGCTTGCACCAAAGAATTCTTCAGAATTCCTGTGTTGTATGCATTTATCAATAATAATGACAATTATGTGTTAGTTCTATAGGGCTTTCACCAAAGCGCTGTACATAGAACATGTACATACAATTATCACCCAACGGAAGATGATACACATTTATCGACCTCAGAAGGAATAAAATGTAGAATTGGCATTGCCAGGATTCGAACCCAAGGCCTGCAGAGGTCTCATATATCGCAGCTAACACTCAATCTGCTAAGATATCTTACTGGTGCACGATACGTGAAGATGCATCTGGGTGTGGTCATACATATTAATGTGTGAGAGGAGGTTTTTCACAAATGAAATTACTTGGTTGAAGCCAGTCATCTTTGCTACACAGCCGTTTTAGTTGTGTTCTATTCATTTTCAAGTTTAGTAATGTTCTGGCACACTATTGGCACACTATTGCGCATAACATGTTATAAACAAAGACAGGAGCCCAAGGGACCCTCGACTCCTAGACAACGCAAATATATTGTTGCCTTGGTTATGTTATGCCAACACCGGGTGGTAAATGGTGTTGGGTTCATGAATTGATGAATTAGACTTTGATCAATATTTTAACCATAATTTTACCGCGCACAAAAGTTTGAAGGGATCAGTTATAGGTCCAGGTTCATCCTGTTAATTTCGCATTTATAATTATTTTTTCAAGTTGGGAGAAATCCCAGTGAAACATGGGCCAGATGGTGGGTCCACTCATGCTCACGAGTTCTGGTATTTCGGACACACAACAATAGACGGTTTTCTCTAAGTATGTGACACGCAATCTTATTGGCCTTTCTAAAATGGCACTCATGGTACAGGATGCTAACCTTCTGGGTCTGGGGAAGGGTAGCTGTACGCCATGGCAACGTACTGACAATGTTGCTATGGCTACATTTAAAGCAACAAAGGATTCAAAATGGCGCCGACGCCTAGATTTGCGATCCTAGCCGACGAGTGAGACGGTACTCCTTTGGTAAGCTTTTTTGTAGCGAACTACTATGTTCTGGATAGTTAGCCCACCCGATTTTGAGCATGCTTTAGCAGTATTGTTATCAATTGAACACAAACAGTTACGATCAGACAAGATTTTTGAAGTAACAAGAAATACGTAACAGACGCACCTGCGGGTTCAACTTAAGGCATGTCACGCTTCTGGTTGGACACGGGTAGTAATGAAGGAGAGTATATATATATATATATATATATATATATATATATTGTGGATATTTTTGGGAGATTACTTTGAAACCGTTTTGAGAGCGAAGGGTAAAACCTATACTGAAATTGTGCAGTATTTTGTCATGATAACTTACAAAACAGTTACTTTGATGTGAATAAACATCTGAGTCATTAAAAATAAAAATTGCACCACTTGCCATAATGAGTAAAACATATGCGACGATGGCTTAAGGCCAAGTGTGACATTGATTGTGAGCCAATTTAAACGTTTTCTTTTTTAGGGACTTGGATTTTGGGATCAGACCCACAATCATAAATGCCTGTATGGCTCAGCACCTTCCTATTTGAGAACACACTTAAGGCCCTATAATCCCACCAGAAACCTTCGCTCGGGTGGTAAATGTCTTCTGCTTGTGCCCAAGTTTAAGCTAAAAACAGGGTTGGGTAGATCCTTTCTCGTGCTGGCTCCTAAACTTTGGAACAGCGTCCCTGAATCACTTAGGTCCGAAGCCAGTCTCCCAATCTTCAGGAAGAGGCTGAAGACTCACCTTTTTAGATAAGAACCCGTGGACGCAGGTCCTTAGTTAGAATTCGTGAAGCTTTTTAGCTAGCTGTACCGTTTGTCCGTCCCATATGTGTTGTTTGTCTGTGGTCTTGTAGCAGCAGTGTTTTATGTACAAGCGCCCTGATGCCTGCGGGCTACCGGCGCTATATAAAACTAAATACAATACAATACAATACAATAGAAGCTTTGCTATTAACTTATATAAGGATCAATCCGTTAAAAGCATTTCGGGTAAGAAACCCTTCTGAATTTAGAGCTACTAATATGTATTTTTTCTCAGATCTACGGAGCCCTGAAAGATTTTGCATCTGACTAACTAATTCTGTTATATTTTTCCTGTTTGTCTTTTTGTCTTTGTGCTTTCACAGCCCTTGCAATCCTCCCTTTTACCAATCTGTTATTTCGGTCTCTTATTATCAATGTTTCAATGGTTTTGGTATATGTGAATAATTTATTTTAAACTATTTTCTTTGATCTAAATTCTGATCAATGTTTGAATTTGAAATGCTTGATTTTGGACTTATTTATGATCAAACGAATGTGAATTTATATGTACATTGTATGTTTTATATTTTTATGTTTTTTATAGCCCTGATTTGATAAAGGCTCATCGAGCCGAAACACATGTAATCGAGATAAAGGGCACATTTATTTTCATCGGTTTTTGGGTCTTTTAAGACCAAGCATTAAAGATACAATTCAACATCTCATGGTGCAGAGTCCTGGATTTTTTTTCTTTTTGTTCCATCTAATTATGGTTTGCTAACTTCCTACTACACGAGGTTGTTCCTGATTCTGGAAGCAGCATTAGCCTTCTTATTAGAACTAGTAGCTAACATTGCATTATATTAGTTCTATCATTGAGGAGATAGCAGTCCAGAGGCAATTAACTGTGCCTGTTCTATGGGAGTGGTGCTCCCACTGCTACTAAGCTATTCCTATTTTATGTGAAGGGAGTTTAGATCGCTTAGCCCCTGCTGGACAAGTACTTTGGATGAGAATTTGGACTGCTAAGGCCTAGGCTGTTCCCTTTCTATGCAAGTCTAGCTTGTATTTGGGGCTCTTCATTTACCTGTTCAGTGTGGGGGTGCTTGCACAACTCCATCCCATGCAGTTTCATCTCTATGCAAGTGGAACTTCTACTGCTGTGACCTTCTATGTGCTAATCTTGTGCGGTTGACACCCACAACAATCCTGTCCCATGCACAGAAAAATGATTTACTGATGCCCATGGCATGCCCATTCTATAATAGGGAGTGTGCACTCCTGAAGAGTAGGTTACACCTGTTGTATGTGAGGGGAGCTTCTACTGCAGAGACCAATTTCTTAGCGGTTCTCTGTGTGGGTGTCTTCTGTCCTTGCTTTACCTTCACTCCACCTGTTGTACATGATGAAAGCTTGCATTGCTGTTGTCCTGATTTGCCTTCTCAGTTTGTGTGAGGAGAGACTGAACGGCTCCTACACAACCTGACCTGTTCTGTGTGAGGAAGCATTAAGCAGCTCATGCTGCTCTTGTACCTATTCTTTGCAAAAAGGGAACGCTCACGGTGTGAATGCTCATCTGTTCCATTTTTGAGAGGGTGCATGACTTTCTGCACACTGTGCTTTATCTGTTAATTGTGAGAGAAATCTGATTTTCTGTCATGATGTGGACCACATGATAATGATGTCCATACAGTGACCATTTTGCATGCATCAGCTGGATGTCACATACGTTTACTGTCTTGTGATGGGGAAATTCATTTTTACTTCCTTGAAATTACACTTACTATCAAAGTTTAAAAATAGGGGGTAAAATACTCAAAATCATATCTGGAGCACTGCATGGGCCCCTGCACCTCACTTGACACCCAATAATGCAGACCCACACCTGGGGTTGCTGGTTGTACTCGTTTTCAGAACGGATTGCCTTGCACTTTGGTGCTCGACTACCCTTATGGGTGGGATCAGCCTGATATGCTCTTTGGTAATAGACAGAGAGATAAAACATGACTGAGACCCTCCCAGGTGGACCATAGCGCGTATAACAAACTAGTGTCTACATCATTTTTTTATTCACCAACACACACAAGTTTATGATTTTTGGAATAAGCGAAGTGAAGGAAATGTAGACTACATTCTAAAAACATTGTTTAGGGAAAGACCACAAGGTGCAACCAGAAAGGGGTCATGTCAGTTCAAAGTTGCTCTCTGCGGGAGAAGATGAGGTCTCAAGAATAAAGAACAAGAGAAATTACCTAATTTTGATATTTGCGACTATTTTTTTCCATCATGAGAGATTTATAAGTTACCATATGATTAATAACATAAGGCAACGTCAAGGGATCTGGGGGATGCATGTAGCCAGAAAAGGCAGGTAAAAACTCCAATGGAAGAATTTCCCAGAAAAACAAGACCCGTACATCAGAATCACACATCAGAACCAACTCTAGAGTTGAGATGGAAGGGGGAGAGCGAGAGAGCAGAAAAGAAAGCAACAGTGAAGTTAGCAGAGAGGGTTGAGGGATACAGAGAGACAAGTGCCAGTGTCAACTGCATGAAAGCAAGGCACTGGATTGCAATTTGCAAATACTTGAAGGAGGTGCTGTGCATTATTTACATACTGTAATGATTGCATTGTTTTTACTTTTTAAACTGATGCCGACACCATTCTTGCACACTTAGCCAAGCACTGCCACCGAGAGGTGAGCCAAGCATCACCAGACTGGCTCAGTGGTATCGGTTTACAGTTTTATTCTATCAATACCCCCTCCCTGTAGGCGCCTCCATGTGCGAGCGCAGACTAATGGTATGGTGGGTGTGGCAAAACCGGGAATAGGGGTGCACAGATCTACTTAATATCACCTAAAGAGATTTTTATTTATTTGAACAAAAACCAACATGCAGAGCAAGAAAGCAAGTTGTGATTGGTATTTCCTAATCCACCATCCCACACCCACTATCTGGGCTAAATAGCCTACCAATCCTATCTGTTTTGCCAGCAGATGTAGTTCCTGGAGTCAAGAGCAATCTAGATTGGAGGCGGGAGAGGACACATCACCCCGTTACAGTAAGTTTACAAATAAAGTAGTGTTTAAGAGCAAAGCGTGCATGTTATGAACAGGTTTAATGTATGCACACTAAACAGTGCTTCTTTGAGAAGCAGATATATTGTGAATGAAATGTGTGAGTACTGTGAAATTTTGAATGGGTGCATGCGAGTGGCCATGAGTGCGATTGTGCATGTGTGGGGGTGGGGCTGCACTGGAGTCATGAACGTGCTTGATAGTGACATATATTGTAACCATCATGAAAGAGTTTTAGATTGTTTACACGAGCATATAATTCCGACAGAAGAGCCTAAAAAAGGGTCCTGTATGACAATGCAGGAGTAAATTATGGACAGAGGTATCATGAAGCTGTGCTTTACATTGGAAGTGCTGGCATATATTGTGGGCACATTAAGATGCTGACATATATTGCTTACCAGGGCAACATACAGCACATGCTTTACCATGGAAATGTTGGTGTCTATTGCGGGTACCACGATTAAAGTGTTTTACAGTGGCAATGTGGGGCACATACCTGTGCTCAGGCAGCATGACAACATTTCACAGGGCCATAAGGCAAATATTGTGGACTCAAGCCTCATGAACATGCCTTTTACAGTGGCAGTACTGGCATATATTGTGAGCACGATCAAGAAAGTGTTTTATGAGAGCGATGATGGCAGATAGTTGGCCATGGGGAGCATGAAAACGTTTTAAATGGGCCATGTAGGGAATCAAAGCATCTTGAACATTATTTTACAGTGTCAGCACTGCAATGTATTGTTGTCACCATCATGAAGGTGTTTTAAAGCAGCAATGCTGGCCTATGTTGTGGGCACAAATATCATGAAACTGTTGTACAATGCGCCTATGCCCTGTTGGTGATTTGTCAAGCCTCTACTGTTTTTTTCCATGTTAACCTACAGAACTTAATGCAGGCTTTTTGCCAGGTTTTTCTCAAGAAACATGTTTTAAATTCACCATTTCAACCTATGAATCCCGATATTTGGGCGTCTCGCGCTAGTCTCTAATTTGGGGTAAATATTAATGCACCTCCAAAAATAAAAATTCAAAAACATTTCTGACCTGGAATCTTTTTCAATAGCGGTGCTCCCTCAAAATCCCTCGCAACCCAAGACCCAAAAAGCTGCATCTTGCGATTGCATTGTGGGATGGTTTCCGAACCACGATTGCCATCCAGCAAGCAGCTCTGTGAAGATGACGACACTATTCTCCAAATCAAAAATTGAACGCATAAAGGATCTGGGACATACTGCGTTCATCAAATGAGCACAGCTCGGAGGGGTAGGGGTAGTGTGTCTTTCTTTGGTGGGTGTGTACAAATTAAGAGACCCAAGTTCTGTCAACAAAACAGAAATACGGCAGCGCATATAACAAGAGTGAGCTTAAAAGACCTTTACCTCTGCCCTTGCTTACAATTAGGTATAATTATAAGCACACATGAACGAAAAGGGAAAACATAAAAGACAAATTGAAAGAGCTTTCCCACGAGACACAAAATGGATGTGAAGAATAAATCATTCTAGCTATGCCCGTGTGCACACTTTACACTCACCGCTGGCTAGTAAAAATGGACTCTTGTCAGTAAGAATGGTGTGCTCTCTGAATGCATAGAATTGAGGTGGCGAGTGACTTTAGTAGCTTACGAAATTTTACCCCTGAGCTATGTGGCAACAGACTGCTTCTTAACACCCAATTTAGATACCTCCTGTATTAAGACGGAAACAGCTTTGACATGGCTGCACCAGACATTACCTCCCCCCAGCATAATTTCAACAGGCCTACATTTTTTTTACTTTGATGCTTACATTGCATCTGGTTAGAATTATGAATGATAACATGTATCGCACTTAGATGAAATGGTGAACTCTAGCCTGCGTTGCATCTAGTTAGAATTGTGAATGATAACATTTACCACACCGATGAAATTGTGAACTTTGGCCCACATCACACCTAGATAGAATTGTGAACAATAGCATGTCTTCTTTCAAGATGGATAGCATGTGCCACACTTAGACGGATTTGTCAATGTTAGCATGTGCCACACTTAGATGGAACTGTGTACGATAGCATGTGCCACACTCAGACAGAATGTTCACCATTATGTTACCAAATATCTGTATCCCCTATATATCCTATGTACCCATCTCCCTTTATATATATCTGTATGCCATATATAACTCTGTCCATCCTGTCGCTATATATGTATGTCACTATGTACGTCCCCACTGTCCTGCTCACGTGCCTGGTCTCGTATACTGACAGTCACCATATATCACCACTACACTTACTCTCTTCTATACACCATCATTCATCTAGAACACGTCTATACCCCTGATAATTCGGCCTAGCTGTTCACATACGTACACAATCCCCTGAACACCTCATCACCCTAATATAACACAGCTAGCTGAAACACATTCCGGCTAGCATAGGCGTTCTTCAGGCCTAACAGAACCAGAACCTAGTCTGGGTGTCCACCCACCAGACTGAACACATCAACTGATTTCCTCAGCACCACACATGTCGCTAGGAAGCAGCTATCATCCAACAACTACACCAGCTGCACACATATGACACTCTCGCTCTCTACTGACTTGAATTATGGTTCCCGAGGGCGTTCAACCTACCAGCGCTTTGAGGTAATACCATATAAGGCGCTATATAAATGCCAAGTAACACCACATAACATAACTAAGTGGTTGCACTCTTCAACAAGTCATCAGAAAAAAATACATGATCCAATTCCATTTTATGCAATGCTATATCTACAATATAAGAATAATCAGGCCATTATGAAACTCAAGGCAGTTAATGTGTATGTTATGTTACAATTATTTATCAATGCATCCTACACCCCTGGAAGAGCACCATGGTGCTTAACGCTGTTATTTAGAGTGAGATTCTCCTGAAAGTGGTGTCTTATTTCACAGGGAAAAATGGCTCTTCAGCCGTTTGTAGGGACTGAAATAAATGATTATTAATATTTTGCAGAAGCTGAGGAAGCAAGATCCATAGGGAGGCCACGTGTAAGGAAAAGATTTAAGCTCCCCATTCAGATATAGGGATTTAGAACAGGCTGTCTCCTGACCAGAAATACCGGTTGAGTATTGCGATGAGATCACACAGATTTAGCTGTAAGATAATAAGGTCCTGCGTGATGCAGGGCTTTATGTACCTATAACAGTACTTTCAATGTTATCCTCCAGGCTACTATTAGCAGTGAGTGGAGCTGTGAAGAGGGGGAAAAATGCGAGATCATCTTCCAAAGCCAGAGAAGCAGTCACATAGCCACGTTCTGTATTTTGACACTTTGTGATGGATTCAATGGGAAGTTCAAGGTGTACAGAGCAGTCATTGTTGATTCGGGACGACACAAACATTCTGATCAGGGTTATCTGCTCAGAGTGTGTAAATAGTGTCTTGAGTAAATGAAAGAAGGAACCTTCTCCCCCATCACTTCTATAGTTCAGGAAAGAGCTCAAGACCATTCTCTTCAAGGAATGGCTCCTCCTCAACACATAGGTCCAAACATCCTGCACTGCCCACCTTACCCGAGACTCCGTGATGTGCTCCCCACTGGTTGCTTGTAGATGCCTTGCTGCCAAATGCCCACTCTCCCCTATTAGTTCCCTGCTTCTTTTTTCTCCGACTCCCTCACTGCGTTCATCTCCCTATGAATGTAAAGTGATCCGTTGCTTCCCGAAGCTAGGTCCGCGCTCAATAAAAACCCTAATGATAATAAAGCTTTGTTACTTTATTTATTTGCTGAGTCATTGACAACTAGTCGTGTATCGGGTCCCCAGATTGCGCTCCACTGACAATGGTGTTGGCGATTTAAATTGCATAACAAGAGCCCTGTTTTGAGCCATTACATGTCAGCCTGCTTACATCCAGTGATTAACTGAGGTAATGCATTTGGTAAATTGAACTCATCTTTTAATTATACGACTTCACCACAATTTTCATGACACATGGAAATATGCCGTCCAAATGAGTGCAAAACCTTGGTGAAGGGTTTCAGGTACATATTGAAAATTAGTTGCAAGTGCACTCAGCGCTGAAGAACTCAGCATTGTAGTTTCAAGATTTTATTTATTTTTATTTAAACTTTAGTTTTTATTTGCATTTTTTATGTGACAAACAACAAAGAAAGAACTGAATGACCCCTCCCCCCCTCCCTTGGTAGCCCCCCCGAACCCCTCCCCCCCGTATCCATTCCGGTTGTTTGTCTTTGGGAGACTCCCTATGTGGCTCTGTCTCTTGAGCCTCGAGGTCGGTGCGAATTGTGACCGCTTCTCTGGTTGGCTTAACGCCTCCGTACCCCCGGAAGCGGGGACCCAGTCCGTATCTTTCTGTCTTGCTGGACTAGACCCGTTCCTTTCTGGAGAAGCACCTTCCCTTAAGTTCAGTGGACATCCCATCCCCAGGACTGCTGCACCCCGTACCAGTCTGTAAGGAATGAGCTGGAGTCATTATTCACCATGGCGGTTAATTTGTCCATCAAGAACATGTTTTTTACTTTTTTCAGCCAGTCCTCCTTGGATGGGGGTTCGGGACTCTTCCATTTTTGGGCCAGGGCTACCCTGCCCGCTCTCAGCATGGTTTGCCACATCCTTGGGTATCGGTGGAGCTCTGTGTCCTCCGGGGGGAGGCCCAGCAACATCGTTAAAGGGTTTAGCGGCAGACTATCCTCCGTTACTTCCTTTATCCAACCCCTCACCGACTCCCAGTAGGACTGTACTTTCGGGCAGTGCCACCACATGTGGCTTCTAGATCCTGTCTGACCGCAACCTCTCGGACACCTCGGGGACACCCCGGAGAACATTTTGGACAGTTTTACCGGGTCTCTGTGCCACCCCTGTATTATCTTAAAGTTATGCTCCATGTCCGAGGTGAATAGGTTTCCATGGAATGCTATCTTGAATATTTTGGCCCAGGCGTCCTCGGAGATCTCCTCGCCCGCCAGGTCGTCCCAGAACCGGCGGAAGTCCCTTCTTCCTTTGAGGTTGTAGGTATTCAGTAGTTTATACACACTGGGCACTGCCCCCTTCCTGGACGTCGCAGAGTCTAGCAGCTTCTCAAAAGGGGTCAACTGCCTACTCAGGTTTGGGCCCCATGCTTTGGCGCAAAGGATGCCCTTCAGGCGGAGGTACTCGAAGATTGAGAGTGATCCCTGTCCGAGGGCAGCTTTCAAGTCCTCATAAGGCAGAAATTCGCCTTCTCTGAACATCTGTCCTGCCCACTCCAGGCCCCTATCTGACCAAGTCTGAGAGTTCCTGAACCCCTGCCCTCCTAAGTTGATAGGGTGACCCCATAGAGAGGACATTGGAGAGGGCCATGTGGTAAGATGAGCGGTGCTGGGGCCCTCTTTCCAGATGTCCCAGAGGACTCCCAGGGTCGGGTGTGATTTTAAGTGTTTCGGGATCGTTTTGCGTGGGGCCCATAGGAGGTCTCTGACCTTTAGGGGGTGAGCGTCCATGTCTTCCAGGTAGGACCAGTACGTTCCCAGCCCCTCCTTCATGTGCTCCAGGAGGACGCGCAGTTGGGCCGCGCAGAAGTATAGGTGGAAATCCGGTAGCCCAAATCCCCCCTCCTCCCTTGGCAGGGTCAGCGTAGCCCTTCCGGTTCTTGGAGTTTTCCCTTGCCATACAAAGTCTCGTACCCCGTTCTGCAAGTCTCTGAAGCTCTGTGCTGGGACCCTAGTCGGGAGTGCAGTGAAGAGGTACAGGAGCCGAGGGAGTATGTTCATTTTGATTGCGGTCATTCGGCCGTACCAAGAGAGGATCATCTTCCCCCATCTCCTTAAATCTGAAGTGATCACCGCAATCATGGGGTTATAATTAGCTGCTCCTAGATTCGCTAGATCCCTGGTGAGAAGTACCCCCAGATATTTTATGGCAACCTTACCCACCTTAATCCCGTGAAACCTAACCAAGGGGTCTAGCACTGGGTCTGTTGTCCTCATTGGTAGCATGACGGATTTCCCCGTGTTAATTTTTAGGCCTGAGAAGCGACCAAACGCAGAGACCAGGGCCAGGAAGGGGGGGGAGTGAGGAAACCGGGTCCACCAGGTAGGCCAGGACATCATCCGCAAATAGGGAGAGCTTAAATTCTACCTCACCCCTTTTGATACCTCTAATATCTGGGCTGGCTCTGACCGCTATTGCCAACGCCTCCATCGTAAGGACGTATATCAGGGGAGAGAGTGGGCATCCCTGCCTTGTCCCGCGGGAGAGGGGGAATGATTCAGACAATGTCCCATTCACCTGTACCCTTGCCTTTGGGGCCCGATAGAGGGCGGATATCCAAAGCATAATGTGAGTACCAAAACCCATCCTCCGGAGGAGGAGCTCCATGTAGCGCCACTCCACCCTATCAAAGGCCTTCTCGGAGTCCAGGGAAAGGACGCAGGCGTCCAAGTCCGATGATTGGGCGAAGTGGAGGAGGTCTATTGTTTTGCGGATGTTATCGGACCCCTGCCTTCCTCTAATGAAGCCCACCTGGTCCCCGTGTACTAGTTTCGGCATGATACCTTCCATCCTCCTCCCCACCACCTTGGCCAAGATCTTGACGTCAATGTTTAATAGTGATATGGGGCGATAGGAAGAGCAATCCGCTGGGTCCCTTCCCTCTTTGGGTAAGACTGCTATAATAGCTCCCATCATAGAATCTGGGAGGATGTCACCCTCCAGCACCGCATTGAAGACCCTTGCTAGGTAAGGGGCCAGAGTGGAGCAAAATCTCTTGTAGAAGAGGACGGAAAAGCCGTCCTCCCCCGGGGTAGTGCCCACCTTCATCCCACTAATCACCTTGTCCACCTCATCCTCGGTTATCGGGCCCTCCAACCCCTCGGACATTTCCCCGGAGAGGGACGGGATCTGTATTGAGTCCAGGAAGTTTTCTATCTGGGTGTCGTCCCCTTCGCATTCGGATGAATAGAGGGTTCTATAGTATTGCCGGAAAGCCTCTCTTATGTGGGGAGAGTCACATCCCAAGAGTCCCCGGGTGTCCCTCACTTCCTTTACCCTCCTGCTTTTCTGTACCTCCCTTAACTTCCAGGCTAGGATCCTGTCCGCCTTGTCCCCTTTCTCATAATATTTTTGCTTAACCATTTGAAGACTCCTCTCCGTTTTGTGTAGGAGGAGGTTTTTAAGCTGGAGCCTATAGTCCGCCAGTGCTGCCACCCGGTCGCGGTCTAGGGGTTGGGTCGGGGATCCCTCCGGCTGGAGCCTGGCTATCTTTTCTCACAGGGCTTTCTCCTGGGC
The DNA here is from genome assembly GCF_040938575.1 of Ambystoma mexicanum. Classification (NCBI taxonomy): domain Eukaryota; kingdom Metazoa; phylum Chordata; class Amphibia; order Caudata; family Ambystomatidae; genus Ambystoma; species Ambystoma mexicanum. Next base: position 297,162,133 of record NC_090922.1, read on the forward strand.
CAATCTCTCCCTCTTCTTTAGGGCACCTATCTTTATGAGGACTCCTCTTAGGGTTGCCTTGAAGGCGTCCCAGAGCGTGTGCGTGTTCACCTCTCCGTTGTCATTAAGCTCAAAGAACTCTGTTATGGAGTCCAAGACCTCCTGAGCAATGACCTCATCCTTTAACAGGGCGTCATTACATTTCCAGCGCCCTTTGCTTTCCCTATTCCCTATTCCCTACTTCTTTTGTGATGCTGATGCGGACCATGTCGTGGTCCGACCAGGGGACTTGGTCTATCCTGAAGTCTGATACAACCGGGCAAAGACTGTCGTCTGTTAGGATGTAATCTATCCTGGAGAATGAATTATGTATAGCAGAGTGGTAAGTGAAGGAGGGGATCCCTGTCCTCGGGGTCGGGATAGTATCTATCAGGCCCAGGTCCTCATTTACTCTCCGGAAGCTCTGTGCCATGGCCTCTTCTACAGGCCTGGGGTCGAGGGGGCCCATCCGCTTCCTATCTAAGGTGGGATCCAGGACCATGTTAAAGTCACCTCCCACCACTAGTGGGCCCTTCATGAATAGCCTGAGCTTGTCCCTAGTTTCCTCCCAGAATTGGGCCTGGTTTTCGTTCGGGCCGTACACTACCGCAAGGGTGATGGAGGCCCCCTGTAGGGTGCCCCGTATCAGCAGGTAACGGCCTTCAGGATCTTTCAAGATCGCCTCCTTCTCAAACCCTACGCTCCTTCCTATTAATATGGCCACCCCCCTTTTTTTTAGATCTGTGGGAAGCGTGATAAACCTCCTCAATTCCACCCCCCTGCATCCTGGGCTCCTTCCCCCTAGCCCAGTGTGTCTCTTGGACAAACAGTAGGTCTAGTTTCGCCTGCTTAAACTCTCTACAAATCAGAGATCTTTTTGTGGGGGTGTTCAGTCCCCTCACGTTCAGGGTGCCCACTCCCAGGGCCGGATGGCTGTCAGCCATAGTCAATGTTTCCTGCCATACTGGTCAACAATTTCGCATCGGTTCTCCCTTTTCGCTCCCCTTGATTCACCGGTTGGACACTATTGAAATGAACCCCCAACAGCCCCTCTAACCCTATCCCCAACAAACAAACCCCAACTTGGTCATAAACCCCCACCCCCTCCCCCGGCGTCCAGCCAGATAGTTCCGCCATTACTGGCTTTTTGGCCGGACCACCAGCCTGCCCCTTTCGGCCAGGCATTCCTTATGGAATCTCTTTCGTGTGAGCCCCCCCCCCCCCGATTTCTTTCCTGTAATTGCCTCCTTTTGTACTTGCTGTTCAGCCTGATTCTGGGATCGTTCTTGCCTTTCGGCGGTCCCCGTGTTACTGTCTTGTAGTTAGTCTGCTAACTCCGGACGTTCCGGGGGACCGGTCTTTCGCGCCAGTGCTGGCTGGGACCCCCTTGGTAATCATCCCTCCGAGTCATTTCGCTCTGCTTCTTTCGCTGGAGAGGGTGTGTTCATTTTTCTAAATTTCCGTGCCCCAGATTTCTTTCTCCTTTCGCTCGCCGGGCCCGGGCCGCCCGCTCTGCCCGTCGCCGGTCCTGATGGCTCCCTTCGGGGGGGCGGGTCCACCACATAGTCCTGGATGGCTCCTTTAATGTCCTCCTCAGTGATCAGCGTCGTCCGTTGGCCCTGATATTCGAAAGTCAGGGAGAAGGGAAAGCCCCATCTATATCGTACTCCCTTGTCCTTCAGCAGCTGTGTGAGGGGGCGGCACATCCTGCGTTTGGAAAGAGTGTATTCAGAGAGGTCCTGAAAGATGGAGACCTGTGAATTATTGTACGTTATCTCTCGAGTCTTCCTGGCTGCTTCCAGAACCCGTGTTTTCTCTAGGTAGTAGTGGAACCGGACCAGGATCGAGCGAGGGCCCCCTGCTCGTCCTCCCGCCCTGTGTACCCGGTCAAATGTGAGCTCAGCGGTCATCTCCTCGTCGAAGAGGAGGGCTATTATGCTCCGCACCATTCTGGTAAGCTCTCTCTCCGTTTCCCCCTCTGCCTCCGGAACTCCAAAAAACCTGAGGTTGTTTCTTCGTTCTCTATTCTCGAAATCATCCATTTGTCTGGACCTCTCCTCCTCCTTCTCCAGAGCTGCTAACCTCATGTTAGTCTCTATCTCCAGGGTTGTTGAGGAGGATTGGTTGGATTCAACCTGCAGGAGTCTGTCCTCCACTTTGTCAACCCGTCGGTCCATCTTCTCCAGTTTCTGGGCTTTGTCGGAGCGCATGTCTCTAATTTCTTGTAATATGGATGCAAAGCGCCTCTCCATTGCCTCCGTTGCGTGGGTAGTGGCCTCTGAATGGGCTATCTCCCGGGCACAAGCCGGGTCTCTTCCGTGTGGGCTTGGGTCTCGGTAGCGGTATTTCTGTAGACTCTTTTGCCAGTCCATTCAGTCTCCCCCTGGACGCTCCGTTGGTTGTACTTGGGCTGGGGGGGGCTCCTGGAGGGTCACCTCGCGGGATCACCTGAGCTCGTGGAAGGGCGGGCACACGCCCTGCCTGTCTCGGGCGGGGGCCTCACACCCGGTGACCGCCGGGCTTTCTGTGCCCTCTGTGTCCTCCTTGGGGGGGGATTGTTTGCCCTTATGTCGTGCTGCTTGGGCCCAGAGCCCTCTCCGGTGGCGGGGCCGAGGGGATCCGTCACTTCTTTCTCCTCCCGCCTGCTCCTGCCGTGCCTGGGGGACCCCTCAGGGTGGGCACTCGCCCCGCCGTTCCCCGGCGGGGGCCTCACACCCGGCGTCTTCCGGGCCTTCCTTGCCCCTTGTGTCTTCCTTACCGCGGGTGGGGTGCCCGGCCGTTGGTGCGGCCCGCTCGCGATGTTGGCCGTGAGGGCGCTTCCCCCCGCTGACTGTGTGGGTGGGGGTGCGGGGAGGCTGCCAACCGCCCCGTAGACAGTCCGCCACCCCCACCTGGGGTCCCTGAGTCCGCCCCGGGACTCTCACCTCTTCGTGGCCTGTTCGGGCCTATGCTCCTCTCCTACTCCACTCCCCGGGTCGGGCGCGTCTCCCACGCGGTGCCCGCCTTCTCCGTCGGCGGTCCTCACCCCCGGGTGGGTCCCACCGGTTCTCACTCTGCGTTGGAGCCACGGGGGATGGGCGGTCGCCGCGGCGTCGGAGGTCGGCTCTCCCTTGCCTGTCTCCAGTGCGGTGGTCCTCGGCTCCTACTTTCGGCTACGCGCCGTCCGGGCCCTCTGACGCACCTCCGCTGCTGGTCCCGCGGCCTTGGATCCGCGGCCCTGAATCTCCGCTTTCCCTGGGTCCCTCGACCCCGCTGTTTCGCTCCGCGGGGGCACAAGGGGTTCACCCCGCTCTACCACCCGTTCTTTCGCCTCGGGGGGATCTATGGGGGAGCTCAATCCCGATTCAGACCTGGCCGGTGGCGGAGCGCAGAAATCAGGCAGCCATTGCCTGTGCGCCCCCTGGTGGCCTTTTTCAGTTTCAAGATTTTAAAGTGAAAGTCTCCCAGCACAACGGATTGTGACTGCTTATCCAAGTAAGATTGTATCCGCCAGAGCACTTAGTAATGGCCATATGTTTGAGTGATTCCAGGAGGATGGCGTAGTCCATGGTATCAAAAATGCCGATAGATCTAGTAACGTCAGGGAGTCCATGCCATCATCTGTCATACTCCTACTGTCCTACATTACTGACCTAATGGCAGGTTCTGTGGTCATTTTTGGGTGAAACCTGCATGGTAGGTGTTTAGAACATCTATTCGACATGCTGTGCCACTACTTATTTTTCAAGCAGTTTTCCAAAATAAGGACGTTGTAAAATTGGTACTAAATCTGTGGATCTAAACAGTTTGCATCATGTATACCACATGATGCAAACTGTTTACATCCACAGATTTAGTATGTTCAAAAATCAGTTGGAGAGAGCTGGCTATATTGTTTTGTAGAGCTGGGAAGATAATAGGGTCAAGAGATTCTGGAATGGCAGAAATGGAATCAGAGAACCTGCTGGCTTAGAGTTGCCAAGATCGTCTCCTATCAGGTGCCCCCTTGCCCTAAAGAAACTACCACTGTTCTCACAGACCTCCAAAGTAGGGGTTATCGAGTTCCTTTACCAAATATATAGTTGACTGCACTCAAGTTACTCTAAGATGTTTTGGGGAAATACTGGGCGCCACTTGTGTTATAGGTTTTTGTGGTTTATAGAATATGATTTTAATAGATTTCTGAAGTAGTTTTAGGTTGCATGTATCATCCTTAGCGTTAGGGGGCGTGGCTTGAGCTCATGGAGTGAAGGCAAGCCTCGGAGGAGCTCCGTCCAGATCCTACTACGATCCTTGATAATCGCAGCTTCACACAACCTTGAGCCCTGCAAACACAGAGGCGCTCTGCACACTACGGCCACAGGAACGGTGAAAATCGGAGCTGGCTCCATGTGAAACGAAGCCACAGAAAGCGGACCCCCAGGCACGCAGGATGGCGGCCTGAGCAGCAGCCCGAAGAGCGGTGGGGGAAGGGCGCATCAGAAGCAAAGTGCCCATGTGGAAGCCACGAGCGGATGAGGCCCCGCCAAACTCTGCGGATCCCGCCTGGACTGCTTGCCGCACGCCTGGATGGCATTACACAGTGGAAGGCCCCGACCACAGAGGCGAAGTACTCCGGGGCTAACGCAGCGGAGACAACTGGCTGCAGGAGCACCCGGTGAGGCTGACGGCCGGAGTGCGAGGGAGGCCGCGACCCGACCTGAGGAGTGAGCGGCCACCTCAACTGGAAGCGAGAAGACATCGTGCCGGCAGGTGCAGGCAATCCCGCTGTGCCCATGACACTGAGCGGGACGGGTGCAGCTGCTCGAAGACAACGGCTGCTGTTGTCGGAGATGAAGCCTCGGCCCGCGCTGCGATCCACGCTGGCACCAGCCCGCAACACTTCAACCGTGGACAAACTAGAACTAGAACAGGCCTGGGAGAACGGCAGGCTGGTGGGACTCGCTGGGGGGCCCGGAGAAGGCCTGCCAGGAGAAGAGACACCCCGCCTGCACCAGGACCGAGGAGAGGTACTCGGGGGACACCAGCAGCCTGAAGTCGCACTGACACCCACGACTAGGCACGCTGTAACACAGCCTATGTGGGCACAGCACACAAGTAATCTCCGAGCCCTGGAGCGGGCACGGGAACACAACTGAGACCACATTCAGACCCATCCACAAGCACCAACAGACAGCATGCAGCGGCGCACTGCCGCCCCCCCCAACACCACCACCACATAACACCAACATTGGAAACAAGGCCCTGGCGTCTGGACCCTCACTAAAGCCCCAGACCCTGCCAGAGAAGAGGTGGACCCCACACGGCCTGCAGGAACACTGCTGCACAAAATCCTGGGGTGCACTGGTGGAATTGGAACACGCCTGAAACGGCAACACACCACACTTGGAATTCAACACCGGAGACAGCCCCAGGACCTGCACCCCGGATAACACCACCACGAAAAGCAACACAATTCCACATATAAGTGCCCAAGCTCACCTAAAACTAGGCGAAGCCCCACCAAGGCCCTGCAAAACGACTATACACCTGCCAAATAGCAGCAATCCCTCACCCAGGCCAATACCACCACGACAACTCGAGAAACCACACTGAGGATGTCTCCCCTCCCCCCAGAAACAAGCCTAAATCGTCCATAATGGATTAATTCGCAGTGGCGAGGCCCAAGCAACAATCACAGCACAAAGCCGCCACTGACGAAGAACCACCCGTTCACGACTAAGACCCCATGGATACACAGGTGCTCCAAGCCATAGCAGCGCTCAGGTCGTTCATTGACACCAAAATTAAGGAGGTCAAGTTAGACATGCAGCTGATGCATCAGGATGCCCACAACCTGGCAGAGAGTGTAACCACAGCAGAAGCTAGTCTGCAGAGCACTGTCGAGACCACCTCCGACCTGCAAGCGAACGGAGGGGCGCGCCCGCCGCAGCAATATGCGTATACTTGGAATACCAGAGGACATGGAGGGATCAACCCCAACCAACTCCGTGGAGACCTTGCTCCTACAAGAAATCGGGGCCGGAAAAATCACCCAGGGATTCTCTGTGGAACGGGCCCACAGATCTCTGCAAAAACGGCCCCCGCCAAGATCACACCCACGCCCAATAATTGGGAAAATCTTAAACTTTTGCGACAGAGAAACGATACTGAAGTACTCAAGGGAGGGAGGGGAGACACAAAACAACTCCAAGATAGTAATGTATCCAGATTACACCCCCACAGTGCAACGTGCGAGGAATTATTTTGTGCCTGTGAAGGCGAGGTTTCGAAAACTCAACATTAAATACATGTTGCTTTAGCCCTCCCGCCTGAAGGTTATCTACAATGGAAAGGCGATATTTTTGGAGACCCCTGGAAAGGCGATATTTTTGGAGACCCCAGCTGCAGCGAACATGTGGCTGGAGCATAACACCTAGACGGAGAAGAGGAACCCACGTTGCAAGCGGATGCCAGATGAGAAAGAAGCAAAATGCGCCCAAGCCTGCACACGATAACACACGAGCGCATGATGCAAGTCAACAAAGTCCGACTATTGCTGCAACAATATTATCTGCAAATGTGGATGAGAACACAAGCAACCTGCTGCAACACCGCTGTTAGCTACTCCGGACGGAGCTCCGGGAACCACACATGCAGCTCACTACAACCCACCCCTCCAAAACCTGTCCAGGTGCCGGCACAACACCCACGCCTAATGACCTGGAACGGTCCAGACGACGCGGGAGCCTCTGAGCGTTGCCAGTCAAAAGCAACTGCTGGAGGCAGTTCTTTGTTGTTCATCATTCACCGGAATGAAGGTTAACACTGTTTAGAAGTCTCCAAATAAAAATGCAAAGACCCTTGGATGGTCGGAGGAGGGAGCGGGCTTGAGGGGGCAGCACCATGGGAAGGCGGGACACCCCTCCTGCTCAGGGACCGCAGCGAAAATTAACGACAGGGGGCCAAAAAACCCAGGACCCCCCCCCCCGAAACAGCATGGTGACAGGGATTAAAGTGCTGACGTGGAATGTGCAAGGACTGGGCACCTACCTTCGCAGAAATCAAATCAAGTCATATCTTTGAAGGAAGAAGGTTGGGATAGCCCTGCTACAGGAGAACCACTGTACAGAGGAGTCGGTGACCAAACTGCAAGACCACTGGGGCGGACAAGGGTTTGGAGCCACCTATTCCAGGTACGCAAGGGGTGTGTTCACTTGGATTGATACCCACCACCCCTTCGGACTAAGTCAGAGAAAGACCCGGAGAGCAGATTTGTGATACTATGGGGCCACATTGAAAAAACAGAGGTATGCATTGTGAATTTGTATTACCCCAATACCAATATCCCAGCCCACCTGAACTCAATGTATGCGAAAATTGCACAGCACAGGAATGGCTTTTTTGTTTGGGAGGGGTGGGGGGACTTCAATTGCATGAACAACCCAAATCTGGACAGGTCCAAACCCCCCCACAAGCGGCCCGACGGCGGCCACAACAGCACTGCACTCCATGCTCGAACGCCTGGAACTGGCTGACACCTGGCGAGAACTACACCCGGGGGAAAGAGGATATTCTTATTTTTCATCCCCACACGGTCTCTACACCAGTCTAGACTATATCTTTGTCGGAAGGGAACATGCGTTCCAAACAGAAAAGGCGCAATACCTGGGGAGAACTATCTCAGACCACACACCCCTGCTGGTGGAGTGGAACAACACTGGCCGCAGACCCCCCATTCCCATGTGGAGAATGCCAATAGAACCCCGGAAGGACCAGGCATTCAGGGACGAACTCCGTGACTCCATAGAGAATTACATAGAGACATCATAGGAAGCGTAGACAAGGGGAGCACGGCATGGGATGCTCTGAAGGTGGTAATGTGAGGAGAGATTATAGCGGGAGGGATCAGAAGGCTGTTAAAGTCGGAATTGGAGAGCCAGGAGAAGGAAATCGAGAGGCTAGAGTCCACCCTCCCGGATAGTACACAAGGGGAAGATGCCCTTAGAACACTCAGAGAGGAATGCAAGGAGGCTTGGGGCAGGCTCGCTCAATCCGACTACACCAACAGAACCACTAGGGCACACGCTGAAGCAGACAAACCCAGCCACATCCTGGCCTGGCTCTGCAAGAAAGAACACCCCAGATACCTAATCACTGCACTAAAAGACGAAAATGGAACCTTACAACAGACGCAGCTGAGCATTAACGACACCTTCAAGCACTTTTACGCTCAGCTGTACTCCCACGAAGACCAGATTCCCCTAGAGCAGATCACAAACACTCTGGACGAGATAGGACTGCCCACACTATTCCCCACACATACCGAAGCACCGGAAGCAGACATAACCACAGAAGACATAACAGAGGCAAAGAAATCCCTAGTTACTTGTAAGGCACCTGGCAGTAATGAGCTGCCCTCAGAATTTTACAAATCCTATGAATCATCCCTGACACCCATACTACACAAGGTCTTTCAAGAGGCACTAGAACAGGGAGTCTTGCCTGACAGCATGAGAGAAACTCTTGTGGTCTCAATACTCAAACCCAACAAACCCGCAGACGAGTGCGGCTCATATCACTATCTCGTAATGCTAAACTATGACGTCAAAATTCTTACCACAATACTGGCCAAGAGGCTGACCGGAGCTATAGGCGAAATAGTCCACACTGACCAAAATGGCTTTGTACCGGGCCGCAACACCACTCTGAACCTACGCAGGCTCCAACACATAATAGACCAGATCAATCAGAAAAAAGGCATGTACGCATTATTGATGGGTGAAAGTGCTCTACACTAAAGCAAGAGCGCGGGTGAAGTCCGGGAAGTGCGTCTCTGCAGCATTGGATATAGGAAGGTTAACCAGACAGGGCTGCCCGCTATCGCCCACGCTTTATATATTGGGGTTAGAACCCATCGCCATTTCCTTCAGGAAGCAATTCTTCGACGCGGGCATACGGGTGGGGGGGGGTGTACCACGTAATCTCCCTGTATGCGGACGATGTTCTCTTGTATGTCATGGACCCGCATCTGAATGTACCAACCATGCTGGAGGTCCTGGACAACTACTCCAGGGTCTCTGGGATACAATTTAGCAGGCAAAAATCTTGCCTGTTCCCCCTAGCAGACCGGAGGGGAAGGAATGTAGAAGACCTCCCTTCGGTGGGAATACAGTGGCAAACTAACTCATTTCGATATCTTGGGATTAACATCATGCACACCCTACGCTAATGCATGAGCGCAACACCAGGACAGCGCTTCCCACCCTGCGCAAATCAATAGGCTTCTGGTCTAAGCTTCCCCTATCCATGATGGGCAGGGCTTCAATCATTAAAATGATTGTCCTTCCTAGATTTCTATACGGGTTCCAAAACGTGCACTACTACATTAATGCCCCTTTCTTTCGCCTGCTCGACACACTGCTTCGAGAATTCCCATGGGGGAAAAACAGGCACAGACTGGCACTCTCCACACTCGTCCTTCCATATAGACAGGGAGGAATACAGCTTCCAAACCTGGAGAAATATTATTTAGCGGCACAATTTAGTTTCATAACTAAGTGGCTGGCGGACGACACCACGTCCGAAACAACCCTACTGCGCCAAATGGTTTCCCCAATACAACTGAAGGAACTCATCTGGGTGCCCCGACAGCTCCTGAGGGAGGAGCCTTTACTCGTTGAACTGGGCAGGGAAATATGGCACAGGTCCAAAACACTCTTACGTGCGAAGCACCCATACTCACTGGAAATTCCACTGATCGCAGACCTATGCAAATCTAGTGCAGATCTGAAGAACATTAGACTCTGGGAAAGAGGCAGAGTTTATACCTGGGGGGACTTGTATGCAGGGGGCACCTTCTGAGAGTTTGCTTCGCTACAAGAAGAGGATGGCATGCCTAGCGGCCAGTTCTTGTGGTACCAAAGAATCCGCAGGATAGCACGGGCTAAGTGGGAGACCTGCCCTCAGGAACCAGTAGCGGACCCCCTCGTGACATTGTTATATAACCTCAGGGAGGGAGGGAGACCGGTATCCCAAATATACAGCCAACTAAGTGACATCCCGAATCCTCGCAGCGCCACACTGGTATCTAGGTGGGGAAAAGACCTGGGGACGGCAATGACCGACAAGGAATGGGACAGGGCGCTTATTTACCCCAAAGAAGTATCTAGGAATTCCATGTTCCGCCTCACACAGCTAAACGTATTATACCGCAGGTACTTAACCCCACACAAAATAGCGAAGTTCAACGGGCAGACACTACGCAACTGTGTCTGGTGCAACACTAACGAGGAAGACCTGTTTCACATGCTATGGAAATGCACAAAGGTGCAGAGCCTCTGGGCGGGTGTGGAGCAGGCCTGTAAAAGAGCAGGCATGACAATACGAATGGTCCCCCAGTGAATGCCTACTAGGAACCTACCCCAGGCTGGCTAAATCCAAACATACGATGAAACTCATGGACATAGCGTGTGTGCTAACTAAGAGGACAATCACAATGGCTTGGAAACAACCCGCTGGCCCACAGTATAACGCATGGTACAGAGGACTGGAACGCTGGGTGGGCGCGGAAACTAATGCCTGGGAAGAGAGTGTTGACAGATCTGTAGATGGCACAAGCGAGGCATTGGACGCCTGGAAACAACTAACATGGAGCATGTTCCACCCCTCAGATGACATGCCCCCGTGAACGCCTCGACGTAAACGCCACAGTGACCTGCCACCCGTGGTGGCACCTAAGCTGGAACACCTTTCGAACAATGGCTGTGGCCCTTTGTCCCTGAACAATCCCCCCAAACTGGAACTGCTTGCATTGGAATATATTGACAACGAACGGAGACAGTTAATGTTGTTTATGTTTTCTTTCGAGTGCTTCTTTCTTTCTCTCTTCCATTCTCTCACGAATAAATCACCAGATTTGCCATTTAAATATGACAAAATGCCAATAAAGAAATTTTTAATTAAATCATCCTGAGCTTTACCATTGTTGCTTAGGTCTCCCGATTGCAAGCTTCTCTGTTAAATCTTATGTGTACCTTTTGTGTGCGTTTTATGGATCTTTTTTAATGTGGTTGCCTTGATTGGGGCCAAAATGTTAAAATGCTCTATACATTTTGTATTCAAAGCCATAGGTAGACGGTAAGGTTGGTCTAATGGCTGTACCTCCCTAGTTAGTGGGCCAAAAGGGCCATGGTTGCTAGAATATGTTAGCAATTTATAGGTGGACTGAAATTGAATACTTTTTCTCCTGGGTCTAGTATTTGTAGTTGGGGGTAATTTGCATGTCAAAGTGGTCTGTCCAGTGGAATTTCTGTAGGGGTTCCACTGTAACACAGATGTTGGAGGTAAAAACTCTGTCCACCGCACGACTCATTATTTGCGTGTGTTTTTAAATTATCTGTGCAAGTTGAACATCATTTAGGTTAACCAACAGTGGCTTTGTTTTTAAAGGTGTGCCATGTTATAAAAAGAAATTAAGATCAAATATAATACACAGTGGAGATTGAGATCGAAGCCAAAGAGTAACTGGCTTCTTCTGTCACGCAAAATGTTAAGTCTGGAGGTATGCACAGTACAATTAGATTGTCTGTGTCTTTTAGTGACATAGTGCATTTAGCATATAAAGATACATGTCTACAAGTTCTGAAGTAGACAGTGTTTCTGCAGAAGATTTATTTTTACCAATAAAAAGCTAGTCCACCGCCTATAGGGAGACCTGGGAAAATCCAGGTGAGTTTTAGATGCAGGAAGTCCATGTTTAAATTACTAGACCATAATCAATATTTTATAACACGCTTAATACCGGGGACCAGTCTAAGAGCGGGACCAGGATTCAAACCTGTGTTGGTCGGCGTTGACCCCGAGGTATCCCCACGGCCATATATTCGATTTGTTTACTGTAGACGACACAATTTAACAGATACCCATTCCAGATTCTGGTTGAGGCAAACACTCTACCTGTAGTTTTTGCTCAAATATGTGAGGTTTCAATAAGGATTCTGTCGTTATCAGAGGGATATCATTTGCCAACGATATAATTATTGCTTTTTCATAAACGTTACGAGTTGTTGAGCAAAAAAGCTCAAAAGCTACTTTGACAAAGTGCTGTACCCTATGCAGGGACTGTGCATGCATGACAGTATTGCATTTGCTGCAATAGTGTTCATTGGTGTGCCTTCATAGGGAAGTCAATCCAAGGTCAGAAGAGCTTTTGTGAATGCTGTCCACTATCTTGGGATGGTGAAGTCAAAATATATATACGAGATTGTGTTGAGACAGTGGGGAGGCAAAGCACAGGCACGCTCCTGTTCTTTTACAGGCCATAAACGGAAGAGAAAAAAAAACATAAAATGAAATCATACACTAGGCAGTTTACGAATGACCAATACAATAAAATTAAACTAAATAAAAGGAGTCAGGCATCCAAATAGCATTACTATCGAATTAAAAAATGTAAAATTAGCGAATAGAAAGCCAAAACAGATTAAAATAAGAACGTGGTTTCAGAGGTAATCTGCACAGCGCAGCTCAAAGTGTGTTGTACTCCATGACGATACTACTACTATGATGCCTTCTGAGCGTGAAAAGAAGTGCGCTACCTAACCCTTCCTGGCCGTTCCTGTACCTACACTCCAATTCCATTAGGCGAGTGCTTCATCCTCTTTTGTGCCCGAGAAGACAAGGATGAATACGCCCTGGACGAATACGAACAATGTATATTATTCTAAACAAAAGGACATGATTCAAATCGTACAGCCTATTATAGCAGATTTGTAGTAAAGTATTAGAATGATACAAGCAATTGCGTTATATACTGGTGTTCAAAATTAAAACAGCGGGAAGAAAAACAAAGGCACTCGAGCAGAAATATGTCATAATTACAGAAAAACAAATGCATGTGTATTATTGGTACGATTTATTTTACATAAAGGAAACTTTTCTAATCACAGGTGTGGATGCTCTGATATAATATGGCATTTAAAACGCGCCTGTACACAAGTGTTTCTAGGCGCGACTGCACCAACAAAGCTTTATTGGTAACAAGAGAAAAAGGTAAATATGTAATAGGAAAAAACGGAGACCCCTAATTAAAGCATAGTGGTGTCCGTGTTATCCTATTACCCCTCACCTAAATAATGATCATGCCTCGTCTGAATACGCGCGCTGCTACGTAACCCTCCACAATTAGGAGGTATCAGAATTTAAAATTGAGAAAACGTTTTAATTACGAATGCAACTACAAAACAAATCCACCCAGGCTTGAAAAAGTAAGGTGAACAATATCTGTCATACAGCCTTACCCGGTTCTCGTGCATTATATATCAGTACAACATCAGAAAAGAACATGTCTTAAGCAATGTGTAAACATTCCGTTAGCAGCATTTGCTTTTTCACCTTTCTTTTCTACCCAAAATAGGGAAGAGCAAAGTAACATTACAATTACCAATATACAATGTAAATTGCTGGTGTGGTGATCTGCTTAAAAATGAACAACATTAATGCCTGCCAAGTCAGCTGCGATTACAAAGGCAGTAACAATTTTACCGATGCAACGTAAAAATTACAGGCGAGACTACAAAGAGTTCCCAGACTTTACATGTGTGTTCGTCACAATGCTCGGGGTTGAAATTCATGAGTGTAACAACAGAACATCCAGTGCGTATCATAAAAGGAATAAGAGCATGGGTGGCCACTCGCTATTCCTCCTTCTGCAGCTGGTCCCGCTTTCTTGTCCTTCTTTAGGTTACGATCCCTCTGTGGCCCCTCCAAGTGGCCAATCTCTATATAGGGTAGTCCTTCTTGCTATGGTCGCTTAATGTGGTTTCCTATTTGTATGGCCCGCTCTCTCTGTAGTTTTACTACCTTAGAGAATGATGTCTGAATTACCTCTGCCTGTAATCTATGCGCTGGACTCGATTTCGAAGCTCTCTATGTGTAGAAGTCCGCCACTTCTTTACAGGTGTGTGGCTTTCTCTTTCTATCTCGCTCCATAACCACAACTGTCCTATTCCTAACGTACGCAGAGGCTCTTCTCTGTGCTCATCTGTCAACAGGATGGCCACTCCATATGCTACCTTCGATCCCTCTATTGGCCAATCCAGCTCTGTATTGATGGCTTTTCTCTCGAAGTTCCAACGCTAATCATCTCTCGCACTGGTCCGACCTCTTCCCCCGTGCTCTTGCACCCCATGACTGTTTGGTGCTCTATTATAAAAGTCAGCGTTTGGGAACTGTTGCAGAAAGCGGACGAATGCTCGTCTCCCGTTGACTTGCATTAGAAAGATGGAGTATGAGGAGGGACATGTTAAAACATGTAATGGCATTCTGTTATGATAAAACAGCCGTGTCCCCATCTTCAACATGGACTCGCCCAACCTATATGATCACTCGAACGGTTGGATATTTTATTTATTATTTCCACTTCTGCCTATCTCCATGGGATCGTCCCTTTTTTGTCCCCTACTCTGTTCCTGCTCTATGGTCTCTCTCGTTGTCTCGGGTGTCCAGTCTATTCTTTGTTCGTCAATCCTGTATTTCCTTTAACGACCCAACACATACTGGGGGGTACGGTCTTGCTTTGATTCACCAGTTGGATTGACAATCGTTTTCTATATGAAAGCCAAAGCCTGGAAAGGCGACGCTTGAATGTGTAGTTATCGGACCATCTGACTTTATTGCCCATCTCTATTGCTAACCTCTGGAATTGTTCACTTCTCACCGTGGTTCTCCATCTCTGTTTCCACTACAAGCTGCCTAGCCTCTCTGCCGTATCTCTCCGTTATCCCTCCCCCATAGTACTTTGTGACTAAAGGTTATCGTAAAGAATGTATCAACGTAATTAGGCTGCTACGGTAGGCCAATATATGACACTGTATTGGAGCCGGTGCCTTTACCTTCAGCAGCTATTCCTCTGCTCCGGTACCGTAAAGCTACGGACCAGTTCCCATTAGAAGAACGGCCCTTGCAACGTGGCCTCATCAGGTGACTTACACGTTACGTCTAATACAATGTACGTCTTGCACAAGCTCTTGGGTAGTGGCTAGTTCCCATCCGAGAAACATACCATAGCAACGTCCCGCCTACTCTTCTTCACGTGACTTTAGGCAAGTCCCATGCCATTCTCTTATCGTTTGACGTCATCATTGTGATTTTCGTGAGCGGGAACGGGAAGGCTTGGACAGCATGCCAGCACAGGCAGGTACATTTAACTACCGGTTGCTTTGTCCTTATTTTGATTTTGGTTGCAGCAATAGAAGGTTTTCGTTTGTCTTCTTGGCTGGCCGTGCAGCACACCCCGAGGGAATCTGAGGGCAGATGTTTTTTGCAAATTCGTCTGCCATCAAGTCGGATTTATTGTTTGTGTAAGCACAGTGTTGTGGCCTTTAAGGACGACAGGATGCTGTGCAAGGGCACTAACTGTCTTTATTGTAAGACAAAGGGGTGGACCTTTAGTTGTCCTAACGCAGGGCAAGCAATTACTCACAGTTCAGTTCACTGTTCAGGAACTTCCCAATTGACTCACTGGGAAATAGGTGTGCACACCGATAGCACGCTGCAAGCTTCTAGGGCCCCCAGGTAACCTCCTGTGGCTGTGGACTTGCGCCCTAGAAGCTGGACTATGAGGCTACTCAGGATCTCATGTTGATGACTCCTTGTAATGTTTAGTGGCTCCTCAGAAGGAGCAGCGCTCGCCGGCACGACTTGCCTGGCTCACTGCCAGCCTCCGACTGGTGCCAAAAGCTTCTCGCGGAGCGCAGGCTCGTGAGATCCCGTTGGGCCGAGATCTCGCGAGACCGCGCCTCCGCGGTCACGGGACGTCCCCACACACAGCAATGCGGATTGTACTTGCGTGTTTTCAAAGTCCAAATGGCAGTGGCTTTTTTGCTGTATTCACGGGCTTGCATCACAGGCTTTCTACAAAAACTGTACAGTGTATAAGCCATCTTTCTTCACCCATATCTGAGCAACATGGCCTTCACTGTTTGAACAGCAATGAACTCACCCAGTTGGAAATTAAGCCCCATGTTGATCCAATTTTTGCTGCACGCTTGCTTCTTTTTCTGCACTGCTGCACAGACTCATGTAGGCTTGTATTCCTCTGGGGCTGATGAGCCCTACTGCGACCGGGGTGATATATATATGCAGCCACCGGAGCGGGGGACGAGTGCAGCGGCACCCCGGGGCTCTGGATGTAGAGAAGTGGCCGCCGGGGAGTGTGGGAGGGGTGGCACAAGCGCTACAGCATGAAGTTCCTTTGCCTTGATTTTTGTAACTTTACTGCCGTTATGAGGTGAGGGGTTCTGGCTTGAACATTGCAGGGAGATGTGCCTTACTTTACCGCTCAGTGCTACCAGGCGGTGCATTGAACTGGACCGGCCAGAATCTGTCTGTACCACAAACTGTCTTTTTTTCCCTTTCTTTTCCCCTGCACTTGCGCGTTCTCAATTTCACTGGGCATAGTAAGATTGTTGTTTTTGTTCTTCCTTGCCTTGTTGCTCTCTGAAACACTTGTGTATGAGCGCAATACAAATAAAATATAAATATCTTGATTCCCCCCATTTCTTCCGCTGTCTGTCTGTATAGGAGAGTTCCTTCATTTCCCTGTGTTGTCTCACTGACTAGATGCCTGCATGTTCATGTATACAATGCTAGTATAAAGTGAAAATGCAGACATCTACCTAGTCTTGCCAGCAAGATACCAATTAAGTATTTTGCCTTAAAACTAGCCGTACTGTAGAGTGACTTTCGTGTTATAAAGAAAACAATTTAAAAAAAGAAGAAAAACCTAATTGCTATCTTGCTGACACCGTTACATGTTAACATATATTTTGATTACTAGTTTGGTAGAGCACTTAGACCCTCCTCGGTCTCCAGAGGACAGTGCACATGCAGGCTTGAACGTCAGAAGCTTAATGTACTGAGCAAATCTTGTTTGTAAAATCCCTGGTTGCTTTTTTACTTTTTAAAGTGGTCCAATATCAACGTTCTTGCGGTGCCCTTGTGTGCGACTTTGCTTTATGTACAGTACACTGCATATACAACTCATACACATGACTGCACCTTCAGTGGGTATGAGCAATTCATTCTAGTGCTTTACTGTGAAGGAAAGAGTCAAACCATACCTGCCTCACCTGTGGGTTGTCCCTGCAGACTCTGGGTTTTTAGGCTCTTCTCCGGGTCTCTTTCCAAACCTCCATCCGATTGGCTGCAAAAGACTGCTTCCAGCAGCCAATGGGGTGGAGGCGTGGGCGGGACCCGGAAACAGCGCACTTTTTCTTTCTCCCCCACTGTATGAGGCCGTTGGTGGTGGGGCAGCTCCACAACAAATTGTTTTTTGTCATTCTTGCAGGACAGGACTCCCGACTCGAGTTTGACCCGACAAGCTACGTGAATTCATCTTCCGATTCCGACCGCGGCAAAGAGAGCTGCTGCCCACCCTGCTGCATGCCACCTGGAGCCAGCCCAGTTTGCCTGACACCCGTGTGCTATGCCTTTCAGTCCTACTATCCAGGCAACTCGGCCTCAGCAGACCATCCGACCGTGTCAACAGCTCTGTGAACCAGCCTCAAGAACCGAGGATCCCCTAATTAAAGTAAGCAGATTTAGCAGTGACTGTAATGTTGTTAATGAAACTGGATGGAAACCATTAGTATTCTAAGCATAATTCAAAATTGGTGACTTTTTGCAGCTTCTGTATTTCATTACTTCTGACAGAGCGCACAGCTGTGTATACTGAAAATAGTATTCAGTGTTTATTTTGCTTCAGCTTTTGTTCTTTTTTTGGCAATTTGCCTCATATTTTAGTCACCCTTCAATGCAAATGTAATGCATCTGGACCTGTATCTGGTGAGCCATGGTTACTTAAGCTATAGCTGTTCTGGATTTTTTTTAAACCTATAGGCTGGTGGTTCTGATTCATTACGTTGGCAGCTTTTGTATTTAATTTGATGTGACGTGTGGTAAACCTTTATTTTTGGAGAAAAAAGGGGGCGTGTGTCATCAATCTTCTGTCCTATTGCCCTCTTCTGACAGAGCTTCAGCTGCAATTTTTTTTTTGCCAGGTTGCCTGATATTTTAGTCACCCTTCGATGCAAAGGCAGTTTGTTCAATGTATGGTGAGCTAAATCATGGCCATTTCCTCACCAATTTTTCTTTAAGTGGGCAGCTTGCTTTGCTTTATATCCCCATTACTACTGGGTATCATAGCGGTTGGTGGTAATTGCTGGGAATGAAGGAGGCAGTTGGAGAAAGTCAAGGAACCCTGTCTCCCTCTTACCAGTACTTGGGGGGGTGGGGGGTTGGGCGGGGGGATATACAAAAAGGACAATTAAGAAACAGTGCTTGGCAGGCTAGTGAACAATACAGAAGGGTCAAGAAGCAATTGAAATTTAAAAAATCACACAAACAAGGGGCTGAGGTGCACAGCAAGTCGGAGAAGCCCTGAGACAGCATAAAGGGGTTGGGGACCCACATGAAAGAGAGGGAAGATTTGGAGCAAGCCGGGGAACCCTGAGATATCCCAGACGGGGTCTAGGACCCACACCAGAGAGAGTGAAAGAGAAGGACGAGAAGGGCAGACACAGGGGGGAGGACCCATTGCTAAGGGATAATATACTTTGGAACAATAAAAGCTACAGTCAAGTCTGGCAGGATAGCAAACCTGACTTGCTGCAACACTTGTGAACTTTGCTTCTTGGTGTTTTATTTTGTGAAACACAACTACTGGTGAAAAGAAGAAAATAGGAGCTACTGTCAAGTCTGGCAGGATAGGAAACCAGACTTGCTGCAACACTTGGGAACTTTGCTTTTTGCTTTTTGGTGTTTTGTTTTGTGAAATACAACTTCCGGTGGAAGGAAGAAGAACCACAACCAAGTCTGTGTAACGCTTACCTCTGGTGTCCTGCAGGAGCGCCTGGTCCGAGTACTTGGAAGCATGGCCCTCTAAGATGGGAAGTGTTAGGCAGAAACCTGTACAGATCCCAAAACTTTCGGAAGAACACAGTAGGAGAAGACGGCAGGTTAAAACCATAAAGTCAAAGTTAACAAGGCCGGATCCACTTTGAGAGGCTCCAGTCGCAATGTGTCCAAGGTCACACGGTTCAAAGTGCCAAAAAGTTTCGCAATAAGTTCAGAAAGAGTTGGACCAAAAGAAAGGGACCAGTTAGATGGTCAAGGCGGCCAGCCCAGTCCAGAAGGTTAAGGGATTATTATTACCTTGTAGCAATCTTTAGAAAGGGAGGCCTGGCGGACACGGTACCTTAAAGTTGTTCCTGGTAGCGGATGCAAGTCGGTGCTTCGTCCGGGGGAAAAGAGGATCTCGTTGGGGAGGAAGACAGGAGTCTGTTGCACTGCCAGGGAAGAAACCAGCCGCGGAGTTCTCAATTAAAAGGAACGGTCCTTTTATTCGCGGTCCAGTGGTAAGTGCTTATCCGGTTGCCGGGGTGCTTGGCACAGGCAATTCAACCACAAGAAGTCCTGGGATGCGAGAAAAAGAAGGTAAACTGGTTGTGCCCACCAGTCAGGGGAAGAAGACTCTCCAGCCGGGAGTTCTTCTCTGTCGTTGGGAAGTGGTGAGTCGGTTCTGCAGGGCTCCACCGGTGGTGTCGTCGTAGCAGGTCGGCTCAGCTTCTCCCTCGTCGGATTTTCACATCCTGTGGTGACTTCTAAAGTTCCAGTCCCAAAAGCCATGCTTTTATGCAGCACACCCCCATTCATTCAGCCTAGCTGTCAATCAAACATACTAGGCCGGCTCACCACTTGGGCCAATCACACAAGAGTGCGACTTGAGTTACCAAGGTAACTCAGTCCAGGGTGCCTAAACCCCCTCCCACAGCCCCTGTGGTACCCAGACAGAGTGGCACCACTTTTGGAGGCTTCTGTGGAGAAGCTCGGCAAAAAGTGAAACAAAGGGCTCGACTTGGGTTGGAGTCACAGAAGAGAACACAAACGCCATTTTAGAATCGAGTTCTGGCAAAAAATACCAACTGGCGAATTAATATTAAATAAATAAAACGGCGGTATGTTTGAGGCTATGAGAATTAAATAATTAAAGTTGGTAGCCTCAAACAATAGGAAAATCCCATAGAGATATATTTGCGGTCGAATATAAAAAGTAGTATCCACTGCCACCAGCCAAAACTCGATCAGGGGGGACGGAGACGTGCCCCCTTGAATAACAGACCCCGGGGCAATCGAATTGCCCCGACCAGTACGTCCACAATATGATGGTTTGTACTGGTTTCTGTTCATAATTTGGGACTAGCAAAGCCAATGGTGACTTTACATGCCCTGGGAGACAGTAGTCAGTCCCAGGGTATGGAGTCTATGGTGGGGTGTCACTATGACACCCCGGTGTCACTGCACTGAGGGTGCTGTGTAACACACATAGTAAAAACACATGAGGCCCTATGGAGTAAAAGACCCCATAGCCCATAAAACACATTAACAGTCAAAGGAACTCCTCAAATCATGTCGAAGAGTGTGAGGAAAAGAGACTCACTCTTGGCAGGAGAAAAAAACAAACTCCAGAAATCCAGCAAAGCTGCTGGGGGACTCACTAGGTTAGGAAATTCAGCCTAAACAGAGAATTCTCCCTAACAGGAAGCACAGTCCAAGCCACTCCATTCCCACTCTTCCACTGAAAGGCTACTGCCCAACGTACGGGGTAGTTGGGAGTGATTTGATAAGGTCCCTCAGTGTTGTTAAGGATGGTGGTGGGCAGTCTGTATGAACCTATGGGCAAACAAGTGAAGGGCATTAATGTCTGCTTTACTATATTCCCACCACCTCCCTTCTGCACCCCAAGATATGCTGGCTAGCAGGACGAGGAACACTGGCTCACCTTGATACCAAAGCTGTGCACCCATAGTGCCAGGTAAGCATCTGGTCCAGTTCTGTCACTGGCAATCGGTGGCCCAGTCAAGCTGCGGCGCACATGATGCTCTTTTGCAGGTAAGTGTCCTTATTTGCACTGCAAATATCCTCTTGTAGCCTGCAGCTGGCGTTCCTCAAGTCCTTATGGCTGATGCCTCGCAGTTTGCGCTTTTATATACTAAAGTTATTGTCTCTTTTCAGTGTTTTTCTCTATAGGAGCCTTGATGCTGTGTCTTGCTGACAGCTGCTGTGTTGCCAGTCTCTAGAGCGCTAGCGGATAATGTGCGGCAATAGTGGACTCAAAACCACAGGTAAGCGGTTTTGAAAGGGGGCTCGGAGAGTGCGTGGTTTTGATTTTTTTTTTAATGCTTACTGTGGTTTTCTTATTTTCAGGAGCGGGGAACACCACAGTGGATCGGTGGAGCGCTCCATTCCTAATTGAAGTCCGGGTAAGTATGTGAGCGGGCAAGAAGCCCAATGAACAGATGAACTGCAGAATCAGGTAAGCAGAAATACCGGCGGAAAGCTGCAATACAGAAGTTTTCTTGCACTTGCACGAGACTCTGGCAGAACGGCAAGCGCTACTCCACTTGTAGGTCAGGAGGAAAAAACGCTAAGCACAGGGCGTGGTTCTATAGACCTGGGCTGCACCCTGTACCACTAGATCACCAAAGATACTTTCAGCATGGGCTGGTTGGGGGCCGTCTTGGGTCCTATACAGTGTCTTAACCTGGTGGCCATCTTGGTCGAGGTTGCCAGTGTTAGTGAATAGATGCCTACGCCATCCAGCAACCTTTAATGTCCATACATTACACGTGTTGCTACACCTCCCCCCCCATGGTTGTGTGAGAGTGAGCCCTGTATACTGCTAAGGATCATGTGTAACGCTCACCTGATTCCCACGGAGGCGCTGGTCTTGGCAGGAAGGTGTCTGTGACTCGAAAAGTGATGTGCAGGACTCGATTGGCTTCTGGGGTCGAACCTCTTCGCACTGTGTGTCGAACTCGTAGGGTGAGGTTTCTGCAGGTGAAAGAATATGGGGGTTAATGGTCTGGGTTGTTCAATGTCCCTCTCTCTCTCTCTCTTCCTAGCTTCTCCGTAGAGCCCCCAGGTCAACGTGCTCACCTTAGATAGGTGAATGCTGGACTCTCCATCTGCGTCTGGTGCAGGGTGCCGTTGCCAGTTCCTTCACTGGTGAAACATAGGCCGCTTGAACTCAGAGGATCGTTACCGTCGTTAACTGCACGAGCGGTGAGTTTCCAGACACCTTTTTAGTCTTTATGGTCTTTAGGTGCGTGGCACGTTAATATTGAACAGGACTCTGTATAATGCTTTTCCCTTTTTGTCTTGCAGGACTCTTGAGGTGGAAGATGGAGTGAAGCGCCTGGAAATGCATTTACTTACGCAAGCGCTCTAACTGTCTTTTTCCCTTGCAGCTTAGTTCGTGCTGAAGAGACGCCAGAGTATTTGCAGGCGTTCTATTGCGACGAGCGTAAGTAAATACCTGTCTAATGTCTCTTCTTTTGTCTTTCAGAAGTTGGGTTGCGGCGCCGGAGTCCGCGGAATGCCCGTAAGTAATAACAATGCTTTTGTCTTCACAGGCAGCGATGCAGCGTGAAGAAATCCGGAATTTCCGGAGTGCCGGTAAGTAATAACAATGCTTTTGTCTTCACAGGCGGAGGTGCAGCGTGAAGAAATGGCCACAGCCGATGGATCAGGTGAGTAAGCACTGCGAGTAAAGGTTGCCTTGCTAACCTGCTGTTTCTTGTCTTTGCAGGTGCTGCTGTTGACTAGATACAGGAATGGTAAGTATAATTCTTGCAGGTTCAGGATCGAAAGAAGAAAGGCTGGAACAGACTCGGTGAGCGTTCTGCTGCAGATGCAGAATAACGCGAAGCACGTTTCATCTATTGGGTGTGGTTTAAATAGCCTTGGAGTGATGAGGCGTCTTCCTCCACGGCCCCGCCTAGGTAAGAAAAGAGCTCCAGTTCGAGAAGAGTTCCAGTGCTGTATCCAGGGAGTGGAGCTTGCCCCACCCAGGTAAGAAAGTAGTTCCTGTTCACAGAGGACTTCTAAGTGGCTGGTAAGTAAGCAGCATGGTCTGCTGCAGGTAAGTCCACCCAAGCATCTTCACACATATTATGAGCCCGGCGCTTCCAGTGCCGGGACCGATGGTTTTGATGAGCTTGGTGCCACCGGCGCCAGGACAAGGTCCAAAAGGTCCCAGTGGGGACCGGCTGGTGCCTAGGATTAGGGTTAGGGGCCTGCTTCCAAGGACGTTGGGCTGGTCCTGGCTCCTTGGAAGCAGTGATCATGACAGCACCACCCCCCCTCAAGGCCCCTCCTAAGCGTGTCTTCTCCGGGGGTTTTGGCTTGTCGGGGTGATTCAGATGGAATTTCTTGACCAGACGAGGTGCGTGGACATATTCTGAGGGTTCCCAAGACCTTTCCTGGGGGCCGTATCCTTTCCAATCAACCAGATAATATAACTTAGATTTGGAGATTTTGGAGTCTAGGATGTTCTTTACTTCGAATTCAAGTTCTCCATCTACTAAAACAGGTTCTGTGAGTTCAGTCAATCGGGTTTCTGGTTGTACTGGTTTTAATAAGGAGACATGGAATACTGGATGTATTTTCATATGCGCAGGTAATTCCAATTTGACAGCCACCGGATTAACTATGGTAGAGATGAGATAGGGTCCAAGGTATCTCGGGATGAAGGTGCAGGGTCCTTTTAGAGGCAGGTGCTTAGTGGATAACCAGACCTGATCTCCTACTGCGTAGTGAGGGGCCTCTTTACGGTGTCGATCTGCTCCTTTTTTGAATTGAGCTTTAGCTCTTTGCAGATGGGCAGTGGCTTCCTTAAAAGCACGGGTGATCTCCGAGTGCAAGTGATCCACAGCAGGTGTTTGGAATTCTTGGGGAGGATCCAGGTTAGAGGTTCTAGGATGGTGTCCGTATAATAGGAAGAAGGGAGTCTTCCCGGTTCCAGAATGAGTCGAATTGTTGTAAACGTATTCAGCGATCCAAAGAATATCCTTCCAAGGGTTTTCAGTTTGTTGGAGCATGCAACGTAGATATTGCTCTAGAGTCTGATTTGTCCTCTCGGTTTGTCCGTCAGTTTGGGGATGGTGACTGGTTGAAAGTCTTACATCAATTTGGGCTAGACGACAGCAACTTCGCCAAAAGTGGGAGATGAATTGACTTCCCCTATCGGAGACTAAAACCGAGGGAAAACCGTGTAATCGAACAATGTTTTCTAAGAATTCTCAGGCCAATACTGAAGCTGAGGGTAGGCCCTTCAGGGGAATGAAGTGAGCCATCTTGGAGAATAGATCCACGACTACTAAAATGGTATTATACCCTGAGCATGGAGGTAAGTCCGTGATGAAATCCATGGACAGTGTATGCCATGGACAGGGAGGAATGTCTAGAGGGTGTAATAGGCCGGCTGGTTTCTCCTTCTGACTTTTATTCTGGGCACACACACTGCAGGAGATTACAAAGTCTCTAATATCCTTCTTCCATGATGGCCACCAGAAATGTCTTTTGATCTTTTCCATGGTTTTGGTAATGCCAGGGTGACCCTACATTAGAGAGTCGTGATAACAGGAGATTACTTGTTTTTGTATTTTCTCACAGGGCAAGTACAATCGTCCTCGGAAATATGGTAGGTCTTGATCCACTGAGAATTCTTTTCCCTTTAATTGCCAGTCCTGCAAATCGGCCGGAGTTAGGAGTGATTTGACTGTAGTCTTGATGTCTTCAAAGGATTGAGCGCTGACCAAACCCCAAATCCTTTGTTCTGGGATTATGGGTATTGGTTCTGGATTGGTCAAATGTTCATCTACTCCCATCCGGGAGAGGGCATCTGCTTTTCCGTTTTTACTGCCTGGTCGATAAGTAATTATAAAGTCAAACTCAGCCAGAAACAGAGCCCAGCGAAGCTGTCTGGAAGACTGAGCTTTGGCCATCTTCAGATATTGTAAATTGCGGTGATCAGTCATTACGGTGACTGTGTGTCTGGCTCCCAAAAGATAATGCCGCCAGGCTTTAAAGGCTGATCTGATAGCTAAAAGTTCCTTGTCTGTAATTGAATAGTTGTATCTCGGGAGCCAAGAATTTGCGGGACCAAAAGGCTACAGGATGTAATTGGTGTGTGACCGGATCTCTTTGTGATAAAACTGCCCCCATAGCAAGACTAGAAGCATCCGTTTCCACGATGTAGGGGAGTTCTGGGCGAGCATGTTTTAGAACAGGTGCAGAAATGAATTTAGCTTTTAAGTCCTGAAAAGCTTGTTCTGCTTCAGTAGACCACTCAAAACGTTTGTTCTTCTTTAACAGAGCGGTGATGGGCTGGACTATCCGAGAGAATTCAGGAATGAATCTGCGGTAAAAGTTAGCGAAGCCTAACATGCTTTGAACTTCTTTTACAGAGGTTGGTGATGGCCACTTGATGATTGCATCGACTTTCTTTGAATCCATATGGACTCCGTTAGGTGACAATATGAATCCCAGGAACTCAACTTCAGTTACGTTGAAAACGCATTTTTCAAGCTTAGCAAAAAGGTTATGTTGACGCAATCTCTCGAGAACCTTTTTAACTTGTCTCTGATGTTCCTCTTCAGATGATGAATAGACAAGGATGTCATCAATGTAGACAACAACACACACATCCTTGAGTTCTCTAAGGACATCATTCATAAATTACTGGAAAGCGGCAGGAGCGTTACAAAGTCCAAAGGGCATCACTTGATATTCGAATAGCCCATACTTGGTGCGGAAGGCCGTCTTCCATTCATTGCCCTCTTTTATTCGTACCAAGTGGTAGGCTCCTCTGAGATCCAACTTTGTATATATACATGCGTCTTTGACTTGGTCCAGGAGTTCAGGGATCAAAGGTAACGGGTATCTGTTTTTAACGATGAT
The DNA here is from genome assembly GCF_040938575.1 of Ambystoma mexicanum. Taxonomy (NCBI): domain Eukaryota; kingdom Metazoa; phylum Chordata; class Amphibia; order Caudata; family Ambystomatidae; genus Ambystoma; species Ambystoma mexicanum. Next base: position 297,187,912 of record NC_090922.1, read on the forward strand.
TTGATTCAGGGCACGGTAATCTATACAAGTCCTAAGGTCTCCTTCCTTTTTCGGAACGAAGAACAAAGCCGATGAAGCTGGAGATTTTGAAGGACGGATAAACCCGTTAGCTAGGTATTGGTCCAGATATTGTCTGAGGTGAAGATTCTCTGGCTCGGTGAGGGCATAAATCCTACTGCAAGGAGGAGTTGTTCCGGGTATCAGATCTATTTGACAGTCGTAAGACCTATGAGGAGGCAGGGTGTTAGCTTGATCCTTCCGAAAGACATCTTGGAATTCCTGGTATTCGGGAGGTAATTTGGGAACCTCCGAGATTGCCGCCAGTGAAACATCAGGCCGAGGATAACAAGTGGTAAAACATTCTGGAAACTGAACCATCTTTGCTCGCCAATCGATCTGAGGATTGTGCTTCTCTAACCAAGGGATTCCCAGAATGATCTGGAACTGAGGGGCCTTGATCACATCGAACACGATTTTCTCCCGGTGTTCATCTTGGCTCACTAGCGTCACTTCTTGGGTGGCGTGCGTTACTGGTCCGGAGGCTATCTCCGTGCCATCCACTGTAGTAATGACGTCTTTTACTGCCTTAGGGACAAGGGGTAGATTCATCCTTGATACGATTTCACGGTCCACATAATTACCGATTGCTCCGCTGTCGATCTAAGCTTCAATTGCATGCAAACGATCCGGACGTTCAGGACTAATGAGGACCATGGGCACCACGAAATGCGAGGTCACGGGACAGATCTTAACGCTCGGCAAGAGGACCTCTACACTTGCCGGGCTAGGTCGTTTCCCTGCTCAGAACTTGTGGTACAGGTATCTGCGGCTCCTACAGCCTTCTTAGCTGGTTTCACTGGACAGTCTCGAAGAAAGTGCCCTGAGTTCCCGCAATAGAGGCATAATTGCAGCTGTCTTCTTCTTTCCCGCTCCTTTTGGGTTAAAGGACCTTTCATGCTCCCTATTTGCATGGGTTCCACAGTGTCAGCTCCCTTAGTAGAGGTCTGTGGTTTAGAAAACACTTGGGTATCAAATTTAGAACGATCAGCCTTCCTGTTCTGTAATCTGTGGTCCAATTGGACAACTAAGTCAATATAGTCTGAGCATTCTTGTGGAGGGTTCACAACTTGAGCTAACACATCCTTGAGCTCTCCATGCAGGCCTCTGTAGAAAAGCGTTATTCTCTTATCCTCGGGCCATTGAGTTTCCACTATAAGTCTGTTGAATGAGGCTATATAAGTCAAGAGGTCTTGATTACCCTGTCGTAATGAAAGAAGTTCATTGTCCAAGGCCTGCCCTTGTGCATGTCTTGCGAACAGTTTCTCCATGCTGGACTGGAAGGCCTGGAAATCATGTAAAACCGGATCATCCTGGGTGACTAAAGGGATCGACCAATCTGCGGCGCTGCCACTGAGATAAGAAAGCACGAAAGCCACCTTGGTCTGGTCTGTTGGGAATGCAGCTGGTCGACATAAGAAGTGTAGGCGGCACTGGTTGATGAACACTGCAAATTTCTTTGGGTCACCAGAAAAGCGTTCGGGCGGAGCCAAGGGCACATTACCGGGTAAATTGATTTGCACTGGATTTAAAGATGATGTAGAAGGATAACTTCCTCCTGGAGCGGGCAGAGGTGTCTGTCCTGCCTGCGTTTGTAGCAATTGCCTAGCGAGGTCCTCTGTTCCGCTCCTTGGAAATTATCCAGTGCCGGGACCGATGGTTTTGATGAGCCTGGTGCTACCGGCGCCAGGACAAGGTCCAAAAGGTCCCAGTGGGGACGGGCTGGTGCCTAGGATTAGGGTTAGGGGCCTGCTTCCAAGGACGTTGGGCTGGTCCTGGCTCCTTGGAAGCAGTGATCATGACATCATGACAGCACACCCCTCCAAAGCCCCCCAAGGAAAGCTGTACCTCGCCCAGGCTGACCCGGTTGGTCGCGATGGTAGTGTGCTAACGGGTGTGGTGCGTGTATGTTAGCTGCTGGTTCCCAGGTCCACTGTACCCTTTCCAAACTACCAGATAATAAAGTTTCTTTTTTATGATTTTAGAGTCTAAGATTTCTCCGGCCTCATACAGGATTTCTTCTCCTAGTGCTTCCACTGAGGGGGTTTAGTTATGGAGTTCTGAGTAACAGGTTAAACAGGCTTCAACAATGATACATGAAAAGACTTGGTGTACGCGTAATGTGGAAGGTAACTCTAACTTGGCTGCAACAGGGTTAATGATGGAACTACAGGGTAGGAGCGAATATATTTTGGATGGAATCTTCTTGGACCTTTCAACTGAATGTTTTGTGGGGAGCCATTCTCTATCCCCTATATGGTAAGTGGGTGCCTCCGTTCTCCGCTTGTCTGCAAAGTGCTTGTGAGGTGTTTTTGTGTCATGGGGTGTCTTGGTGGCCTTTTTCAGGGGTTCTTTAATGTTTGTGTGCAGGGAGGTTATAGTAGGCATATCCAACGGCGTGGGCGGATCAAAGGCAGTAATGAGTTGGTGCCTCCCATGTAGAAAAAAAAGGTTGAGAAACCAGTGGAACTATGCATGGTATTATTATACACATATTCTGCTGCCCAGAGTAGGTCAACCCAACTTTTGTCTGCTTGAGTAAACATACAGCACAGGTATTGTTCAAGAGTTTGATTGGTCCTCTCGGTTTGGCCGTCGGTCTGTGAGTGATGACTGGTCGAAAAGTGGATCTCAATTTGAGCATTAGCACAGCAACTCTTCCAGAACCTGGAAACAAACTGACTTTCTCTGTCTTATATAACCATGGATAGAAAACCATGCAACTTGACTATGTTTCCTAGGCATACTTGTGCCAGAGTTACTGCATTCAGTAATCCTTCAGAGCAATGAAATGCACCATCTTCGTCAGAAGATCGACGACGACTAGGATAGTATTATAACCATTAGATGGTGGAAAGTCTGTGAAAAAGTCCAAAGATATTGTATGCCATGGGGAAGGTGGAATGGATAATGGGCGAAGTAGAAGTAGACCTCGCGGCTTGATTTTTAACGTCTTTTTTTTTCTTGCACAGGTATCACAGGTCTTGAGGTACTGAATAACATATTTTCACAATGTAGGCCACCAAAAATGTTGTCAGATCTTTGCCATGGTTTTTGTAATCCCTGGATAACCCGCTGTAAGCCTATTGTGGTAGGCATGAGCAGGACAAGGCAGGACCTTGTCTTGCATAGTGGAACCTGGTACATATAAGCGCTTCTGGAAATAAGGGAGCCCTTTGTCTTCCCTTCTTAGGGGATCCTGAGAGACCCAAGTTCGTAGTTGGTCAGGTTTCATAGAATGTCTGATCTCATCCTGCAGTGAATCTAACAAAGATGGGTTAATGCTCATAGCCCCCAACAACTTGTCTTCCGGGATTATTGCAACTGGTGTGGGGGTTGCATAAACATCTTCCCCTTCAGCATCCCAGCCTATACGGGAGAGAGCGTCAGCTTCCCCGTTTCGTACTCCAGGACGATATGTCACAGTAAAATCATATTCTGTAAAGAACTGAGACCGCCTTAACTGGCTAGGAGACTGCGCTTTGGCTGTTTGTAGGTGTTGTAAATTACGATGATCGGTAAGCACCGTGATGGTGTGACGCAGTTCGAGGAGGTGGTGCCGCCATTCTTGGAAGGCTGCTTTGATGGCGAGTAGCTCCTTGTCAGTCACCGCGTAATTTAACTCGGCTTGGGCGAACCTCTTGGCCCAGAATATCACACGGTGCAAATGGTTGGTCTCTGGACCTCGTTGAGATAGTACCGCGCCCATTTCGACATTAGACGCATCGATCTCCACCAAGTATGGGAGTTCTGCATCCGGATGCCTGAGTACTGGTGCAGTGGTACTCTGATGTTTGAGCCGAATGAAGGCTTGTTCGGCTTCTGTGGTCCAGGTAAAGGTCTTGGTTTTATGAAGCAGTGAAGTGATGGGATGGGACTGTGATTGAAAAATCAGAGATGAACCACTGATAAAAATTGGCGAACCCCAAGAAGCTTTGGACTGCTTTTACTGAGGTGGGTGAAGGCCACTGGAGAATTACTGCTACCTTGCAGTTGTTCATTTGGATCCCATGCAGAGTCAAGTTAAACCCTAAGAACTCTACTTCGGTCACATAAAAGGCGCATTTTTCTAGTTTAGCATATAACCGATCCTGTCACAGCTTTTCCAGGACGGCCTTTACATGTTGCACATGCTCTTCTAGTGTCGAGGAGTAGATCAAAATGTCGTCAATATATACCATGGCACAAATGTCCAGCAGTTCCCTTAGGACATCGTTCATGAAAAATTGAAAGGCCACCGGGCCGTTACACAAGCCAAAAGGCATGACGGTGTACTTGAATAGCCCAAACTTTGTATGGAAGGCCGTCATTCTCGCGTACTAAGTGGTATGCTGACCCGGAACTGAAACAGCCTTACTAGATTTAAAAAACCAAATCACCAACATCCTTGACAAGGGCAAGCCTGCACTACTCCTGCTCCTAGACTTCTCAGCAGCGTTTGATCTGGTTGACCACAACACCCTCACCAATCATCTCACGCAGGCTGCGTACTTCTCCAATCACGCAGCAACCTGGGTCACATCCTTCTTAGAAGGCAGAGCTATGGAAGAGTTTTCCAACATAGCCAGTGCAGAGCCCACTATCATACACTGTGGTGTCCCATAGGGATCCTGTACCGCCCCCACCCTTTATAATCTATTTACCAAGCCTCATTTTGATTAGCTGGATGCACTTGGGATCAGAGTCACAAACTCTGCTGATGACACCCAGGTGCTCCTTCCACTCATTGGGTGCTATCACAAAGACGCTACTACCCTACAGAAATTGTACTCCACAATCCAAGTCTGGATGGCCACGAATGGCTTGTGCCTCAATGGGGACAAATCGGAAATCCTCATTCTTGGTCAAAAGTCCACTCTAGCTAAATTAGGATCAGCCTATCTCAACTTCAGTATCGACAACTGTGTCATCTCAGTCCTATCCTCTGTAAAAACGCTCAGAGTCCACATTGATGCCACACTATCCATGGATAAACAAGTAAGCGCCATTGTCTCGGCCTCCGCACTGGGTACTAAACTGATCAATGCTATAAAGCAATTTCTAACAAAGGACAACTGCCTTTCTATTGCTAGAGCCGCTATAGGGGCAAAACTGGATTAATGCAATGCCCTTCTAGCTGGCACCTCCAACAGAAACCTAACTAGACCCCAAACCACCCAAAATAATGCTCTCAGAGCAGCTCTTAGTATACCCAAAAGAGAACATATTCCACAAGTAAGAAAAACTGTTCATTGGCTCCCAGTCAAAGATCACATCACATTCAAAATTCTCACCACCACTCACAAATGCATCAACTTCTCAGCACCCTCATACCTATCAGACACACTAACTAGAACTCTATCAACGAGGCCCACCAGACAAGGGTACACCAACCAGCTCTCATTACCCTGAATCAACAGGACTAAGGCAGGAGGAATAGGCTTCCCATATCTTGCACCAAAGCTATGGAACACGCTCCCTACCGCCCTCTGAGACGAACCCTCTCTCCATGCCTTACTCAAACACCTTAAAACTCCCCTCTTTAATTAATAAGACACATTATCACACCCTCTATCTGTGCTCCTCTATTACACATAAGTTATATCCAATATCACAGATTTACACGCTTGCATGCTTGCTCCGTTTCTGTATTTTGTATGCATCTATGCTATGTTCACCTACTGCAATTAGCGCTTCAATGACTCCAGCGCCTGTACTGCTCTCTTGTATGGAACTAAGCTATGAGTAACCACTGTAACCAGCGCCACAATGCCCACGGCTGCTGCGCGCTGAACAAATGTGAATAAATAAATAAATATGCTCCCCAAAGGTTGAGTTTGGTATAGATATTGGCACTTTTTACTTGGTCTAGCATTACCGGGATTAACGATAGAGGGTACCGGTTCTTGATCGTAATATTGTTGCTGTAAAGACCGGAGGGGGGGGGTCTGCACTTCCGCTCTCTGTATGGTAGAGGGGAGGCATAGAGACCCCTGACAAGATTCTCTATTACGGTAGCAATGGACGAGCAATCAAGGCCTAGCTTCTCAGGAGGTGATGCAAGCTGGTTCTTAAGTACAGTGTAGTCCCCAAGCACCCACAAAGGAATGTCCACACACTGTATCGGTTACAACACAGTCTTTATATAATTAATGTTCAAAGGCATATACAATATCACGATAACTCACTTTGTACTCCAAAAATCAGCAATGGTAAATATGTACAGTTTCTAAAGTGGTACCACTAACGTTATTAGATCTCATTCAAGTGCATACGGTCAGAATGACACACAGATCAGAATAAATAGGAAACCAGCAGTAGAGAGAGGAAGGAAAGCAAGATGGTTGAACAATTGGCAGAATACTGGCCCGTTACCTAGACACAGTTCTGTGTGGAGATCCTCTCCGCCCCCCCACCTGGGCAACCTGTAGAAGAAAGATACAAGCCCAGTCCATATATTGTTCACACTACACTTTCCAGTAGTTCTGCAACCCCAAAGTACCTTGGCGTTGTAGTGTTCCGCGTCGGGGAATCGACGGCCCTTCTTGAGTGTCCTCCCTTTCAGGCAGGAGTCACAGGTCGTCGAACGTCCGACGGACAACAGGTCGAGCTATGACGGTGAAGTGGCCGCGTCGTTCATAGCGGTGCTCGTTGACGGGGAAGCGTAAACGTCCTGCAAGGAAGAGGCGTGCGGGGCACCTCAGTGTTGATAGTTCTAGACCGCAAAGAGTTGAAGAACTGTGGCCCAGCAAGGTCGTCGAGTCGTCGGCATCGCTGTGGTCTTTGGGTGGCAGGAAACCCACCGGTGGATGCTCCTCGGCGCGTCGACGGTTAGGCCTTCTCCAGCAGGATACAGCCGCGACGATGCAGACAAGAGTGTCCTTGGATCAATGAAGTTCTTACGCAACGGGAGCACAGAGGCTCCAGTCGGTGAAGGCGGTCGTCGACGGTGGCGGACAACAATCCGGGCGCTTCTCTTTGGAGTTCCGCAGCAATCCCCGTATCGGGTCGGCAGCCTGTCGAAGCCTACCAGGGAGCTTAGGCAAAGATCCGCTATGCACGATGGTTCCTCGTAGCTCGGGAAGAGGGCGCCTTACCAGGTCCTCTCTGAGTCAGTTCTTGAAGCACAGCAGCTTTCAGATTGCGAATAAGAGCAACAGCAATTCTTCTCGTCCAGCAGGGTTTCAAGATTAAGCTTCAGTTACTCCAGTTACTCGTCGTAGTGGACTTCAGCTTCTGAACATGATTCCTAGCAGTGAGAGGTCCCCAGATATACTGTTGATCTCCCATTCATTCAGCTGGGTCACACAAAAGCATCTAATCGCGACTTCTGTCATTCATGCAGGCAGGCAGCCAATCAGGCACACTGGGCATTCAGGCCATTCACTTCTCTCCAGGCACTCACAACAAGTTATGTGTATTGGGGCAAGTACCGAGCCCTTCAACACTCCAAGCTGCATTAATATCGGTTTCAGCCAGAGCTGTCTCAACCATTGTGTCAACCACCAGATACTAGACAGCCACAACATAGAATGCATATTCATTACATACTCCATTCACCCAGGTCCCACCTACAGGCGTACCCACAAAATACGGTCGTTGAAAAGCCTCCAGTCAGTCTAGACGGCACTTCCCCACACTGCCATATATGGAACTTCCACCCAACAACCAGTCAAGGGACAGAGGCAGGGCTTCCCGGGACTTCGGGACGATCGAGGTAACAGGTGATGGAAGGCAAGAGGCCATGGGGGCCATTTTGTCTCCATCCAGAATCTACCGATTCCAAATGACAGGGCCTGGGCATCCCAAAATGGAGGACGCTCAGGGCACCAGGCATTTCAGCATGGAGCTGATGCAGGCCTGTACCCTGCTCTGTGGGTCACACACAGGTGCCCAAAAACATACACTAGGGGCACAGGGTTGCACTCCTACCCATGGGCGCCATAAGGGTATCCCATGGGTCTGTTCACCAAACCAAAAGAGAGAGAGCTGCACCGCCAGGAGTCCCACATGAACTCCTGTGCGGAAAATACGACAGAACACACAATAAAAAGCAGTAAAGGACAAGGATACGGAGGCCCTGTCCCACCGATGCATTTCCAGCATCACAGTTGAGCCCTCTGTAGTCTATAAAGGTCCTGAGATCACCCTCCTTCTTTGGGATGAAGAAGAGAGCTGAGGAGGCGGGTGAGTTTGAAGGGCGTATAAAACCGCTAGCCAGATATTGGTCAAGGTAACTGTGCAGGTGTTGATTCTCCTTTTCTCTGAGCCCATAAATACGGCTACATGGTACCTGGGATCCCAGAATGTGGCGGGAAGGTGTTGGCCTGTTCCTTCTGAAATACATTTTGGTAAGCTTCATATTCAGGGGGTAATTGTCCGATGATGCCAATCACTACTCTGTGGTCCTTGTTTTGTGGCGCTGTGCCTGGGGATTGGGCCACAAGGGGTGTGGATGGATAACAGGTCTGCAAACATTCGCGAAGAAGGCTATTGTATGTGTTCCCCAGTTTATGATCGATTGTGGCACTCGAACCAGGGCATGCCTAATATGAGCTGGAACTGGGGTGCGTTGATCAAGTCAAAAACTAGGCATTTCTGATGGCCGTCGTGACACAACAGCTCACCCTCCCCAGTGCACTGGGTCACTGGTGCAGATGACAGATGACACTGCTGCATGGGAACGCCTATCCGCTGGGCTACAGTGAAGTCCATGTAATTTCCCACTGCTCCACAGTCAACATATGCCTAAAGAGAATGCATCCGCTGTGGCTGCTCATGGCAGAGGAGGATTACCGGTGTTGTGAGATGCGAGACCCTTGGTGCCTTCTCCTTTCTCGACAAGCCGGTCTCTACTCTTGCCGAGCCATGATGTTTTCCGAAGGCCTACTTGTTTCAACCATTCCGGCGTTGATCACTCCGAATGGTTTCCGAGGTGATTTACTTGGGCAGTCTCTCAGGAAATGTCCTGCTTTGCCGCAGTACAGACAGAGTTCTTGTTGCATGTGCCTCTCTTTCTTTCTTCCTTGGTCAAACGTCACCTAACACTACCCAATTGCATGGGTTCCGGTGGATTTTTTCCATAGGGCGAGATGAAGTCTCTCGTGGACGTACGTACAACGAGCATCCTTCAGAACGGGACCGATCAGTTCTTCTTTCTTGCAACCGATGGTCTAGCTGCACCACTATATCTATGTACTCAGAGCGCACTCAGTGGATTAACCACTTGTGCCAAAACATCTTTGAGTTCGCTACGAGACCTCAGTTAAACAAGGTAGTTTGTTTTTCTTCTGGCCAATTGATCTCAGCCACCAGCTGATTAAAGGTGGTAATATACACTAAAAGATCCTGAGAACCCTGGTGAAGGGTCAAGAATTCCCCATCTAAGGCCTGCCCTTGTGTTCTGCGAGCAAAGAGCTTATCTAATTCTTGCTGAAATTATACAAAATCGGGTAATCCCTGTTGACTAGCGGCACTGACCAGCTAGCTGCGTGCCCTCCCAGATACGATAAAACAAAAGCCACCTTGGTTTGGTCAGTTGGGAATGCTCCTGGCCGACACACAAAATGAAGCCGGCACTGATTCATAAAAATGGCATACCTCTGTGGATTCCCCAGAGAACCGTTTGGTAGGAGCTAAAGGGACAGGGGTGGCGACTAGTATTTGAGCAGGCACTGCTGCAGCACTATCTGGCGGGCCTGGTTAGGGAACCTGACCCGCTTGGGTCCTAGTTAGGCGCTTTGCTAGCTCCTCTGTACATTGCTGATTCACAACTAACTCCTTCCGCATAGCATTAGTTTCAGAGCGGGCGCCATGCACCTCCGCCCGCAATTCCCGTAATAAGGCAGCTAACTGGTCTACTTCCGACTCCATGACGCTTGGGCAGGGCTAATGTACGTGGGCGTAGCGTTCTGTAATGCTTACTTCTGGTGCCCTGCATTAGCGCCTGGTCTGGGTCCCTGGAAGCAAGGCCCTCTGAGAATGGAAGCGCAATCCAAGCCACTCCCTTCCCACTGTTCCACTGAAAGGCTACTGCCCAGCGTACAGTGCAGTTGGGAGTGATTTGTAAGGTCCCTCAGTGTTAAGGATGGTGGTGGGCAGTCTTTATGAACCTATGGGCAAACAAGTGAAGGGCATTAATATCTGCTTTCCTATATTCCCCTTCTTCTCTTCTGCACCCCTAGGTATGTTGGCTGGAAGGACGAGGAAAACTGGGTCACCTTGATACCAAGTTGTGCACCCAAAGTGCCAGATAAGCATCTGGTCCAGTTCTGTCACTGGTGATCGGTGGCCCAGTCCCGCTGGGGCGCACATGATGCTCTTTTGCATGTAAGTGCCCTTATTTGTGCTGCAAATGTCCTCTTCTAGCCTGAAGCAGCGTTCCTCAAGTCCTTATGGCTGATGCCGCGCGATGCGCGCTTTTATATACCAACATTCTTGTCTCTTTTTGGTGTTTTTCTCTATAGGAGCCGTAATGCTGTGTCTTGCTGACAGCTGCTGTGTTGCCAGTCTCTGGAGCGCTAGTGGATGATGTGCGGCAATAGTGGACTCAAAACCATAGGTAAGCAGGTTTTAAAGGGGGCTTGGGGAGCGCATGGTTTTTAGTTTTTGAAATGCTTGCTGTGGTTTTCTGTCAGACTTGAAATAACCTTGCTGAACCCCCACAATCCCTCAGAAGTTTATCCCCCTAAGCCGTATCTCTGATAGAAAAGCTGAGCTGGGTACACCTCCAATGGAAAAGGGGAATTGGGACAAAATAACAAATCCAGGCCGCCTCAAATCTTGGACTCTCTGAGCCTCAAGAACCTGTAGTGGATAGACAAGACATAGCATTTCCTATTTCCAAATCCGCAGTGGTAACATCAGCTCATCAAATTAATAACCTTCTGATATAATGTCCCTTGAAACATAGACTTTAGCTTTTTCCTTATGAAGTATCTATTGGAAACTTTAGAACAGTAACATATAACTTGCAAAATTACTTAGCTTATCCTCAGTAGATTATTCTCTGGACAGTGTTCTTTCTCCAGACTCCTGCCTGCTCCTCCTGGATTCCAAAATAGACCTGAAGGCCCAGTCTCTAGTCTAAAAACATGTTGGAGCTCTTGACACAGGATCTCACTGCTGAGCTGCTGACAATGAAAGGCAGTTTAGAATGTTCATTGTCTGCCTTTTCATTCACTGCAGCCAATTAGGAAGCCTGCTGAGAACCTCCAGCTTGGCCTGGGAAGATCTCACCTGCCTGAAAACATATAGTTAAGGCCAAACCAACCACAATGTCCACTCACATGAGACACACACACCTAACCAGAGAAACAGAACCTGACAGTTTCTTCTTTTCAGGAGCGGGGAACGCCATGGTGGATCAGTGGAGTGCTCTGTTCCTAATTCAAGTCCGGGTAAGTATTCGAGCGGGCAAGAAGCCCAATGAACAGATGAACTGCAGAATCCGGAATCAGGTAAGCAAAAATACCGGCGGAAAGCTGGAATACAGAGGTCTTCTTGCACTTCCACGGGGATCGGGCAGAGCGGCATGCGTTACACTGCTTGTAATTTAGCAGGAAAAAACGCTAAGCATAGGGTCTGGCCCAGGGCTTGGTTTCATAGCCCTGGACTGCACGCTGAGAGGTGCGTCTGCTCCTTACGTGGAAAGCCATTTTAAAGCCACTCAGTTGATTTTAAGTGCATTTTCTTTTAATTGTGCTGCTAATTGTATTGTGTATTTTTTTATGCTGCACCGCGGCTGACTGTTTGTTTATGTGACCATCGGGCCATTAGATTCAAAGTTAAGGCTAGAGGCTCAGTCCTCTTTCTTGCTCTGTAGAAGGCAGTCATTTGGCTCCTTGTCATTCCTACACCGGCATTAATGTGCCGTGTAGACCGCCCACTTAGCGGACGGGCGCAGCGGGCGCGCCAAAGGCACGCTAAGGGCAAGCCCGTCTGTGCTGAGGATGGGGCGGTTAGGGGCCAGCACAATACTAGGCTCCAGCTGATGACGCTCGCCCCCATGTCTACCATACTACCACATGGATGGAATGACATTCCTCCTAACACTAGACCAGCCGCATCTGGAAAAATGTTGATGGAGGGAGTTACTTCCTCTGTGCTATTATTGAATACGTGCTCTTTGCCAGCGTATACTGACCAAATATACCATCTTTTGGCTGAAGGGTGTCGACCTTGTTATGCCTGACTGAAACTTGGCTTCCTTTCTTCAGCGCGTTGCCTGACCTCCTTCAGGCCATTCCGCCCGATTACTGCATCATTCATTTAGACTGCGCCTCCCCCAGCATGGGGGTGGGATTGCGGTTATGTACCGACCAGATCTTAATGCTACCCAGCTAAGTTGCCCTCATGTTCTGAATATGGAAGCGCTTCTTTTCAGATGCACTATATCCCCTGTGTGTTCTCGCCATTTTCTCATCATATATCGTCCTCCTGACCTCCTTGGGAATTTTGGGGAACTCCTTCTAGACCCCCTGGCTGACTTGCAAATGCGTTATACCCACTTGGGGGCATTGGTGGACCCTAATTTGAAATTTAATCTCCCCAGGCCCCCAGCCCTAAATCTTCTTTTTTTTTGATAGCTTGCTGGACCTTGAACTACATCAGTTGGTACAGGGCCCTACACATAAATTGGGTAATACTCTGGATTGGATTTTTGCAAAGAATCCCTGCTGACCCTTCAGTCGATAGAACCGGTATTATGGTCAGACCATTCCCTGATAACCTGCTTGTTTAAGTTTATCAGATTCCCTGTTAAGACCCTGGCATCCAAAGTCTGGCTTGGCTTCTGGCGCACTGCTGACATTCAAGGCCTAGTCTCATTAGTAGCTCCTAAATGGAACACTGCCCGACTCGCCTCCCTCTCTTTACTGTCCCATACATTGGGCAAGTCTGCAGACAAGATAGCTCCACTGAGACTTGTACAACCGCGCAGATTTCCCTCTGAGCCCTGGTTTTCTGACCAACTCAAAGCAGCCAAATTGAAAGTGAGACAGGCTGAATGCAAGTGACGTAAACTATATGATCCCTCTCTTAGAGAACTATAGAAGTCATGCCTCGCTGTTTATCTGACAGATATTAAAGTAGCTAAAACATTGTATCTTTCTCCGAAAATTTAAGTTGCTTTATGTCAACCTAAAGCTCTGTTTTCTGTTGTTCAATCACTCTCGTCATCAGATACACTTATATCGAGGATCAGACCTACGCACGAACTGTGTGATGATCTATCCTAATTCTTTATTCATTTAAATATTGCGAGTGCTGCAGCCACCCCCTTAGTAATACAGATTTTACTCCCCACTCTATATGTTCGGTAGGTTCCACAAAGTGGTCTTCCTTCTCCATGTTTTCGGAAGAAGCAGTTTTAGCTACTATTCAAAAGATCAAATCATGCTCCCCTTCGGATGCCATTCCGGTGGACATTATGAAAAAGATTTCTCCGGATCTTTTGATGGCACGAACAGCAGCTGTGAACAACTCCTTTCAGTCTGGGTCAGTCCTGCCTAAATTAAAGGCTGCAAGGGTTGTCCCTCTCTTAAAGAAGCCATCACTTGACCCTACTGTCTTGGCTAATTTTCGTCCTATTTCTCTTCTCCCTTTCCTTACTAAGCTGCTTCAATCCCGAGTACCACCCCTACTTTCGTCGTTTCTTGAATCCTCTCGCCTCCTTGACCCTGCGCAGTCCGGCTTCAGGCCTGGCAGAGGCACAGAGTGTTCTGATCTCCGTCCAGGACTTTATCACCAGACTGGCGGACTCAGGTGGGGTTGGCGCCCTGATTCTGTTAGATCTGTCAGCGGCATTCAACACCGTCGACCACCCCATCCTGTTATCCCTTCTTGCCCAGATAGGTATATCTGGCCAGGTACTAGCCTGGTTCACCTCGTTCCTGGCGGATCGCACTCTGACTCTCTCTATGTCACCTTTTTTATCTGCCCTTGCCATCTTAGCTGTGGAGTTCCGCAGGGGTCGTCCCTGTCTCTGATTCTATTTAACATCTATATTTGGGCACTTGTGTGTCTCATCCGCTCCTATGGCGTCGGGTGTTATTCCTATGCCGACGACATTCAGATCCTGATCTGTTTAGATATTGATCAGGCTGAGATGTCGTTGTGCTTGCGAAAATGCCTGACTGCCATGGGGGAGTGGATGAACCACAACTTAAATTGGCTTAAATTGAACGGATACAAGATGGAGGTTCTGGTGGTGGGATGTCCCCCTGATCCCTCACTCTGTTTCTTCCTTTTGGCCCTCCTCCCTTGGTTCGCTCCCCTCCCCGGCAGATAAGGTGAAAAACTTGGGTGTAATTCTCTCAGCTTCTTTGTCTATGGCCAACCAAGTTGCAGCCATTTGCCAAGCAGGCCACTTTAAGTGGAGAGTTTTGAAGAAGGTGCTCCCTTTGATTCCCGGGCCGTTCGTCCACCAGTGGTAGCAGCTTTGGTACTATCCCGGTTGGATTATTGCAACTCGTATTTTGCCCAGCCGAAGGGTCTCATTCAACGACTGTGAACCCTACAGAATCTGGCAGCTCGGGTGGCAACTGACACTCCTTATGGAGCTCACATATCCCCGGTCCTACTATCCCTGCACTGGTTACCTGTTAGGCTTTATGTATAGTTGTCACGTTTGATAGGAGCAAGCGGACTATCTTCTATGTCTGATATATCAATGTCCACCTCCCCTTTCTCCTCACCTGTCTCTTCCGGGATGAGTTCTCGTCTGGAGGTCTTGTTCTTGGGTTTTTTCTTCTTTGTGAAGAGGTACGGCCGTCCGCGGGAAGAAGCCACCCTGATTCCCTGATAAACAGGGAAGCAGCCGGCCCCCGTCCCGCAGGAACCAATATGAGAGGAAAAAAGCAGACGCTTAAAAAAAACCTCTCTACGGATGCAGCTGGTACTGATGCTGTTCAGGAAGCGATGACCAATTTCGTCTGGAATTGCAGGTAAGAGCAGGAGCAGTAGATATGAAGGTAAGTTTCTCGATGCTGCAGAGAACCGGGGAGTCCGGATTGCGGAGATCCTGTACTGAGCAAGGAGCAGTGCAAAAGACTGGAAAGGAAGCACCGACAGGAACCAGGGACGCGGTCCGAGAGAAAAGAAGGAGAGGAAAGACCCAATACAGTACGGGAACCGAAAGGACGGGATAACAGGGAAGGGAGGAGGAGAAAGCTAGGAGGGAAGAAACCGCGTGAGAAAACGCGGAAAAACAACAGGTACGAAGCAAGGTGAGAAGTAGCACGGCAACAAGGCAAAAGGAAACAAAGTTGCAACGCACAGAGCCCAGAGAAGGGCGTGGCTAAATACGGAAACAAGAGAAAAGACTAGACCGTCAAACCAGGAAGTGAAAGGAAAAAACACGGGACAGTCTAATGGCGCCGCCAACGCCAAGCCTTCCATAGCCGCCAGCGACCACCAAAAGACGGCGGCATGACAGTATGCCCCCCGCAAGGGACACCCCCCCCGGTTTACCCGGGAACAGACGGTGACATCGTTGAACCAACGCCGGAGCGTGCACATGAGACACCGGTTCCCAGGAGTCCTCCGAGTGAGGGTACCCTCTCCAGTGGATCAAATACTCCAAGCGACCCCGCCGATAGCGGGAGTCACGAATGGAGGCCACCTCATACTCATCGGAAGGAATCACCGTGGGGACCGGATCCCGTGGCAAAGGGCGATGATAGGGATCTCCCTTGCATTCCCTCAGGAGAGAGGAATGGAAAACAGGATGGAGACGGTGCATGTGCTTGGGCAACAGGAGGCGGAAGGCCACCGGGTTGATCCGGCGAAGTATAGGAAAAGGACCCAGGTACCGGGGAGACAGTTTAGAGGGGTGAAGCCAGCGAGGCAGAAACCTGGTAGACAACCAGACCTTGGTGCCCCTCCGCCATGCTGGAACGGGCAAGCGCTTAAGATTACAGTTCGAACGATACCGTAGACTGCTTGCCCGCAAACAACCGGCGGCTGACTTGTGGGCTTCCGAGATACTGGTAAGTAGGGCATCCACAGATGGAGTGGTGGAAGGGGGAAAGGAGAGAGAAGGAGTAAAGCTGGGATGGAAACCATAGGAACAAAAAAAAGGACTGAGACCAGTGGCACTGTGCTCGGCATTGTTATAAGCAAATTCTGCGGTGACCAACAGACTAACCCAATTATCCTGTTGGGCATTCGTGAAACACCTAAGATACTGCTCCAGTGTGGCATTGGTTCTTTCAGTCTGCCCGTTAGTCTGCGGGTGGAAGCCAGACGATAAGGCACGTTCAATTCCCAGTCTATCACAAAGCTCCTTCCAGAACCTCGAAGTATACTGAGAACCTCTGTCAGAAATAATCTTGTCCGGAGTACCATGCAAACAAAATATTTCTCTGGCAAATACAGCCGCCATCTCTGCGGCAGTAGATAGACCAGCCAAGGGAGTGAAATGTGCCATCTTGGTGAAGCAGTCGACAGTTACCATGATGCATGAACAACCATCCGAGGGAGGAAGATCCACAATAAAATCTGTGGAAATAAGGCTCCAAGGTCTCTTAGGAAGATCCTGCTGTTGGAGAAACCCAATCGACTTCTGAGTGCAATGTTTGGATCGACAGCACACAGGACATGACTTGACGTAGGTTGAAACTTCTTTGGCCATACCGGGCCACCAAAACCTGCGATGAAGCAATTCCAGAGTGTTCTTAACACCTCTGTGACCTGCCGTTGGGTCATCGTGACACCACTTTAAAGCCAAATGACGGGTGAATCTGTCTGGCAGGAATAATCGCTGTTGCTTAAAACATAAGCCATCTTGAATGGATATGTCCTTTGGGAGAGGAGAGCCAGAAAACATGTTGGTAGACTGTGTGGCCTTGCGAACCCTTTCCAAGAAGGATTCCACCGTACAAATTACCTTGACTTCAGGAAGCATGAGACTAGGGTATTCCTTCTGAGACATGTCTGGATAAGGCCTTCTAGAAAGGGCATCAGCTAGGATGTTCTTGGATCCTGGCAAGTAGGTCAATGTGAAATCATATTGGGAGAAAAAATGCGCCCAACGGGCCTGACGGGATTTGACACATTCCATCTTTTGCAGAATTTTAAGATTCTTGTGGTCAGTTCTGATTCCAAAGGGGTGGTTAGCCCCTTGTAGGAGATGTCTCCATTCTTCGCATGCAGATTTCATGGCCAGGAGTTCTTTTTCTATTACCAAATAGTGTGTCTGGCTGTCATTCAATGTCTTGGACATGTAGGCAACAGGATATTCCAAACCTTCATGTTCCTGTAGAAGAGCTGCACCAATCGCAGCGGAGGAGGCGTCAGTTTCTACAATGAATCTTAGATTTTGATCTGGTTGATGAAGTACCGGGGCAGAGCAGAATTCCTCCTTAAATCGTTGGAAAGCCAAGCTTGCCTCAGAAGACCAGACAAAGGGCATTGAAGACTTCTTTAACAGCTTTGTAATTGGAAGAACCCGATCCGAGAAACCTTGGATGAATTTGCGGTAAAAATTAGCTAGCCCTAGAAACCTTTGAATGTCTTTGATGGAATGGGGTGTAGGCCATTGCAGTATGGCGTCGATCTTGGCGGGATCCATGCGGATTCCCTCTGAAGACAGGATGAAGCCAAGATAGCTTACCTCAGATGCTTGAAAGACGCACTTATCAGCATTGACCTTAAGTAGGTTGTCTTGCAGTCTTTGAAGAACTTGGTGAAGGTGATTAGAATGGAGTTGGGCGTCTTTAGAATAAACCAGGATATCGTCAAGGTAGACGACGGCACAATGAAAAAGCAGATCAGAAAAGATGCGGTCCATGAATCTTTGAAATATCGATGGAGCGTTGACTAGACCAAAGGGCAGGACACAATACTCGTAGTGTCCGAAAGGAGTGCGAAAAGCAGTTTTCCATTCATCGCCTGATCGTATCCGCAAAAGGTGGTAGGCTCTTCTTAAATCGATCTTAGAAAAGATTTTAGCCCCTTGAACTGCTTCCAGAATGTCTCCGATCAGCAGCATGGGATACCTATCCCTAAGAGTGACTTGTTTGAGGCCCCTATAATCTATACAAGGACGAAGTTCATTAGAACCTTTCTTTGGAACAAAAAAAAGTGAAGCCCCAGCGGGAGAGAATGAAGGTCGGATCAGGCCATGATGTGAATTAGAATCCAGATATTCCTTGAGAGCCTTCTTTTCCTTGAGGGAAAGAGAAAACATTCGGCCAAAAGGAACAACCGCATTGGGCTGGAGAATGATTTGACAATCTTCTGGTCTATGAGGAGGTAACTCCTGAGGGCCATCGTCCGTGAACACCTCCTGATAGCGGAGATATTCTTTGGGGATGCTATTTACCTTCAACACATCTGATCTGGAGGTTAAATCTGGAATAATGTGGACAGAAGTATGCAGGGTCTGCGAAGAACATGACTGACGACAAAATGTTGAAGTAAATGACAGCTGATTCTTTGTCCAATCAATGATCGGGTTATGCTTTCGAAGCCAAGAGACCCCCAAGATCACTGGAAAATGTGCTGCTCGGATCAGGTCGAATTGAATGGTTTCGTTGTGATGGAGGATCTTCATCTGCATAGGAGGCGTGGTATGGGTAATGAGACCCGAGCTCAGGGGTTTACCATCAACTCCTTCCACCTTTTGGTCCTCGTCTTTCTGCAAACGGCGAATGCCGACCTTGTCAGCCCAAACCAAGTCCATAAGCAACCTGCAGCGCCGCAGTCCAGTAGCGCCAGGACCTCATAGGACTGCTGAGAGATGAATAACTCAACTCCAACTACCATGAGACGGTTGTCTTCTGTGGTATTCAGGGGTGTTACTGATAAAGAAACAAAGGGACCAGGAAATCCCCCTTGGTAACTTGTCCCTATTAGCTCAGAGGAATGGCGTTTCCCGATCGTCGTGGTGGTACATTAGGACAGTCTCTAAGAATGTGCTAGTTGGATCCACAATACATACACAGGTTGTTCTCCCTGCGTCTTCTTCTTTCTTCCGAGGTAAGTGGCCCTCGAGTAGTCCCAATCTGCATTGGCTCCTCTTTCGACAGACAGGTAGGAGAGGGAGGGGTAATCCCAGGATCAGCCGTAGCAGGAAATCCACGCTGCTTTCGACGTTCAGACCGCCGCTCTGAAAGGCGCAAATCCAGCTGTACCACCGTAGACCACAAGTCGGTTAAAGTAGCGGGTCTGGTTACCCTTGCCAATTCGTCCTTCAGGTCTTCCCTCAATCCTCGACGAAAAATGGTGTACTGGGCGTTCTCTTGCCAGCCTGCGTCTGCAGCCACCCGTTTGAAGCGGGAGATGTAGGACAGAAGATCTGAATTTCCCTGTCGAATATCAAGTAACTGTTCACTGGCAACTACCGCAGTCTCTTGCCTTTCAAAGGCCAATTTGAACTCGGCGGTGAACCCGGCGTAATCGTGTAGTAACGGGCTGGCACCGGTCACAAGTGGAGTAGCCCAGGAAAGAGCGTTGCGCGTAAGATTAGAAATCAGAAAACCTATGCGGGCTGTATCTAAGGCATAGGTCTGAGGTCTGAAGGTGAAATAGATTATGCAAGCCTCCATGAATTCTTTAAATCTAGTAGGTGAACCATCATATTTACCGCAGGCTAAAGGCATGGGAGGTAGATCACTCCGGGACTGTTCGAAGCGGTCGACTCGCTGTCTCAGAGCAGTGATTTCGGCCTTCACAGCCTGTAATTCTAATGTCACGTTCTGCATTGCTGTAAGCAGCTCTTGGACCTGTTCCGGAGTAGTCCTTGTTATCTCCTTTTGGCGTTGCAATCTGTCACGTTTGATAGGAGCAAGCGGACTATCTTCTATGTCTGATATATCAATGTCCACCTCCCCTTTCTCCTCACCTGTCTCTTCCGGGACGAGTTCTCGTCTGGAGGTCTTGTTCTTGGGTTTTTTCTTCTTTGTGAAGAGGTACGGCCGTCCGCGGGAAGAAGCCACCCTGATTCCCTGATAAACAGGGAAGCAGCCGGCCCCCGTCCCGCAGGAACCAATATGAGAGGAAAAAAGCAGCCACTTAAAAAAAACCTCTCTACGGATGCAGCTGGTACTGATGCTGTTCAGGAAGCGATGACCAATTTCGTCTGGAATTGCAGGTAAGAGCAGGAGCAGTAGATATGAAGGTAATTTTCTCGATGCCGCAGAGAACCGGGGAGTCCGGATTGCGGAGATGCTGGTACTGAGCAAGGAGCAGTGCAAAAGACTGGAAAGGAAGCACCGGCAGGAACCAGGGACGCGGTCCGAGAGAAAAGAAGGAGAGGAAAGACCCAATACGGTACAGGAACCGAAAGGACGGGATAACAGGGAAGGGAGGAGGAGAAAGCTAGGAGGGAAGAAACCGCGTGAGAAAACGCGGAAAAACAACAGGTACGAAGCAAGGTGAGAAGTAGCACGGCAACAAGGCAAAAGGAAACAAAGTTGCAACGCACAGAGCCCAGAGAAGGGCGTGGCTAAATACGGAAACAAGAGAAAAGACTAGACCGTCAAACCAGGAAGTGAAAGGAAAAAACACGGGACAGTCTAATGGCGCCGCCAACGCCAAGCCTTCCATAGCCGCCAGCGACCACCAAAAGACGGCGGCATGACAATAGTGCATCGGGCTCTACATGATCAGGGTGCTGAGTTCCTTCGTGCTAAGTTTACTAGTTACCATCCTAATCTCCAGTTGTGTTCTGCATGAGCTGATCTTCTGACCGTGCCTCCCTATCGCTGCACGAGGATTGGAGCCCAGGCTTTTTCCATGGTTGCTGCCAGATTATGGAATGATCTACCGCCATCCATAAAGGAACTTCCCAGTCATCTGGCATTCAGAAAAGTGATTAAGACACTTCTTTTCTAGAAGGTTGTGCTCCCACTTATTTTGGCTTCCCTTTGGGGATGCATGTCCGACTCTCCATCGCCTAGATGCCTTAGGGTGGCCGTGTGCTTAAGAAATTTCCATAACATAACATAACCCTGTACCACTAGACCACCAAGGATACTTGCAGCATGGGCTGGTTGGGGGCCATCTTGGGTTCTGTGTAGTGTCTTAACCTGGTGGCCATCTTGGTGGAGGTTGGCATTGTTTGTGAATAAACGCCTATTCCAACCAGCAACCTTTAATGTCAAGACCTTACCCCTGTTGCTACATTTCCCCCATGGTTCTGTGAGAGTGAACCCTGTATACTGCTAGGGATCATGACAGTCTGGCAGGATAGTGAACCAGATTTGCTAGCACATTTGTGAAGTTGAGAAAGAACAGGGGAAGGGACCCCTCCCCAATACATGGGAACTGTGTTTCTTTTCCCAAGAATTGAACATTTTTAACTGAACTTTTAAGCTGGAGACCAGAAGAACGAGAGAAACCTCCTTCTGGACCAAGAGGACCCCAGTTTACCATATTTAATATAGAGTTTAAGGGACGGAAATAGGTTGGACACAGGACGGTGGACACTTTGTTATTGAACATCCTGACAGAGTCCTTCGTCTTTTTGTTGACGTAGGGAAACCCCTCTTAGAAATAGGCCCAGATAGGTTTTCCTTTTCTTTTACTTTGAATTTTTAATAAAAGTCTTTGCCAGCAAATATGCCACCTCTGTGTTAGACTTGTACTTCTGCACCCTCACACTAGTCATACTGTTTGGACTTTGCAATGCACCGCAGCCTTTCAGTACTTTCTAAACGATATTGTCAAGGACATACTTAATCATCATGTTATAATATATCTCAAAGACATCCTGGTTTACGCTGTCTCGTATTCCCAACATGTAAACCATGTGAGGGAAGAGTTAGGAAGACTCAGTCAACAAATAATGTATGCTAAATTGTCTAAATGTGCTTTCCATGTCCTTTTTAGGTCATGTCCTATCGCCTTCCTGGGTACAAATGGATCAAGAGAAGGTTAGAGCCATTATGGAAGGGGCCGTCCCACGCAACCTGAAAGAACTGCAAAGATTCCTACGATTCACTAACTATTGTAGGCGATTCATAGCTAAGTAGCCCAAGAGGTATTGCCACTGACCTGATTGCTAAAAAAGGGTGTTATATATATTTGGGAATCCCCAGCAGAGGAAGCATTCGTGAAACATAGGGCCTCATTACACGGTAGGCGGTAGGGACATACCGTTACCGGTAAGGGATTACCGGTATCGGTAAATCCCCTCCCCAATCACGAACCGGACATACCGCTATTAGCGGCACCGCAAAGTATGGTGGCACTATTAGCGGCAAGTCCGTGAGCGCGCGGCCCCTCAGACCGGAAATAGCGGCATAGCGCTAATATCACGGCATCACGAGCCATGCATACATGGCAATACCGGCATGTAGTAGACCCAAAGAACCCTTACCGGCAAGGCGCTAATACCGGCATCGCGAACCACACGTTAAAAGAGCAAAGCCGAGTTCCCACCTGCCACAGGTGGACAAAATCAGCACAGGTGGAGGCAATGGAGACTGGCAGCACAAAAGAGCACACCACACCCCTCCCCACACCCATTCCCACACCAAGATGGATGCAATACTAGCAGCATTACATGGGCTAGAGGACATGATTTCAGTGCAGCAGCTACAACAACAGGCAGCACAGAGGAGACGCAGGAGGAGGAGGAGGAGGGCAAGACAGGCGCAGCAAGCACCACCAGTGCACCTAGTGATGCCACAGAGGCAGCCACCAATTCCCAGGATCAGAGCCAGTCCAGTCAACCTAACCCCTGAGCAGATACACACCCTGTACCGTCTGGACTGGGATACCATCACCACCATAGTAGACATGATATACAACGACATTGTGAGTCTCATTGACATCCGTACTGCCATCCCCCATCTACTGAAGGTAGTAACAGTGCTCCACTTCTTGGCCACAGGCACCTACCAGCATACGGTAGGTCAGATGCATGGCATATCACAACCAGTATTCTCACGCACACTGAACCAGGTGCTCGATGCCCTCCTGCAGCACACAAGTCAACACATATACATGCCACGGACTGCCCAGGAGATCTCCAACACCAAAGTTGGCTTCCATTCACTGGCAGGCATCCCAAGTTGCATCGGGGCCATCGACTGTACCCATGTAGAACTGGTGGTCCCACATGCCAATGAGGTAGTGTACCGTAACAGAAAGCAATACCACTCCATCAACGTCCAAATGGTATGTGACTCCAATAAGATCATCACACATTGCTGTGCCCGATATCCCGGTTCAACCCATGATGCAATGGTCCTGCGGAACTCGACAATACCACGATACATGGAGCGACATGCTGGACAACGTTCGTGGCTACTTGGTGAGTAGCAGGCCAACCACATGTCAGTGTGATGTGGATTGTGAGTGGGGGGGGATGCATACTCCAACTGGGCGTGAATGGGGGGGGAGATGCATACTCCAACTGGGCGTGAATGGGGGGGGGGAGATGCATACTCCAACTGGCCGTGAATGGGGGGGGGAGATGCATACTCCAACTGGGCGTGAACTGGTGTCATGAGAAGAATGGACATACATATTTGCATCACTGTACAGTGAGGCAGCCCACAATGGACCAGAGACAAAACCACATGCTGGAAGTGAGTGCCACGGCAAACATATCAATCCATTACGCCAAACAGGCCATTCCAAACAACATGCACACCGCACAACACACCATTTTCCCCCCATTACACAAATCAGCAACATGCATATCAAAATCACAACTGAAATGTACGCTGAACAACATCAGAAATGGTCCGCGCACATGAGTGCATACAAATGGATCCCCTGTAGCCATTGTGGTGAGGCACACCCGTACCCCACCACAGAATTGCCATCAAACAGCATGGGGACATCAACTAAGGAATGGCAGTGTACTAGCAGTGTGGCACTAACGTTGCCAGGGCCAGGAAACACAAATCACTTAAACTCTGGCGGGACATGGCAATCCCTGCTGTATGCATGCATGGTGCATGTCCACTTGCAAGGACCACCTCACCTTCCCACATTGCAGTTACCCTGATTGCCATGCGTGCTTGGATCAGTGGATGTCGTTGAATATGCAATGTGTGTTTGTGTGATATGTGCACGCTCCACATTATATAGACACTTACACATACCCATTGTTGCACCCATGCAGGTGATGCAGGTTATCCCCTGAAGAGGTGGCTCCTTACCCCTGTGCGGAACCCACAGAACAGGCACGAAGAGGACTACAATCATGCACACACCCGTACCCGCGTGGTGATCGAGCAGACATTCGGCCTATTGAAGGAACGCTTCCGGTGCCTCAGCAGGTCAGGCGGGGCACTCCTGTACGGGCATGAGAAGGTGGCCAAGATCACCATGGCATGTGTCATGCTTCACAATATGTGTATCAGACGGAATGTGCCAATGCCCCCTGACATAGAACTGCGACCACCGTCTGAGGATGATGACGGGGATGAGGATGGAGGAGAGGGGGCTGCAGGTCATGCAGGTGGCGATGCCCATGAGGGACGTGCTGTGCGGCAGCACCTGATAGACCATTGTTTCTGATGCACATGGATTAGGAGGGTGCAATTGGTGTTCAGCTCAGGGCACGGGGTGTATGGAGGACATAAACACAGTGCACCCTTCAACAATAAAGCACACATACACAATGATCAATGTCCAGTCATGTGATTATCCATGCCATTACGTGTGTATTGAGCATTATGACATTCAAACGTGCATGTACCCTCCACCCCAACAACCCTCACCTCCCTCCCCCCCACAACTCCCCCAAACACTCTCACCCCCCTCCCCCCACAACTCCCCCAAACACCCTCACCCCCCTCCCCCCACAACTCCACCGAACACCCTCACCCCCTCCCCCCACAACTCCACCGAACATGGTGTGCACATCAGTGCTGCATTAGTTCCCAAGTGTCAACAGGGACAGGCTGGCCCTACTTCCCTCCTCCACTACCACCATTGGGGGGTTGTGAGTCTGACCGCCGCAAGGACAGGCTGGACCTGCGCAGGATGGTTGTCTGGTCGGAGCTAGTAGACGAGGGGGTGGCTGGTTGATCTGCTCCCTTTGAGTGACGCATGCTCTCCATCGCCTCAGCAATGCGCGTTAGGACCTGCCTCACAGAGGCCATCTCGTCACATAGGCGCGTTGTGTTGCTGTCCATGGCAGCTTTCATGTCCCTTGACAACACCCGGATCTCCTCCCTGGTCGAGGCAGCCTCGCTCACTTGCCGGGCAACCAGGGCATTGAGCTCCTCCTGGCGCTGGCGTATCAGGCTCATGGTGTCGCCTGCGGCCCTGCCCCTGTTACTCCTCGGCGCAGCTTGCTGCATGTGGCCGACATCAGGTGAGCTCGCCACGGGACTGAATGACCCATCCATTGCATCTCCGGCATGCACCTCATGGATGCTGCCATTGG
Organism: Ambystoma mexicanum; assembly: GCF_040938575.1. Classification (NCBI taxonomy): domain Eukaryota; kingdom Metazoa; phylum Chordata; class Amphibia; order Caudata; family Ambystomatidae; genus Ambystoma; species Ambystoma mexicanum. The sequence continues at coordinate 297,213,302 of NC_090922.1, forward strand.
ATGTGTTGCATGGGCTGTGGAGTGGGGACAGCTGGGTGCTGGGTGTACGCTACCCTTCCGGTGTCGGACATGGGTCGTCCACATCACTCATAGGTGCCGTGGCTGCTGCTTCCCCGACGGAGCTATTGGCTGCGGACGGCGTGCCTTCTGGCACTGGCTCCTGAGTGGTGGGGGTGGGTGGTGGGGGTGCTGCCACAGTGTCGGATGGCATTTCGACCCTTGGTGTGGTCGTTGCGTGGGTGGCTTTTGAACGCTGGGCCACTCCAGATATCCCAGTGCCCCTCGATGTACTGGGCCTGGTGCCTGCATCCTTTCCCTTGGCCTGCTTTTTGGGTGGTGGGGCCTGCGTTGCAGAGTCCAGCTCCTCACTGTCAGATTGTGACCCTGTGGGGGAGCAAGACAGGGATAACATCAGTGATGGGTCAACGTGCATCATGCATATGTTGTTGTTGCTGCAGTTCTTTGGATTTGGACATCTAGTTTGTGCCTGCAGGTTGTTGGCCAGATGGGTGGGTCATCCGGACATGTGTCAGGGTGACACGTGTGTGAGGTGCTGCATGCATGTGGTTGTGTGGGGATGTGCAGGGCATATATGCAGGGTTGTGTACATGTGTGTGTGATGACCCCATCCATTAGCTGATTCCCAATTCACATTTGGGGGAGGGACTCATGCTTGGCATTGCTGTGTTTTGCGTGGTCACTCACCTCCGTCTGACGTTGTTGCCACACCACACTCCATTCGGCCGACTCCCTCGATGGATTCTATGCCAATGGTGCTGGCACATGTCTCCTCCCACTCCTGCATCTTCATCGGGGATCCACCTCCGCCTCCTGTGCCCATGGCCAGATTCCTGTTGGCCGATAAAATGCTGCGTACACGGAGGCGCAGATCATCCCACCGCTTGCGCACGTCCTTTACGGTGCGGGGGGTGGAGCCCACCGCACTGACTTTCTGCGCCACCTCAGCCCAGATTTCCTTTTTTCTCAGGAGTGCCGGGCGCCGCATGTCGCTAGCGAACACTACGTCTGCATTTGCAGCTAGGGTGTCTGCCAGCATTTTCAATTCCTCGTTTCAGAAGCGTTCTTTGCGCTGGCGCGCATCGGCTTTCTTTAGGGCCTTGGGCATTGTTTGTTCTTGTGGGATGTGGTTTTGCCAGTCGTGGTGTTGCTGCAGGTCCTGAGTGCAGGGGATGGCAATGGATTGTGTTTTTAAAGATGGCCGCCGGGCTCTTTCCCGTTCCGGTGCGATGACGCTATTTCCGGTTCCGGTGTTTTACGGTGACCGCTAATAGCAGTGACCGCTAACAGTGGTGACCGCTAATAGCGTGCAGCATGAGGGCGGAGGTGCTATCAGCACTTTGGTCGGAGCCGGTAAGGTGCTTTTGCGCCATGGCGGTAGGGTCATTTACCGGCATGGCCCTATGCGCGTGTCCGCTAACTCGTAATGGAACGCTATTAGCGGTCTCCTACGATGGCGGACACGCTAATAGCGCCATGACGGTAAATCACATTTTTTAGCGCCTACCGTGTAATGAGGCCCATAGTCTTTTACTAGAGCCCTGGTTCTTCTGTAACCAACAGCTAATCTTCCATTTGTAGTGGAAACAGAGCTATCCAACCAGGCTCTAGGAGCAGTCCTGTCCCAACGGAAGCTGGATTCTAATGAATTGCATCCTCTACCATTTAATTCCTGGAAACGTACATCATCCGAAAGAAACGCCATCTTTGATAAAAAGTTATTAGCTATAAAAGACAACTTTGTTGCATGGAGACACTGGGCCTCATTACACGGTAGGCGCTAAAAAATGTGATTTACCGTCATGGCGCTATTAGCGTGTCTGCCATCGTAGGAGACCGCTAATAGCGTTCCATTACGAGTTAGCGGACACGCGCATAGGGCCATGCCGGTAAATGACCCTACCGCCATGGCGCAAAAGCACCTTACCGGCTCCGACCAAAGTGCTGATAGCACCTCCGCCCTCATGCTGCACGCTGTTAGCGGTCACCGCTGTTAGCGGTCACTGCTATTAGCGGTCACCGTAAAACACCGGAACCGGAAATAGCGTCATCGCACCGGAACGGGAAAGAGCCCGGCGGCCATCTTTAAAAACACAATCCATTGCCATCCCCTGCACTCAGGACCTGCAGCAACACCACGACTGGCAAAACCACATCCCACAAGAACAAACAATGCCCAAGGCCCTAAAGAAAGCCGATGCGTGCCAGCGCAAAGAACGCTTCTGAAACGAGGAATTGAAAATGCTGGCAGACACCCTGGCTGCAAATGCAGACGTAGTGTTCGCTAGCGACATGCGGCGCCCGGCACTCCTGAGAAAAAAGGAAATCTGGGCTGAGGTGGCGCAGAAAGTCAGTGCGGTGGGCTCCACCCCCCGCACCGTAAAGGACGTGCGCAAGCGGTGGGATGATCTGCGCCTCCGTGTACGCAGCGTTTTATCGGCCAACAGGAATCTGGCCATGGGCACAGGAGGCGGAGGTGGATCCCCAATGAAGATGCAGGAGTGGGAGGAGACATGTGCCAGCACCATTGGCATAGAATCCATCGAGGGAGTGGGCCGAATGGAGTGTGGTGTGGCAACAACGTCAGACAGAGGTGAGTGACCACGCAAAACACAGCAATGCCAAGCATGAGTCCCTCCCCCAAATGTGAATTGGGAATCAGCTAATGGATGGGGTCATCACACACACATGTACACAACCCTGCATATATGCCCTGCACATCCCCACACAACCACATGCATGCAGCACCTCACACACGTGTCACTCTGACACATGTCCGGATGACCCACCCATCTGGCCAACAACCTGCAGGCCCAAACTAGATGTCCAAATCCAAAGAACTGCAGCAACAACAACATATGCATGATGCACGTTGACCCATCACTGATGTTATCCCTGTCTTGCTCCCCCACAGGGTCACAATCTGACAGTGAGGAGCTGGACTCTGCAACGCAGGCCCCACCACCCAAAAAGCAGGCCAAGGGAAAGGATGCAGGCACCAGGCCCAGTACATCGAGGGGCACTGGGATATCTGGAGTGGCCCAGCGTTCAAAAGCCACCCACGCAACGACCACACCAAGGGTCGAAATGCCATCCGACACTGTGGCAGCACCCCCACCCCCACCACTCAGGAGCCAGTGCCAGAAGGCACGCCGTCCGCAGCCAATAGCTCCGTCGGGGAAGCAGCAGCCACGGCACCTATGAGTGATGTGGACGACCCATGTCCGACACCAGAAGGGCAGCGTACACCCAGCACCCAGCTGTCCCCACTCCACAGCCCATGCAACACATCCAATGGCAGCATCCATGAGGTGCATGCCGGAGATGCAATGGATGGGTCATTCAGTCCCGTGGCGAGCTCACCTGATGTCGGCCACATGCAGCAAGCTGCGCCGAGGAGTAACAGGGGCAGGGCCGCAGGCGACACCATGAGCCTGATATGCCAGCGCCAGGAGGAGCTCAATGCCCTGGTTGCCCGGCAAGTGAGCGAGGCTGCCTCGACCAGGGAGGAGATCCGGGTGTTGTCAAGGGACATGAAAGCTGCCATGGACAGCAACACAACGCGCCTATGTGACGAGATGGCCTCTGTGAGGCAGGTCCTAACGCGCATTGCTGAGACGATGGAGAGCATGCGTCACTCACAGGGAGCAGATCAACCAGCCACCCCCTCGTCTACTAGCTCCGACCAGACAACCATCCTGCGCAGGTCCAGCCGGTCCTTGCGGCGGTCAGACTCACAACCCCCCAATGGTGGTAGTGGAGGAGGGAAGTAGGGCCAGCATGTCCCTGTTGACACTTGGGAACTTATGCAGCACTGATGTGCACACCATGTTCGGTGGAGTTGTGGGGGGAGGGGGGTGAGGGTGTTCGGTGGAGTTGTGGGGTGAGGGTGTTCGGTGGAGTTGTGGGGGGAGGGGGGGGAGGGTGTTTGGGGGAGTTGTGGGGGGAGGGGGGGAGGGTGTTTGGGGGAGTTGTGGGGGGAGGGGGGTGAAGGTTGTTGGGGTGGAGGGTACATGCACGTTTGAATGTCATAATGCTCAATACACACGTAATGGCATGGATAATCACATGACTGGACATTGATCATTGTGTATGTGTGCTTTATTGTTGAAGGGTGCACTGTGTTTATGTCCTCCATACACCCCGTGCCCTGAGCTGAACACCAATTGCACCCTCCTAATCCATGTGCATCAGAAACAATGGTCTATCAGGTGCTGCCGCACAGCACGTCCCTCATGGGCATCGCCACCTGCATGACCTGCAGCCCCCTCTCCTCCATCCTCATCCCCGTCATCATCCTCAGACGGTGGTCGCAGTTCTATGTCAGGGGGCATTGGCACATTCCGTCTGATACACATATTGTGAAGCATGACACATGCCATGGTGATCTTGGCCACCTTCTCATGCCCGTACAGGAGTGCCCCGCCCGACCTGCTGAGGCACCGGAAGCGTTCCGTCAATAGGCCGAATGTCTGCTCGATCACCGCGCGGGTACGGGTGTGTGCATGATTGTAGTCCTCTTCGTGCCTGTTCTGTGGGTTCCGCACAGGGGTAAGGAGCCACCTCTTCAGGGGATAACCTGCATCACCTGCATGGGTGCAACAATGGGTATGTGTAAGTGTCTACATAATGTGGAGCGTGCACATATCACACAAACAAACATTGCATATTCAACGACATCCACTGATCCAAGCACGCATGGCAATCAGGGTAACTGCAATGTGGGAAGGTGAGGTGGTCCTTGCAAGTGGACATGCACCATGCATGCATGCATACAGCAGGGATTGCCATGTCCCGCCAGAGTTTAAGTGATTTGTGTTTCCTGGCCCTGGCAACGTTAGTGCCACACTGCTAGTACACTGCCATTCCTTAGTTGATGTCCCCATGCTGTTTGATGGCAATTCTGTGGTGGGGTACGGGTGTGCCTCACCACAATGGCTACAGGGGATCCATTTGTATGCACTCATGTGCGCGGACCATTTCTGATGTTGTTCAGCGTACATTTCAGTTGTGATTTTGATATGCATGTTGCTGATTTGTGTAATGGGGGGAATGGTGTGTTGTGCGGTGTGCATGTTGTTTGGAATGGCCTGTTTGGCGTAATGGATTGATATGTTTGCCGTGGCACTCACTTCCAGCATGTGGTTTTGTCTCTGGTCCATTGTGGGCTGCCTCACTGTACAGTGATGCAAATATGTATGTCCATTCTTCTCATGACACCAGTTCACGCCCAGTTGGAGTATGCATCTCCCCCCCCCATTCACGGCCAGTTGGAGTATGCATCCCCCCCCATTCACGCCCAGTTGGAGTATGCATCTCACCCCCTCCCCCCCATTCACGCCCAGTTGGAGTATGCATCTTCCCCCCCCACTCACAATCCACATCACACTGACATGTGGTCGGCCTGCTACTCACCAAGTAGCCACGAACGTTGTCCAGCATGTCGCTCCATGTATCCTGGTATTGTCGAGTTCCGCAGGACCATTGTATCATGGGTTGAACCGGGAGATCGGGCACAGCAATGTGTGATGATCTTATTGGAGTCACATACCATTTGGACGTTGATGGAGTGGTATTGCTTTCTGTTACGGTACACTACCTCATTGGCATGTGGGACCACCAGTTCTACATGGGTACAGTCGATGGCCCCGATGCAACTTGGGATGCCTGCCAGTGAATGGAAGCCAACTTTGGTGTTGGAGATCTCCTGGGCAGTCCGTGGCATGTATATGTGTTGACTTGTGTGCTGCAGGAGGGCATCGAGCACCTGGTTCAGTGTGCGTGAGAATACTGGTTGTGATATGCCATGCATCTGACCTACCGTATGCTGGTAGGTGCCTGTGGCCAAGAAGTGGAGCACTGTTACTACCTTCAGTAGAGGGGGGATGGCAGTACGGATGTCAATGAGACTCACAATGTCGTTGTATATGAGGTCTACTATGGTGGTGATGGTATCCCAGTCCAGACAGTACAGGGTGTGTATCTGCTCAGGGGTTAGGTTGACTGGACTGGCTCTGATCCTGGGAATTGGTGGCTGCCTCTGTGGTATCACTAGGTGCACTGGTGGTGCTTGCTGCACCTGTCTTGCCCTCCTCCTCCTCCTCCTGCGTCTCCTCTGTGCTGCCTGTTGTTGTAGCTGCTGCACTGCAATCATGTCCTCTAGCCCATGTAATGCTGCTAGTATTGCATCCATCTTGGTGTGGGAATGGGTGTGGGGAGGGGTGTGGTGTGCTCTTTTGTGCTGCCAGTCTCCATTGCCTCCACCTGTGCTGATTTTGTCCACCTCTGGCAGGTGGGAACTCTGCTGTGCTCTTTTAACGTGTGGTTCGCGATGCCGGTATTAGCGCCTTGCCGGTAAGGGTTCTTTGGGTCTACTACATGCCGGTATTGCCATGTACGCATGGCTCGTGATGCCGTGATATTAGCGCTATGCCGCTATTTCCGGTCTGAGGGGCCGCGCGCTCACGGACTTGCCGCTAATAGTGCCACCGTACTTTGCGGTGCCGCTAATAGCGGTATGTCCGGTTCGTGATTGGGGAGGGGATTTACCGATACCGGTAATCCCTTACCGGTAACAGTATGTCCCTACCGCCTACCGTGTAATGAGGCCCACTATCTTGAAGTAGCACAATTTCCTATCACTGTGCTGACTGAGAAATCTGAAGGTGTCTCAACCGCTAGTCCTCAGGGATATGTCATCCAGGTGGCCAGGACACGGCCATCGCTTTTGGATCCAGTTACTGGGGGTGGACCAGTGCACAAGGATCACCTGGATGAGGGGCATTCGGGGAGTGGAAGTGGGAAACCGGATAGCGAGACGCGGTATCCCCTATCCTTTAACACCTTTTCCCCATCCTACCTGGTAGAATACTTAGGGTTCAACCCCAGAACCCCCTTTGCAGACCCGAACACTTTCCCACGGACAGCTCACTGTGAGCGAAAATGGACTAATACCCGAGCCGTATACCTGACATGTTCCAATGCAATGGTCAGGCAGGGTCAGGCAATTGCTGTTCATCACACACCCCTGACTTCCATCACACTTCCCCACCAGATTAAAGGCGGTGCACGAAAACACACTCTGAGCAAGGCAAAGCACAAGAGGAAGCAGCAGTTCCAAGATGGCAGTTTGAAACAAGGCAGAGGATTGCAAGGAGGGAAGTGCCCTTGAGCTTTTCACCAAAAGACTGCATCTTTCACAAACCTTTGAGAATAAAAAATGTAAGATCTGGAATTAAAGCTGAAGAATCCTACATTGTGTGTCGGAGGTACCTAGGGCTCTCCCGCATCGATAGTCAAGGCGGGGAGAAGCGTTTGCCGCAATGGTACTGTCCTTGGCTCCTTCAACAAAGCAGCACCAGTGAAATCAACACAGCCGGTGAGTTGAGGAGACTGATAACAAACCGGTCTGTGTGGAAACCAAGGTTTCAAGCGGCAACATTGCATAAAGAAGATTATTAAAACAGCAGATGAGTGAATGAACTTTGAAGCTAGGATACGATACCGTAGACAGAGTGGTCTGGCATCACGCAAGTGCTCATTCAAAAGTCTCTGTTCGGTATCCAACCGAAAAGGTGCAAACGTTAAAAGAAAGAGAATTGTGAAAGCGAAGTGGCCCTGCAACACGGCAAGCCAAACCATGTTCACATTCGAAAGTCTTAGATACTTTATGTAAAATTTACATTGGTCCGCGCCCGGATGAGGCAGACTAATTGTGTTAAAGGGATCTGAGCCGAGCTGAGGGGGATCCGGGGTGGAACCGCGAGTCACCCGAAAAGGAATAACCTACGAACATTGTATGATAAAGTGTAAGGCTCGAGCCTGGCAGAGGGTAGCCTGTGCATAACCTTATGCTAAAAGGATCCAAGCGCCAGCTGAGGGGGATCCAGGGTGGATAGGGACTCGCCGAATGTGAAGATCTAATGAGGAAAAGAATTTGTTGTTTATTTGGCCCTTTGAGTGATGAGACTTTGAGAAGCAAGGAGACCTACGCTCCGAAGGCCCTGATGCTGATGATTGAACTGTAACCTTGTGCTAAAGAAGCCAGAGACTATGCTACGCTTGAGTGACCCGCCTTATCCCTGGTTGAAAACATTGGGAAGAGAGGCCAGCGGCCTGAAAACCTGGCATATCATTTTGAACACTTCTTTCTTTTTCATAACATTATTCCCATTACTATTTGTATTTAGAGGTAAGGATTGGCAATAGGTTTTTTTAATATAGGCCCTTTTATTTTGACAAGACACCACTAGGAATGCGTTATTGTTATTTGATGGTCGTAACTCGCTCCCATCTGTAGATTTAGTTTTAGATAGGTGTTTTTCATACCCTTTTTGAAGTTCAGTAAACACCCTTGAACTGTGGTCACTTGTGTCTGTCTTACTGTTGATGCCATGCCTTCCTTACATAACTGATCATCATAACCTGGGCTTCTTGAAAACTGATTGCAGTTGCAATCAAAGGCAATCACGATGGGTACATTTCTTCATCTGTTTGGATTGTATAGTTACTTATAAACCTAGACGGCAAAATACCAAGGCAGATGTCTTATCCCGAAGTTATGATACCTTTGAGGACCAAGAAGATCCATGTCTCCCGTCCATATTGCCAAAAAAAGTAATCCCAGCTTTGTCCACTTAAGCCTCTCAATTCTTAGATTCTTTGAGATTGTTGTACACCTCCCATGAAGTCTTATAGTTCCTTTAAGAGAACACCCATCATGAAATAACCTGACTTTTGTATCATGATAAACAATTTTGGGTTCCCCTGATCACTAAGCAAAACCAGATTATGGAATGGTGCCATGATAGTCCATTATCTGGACATTATGGACAGCGAAAGGCACTTGAATGCATACAGCGATATGCCTGCTGGGAAACCATGGTTCAAGATGTTAAACAGTATGTGAGACCTGTACTTGAGCGAAATCCTATACCGAAATCCCATAGGACTGCTGCACCCACTTCCTGTGCCCCCTCAGCCATGGCATACCGTAAGTATGGATTTCATCACAGATATTCCTATTTCGAAAGGATATGACACCATTTGATCAGTAGTGGATTCCTTCACAAAAATATATCGTTTTTAACCATTACAGGGCTTTCGCACAGCCACAGAGCTACCATGTCTATTTATGAATACCATCTTTGGACATTATGGACTACCTGACATCATACTCGCAGACCATGGATCACAATTTGTGTCCAAATTCTGTAAAAATGTCGAACCAATACATGGGAGTGGATGATCTCCACAGGTTATCATCCCCAAAGCAATGGTCAAACAGAGAGAGTCCATCAGACAATTGAACAATATTTCTGATATTACTGTAACCATAAGAAACATGATTGGTCCACGTTTCTACCCCTGCCAGAGTTAGATAATCAATCAACCCTGTTTCATTCAAACTTCAGTTACCATGTCTTTTCAGGATACATGCTGTGTTTCACATATTATTATTGCAACCATATCATTCCTCGACGAGATATAAAAGGACACCTCCCCGACTTCCACCCTTGAAAATGGGGGGTGCGGAAGAATTTGTTGTCTCACAGATTGTATACTCCAGGTGGCATGGTAGAAAACTGTACTACTTGTTATATTGGGAAGGATATGGTCCTGGGGACAGAACATGGGAGCCTGTAACTAATGTACATACCATTAGCCTGGTACAAGCCTATCACGCTAAACACCCCTGCAAACCAGGGCCTCTATTGAGGTCTAAGAGGGGACCAACTTGTTAGGAATAAGACCCATCAATGGGTCTCTTTCGCATTCAAAACCACTGCAATCCCGATGACTCTGCCTGGCACCTGTACCAAAGATGGCACCTGTTGGCATGGCGCCAGGTTCAAGGATGTCCGACGTGGGACTGAAGTGAACGTCACTTCAGGTACATGCATACAAGAAAAGGAAATGCCGCGAGCGCTGCATCTGAGCTACAGATGCAGTTTGCACTCCAGAGCTTTAGACCACCCTGTGTTCATGGTGATGATTTCCAGCCCATGCCATCCCAAGCCTGTCTAACATAGTAAGTATATATCGTAATGAGGGACAGCAGGAGATCCTATCTCATAGCAATAATCTTTCCAAGAACCCAACCCTATTTGGTTCATGTTATTAACTTTGATATATTTGGTCACATTGCCTAAAAAGACTAGTCTTGTCTTTGTCTGGAATCAAAACCGGTGATTACGTCAACCTTCCTTGGTTTAAAGTCCGGTTCCACAGCTATCAAGTGTGTATTAAATGGGACGTCTTGACCAAGGGGAGGATTTATGAAAGTAGGCATACTAAAGCCTTTTTTGTTTACACTTTACATGGGAGAGAAAGGCTGAGGTTATTCCTCATTTTGCTGTGGACCGTGGAGGAGATTGATCTTTAGTGTACTCCATTGGGATACTACAGGGTGTTTGGATTTGTATTTATTTTATTTGTAAAGCGGAGCCGAGCCCTGGGGCAACTGGCGCTATAACTTATATGTTACACAGGTAAAAAACTCTACAGGCAAAAACTATACAGGCATATAAGAGGTTACCCATACAAAGAGGATATAATACAGTCTGCTGACATTAGGAATGTACCTATACATAAGATAAACGATAAAGTTATATACAAATAAATAGGCACAGGCAGTTGAATAATGTGGTTGATTGTATTGTTTTATATTCCGGATGGGTTGTGATCCTGCTCAGTGAACCAGGCTTTGACCTTACTACGGAATAGTGTAAAGGATGGTTCCACTCTTATGGAGATGGGTAAATTATTCCATTTCTTAGCGGCGAGGACTGGGAAGCCTGCACGTTGTTGGTTGAATCGTGGGATGAGAACACAATGTGATTGTGCTGATCTGGTGGTCTCGTTGAAGTATGGTGTGAGATGGTGTCAGATAGATGGGGGCTTGGTTATGGAGGCACATGTGCGTAAGTGAGAGAGTCTTTATGGTTATTCTCAGCTTAATGTTTAGCCATTTTATGTTCTGTCTGCGGTGATGTGTTGTTTCCTGGGGATGTTGCATGCTGATCTGATTGCGTTATTTTGCATAACTTGCATTTTGTTAATGTTCTGTTGGGATGTGCCCAGGTATAGCGCATTGCAATAGTCGAGCTTAGATAATACTAATGCTCTAGCTACTGATATGCAATTGGTTGTATTCAGGTAGGGACGGCAGGCTGTAATGAGCTTGCATGTATAGGCTGTCGAGTATGCTAATGCATTCATCTGTCTCGTGAGTGCTGAGTCAATGTATATTCCTAAAGTTTTCACGTCATTAGCTACCTTATGGTGTTGCCGTCGATGTTGAAGAAGTTGAATAGGGTCCCTAGTTTATTCAATTTGGATCGAGAACCAAGGAGTAGTAATTCGGTTTTGTCGTTGTTGAGACATAAACCATGCTTAGCCATCCAAATTTGAATAGTGCTGTAGATCTCATTGAGGGTTTTGCTATCTACAGTGTAGTCACCAGTGATTGGCATCAGTATCTGAATGTCGTCTGCGTAATTAGTATACGTGACACCCAGATAGACAAGTATATCAAATGTTTGTTTGGTAAATACATTGTAGAGTGTTGGGGATACACAGGATCCTTGAGGGACTCCACAAATAACTGATGTTGGTAGGGCAGAAGCAATTGTGCAAAGACCCTCATAGATCTGTTGCTAAGGAAGGATTTAATCCAAAGGTTAGCTTGGTTTGAGAAGTGTGCACCAGATGACAAGTGTTTGCATAGAATTTCATGATTCACTAAGTCAAATGCCGCTGATAAGTCGAGTAGCAGAAGCAAGGCAGATTCCCCTGATATATTAGGATCTGAATTTGTGTCTTTAAGTCAATGAGCGTCGTCTCTGTCCTGTGTCTAGGTCTGAATCCTGACTGTCTTAGTCCTAACAGATTGTTTGCTTCTAAGTAGTGCTGAATCGCGAGGTAGGCTGCACAATCCAGTATTTTTAACAGGAACGGGACTGTTGTAATTGGACTGTAGTACCCTTCCTTTCTCTCCTCTCTAAAATCATACCCCTTCCACTCTCCTCCCTCGCACCCCTCCTTCTCTACCAACTCCCTTCCCCTTTACCCTCACCTCATACTCCTCCTCTTCCCAACCCTCTCCATCCCTTCCTTCCCTCCCCCCGCTCGATTCTTGTCTCACTTTCACCTACCTTCTTCCCTCACATTCCTGCTCTTTCTCCCGTCCTTAACTCCTCTTCCACCTACCACTCCCTTGTTCACCTCCCCCCTCTTACATCCTTCTGTCCGCTGTAATATTGTAAGTTGTTTTTTATGCTGTTATCAGTTTGTGGTTCAATTGTCATCTTATGCTTGCTGTATGTTTACTTGTTCTCATGTAAAGCACTTTGGAATAAAGGGCTTTATAAATTCAATAAAATACAAATATAAATAAAAATAGATGGGTTGTTCGGGTCCAATGAAGTTTTTTTTTTTTTAATAGTGGGAGTACCCAGGCATCTTTCAGATTGGTGGGAATGGTACTGGAGTCAAAAGATGCATTGATGAAAGAGGTGATGAAAGGGGGGAGTTCATTGGCCTGCCTCCTTGATGAGCGAGGCAGGGCAAAGATCACCTTGGCAGTTAGATGGTTTAAGTTTGAGTATGTTCAACTTCACTTCATTAATAGAGAGAGGCTTGAAGTTAAAATTGTGGTATATTGGGTAAGGGGGGAGAAGGCAAGTCCTGTGGGACAGCATTATCAATGAGATTTTTTTTGGTCTTTATTTTGTTTAATAGCATAGTGATTTTATTTTGGAGAGCATTCTGTATGCTAGTACATCATAGGGTGTCTTTCGTGCAGGTATTCGGTACAGGGGCAGAAGATTCAAGTTCTTTGAATATGTTAAATCGTTCCTTTGTACTGGAATTGGCTTTAGCTACGCGTTCATTAAAGCTGTCTTTTTTAGCCTGGACAATGGCTAACTTGTAATTGAGTGAGGGTGCAGTCAAGTTAACCTTGTTGGAATCAATAGGGGAGTTTTTCCAAGCAGTTTCCGCTGATCGTTTCGCTTTCCTGAGAGTTTTAAGGTGGGGCAAATACCATTTATTGATATGAGCGCGGGGTTTAGATTTCTGAATTTTGAGAGGAGCTATGGCGTTGATAGCCTTGAGGATAGTTTCATTGTATAGGTCCACTAGCTCAGTTGGGTCAGAGGGCAATTTCCTTGGATGTGTAATGGGATGTAGTAATAATGGTAATAGATTCTCTACTTTGAGATTCCGTTTACTTCTCGTCATCATCGCTGGAGCTTGACTTTGTGATGTGTGGAGTGCTTCTTTGTCAATGGTAAATGTGATTAGGTGATGGTTAGTCCATGCGCAAGGGGTGTTAGACAGAACATTAATACTGCAATTAAGGTCTGCTAACCAATCTAGCGTCCTACCTTTATTGTGAATAGGCTTATTTATGCGTAGTGTGAACACTAACTCTGTGAATCCCCTCTTTTTCAGTTTCTGGCAGATTACACCCAGCAGTGGCAGTAAGGTCCACCCCCAGTAAACGCCATGAGACTCTCGGGTACTGACACTATCGCTCTACTGCATATACCTCTAACCTGTTACTCTCTCTACTCCCAACTACTACTACTTCTGCCACTACTACCACTCTGCTTCTCCTCACACTATACAGTCTCACACACAGGCCGCCTCTCTCTTATAGCCTCTGGACTCCTGCCACTCTCGGCTCCTCTGGTCTGTCACCTCCTCTGGTCCCCTCTTTTTCAGTTCCCGGCAGATGCACCCAGCAGTGACTCGTAAGGTCCATCCCCAAGAATTGCCACGAGACTCAGGTACTGACATTACCACTCTGCTGTATATTCCTCTCACCCACTGCTCCCGCTGTCTACTAGCTCTACTCCCAACTACTATAGCCTTTGCCACTACTACTACCCCGCTATTCCTACTTCTCAAACTCTACAGTCTTACACACACTCTACAACCCCCTCTTTCTAATAGCCTCTAGACTCCTGCCGCTCTCGCCTCCTCTGGTCTTTCTGACGACCTCCTCCGCCACCTGTCCTCTCCCAACTAAGCCACCCTGTACCAGTCACATGCACCCACGTAAATACCCCACCCCCTACCAGGATTGGCCACTTATCGTACCAATCACTTACCTAGCTTCCAGGGGTGTGTCATGGGAAGGCCATGGGAAACTTCAGAGGGGCTAGTAAGCCCTGCCCCTTCTCTAGACAGTCGTGTAGTCTTTTTACTATACACAGTGTACTGTTCACTGTAGACCCCTTGTTCCCCATAGTTAGGGACTTTTACCAATAATATACTCCCTGGTGGCATAGTAGGAGTCTAAGGCCTTCTTGGAGGACTTTAGTTTAAATAATCCCTGGTGGGTTAGTGGAGGCTTGTCCTTAAGCCCCCCATGGGGCCTTCTTTATTGTTAAAAAGCCTTTGTTATGGTTTAGTTGTTAATGCCCCCTTCTTCTGCGGTGACAGGTATTTCCCCAGTCGCTGCACCCCATTGTTTTGTTTTCCTTTAGCCGCGTCCGCCGACGGAGGTGTTGCAGTGTTATTGGCACCCGGCGATGTTGCCAGTGCTGCCACTATGCGGTACTGGCATCCCACAGCATCTTCTACTGTAACATTCTAGTGGGCATCCCGTCGACCCGCTTTTCATGTTTACAGGTTGAGAGCCAAGAAACAGGAGTGGTTTCCACGGGCAGTTAGCGTCTGGCGGGAAATGAAGATGGTTGTGCAGTTAGTCCTGTCCGTGTTGTCTTTTTTGAGTCAATAACTATGGCCATAAATCCATGACTGGGCCCTAGTCACCTTCTAACACTAGCAACAAAGATTTTCTGGACCGTGCCCGCACACACCATTTGCCTGGCTGCTTCTCACATGTTCTTGTTTACAGCGCCCCCAGGCCTACAGTGCACCACATGGTCTTTGAGATGCCACCACAGACCACTGTCTGATACACAGACATCATTGACGCTTTAAATGCCTACTTCACCCCGCATTGGAACATAGACTACGAAGAGCACATTTTCCATACTACCACGCAAGATAAGGATGAGACCTTAGATCTATTTGTCATGAGACTGAGGAAGAGAGTGAAATGTTGCGATTTCGGCAATTACTCCACTGATGCTGCTCTCAGGTTATAGGTGATCGCTAGCTGCGACTCCCCTGAATGTTACAAGAAGTTACTCCGGGAGGACATTCTCATGTTGGAAAGAGCCGACATGGCCATATACAGGCAGGCCGAATCCATTGGGAAGGTCACCATCTCTCATGCTGCACCGGCACGCAGCGCCAAATACAGGCATCCGACAAAAGGCACGATA
The DNA here is from genome assembly GCF_040938575.1 of Ambystoma mexicanum. Lineage (NCBI taxonomy): Eukaryota > Metazoa > Chordata > Amphibia > Caudata > Ambystomatidae > Ambystoma > Ambystoma mexicanum. Next base: position 297,228,622 of record NC_090922.1, read on the forward strand.
AGGAAGCCCTGAAATGCTACAGGGTGGTTACCACTTCCTGAAGGGATGTGCCCAGCCACGGGCCACTGGTGTGATGCCTGTGGAGAGGACAATAATTTCAAGTGCAAAACTTCGAGATATGGGTCACACAAGTCGGAGGAGAAGTACTCAGGAAGGCCGTCCAATGGACAGAAGTCCACATAGCAGAGGATCTCGCCTCAGCACAGCATAGCAGAAGAAGCTCCCCGGAAAGGCATAGCATGTCGCCCGGAGCCCTAAACGCACCACCGAACTATGCTATGAACGGCGCAGATCCAGCATGCAGGAAGACCAGAAGCAAAGGTCTACTAGACGGAATGTGCGCTATATTGAGTCGTCTCAGGTGGCGACAGAAAAAGAGGGTACGTCCACGCCATTTGTTATAGAACGGTGACGGAGTTCAGCCTGACTTCGCCCCTGCAGATAAGTAGCAGATAAGTAGCAGCACACAAGAGTTTCTCATTGACACAGGTGCCACTGTGAATGTTATGAGCGAGAAACCCTATGTCGCCTTCAAGCAACCTGCCAAATGGTAGCCCTCAGACATTGGCCCTCATTACGAGTTCGGCCGGTAGCCATGCCGCTATCGGCGGCATGGCTGCCGCCGAAATCGCATCCGGGTCCTCGGAATGAGGACTTACCGGGCCATTCCGAGTTCGGATGGCCCAGTAATTCCTCCCTCAAGGACCCGGACACGGTCCTTCCCCATTCCCATTTCAGCCCCCATAGGGCTGAATGGGAATGGGAGAGGGAGCAAACAACGGGCCATAACGAGATGGCCCGTTGTTTGCTCCCTCTTCCCCTCGCGGGACCCGGTAAGCACGCCTGGTTTTCCCAAGCGTGCTTAACGTGTCCCGCGAGGGGACCTCGTAATGTGACGGAACGGGTTGAACGGCGCCGTCACCTTTTACGGCGCCGTTTAACCTGTTCCGCCAGGGCCGTAATGAGGCCCATTGACATTCACACATATGGGGCACACCAGCCACTCCCCTCCAAAGGTATGTTTGAGTGGACCTGTTCCTACAAGGACAAAGTTGAGAGGGTGAGGATCTATGTGATTAAGGGAGATGTGCCCGGAGGCAGCATATTGCATTTCAAGTCGGCCATCAAGATGGGTCAAGTACACATCATGTACTGGATTATGTCGGCTTATAGCTCAAGCCCCAAGGACATGGTACTTCAAATGTTCCCGACACCCTTTTAAGGATTGGTAAAACTAAAAGGAAAACCAATAAAGCTGCATATTGACAAACATGTAAAACCAACAGCTTGGCGCTACAGAGGCATTCTGTTGAACATCCAGGTACAAGTCGAAGAGGAGCTACAATCTGCTTACAGAGGCCATATAGAGCACGTAAAAGGGCCTACGCAGTGGGTTCCTCCATTGTGCCAGTGCCCAAAAGAGAACACAGTGACAAACTACGCCTCTGCGTAGATATGCAAATGCCAAATCATGCCATAGAAAGGGAAAGACATCTCTTGCGCGAATGAGTGAAATGATGCACCTGCTACAAGATGTCCGCTGCCTGAGACGGCTCGTTACCAGCAATGCACACAATCCTCTAATATCCTTCTTATGGTGGTCCCTTCGGATTGCCACTAGCTGCGTTGAATAAGCAGGAAGGAGCTGCGCTACCCAAACCCTCTTTAGCAATATCCCGTTGTGGCATTGGGATGGATTGAGGCTCTGCAACACCCTCCTGTGCTGCTGCGGCATATGCTGCGTTGTCATGCCGAGACCTGAGGCGTGGCCGGCGCGCTGCCTTCCGCCCCTGGGTTCGGATAGCCCGCAGCATGCACTGCAACAATTGGAGTGGACCCCCTGTCTTCCGAGTGCATGAGTACACCCCTGGTGCGCTCCGCTGTGCTCGGATCCCTTTTGCGTCCTCTCCCTCGCCTACCTGTCATACGGTGGCGAGTTGGAGTGATCAGCTCTCCTGGGTGTGCAGTGTCCCTTGAGGCGCCCCTCTCTTCTTTGCTGCCTCTAAGCTAGTTGCCCGTTCTGGCTTTGCCCAGGGCTACAGTCTGTTTGAGACGTGTGTGATGCTTGAGCTAAAACATGGCGCTAGTGCACAGTGCATTCTGGGGGCACTCAGAGCCATAATGGATATTTATTCCATGCCTCAGTGGAAGCTGCACTTGCTGAAAAACATGTTTTCAGCGTTATTCGTTGCTGAGACTGGTATGCATGCCTCAGCCAAGGACACGGCCCTGGGAAAGCTAGGATCCACAGGTGCCGGCTGGTACCAGATAAAAAAGGTTTGCTATGGCTTGCTATGTTTGCACCAAGGTCTCAAGATGAGTTATGGAATTGTTTTCCGTGGTGCTTTAGGAGACTGTCGGTTGACCTGGCCAGCAGCCAACGGTCACTCATCAATGCGCAATCGCTAATGCCAGAAGGTTCGAGAAATTGCCACCCCTTTTGAGGAGTGCATATATGCAGAGCTCTGGAAAGGTCAGGCGGAAAAAGCACAAAGACCTCAGTCGGAGGGGGGACGCCTTGTTCTGACATACCTGTGGACTGGTGTGCTCTCGGCCTGGCTGTTACCGGGGTCTTCCAGCTGCTTCTGGCGAGATGAGGAATTCAGTTACGCCCATGGTGATGTATTCTTGCTAACTTACTGTCTTTTCTGTGATTTACTTCTGTATTATCACTTATTGCTTTATGTATGTTTAACTATGAATAAATAGCTGTATAAGTGCTCATTATCCTCTAACTGCGCTTCTGGGTGTGAGTTATTGTTCCGTCTACCTGCGTTCAAAGTATTTGCTCTTCTCTGCAAATGTACTGGTGATAAATAACTGTCCGTGCACTCTTGGCGAGCAATACATTTTTGGCGACGAGGATGGGATATTTGTGATGAATTGCTCCAAATATTAAAGAATCTGTTTGAATGCAGATGGGCTTTGCTTACATTACAAGCGAAAGGTTGTTTTCTTTTGGCAGTGAGTGTCGGATTGTATTAATCTGTTTTTTTTGTGCGCGTGCTTGCACGAGTGACCGCAGAGGAAAAAAAAAAGAGGTTTTGCAAATTACTGTAATGATGAATAGTTTTTTCAGAAAAAAGGGCGTTCCCGCTGGCGGTGAATGTCCCGATGTTATGATCCCAGGATGGGCTAAAGGCCGATATGATAAATTGCTCAGTTGTGGGCATGTGGCGCTGGGCTGAGTGAAACATGGGACGTGGTTTGGGAGAAGCTGCTCCGTCAGAAGTAATGTTTTGTTTACAACAGATTTCAGTAGTGGGAGTAAAGGAATGCGCCGCGCTAGGCAGGCGGGGCTGGGTGCAGCCTGCAGGAAAATACATTAGAAAAATGTAGAAATGAAAGAGCATATTTTGCAATTGGAAAAAGAGTTGGCTGCCAAGCAGCAGATGGCGGTAATGCAGGAATTACAGATGAAACCTTTTAAAGACAAGGCTGATAAGTATCAGGCTGTGGCAGAGAGGGTAGCAGTCAGAGTGGCCCGGTACAAGTATAGGAAAAGACGAGGGGGAGCTGGCAAAAGAAAAGTGGCAGCTGTAATCGCATACCGCAGGTGTTGATTGGGACCCTGATATGTGGGATGGAGACATTTTTGACTCAACCAGCCCAGAGAGTAGCTTGGCAAATGAGTCAGATTCCAAAGCAGAACTTAATCAAAAGACAGTGGCGGCTAAGCCGGTTAGAAGATGGCGTGTCGGACCCCACCCGCAGAATCTTGCAGGCGGGGTTGTGGATTTAAGCATGGTGGAAGATTACACTCAGCAGGAGGTTGGGGAAATCATTACTCGTTTGAGGCAAAAGTCAGGCGAACCTTTACTGACATGGATGGTGAGATTGCTAGATGGGGCGCCGCAGGATTGTTGGTAGATTCCACAGACTCACCGCGCCTTTTACCTTTGTCAACTGACACCAATGTACAGGAGGTCTTAAGGGCAGAGCCGCCCCCTGACAATGATGGGCAAGCTTCATAGGTGACTTTGTTGCACCTAGCAGTCCAGGCCTGTAATCGCAAGTATCCTATTACCATTGACTGGCCCAGTGAGGAAAAGAAATGGTGCACTTTGAAAGAGGCGATTCAAAAGGTCAGAGAGCATGCTATGAAGGAGGCAATTCATGTAGATGAACCAGGACACATGGGGGTTGTGCCGCTTTCAGTTTCAACCAGGAATATTGTGATAAGAACTGCCCCACCCACATACAAAAGTGTCATTATGACTTTGCTCGTAGGTATGACGTGCAAACCCACTGATGAAGTGGTGAATGCCATCCGGCAACTGGCAGACTTAGGGGAGTGGGACAAGAGTGATGACAAGCCGCGGGGGGAGAGAGGGGCGTAGTGAGAGAAGAACTGAAGGCAGGAGGCAACCGAAGTGTCCAGAAAGGACATGTTTTTGGCTTTGTTAAAAGATGGTGTGCCACGAGAAGAAATTGATGGCATTGAAACCAGGGTAATGTATGAACTATACAAAAAGAGAGGGTTTGCAGCCAAAGAGCACTATAAAAAGGTTAAGAAACAGGTGGTGACTAAGCCACAGAGGGACACCTCACCTTCCGCCCCTCCTGAGGAAGAACAGGAAGAAGGGTCTATGGGATTCCTTCCCCGTACCAGCCAACATATGCTGATTTAAGAAAGGTGGTGAGTGTGATGTTCGAGGCAGAGTCCGGTTACACTCATTCAAAATTTGACTAGAGTTACGGCCAAGCTCCGGCAGCATCCGCTCGCATAAAAGTTGATAGGCGATTCCATGTTAATGTTAAGATTTTTTGGGACCGGAAATATGCAAGGGGTACGAGCTTTGATAGACACCGGGGCAGAGGCCTCTCTGATTCATGGAAATCCAACATGATTCAAAGGCAAACACTTAACCATTACAGGTCTAGGGGGGGAAGGAGACCCCAGCAGTACAAACTGAAGTGGAGATGAAAATAGGCAATTTGACTAGGCAGAAATATTAAGTGTTGATTGTCCCGATACCCGAGTACATAATTGGCTTTGACATTCTAGAAGGATTGACCTTGGGACTTGGAGGTAAAACATATCAGTTTGGGGTGAGTGCATTGACCTGCACACCCATTACTGTAGGCAAATTGAAGATGCCCCCAGTGTAGGTGCCTGTGGCAACCAAGCGGGTAGCGATGAAACAATACCGCATTCCAGGGGGACATAAGGAAATTTCAGACACCATCAATGGTTACGTAGAGGCGGGTGTGTTATGCCCTATTACTACCGCGTGGAACAACCCACTCTGGCCTGTCAAAAAAGGGGACGGGTCTTGGAGGATGACCGTGGATTACCACGAGTTAAATAAACACACTCCTCCCTTAGTGCCCGCAGTCCCAGATGCCATTACCTTGATTGAGAATGTCCAAAAGTTTGAGGGGACCTGGTATGCAGTGTTAGATTTAGCTTATGCATTTTTCTCTGTGCCAATTGCTGAAGAGTGGCAAGAGCAGATCGCATTTTCTTGGAGCGGGCGTCAGTACACTTTCACAAGGTTACCTATGGGGTACATACATAGCCCGACTATCTGTCACCGGCTGGTGGCAGAACACTTAGACAAGATACCGTGTAAACCTGACATACACATTTCTCACTACATTGATGATATTTTCATTCAGGGCAAGGATGAGCAAAGTGTGCAAAACCAGTTAGAAGTCATTATGGAAGGATTCAAGAAGGAAGGGTGGGAGATTAACCCGAACAAAATTCAAGGGACAGCTGAGACAGTGATATTCCTAGGGATTCAGTGGCATAATGAGCATAGAGAGATGGTGCCGAAGGGCCGACAGAAAATACTTGCGTTTACCACTCCAATGAACAAAAAGCAAGCTCAGCAGTTCATAGGGCTGTTTGGGTTTTGGAGACAGCACATTCCCCATTTAGGCCAGATACTGGCCCCCCTCTACAAAGTGACGCGAAAGAAATATGTGTTTCAGTGGGGGGAAGAGCAGCGAAAAGCATTTGATTTGGCGAAAGACCCCGTGCAGCAGGTGCTTGATTTATGGCCATTGAAGGAAGGCGAAGTGGAATTGAATGTGTCTGTGCAAGACAATTACGCTAACTGGAGTGTGTGCCAGAAACAGGACAGGAAATGTGAGCCATTGGGGTTCTGGAGTCGTAAATTGCCTGATGCTGGTAACTCATACACTCCGTTCGAGAAGCAGTTGCTGACATGTTATTGGGCCCTCGTCGATACTGAGCAAATGACAGTGGGGCATGATGTGTTGATGAGGCTTGAAATCCGATCATGCAATGGGTTTGAGCTCTCCTAAAACACAGAGAATAGGACATGCTCAAGAAGCCAGCATAATTAAATGGAACTGGTACATTCAAGACAGAGCCAAATCACGGAAGGGTGGGGTTGCAAAATTACATGAGGAAGTAGCCAACATACCACCGGAAGTGTCTGAGAAACGCAAGTCTACCGTGAAATGGGGAGTACCTTATGGCGATCTGACCGCAGAGCAAACGGAGCATGCCTGGTTTACAGATGGCTCGGCCCGATATGTGGGAACCGTGCGATACTGGAAAGCGGTGTCATACAATCCCAAGACTAAAGATTTTGACAACGTCAGGGAAAGGGAAGAGCAGTCAGTTTGCAGAATTTTATGCAGTTTACCAAGCATTGAAACAAGAGATCTCTGGTCGATGTCACTTGTACACAGATTCATGGTCCGTGGCGAATGGGTTGGCGGTGTGGCTGCCAACCTGGCAAAAGAATGGGTGGAAGATTAATTCAAAAGAGTTGTGTGGAAAAGATCTGTGGCAAGATATTGCAGAAATGTTATCACAAAGTGAAGTCCCTGTGTATCATGTGGATGCGCATTGTGCTAGAGATGCATTAGAACGTTGGTTTAATTCTGTTGCAGATGAACACACAAAGATTTGATCTGTGGATGCAGAGGCTCAGGTAGACGATTTGGAGTGTTTGGCCAAGTGGGCTCATCAGAAATGTGGGCACCTTGGAGAAAAGGCTACTATCAGGTGGGCACAAGCTTGAGGAATCAGTATTCCTTTAGAGGTAGCGAAAACCATCATTTTGCAATGCCGGTTGTGCCAACACCAACAGCATAGGCCTATCCCTCAGATTGTCCGTGGTACGCTGCAGAGAGGAAAGTTACCAGGACAAATTTGGCAGATCGATTGTATCGGTCCTCTGCCAATCAGCAAAGGCTGTCAGTATGCATGCACTATTGTAGATACATACTCGATTATATGATGGTTTTGCCATGCAAACGTGCTACACAACTGAACACCATTAAGTTGTTAGATCAGATCACGTTGCATTACGGAGTGCCTTTGCAGATTCAAAGGGACAATGGGTCACACTTCAAGGGCAAATTAATTCAGGAATATTGTCAGGAAAAGAGTATTGAGTGGCTCTACCACGTGCCCTATCACCCCAAAGCGTCAGGATTAATTGAAAGGATCAATGGTTTGTTGAAAGAACAGCTGTGCAAATCTGGAGATGGTAGTTTAGCAGGCTGGCGTGATCATGTGCTTGATGCGGTGCAAGTGCTACACAATAGGCCTATAAATAATCATGAGACTCCATTGTTGCGACTAATGACTCCTGCTTTTCAGATTCAACCCAACTCAGTTAGAGAGACCCTATTGTACTGGGAAATTACCCCGGGTTCTTTAGCTCCCTATCGGGCGACTCCAGAGTCAGCAGGGGTAGACTTGCATTCTCTTGAAGAAATCAGATTAGACCTGAGAGGGATTGTTGTGATTGAAACAGGGATTGTAGAGGGGACGAGTGTGCAGAGGGGACGAGTGTGCAGAGGGGACAAGTGTGCAGAGGGGACGGGTGCGTAGAGGGGATAGGTGCCGTAGAGGGGATGGTTGCGTAGAGGGGATGGGTGCGTAGAGGGGATGAGTGCATAAAACTGGTGAATTTATAGTACATGTGAAGGGCAGACAAGAGTACATGCGTGGGGCCGACTGGAGCGTGCAGAGCGCGAGGGACGAGCCGGAATCCATGAGTGCATGTAACAGACCACAGAGTATCGAGCAGACTGGGATGCACGAGTGGATAGGAGTGCATGGAACGGACTGGAGCGCATAGAACTGCGTGATGTATATAGTATGGTTGAATACAGAGAAAGCTTGACAGACCATACAACACACCATATCACATCACCACGCTTACTCTCTCCTTTACATCACCACTCAACTAGAACACAGAGATACTATGACACCATTCGGTATAACTGTTCTCATACCAACATCCGCCGCTCACTCCACATCATTCTAAGTAAACACTGCTGGTTACTCACCCCCCTTGCCGGCGTTCTCCTCAGGCCTAATGCAGCCACCTCCGCTCTGGATAAATCCTGCCAGAACGAACACATTCTCCTGATCTCTCAACCACCACACCTACCTCTAGGAAGCAGCTATTACACTGATACCGCACGAGCTGCACACATACCCGGTGCCCACACGCAACTTTTTTGACTCTCTCTACTCTCTCTACTGATCTGAACTTCGGTACCCAAGGGCGTTCAACCTACCAGCGCCTTCAGACCATACCAATGGTATATAAGGCGCTATATAAATGCAAAATAACAATAACAACAATATTGGGATGGATTGCCACTAGATCTGGATTAGCATTGAAGAGAGTTCAAGTGCTGGGAGGGGTTCATTGATGACCATTACCAATGATTACCAAGGCAAGATCAAAGTTATCTTGATAAATAGTGGGGACCAAGTGTTACCGATTCATAGGGGCATTCGAGTGGCCCAGTTGATTATTGGTCCTTTTAAGTTGTCCATAATCAAAAAGGGGGAACCTCCCACAGTGTTAACAACTCATGGGGATCGTGGTTTTGGCTCTTCAGACAGTATGGTACTGGGTGCAAAGGTGTAGGTCGAAAGACTAAGTGGCCGACTAAGTGGCCCACCGGTGCCCACAGATGTTATTGCATCATGCAAAGACCAGGTAGTCTTAGTAATGGAACCCGGCAAAGAAAAATGGCAGTATGTGCCCGCAGACAAATGTTACCTAAGAGAGTGATTTTCAACACTGATATCTCTTTTCTGGGTTTGCCTTGTAGATCCTGTGTCTGGCTGGTGTAATTGTGGGACTAAATGGACTCCGTTTGGGAGAGTCAAACGGCATGCTGCTACCAATGAGAAATATCACATCTGTGCCAGCGATCCATGGGAAACCGATGATGATGAGCAATGATTTCCGAAAGCAGCGCTATGCCGATGCCGAAAAACCAGACAGACTGAAGAAATGGATTCGTGGAAAGGCGGCAAATACGTCAGGTACAAGCGCAAAAAACGTTAATGCCAGCTATGCAAGAGATGTCTTTAGGACGGCGAAAATATTCCCTGATGATTACCCAAACGGAGAATATGTGGACATATTTGGCACAACAGGTACTGAACATTATGCACTTGTGCCTTACTGATGTGCCCAATGCTGAAGCTTTGCTAACTACTTGTTTAGTAGCGGTGCCAACGCCAGTTCCGGTTCTAAAGCACATTTTTGGCGTCATGCACCATGATTCTGCGGTACAAGATTCAGACATCAGACAGTTCTTTTCTGTCTATGAGTATTGCAGATTTTGCCAAGAAACAGATCGCAAGTGGAGATACTTGACACGAATTACAACCTACAATATAACTCAAGGAGATGTCTGTTATTTTATGACGTGTTGACCGAGTGAGATTGGCAAATGCCAACAGCTGAATTTAACGAAACAGGAAAATCAAACTGCATTTGAGAAAAGGCTGTGTTCACAAGTTCCAAGCACATGTACCAGTGTGAACAATACTATGTCTTGTAATCATACAGTGATAGCTGCCAGTCATCTAAATCAGAAACAATGTGATAAAAGGTATATCCAATGCGCAGTTCCAGAAAATACACAATCACATCAGAATATGGAACCAATGGTCATCTGCCTGTAGGCAGGGTTTATTGGTCATAAACAGCCGACACGTGTTTCGACCAATCTGGTCGTTATCAAGGCGTGAATCCAGTAGTACAATCAACAATTGCTCTATACACATTAATGTTACTATGGGGATTGGGCCCCTTGACTGCTATTAGCATCTATGCTATTTCAGATTTCCTTACCATTTGACTTTTTCTAAGATTTTACCAATTGTTGGTATTTATCCTGCTTTACTAATTTCTAATCATTTAGAGCAATTGTTGATTGTACTACTGGATTCACGCCTTGATAACGACCAGATTGGTCGAAACACGTGTCGGCTGTTTATGACCAATAAACCCTGCATACAGGCAGATGACCTTTGGTTCCATATTCTGATGTGATTGCGTATTTTCTGGAACTGCGCATTGGATATACCTTTAACACATTTTTTCTGTATTATGTTTCCTGGTGCTTCCTAGGGGGCGCCAGAAAAAGGTTTCCAACGCAGCTGATCCACACACTTATATTAATCAGTGGTATTCACTAGCGCACTGCTACCTCACGACCCCCAGGTTTTTCTGCTGCTGAGTCATCTAAATCATGTGAAACTTCCAACAGGATGGCTCTTCTCATGTGGCAACATCACATACACTTCCATTCCAGCTAACATTTCCGGAGGTCCATGTGCCTTAGCTCGATTAGGATTAATGATGTTCCCTTTACACCCATCAATGTCTCGAAGCAAAAGATCAACTTTCGAATCTGTGGGTCTATCTCCAGATTGTGATTCATATGTGCATTTGTTATCGGAGGCTGAGGTTCTAGCATTAACCCTTTCATTAGTGGGAGTTTGGGGTTTAGCTGCTGGGGGTTACAAATCTTTAATTAAACTATCATGTTTAGTAGTAAAAGGACTTAATCATACTTCTCAAGCATTAGAATAGTTGCTCCTTGGTAGCAAAGTTGTTGGAAAAGCAGTTTTACAAAACAGGGCTGCCGTTAATTATCTATTGCTGAAACGTAATTTGGGTTGTAACGCAGTTGACGGTATGTGTTGTTTTAGTCTAAGTGACCATTCACGATCCATTGAAAGTCATATCCAAGGTTTGAGGGACTTAATTTCCCAAATGTCTCAAGATCATACTGGAAATTGGTGGGATTTGTTATTTTCATGTATTCCTGATATTGGGGGTACACTGCGTTACGCCTTTGCTTGCATTTGTATTATATTAGCTATCATAATAGCTGGTTGTTGTATTCAATGTATTCCCAACTTAGTTCTGATGTTTCGTCAGTTTCAAAGACTGGCTCCTGTACCACTGTGATATGCAAAGTAAATATCCAAGGGTGGATTGTGATGCTTGAGCTAAAACATGGTGCTGGTGTGCAGTGCATTCTGGGGCACTCGGAGCCATAATGGATATTTATTCCTTGCCTCAGTGGAAGCTGCACTTGCTGAAAAACATGTTTTCAATGTTATTCGTTGCTGAGACTGGTATGCATGCCTCAGCCAAGGACGCGGCGCTTGGAAAGCTAGGATCCACAGGTGCCGGCTGGTACCAGATAAAAAAGGTTTGTTATGGCTTGCTATGTCAGCGCCAAGGTCTCAAGATGAGTTATGGAATTGTTTTCCGTGGTGCTTTAGGAGAGGGAAGCACTTTGCTCCTTGGGGTCACTGTCGGTTGACCCGGCCGGCAGCCAACAGTCACTCATCAGTGTGCAAGTGCTAATGCCAGAAGGTTGGAGAAATTGCCACCCCTTTTGAGGAGTGCATATATGCAGAGCTCTGGAAAGGTCAGGCGGAAAAAGCACAAAGACCTCAGTCGGAGGGGGGTGCCTTGCTCCGAAATACCTGTGGGCTGTTGTGTTCTCGGTCTGGCTGTTACTGGGGTCTTCCAGCCGCCTCTGGCGAGATGAGGAATTCAGTTACACCCATGGTGATGTATTCTTGCTAACTTACTATCTTTTCTGTGATTTACTTCTGTGTTATCACTTATTGCTTTATGTATGTTTAATTATGAATAAATAGCTGTATAAGTGCTCATTATCCTCTAACTGCCTGTGGGTGTGAGTTATTGTTCTGTCTACCTACGTTCAAAGTACTTGCTCTGCTCTGAAAATGTACTGGTAATAAATAACTGTGCACTCTTGGCAAGCAATACAACTTGGAAGAGCCATCTGACATACACCCGATCCACATGAAACAACATCTTCATTGTGGGAGTGCCGGAATCAACTCACATTAACAACATGGAGGTGTTTGTGGAAAAACTGTTATTGGATGTGCTTTGTCACCTCCCCAGTGCCTAACATGTTCTTAATCGAAAGAGCGCATCACCCCGGGGCACCGAACAGGACCATTGTTGCAAGGATCCTTAACTATAGGGACAGAGACATCCTTCTCGGGACTGCAAGGGAAAACAGCAAACTGCAGTATGGCGCAGTAATCATCAGACTCTTCCTGGACTTCAGACCACAGGAGCAGGAACAGAGGAAATCGTTCCAGGAAGTTAAAAACAAGCTCAGGAAGAAAAATCTCTGGTACGCCAGGCTGTTTCCAGCTAAGCTCCGAATAGTCCACAATGGCAAGACCTGGTTTTTTACCACCCCTGCCTCTGCTTTGTCTCTAAACTTCTCGACCCTGTGCTTCCCCAGGTGGCACCAAACGATTGACCCCGGCATACTAACTGGTTCCTTTCACCGTTCATGGTTGGGTTGATTGTTGGTATTACTACCATTCTCCTACTGGGGCGAAATGTCGATCCTTGTTCTCTACTGATTCTTGAGCCCCAAATTGGGATATAGTTTTACCACGATAAGATGATAATGTTTTGTTGTTGATGGTTTTTCGAGCTGTGTGGCCGTGACCAGTACCCCATCGACGCAGCCACTGCGTCTTGTTCGCTAAAAGTAAAGGTTTCTAGGGGGTGGGAAGTATGCCGGTAGGTTTGAGTTTCTGGCGTGGGTGAGGGTTGTTAGGTTTGTGGTGCATATGTGATTATTGTGTCATTTTACAGAAACACTTGGTTGAGGGGGTGGATGTTCCCCCTGATGGGCCTCTAGTGACGTAGGCCCCTCCAGTATTGTGGTACATGGGTTTCGGTAGATTATGTATAATGCAACGATTGGCGAGCCCCTGACCATAATGTCTAGGTGTGAAGCCTGCTATCATTCACTATTCCATCGGAGTGTGGTGCTTGCTAACCTTCAATATTCAGTCTGGGTGTGAGGCAGGCTAGTGATCACTATTCCATTCTAGTGTTGCACTTGTCATCATTTACAGTTTAATTTAAGTGTTCTAGCATTCACATTTTTGTCTAGATGCGACGCAGGCTTAGGTTAAGAATTCCCTCATAGTGTGGCAAATGTTACATTCATAATCTTGTCTAGCTGTGACGCAGGATAAGGTTAAGACTTCCATCTAAGTGTGGCACATGCTAACATTCACATTTCTGTCTAGATGTGACGCAGGCTAAGGTTAAGAATTCCATCTAAGTGTGGCACATGCTAGCATTCACATTTCTGTCTAGATGTGACGCACTAGTAAACATTGGGTAGTAAGTTAGTGCGTGATGCAAAGCAATATTTACAGTCCAGCCAAGAATGGATTTGGGCTGGTGGTCACTAACCTCGCTAGGTATGCATGTTGCAAAACTATGGCAGTCTACATTATGGAGAGGTAAGGTAGAGTGGCGAGGGATTTCTGGAGTAGAGTAATTGCTCTATACCCCACACATGCCACACTTACAGTTTTGTTGGTGTATGTTAACTGCTGGCTTCACTGGCATCCCCTGCAGACACATCTTGGAGCTGCCAACACAGGAACCGCTTTTTGCCCTGAGGTGCTTATCCGAGATGGCTGCCGGGCAGCAGGCTGCCCAAGAAAGGCCCGGGATGAAAGTGTAGTTAGCCAATAGGAGGCCGGCGGGAGGACAGGGGAGGCGGGAATTAGGGGGAAGCAGGTAGGAAGCATAGCGGACCGCAGGCTGCCTGGGGTGAAACTATCCCGCACAATGTTCTGGAAATAAGGGCTGGGCCACCAGGGCAAAGCGATTACCTGCAGGCCACGATGGTAAATGGCGCAGGAAGCATATTTGCCGGGGGGTTAGGCCCTCGCCAGCAAACACGGAGGAAATGGCCACTAGGTGCCGTTGCTGAACCTTATCGTATTTGACAGTTTTACATACCTCCCCCCCTTTCCTTACGAATCCTCCCTTTATTCCTGAGGACAAAAAACAATACGGCCTTCTGCCTAGCTTGCTTTTGGTAAATGAAAGCCACAAATATACTCAGCAGGACGCTAGGGAGTAGACAGCTCAAGGCATTGACCTTGAGTACCACAGCATTGATTCCCACGTGCACCACTGTAGCATTAGGAATATTTACGAAAAACAAACAAATTGTTTGCTGGCATGCACCAATGCCACACAAAATTTCCAGGGATTTACTAATTTTATCAAAACACTTGGGATTCATAATCCACCTGTCATCTTAGCACGTCTCCAGTTTTCGGCTAGCGAGCGCCGTGCACAGGGAGTACCAACAGCCCCCACCTTTGCAAATGCTGCGCACAGCGAACAGTGGCTACCCCCCACCTTTTTCCTCTGGCGCCTGTTTCTGTCATGCCTGCGCCATGGGCGCATCCATTTACGCTCAATTTGGACTATATGTTTATCATTTATTTACAACAGACTCTTGGATCCATCTATATTTACTTTGGGAACTTTATTTCCCATTTGCGAGACTTTGCTGCTTAATTATTATTTCCAACAAACTACGCATACCATAATGCACCTGGCTACAAGCATCGATTCCTGGCTGTTCCTATTGGTTATCAAAGGAACTACACCCCCCAGAAGCCCTAGAGACTTGCCCTGCTTCCACCAGCCCAGGAACAGAAAGGGAGGTGGCCGATTGCCTGCAGGTGTGCTTAGCCAGGGGCAACCAATTAGCCTGCCTCTGTGCTGGGCTAGGCAGTATAAAGGCTGCTGCCTGCAGTGGCTCAGGCTCTTGCATCTGAGAGTCCTTCCTCCACCTTTTGCATCTTCCTACGGATCTTGTATGCTGCTTACCTTCACTCCTGCTTGGACCCTGCCTTGTTGCTTGCTCCACCCTGCAGCCTTCAGCCATAGCCTTCCAGGCTCCCTGCCTCAGAGCCCTGCTCCTCTGGGCTCTCCACACTGCAGTCGATCACGCTCTGCTGCCTTCCAGCCTCCGCCCTTGCCCTGCCGGGCTCTCCTCATTGCAGCCGATCATGCTCTGCTGCCTTCCAGCCTCCGCCCTTGCCCTGCCAGGCTCTCCACATTGCAGTGGATCACGCTCTGCTGCCTTCCAGCCTCCGCCCTTGCCCTGCCGGGCTCTCCACATTGCAGCCGATCACGCTCTGCTGCCTTCCAGCCTCCGCCCTTGCCCTGCCGGGCTCTCCACATTGCAGCCGATCACGCTCTGCTGCCTTCCAGCCTCCGCCCTTGCCCTGTGGGCCCTCTACATTGTAGCTGATCACGCTCTGCTGCTTTCCAGCCTCAGCCCTTGTCCTCTGGGCTCCCTGCCCTGCAGCCTGCCTCACTCCGGCTGCCTTCAGCCCTTGTCTTCTGGGCCCCCGGCTCTGCAGCCTGCCTCACTCCGGCTGCCTTAGCCCTTGTCCTCTGGGGCTCCCTGCTCTGCAGCCTACCTTACTCTGACTACCTACAGCCCTTGTCCTCTGGGCCTTCCTACTTTGCAGCTTATCACGCTCCGCTGCCTACTTTTCCGCTGGGTTCTCGGCCTAGCAGCCTCTACAGCCCTCTGCTACCTTCTACGTTCAGCGGCCCTGTCCCTCAGGGTTCACTCCTTACTGCCCGGCCCTTACGGGATCCTTGCCGTGCAGTCTGCTTTACTCTGCTGCCCTAAGCCCTTTTCCTCTGGGCGTTCTACCTTACAGTCCTACTCCTGTGGGCTTACTCATTGCTTTCCTGCTCCTCTGAGCTCTCAACCTTGTTCCTTACTGTCCTCTGCTATCCTATCCTGTTACACGACTTTCCTTTCATTTCCTTCTGCTAGTTTGCTATCACCTCCTTTCCTGGATTTGTCTGTAGTATCTTCTCTTGTACTGTTTGTAGACTCTTTTGTACAGAGCTTGTCTGTTGGTTCCCATCAGTCAACCTCTGCCCCTTCCCTTGTCCTGTTTCTACATTACAGACACCCAGAGCTGCTGTTCCAAGTCATGAGCAAACAGCGTGGGCCTCTGTTATAGCAAACTGTGCAGAAGGCTAGAGTATTTCCAAGGTTCGTGGGATACTCTTTTCCTATATTTGCATACACCCCAAGAGGGTATTCATTCTGTATCTTTTCCCTTGCTACTCTTGCTTACTCTTCGTTCTCTTTCCTTTCCGCTGTGTGTGTTCTTATCTGTCCACTTTATTTGGCACAACCACCCAAACCCTTTCTGGGTGTCCTGTGCCACTCTTAATAGAGTGCCATTCCTGACAGTTTCAGACTAGCCTATTTGTCACGGCTGGTCCACCGCAAAGTGTTATAATTCAAACTGTGTATTGGGTTTGCTTCCTTCCTCTGAGGAGTGTGACCGTTCATTGCTGACCACCCTATATAACTGCCTTTATGCTCTCATTCAACCTCAAAACTTGGGGTACATTTTGCCCACTGATAAGGTCTTGGAAGAGCAGTACCCCTGTACCCCCCCACCCCTGAAATCATTTGGAAATGGGATGTGTTTGATACAATGTTTTACAGGGCGGCAGAGTTATCTGTATGCTGAATCTCTATAAAGACTTTATTCTTCTCAATGCCACTCTCCTGGTCTCATTCCCTTATGGATGTGTACAATTATTATTTTATTTTGTATTTTGGGGACTTTGCGCCTTCAGACCCTACCCCTGCACCACCTCAAATTCACCTCCCATATACCTAATAATGAGTGCTCAAAAGGGCACTTCTTGCAAAACAAATTGACAAACAGGGTACATCTGGAAATACATTTTTTGTACACTTTATTTGGACAATTTATACTTTTGATAGCTTTGAAATTCAAGTTACATATGTTTTCCATTGGTCATGTACAATGTATCAAAATTGTTGAACATATAAATAGCTGCGAATCATTTGTAATGGGAAGCAAACTGTTCCACGAGTTCTGCTTTCGGTGGACAGGGCATGTGTGCAATGTTTTGTGGCAATGTATGTGTCCTAGGAACCAAACCATGAACGATTCCATGATTATGCATGTCCAACACAGTCAAAGTCAGATCTTTCACGAAATCGAATTCCATTTCCTGGCATATTGGCTTGGCAACCCACTTTTTTGCTTCTTTTTCCAAAAAGGACATTACTGTTAAGCCAATGCTTTTTGACTTATGCAAACACTTTTCTAAAAAAATGTTCTTGAAACAAATACCGCTGTGCAGAGTGTTAAATAGCAGTATCACATACATGAGTAGCAGCATTGTGCACTTATAGCACTTTAGTTTCCTTTTACCCCTTTTATAATCAAAATAAGTCTTGCAAGTTCAACATGTTTACAAATGGCCGCAAACTTTTTTCGGCAGAAGCCAACGTGAGTAACGCGTTTATTTTTCTCACGTGATTTACAAAAAGTATTAGTCCCTCCCCCCCTCTGCCTCCCCAAAGCTATTCAGTAATAGACAAGCGGACGCCATAAGAATTGAAACGCTGTCCTCTGCAAACAAGCACAAGAGGTGAGCCCGAATGTCCTTAACCGTGCAGTGACAACTTTAAAGTGCTCTAAGACCCTTGTGGTCAGTTAAATTTAATTTGCCGGCGGCGCGGTAGTATGCGCCCAAGCAGCACATTCGAGATTCTCTCGAATAGAACTTTCATAACAGCTAAGGTAGCACATGCTATGTGCATTGCATTTAAATAATTGTGATAATAACAATAAGGTCATGGCAACAGTAAGAGTAGAGAGACTAGTATTATAGTAACAAAGAGCATTTATCAAGTATGCCACTATGTTAATAGAAATTATTACTAATTCTCTCCACAGTGAGACATGCAAGCTCATACGACCGCACACATGCGGCATTCACTTTGCTAGAAATGGCTACTTGCAGACCTTTAGCGCATCAAATGCAACATTTGTTAAGCAACCTACGGATGTGATTTTTAACTTCTAATAGCATCATGCAGATACTTGAGTTTCAGCTGCTACAAATAACATTAGATTTACAACTCCCTTAATCAAAGCGTAGAAATGCATTGAAACATTTGTCTACAATAAGAACAGCGAGAGGATTAAAACAGGTTGGTTTCTAACCGCGCCCTCTTCCTACAGGCATTGCTCTCGATGCTGCCAATGTAAACAGTTCTTATGTGTTTACAACCAACCAAGCGGTACAGAAGCAGAGAATACTGAAGATTCACCTATATCAAGGTGCTTATTGTAAGTTTCTTCTCAGTTTTTTTTAAAATGAGATTTGTTCCTTCTTACGTGTCGATTTAAATATACACGCAGGGTAGTAATTCTCCCTACATATGTTCCCTTTCAATAGGGCTCCTGACAAGGGGTAAAATAGAAGATACCCTACAACTCTAGCTCCGTGGTCCATAATAATATATTTCGACCACAGGTGGGTGCTTCGTTCTTGGCATAGTAATCTGGCCATCACCTTGAAAATAACTGAAAGAGTACAGACCGTTCTGTAATGTAATACATGTACTATTTATGTTTTTAGATTTGACTTTTCGTATGAAAAAAAGGGGTGAAGACTTTAAGCTTCCAAAAAATCATCACTGTCCTGAAGATGGCCCATTAACGATTTCTTAGACTACCGTAGACAACAGTGGTACTAGTGTAAGGGGCCGAAACATATGTCGACCTATAGAAAAACCAATTGTTTTTTCTGATGTCATGTATATTGTCAACAACTAATATGCCAAAAGAATATATAAATTGTCAAACCCTTATGTCACAGTACGAATGAATTGTTATGAAAGGTATGAGTGGGGTATGAAAAAGCCTATAAATGTACAATTTTTTTTAAAATATGTGGTTTTTAACCAATTATTAAAATGATCTATATCTTCATAATTTAACGGTCTGTGTTAAATAAATTGCTCTCTCAAAAAAGTACTCACTGTAGATTTACGCAACAGTACCTTAGCACCTGCATCTGTGTTGTCGAAAGACCTTAGAGAAAGGGGTAGTCAGTCTGTTCTGTTTCCTTGTCCCTTGAGAATCTCCCTGTTTACAGACTAGACCCCCCGATAACAAAAAATTTGGGAGTACCCATTGTTATAATTACTTCTTTTTCCAAAGGCCATTTCGTAACGAAGCATCCCAAATTTTCCAGCAGTTCCAGATTGTTGTCTGCCTATGTTCTCGTTATGCGCTAATAACGCAATTAGTGTGCGGGGGTCCATACCCTGTATACCGAAATGCAATCTCTTCGGCCAGTACTTTAGGCACATATTGTGGAACACCTCCAAATCTCCTTTGTGACAGAATTCTGTGAGTCCCTTCAGATCTCTTGATAGAGTTTTATCAAACATGTTCTTCTCAAGAGTTTTGTGTGCAGGTGAAGATGGAACCAACCACTTCTTCTTGCATTCCTGCTCCTCCGATAAAGGTCCATGTTCACATTTGTGAAAATGTCGGTTTTCTGTCCACGATTGAACGTTGGAGCAGTGGTGCATGAATGAGCACCATTTTTCAATTAGAATTTCCACAGACCCATCACAAGTTTTGGAGCACCACCATAGATGGCTGCTGAAAGACTGGGACCACTGCAAAATATTTTCAGAACCCTTTTTTACCAACAGCTGTGACTTTTTTATTGATTGATTTAGCTAGGTGACAGACATCAAATTGATGTTGAATGTTTGGAAATTGGTCGCGCATGACCTTGGCAATTGAAAAATGTCTGTCGGTGGCTATGAGGTCTATTTGCATTCCCATCGATTGGAGACCTTGTAGGGATTTTATAAAATCATGTTTCTTCATGGCCACAGAAGAATTACATTCGGACGCCTGCACAACCTATTTTTAGTGTCCATGTCCTGAAAGTGGTATGTGCAGTACTTTGCAGAAAAATCGGAGCTGTCACACTGTCCATCGCCAGCTAGCCTGAACCGTTTGCCTGATAATGTCCCTTCATTTGACATTTGTTCAATTTTCCAGGCTTCACTGATAGCAGGGAATAGAAATTCACATTGATATTTGAAATACTGCGTTTTAGCGAGGAACTGAAGTCCTACAAATGTACAGAAACTGGACAACTTACTAAAGCTTAAACCACTGAAAAGCAATGCTGCTGCACACAGTAGGTTTCCAGCTGGCACTTTGCCCAGCATCGGTTGAGCAGACCATGAAAATGGTGCATGGAGCAGGGCATAGGTGGCTTTGATTTTCAGATTTGTGCCTTGTGATACACGAGTAACATTCACCAATGGCTTCCCGCATTCTACCCCCCTCACTGGATGGACACATTTCAGCATTAGTATAATCTGTACTAGGCAGCTGTCGAGTACAATGGGGGTGGTTCCGAGTTTGGAGGCAGCCATGGTGCTACAAGTACCATGGCTGCCTCCAAACTCGGGTCCGGGTAGTTGGAATGGGGATTTACCGGGACATTCCAACCTATGCGGACCCGGTAAGTCCCCATTTCGAAAACCATTCCCCATTCCCATTTGAGAATAAAACTAGCTGGCCCTAGTGGGACTCCCTAACGGGCCTCGGAATGTGGCGGTAAGGGGTTAATGGCACCGCCATCCTTACCGGTGCAGTTAACCCCCTACCGCCATACTCGGAATGACCCCCAGTGTATTTGTGCTCCTTTAGTAGACTATCGTCCTGCGTGAATGTGGTTTTAACTCAACTGTGGTGGACATATCCGGCAAACTGCCCACACTGAAGTCTAGATCTTTGGCAAGTTCCTCGGTGAATTCCGTTGAGGCTTCTGTCTCTCTTATTTCATCTTTTGTTAATTGCTCAAGAATTGGAGAAACCATCAATATCGATGGTTTATTGGGTGGCCCTTTTTGTGCAGGTGTAGATTGTGTGATGGGGTTAGTGACTAATTCAAAAGCATCTTCCCTATATTCAGTTTCATCTTCATTTTGTCCAGTTCTCGCATTGTAGCAATGGTCCAAAAACACTTTGCTTGCTTCGCTGGTCACATTCCATTTATTTTCTGGCAATTGGGCATAAGCAGCTCGAGTGTGCTTATTGACTGGAACACGCTACGCCTCAAATAATAGTTGCTCCATGGTGAGATCTGTTTGGCAAGCAGCATCCTTGGTTTGATATGTTGTCTGTGTGCTCATAGTTCTTATGCTTCTGGCCTCTAGGAGATGGGTTGTAAAAATATGTTCAATGTAATTCCAACATGCAGTATATAGCACTTTAGATAAAAAAAAACATGTTATGAAGACAACACCAGCACAAAACACTTTTTGCAAACGAATGTGTGTAATTTACCCTTGTTTTCTTGTATTTCTGTGCAATCATCTTCGTCTGTGCAAGCGTCTTATTCAGTGTGACGACATCACCAGCAAGCTGGTCCACCACCTCTGATCCATGTGCCTCCTCTTCTAATTCACCTCCTTGTATACATCCCTTGAATCGAATATTCATTTAAAAAAAACTAAAAATAAATCGTATTCGGAATCAAATTCGTTCAACGCACATGTCACTTACATACATACATACCGTCGTAAACAGTGTACGTCATTTAGTCAAAATAGACATTTTGAATTTCACCTGATTGATGGCAAGCGCACTCGATCAGAGATCACCATGTAAAAATAACTTATTATAATGTTGCACTGATGTGTTTGGCATTGCATTCTGCAGTGAAGCAGTTGGCATTGCATTCTGCATACCTCAGACTCGGGAACAGCTCCTAAGGATGATGTAACTAGTCGAGGTACCATCATCACCATGTAACTGTCAGGTTTCGTGGGATTTGGTTGAATGTGGTAGAATGAGGATATGATTAACATAAAGTATGGTTTGGGCCTTAACTTTCTGTGCAGAGTGTGGAGAGCTTCCCAAGTCAAAATGGAGACTTCCAAAAGGATCAGTGATTGGTCAGAAGTAACAGAAAGGCATTGTTGGAACATTCTAAACCGCCTTTCATTGTCAGAAGCCCAGCTGGAAGGTCCTATGTTTGAAGCTCTTAAGATTTAGAAAACTTTAGTTAGGCCCTTGTGCCTAAAATTAGTTATTTTGGTTCTGGAAGGTGTTGGAGATTTAAGAAGAAACTTAGAAAACGTTCCGGTGAAAGAAAGAAGCAAGCTAAGTGAATTCATTATCTTTTATGGATCTTTGTGATTTTCAAGCAGGAGTTAAATATTAATACCATTAATTAACTTGTTCCTGTTTTTATTAGTTTTTGTTAAAATAGTAGTTCATTTCGTTCTTTCATGAATCTATTTTTGAACTTCTAGAACTGTATTTAAATTTACTGAACTGCGTCACATTTTTTGCAACTGGCTAGTTGGAGTGTGGAGGTCTGTTTATCATTTTAGCGTCGTGTGTTTTTTCGGCCGTATAAAATATTGAGTATTGTACCTTTTTTCGGTAACAGTGCTTTTATTTAGCGTCGGACTAGCGTTAGAAATCTTACACTGTCTGCGCAAGTGACAGTGTGGTAGCCACGCGACTCTGAAGCGTTATGTTTAATTTACTAACATTCTAACCTGGCGCGTGATCATCACTGGGCTGCCTCTTGAAGGATTAGTGTCCGGAACTGAGGACTTTCTCCTTCCTGTTTGAACACTTCATATTAAGAAGAGTGGAATACTATTCATTTACGCATGCGCCCATGCCAGTTTCATTTTTGAACTCATTTCCTTGTTTTTGTGCGCTTCCATTTTAGAAGGAGTAAACAATATCTTCACGCATGCGCATATTCTGGTTAAAAGAACGCTTCTTTTATGAGCGATCATCTTTGCCAGCAAAAGATCCAATTAATGAACACTTTTATATATTCAGGAAACAAACAATTTTAACTTGAATAGCCAGAGTGTCATTTTTGGAATTGGTATTGAAGCAGCTAGAAATCATCAATACAAACTACATGTATAATATTTCCAGCGGGTTGTTTGGGTAAATGACATTGGAACTGCTTGAAGATTAACTCATTAAACTGAGAGAGATTAGCAGCTTTTTCACAACCGAATTGAAGAAATTAGTAAGAGCATCTGAGACTCTATTTTTCTGTTTTCTTCATTTGAATTCACACACACGTCCTCTAAGTTATTCACAGAGGATAATCAGGTATGGTGGCGTGTTTATTTACTTAATATTATAACGAGAAGTCAGAGCCAAGGAATTCAAAGGTTAGTGACTAAAGTGAATTTGTTGTTATTTTCACCAACAGGTTGACAGATAAAGAAGCTGAGCAAAACCTGAAGTTTATTATTTTGTCCCATTTTCCCCCTTTCCCTTGGGGGTGCTCTCAACTGAACTGTTTGATACCAGTTAAGAGGTTAGCATCCAAAGGGGACTGCGGGGGTTCAGCAGCTTCCGGGGACAACATCAGATTTGAGAAAGCCTGACAGTATGAAAGGCCAGAAAAAATAGTCCTCCTAAGCTGTCATGAACCCCGAGTTCTCAATGGAAGCGTTAAGTGTTTTAGTGAGGGAATTACAGGAAGAATTAAAGGTGGCATATCAAGAGAATAAAAAATTAGGACAACGAGTAGATGAGTTAAGTGAAAAGATGGCACAGACGCAGGGAATTGGGAGAGAAGAATTTCCCCCGGAATTGGTAAGGGTTGGTGAGGAGAGAGGTGTGGGTAGAGGTGATGGGGCAGAGGGAGGTTTTAGGGCATTAGTTATGCCAGTACCTTTGGCAGCTCCAGAGCGTTACTACGGAGATTCAAGTAAATTTCAGACATTTGTAACCCAATGTGAGTTGCACTTTCTTAGTAGGCCCGAACTATTTCCTTCTGATGCTTCCAAAGTTACTTTTATGATGTCTTATTTATCTGGAGAGGCTTCTACTTGGGCAGGTTTATTGGTCAGGCAGAAGAGTTTATCTTTAAAAAATGTTTCTCTTTTTATGGAAGAATTTAAGAAAATGTTTGATAAAAGACAAATGTCCTTAGAAATTGATGGTGAATTATTAGATTTGCGTCAAGGAAACAGAGACTTGGTTACATATATCACACAGTTTAGGTCTTTGGTTTTAGAATCCCAGTGGCCAGCAGAGAAGAGGTCTTCTCTTTTTTATAGAGGCCTCAAGGAGGAGTTGAAGGATGCCTTGTCCAGTGTAGTCCAACGCCCTTCTTCTTGTGAGGAATTGATTGATTTAGTAGTTCAGTTGGACTATCGTATAAGTGAAAGGAAAGCAGAAAGGCGTCGTTGTACTCAGGGGGAGGTGAGGTCAGTCATTAGAGGAGAGCGTTCAAAGCTTGAGGTGGGTAGTAAAGAAGTGAAACCAAGGGTGAATGATCAACAAATTAGAATAAAAGGTCCTTTATCAAAAGAGGAAAAAACTAGGAGGCGTGAGAATAATTTGTGTTTATATTGTGGTAGGGGCGGTCATTTTTTAGGAAATTGTCCCTTTACACCCAAAAAATTTTCATCAGCCGGAGGAAAAGCACAGCAGGTTGCAAATACAGTTCAGTCAGCGGTTCCACACATAACTGTAAATGTATCCTTGTATTTGAAGGAGGAAAAGAAAGGGTATGGACCGGTAGTGATTGATTCAGGAGCCACCGGGAACTTTATGGATTGGGGAGTAGCTAAGGCATTGGGAATACCACTAGTGAGGAAGGAAGTTGTGGAACAGGTTCGGGCTGTAGATGGAACTTCTCTTTCATCAGGTCCTATAACTCATGAAACTGGTGTCTTGGTTATGGAATTACTTGGAGGTCATAGAGAAGAAATCTCATTTGATTTAATTGATACACCAATTTTGAAAATAATTTTAGGCATGCCATGGCTAACCTTGCATAATCCTCACATTGATTGGAGTAGACGAGTGGTAGAATTACAGTCTAGTTTCTGTTTAGAAAATTGCCTTTTGAAAGGTAATCCTGGGAGGGAAGAAACACAAGGTTTAGTTTCCTCTTTTCTGACTGATGCAGGTATTACAGGACATAATATAGGAGCGGTGTTAGGACATCTTCCGGAGTGTTATCAAGGGTACAAGGAGGTGTTTGATGAAAAGGAGGCAGGAGAATTACCTCCACATAGGAGTTTTGACTGTAAAATTGATTTGGAGCCCGGGGCGGTTTTACCAAGTAGTCGAGTGTATGCATTAACTGAAAAGGAGAATGATTATCTTAAAGAGTACCTTGCAGAAAATTTGGCTAAAGGTTTTATTCGTCATTCTCAATCTCCAGCCGCATCTCCATTATTTTTTGTACCAAAGCCAGATGGGTCTCTCAGAACATGCATTGATTATAGAGCTGTGAATAGAATTACAATCAAAAACAAGTATCCTCTCCCTCTAATTTCGGAAATCTTGAATCAGGTCCAGGGAGCCACAATTTCTTCCAAACTAGATTTACGTGGTGCCTATCATCTAGTGAGAGTCCAGGAGGGTGATGAGTGGAAGACGGCATTCAAAACCCGATTTGGACTTTATGAGTACTTGGTGATGCCTTTTGGTTTATGCAATGCTCCAGCTGCCTTTCAATTCTTTATGGATGAAATTTTAAGAGATTTTTTAGATATATTCGTAGTAGTATATATTGATGATATTTTGATTTATTCTCAGGATTTAGAGTCTCATAAAATTCATGTGGGAAAGGTTCTACAAAGACTCAAAGAGAATCATTTGTTTGCTAAATTAGAAAAATCTCAGTTTCATACTAATTCAGTGGAATTTTTAGGATACATTGTTTCTCCCAAGGGATTGGAGATGAATCCGAACAAAGTTCAAGCCATCACGGATTGGCCAACACCAACGAAAGTAAAAGAAATTCAAAGCTTTTTAGGTTTTGCGAATTTTTATAGAAGATTTATTGAAGGATTTTCTCGATTGATTACTCCCATAACAAAACTTTTAAAGAAAGGTGCCAAATTTGTGTGGTCGACAGAGGCAGAGGAGGCATTTCAAGAATTAAAGAAAAGGTTCAGTTCGGCCCCTATTTTAATTCATCCAGATCCATCTCAGCCTTTTTATGTAGAAGCGGATGCATCGAATCTTGCCATGGGGGCTGTTCTTTCTCAGAGACATCGAGAGACCGGACAACTTCATCCAGTGGCTTACTATTCTAAAAAATTCTCTATGGCAGAACAAAATTATACGATCTCAGATCGAGAATTATTGGCAATCAAGTTTGCTTTTGAAGAGTGGAGGCATTTTTTAAAAGGAGCAAGACATACAGTGACTGTGTTAACAGACCATAGAAATTTGCTTTTTCTGAAATCAGCCAAGACTCTCACACCAAGGCAGTTAAGATGGTCATTGTTCTTTGCTGATTACGATTTTGTAGTGACATTTAAGCCAGGTAGGCTTAATGGAAAGGCTGATGCTTTATCACGTCAATTTCCTGGAAGTGAGATGGAATCAGAAAAGGAGATGATATCCATTATCGATCCATGCTGTTTTATTTCTGCCGGAATACAGAAAATTGAGGATGTTGAGGAAGAAGTTCGAAAGTCCATGTCAATTGCACAAATGGAGGAATGGGTCCGAAAGGATCCGGTTCGAAAAATTGAGAAAGGATTGCCGTTCTTTGAAAATAAACTTTACTTACCTATTTTGGAATTGAGAGAGAGAGTAATAAGAGACTGTCATGAATCTATGCTGTCCGGACACCCAGGTTTTAGAAAGACGCTAGAATTGGTCAGGAGGAGCTTCTGGTGGGAAAAAATGCGTCAGGACATCTTAAATTTTGTAAAAACTTGTGCTATTTGCGCTCAAATGAAGAGTCAAACCGGAAAACCAGTCGGGTTGTTGGAGCCGTTGCCTATTCCACCTCGTCCTTGGCATACAATTTCCCTGGACTTCATTACAGATCTTCCTTGTGACAAGGGTTGTACATCTATTCTAGTTGTGGTGGACCTCTTGTCAAAAGAGGCTCACTTTGTTCCAATGGAGGGAGAGGTTACTGCAGACAATTTGGCCAAAGTCTTTTTGCGAGAAATAGTTAGACTGCATGGTCTGCCTAATCAAATCATCTCAGATAGAGGTCCTCAATTTATTTCTAGATTTTGGAGGGTTTTTTGTAAGGATTTGGGTGTGGAAGTCAGTTTATCATCAGGTTATCATCCCGAGACCAATGGACAAGTAGAAAGAGTAAATCAAGAACTGGAGAAGTATTTGAGGTGTTATCTACAGGCAGGGGAAGAATGGGTGGATTTGATTTGGCTTGCCGAATTTGCTTATAATAATTGTGCTAAAGATTCAACTAACATGTCTCCATTTTATCTTGGAAGAGGTTTTCACCCACGGTTTTTAAGTTTTGAAATTACTGAAGAGTCAGAAAATCCTGGAGTTGAGGTTCGATTAAAAACTATGAGAAAAAATTTGGAAAGAGCAAAAAGGGTACTTTTCGATAGTAAACAGAAGTACAAAAGATTTGCAGATCAAAAAAGGAGGTTGGGTCCTAAATATAAGGTTGGTGACTTGGTTTGGCTTTCGACGAGACATTTGAGAATTAAGGGCAAAAACAAATTTACTCCACGTTTTGTAGGTCCATTTAAAGTAGAAAAGATAATCAATCCAGTGTCAGTACGGTTAAAACTACCTACTTCCTTGAAAATACATCCAACTTTTCACATTAGTCTATTAAAACCTGTGATTCCGGGGACTAGAGTTGTACATCCACCTTCACCAGTTCAGTTAGAGAATTCATCCGAAGAGTTTGTGGTGAAAAGAATTGTAGATTCCAGGAGGTTAAGAGGGAAACTACAATATTTAATAGACTGGGAAGGTTTCGGACCTGAGGAACGTACATGGGAAGATGAGGTGAATGTGCATGCACCACAATTAGTCTCAAAATTTCATAGAAAGTATCCTTCTAAAGTTGGCCCTGGGACAGGGCATTAAGGGGGGGGTACTGTCAGGTTTCGTGGGATTTGGTTGAATGTGGTAGAATGAGGATATGATTAACATAAAGTATGGTTTGGGCCTTAACTTTCTGTGCAGAGTGTGGAGAGCTTCCCAAGTCAAAATGGAGACTTCCAAAAGGATCAGTGATTGGTCAGAAGTAACAGAAAGGCATTGTTGGAACATTCTAAACCGCCTTTCATTGTCAGAAGCCCAGCTGGAAGGTCCTATGTTTGAAGCTCTTAAGATTTAGAAAACTTTAGTTAGGCCCTTGTGCCTAAAATTAGTTATTTTGTTTCTGGAAGGTGTTGGAGATTTAAGAAGAAACTTAGAAAACGTTCCGGTGAAAGAAAGAAGCAAGCTAAGTGAATTCATTATCTTTTATGGATCTTTGTGATTTTCAAGCAGGAGTTAAATATTAATACCATTAATTAACTTGTTCCTGTTTTTATTAGTTTTTGTTAAAATAGTAGTTCATTTCGTTCTTTCATGAATCTATTTTTGAACTTCTAGAACTGTATTTAAATTTACTGAACTGCGTCACATTTTTTGCAACTGGCTAGTTGGAGTGTGGAGGTCTGTTTATCATTTTAGCGTTGTGTGTTTTTTCGGCCGTATAAAATATTGAGTATTGTACCTTTTTTCGGTAACAGTGCTTTTATTTAGCGTCGGACTAGCGTTAGAAATCTTACACTGTCTGCGCAAGTGACAGTGTGGTAGCCACGCGACTCTGAAGCGTTATGTTTAATTTACTAACATTCTAACCTGGCGCGTGATCATCACTGGGCTGCCTCTTGAAGGATTAGTGTCCGGAACTGAGGACTTTCTCCTTCCTGTTTGAACACTTCATATTAAGAAGAGTGGAATACTATTCATTTACGCATGCGCCCATGCCAGTTTCATTTTTGAACTCATTTCCTTGTTTTTGTGCGCTTCCATTTTAGAAGGAGTAAACAATATCTTCACGCATGCGCATATTCTGGTTAAAAGAACGCTTCTTTTATGAGCGATCATCTTTGCCAGCAAAAGATCCAATTAATGAACACTTTTATATATTCAGGAAACAAACAATTTTAACTTGAATAGCCAGAGTGTCATTTTTGGAATTGGTATTGAAGCAGCTAGAAATCATCAATACAAACTACATGTATAATATTTCCAGCGGGTTGTTTGGGTAAATGACATTGGAACTGCTTGAAGATTAACTCATTAAACTGAGAGAGATTAGCAGCTTTTTCACAACCGAATTGAAGAAATTAGTAAGAGCATCTGAGACTCTATTTTTCTGTTTTCTTCATTTGAATTCACACACACGTCCTCTAAGTTATTCACAGAGGATAATCAGGTATGGTGGCGTGTTTATTTACTTAATATTATAACGAGAAGTCAGAGCCAAGGAATTCAAAGGTTAGTGACTAAAGTGAATTTGTTGTTATTTTCACCAACAGGTTGACAGATAAAGAAGCTGAGCAAAACCTGAAGTTTATTATTTTGTCCCATTTTCCCCCTTTCCCTTGGGGGTGCTCTCAACTGAACTGTTTGATACCAGTTAAGAGGTTAGCATCCAAAGGGGACTGCGGGGGTTCAGCAGCTTCCGGGGACAACATCAGATTTGAGAAAGCCTGACAGTAACACAGTACTTGTTTTAGAATGGATGAAAACAGCAAAATTGAACAGAGACTATCGGTTGCAGACATTTGGTACATATATATAAAAACGCATAAATGATACTCAATGTAAACAAATGGCGGGATACATAAACTATTTCATATTATTTAGAATTCCATGTATAATACATTTGTCTAATCATAAAACTACCTGATAGGCGCTCAAAGTGGTTGTGGACTCTGGGAAAGAAAAGGATGCAGAATCTAGCTCCTTCATTTTCAGTGAATTGCCACAAAGTGATAAAGTGAAAATTAGATTTGCATTAGATAAGTGGGAAGATCCAACTGTCAATAATATGAACTTCTGCAAGTCTGTATGGCTCACCATTGGTAGACTGGAATTTTCGGTGTTGTCACCATTATCTAGGATCTGTGCTTCAGTCAATATACTCTTCTAAAAGAATTGAAATGTGAAGCAACCAATTACGATAAGATTATGCTTATTTCAAAGTGCACTATTGCATAGTCATCTCTGATGCTCACAAAACCAGGAACAGATGTCTAGCAAAATGTGGTATAGTTCTAAAGTAATACAATCTGGTAAATATGCAAGGTTTAGTAAGAAACAATGACACCGAAAGCACCAATCCGTTAATGTATTTATCTGTTCGGTACCCCAAGGCCTACAGCTAATTCATCATTTACAGCTAATCCATCAACGTGAACTCACCTAGTCCTGCGTGTACATTAAGAGAGTTGAAATTGCATTCGAAAACGTTTGTGTACTGCGATGGGTTGTACATATCCGGGGCAAAGTGCAGGCTGCATATGCAGTATTTATCGCCCTTCAAGTCCCTCGATACTTCCAGTTCTAGTTTCAAGCTCACCCGGCGCAAATCCACAATATCTGACCCATTCTCTTATTCAATCTATATTCCTCTGGAATGTATGCATTATTGTGCCCTCAGGTTTGGAATGGGTCTTAGAACGGCAACTGGCAACCATACACGCAGGCATTCTTGAAAAATCTGTTAAAAAACAGACATATAGTTACAATAATGTTTTACACAATTGTGTGATAGGGATGGAATTATATCACAATGTTTCTATGCAATGTTTGTTTTGGTCACAGAAGCAAAACCTGTGTAGCGTAGTCGACTATACAAAAGGGTAACTTTCATACAGAATTGATTGAGATGACGCAAATCGTAACGTGTTAGTCGTCCGTTGAATGTACTTTCTTGCATCAAAAGGAAACATGCTTATAGATATGGTCCGCGAAGGATGCAATTCTATCACAATTGACACTCTTAACACATGCTATATACCGAGAACAGAACCAATTAAATAGAAGACAATGGTAAAGGCAATGAGATGAATGAACATTAGACTAGTGAGTACATTCGTTTGAAATAGATAGTATTTTACAGAGATCAAAAAGAGACGATCAGGTGACCTGCACTTACCTTGACTAACATTCGATGAGATTCAGCAAGCCAGGTAGTTAGTAGCAGGACAAAAGGTAGCGCAATCCGGAGTTGACTTTCAGTCCTCACAGATGCTCACAGGTAGCACGATCACAAGTTGACTTCCAGTGCTCACAGATGCTCACAGGTAGCACGATCGTGAGTTGACTTCCAGTGCTCACAGATGTCAGGATAAATATCAAGGGGTTTATAAAGAAATAGAAAAGCGGGTGTGTATGTGAATGAGTGATGTGTTTATGGCATGGGCTTATGTGGATTGAAGGGGCGTGGTCTGCATCAAGGCAACAGGCCTGCAGACACTGGGTCTGGGGATGCCCTGAGTACAATGGCCGCTTTCCGGAAGATAACTTTGAAGTGTGGAAGGTGTAGCGCACCTCAGACGTCCCCATCCTCCAGCACCCTTGGGAGGGCAGGGCCCAGGTGCGAACTGCCATTGAAACTGCAGGGAGGATGGATGCCCAAGAGGCATTGAGAAAGGGGCCTGAAAAAACTGCTGAATGGAGACGACACACTTATGAGGACATCCTGCCAGTCTAAGGAAGGAGGGGTTGTTTTGCCTCATCACTGGTGCCAGAAGAGAAATCCTGGCAACAATAGAAGAGGGCCTACTGCAGGACCCGGTCCGAATCCATTTTGTATAAACTCCGACTCCATCTTGGAGTAGACCACATTCAGATTAATGTGAAGCCTCCTCTCCCCTTTTCCAGGGCCGCGAACACAGCTGGCCTCCACATTTTACTCCCCCTGAACCTGTGCCAGACAAACTCATTTCACACGGATGTACTGGCTTGAATTGTTGCTAGCAAACTGTATTCTTTTATGCTTCCACTGAGCGCATCTGCCTTGTGTGTGACCGGGCCAAATGCTGCCCTGCAACCCATCCATCTCCACAAAACTGCTCTTGAGCCTTTCACCCCGTCCTGTGGAAGTTATCGCATGGCTGCCCCATGTGCCCATAGATTCTTACTTTGATGTAGCAGAAATGTGAGCCTTATCCACTGACCGCCCTAGAGTGCCCCCAATATAACCTATCCACAAGTCCTCATATATTTTGCTAAGACCAACACGTGTCACTTCACTCATTCTTGCCTGATGGCACCGGGACAAATACATCTCGAATGTAATCCTCTAATCACACACCAGGAGAGTAAGACTACTGCACCCCTTACCCCTGCAAAGGCCTCGAAATGAAACATCTTTATATGTATCCCCACATTCTAGGGCTGTACACGATTTGCATTATTCATTGTGTGTCTGAAAATGTTATGTACTTTGGAAAGTTAGGAGTGACCAACACCCGCGGAATTGACCTGACCTTCACATCGGCCAGATGAGTGCGGCCGACCCACGCGCAGCAGAGATCTCTGTGTGCTGACTTTACATAAAGCCTTTATACTTCTCTCAACCACTCTCCCAGTCTCATTCCCTTCTGGATGTGTCCATTTACTAAAGCTTATATTTGTATTTTGGGGACTCTGTACCCACACCAGCCCTGCCAGGACAAGTTAGCGTGTCCTTGATTCACTGAAAAATGGAAACAAATATTCATAAAAGTTCAATTGTATTTTATTCGGTTGCTGATGTTGATGTCACACATGTACTAAACATTGTACACTTCATGTACACTTCGGTGTTTCTACACAGTGTGGGAAAATCCCCTGTACTGTCCGCTGTCGCTGGGGAATTTGGCGCGAACGGCTCCAACAACACATGCCGATATTACTCGTCGAACGCGGTGTCCAAGCTTCCCATAAAGCCACCATGGAAACGAACGATAGGCCACCAGCCTGTACCACGTGTGGAAGAGAAACATAAAAGCTGTAACTTTAAATGAACATAAGTGTACAAACCTTAGTTGAACATGCAAACTTGTATTCTATGGCATAGTTGCCAGTACAAATGTTACTTCATGGATCAATGAACTTGGGCATTAAAGTGTAGACACATCACATAAGTGAACACCCATGCAATCCATAATGTTTGGGCGACAGAAATATTGTTTCTTGGTTCTACATGAAAGACACATAAGATGACCACCATGATTTGAACAGAGCGCGAGAGAACTAATGAATTGCCAGACTACATTCATTTGGCAGTGATAGATCAAAGTTACGACAATATGGGAGACATCCATGTCCTAAGTTAAATCACATCTAGAGCACACTTACTTGTTAATTGGATTGCGAGGGCGAACTGTTGCTCGAAGTTCGTACATAAGCACCATCATAACCCTCAACACGGACCTTGTGAGGCGGGCTGCCCTGCAGTCATGCAGCTCGGAAACGCACAGCAGTGGTGTGTCTTCTTCCGATATGTAGGCCAGGCATCCAGAGTTTTCGCGGCAGCAGCAGTTCTCTACCTCGGTTGGCATGACCTTGCACTGATTGCAGGTACACCACGTGGAGACGTCGTCCATGCGACTAGGCTCAGGCTCTTGATTGGGTGATTCATCTTCCCAACTGTTGTCCGAAGCCCCATCGTTTCCGCATCTTTCTCTTTCCACTAATTCCGCCTCAGAAGACTCCAGCTCGTACTGGTAGGGCATTATTGATGCCATCATACGACAAAATTAAAATAGATAGTAATGCTGGCATTAGTATCTGTTTGCACGGGCTACGAGCAAGGAGGATAGCTGAACAGAGCAGAAACAAGTCACAGTTTATTCGAAGAAAGACCTTGAAACGACTGAAAAAGCAACTCTGATGTTGTCTGATGAGAGGCAGTCTGTTTATACTTCTTGATGAAAGAGGCGTCCTGCCATTTCCATGGAGACACGCCATTAGCAGAGAATGTTGACACGAAACGTGCATTTGCATTGCTAAATGGGCCGTACGCGTTGAGTGATGTCAGCTTCAGGGGCGGGGACTAAGATTTAGTGCCGATAGGGTACTTGAGTTTAGGCCGATGCAGCAACGGATAAGATTAGCACAAAATGGCCATGCCCTGCTGCCTGATTTTGCATTTGTAAAAGTGAGGAAAACCACAAAAGTGCATAGGAAATATTTTTTCGATAGATCAACGTATGCTTAAAAACACATGCCCGAACACTTGGGACAATAATATTTTGGAGCGCACTACTCCTTTAAGTCTTTATTTCCTTAGTTTAGCAGCCTTGCTATAATAGTGCAGGGTGCCCCGGTTTAGGGATAAGGGTGCGGGTGCGAGTTAGCCAGGGTGCGATGTGCCCTTTCTACCAGAAAATGTTCAGAGAATGAAGCCGTGGCAAACAGGGATCTGAGGAGCGCCTCTCTGCAGTGCTCCAGATAAGATTTTGAGGTGGGAATATTGTATGGGAGGATAGGTCCAAGGGACACCCCGCCCCTGCAGCCCCCCCCCTTGTGAAGTCCATGGCTCGTTGGGGGTCCCCCCTGCCACCAGGGTCCAGGTGGCGGGTGGGCCACTGGCTGAAACATTGACCAAACATGCTGTATTACGCTAGGCCCTGGAAACCATTTTGTGAAACCAGAATGACATGAGCCCCTGTGTGCCGCAGCACGGCCCTCACCCTTGGAGAGTCCTCACCGGTCCCTGCGGCCACAGCTCCCTGGCAGATCCGCTGCGAGCCCGTTCCCACGAACAGACGGACATGAGCTAGTGCTAGACGCAAACACTGTAACATTCACCTTCCGCAGTCTATCACTGTCCACAGTATGACCCGGCCAGCATGGCTGGGGTGGAAAAGAACTGTAAAATGGTCCCCCGACAAAAGTAGAGCCCCCAAATACTAATGAGCAAACTGCCTGTGATGAAACTCTTCTCTCCATGACCTTTGGATAAAACATGTAACCTCCATGAAGATGGCAGAATGCGTGTTCATGTGGCATTCTGGTTGAAGTACCCACATCCCCGTAGCTATGCGCAAATGGTAAAAGTGTCCCGGGGTTTTTCTGTTATATGTTTCGCTGAGAAGAATGTACTCCAAGGTCCTATGCCATAACTGAACTAATGCTGCTAGAGTGCAAAGGAAGACAAGTGCAACCACATTGGGAGCGCATGTAAATTGTGTACGAAAATGCACAGAATGTATTTGAATGTCCAAGCTCACCATGTGTCACTGCCATCAGTCTCATTGGACAGTTGTTCCTGCGTGCTCCACCAACCTTAATACTACCTCGCTTACCATGCATGCATAAAATGTAACAAAATGTCGTGGTTGTTAAATACTTAACATATAGTTATCAATTGCAAAATGGGTATAGGTAAGACGTTTGAAATGGCCATGTAAAGGCACCAACAATGTAGAAACATAAGCTTTGAAAAGACTCAATGATTATTGTACATTATAGGAATGTTTATGCCTCTTTCACATAATCTGCAACACACAAGGAAAATACTATTGTGGGCATATCCAAGGCCATTCTCCCTTCCTCCCCATTGAAGCCTGCCAGCGGAAAGCAGAGGCCTGTGCTGCTCTGCCTCACGGCGACCGGTACGCTCAGAAGTGCGCATTCCACAGAGAGAGGGTACGGGACCCCGGTAGGGACAGCTAGCAAGGGAGGAAAGGGATTACAAATTGAGCTGTGAATAGAGTGTTGCCTATTGG
Organism: Ambystoma mexicanum; assembly: GCF_040938575.1. NCBI lineage: Eukaryota > Metazoa > Chordata > Amphibia > Caudata > Ambystomatidae > Ambystoma > Ambystoma mexicanum. The sequence goes on from NC_090922.1 coordinate 297,264,121, forward strand.
TGTGTACGCATCACATGTGTCAGAACATATTTGTCAAGATGAATGTGTAAAAGTGGTAAAAAGTGCATAATTATGGTGTGGTCATGGTAAGTGTGACCAGAAGAAATTTTACGGGGAAGAGCCCGATGCAGTAAAGTGACTATTTTTTTAATAAAAGTGCTGAAGATATTGGTGGTGTACAAAGGGTGGTTTGCTTTTGTATGTGCCCCCTAAATTATACGGAATAGAGGCTGTGCACGCCCATTCTCATATTGCCCAGGTGGCGGAAACACATACAGGTCCCTACACGCAGAGATACACAAATACATAGATATATGTAGTGATATATATACATATATATATATATATATATATATATATATATATATCGAGCAACCACGAACCATGGGGGCAGAGACACCATTGGCCCATATTTGTAAGAATCTACCTGGGTACGCTGAGCGTATTAAGAAATATCACGATCAGTGGATTACAGAACTAAAGGGGGAAGGGTTACCCCAAATATGGCCAGAAGGGGGATCGTTTGACAAGAGTGTCCTAGATATGGTAGCTACATGCATTTGTTTAAAATACAACAGGAAGCAGTTACATAATAGGAGAGAAATATTAGATCTATGGAGATTGTTTGAAGAAGTACCCCCTCCCAAAAAAAGAGAGCTAGGTACTGATTTGCCATCTACTACTGACAACCCATTGTTGATACCAAAAGACGACAAGGTATTGCAAGAAGGGGAACCACCAGTAGAGGTAACTAAATTGTACCCAATATTAAATAAACCAGTGCCTGCAGAAGGATACAGTGATCCCACAGAGGTGCCCCCAACATCAGTCACTGCAACTCGAGGGCCAACGGTACACCAATAGTAAACATAGAGAAACTAACAGAAGACCTACAATCTAGGCTCTCTGTAGCAAAGGACGAGTTCTCGAGGATAAAAAGCATATGTGAACAGACTGGGGCTAACGCCGCTCGGTCAGAGCCGACATCAAGAGCACAGAGTCATGATAAAACAATTGAAGAAGGGTGGAAGAAGGGGGAGATACTGTTCAGAATACAAGAAGAACCAACTCGAATAATTGAGCTAAAGGAAAGGGAAGAGCATATTGACGATGAGATAATGGCCACAGGAGGTAGAGAGGAACTATTGTACGATATAGAAGAGGACTTAGAGGAAAGTGAAAGATTAAGCATGGCGATGGGAGGAAGAAATGAGGGGTTGGATGGCGCATGTTCGGGAAGAACAATGGAAGAAGAATGGACCGGACGACTAAGAAATAGGTTGGGGAAAATGGCGCCACTAGGAAAGAACAGAATGAAGGTGAGTACAGATAAGACAACAAAGGGGAAGTTACAACTCCCACTAATACACAGGGGAGGAAGGAGGCCCAATTACATACCCTGGGCTCAGATGGACAAGGCCAATTTGTTAAAGCTATTACCACCGCTATCAGGAGGGGCAAGCAAGTGGATATATGCATTTGGGAAACACACAGCCGGGGTACCTCTAGCAATAGGTGACGTGAAAAGTCTGCTAGTATCGGCAGTTGGGGATCAAGCTGACAGAGTATGGGTAAAGGCTGGCTTCCCGGGAGTAACGTTAGACTGCGATCGCCATGATGGGGCCTCTTTTAACACAGTACGTGCAAGGGTGTGGGACGCATTAAGAGAGACATTCCCAGACTTGCGGGCAGTCATGCAATGTACGATGAATGATGGGGAAGATGCTATGGATTACATTTTTCGGGTCCAGGAGATGTGAAACGGGCACGCCCTGGTATCAGTCAACCTCATTATTTTACTTTATAATAAAGAGAGGGCTCCCTAAAGAGGTACAAAAGGCACTTGACAAAATTGCAGGTATTGAAGCAAAAGGGTGGCCCGAAATACAGAGCATAATAGTTTACCACTGTAAACGAATAAAGGAGAGGGAAAAGGAGATAGCGCAAAAAAGATTCGCAGACGAGGCAAAGTTAGTACAAACAAAACTGGTGAAGGTCGCTGCAGCAGAAGGCGAGCTCCCACACAGCAGGGAGGGAGAAGAGGAGGGGCTGGGAGCAATACAGGGGAGGATGGCAACGAATTGGGCAGGAGCAGGGCAACTACAGTGGAACGAGCAGGAGCAGAATGGAGGTCCGCAGTGGCAAGATTGGGCCCCTCGAGGGGGACGAGGTGGGTATAGGGGTCGCAGAGGGGGTGGACAAGGGTACGGGGGAAACAGAGGAAATGGAAGGCAAGGTCCCAGAGGTGCACAGGGAAGCTATTGGAACTGCGGGAGGTGGGGGCACTTTTCCAGAGAATGCAGGAGTAGATCGAACAACGGATTTCAAGAGATGGAACACTATGGTATCCCTCACCCGGGAAGCCCATACGGTCTTCCAATGGGACAACAACAGAGGGAACAAGAACAGGGGTAACCAGAGCAAAGGCAAGCGCACCATTACAGAACACAGAATCACCCACAAAACAACGACAATATGCTCTACACCCCAGGCAACCCTTTCGCAACAAATGCCAATGGAGCCCTGGCCCCCTATAGTGGTGTGTCAGTAGTTTCAGGAAACGTCTTCAGCCAGGGGGGAACAATGAGACAACCAGCATAGGACAGCCCACAGAGAACACTTGCGTGTCCTGTACTATCTACTGTGATGCTGGAAATGCATTGGAGGGACAGGGCCTCCCTGTCCTTGTCCTGTAGTCCTTTTTCATATTGTGTTCTGTGTTGTTTACTGCCCAGGAGTCCATGTGGGACTCCTGGCAGTGCCGCTCTACCTAGTTTTGGTTTGGTGTACAGACCCATGGGATACCCTTATGGCACCCATGGGTGGGGGTGCAACCCTGTGCCCCTAGTGTATGTTTTTGGGCACCTGTGTGTGACCCACAGAGCAGGGTATAGGCTGGTGGCAGCACTATGCTGAATGTGACAGGTGCTCTGAGTGTCCTCCATTTGGGGATACCCAGGCCCTGCCATTGGGATCAGTTGATTCCTGATAGGAAACAAGATGGCCCTGTCGCCTCTTGCTCTCTATTGCCTGTTACCTTGTTTTCCCAAAGTCCTGGGAAGCCCTGACTCTGTCCCTTCCCCCCTGACTGGCTGTTGGGTGGAAGTTCCATATATGGTGTTGTTGTGAAGGCCCAGCTAGACTGACTGGAGCCTTCCCAGTGACTGTATGTTGTGGGTACCTCCTGTGGGTGGGACCTGGGTGAATGGAGTGTGTGACCAGTATACACTCCTTGTTGTGGTTGTCTGGTTTCTGGCATGAGAGACAAAGACTGAGACAGCCCTGCCCGAAACTGGCCTGAATGCAGTGTGTAGTGTTGAATGGCTGGGTACTTGTCCCAATCCACATTCCTTGTTGTGAGTGTCTGAAAGGGAGGAGTGTGGCCTGAATGCACTGTGTGCCTGATTGGCTGACTGACTGCATGAATGCCCTTCTGTATGATTGGCTGCTGAGTGTGTGCCAGCAGTGTGGATGAGAGACAGAATAGTATATCTGGGGACCTCTCACCACTGGTAATTGTTCAGAAGCGTTCTGGAGCTCAGTCTCCACTCTAAGAGTAACTGATCCTCGACGCCCAGCTGGAAGAAGAAGACTTTCTGTTGCATTTGCTTCGACCGATCCTAAGGCTGCCGAAATCGTCGAAGACTGACCCGAGAGAGGACCTGGTAAGGCGCCCTCTTCCCGTGCTCCGAGGGACCATCGAGCACCGCTCCATCTTCGCCGAAGCGCCCTTGAAGTCAGACCCTCGAAAGGCTGCCGACCCGAGACGGGACCGTCGAGGAGATCGAAGTGAAGCACCCGGACATCGCCGCTGTCGAAGTCCATTGCCGTCGACCAGGGTTTGCAGGTCTGTGTAACCGCTGGAGGCCCGTCGAAGTTGTGTTGCCCAGCCGTGGGAACCACTTGACGCCGTGCCGCCGCCGACCGGAGCCGCCCGCTCCTTTGCCTAAGAACATTCGAATCGAAGGACTCCCTCGTCCGCACCGTCGACCGCTTTATCCTGCCGGAGAAAGTCGAGGACGACCAACGCGCCCAGGAGAAACCTGCCAGTGGGTTTCCCGCCACCCGAAGACCACAAAGACTCGAACGACTCGACGCCCTTGCTGGGCCCCCGTCTCCACAATCTTTGCGGTCCAGAACTATTGTCACCGAGGTGCCCCGCACGCCTCTTCCTTGCAGGACGCCGACGCTCCGACGCCGACGAGCACCGCTCGGACGAAGCTGCCGCCTCATCGACGCCGTTCACCCGTGTTCTCCGTCGGACGTTCGACGACCTGTGTCTCCCGCTTTAAAGGGCAGGCACTCAAGAAGGGTCGTCGATTCCCCGACGCCGAACGCCGAGTTCCTCGACGCTTCTCGACGCCTCTCGACGATCCGTGACTCCTGCTTGAAAGGGGGTCGCTCAAGAAGGGTCTGTCGACGCCTCTTCGAAGAACTCGACTCCACCAGGTACATTGGGGGAGTAAAAACATTATAGGAGGGAATAAGACTTGCAGAACAATATATGGACTGGGCTTGTGCTATATCTTTATTTTACAGGTTGCCCAGGTGGGGGGATCTCCACACAGAACTGTGTCTAGTGGTAGGGGCCAGTATTCTCCCTATTGCTCAACCATCTTATTTTCTCTCCTCTCTCTATTGCTGGTTTCACTCTATTGATCTGTGTGACATTGTTACAGTATTGTTGATGCACTTTAATGAGATCTAAAACAAAGGGTGGTACCACTTTAGAATTGTATATATTTGCCATTGTTGATTTTCCTAAGTACAAAGTGAGTTATTATGATACGTGTACATAACCTTGAATATTGATAAGGCTTGGGGACTACACTGTACTTAAGAACCAGCCTGCATCACCTCCAGAGAAGCTAGGCCTTGATTGCTCGACCATAGCTACCGAATAGAGAATCTAGGCTGGGGTCCTCTGTGCCTCCCCTCTACCATATAGAGAGCAGAAGTACAGACCACCCCCCAGTGTAGTCCCCAAGCCCCCACAAAGGAATGTCCACACACTGTATTGGTTAGAACACAGTCTTATCAATATTCAAGGTTATGTACACGTATCATAATAACTCACTTTGTACTTAGGAAAATGAACAATGGCAAATATATACAATTCTAAAGTGGTACCACCCTTTGTTTTAGATCTCATTAAAGTGCATCAACAATACTGTAACAATGTCACACAGATCAATAGAGTGAAACCAGCAATAGAGAGAGGAGATTGAGGCCCTGAAAGGCCCAACAATGATAGCAATAGTGAAATGCTGAGCACATATGTCCAACACCGACGTTGTGTCTTTAGGAAACGCGGCTGCGGACGCTGCTGCCAAGGAGGCTTCGTATTTCGAAAGACATGGAACAGGTGAGTACCTATTGCAGCACCAAACGAACAAAGAGCTTCCAGAAGAATACAATGCCATGCCCATATCGCAAATACTAGAGCTACAGGAAGGTGCAAGTTGTGAAGAAAAGATGGTGTGGGAAAAAAGGGGGTGTAGCCAATCAGCAACAGACTTATTGTGGCCCCAAAATAACTCAGGAAAAGTAGTAATGCCCATCAAACTGTTAGAGATAGCATTCCAGCAATTACACTTTCCAGCGCACAATACTAAGCAACACATTGCGGCAGAGTTACAGGAAGATTGGTTTGTGCCATGTCTCCAGGAACACATATCTAGTTTGACAATGGAGTGCACAACTTGCCAAATATATGACTCCGGGATGACCCTACGAACACTCAGGGGGACAATTCCAAAACCAACAGGGCCCTTCAGAGAACTGCACATCGATTATGCAGACATGGGGGAGAGGTGTAATGGGGCATGCTACATGATAGTGGTTGTATGTCCATTTTCCAGGTGGGTGGAAGCGGGTCCATGTGCGCGACCTGATGCTAAGAGCGCTGCAAAGTTCCTAGTGAGGGAAGTGTTCCCGCACTGGGGAATTTGTGACGTAATTCGCTCAGACAACGGCACTCATTTTGTGAACGAGCTCTTCAAGGAGGTGACTGCGTTATTGGGAATAAAGCATAAACTCTGCTCGATTTATCATCCTCAAAGTAATGGCGTTGTTGAAAAGATGAATGGCCTGTTGAAAGGAAGATTGTCTAAATTGTGTTTTTCATTAAAGAAAAACTGGATCTACTGCTTACCCCTTGTACTGTATGAGTTGAGGAATCAGCCGAGCAAGGATCATCATCTGTCCCCGCACGAAATCGTGACAGGGAGACGGATGCACACAGCACATTCCCCACTGCGCCAAAACTCAGATGCACACAGAAGCGTCACCATATTAGGAGATGAATTCACAGATTACCTGAAGAAGCTAACTAGGGCAGCGCGTGCAATTTCAAGGCAGCTCTCACCACCATTCACAAGGGAAGAAGGGAACACAACGGTGCCCTTTGAGGAACCGGACACACAAGGACAATTAATGCCAGGAGAGTTCATTTATGTCCGGAGCTTTGTGCGCCGGTGGAATGCCCCAAGGTTCCATGGGCCATACGAAGTAGTGTTTTGCACACCCACAGCTGTAAAGGTGAAAGGACTCAGGTATTAGATACATTTGACAGATGTGCGGAAGGCATATACTAGTGTGCAGGAAGAAGTGGATGGGGAAGTACAGACAACAGCAAACCAACATAATGGAAATGATGAGTGAACATGAACAGATGAATGGATGAGTGTAATTGATAAATAAAGCTGTTAACGAAAACAATTCTATTACAGGTTCTCTGTGCACCCCTTTCTCCCCCCCCCCAACCATCTCCCTTTTTATGACCTCCTGGTACATAGAGTGCCAACAAAAAAGTTTACATGCACGTACTTAATGCACTTTTATATCTCAAACAGGAACTACCATGGCAACAAACGGGCAGCCTGCAACGAATAGATTGATTAGATGTAGGGATGCTTTAGCTGAAAGGTGTAGATATTCGTATGAATGTGGATCGTCTGTATGCATTACATTATTTTTTACAATGCTGTTTGGCTTGGTTACTTATTGGTTCATAGCGTTCATCTCTATCAAGATGAACGAGGGGGGAGGGAATAACGGGATTAATGTAACAAATCAAACTACAGCTGCGGATACTAGAGAAGGTGATTTTTTGAGGTGGGACAGATCTAAACTTGTATGGGGATATTACACAAAACCGCCCAATGTTGTTACCCCGCCAAATGAAAGAATGCAGGATAAAATGCAAAATAGCACAACTTCCCCACCAAATGTCTCCGATTACAATGCCTGCAGTTTAAATGATCGCAACCCCTCTGTTATATCATGGCTGTACAACAACCCCACTAGCGTGCCCACACATGTAACCACCTCCACAATAGAGAACACACTACCCGATAGAATAAAGAAAGAGAATGAAGAGATGGCAGTGAGATACACAGCATTATATGATGAATGGGAAAAGGGGGGCAGAGGGGAGAAAGGGGGGCCTAGACTGTTCCTCGCCCATGAAGCTGGGAGATAACTTAGAAATAATAGGAGGAAAAGGGAGGTGGGGAGGAGAAAATATGACGAATATTACGTGTTGGGGCTGGACAAGATGGAAGACCCACGACACCCCCACCAGACAAATAAATGGTATGCAGACATGAGTGCAACTGCAAAACAAACAACAAATGAGAGTTGCTATGTCTGCTCCCTTATTCCCCATACTTCAGGCACACCCAAAGTATTGCTGCCAAAAGAGTTGCCTATTGTGGATGCCCAATGCCTCCTTCATCTCACGTTGTGTAGAATTAAGAACACCTTCCAGGCACACGAGGTAACTTTTAAAATGCTGCAGAATGAGAAGACCTGCTACCCGAAAGCGGAAGGAGTGATATGTTTGGAAGAACCATTTTTTTGTAATACAAGGGACATTATTTTTAGAAAATAAGTGGAAAGATGAAGAGATATTGTGCAAAGCTGAAGTGCTGCGAGGTGTGGCACCAGAGAAAATGCAGTGGATAGAGAAGACATGCACAGCAGTATGGAAAGATCACATCTCAAAATTGACCTGGGTGACTGCCATTGAAAAGCCCTTCAAGCTACAGAAAGAAATAAACTATGAACTGTGTTTCAAGGGAGACGGGAAAACTATCATGGGGGGAAACAAAAACTGCAACAAGACCCTCACCATCCCGGATATGAGAAAAGGGACAGCGGCCCTCATGGACACTTATTGGGTATGTGGCAACCAGACATACCTGCACCTCCCACAATCCTGGAGTGCCCCATGCTCATTGGCCACCCTACATTCTGCACTAATGGTGATACCGGAGAGCCACATTGATGGGAGCAAGAAAATGCGAGAGACCCCTCAGCAGAATGAGGCCCAACCAACTGCAGAATCACAATTATATGTCCTGTCTTCCGGTAATAAGGGGGAGATGCTACATATCAAAAGCATCCTCAGAACTACTGGCACAGATCCCAGACAGATATCGATTGTTCAGCTCTGCAGAGACTTTCTTCGCTTCACTCATCCCCAGCATCCAGGCCAGGGCAAATGCAAAATGGCTCCAAATAACACGCTGGGAGCTGATCCAGCTGGCAAATGACACTGAAGAAGGATTTAACATGATAAAAATGGAACTACGAGCACTGCGGCTAATGACCATGCAAAATAGGTATGTCTTAGACCTGTTAACAGCGATGGATGGAGGTGTTTGCCGAAAAATTGGAAGTGCCTGCTGCACTTTCGTACCTTCCGAAGATGCAGATAATGGTTCCTTATCCCACGTGATCGAAGCCGTACATAACCTAGGAGAAAGAATGAAAATGGAAGGTGGAGCAGAAGCAAGCACTTGGTTCGACAACATCTTCTCCTGGGTCCCGTCATGGCTGGGAATGACTGTTAAATTACTGATGCCGGCAGTGGTGTTCCTCCTTTTTATTTTTTTTGCGTGTGCCAGGTGGGTCTTCGATGTTGTGCAAACGCAGTACCAAATGGTGCAATGATGATGGTGACAATGGGCAACGCTCGCGGTACAATACAAAATATGCAGGAGGTAGAGGTATAAACAGGAGCAGAAAACACACCAAGATTCCAGATGGTGCCCATATACCACAGCGGGGATGTAGTAGACAGGTTATGGCACACTACAATTAAAGAGCCCCATGAACTTGAGTGGTATGAGAAGGTGTGGGTAGATTTGGAAGGGGACGGAGGTTGTATATATATTACCTGCACACCACACGAGTATGCTAGAAGGGGAGAAAGCCTGCGAGGGGTATGTAGGGCATGGATGCCCATAAAAGGCACCCCTGCATGGGATGAGGCAGTAGCTGAAGAAAAGGAACGCCAGAGGTTGAGGCAGTTACAGTATTCGTTACTTAAGTAACGAAAGGGGGGAAATATATGGGAGGATAGGTCCAAGGGACCCCACTCCCCTGCAGCTCCAAGGGACCCCCCTTGTGAAGTCCATGGCTCGTCGGGGGTCCCCCCTGCCACTGGCTGAAACATTGACCAAACGTGCTGTATTACGCTAGGCCCTGGAAACCATTTTGTGAAACCAGAATGACATGAGCCCCTGTGTGCCGCAGCGCGGCCCCCACCCTTGGAGAGTCCTCACTTGTCCCTGCGGCCGCAGCTCCCTGGCAGAGCCCGTTCCCACGAACAGACGGACATGAGCTAGTGCTAGACGCAAACACTGTAACATTCACCTTCCGCAGTGTATCACTGTCCTCAGTATGACCCGGCCAGCAGGGCCGGGGTGGAAAAGAACTGTAAAATGGTCCCCCGACAAAAGTAGAGCCCCCAAATACTAATGAGCAAACTGCCTGTGATGAAACTCTTCTCTCCATGACCTTTGGATAAAACATGTAACCTCCATGAAGATGGCAGAATGTGTGTTCATGTGGCATTCTGGTTGAAGTACCCACATCCCCGTAGCTATGCGCAAATGGTAAAAGTGTCCCGGGGTTTTTATGTTATATGTTTCGGCGAGAAGAATGTACTCCAAGGTCCTATGCCATAACTGAACTAATGCTGCTAGAGTGCAAAGGAAGACAAGTGCAACCAGATTGGGAGCTCATGTAAATTGTGTACGAAAATGCACAAAATGTATTTGAATGTCCAAGCTCACCATGTGTCACTGCCATCAGTCTCATTGGCCAGTTGTTCCTGCATGCTCCACCAACCTTAATACTACCTTGCTTACCATGCATGCATAAAATGTAACAAAATGTCGTGGTTGTTAAATACTTAACATATAGTTATCAATTGCAAAATGGGTATAGGTAACACATTTGAAATGGCCATGTAAAGGCACTAACAATGTAGATGCATAAGCTTTTAAAAGACTCAATGAGTATTGTACATTATATGAATGTTTATGCCTCTTTCACATAATCTGCAACACACGAGGAAAATACCATTGTGGGCATATCCAAGGCCATTCCCCCTTCCTCCCCATTGAAGCCTGCCAGACGGAAAGCAGAGGCCTGTGCTGCTCTGCCTCACCTCCCCCAATTCGGCTGGAGCCGCTTCAAGCATTCACGTTCCCCCGCAGCTCCCAGGGCCGTGGCCAGCCACCTGAATTATTTACAACCCAGCAGTAAACCCCGGCCATAAACGCAGGCCAAAAGGTGCCCTTTCTTAGACTCCACGACCCACCAGCTCACCCCAGGTTAATGGCCCCTGTAAAATTAGGACACCCAATATTATAGCAACACTGTAGGAACACATAATGACTTCTAATGAGACATGATAACTTGGACAGCTCGCCCCTTGCCCTGAGACCCAACCCCGTGACCTATGACCGGTCAACAGGATGATGGTAACCATGTATTGATGTATTACCAAAGGACCCCACTCTAGGTGCATTCCTCCTGTGTTGCATTAACCTGTAGAATAACCTATTGGAAGATTTACTGGGGAAGATAATATTGCGGTATTGAATGAATGCGGTGTGCCTGGCCTTAGGGCAGAAAGCCAAGGAAGACGTTCATCAATGACACTGGCCACGCCTGGCACAACAGCACCGCCCGGATGAGCCCAGATGACCTGCCACGTCGGCAACCAGTGACGTCCGCCAACCACGGCGCACAACATCACAGATGCAGCTATAGTTAGTCGTCGCCACCCAATCCCCACGAACATGTGCCCCCTATAGTGTGTAGGTTCTTAATACGTATTTTGTAAATATATACGCCTGTCTTTGCTAATGTCAGACAGAGCGCTCTCGGAGTTTGCAGAGTCCTTTGCATGCCCTATTTTGACTTATATAAACTCCCATTAAGCTCACCCGCACTTTGTCTTAGCCTTATTCCCATCTTGGGAGAGTCCATTATTGTCTCTCATTGTGGGGAGGATCGTGCTATCTGGGGACGCTCGCCTTCAATATTTTACTCCCTATTTTTAAACTTTGAGAGTAAATGTGATTTTTTAGAGAGTAAAATTGACTTATCTCCTTTGCAAGAGAGTAAAATGTATGTGACATCCAGCCGACGTGTGCAAAAATTGAATCATTACTACGTGGCAGCTTTCTGCATTGTGATAGAAAACACTTTTCATTATTTCATTATCCTGTATGATATATGATAGGTTATTTGTAACGCACTTAATACCCAGAGGATTCTAAGCGCGGACCCTGGGATTGAACCTGTGTTGCTCCGTGTCATCTTGCTTCCAAGGTGAGCATTTTGCCCCTGAGCTATCCTCCCGAGACTATTTGAATGTTGAAAACACAAAAGTCCTTATTTCCTGGAGCTATTACTACCTAACGGTATGCCAGTGTTATGATACAACAGTGCAGGGAGAACTCCATGCTAAATACTATATCTAATCTCATGGTCAAATGGTTGTTTATAGCGCTTTTTGCAAAGCACTGTACATAGAACATATTTATCACACCTATCACCAAACCGAAGTCGGTGCACCTTTATCAACCTCGAAAGGATGAAAGGATGAAAGACTGAGTTGGCCTTGCCTGGATTCGAACCTGCAACCTACAGATCGGGTACAGATCACAGCAATGAGAGCTCAACCGGCAGAGCTATTTTATTGGCTAACATCCTTCAGAGGTCGGTTAACTGAGTATTGACTGAGGTATAATAATCACAGTGCCTAGATGTTGGATAAACCATGTATGTTTGTTTGTTTATTTAATAATGCACACCAAATCCTCAGGTAACAGGGCGCAACAGTTACAAGAATATTTAAAGCTTAGTTACAGTAGATGGTTACTACAATACATACTTTACATACATATATATATATATAAATACATGGATACAAAAGAAAGGTAGCTAGTCTGGAATACAAGGTAAATATATAACAGAATATTTAAAACATGGAATCACGGTGGCATTCAGTGGTGGGTGGAGGTTTATGAGATATCCTTAGTACGGAGCCAGTTCAGAAGTTACGTCTAAATCTAGAGTAGGGCTGGTCCTCTCTCAAGGCAGTGGCTAGTGCATTCCAGGCAAGAGCAGCTTTGACTGGGAAGCTAGCTCCATAAGCGCTACATAACGTTAAATACCTATCTGGATTATAACGGAGACAGTTTTGCTGAGTTTCTATTTCAATCACAAATGTAACTTTAGTTTGTTTTTGAACAGCGCTTGCACTTCCTGGAGAGTCAGGTTTTGGATGTTTTTAATTGTAGTCTTGAAGATTTGAGAGGCTAGAACACCTGTGATTGGTGTAATGACAATCGCTCACCCTTGAGCAAAGACTCTGCTGCCACTGACATTTATAGTAATGTACACCATTGACTGCAAGGTTGAATGGATGTAAAATAGGCCGTGCATAGTCCTCATTTTACACACCTTTTTTATAATTAGAGTGTAAATTAAAAGTGTAAACATTATTTACTTCGGCATGATGATGCACAAAGCACAGGAACTCTGAAAAATAAAATTGTGAAATACTGGTTTGCTTTCAATGCAAAAGAAGCATAATTTGTTACAAAAGGTTAATTCTAAATTGCTACTAAATGTTCCATCTTATTAATTATACATGTCATGATCTCTGCTTCCAAAAGGTCAGGGTTTTCCCAACTCCCTTGGAAGCAGATCCATAACCCAGGTTCCGAGTGCCAACCAGTCCCAATTGGGACCTTTTGGACCCAGTCCTGGCGCCAGTGGCACCAGGCTCATAAATATGCCCAGTCCCAGCGCTGGAAGCGCCGGGCTCATAATGCTTGGGTGGACTTACCTGCAGCAGACCATGCTGCTTACTTGCCTGCCAGTTGAGCCTCTGATCCTCTTCTGTTAGGAACTACTTTTCCTGTTGTGTGGGGCAGGAGCCACTCCCTAGATTCAGAACACTGGAACTCTTCTGGAAAGCAGGAACTCTTTTCTTACCTAGGCGTGGCTGTGGAAGGAGACACCTAAGCACTACAGGAGGCTATTTAAACCACACCCGATGGATGAATCTTGCTTTGCGTTATTCTGCATCCTCTGCAGCAGAACGCTCATCGTGTCTTCTGCATCTGATCCTGGGCCTAAGGAAAAAGGCTTACCATCCTAAATCCAGTCTTCAGCAACACCTATAAAGACAAGAAAGAACAGGTTAGCATTACGGTCTTCAGTGACAGCTCTTCACTTACCTGGTCCATCGGCTGTCACCAACGCCTCGCACTGCATTCCGGCATCTGAAAGACAAAGGCTTACCTACTCTTCGTGCGCTCCGGAGGTCTTCACACTGCATTCCGGCATCTGAAAGACAAAACAAGGTGCGTTTAAAGACATTGGGGAACTTTAATACTCACGTGCCATTACTCCTTTCCACATCTAACCCAGTGGGTATTCCGGCACCCTGCAGCCGCTCCGAACTTGTACCTGCAAAATAAAAAGACAGTTAGAGCGCATCGTGAAGCAGGCAACAAGCGCTTACTTACGTGCTTCCAGGCGCTTCTATTCATCACACGGGCTCCATCTTCAACTCACTTCAGCCCGTCATCCGCCATCGCCGGAACCCTGCAAAACAAGAAACATCATTACTAAAGACTTTAAAGACATTAGAATTACTCGAAACATACCGTTCGTGCAGTAAACGACGGACAGCAGTCCTCTGAAGTCAAGAGGCCTGCTCCCCTTATCCAGTGAAGAAACTGGTTACAGCACCCTGCCCCGAGGCAGATGGAGAGCACGGCGTTCACTTACCTAAGTTGAGAGCGTTAACCTTTGGGGTTCTACAGGAGAAGAGAAAGGGAAGAAGAGAGAGACATTCAATAACCCAGTTCCTTAATCCCATATTTTCTATCTGCAGACATCTTAACCTTCGAGTCAGACATACAGTGCACAGAGGTCCAGCCCAAAGAGCCAGCCGTGTGTTACACATCACCTTTGAAGATACGGTATACGCCCAGTCAAGACCGACGCCTCTACGGGAATCAGGTGAGCATTACAGAACGCAAAGCCTACCACAAAACTCCCGTCCAGGCGCTATGGAAACCTCAGATACCGACCAGCTAGCCCAGTTACTTGGGGAACTAAGGGCAGAAGTGCATGCAGCCCATCAGGAAACGAACGCTCTAAGAAGGGAACTGATTATTTCCAAGGAGCGAACAGATGATCTCGCTAGACAATTGCTACAGTCACAAGCCGGACAGACCCCGTTACCCGCATCTGGGGGAAATCTTCCTTCTACATCCTCTATGAATCCAGTGCAGATCAACCTACCTGGGAATGTACCTCTGGCTCCGCCCGAACGATTTTCTGGTGACCCAAAGAGGTTTGCAGTATTTATCAATCAGTGCCGGTTGCATTTCTTATGCCGGCCAGCAGCCTTTCCAACTGATCAAGCTAAAGTAGCTTTCGTGCTTTCGTACCTTAGTGGCAATGCGGCAGACTGGTCGATCCCTCTAGTAAATCAAGATGATCCGGTCCTCCATGATTTTCAACCTTTTCAGCTCAGTATGGAAAAACTGTTCGCAAGACATTCACAGGGGCAGGCCTTGGACAATGAGCTTCTTTCGTTGCGACAAGGTAATCAAGACCTTTTGGCTTATATTGCGTCTTTCAACAGACTGATAGTGGAAACTCAATGGCCTGAGGACAAAAGGATCACGCTGTTTTATAGAGGTCTACGTGGAGAGCTCAAAGATGTGTTAGCCCAAGTAGTGAATCCCCCACAAGATTGTTCGGACTATATAGACTTAGTCGTTCAAATAGATCACAGACTGCAGAACAGGAAGGCCGATCGTTCCAAGTTTGATGCTCGAGTATTTTCCAAACCGCCAACTCCTTCCAAAGGAGTAGACTCCGGGGAACCCATGCAAATAGGGGGTCTGAAAGGTCCTCTAACACAAAAGGAGCGGGAAAGGAGAAAACAGTTGCAATTATGCCTCTATTTCGGAAACTCAGGGCACTTTCTTCGAGACTGTCCGGTGAAACCTGCCAAGAAGGCAGTAGGAGCTGCAGTTACCAAAGTTACAAACTCTGAGCAGGGAAACGACCTCGCCCGACAAGAATAGAGGTCCTCTTGCCGAGCGTGAAAACCAGTTCCGTGACCTCGCATTTCGTGATACCTATGGTCCTCATTAGCCCTGATAATCCGGATCGATTACATGCAATTGAAGCTTACGTCGACAGCGGTGCCATCGGCAATTATGTGGATCATGAAATGGTTTTGAGGATGAATCTAACTCTTTGTCCCAAGGCTGTAAAGGACGTCATTACTACGGTGGATGGTACGGAGATAGCCTCCGGGCCAGTAACGCATACCACTCAAGAGGTGACGATAGTAAGTCAAGATGGACACCATGAGAAGATCGTGTTCGATGTGATCAAGGCCCCTCAGTTTCAGATTATTCTAGGAATAACTTGGTTAGAGAAACACAATCCTCTGATCGATTGGCGAGCAAGAACGGTCCAGTTTCCAGAATGTGTCTCTACTTGTCACCCTCCACCTGGTGTTGCACTGGCAGCAATTTCTTCAGAGACTCCCCAGTTACCTCCCGAATACCTAGAATACCAAGATGTTTTCCGGAAGGATCAGGCTAACTCTCTACCTCCCCATAGGTCTTATGACTGCCAGATAGACCTGATACCTGGATCTACTCCTCCTTGTAGTAGAATTTATGCCCTCACCGAGCCTGAGAACCTTCACCTTCGACAATACCTGGATCAATACCTGGCAAATGGGTTTATTCGTCCTTCCAAGTCCCCTGCTTCTTCAGCTTTGTTCTTCGTTCCAAAAAAGGAAGGAGACCTTAGAACTTGTATAGATTATCGCTGCCTGAACCAGATCACCGTTAAGAATAGATATCCGTTACCTTTGATCCCTGAACTCCTGGACCAAGTCAGAAAAGCATGCATATATACAAAGCTGGATCTTAGAGGAGCTTACCACTTGGTACGAGTAAAAGAGGGCGATGAATGGAAGACGGCCTTCCGCACCAAGTATGGGCTATTTGAATATCAGGTCATGCCCTTCGGACTTTGCAATGCCCCGGCCGCCTTTCAATATTTTTTGAACGATGTCCTCAGAAAGCTCATAGATGTGTGTGTTGTTGTTTACATTGACGACATCCTCGTTTATTCTTCATCGGAATCTGAACATCGGAAACACGTGAAAATGGTCCTCGAAAGATTGCGTCAACACAAACTTTTCGCTAAATTGGAAAAATGTGTTTTCAGCGTGACTGAAGTTGAATTCTTGGGATTCATATTATCACCTGGCGGAGTGCGTATGGATTCAAAGAAGGTCGATGCAGTTCTCAAATGGCCATCACCATCCTCCGTAAAAGGTGTGCAAAGCATGTTAGGCTTCGCTAACTTTTACCGCAGGTTTATCCCTGAATTCTCTCGAATAGTCCAGCCCATCACTGCCTTGTTAAAGAAAAACAAACGTTTTGAATGGTCTACCGAGGCGGAACAAGCTTTCCAGGATTTGAAGACTAAATTTATCTCTGCACCAATCTTAAAACACCCTCGCCCCGAACTCCCCTACATCGTGGAAACTGATGCTTCAAGCCTTGCCATGGGGGCAGTTCTATCACAAAAGGACCCGGTAACCAATCAGTTGCATCCCGTGGCATTTTGGTCCCGCAAATTCTCGCCTCCTGAAATCAATTACACGATTACTGACAAGGAACTTCTGGCTATCAAGTCTGCCTTTAAGGCTTGGCGGCATTATCTGCTGGGGGCCCGACACACCGTTACTGTGATTACGGATCACCGAAACCTGCAATATTTGAAAACCGCAAAAGCCCAATCCTCTAGACAACTCCGTTGGGCATTATTCTTTGCCCAGTTTGACTTCATAATTACCTATCGACCTGGTACAAAGAACGGTAAAGCTGATGCCCTTTCTCGGATGGGAGTGGAAGAACACTTGATCAACCCTAAACCTGTACCAATCATTCCCGAACAAAGAATTCTGGGTGTAATCGCCACAGAATCCATAGAGGAAGTTAAGGATAAAGCCGGGCAACTTGTAACTCCAGCAGACATACAGAATTGGCATCTGCAGGGAATGGACTTTGCAGTAAAGGACAACTTATTGTATTTCCAAGAACGATTATACCTACCCAGCACAGATTTACAGAAAAAAGTAATCTCTTGTTATCACGATTCTTTAATGGAAGGACATCCCGGTATGGCCAAGACCTCAGAAAAGATTAAGCGCTACTTCTGGCGGCCGTCTTGGAAAAAAGATATCAGAGACTTTATAATGTCCTGTGGAGTATGCGCCCAAAACAAGAGTCAAAAGGAAAGACCAGCAGGCCTCTTACGCCCTATTGACATCCCACCTCGCCCTTGGCATACGCTTTCTATGGACTTCATCACCGATCTACCTCCATGCTCCGGATACAATACGATTCTAGTAATCGTGGACTTATTCTCCAAGATGGCGCATTTCATTCCGCTCAAAGGCTTGCCAACAGCAGCAACTCTGGCCCGAGAATTTCTCGAAAACATCGTCCGACTGCACGGTTTTCCTTCGGTTCTAATTTCGGATCGAGGTAGTCAATTTATTTCTCATTTTTGGCGAAGTTGCTGTCGGTCGGCTCAAATTGATGTGAGACTATCGACCAGTCACCACCCTCAGACCGACGGACAAACCGAGAGGACCAATCAAACTCTGGAACAGTATTTACGCTGCATGCTGCAACAAACTGAAAAAACTTGGAAAGACATCCTTTGGATAGCCGAATATGCCTACAATAACTCTGTCCATTCGGGAACTGGGAAAACCCCGTTTTTTCTTTTGTACGGCAGTCACCCTCGAACCTCGGAGTTGGATCCCCTCCAAGATCTTGAAACACCAGCAGTAGACTACCTGCATTCTACAATCACCAAAGCCTTTAAGGAAGCTGTTTCTCACCTTCAAAGGGCTAAAGAACAATACAAGAAAGGAGCAGATCAACATCGGAAGGAAGCCCCTCAATATCAAGTAGGGGATCAAGTCTGGTTATCCACCAAATATCTACCTCTAAAAGGGCCACGCACATTCAACCCAAGATACCTTGGTTCCTATTCCATCACTACCATAGTAAACCCAGTAGCGGTCAAGTTGGACTTGCCCCCGCACATGAAGATACATCCGGTCTTCCACGTCTCTCTATTAAAACCCGTGCAACCTCAAACCCGACTAACTAAATCTCCAAAACCTATCCTAGTTGATGGAGAACTCGAGTTTGAAGTCAAAAGCATTCTGGACTCCAAGATCTCCAAATCTAAACTATTTTACCTAATTGACTGGAAAGGCTATGGCCCCCAAGAGAGATCCTGGGAACCTGCTGAATATGTCCACGCTCCTCGCCTAATCAAAAGATTTCACCGAACATTTCCTGACAAGCCAAAACCCCCGGAGAAGCCCGGTTTGGGAGGGGCCTTGAGGGGGGGTACTGTCATGATCTCTGCTTCCAAAAGGTCAGGGTTTTCCCAACTCCCTTGGAAACAGATCCATAACCCAGGTTCCGAGTGCCAACCAGTCCCAATTGGGACCTTTTGGACCCAGTCCTGGCGCCAGTGGCACCAGGCTCATAAATATGCCCAGTCCCAGCGCTGGAAGCGCCAGACTCATAATGCTTGGGTGGACTTACCTGCAGCAGACCATGCTGCTTACTTGCCTGCCAGTTGAGCCTCTGATCCTCTTCTGTTTGGAACTACTTTTCCTGTTGGGTGGGGCAGGAGCCACTCCCTAGATTCAGAACACTGGAACTCTTCTGGAAAGCAGGAACTCTTTTCTTACCTAGGCGTGGCTGTGGAAGGAGACACCTAAGCACTACAGGAGGCTATTTAGACCACACCCGATGGATGAATCTTGCTTTGCGTTATTCTGCATCCTCTGCAGCAGAACGCTCATTGTGTCTTCTGCATCTGATCCTGGGCCTAAGGAAAAAGGCTTACCATCCTGAATCCAGTCTTCAGCAACACCTATAAAGACAAGAAAGAACAGGTTAGCATTACGGTCTTCAGTGACAGCTCTTCACTTACCTGGTCCATCGGCTGTCACCAACGCCTTGCGCTGCATTCCGGCATCTGAAAGACAAAGGCTTACCTACTCTTCGTGCGCTCCGGAGGTCTTCACACTGCATTCCGGCATCTGAAAGACAAAACAAGGTGCGTTTAAAGACATTGGGGAACTTTAATACTCACGTGCCATTACTCCTTTCCACATCTAACCCAGTGGGTATTCCGGCACCCTGCAGCCGCTCCGAACTTGTACCTGCAAAATAAAAAGACAGAGCGCATCGTGAAGCAGGCAACAAGCGCTTACTTACGTGCTTCCAGGCGCTTCTATTCATCACACGGGCTCCATCTTCAACTCACTTCAGCCCGTCATCCGCCCTCGCCGGAACCCTGCAAAACAAGAAACATCATTACTAAAGACTTTAAAGACATTAGAATTACTCGAAATTTACCGTTCGTGCAGTAAACGACGGACAGCAGTCCTCTGAAGTCAAGAGGCCTGCTCCCCTTATCCAGTGAAGAAACTAGTTACAGCACCCTGCCCCAAGGCAGATGGAGAGCCTGGCGTTCACTTACCTAAGGTGAGAGCGTTAACCTTTGGGGTTCTACAGGAGAAGAGAAAGGGAAGAAGAGAGAGACATTCAATAACCCAGTTCCTTAATCCCATATTTTCTATCTGCAGACATCTTACCCTTCGAGTCATACATACAGTGCACAGAGGTCCAGCCCAAAGAGCCAGCCGTGTGTTACACATCACCTTTGAAGATACGGTATACGCCCAGTCAAGACCGGCGCCTCTACGGGAATCAGGTGAGCATTACAATACATCCCTATAATGCTAGGGAAATAAATATGCACAGTGCTGTTTGCTCCATTAGCAGTAACACAGCAGAAGCTGAATGGAAATATACCATTCCTTTAATCACAGTGTGCAGTTTCTTTTTTGAAAGGCTTCAGAGAAAGGCGTCCTGTTTCAGAGGCTTTGATCCATGGCATGGCTTGCAATTAAATCCATGTAGATAATCAAAATAAGCGTACTGGTTTCTGCAAGTGACCTGACCTTTGCACTGCCCTCTGCTCTAAACGTGTGTGTAAATGTACACAAGAAAAAAATAAAGCTGTCTATTTCAAAGATTTGCATGCGTAAAAAGGCCTAGTACGCACCTTATCTGGAGGCCTGCTTCCACGAATATTTCCATTTGGCCCTTGCAGGCTAACTCCGGGACTCCCGACAATGCGTACGTTGTTTCTCCTGGATCTCAATTCCAAAACCTCACATTTACCTTTTATCTTGGAAAGTTCTCCCTTCAGGTGTGTTATGTCCCGGTCGTGCTGATGAACAGAGTTTAAAATAAATAATCAAACTTGTCTTCAGTCACACTGATTCTGGCTTCGGTGTCGGGTATCCGTGCACTCTCCTTCTCCAACTTTGATTGTAGTGACCCAATTGTTGCTAATATGTCATCTAGTTTGATGTTTATTGACAAGAAGCCGGTCTGCACCATTGCTAATAAGTGGTCTTCTCTAGAGGTGCCAGCTGACGTCGATGGTGCATCAGTTCCCGGGATTGACGATGAACTCGCCATTGGAGTCTGCGAGTTGGTGAAGGAATCCATTGGACCTTTCTTCTTCCCGCCTGCGCCTTTGGTTTTTTTCAACAAGATATAGCCAAGATAATATCCCATACCAAACAAACACATTTCTTCGGTTGTTTCAGCCAGAAGAGGCAGGTAGTATTGGTATTTGTAGTGGATCAAATAGGTCTCCTTCTATACTGGTTCTAGTGCCGGGTTGTCACATTCCCCAACAGTGTTGTTGGATATGGCCACGATGCTGTTTGTATGTTTCCCCACAGCAGATTTGAAATCAGGAATTCTGAAAAGGGCCAGGCCGTCTCGCCGTCTGTACCAGGAGGTGGTCCGCCTACTGCCGGGCAAGACAACAGAGCGGAAAGGTTCCCCCTAAATAGCGGTAGTTTGTCCACCATTCTAAGTATGCACTCTTTTCTTATCCAGGAGGCCTTGCTCACCACTCTGTGTCCCTGTGGGGGCGCGCACTCGATTAGGGTCTCATAGACCAGCGGCCTCCGGTATACTCCCTCCAGCGATTGTATTCAACTGTAGGAGCACTGTGTCCAAGCTTCGGTGTTGATGTTCCGTACATGTCGATGGTGCACACATTCACTGTATATTGAGGTCTCAATGTATGATCAACCTGTGTGAGGGCCAAGCATTGCTTCCATTTATTTGAGTCTTTTACACTGAGCCCTGAGAAGGTGCAGGATGGATTGTATTATCCCACGCTTTGAAGGGCATGCCATGTTTCAGGGGTGCCCCGCAAGACCCCACGCCACACGAAAGCTCCGTGGACCTGCCTGCAGTCACACTGCTACTCCTGGATGTCAGGGTATGTGAAACGTAGCTGTCGGCAAGGTGCTCAAGGTTTGTTTTGTTACAACAGGGCGTGTTACAGCCTCTCCCCCTCACACAGAGCGGTATACGTGTCTAGCTGAGAGAGACGTGAGGGCCTCATGTACTCACTTGAGTGCGATGTAATAGCTTCCTCGCCGTGCCGTTTTGCAAAATGAGGAGTCATTCCGCTTTGCTACGCCCCAGCCGCACATATATCTGCAACGCGGACCGTTGGGCCTCCGGTCCAGTGGCCCACTCAAAATCGATGGATGTTGACTTACGGCTCCAGTGGGAACGGGGGGAGAGCCTTGGTCCGCACAGATAGATGCGGTTCAGCTCCGCCGACACTTGTTGTCACCTCAGAGGTGTAGATGGTACAGGGCGTCTCCGGGCCGCATGAACACAGCTATGTATCCATCACACAGTCTTGGCGGGGGCACCCCACCCGGCCTGCTTCTTCGGTGGGTTCTGCGCACTGCGCAGGGTGTGGTCCCCCATCTGCCCTACGGGGGCCACCCAGCACCCGCACTGTCAAATCGCAGCCCCGCCAGGTGGGAGGCTATCTATGCACCCCCAGCGGGGGGTACTGTTGTTCACCGCTGTCCTGACCCACGAACGGCAAACCTAGGCAGCGCTTACTGACACAATTACAGGGAAACGGGATCTTGATCCTGCTCTGGGTGCACTCGGTTGATTGCCCCTCCTCCTTATAGGCCGCCAAACCCACGCACTCGCCTCACACAGGATGTCTCTTCTCATGAATGTCTGACGTGGGCTCCAGCTACTGCACCCCTCGGTCTGCCTACAGCCGGGAGTCCTTCCGCGTTACAGCACCCAGAGAGCTCCGGGCAAGACAGTCGCCGCACTTTGTCTTCCACTACTTCTCCACACATGTATGTAAAAAGACAGCACCAATCAGGATAATTTAATGTAAAGGATCAAGCCCGAGGCGTAGCTTCACAGATAGGCAGCCATCTCCAGTGCTGCTCAACCGCGCCTCGCTGATCAAATCATTTCTTAACTTATATTGATTGAAAGCAGTAATAAGGCGTTGTAGACCCACCTGAGTGTGATCCAAACCAAAAAAAACCTCAGTGATTCCAAGCTCAGGGTTATAAAAGATGCCCCGGTGAAGTATTCCCATGCCAGAGAGATAAAGATTAAACAGGCAGGGAGCCAAAACGCATCCCTGCCTCAATCATCTAGGTCCTGGAAACTCCACCGACAGTGCACCTTGTTGGTTAATCCTAAATTGTATTCTTGTGTCAGAGTTTAGATAGAAAAGAATATTAAGTAATCCCTCTGGAATCTGCCAATTTTTAAATGTGTGCCAGAGTAGCGATCGGTTCATGATGTTGAATGCCAGAGATAGGTCTGTACATGCTGCAAACAACATTGGGGTGTCTTTTTGCCAAGATTTGTGTTGCAAAGTAACAAATGCAAAACTGTTTAGTGTGGTGCCAACATCCCTTCTAAAAGTTGTTTGGAGTTTTGTGAGGCGACTGGTGTGGACTGCCCACAATCCTAATTCATGGAGAATTATTTATGCAAACATTTTACCATCTGTGTCCGGTAGTGCTATATGCCGATAATTTAATGGGGTTTCCCTATCATGGTTTTTATAAATTGCTATGATGTGACAATGTGTCTGTGTATCTGGAGCCTTTCTAGTATGAATGGTGTTATTAAATAAAATGTATAGATGCCCATAAATCTGTATTTTTCTTGAAGACATAATAGCTAAGCCCATTGGGCAATGAAGCTCCAGAGTTGGAAGATTTTCTAATGAGCTGGCCGATGTCTGCCAAACTATAATTAAGAGCCAATTCGATGTGATCATGCACAGAAAATAGTGTTGATAGTGATGCTTATAAAAGACAAAAAAAGTTAGCCATTGATGCCTCAAAATTGGATTACATTTATTTCTACTTGATTTTGTCCAATCTCATTAATAATGTTACAAAAATTGGAAGATTGTTTACCAAGGCTAGCTTTTAACATAGCTTCACCATCGTTCTGCAATAAAAGTGACTTCTCAGACAATTCTTATACCATTGGTGTAGTAAATGAATCTCCTCAATCTTTTCAGAATAAGGAATTAACACTTTTTTTATCTGTTTCAGGCTAAATCGAAGTTCATGTCTTTTGTTGAACTGACTTATCAAAATGGTGGATTCTTCATTTTTTATTACCCATTACCATTGATGATTCTTTTACATTGTTTCAAATAAAATTTGAAAGCTTTGTAGCGAGTAATTCTTCAATTTTTTCGGCTAAAGAAGTGAAATTAAAGAATCTCTTAAATGTATTAGTAAAGAATTTTATTTTTGCTATGGACCAAAAAAGTGATTAATTTGAGAAGAAACTGTTAAATTCATCAGTTCCAAATGTATATTACATGATAATTTGAAGTTTAAACTTACACTTATAATGCCATGATTGCTTAAACACATTTCCAGTACTTGAAAATCCACACATTGTCCAAAAATATAAGGAGACATACAAAATGTAGTCAATACAAGAGTCAAATATTTAAACGGGATATCCGCCTTGATATTTCTGTTTAACTTTTGTAGTATCTACCCATGCAGTAAGTTTATCCATTTTTCACTGTGAGATTTTCTGGGTGCTTCTCTGATATTTTTGCATGGCGAATTAAAATCCCCAGCCACTGTCTAATTTGACAAATATCAAAGTTCCTTTCTCCTTAGGATTTCACATGTCCAAATTATTGTGTGATTTTCTGTTCACCCCGGATGCCCCTCCGCCTGGCTCAGACCCAATTTAACACAAAGCTTTCAATTGATCTCCCTCTGCTGGGATCGGACCAACTTTATCTACTTTACCACCAACTTACTTTACTGTATAAACATCGAAGACTTTCCACTGTGCACAGGATTTACCTTGCCCCGTCACAGGACCTCTTCGATTCACAATACTCTACAACTCACTTTTCAGCTGGATACCTTACAGAGACCTTTGATTGAGCACCCACGCAGTGCTGGACGACTCTGTCAAAGGTGTTGTATCTTGGTTTAAAGTTCAATCACTCATCAGCAGTGCAACTTTAATTGCGTCTTTTATCACACCTATTTCAAACCATGTTCATTTGAGCGCTTGCCATACAATGTTGCCGCTTGCAAGCTTGGCTTCAACACAGGCCAGTCTTGTATTGGTCTCCCCAACTCACCAGCTGTGTTGATTTCACTGGCGCTGCTTTGTTCTTGGAGCCAAGAATATTACCACAGCAGCTGGTTATTCTCCCCACCTTGATTATTGACGCGGGAGGGCCCCGGGTATCTCCGACACACAATATAGGATTCTTCAGCTGTTTTGCTGGTCTTAAGCTTTCCAATCTCAAGGGCTCATAAAAGCAACGGTTCCTTGTCGAAAAGGTCAAGGGAACTTCCCTCCTTGCGATCCCCTTCTGTTTTGCCGTCTTTCTTCTCTTGTTAAACTGCCATCTTGGAACTGCTGTCTCCTCGTATGTTTTGCCTCGCTCAGTGTGCTTTCATGCTCTGCCTTTGTGGAAGCTTAATGAGTGTCAGGTGTGTGTGATGGTCAGTAATTGCCTGACCTTGTCTGACCATTGTATTGGGACACTTCAGGTACATGGTTCGGGTGTTAGTCCATTTTCTCTCATAGAGGGCTGTCCGTGAGAAAGTGTTAGTGTTGTAAAGGGGGAGGGGGTGGAGTTCCTAAATATCCTACTTGGTAGGATGGGGTAAACGTTTTATAGGGAAGGAGATACCGCGTCTCACCATCCGGTATCCCACTCCCTGAAGACCCCTCACCCAGGTGATCTTCCCTCACTGGTCCACTCCCAGGTACTGGATCCAAAACTGATGGCCGTGTCCTGGCCACCTGGATGACAGATCTCCGGGGACTAGTGTGTGAGACACCTTCTGGTTTCTCCCAAGAGCCACTTGC
Organism: Ambystoma mexicanum; assembly: GCF_040938575.1. Taxonomy (NCBI): domain Eukaryota; kingdom Metazoa; phylum Chordata; class Amphibia; order Caudata; family Ambystomatidae; genus Ambystoma; species Ambystoma mexicanum. The sequence continues at coordinate 297,289,830 of NC_090922.1, forward strand.
TTAATGCATAGTTGCGCCTGGTGTCTGCTATGAGGCCTAGCCGCCTGCTGAAAGGTCCCTGCTGTGGGCATTGCAGCACTGAGAGAAGTCCAGACAAAGACAGCCAGTAGTCTGATTGGTGCGGAGAGCCTATGAGGAGCTGTGCTGATGGCCAGACGCTCAGAGAGTTTATGAGGCCCTGTCCACTGAGGAGCGTGAGGAGAACAGAGACGAACAAGCAGAAATAAACAGCTTCCAACCATCTCCCCGACACCTTTGCAGAAGCTGTTAAGCCAAGTGTCTTCAACCTTTGGCATTCCAGATGTTTTGGATTACAACTTTCTTCAACTGTAGCCAATATATTTAATAGTGCGCTCATGGGATTCATAGACCAAAACAACTAGAGTGCCACAGGTTGCAGAGCCTGCTTGAAGCACTGAGACACCTGTTTGGAAATCTGGTCTGTGGCTGTGCATCTGTGTGAGGTCATGGGTGGGTGTGTGATGTAAGCAGTGGAATGGATAGAATGCTCTGGTGTGCGTTGGAGTTTGTCTGGGTGGTGAGCCATGATGGGTTTCCTCCAGGTTTCCACTTTGTTTCCCCTTCGTCTTCTACTTCTGTACCATGTCACCCTGTCAACAGGGTATGGGGACCCTCTGAACTGGGGCAGGATGTCTACCAGATCAATCCTGCCCCAGATGCAGGGTATGTGAGCTGGGAGGCCCTGAGTCTCTGTCTCCTACATGTGCCTTCATGTTTGAAATGAGTACCATCCTTTTCTGCCCCACACCTATTTTTTTTTAAACAATTTTATTCAATAAAACAAAACAAATATCAACAAACATGCAGTGCAAATAGCAATACAATTTCACATTGTTCATTACAAAATATTGGTCACTGTTCCCCTTATCCCACCCACCCCTACGAGCCTATTGTTCCAATCAGTCTGTATCCGCACCGTGTGGTGGAGTCTCGTTTCCAGTGGATTCCGTCAGATTTTGTGTTGTTCCAAACAGTTCCGCTACCAGCGATTTCCATGCCGTCAGGGTTCCCACCTCTTCTTTTCCCCATATATTACTTGCTTCCTGCCATACCATGGTTTCCGCCTCCGCCCACTTCTGCAACTCTTTCCACCACATCTCCACCCGTGGCCTATGACAAGCCTTCCATCCCATTGCAATATTCCTTTTTGCAAGCACATATGCTAAATCCTTCAATTTATTACCATGCTTAAGTTTTTGCGATCTGGGGTAGCCCCCCCAGTAAGCAAGCCCAGGCTGAGTCTACGACAATAGTGACCCCCTTTGCTGCTAGTTTCCCCGCTACTTCACTCCAGAAGCGCTCAATCACTGGGCAGGACCAGAACATATGTACCATATCAGCCTGTTCCTCGTCGCATTTGGGGAATGCCTGTCTACCGGCATTTTGAAACCTCGATATCCTCAGGGGTGTCATGTATGCCCTGTGCGTAATATATAGCTGTATCTGTTTTAATCTGGCGTTCCTTGACACCCTCTTGTGGTACCCCAGGGCATGTTCCCACACCCCATCCTCCCTCGGGGCTCCCATCTCCGCCTCCCAGTCCGATCTCAGTTGCGTTAGTTCTTTCGCAACCCTGGACCTCAACATTTCGTACAATCTAGAAACCTCATGCCCTCCTTCCGTTATATCATATATCATGTCTATGGTACCATCAGGCTCTTCTTCCAATATTGTTTCTGGCCAAGTTTTTTAAATTTCCTGCACCATTTTATAATATGCAATATATTGGCCCACATGTAACCCCACTTCCTCCCTTAACTCTTCAAAGTTTATAATTGTCCCCTCCCGCCACACATCACCCATAGTTGCCAATCACACCGATTCCCAGTGGTTCCTAATTGTCCTTCGTAGCTGTTCATCTCCCTTAGCCAACACATCCAACTGTATCTGTGGGGAGCATGGGACTGGGTTTCCCATCATCCGGCATGCACCGCGCCAGATCCTCCACCCAAACATCATCATCTTAGGACGCACTTTCATTTCCGTCTCAGGTAACCAAATTATTTCTTTTAAATAAAATGGGGTACTATCTGTTCTAAACAACCTAGATTCACGGGTCACTTCATCTAAGAGCCATTTGGCGACATATTGCAGTTGGCTCGCTACATGATAGGCCTCATAGTTAGGCAGTTTTATTCCCCCTTTCTCATAAAAGTTCTGCAACTTCCATAGTGCCACCCTATTCCTGGTACCCGGCCACAGAAAATCCCTGCACATGCCGTGTAGTCTGGTGAAGAACTTCTTAGGTATAAAATACGGAATGTTTCCAAAATAATGCAGGAGCTTGGGCAAGACGACCATTTTAAGCATTGCACTCCGCCCCATCATTGCTAGAGGTAACTTTTCCCAGAACTTCATATTCTTTTTGATTTTCCTCATGGCTGCCTCGGTATTGCGCATATGTTCCTCCTCCACTGTATGATACACGTCTATCCCAAGGTACCGAAAAGTACCAACAGCCCAAGGTGTTTGCAGCACCGGCAACTGCCCGGAGGGGATCCCCTTATAACTTCCTAACGGGAAGATAATAGATTTCTGAGGGTTTACCGCTATGCCAGACAGCCCCGCATATATGTCCATAACTTCTAAGATGTACTGGAGATTCTCCTCCGGGTATTTCAGGTACACCAGCAAATCATCCGCATACAAGGAGATCAAATGTCGCTCCCCCCCTACTTCGATGCCTATGGTATCATACTGTTGTCTGAGATATATCGCCAAAGGCTCTAAAGCTAATATGTACAGCATGGGGGACCATGGGCACCCTTGTCTGGTGCCTCTGCCCAGTTGCCATCTCTCGGAAATCACTGCTCCTGTTTTGACTCTGGCCATCGGTTCACTATATAGCATCCTTGCACATCTTATGTATCCAGGCCCCATACCATAGCCCGCCAATGCTGCCAGCAGCCATGGCCACTTGACTGAGTCAAAGGCCTTCACAGCGTCTAAAGACACTATTGCCATTTCGCCATCATTTCTGCTCTCCCATTCAACAACTCGATGAAGTCGCCTGTGATTATGAGTTATGTTCCTATTCGGGACATAGCCTGTCTGATCCGGGTGTATTAGTTTGCCAATGACTCTGCGCAGTCTGCTTGCTAGGACCGCTGTCAGTATCTTGCTGTCCCGGTTCAGCATCGAGAGCGGTCTATAGGAGCCACAGCTATCTCCAGGCTTATTTGGTTTGGGAAGCGGTATTATAATCGCCTCCCGAAGTGATTCTGGCAGCCGTCCTATCTGAAACGCTTCATTTAGCATATCCAACATCGGGGGAAGCACTTCTGCCTTATACACCTTATAAAACTCACTCGGAAACCCATCCGCACCTGGGGTCTTACTAGTAGGTAGCTGTCTCACCACTTCTTCTAACTCCTCTATGGTAATGGGTGCATCCAACTCCTTTCTCTCTTCGGAACTTAATTGTGGGCAGACCTATGTCGTCTAGTGTCTCTCTTATTTCGTCACAACTACTTCTCCCCGTATCCCCATATAGATCCCTGTAGTAACCTGCAAATTCCTGATTAACTTCCTCTTGGGTGTCAGCTACACTGCCATCTTCTCTTGTTATTCTGATGGTGGGTCTGGGGATCTCGCTCTTGTACAACCATGCCAGAAGCCTTCCTGTTTTATCTCCACCCGCATGCTGTCTTTCTATATATTTCCTAAAGTTAAGGTTAGACAATCTATCCCATAGCTCCGCACATGTCTGTTGCCATTGATCCATGTCTATTCCAGTGTCATCTCCTCCTTTCAGTGCCTTTTCCAGTTCTTTTTCTGCCTCATGTAGATCAGCTAGGATTCCTCCTTGTAGGCCTTTAGTTTTCGCTATGGCTATGCCCCGCAACACTACCTTGAAGGCTTCCCATAGCGTGCCCGCTGAGTCCACGCTCCCCGTATTTACCTCAAAGTACTTTATGATCTCCTCCATTATGTCTTCCCTGAAAAGGGGGCCTTTAAGTGCCTCTGCCCGGAGACGCCACGTCAGAATCCTCGCTCTTGGGGGGCAGTATTGCCAGCCTATTACCAGCGGCGAATGGTCCGACAGGACCCGCGCCTTATATTCTGCCTGCACCGTCTCCGTCATTATCTCTGATGTGACGAAGACATAGTCTAGCCACGTATGCAACTGCTGTGGAGCAGAATAATGTGAGTACTGCCTTTCATAGGGGTGTTTTATTCTCCACACATCCACCAGACCAAAGTCGTTTAGCAGCGCCTGTAGCGCTTTTGCCGCTGGAGCAGGTCTATCAAACTTCTGATCTGATCTGTCCGTCTTAGGGTTTAGTACACAGTTAAAATCACCTCCCCAGATCACTGCACTTCCCATACACATGCTTAGAGTGGTACTCAGGGCTCTGAAATAAGTAGCAGTATTTTGATTGGGGGCATAGGTGTTCACAATGCATACCTCCTTGTTCTCCACTAGTCCCCTTAGTATAACCATTCTCCCGTCCGCTTCCGCAGATTCCTGCAACTTGTGAAATGGGACATGTGGCGCCACCCAACTAAGCACCCCTCTAGCATAGGCAGAGTATGTCGAACCCGCCACTACCCCGTTCCATTTTTTCACCACTGTTCCCAACTTATCCCGCGTCAGATGAGTCTCCTGTAATAGTGCAATATCTATTTTTTGTCTGCGCAGGTATAACATCACCTTGTTCCTTTTCAAATAACTATTAAGGCCCCTGAAATTCCATGTAATAATTTAAGGTCCCCCATGGCATATTAGAATTCCCGTTCCCCTCCCACCAGCGCAGATCAGTTCCTCCTTCCGTTTTTGTCTATGTAGGCTCATACCCCAGTTCAAACTTTCCCCAACTAAAAACACCCCACACAACCCTCCCTTTCTCTCTCCCGCCATCCCTCCCTTCCCCAACTCCCCAAACTCCTCATTCTCCACCCAACCCTCCTCCCCTCCCATCCTCAACATCACCCACCCCAACTGTTGCCCAGCTCCATCCCTGGATCTCAGGCCCCCCACATCTAGCTCTTTCTGGCTCGCGCCTGTACTTGAAGCTCGGCAGGGTGAGATCGCCCTAGTGACTGACCTGCTACAACAACTATTATTACTCGGGGGTGAGTAGGGTGCTAGCACCCAGCCGCTCCTATTTGCAACAGTCCAACTAAGCCTAGCTATTCAATCTGTGCATGCATGCGCACTACTATATTCCAGTCTCTTAAATTCGACACAGTCTGAGGTATCCCAGCAGAATGTAACCTTTACTCAATCGCATCCCTTAATCTTAAGCACTATCATTATCTCTGCTGGGACACTCGCCCTGCATCCCCTCAATATACGTGCATGGTCCCCATCACTTATCGTGTTCCTCTCGAGCCTGCTCCATGTCTCGTTCCGGACAGCCCTGAAGGTCCAGCCATGTCGTTGCTTCTTCCGGGGTGTTGAAAAAGTACATCTTGGCCCTTGTGCTGCACTTTCAATTTCGCAGGGTACAGAAGCATGTATTTTATATCCGCCATACGTAGCCTCCTTTTGATTGCCACATAACTGTACCGTTGCCTCTGGACCAGCATTGTATAGTCAGGATACGCTGTAATAGTACTTGAAGCCCTTTCGATTGTTCCGCCCTTGCAAAAATACTCCAATATCTTCTCACAATCTTTATAGTTAGGTAATTTTGCGATTATCGCCCGGGGGGAGCCCCAGGCTTCGGCCTCCTCATAAGGGCTCTGTGCACCCGCTCCACTGCAAATCCTTGAGTAAGTTTTTTGGCCCCTATTTCTTGTAAGAGTAGATTCTCAAAGTACTCTGTAGGGTCTTGGCCTTCCTCCCCCTCGGGCAGGCCGACTATGCGGATGTTGTTCCTACTTGCTCTCCCTTCCGCCTCCTCCGCACGATTCTCCAGATTAGCCACCTGTTGCTTCAGAATATGGACCGCCTTTGCATTGTTGCTACTAGTATCCGTGTTGGTTTTCACTGCACTCTCCAGGCTGCATGTCCTCTCAGCCAACGCCCTAACATCCTGTCTCAGCAGGGTGACATCGATGCCTATTGCGTCTATCTTGGCCTCCAAGGAAGTGCGCAAGTCCGCCATAGCTAATCCCCACGAGTCTTTCAGTTCCGTGATAGCCACCAGAATCTGGTGATTTTCTGTCGCTACAGTGCTCTCCACCGGTTCCTCGTGCCCCTAGGCGCCGCGGTCGCAGGAGATAGCTGCGTTTTAGCAAAGGCTTCCATTATGGATTGTTTGTTCTTATTCTTACTTATGGCACCTCACCCTGACATCTTGTAGACGCAGTTATGTGTCTGGGGCTGCTTGGTCTCTTACGTATCGAACCTGCACTTCTACTTTGAAGCAAACCCAGTGTGGCACTTCAGATCCTAGATAGTTGTCCAGAAAAATTCCTGTATAGGCTTGAGTTAGTTGGGCTCTTTCCCAGAGTGGGTTGTGCTCTCCTACGTATTAACTTAACGTATTGCATCGTAGGGATCACTTTTTCTCTTGCCTTAATCCTCCGGTGTTTGGGCTCTGTGCACAATGTGCACCGTTGCATATATCTACAGCAGTCTTTCTTACACACTCTCCAAGTGCCGCGCTTCTCTTTGGTGTTTTATATTTTTAGGCTCTGTGGCATCTTCATGGTAATCTGCTTGTTTTTGGTCTCCCAGCATGCCCCCAGCTCCCAGTGTTGCACACCCCTTTGCCCCTGTGAGTGCAGAACCATCTCCATCAGTGTCAGCCCAACAGCGCAAAACGGTGTCCTCTAATAGCTATTTATTGTTGAGTGCTCGATTCCACTGTTCTGGCTGCTTAAACTAATGGTGAGCAGCTGCCCTGTACATCAGCTGCCCCTTCTGCTGAAGCACAATGCTCTGTTCTCCAGCCCAGCGGCAAGGAACAGGGCGTGCACGTCGTCCAATATATTTTCTTTCAGTTCATGTATCCGCAGTCCTTGTTGTATGCAGTCTATTGACAACTATATGCCACAATGTATCCGCTTCGTGTCGCTCCCACGCCTTTGTTACAATTAATCATTACATTGCGGCAGGACCACAAACTTTGTGCGGCGGTTCGAGGCGCCACCCAAAGCTCCCGCTGGCCTCGCCCGCATCGCACAGTTTATAACAAAGCCGGGCTACAGGAAGTCCTTGTGTGTTCTTGTGGGCCGTGTTGCCAAATATCCTTTCCCCACCTCATGGGCCTCTGGAGCGCTTCGCATGCATCTGCCATGCGCTTATTTGCCGTCTGTTCTTTCGAAGGCAGTGCGGGGCAGGCGCATCCAATGTTTTATTCCGCGGCCCCTCCCGCTCTACATCACCCCGCAGGGAGTGCTCAGTTTATTGTTGCTCGGGCGTGCACTCCACATCCAAGCCGAGTCTCCTGCTCCCGGTCTGAATTCGCCTCAGGCAGCGCACACATTGGGCGTTCGGCGCACGTAGGCAGGGAATACCCGGCCCCACGCGCCCGTCCTCTTATCCGAACGCGGTTGTTTCTGGGCACTTGGTCTCTGGGGGTGGTCCGCCTTTGTTGTTGTCCATGTCCAGGGCCAACGCTGCACCGTACGAACCCGCGGCTCACCAGGCAGAGGTCTCGTTGTGTTGCCATCCGCTTCCTTCCTTATAACACAACAGCTGCCACTTTCATACTTCTGCTGCGGCACTCTAGGTTCGATTCCTTTGTTCGCCGGCCATTTTGGGGAAACATTGTATCCGCTGCGGTCTGCCTAGTTGGGCGGTTCCTTTGAAGTGCAGCTTACTTCTCACTCGATCTCTGCGCAATGCACAGTGCTCATGTTCCCATGCATATGCTGCCCTTCTTGGACTTGATAGCACGTTTTAGAAGGTAGTTATTGTCGGATCATCCGTCGGATCGTACAGAGCTGCACCAGATGCACGTCCTACTCCATGGCTGCTCAAGCCACGCCCTGTCCCACACCTATTGTACACAATGCTGGCCATTCTGTTTCTGTTTTCCCCGTAGGAAACTGCAGTTATTGGAAGACCTGGCGATCATAGAGCGAGCAAGCAGCCAGGAACGAGACAGCGGAAAAGCTGCAGACTGTAGAAAAATGTGCACAATTGCCCCATGCTACCCAGCAATGATATCACCCACAGCAAGACTGGAGCGTTTGGCACAGCGAGCCAGCAACCCCACTTCAACCAATAATAATACCTGTGACAGAGCCGCAGTATTGTAGATGCTCTGTTCAACCTGGACATTGAATTGTTTCCGAGTTACCTGCCATCCCAATTGCTGGCAGACCCATGTACCAAAATGGGACCTAGCCTAAAGCCCCTTGTATGTGTTTGTCTTCCTATAACTCGATCTTGTGGGGTAAGAGAGCTAGCAATTGGCTCTGGGAACCAGCTGAATGAGCGAACCAATGGAGGAAGGCTAAAAATGACCAGAGGAAACAGGAAGGTGTGCAGTTGTTTTCGGATGAGGTTAACAGAGAAAATGGATAACCAACACAGTGGAAGAAGGACAGCGCAGATTAGTATGGAAGAGGACTGCTGAAGTTGAGTACAAGTTGAGGTATTGTTTGTGAGAGAAAGTGGTACTTAGATTTGAATGTCTGTGCAAGGTGGGTGAGTGGAGCTGATAGAGGTAGAGCAGAGAGTGAATACAAAGATGACTGGAAGAGTGAAAGGAGGGTGACTGCGGGAGAAGATCTGGTGGAAGAGTATTAGAGGTACGAGTAGTAGTGTGGAGAGGGGAGTAGTAGTGTGGAGGGAGAGTAGTAGTAGTGTGCCTATGGGGAAAATGTGAAAGGGCAAAAAAGGGAAGGACTAAATGGGGCCTGAGTGTTAAGGAAATGCCTTGGGGAACTTAGATTAGGGGAACCTAGATTGTCATCAGCAGGAGGCAGGTAGAAATGTTATCCAGTAGGGGTTACCAATCTCTAGCCACCATCCTGGAGTTGAGGGATGCCTGGGCTAAGGAGGGAACTGCCTCTACTAGAGGAGAGAGGGGGGCATGGCCCTTGTTGAAACCTTTCAGAATTCTATGAATAAAAACCCTTATACCTTCTACAAAATTTGGTGGGTCCATATGTGACAACCAATGGGCTTAGCTTGAATATGTGGACTTAACATAAACTTAGTGTCGGTTATCCTTCCTTGCACTTACCTGCCAGGATAATAACATATTTAGCGATGAGTCTGCTTCAGTTGATCTTCTGCGGACAGCCTCAAAAAGGCAGCGCTGTGATGGGGTGTAGACAGCTTCAGGAGACCACTGCCCTAGCTGAGAAGAACAGGCCACCACCCAGGGCATTGTGGGTGCCCCCATGGCAGTTTCCAGGCACCTAATTGGTGTGGCTAGCAGGGCAGCACTGGGGAGGCATGGGCAGCGCTGGGGAGGACTGTCAGTCTAAGGCACTGTTCACCCAAGAGGACTTGAGCCTGCCAATCTACCCAACATTCAGTGCTGCGCTGGTGAGGAACGGCAATGTCCTGAATGGCTCCTGCACAGCAGTTCAGCCCAGAGTGTGGGGAGACCGGAAATAGCAAAGTGCTGGACAGGCCAAAGGTCTTTTCCCCGTCGTGAGTGTGATCCGAGTGCGGGTACCACTCGCAGTACTGTTTTGAATATCCACCACAGCTGAAAGGGCAGGTGTCACGACCCGTGACCCAGAACCCCACTGGCATGGTCACATGCCAGCTAGGGTTAGGACTCGGGGTTCATTTGGGGCCCCAAGGGCCATACATTATCACCAGGGACTCTCCTGGAGTCAATCCTGGCGCCTTTGGCGCCAGGCTCGTATTTGGAATGGGACTTGAGGGGACTACTTTTTGTGTGGAAGCCTGCAGCCAACATGGAGACACCCACACAATCTAGTACCTAAGAACCAGACTGTGTGGTGCAGTGTTTTAGGGTGTGGTAGCCCAGACTACTTTTCCTGGACTACTTTACAGGGGTAGGCTATATAAACCACTCCCAAGCTAAAGAACGTGCTTCGCGTTATTCTGCAGCCAGCAGCGTGACGCTCATCGTGTGTTCAGAGACCAGCACCCGGCGTTCCTGTAATCGCGGACCTGCAGAGGAGACAAAAGAACATCATTAGCAGTCCCAGCTTACCTGCAGCTTTCCATCCTTCGATCCCGGCTGCTCGGCGGTCTTCCATCCCGTTGGCGGCATCTTCAGGACATCACACACGCACCGGAACGAAGCACCTGGAGGGGAGAGAGAAAAGGGGACAACGTTAAACAGGTTGCTCACGGCAATTACAGCAGTAACCATAACCACCTCACCTGGCTGGGCATATCTTGGCCGGTTCCTCTCCGGAAATCGCTGCACGTCCAGAAAGACCATCACGACCTGAAAAGGAATAAAGAATACAGGTTAGCCAAAAAGACAATAGCGCACCGCACTTCGCGCTGAACCTACCTTTCTTCATACGCTCCGCGTCCATAAATCCCGGCAGGAGCCTGACCCAAGCAACGCACCAGCGCACCTCTGCACACCCCAGGGAGAAACTATCAGGGAAAGACATTAATAGCACGAAAGAAAAGCAAAAGCCTTCAGAGACTGCTATAATCGGACTTACCTCCTTAAAGACACTTGAGTGGGTTGGCACCAGTGAAGTTAACTCGGTCGCTTCAACCAGCAGAAAACTACACACCCCTGCGCAGAAAGCAGAACGGAGAGCACGCCAGACATCATAACAAGGCCCACCTGCCATAGAAGACATCATCCCGAATTGAGCACATCCGGGGGGAATCCGGCAACCAGGGCATACGGGCGTCCCCGTGGATACCAGGTGAGCATAACAGAACGCGAAGCCTCATAACAAAATCCACCTGGGCACCATGGAGACTTCAGAAGTGGATGAACTGGCCCAGTTATTAGGACAATTACGCACCGAAGTGCATTTGGCTAGGCAAGAGCCTAATGCCCTGCGAAGGGATCTTGTCGTCACCAAGGATCACACTGACGAACTCAGCAGGTTACTACTGCAATCATAGGCCGGGCAAGCTCCATTACACGGGACAACTTTACCGGCACAGGCAACCACTTCGTCTTCCGCTCCAGTGCAAATCAATTTACCCGGAACAATACTATTAGCACCGCCAGAAAGGTTTTCAGGAGATCCAAGAAAGTATGCAGCATTCATGAATCAATGTCGCCTTCATTTCCTCTGCAGACCGGCTGCATTCCCTAACGATCAGGCACGAGTAGCATTTATTTTGTCATATCTAAGCGGTAGTGCAGCAGATTGGTCAGTGCTGCTTGTGAGCTATGATGATCTGTTACTATGTGACTTTGGGGGCTTCCAAAGGGAAATGGAAAAGCTCTTTGCCCGACACACCCATGAACAAGCGGTAGACAACAGACTCTTATCACTCCGGCAGGGGAATCAGGACTTACTAACATACATAGCAACCTTCAATAGGTTAGTGGCCGAAACTAGGTGGCCTGAAGACAAGAGAACCACATTGTTTCACTGAGGTCTTCGAGGAGAATTAAAGGACGTCTTGGCTCAGGTAGTTGACCCACCTAGAGACTGAAGTGAATTTATCAATCTGGTGGTGCAATTAGATCATCGACTACAAGATCGGAAAGCGGATCGGCCCAAATCCGACACACAGGCCGTGTATCTACGAACCAAGAATGCTACTCTGCGCACGTCAGAGAATACCACAGAGCCAATACAAATTGGAGGCATATGAGCACTGTTAACAAAAGCTGAAAGAGGGGGCGCTGTTGAGCGCCGAACAAGATAGCCGCCTGAAGCTCGAGCTCCGTAGCAGGCAGATCGCAGGATCCTAATTTGGCATGTTTATGATCCAGTAACCGACCCCAGCTGACATGATCATTGAGCCGCTGCCCCGGGGACCCCGCTATCCGAATCCCGACGAAAAACGGGGTTGGGGATCCCTGTATTTGGGCGCCGCCGTGACCATCCCCCAGCAGCGACGCTCCTACATGCCAAAATCCGGCCCGATGGAGTGACAGGCTGATCCGCCCAGATGGCCCGCAACGCTACTCTATTCCTGCGGGTGCCACCGGCGGGTGGCGTTCCTCCACTGCTCTGGACGGGGATGGGAATTGGAGGCGGCCTGAGCGTTCCCTGAGGCCGCGCACCGCCGGCTAGGACAGACGCGGCCGTTGGTGCTGTGCGGCCCGGTGCGTGCTGCTCCGGCGTCGCTTCGTGGAGGCAACTGCCCTGCGCGGATGCTGCCCGGCACTTCCTCTCGACTGCTACGCTTCATCGGGGAGGCTGCTCGGTGAGGGCCTCCCCCCACCGTCAACGAGACTTCAACGCCCGGGGTAGAGTTGCGGTACGCCAGTGGACACCAGGTACTGCGCTCCCCCGACGGCACACGCTGAGCTGCTGGTTTCATGCGGCCATAAGGAACGTGAAGGAGGGAGGCCCCACAGACGCCCCCGGGTAGAGTCACTGCCTCACTCTCTCCCAGCAGTACCACACAGATCGACCATGGGCAGGCCCGGCCATGAGGCATACCACTAACGCTGGTCCGCGCCGTCCCCTGGAGGCGCCGCCAGCAAGTACTTGTTGCAGGATGCGCTGGGGTCTGGAGGCCCGCTCTGGGGGCCATACTGTGACCTGGACCCTGTCTAGACCACATTCCACTTTTCATCGAGGTGTCCCTGCGGCACGGGTCCGCTTACATCCGCTTGCCCTATATGTGCGCGACCTAGACCACGTCAGACTCATACACTGTGGCCTGGGGGGCCTGGACCCCAGATCACATTGTGCTGGCTGCACATTTACTTTGTCTGCACGTCCCGTATGTTAACTGAAACCTCCTTTGAAACACATCACTCCCTCTGGAATCCACACCCAGACTGCCCTATAGGCGAATACTACAAGGCTGATTGGCACTCACCCTTGCCCCCTCTGCGGGTGTAACTGGACGCTTGGGCCTGAGTACTGGTCCACTGTGGGGATCGAGGGGTAACACTTTGCGACGGGCACCCTTTGCTACATGCCGGTGGAGTAGGGTCTGCATCCTCATCTTACCTACTACAGGCTGGGACGATATAGGCTGCACTGGTAGTCGCAGTCACTGTATGGTCAAGAGCACTGGACTCCCTGACCGCCTACCAGATCCTCCTGGTCCCTCCTTCTGTGGTACGGTGGGCAGCTAGGGCTGCCTGACGCTGCACACCAATTCACCCATCTGCAATATCTATGTGACCCCCTTCTGCTTACAGAGTTGAATACAATATCCTATTGTTTCCCGGGTGGCCACATGCGGTGTGGGTGGGGGGCTTGGACCCCGGAGGGCTGCATCCTGCCGGTCCCCCCTCTTGTGCCAGCCGAGCGCCACTGGCTCTCATTCACTCCACTTGATCCTCGACATCTTCACAATGACCAAGGGGGCCGGGAAAAAACAGAGCTCCATCAATATGTTTGCAAAGACTCCGGTGAGATCCATGAAAGAGGTCCCTGAGCAGGCCCCTATTAACTCATCATCCCTTGTTACCCCGGAATCCCAGAACATGATGGAATTCATCCGCAAAGGCTTCGCCACGCTCCATTCGAAACTAGACAACATGAATGGCACCATATCCTCCATCAAGGCCCATATCGAAAAAACTGACAGCCGAGTATCGGAGGTTGAGACCTGGGTGAGCTCTGCCGAGGATGGTCTGGGTGCCTTACGTGCGGAGGTCACTGCCCTGTCCAACCGAGTTCTTGAGGTGGAGAAGAAAAATGAGGACTTGGAATCCCGATCGAGGCTCAACAACCTCTGCATTATTGGTGTTCCCAAGAACAGTATCAATGAACCAATGGAGGACTTTGTTGAGAACACATTGCTGGTACTCCTTGACTCACCAAGTCTCTCCCCACAGTTTGCTATACAACGGGCACACCGGGCCCTAACAGCTAAGCCTAAGCCTGGCGCTCCTCCGAGGCCCATTATTGCTCGGGTGCTGAACTTTCGAGACTGTGATGCTCTCCTCAGGCCGCAAGACTTAAGGGAGAGCTTCTGCTGGGTGGTGCAAGGATACACCTCTACCCTGACTTTGCGGTAGCTGTCCAGCGAGAGCGCAAGACTTTCCTGGCGGTGAAGAGAAGGCTCAGAGACCATGGAATTAAATACTCCATGCTATATCCCGCTAAACTGCGCATAGAGCACGCCAATCAGGTATTTTTTTTCACGATCCCGGAGGAGGCTTCCAGATTCATCGATGAACATTTCCCTGGTTGATCCTCTCCTCCAACTATGTTTCTATAACTGCTCAGCTACCCTGACGGGGGGGTTGCCGATTCTGGCCACCCCCCGGCGCCAGAAGTATATTAGACTCTCACTCCTTAATTAGTTAGCTTGGCTCACTTCTATAAACTTGTGCCACACCAATATGTGCAAAAAACCCTTTTCAAGTTCCGTGCAAAGCATCATTGTAGGCACTATGTCTTACTCGGATCTGCCATTGGCCCAGAGCGGCGCTATCAGACCGGCCTACAGGCCCCCAGGCGTTGATCCCACTGGTTTGGTTTTGGTTAAAGAGTTTTGGGATTTTCATTCCTCTAGTTGGGGGAGGGATATGGGTGGGATACGATGGGTGTTATGTTATAAAAAGCTTGGCGTTGGCAGCGGAGGCGGATCACAGGGCAACGTGGAATGACTGGGGCTGCAGGGCTGCTAAACCAGTCCATTGGACATTAATACTCACTCGATAAGAACAATGCTGCCTTATTGTCTGAAAATAAACTGACTTTCATGAGCTGGAATGTGAGGGGATTGGGCAATTTTAAGAAGATGAGACAGCTCCAGCTGCAGGCTGAACGTCATGGGACCAAGATCCTGTTCTTGCAGGAGACACATGCCTGCACTGAACAATGTATGAGATTTGCCAAACTGTGGGGTCCCCAAAGATACTTCACCAACTTCTCCACCCAGAGCCGTGGGGTCATGATTCTTATCCATAAGAGTCTTAAATTCACTCTTATGTCCTTGCAAATAGACCCTCAGGGCAGATATGTGCTGCTTCATGCTACACTTCAGAACAGGGAGGTGGTTTTACTGAATATCTATGGCCCTAACATAGATGACCCAGAATTTTATGCGCACCTCACATCCCTTCTCGATGACTTCGCTCTAGTTCCCATTCTTTGGGGGGGGCGACTTAAACACAATTTTTGACGTGGACCTTGATAAATCTGGGTCCAGGCCCCGCCAACTCACCACGGCAGCCTATACTGCATTGTCATCCCTATCCCACCTCGCTATGTTTGATGCTTGGAGGCTCCTCCACCCTGATTCCTGTGCCTACTCCTTTTACTCCTCGGTACATGATTCCTATTCCCGCATTGATAGGTGGGTGATATCTGATGTATTGATAAAGAATGGTTTACAACTGATGATCCTTCCTAGAACCCTATCTGACCACTCGCCTGTGACCATTACCGTAGGTTGGGGTCCGGACCACGACCGACCCAGACGCTGGAGGATGAAACCCCTTTCTCTCCTCGACCCCGTGTTCAGCTCTGAGCTCGAGGCGGCTATTGAAGAGTTTTTTTTAAATAAACACGGGCTCGGTGTATTTGCAGGCCACGCTATGGGAGTCCTTCAAGGCTTACATTAGGGGAATAGCGCTGTTCAAGGAAAATGGCATTCTCAGAACAATTCGTAGGGGCATCGCTGAAAGGGAATCCAAGCTATCGACCCTGGAGGCTCAATGCTCACTACTCTCAACCCCTGAGACTCTGGCATCTATAGGGGTGGAATTAGACACATTCCGGTCCCTTGCGGATCGTGAACAAAAATTCTTGGATAGCCCTGGCCTGACGAGGAAATACGGGGTCGGGGAGCATCCTGGCCGCCTCCTGGCTAGACTCATCCGCCGTGAGCTGGGAGCCCCACATACCCCCGGGATTGAAAGGCCTGATGGCTCTATGGCTATCACATCACAAGACATTAACTCAGAATTTTACACATTTTATGAAACCCTGTACTCCAACTCAGATGAGGCCTCAATGGCGGAAATCAGTTCCTATCTCGAGGCCCTATCCCTATTGGCCCTTTCCCCTGAGACCACAGGGTCTCTCGACTCCCCGCTCACCCTTGAGGAGTTTTCGGATGCCATAGACTCCCTCTCCTCGGGGAAGGCCCCTGGCTCTGATGGCATCCCGATTGAATTTTATAAACACTATAAAACTCTCCTGCTCCCCCACTTAATAGTTCTCTGGGAGGAATCTGTAGAAGCGGGCATATTTCCCCCGTCACTCCATGAAGCCACAATAACGGTATTACTTAAACCTGGTAAATCTCCCACACAGTGCGGTTCGTACCACCCGCTATAGCTCATAAATTGCGATGTCAAAATATACACCAAGATGTTAGCAATGAGGCTTGCCCCCTGCATGCCATCTATTATCCACCCAGATCAAGCAGCCTTATCCCGGGTCGCTCCACATCTTTGAACCTGGGGCATCTCTTCAATATAATTAGTAGAATAAGTCCCAAAATACACACTGTGGCCGCCACTCTCGACATGCAGAAAGCGTTTGATTCGGTCTCTTGGAAATACCTCTGGCGTGTCCTCGAACAGTGAAAATTTGGTCCCACTTTCCTCTCCTGGGTCAGGGTCCTTTACTCAAATCCTGTGGCTAGGGTCCGTACGGAAGACCGATGCTCCCCTCTCCTTACGATCGCTAGGGGGATGAGACAGGGTTGTCTATTCTCTCCCTTGATCTTCGCTATAGCAATTGAACCCTTTGATGACATGCTGCACCAAACCCACGCACATAGAGGGCTCTGCACTGCGGGTCAGGCTCATATAGTATCCTTGTACGCTGATGACGCATTACTTTTCATATGTTCCCCCTCCATTAATTTACCCCCGATATTGAAGGATGTCATCCACTTCGGCCATATTTTGGGCCTCAAGGTGAACTGCTGAAAATCCACCCTCTTCCCACTCATGGATTGCACCCTCCCCCCTCCTGATACTCTGGGGTTCACTTGGGCTCAGTCAAAAATCACCTATCAGGGAATAGTAATAACACGACAATTTGAGTCGACCTTCGAGGAGGAGTATCAAAATTATCTTACGCATATGACAACTAAGACACTAGCCTCAAGTAAACTAGCGATCTCCCTTGCAGGCAGAATAGGGATATTGAAAATGATAGTGTTACCCCAACTACTCTATAGGTCCACCAACATCCCCTTATGGCCAGGCGAGGGCTTCCTCCGAGCATTGACTCACACTATTAATTCCTTCCTATGGCACTCGGGGGCGGTTCGACTTAAACTTAGTAATTCGTTCACCCCTATGGCCAATGGTGGCTTTGGGGCTCCTGATTTTCTTAAATATTGGCTCGTATCCCAAATACAATACACGTTGTACTGGTTTAACACGACGGACCCCCCCCCCACACATGTCAGACTTGAAAAACTAGCGCTTAGTGACTGGGACATCCGCTCCCTGGTTCTGCAACCCGCCCCCTCGACACTGGGCTCACTGGAACCGGTCGCCTGTACATCATTGGCACTAACGAAAATATGGAAACTGTTCAATACCGCTTACCCGTTCCATGGCAATCTCCCGCTTTGGAACTTTCTTCCGGGGTTCCCATGAGTACCGCCTTTATGGTGCGATGCTGGACTGAAGCGGGAAACGAGTTGCTTCGGGACGTCTTCGTGCAGGGCACTTTTGTCGAGTGGCCGGACCTCCCATTGCCCCTGAGACATGGCCAGTGTGCAGGACTTCAGTATTCGTCTCTTCGTAAGACCCTTAAACGAAACAACCAAATGTTCCCCGCGTTATAGCCAGATGTCCCCGCTATTGAAGAACTGACCTCCCCTACACCCACCAGAGGTAAAATATCTAGGCTGTACACCTTGGTGCAATCCAGATCCATCCCGAATTTCACTAAGCTGAGGCGAGCATGGGAGGACGACCTGGGGGTAGAGGTGACAGATGAACGCTGGGCACATATGTGCTCCCGCATACACCGGGTATCCTTCAACTCCCGCTTCAAATTGATTCAGCTTAAGGTACTGCATAGGTTTCATTACACCCGGACAGATTACATTGTATGTTTAGTGACCACTCTCCACGATGTCCCAGATGTGGCCAGGATAATGCCGATTATATTCATATGATTTGGTCCTGCCCCCGCCTTTCCCAGTTCTGGGATGAGGTTTGGTCAACGGTATCCGCAATTCTCGACCACCCTATCGACCCCTCCCCAACAAAGTGCCTTTTCACGACTTCTCCAGACTCCCTCGGGACTCCAAAAAACTGGCTGGCCTTTGCATGCTCCTCGTAACACGTTCCATCCTACTCTGTTGGCTACGCCCCATACCCCCCACTCATGCCCAATGGCTCAGGGCAGTCACATGGGCCTCAGACACGGAGGAAACCTGGTCTTACCTACAGCCCACTCACTCACGGCCCAGAGACATTTGGCTTCAATTCCGGTCCTATATGTCCGATTTAAGTGTGATACCGGATGCATCCTCTCCAGCTGTTACCCCTTCCCCGTTGGGGTCCCCAGCCTGAACCATAGGCTTCTAATGTCTCGCTTTTTCCATACATGTATTCGATGAACATCTCCACATTGTAAACAGTTACTGTATGCCTGTATTATTTTGAACTGTAACTACATTGCACCTGCCCTGAATGTTGATTGTCTGTGTTATGCTGCCAAGCTGAATTATAAAACAAATTAAAAAAAAAAAAGCTGAAAGAGACAAGAGAAGGCAACAGCAGTTATGTTTGTACTGCGGACAATCGGGACACTTTGTAAAAGACTGTGCAATAAACCCCCCCAAGCGAATTGTGGGAGCTACAGAAAAGGATGAGAGTAAGGAGCCAGAAAACTGCCTAGCTCAACAAAAGTAGAGGTCAGTTTGTCGAGTGAGAAGAATGAGCCACCGACCTCACATTTTGCATTTTGCAATACCTGTGATCCTAATCAATCACCAACAACCTTCAAGGATGCATTCCGTTGAAGCTTACATAGACAGTGGAGCAGTTGGGAATTATATTGATCAAGATCTGGCCGCACGGATGGGGCTTCCCTTAAGTTTTAAGCCGAACACAGAAAAGGACCACAGTAGATGGGACTGAAATTGCTTCTGGACCAGTAACCCAATGTACGCAGGAATAACCCTGCTGTGTCAGGATGGACACCGGGAATCGATTTTCTTAGATCTCATCAGTTTCAGCTAATATTAGGGATGACCTGGTTAGTTGCTCATAACCCTCGGATAGATTGGCGTGCAAGAAAACTGACTTTTCCTCATGATTGCGCCTCCACCTGTTATCTCCAAGAAAACAAGTCCAGTTTCAAGGTTTCTATGAGTCCTAGAGTTGGCATATCTACACTTGGCACAACCAGTACTCTCCCTGAAGAATATCAAGATTTCCAGGATGTTTTCCAGAAGGAACAAGCTAATACACTACCACCACACAGGTCCTATGACTGTCAGATTGACCTCATACCTGGTGCACAGATCCCTTGCAGCAGAATCTATGCGCTCACCAAATCAGAAAACCAGCATCTAAAGTCTTATCTGGACCAGTACTTGGCAAATGGATTCATTCGCCCATCCAAATCACCGGCAGCCAGTCCCCTGTTCTTCGTACCAAAAAAGGAAGGGGACTTGAGAACCTGTATTGATTATCACTCCCTGAACCAGATCACTGTGAAAAACCGTTACCCACTGCCCCTTATTCCCGAGATGCTAGATCAAGTCAAAGAAGCCAAGATTTATACGAAGTTAGACCTCAGAGGAGCGTACCACCTGGTCCGAGTTAAAAAGGAGATGAATGGAAAACAGCCTTTCATACTAAGTATGGGTTGTTTGAGTACCAGGTAATGCCTTTCGGGCTTTGCAATGCCCCGGCGGCTTTCCAATATTTTATGAACGACGTCCTAAGGGAGCTGATCAATGTTTGCACCCTAGTCTACATAGATGACATCCTAGTGTATTCAACCTCAGAACAAGACCATGTCAAGCATGTCCGCGCTGTCCTTGCCAAACTGCGCCAACATCGACAATACGCAAAACTTGAAAAATGGTTTTTCCACGTAACCGAAGTTGAATTTCTTGGTTTCGTCTTACTCCAAAAGGCATTCGAATGGATGCACACAAGGTAGATGCCATACTAAAATGGCCCTCCCCTACCTCAGTAAAAGGGATCCAGAGTATGCTGGGTTTTGCAAATTTCTGCCATCGATTCATGCCAGACTTTTCTCAGATTGTGCATCCGATCACGTTACTTCTACGAAAAAACAATACAAAATTCATATGGTCAGAAGATGCCGAAAAGGCCTTCCAAAAACTAAAGGAAAGGTTCAGCTCAGCCGCGATCTTAAGACACCCTCGTCCAGATCTTCCTTTCATCATGGAAACAGATGCTTCCAGTATGGCGATGGGGGCGGTTCTTTCTAAAAAATACCCTGAAACTGGCCAATTGCACCCTGTGGCCTTCTGGTCGCGAGAATTCACACCTCCTGAACTCAATTATGCCATCACCGATAAGGAACTGCTTGCTATAAAATCCGCCTTCAAGGCATGGCGGCATTATCTCTTAGGGGCCAGACATACAGTGACTGTAATTACAGACCATCGGAACTTACAATATTTAAAAACAGCAAAGGCGCAATCCTCGCGCCAATTACGATGGGCCCTTTTCTTCGCCAAGTATGACTATGTAAATACTTATCGACCAGGCGTAAGAAATGGGAAAGCTGACGCACTATCTTGCATGTGCATCGATGAAAGAGAATATGCAACTCCAGATCCAGTGGCCATTATACCTGAGGACAAGCTTTTAGGCCTCACCACAACTTTAACACAAACTGAACTTAGAAATGTGATCCAACGGGAAATAACCACAAGCAAGTTACTAGAATGGCATACCAAAGAAAAACAATAGACTGTCAAAAATCAACTGCCATATTTTGACGAACGCCTGTACGTGCCTAAAATCAAGCTACAACAACAAATAATTTCAGACTATCACGACTCTTTGATGGAGGGTCATCCCGGAATCGCCAAAATGCTAGCCAAAGTAAAATGCAATTATTGGTGGCCCACTTGGCGTCGAGACGTCATCCAATACGTTCAGTCATGTGGAGTGTGTGCACAAAACAAGTCATTGAAGCAAAGACCAGCTGGCCTCCTGCAACCATTAGAAATACCTCCGGCACCATGGCACACACTCTCTCTCAACTTCATTACTGATTTACCTCCCAGACAAGGGTTCAATACCATTTTAGTTGTGGACCTATTTTCTAAAATGGCACACTTTATCCCTTTCAAAGGCCTTCCAGATGCATCCCAGCTAGCAAAGGTGTTTTTGGAAAACATTATCAAGCTGCATGGATTCCCTTCAGTCCTGGTCTCTGATCAAGGGAGCCAATTTGTATCAAACTTCTGGAAAAAGTGCTGCGCCATGGCTCACATCACTATCCACCAGCCATCACCCCCAAACGGATGGTCAAACAGAGAGGACCAACCAGACTCTCGAACAATACCTACGATGCATGCTACATCAAGTCGAGGGAACCTGGAGAGATCTATTATGGATAGCCGAATATGCTTACAACAATTCTGTACATTCCAGTTCTGGGCAAACACCTTTTTTCACCCTCTACGGCAGACATCTGCATACTTCCGAACTTGACAGCCCTCCCAGCCTCGAAATGCTGGCAGTAAAGACTTCATGCAAACATCACTCGAGCCTTTAAAAAGGCAAGAAAGCATTTAATCCAAGCCAAAAGTAAGCAAAAATGGTTTGCAGACCAACATCGGAAAAAGGCTCCTGACTATCAGATAGGAGACAGAGTTTGGCTAGCAACAAAATACATACCACTAAAGGGAACCCAGACTTTTCGCCCTCGCTATTTGGGGCCTTATCCTGTTCAAGCCATCATCAACCCGGCAGCAGTTAAACTAACATTCCCAGCTAACATGTGAATTCATCCAGTGTTCCACGTCTCTCTGCTAAAACCAGTACAACCCGGTACACAAGTTAAACCACCACCTGAACCCATCATGATCGATGGAGATCCCGAATACGAAGTGAAAGAAATCCTGGATTCCAAATATACCAGATCCAAACTATACTATCTAGTCGATTGAAAGGGTTATGGCCCTCAAGACAGATCTTGGGAACCTAGTGAGAACATTCATGCACCACGTTTAATTAGAACGTTTCATTGAAACTTTCCAGACAAGCCTGGACCAGGCAGAAGAATCACCTTGGGAGGGGCCTTGGGAGGGAGTGCTGTCACAACCCGTGACACAGAACCCCACTGGCATGGTCACATGCCAGGTAGGGTTAGGACTCAGGGTTCATTTGGGGCACCCAAGGGCCTTACCTTATCACCAGGGACTCTCCTGCAGTCAGTCCTGGTGCCTTTGGCGCCAGGCTCATATTTGGAATGGGACTTGAGGGGACTACTTTTTGTGTGGAAGCCTGCAGCCAACATGGAGACACCCACACAGTCTAGTCCCTAAGAACCAGACTGTGCGGTGCAGTGTTTTAGGGTGTGGTAGCCCGGACTACTTTACCTGGACTACTTTACTTGGGTAGGCTATATAAGCCACACCCAAGCTAAAGAACGTGCTTCGCGTTATTCTGCAACCAGCAGCGTGACGCTCATCGTGTGTTCAGAGACCAGCACCCAGCGTTCCTGGAATCGCGGACCTGCAGAGGAGACAAAAGAACATCATCAGTAGTCCCAGCTTACCTGCAGCTTTCCATCCTTCGATCCCGGCTGCTTGCGGTCTTCCATCCCATTGGCAGCATCTTCAGGACATCACGCATGCACCGGACCGAAGCACCTGGAGGGGAGAGAGAAAAAGGGACAACGTTAAACAGGTTACTCACTGCAATAACAGCAGTAACCATAACCACCTCACCTGGCTGGGCATATCTTGGCCGGTTCCGCTCCGGAAATCACTGCACGCCCAGAAAGACCATTGTGACCTGAAAAGGAATAAAGAATACAGGTTAGCCCAAAAGACAATAGCGCGCCGCACTTCGCGCTGAACCTAGCTTTCTTCATACGCTGCGCGTCCATAAATTCCGACAGGTGCCTGACCCAAGCAGCACACCAGCGCACCTCTGCACACCTAAGGGGGAAACAATCAGGGAAAGACATTAACAGCACGAAAGAAAAGCAAAAGCCTTCAGAGACTGCTATAATCGGACTTACCTCCTTAAAGACACTTGAATGGGTTGGCACCAGTGAAGTTAACTCGGTCGCTTCAACCCACAGAAAATTATGCGCCCCTGTGCAGAAAGCAGGACGGAGAGCACGCCATACATCATAACAAGGCCCACCTGCCATAGAAGACATCATCCCGAATTGAGCACATTCGGGGGCAATCCAGAAACTAGGGCATACGGGCGTCACTGTGGATACCAGGTGAGCGTAACAGCAGGTGACAAAGACTGTGTCAGCTGCAGTGCAGAGTCTGGAGTGCATGGGAGCTCCTGCTTAACCACCTTTCACCCCCTCAGGGGTGTTGCTAGGTCTGGAAAAGATCTGGGGCTATGCTAATGTCGGGACTGTCAGGACTCGGGGCTAGCTAGCCTTTTGGTTGTAGTCCCTGAGCTTCTATCCAGGGCTACAACCAAATGACAGTGGGCTGTAGCCCCCAGCAATACCTCTGCTCCCCCTTATGTATGTAAGATGGAGGAGCCGTACATGGCACACCCCAAACAGTAGGAGCATTATGGACCTGAACAGTATAAGCATCATGAGTGGAGCTGCTGGACGTGCCACTTAGTCTGTGTAACAGTGCCATGTTAACGCTGCCTCCATGTTGAGGACCTTTGACAGGCGAACAGCATAAATGCTCCTCTAGGAAGGTCAAGCTTCATCAGTTTGGGCACCAGGCTTTTGCCAATACCTTGGGACTTGATGACCCATCAAATACCAACTGCCGTGAGGTAGGCAGTAAGTACACTTTGGGTGTTGCTTTAAGCAGCGGCCACACTGAACGGTCCAAGGATGAATTGTGCAGTGATTGGTCTATGAACTTTGAATGTGCCATGCATGAAACCACTGTGGTTGAATTCATGGGAAGATGCCTGATTTGTGGGGCAGCACTGTGAGGCGATTGCTCCACTCTCACAAGTGCCATCCAGGAATTTGATCTGGGCTCCTTGTCACTTTTGTCAGAAAGTAAATTGCTGTGGGCATGTGAAGATTAGCACTGTTCTCTGATTGATAACTTTTTTTTGTTTCATATGGGTAGGTGTCTGCATGGTTTGAGGCATTGACTGCATTTGGTTCTTGTACAGGTCTTATGCCTTTCAGTGTGGGTTTTTGGAGGGAGTGCACTGTCTATGCTGCAGCAGTTGATTAAGTAAGTAGTAGAGTTGTATCCCAGATAGGTCACTGTTAGAGTGGATTTCCATAATTGTGCGATATTCTCTCCAACTCCAATTCTCCCAGCACAACCTACTCTCCTGTCCCGTAGCACCCGAGAGCCGGATCAGAGAGCAAAGGCAGGATTTGCATCCTCAGACAACCTCGATTAAACTGGCATAGTTTGGTCTGGATTGAAGCAAGGGGCAGTGAGTACTTGCATAACTTACTGGTGGCCCCTGGCTCATCCATTTCTTTTTATGCACCGTGGGATCCTCTCTTTGGCTGGGATAGCCTGCTCTCCCTGGCCTGTTCCAAAAGTTGTAAACTGCTCCGTCCACGAGGGCAGACCCTTCCATGGCAATTGGAATATCTTCTTCCCCCTTCAGGATCTTTACCTAACTGTCCCAGGATCTTGAAAATGTACTATCTTTGCTTTACGCATAACTGCACGTTTTTACACACTGCTGTACTTTTGAGCTTAAGGCTCTCCACTTCATAGAGCTGGACTGAATACTTTAGGGTTTCCCTCCTGAAGACTGCCTAATGCTTTAATTGTGTTATCCCCCCCTTTCTGTTACAGGTTGTGAACGTTTTCTCCACTTTCTCGCATTAGGCCACAGTGGTTGTATAGATGTGTAATAGTGATATGCTTGTGTGGTAACTTGCAATATTAATTTGGTTATGTGTGTTGTTTTATTGGGCCTAAAATAAATGTATATGTATTTTTGATGTACACCTGTCTCAGAGTATTCTGTGGTTTCTTTACAGTGTGTGCTCATTGTGGGCTTCTGATCACGCTCACCCCTCCTGAGACTTAGTCTTGACTGCCTGCCAAGCTACCTTGATTGGTCTGACTTGTCCAGAAGGTTCCCCTGTTTCACTGAACTAGAATGACCCCCTAAACTTCTGTCCATCAGGCAAGAGTTTAGAAATCCATTCTAACAAATTGGTGTACAGCAGTGGGATAAGAACAGAGGTACCCAGTGTTGCTCACTGGTGAAGGACCTGGTTTACACTTACACGGGAAACACAGTGACCCAATACTAATTTGTTATTGTAGGCCACCTGCTATACTTATATCATGGAAACAATTGCTGACATTACTTTGAGTGCTTCAAGGTCTGAGACACTGAGAAAGGTTTGTGCGGAAAGAGGCCTGTCGGCCACTGGTACCAAATCTAAAATGATCCAAAAGATCATGGATTGGCAGGAAAGCCAGATTACAGCTTTTACAGCTTTACCCTCCTTTGATGCTGCAGACGGTGCTCGGCTACTCCCAGTAACAGTACTGAAGTAACTGTTGCTGCCATCTTAGAAGGGGTTGATGTAGATAGAGATGATGTAGAGTCCCACGTCTCCTTTGCTGGCTCTGAGGCTGAAGCCCTGTTGGAATTCAAGAGAAAAGAACTGATCTTTAAGCAGGGAGAACTTATATTCAACATGGCTAAGCTGGATTTAGAGAAAGCAGAAAGCGAAAGGTAATGAGTCTGCCCCCCCCTCTCATCCAAGGTTTCCCAAAGATCTGCTTAGTGTGTATGATGACAAGAATGACATCATGAACTGGCTGACTGCATTTGAGTATGCATGTGAAGTACAAGAAGTTGTGAATGCTGAAAAGAGTGCATGGTTGCTCAGTCAATTACCCCATCATGGCTGCAGTGGCATTATGGAGATGTCGAAAGGCTGACAGAAAAGACTTTGTGAAATGAAAGCAAACTCTAATCTTAAAGTGTGGGAAGACTCCTGCCCAATACCTGAAGAGATTTAGAGAATACAGGAAGAAAGAAGGTAATACTTAAATTTCTTATGTGACTGATTCCTTAAAAAAACTTGACTGGTTGGGTGGAAGGTTACAAGGCCACCACCTTTCCGGGTATGATTAATTTGGTCATGCTTGAACATATTTCTGCTACCTGTTCCCCTGAGCTCATGCAACACTTGGCTGGTTCTAAGGAAATAGATCCAAAGAAGATGGCCATTTCAGCTGATTTATGGGTGTCACATACAGTGTCCCATAAGGACAAAACTATTTCTGATAAGCAGGAGGAGGAGAAAAAACTGAAAGAGAAAGAGGGCGGGGGCAATGAAAAATCTTCCTTCCATAAGGGCCACAAAACGTTTACAAAGGGTAAGTCCAAAGAAAATGTTCAGGGTAGTGTGAACTCTGGTTACAATACGCCTCTCTATGTCCCAAGATTAAGTGGTTCTTGTGTGGCTTGTGGAGCAAATGACCATGTGAAGGGGGCCCCAGATGTAAGGTTAGAACCTTGTGGGTCCACTCTGTGAATCTCGCCTTCCCCCATGAGGAGGAGGAAATACATCCTTCTCTTTAGACTCTTTACCCTGTGGGATACAGTCTGAAGTAGTCTTAGTTTCCCTGGGATCATGGCAACCTAGAGTTGCTGAAGCCTATGCCGCCATACCCGATAATACCGAGCACTACTTTAAAGACGGTGTGCTAGTAAATGGGGTTGACACCTCTGCCCTAAGGGATAGTGGGACAAGCAGAACTTTGGTGGATTCCACTTTGGTAAACCCAGAGGAGCTTGCCAGATCTCCTTTGATGCCCATCAAGTTAGCTGATGGTGCCCCTCTCAAGTTCCCAGTAATGCCTGCCACT
Source organism: Ambystoma mexicanum (assembly GCF_040938575.1). NCBI lineage: Eukaryota > Metazoa > Chordata > Amphibia > Caudata > Ambystomatidae > Ambystoma > Ambystoma mexicanum. The sequence continues at coordinate 297,316,753 of NC_090922.1, forward strand.
CTAACTGTGAATGGTGGAGTAGTGAGGATACCTGTTTCTGTACAGAGGCAGGTTCCAGGGAGAGTGCTGTTGGGGAATGACCTCATAGACTTAGGTCTTGTGGGAGACAAATAAGACAGACGATGCACACAGTCTCAAACCAAGGCTGACTTGGCCAAGTCCAAGGCTGAGCCAAAGCCAAAGGGTAAACGCAGGCTAAGAGAGTCAAGAAAACCAGAAGAGGGAAAGAAAATACTCCCCCTAACTCACCTACCACTGAGGTGGAGGCAGCTGGCCAATCACCAGAACCTGATGAGGCGGAGCTGCTGCCTGAAATTCTCAACCCCCATGACCATCCTGAACTCCAAGGTTTGTTGGTTGAAGGTGGTCCTGATAGGGATGAGTTTAGTAGGGGCCAACATGAGTGCCCATCTTTAGAAGGCCTATGGAGACAGGCCTGTGCCCAGCTTGAGGGTGAACCTCCTGAGAAACATAGGATGTATTGGGAAAGTGGGCTCCTTAGTGAGCCCACAGATCTACTGAAGGAGACCATAAAAGGCTGGTGGCCCCCCTTCATGTAAGACCCTTCCTCCTACAATTCACGCATGAAGTCCCTCTTGCAAGTCATCTTGGGGTCCAGACAGAAGGTCATTGTAGGGGTTGTGCCACCTGCCAGATTTCTGGGGAAAGTGGTGCAACAATCCAGGCTCCATTGGAGCCACTCACTGTGGTGGGAATGCCCTTTGAGAAAGTAGGGATTGACATTGTTGGTCCCCTTGACCCTCACACATCCTCTGGCAACAGGTAGATACTGGTGTTGGTTGACCATGCCATCAGATATCCTGAGACAATCCCACTTAAAACAGTGACTGCCAAGTCAGTTGCTAAAGCTTTGCTTGGCATCCTTACTAGGGGTGGCTTCCCTAAAGAAGTTGTGTCGGATAGAGGCAGCAACTTCAAGTCCAAGTATATGCAAGCCATGTGGATAGAGTGTGGGGTCACTTTATACGCTTTCATCTGCTTATCATCCACAGACAAATGGCTTAGGTGAGAGGTTTAATAGAACTCTCAAAAGCATGATTGGGGCTCTTGAAGAACCCCAAAAGAGAAAGTGGGATCTCCTGTTACCATGCTTACCGTTTGCTTACAGAGAGGTCCCTCAAGAGGGTGTTAGTTTCAGCCCCTTTGAGCTTCTTTTTGCTCGCCCTTTCATGGGACTGCTGGCCAACATCAAGGAAGGGTGGGATCTCCCTACACCTCCTATCACTAACTATGTGTTAGGCTTAAGGAAAATAATGGTTCTCCTGATGGCTCAGGCCAGTGACAAGCTGAAGGCTGGTCAAGCATTGGTCAAACATTGGTATGACCAGAAAGCTTCTCTTGTTCACTTCAAGCCAGGCCAAGACATCCTCATCATGAATGCTATCAGGCCCAGACCCCTCCAGGATAAATGGTCGGGCCCTTGCAGAGTTGTGGAGCAGCTAGGTGAGGTAAACTATTTAATAAACTATTTGGTAAACTATTCTTTCACGCTCTGAAACACTTGTTTATGGGCGCAATATAAATAAAATATCATATCAGTGGAACTTGGAAGGCCTGGCAAACCCCAAAAGTGTTCCATATAAATAGACTGAAGACGTTCATCCCTAGGGTTTAAATAGCTGAACTACTTTTGGCATCAGACAGAGAAGAAGCAGAATCAGAAACTCGTACTGACTATTTCCGAGGTAGCCCTTCAGATGGCTACATTGAGGGTGTCAAGTTGGCACCTCAGCTGACTCCAAAGCAACAAGAGGAAGTATGAACTTTGCTGAGGCAGTTCTCCCCCTTGTTCTCACTCACTCCAGGTTTGACATCTTGGTGAAAACATGATATTGACACTGAAGATTGTGTCCCTACCATAAGTAAGGGTTATAGGATGTCAGATAAAGTAAGATCCTACATTATGTCTGAGGTCCACAAAATGTTGGATCTAGTGGTGATTGAACCTTCCAGTAGTCCATGGTCCAGTCCTAGGGTTCTGGTGCCAAAAGCAGGCATTGAGTTGAGGGTCGGTGTGAATATAGGTCTCTGAATGCTGTCACCAGGACAGATGCTCACCCTCTACCAAGAACTAATGAGTTGGTGGAAACGCTGTGTGCTTCCAAGTACCTCAGCACTTTTGATCTCGCTGCAGGGTATTGGCAAATTGCCCCTGCAGAGCATGCCAAGGAGAAGACTGCATTTTCAACTTCATGTCTTTCCCAGTTTAGGGTAATGCCATTTGGGTTGAAGAATGCACCTGCCACTTTTCAAATGCTAGTTAATCATGTTCTGAATGGGTTGGATGAATTCTGCTTGGCAAATCTCGATGATATTGCAGTTTTCAGTTCAACCTGGGAAGATGATGTGAGACACCTGGGAATTTGTGTGAAAAGGCTCTTCAGAAAGCCCACCTGACCATAATGTCCAGCAAGTGTCAAATTGGTCAGGGCTCAGTGGTACAACTTTGGCATGAGTTTGGTGGAGGGAGGATTCGGCCTCTTGCCAGTAAGGTACTGTGAGAAAACTGTAGGTGTCTCACCTGCTAGTCCCTAGGGATCTGTCATCCAGGTAGCCAGGACACGGCCATCGCTTTTGGATCCAGTTTCTGGGAGTGGAGCAGTGCGGTGAGGGGTACTCGGGAGTGGAAGTGGGACACCGGATGACGAGTGTCAGATCTGCGGAGATGTGGGGGCTGGACTATCAGGTTTTGGGCTGGGGCATTTGGTAGAGTTAGGCTAGGGTGGCTGGGTTTGAGATATATAGGGGTTAGTAATTCCACCTTGGTTTGGCCTTAACTACCTTATCTATAGGCCGAAAATTCCCCAAGCAACTTGCTTGGGGAATTTATTGAGGCGTTTATTCGTCAAAATTAACAGGGCTGCTGATTAGAGGACATTTGAACTTAGAACCTGGATTGACCTTTCCAACTGCCTTTCATTTTTATCCTCAAGAAGGTTGGTCCTGTGTAGGAGAGCTCCAGTTTCTGGGCCTTTCTAGCAAGTACAATGAAACTATTCTTAAAAAAATCCACGGCTATGAAGGTGAGCGTCCCCAGATAGCACGACCCTCCCCACAATGAGAGGCAGTAATGGACTCTCCCAAGATGGGAATAAGGCTAAAACAAAGTGCGGGTGAGCTTAATTGGAGTTTATATAAGTCAAAATAGGGCATGCAAAGGACTCTGCAAACTCCGAGAGCGCTCTGACTGACACTAGCAAAGACAGGCGTATATATTTACAAAACGCGTCATAAGAACCTACACACTATAGGGGGCACATGTTTGTGGGGATTGGGTGGCGATGACTAACTATAGGTGCAGCTGTGATGTGTTACGCCGTGGTTGGTGGACGTCACTGGGTGTCAGCTGGGCTCATCCGGGCGGTGCTGCGGTGCCAGGCGTGGCCATTGTCATTGATGAACGTCTTCCTTCGCTTTCTGCCCTAAGGGCCACGCACACCCCATTCATTCAAAACCGCAATATTATCTTTCCCTGTAAATCCTACAATAGGTTATTCTACAGGTTAATGCAACACAGGAGGAATGGACCTAGAGTGGGGTCCTTTGGTGATACACCAATACATGGTTACCATCATCCTGTTGGCCGGGTATCATAGATCACGAGGTTGGGTCTCAGGGCAAGGGGTGAGCTGTCCAAGTTTTCATGTCTCGTTAGAAGTCATTATGAATGTGTTCCTAGAGTGTTGCTATAATATTGGGTGTCCTAATTTTACAGGGGCCATTAACCTCAGGTAAACTGGTGGGTCGGGCAGTCTAAGACATCGGCACCTCTGGCCTGCGTTTATGGCCGGGGTTTACTGCTGGGTTGTAAATAATTCAGGTGGCTGGCCGTGACCATGTGAGCTGCGGGGGAACGTGAATGCTTGAAGCGGCTCCAGCCGAATTGGGGGAGGTGCGGCGGAGCAGCCCGGGCCTCTGCCTTTCGTCTGGCAGGCTTCAATGGGGAGGGAGGGGAAATGGCCTTGGATGTGCCCACAATGGTATTCTCCTTGTGTGTTGCAGATCATATAAAAAGGCATAAACATTCATATAATGTACAATACTCATTGAGTTTTCTTTTAAAAGCTTACATTTCTACATTGTTAGTACCTTTACATGGCCATTTCAAATGTTTTACCTATACCAATTTTGCTATTGATAACTATATGTTAAGTATTTAACAACCACAATATTTTGTTACACTCTATGCATACACAATAAGCGAGGTAGTATTAAGGTTGGTGGAGTGCGCAGGAACAACTGGCCAATAAGACTGATGGCATTGACACATGGTGAGCATGAACATTCGAATACATTATATGCGCCTTCTCACACAATTTACATGAGCTCCCAGTGTAGTTGCACTTGATTTCCGTTGCACTCTAGCAGCATTAGTTCAGTTATGGCATAGGGCCTTGGAGTACATTCTTCTCGGAAAAACATATAACATAGAACCCGGGACACTTCTACCATTTGCACATAGCTAAGGGGATATGGGTATTTCAACCAGGATGCCACATCAACAGACACTCTGCCTTCTTCATGGAGTTTACATATTTTATCAAAGGGTCATGGAGAAAAGAGTTTCATCACAGGCAGTTTGCCTATTGGTATTTAGGGTCTCTACTTTTGTCGGGGGACCATTTTACAGTTCTTTTTCCACCCTGGCCCTGCTGGCCGGGTCATACTGTGGACAGAGATACACTGCGGAGGGTGAATGTTACAGTGTTTGCTTCTAGCACTACCTCATGTCCGTCTGTTCGTGGGAACGGGCTCTCAGCGGATCTGCCAGGGTGCTGCGGCCACAGGGACAAGTGAGAACTCTCCAAGGGTGGGGGCCGTGCTGCGGTGCACAGGGGCTCACGTCATTCTGGTTTCACAAAATGGTTTCCAGGGCCTAGCTTGATACAGCACATTTGGTCAATGTGTCAGCCAGAGGTCCACCCGCCACCTGGGCCCTGGTGGCAGGGGTGTCCCTGACGAGCCATGGACTCCACAAAGGGGGGGGCTGCAGGGGAGGGGGGTCTCTTGGACCTATCCTCCCATACCTTTCCCCCCTTTCATTACTTAAGTAACGAATACTGTAACTGCCCCAACCTCTGGCGTTCCTTTTCTTCAGTTACTGCCTCGTCCCATGCAGGGGTGCCTTTTATGGGCATCCATGCCCTACATACCCCTCGCAGGCTTTCCCCCCTTCTAGCATTTTCATCTGGTGTACAGGTCATATATATACAATCCCCGTCCCCTTCCAAATCCACCCACACCTCCTTATACCACTCCAGTTCATGGGGCTCTTTAATTGTGGTGTGCCATAGCCTGTCTACTACATCCCCACTGTGGTATATGGGCACCATCTGGAATTTCGGTGGCTTTCTTCTCCCGTTTGCACCTCCACCTCTTGCACATTGTGTATTGCACCGCGAGTGTTGCCCATTGTCACCATCACCATCGCACCATTTGGTACTGCGTTTGCACAACATCGAAGACCCACCTGGCACATACAAAAAATAAAAAGGAAGAACACCACCGCGGGCATCAGCAATTTGACAGTCATTCCCAACCATGACGGGACCCAGGAGAAGAGGTTGTCAAACCATGTGCTTGCTTCGGCCCCACCTTCCGTTTTCATCCTCCCTCCTAGGTTATGTACTGCTTCGATCACGTGGGATAAGGTACCATTATCTGCATCTTCATAAGGTACGAATGTGCAGCAGGCACTTCCAATTTTTCGGCAAACACCTCCGTCCATCGGTGTTAATAGGTCTAAGACGTACCTATTCTGCATGGTCATTATCCGCAGTGCTCTCAGCTCCACTTTTATTACAGTAAACCCTTCTTCAGTGTCATTTGCCAACTGGATCAACTCCCAGCGTGTGATTTGGAGCCATTTTGTATTTGCCCGTGCCTGGATGCTGGGGATCAGTGAGGCGAAGAAAGTGTCTGCAGAGCTGAACAATCGATATCTGTCTGGGATCTGGGCCAGTAGTTCTGAGGATGCTTTTGATATGTAGTTCGACGAGCGTCTGTTCCGAGACAGCATCTCCCCATATAGTTGTGACTCTGCAGTTGGTTGGGCATCATTCTCCCGAGGAGTCTCTCGCATTTTCTTGCTCCCACCAATGTGGCTCTCTGGTATCACCATTAGTGCAGAATGTAGGGTGGCAAATGAGCAGATGCCGCTCCAGGATTGTGGGAGGTACAGGTATGCCTGGCTGCCACATACCCAGTAAGTTTCCATGAGTGCCGCTGTCCCTTTTCTCATATCCGGGATTGTGAGGGTCTTGTTGCAGTTTTTGTTTACCCCCATGATAGTCTTCCCGTCTCCCTTGAAACACACTTCATAGTTTATTTCTTTCTGTAGTTTGAAGGGATTTTCAATGGCAGTCACCCAGGTCAATTTTGAGATGTGCTCCTTCCATATGGTGTACATGTTTTGTCTATCCACTGCAGTTTTTCTGGTGTCACACCTCGCAGCGCCTCAACTTTGCACATTATTTCTTCATCTTTCCACTTATTTTCTAAAAATAAAGTCCCTTTTATTATAAAAAATGGTTCTTCCAAACATATTACTCCTTCTGCTTTCGGGTAACAGGTCTTCTCATTCTGCAGCATTTTGAAAGTTACCTCGTGTGCCTGGAAGGTGTTCTTAATTCTGCACAACGTGAGATGAAGGAGACATTGGGCATCCACAATATGCAGTTATTTTGGTAGCAATACTTTGGGTGTACCTGAAGCATGGGGAATAAGGGAGCAGACATAGCAACTCTCATTTGTTGTTTGTTTTGCGGTTGCACTCATGTCTGCATACCATTTATTTGTCTGATGGGGGTGTCGTGGGTCTTCCATTTTGTCCAGTCCCAACCCGTAATACTCGTCGTATTTTCCACTTCCCACCTCCCTTTTCCTCCTATTATTTCTAAGATATCTCCCGGCTTCACGGGCGAGGAGCAGTCTAGACCCCCTTTCTTCCCTCCACCCCCCTTTTCCCATTCATTATATAATTCTACGTATTTCACTGCCATCTCCTCATTCTCTTTCTTTATTCTATCAGGTAGTGTGTTCTCTGTTGCGGGGGTGGTTACATGTGTGGGCACAGTGGTGGGGGTGTTGTACAGCCATGATATAACAGAAGGGTTGCGATCATTTAAACTGTGGGCATTGTAATCGGAAGACATTTGGCGGGGAAGCATTTGGCGGGGAAGTTGTGCTATCCTGCATTTTATCCTGCAGTCTTTCATGTGGCGAGGTAGCTGTATTGGGCGGTTTCGTGTTATATCCCCATACAAGTTTAGATCCGTTCCACACCAAAAAAACACCTTCTTTAGTATTCGCAGTTGTAGTTTGATTTGTTACATTTGTCCCGTTATTCCCTCCCCCTCGTTCATCTCGATAGAGATGAATGCTATAAACCAATAGGTAGCCAAGCAAAACAGTATTGTAAAAAATAATGTAATACATACAGACAATCCACACTCATACGAATATCTACACCTTTCAGCTAAATCATTTCTACATCTAATCAATCTATTCGTTGCGGGCTGCCCGTTTGTTGCCATGGTAGTTCCTGTTTAAAATATAAAAGTGCATTAGGTACGTGCATGTAAACATTTTTTGTTGGCACTGTGTGTACCAGGAAGTCATAAAAAAAGTGGAGGTTGTTGGTGGGGGAGGGAGGGGGCTAGGGGTGCATAGAGAAGGTAAAAAGAGAATACATATATCTTACACCATATATTTTTTTTAATTAATTTTTCTCAATTATCTCTATCAAAATAACCTGTAATAGAATTGTTTCGTTAACATCTTAATTTACCAGTTACACTCCCCCATTCATTTGTTCCTTTTTAATCATCATTTCCATTATTTTTGTTTGCTGTTGTCTGTGCCTCCTCATCCTCTTCTTCCTGCACACCATTGTATGCCTTTCGCACATCTGTCACGTGTATCCAGTATCTCAGTGCCTTTACCTTCACAGCTGTGGGTGTACAAAAAACAACCTCGTATGGGCCATGGAACCTTCGGGCATTCCACTGGCGCGCAAAGCTCCGGACATAAATGAACTCTCCTGGCATTAATTGTACTTGTGGGCCGGTTCCACAAAGGACACCGTTGTGTTCCCTTCCTCCCTTGTCAATGGTGGTGAGAGCTGCCTTGAAATTGCACGCGCTGCCCTAGTTAGCTTCTTCAGGTAATCTGTGAATTCATCTCCTAATATGGTGGCGCTTCTGTGTGCATCTGAGTGTTGGCGCAGTGGGGAATGTGCTGTCTGCATCCGTCTTCCCGTCACAATTTTGTGCGGGGACAGATGATGATCCTTGCTCGGCTGATTCCTCAACTCAAACAGTGCAAGGGGTAAGCCGTAGATCCAGTTTTTCTTTAATGAAAAACACAATTTAGACAATCTTCCTTTCAACAGGCCATTCATCTTTTCAACAATGCCGTTACTTTGGGGATGATAAATCGAGCAGAGTTTATGCTTTATTCCCAATAATGCAGTCACTTCCTTGAAGAGTTCATTCACAAAATGAGTGCCGTTGTCTGAACGAATTACGTCACAAATTCCCCAGCGTGGGAACACTTCCCTCACTAGGAACTTTGCAGCGCTCTTAGCATCAGCGTGTGCACATGGACCCGCTTCCACCCACCTGGAGAATGGACATACAACCACTATCATGTAGCGTGCCCCATTACACCTCTCCCTCATGTCTGCATAATCAATATGCAGTTCTCTGAAGGGCCCTGTCGGTTTTGGAATTGTTCCCCTGAGTGTCCGTAGGGTCATCCCTGAGTTATATATTTGGCAAGTCATGCACTCCATTGTCAACCTGGATATGTGCTCCTGGAGACATGGCACGAAACAATCTTCCTGTATCTCTGCCGCAATGTGTTGTTTAGCATTGTGCGCTGGAAAGTGTAATTGCTGAAATGCTATTTCTAACAGTTTGATGGGCATCACTACTTTTCCTGAGTTATTTTGGCGCCACAAAAAATCTGTTGCTGTTGGCTGCAACCCCTCTTTTCCCACAACACTTTTTCTTCTCCGCTTGCACCTTCCTGGAGCTCTAGTATTTGTGATATGGGCATTGCATTGTATCCTTCTGGGAGTTCTTCGTTCGTTTGGTGCTGCAATAGGTACTCACCTGTTCCATGTCTTTCAAAATATGAAGCCTCCTTGGCAGCAGCGTCTGCTGCCGCGTTCCCCAAAGACACAACGTCGGTGTTAGACGTATGTGCTTGGCATTTCACTATTGCTACCATTGTTGGGCCTTTTAGAGCTTCAATTAATTCCTTCAACAGTTCGGCATGCTGCACTGGGGTCCCATCCGCCCTTTGAAACCCTCTCCGCCCCCACCGGGCTAGACCTCCATGTACGGTGGTCGTCATGTAAGCTGAATCTGTGTATATCGTCACTGCACATCCCTTAGCTGCATGTAATGCTTCTATTAGGGCAATAAGTTCTGCTGCTTGGGCTGAGAAATGGGATGGAAGGCGGTATTGTACTAACACTTCATACTCACCTTCTTCTAGCCTCACTACTGCTAGTCCCACATGTTTCTCTCCTGTGTCCATGTCAATTGACGCTGACCCATCTACAAAGTACACCTCTCCCTCGCTCAGGGCATTTTCACACACCACCGTGCCCTCCCCTTTTTCTCCTGTGTATGTTGCACAATTGTGTTCTTGCATGTCCTCTAGTGTGCATGGTTCTGTGATGAATGTTGCTGGGTTTACTGTCCTGCACCTCACTACGTGAATGTTGGCGCTAGACAATATTATCTAAAAAGTGGTTTGCTCTACGTGTAGGGATCTGTGTGTTTTCACCACCTGGGCAATATGGGAGTGGGTGTGCACAGCTTATACTCTGTATAGTTTAGGGGGCACATACAAGAGCAAACCACTTTTTATACACTACCAATATCTTCAGCACATTTATTCAAAAAATAGTTTACTGCATCGGGCTCATCCCTGTAAAATTTCTTCTGGTCACACTTACCATGACCACACCATAATTATGCACATTTTACCATTATTCCATATTCGTCTTAGCAAACTATGTTCTGACACACATGATGCATATACACCGGCAAGCAACACTCTATTCACAGTTCAACTCGTAATCCTTTTCCTCCCTCCCTAGTTGTCTCCTTCTTTCTTACTTTGATATAGACTCCTCTTTTTACTTAGGTTATCTTTTCCCTTTTTTTTTTACTAACCCTGTTGTTTCCCCATAAACCCAGAGAGAAGAATAGAAATAATATCAGTTACTAACATATTCACTGTGTCTCCCTTTTTTACCAGACACCTTTATCTTATTTTTCACTTCGTCATATATTCCCAGTACTAGTCAAGATAGCACTATGCGGCGCCGCCCTCTACCCCCTTGCGGAGCTAGGTTCCAGTCTCTTTATCTCTTTTCACCTCTTGATCCTAATGGCCATATGCAAAGAAAAAGTAAAGAAAGTCTAGAGTGGTTCTTAGTATTCCCAAAGTGTCCCTTTTTAAATGACCTCGTTCCCTGTCCTGTTTTCCTCCCCTGCTCCCTTTATGGTCGCTCGCACTTAATACTCACGTGCCCGTCTTGAACCGAGAGTCTCCGAACTGGGTCTGTCCAGGCAGCGTTGCCGCACGCTCAACAGTCAGCCCCGGCTCCGGCGAGCGGTTCTCAAAGGGGATTTTTCAACCGGGATCCCGTACCCTCTCTCTGTTGAGTGCGCACTTCTAAGCGTACCGGTCGCCGTTGGCGGGCAGCCTACCGGAGCCGGCGCACCGTGCGTATCCCTTTTCGACCGGAGATTTTCGTGCCAATGGGGACGGTAGTGATATATTAAGGAAAATGATCACGCTGTCGGGATCACCACTGAAGGCGAGCGTCCCCAGATAGCATGACCCTCCCACAATGAGAGGCAGTAATGGACTCTCCCAAGATGGGAATAAGGCTAAGACAAAGTGCGGGTAAGCTTAATGGGAGTTTATATAAGTCAAAATAGGGCATGCAAATGACTCTGCAAACTCCGAGAGCGCTCTGACTGACACTAGCAAAGACAGGCGTATATATTTACAAAACACGTCATAAGAACCTACACACTATAGGGGGCACATTTTTCTGGGGATTGGGTGGCGATGACTAACTATAGGTGCAGCTGTGATGTATTACGCCGTGGTTGGTGGACGTCACTGGGTGCCAACGCGGGGCGGGCAGGTCAGCTGGGCTCCTCCGGGTGGTGCTGCGGTTCCAGGCGTGGCCAGTGTCATTGATGAACGTCTTCCTTGGCTTTCTGCCCTAAGGGCCACGCACACCTCATTCATTCAATACCGCAATATTATCTTTCCCTGTAAATCCTACAATAGGTTATTCTACAGGTTAATGCAACACAGGAGGAATGCACCTAGAGTGGGGTCCTTTGGTGATACATCAATACATGGTTACCATCATCCTGTTGGCCGGGTATCATAGGTCACGCGGTTGGGGTGAGCTGTCCAAGTTTTCATGTCTCGTTAGAAGTCATTATGAATGTGTTCCTACAGTGTTGCTATAATATTGGGTGTCCTAATTTTACAGGGGCCATTAACCTGGGGTGAACTGGTGGGTTGTAAATAATTCAGGTGGCTGGCCGTGCCATGTGAGCTGTGGGGGAACGTGAATGCTTGAAGCGGCTCCAGCCGAATTGGGGGAGGTGAGGCGGAGCAGCCCGGGCCTCTGCCTTTCGTCTGGCAGGCTTCAATGGGGAGGGAGGGGAAATGGCCTTGGATATGCCCACAATGGTATTCTCCTCGTGTGTTGCAGATCATATAAAAAGGCATAAACATTCATATAATGTACAATACTCATTGAGTTTTCTTTTAAAAGCTTACATTTCTACACCGTTAGTACCTTTACATGGCCATTTCAAATGCGTTACCTATACCAATTTTGCTATTGATAACTATATGTTAAGTATTTAACAACCACGACATTTTGTTACACTCTATGCATACACGATAAGCGAGGTAGTATTAAGGTTGGTGGAGTGCGCAGGAACAACTGGCCAATAAGACTGATGGCATTGACACATGATGAGCTTGAACATTCAAATACATTCTATGCGCCTTCTTACACAATTTACATGAGCTCGCAGTGTAGTTGCACTTGATTTCCGTTGCACTCTAGCAGCATTAGTTCAGTTATGGCATAGGACCTTGGAGTACATTCTTCGCGGAGAAACATATAACATAGAACCCGGGACACTTCTACCATTTGCACATAGCTAAGGGGATATGCCACATGAACACACACTCTGCCTTCTTCATGGAGTTTACATATTTTATCAAAGAGTCATGGAGAAAAGAGTTTAATCACAGGCAGTTTGCATATTGGTATTTAGGGTCTCTACTTTTGTCGGGGGACCATTTTACAGTCTTTTTCCACCCCGGCCCTGCTGCCCAGGTCATACTGTGAACAGTGATACACTGCGGAAGGTGAATGTTACAGTGTTTGCTTCTAGCACTAGCTCATGTCCGTCTGTTCGTGGGAACGGGCTCTCAGCAGATCTGCCATGGAGCTGCGGCCACAGGGACAAGTGAGAACTCTCCAAGGGTGGGAGCCATGCTGCGGCGCACAGGGGCTCATGTCATTCTGGTTTCACAAAATGGTTTCCTGGGCCTAGCTTGATACAGCACGTTTGGTTAATGTGTCAGCCAGTGGTCCACCCGCCACCTGGGCCCTGGTGGCAGGGGGTTCCCTGACGAGCCATGGACTCTGCAGAGGTGGAGGCTGCAGGGGGGGGGGTCTCTGGGACCTATCCTCCCATACAGCTACATGGGACAAGACAATTGGAACTTGTGGTGGGAGCACAGCAATCTGCAACAGCAATTGAGTCAGAAAAGGAAACAATATGTTAAGAATATGTTCTTTCAAGTTTTTGCTTATAGTTTGGGTATTTAGTTAGAAGTAATCCAAGAAAGGTTGCGCGCAACGTCTTTGTTGTCTTTTCAATACTGCTTTGTTGTTTTTTCCTTGCTAGAAGCTCGCGCGCGCAAGTTCAATGTTTCTAAATGATCATAATCTAGGGCGCATGTGTGGAAAGTCAGTGTCTCGTTCCAACTCTTCAAACTATTGTTGCCTTAATGGATGTGCAAGGATAAGCGTCTCCTCCAAAGATCATCCACTCTTATGCCTCGTTTTACACAAGTGGTGAAGTCCAAAGTATTAAAGGAAGCCAACTACATGGATCAGAAGCTACCGTTGGAGATGAAAGGGGAATTCTCCTGGTCGCCCCCCTGTCCACTTGCAGAGTGAATCTGGTAAGTGGAAATGGGGTTTCCAGGGAAACCCTCTGGGGAAGAAAACCCTGTCTGTAGAAGCTGGGACGTCACCCCCTGGCTAATCTTCTTCAGGAGAACCGTTGTGAATAAAGAGCTGCAAACCTCTCAGTGGACTGAGCTCGCACCGTGCAGACTATCGGGATCTGTCGATACAAGTGAAGGAATTAGGACCAGGATTACTATTAGAGCCAGGAGTGATTGGAATCAAGCTTACCGGTAGTAAAGTAAAGGAGGCGTGTTTGCAGGAAGGATCTTTCACGCGTGGCAAGGAAGCCACTGAGAGACTGAAAGGTCTATTGATGCAAGAAAGAAAAATATGAATAGGAAGAAGAGTAAGTAGAGGTAGAAATGCCTCCTGTACACAAATTAATCTGCAGCGTATTTTTTCCCTAGAGATGGCCACTGCTGCCTAGAGCGCTATTTGTTTACCTGGTTGCCTAGCAACCACTTTTCGTTCGGCCTATAGGCAGTGAAGGGCACTTGTAGGCGGAAGCCGGCTGTAGTATAATACTTGCAAGGATGACAGGAGGCCTCTTGTAACAGTGATGTCCTTTAATCAGCATGCGACATCATTCAACATACATATGCATATATGATTGGTAAGGCCTCTTGGGCAGCTTGCCTCGGTGATAAATGTATGCAGCTGGGAGGCTGTAATGTCTTAGTGCAGGCCGGGGCCGACTTCTCGGAGGAGCTGGGAGAGGACGTCTTCCCGCGTCCTCTGCTGCTCCCGAAATGCGCGCCAGGCGTGCGGGGGCGGCCCTAGTGGCCGGGGCCGAGATCTCGCGAGAGTTAGGGCTCTCGCGACATCTCTACACACCTCCCCCTGATAATGCAAAGGCAGTTCATTGCAATACATAGTCATTGTATCTCACCGGTCTTCTGTGTTCTCTTCTTGGTCGGTCTTCTTTCTCGCTGTGGGCATCCTGGTGTTCAGGTTCTCGATCTGCTGTAGGTGCCTCCGGTTCCATCTCTGTTTCCTCCTTTTCTTCGCCATCATTCTCCAGCTCACGTTCTTCTTCTCTCTCGCAGTCCATTCTTCCTTCTGCTTCTGATCTCTCCGGGGTCTTTGCTCTCTCTTGTGTCTTCTGGAACAGGGCTACTCTTTCCAAGTTCCAAGTGCGCCCGTCTTCGGTGCGGACGTGGTTGGTTCCTCTGTGGATCACTTTTATAGGTCTGCTGTATCGAGAGCCCGTGATTTGATCCTTTGTCGGCAGTCGTATTTTGATCCAATCTCCCTCTTTAACGTCTAACGCTTGTTTAGTTCTTCTCCTTCTGTCGCTCCACGTTTTCATGCGTGTCTTGCTGTTCTCCATTCTCCACACCACCTCTGTCATGTCTACTTCTTCATCTTCTCTTACTTTAGTCAGCCATGGTGGTATAAGCGTCGAAGCTGCTCTTCTCCCTCTTAACATTCGAAACAGGGATATTTGAGTGATCCCGTTGGGAGTAAGTCTGTGGGCCGCTATGGCCTCCTTTGTGGTATTGAGCTGGTCCATTCCGGAAGCAATTGCTAACTGGATGGCACCTTTTATAAACCTGTTGGCTCTCTCCACCAGTCCATTTGCATGGGGATGGTACAACGCTGCTTTCTTCTGGCATATGTGATGCTTCCTCAGGAATTGTTCCATGTCCCTCGAGACTAGTTGTACCCCATTGTCCGTTACCACTTCGTCGGGCAGTCCTTCCCTTTGGAAAATTTCTGTGAGGACTTCAATTACTGTCGCTGTGTGATGTTGGGGACAAACTCTGCCTCAACCCACTTTGATAAGTAGTCCACTAGTACTACGCCATAGCGATGTTCGGGCGCCATCGCCTCCAAGGGTCCAATAAAGTCTATACCTACTTTTGACCACACAGCCTCTGGTACTTCTGTGGGAATTAACGGCGCCTGTCTGATCTTTAAGCGCTTGTCGCTGTTGAGGCATTCATGACATCGCTCTATCATGATGCGAATCTCTTGGTCCATGGACGGCCACCAGTAGGCCTCTCTCACTCTGCGACGGGTCATAGTGTTCCCTAGGTGGCCCGCGTGAGCTCTGCAGAGAATGGTTCTTCTCATACCTGCAGGTGGGATTATCTGGTCCGTTTTCAATATTATTCCATCTGTCTCTGATATCTCATCTGCCATCTTCCAATATGGCCTCATGCCTTCTGGAATCGCTTTTTCATTCGGCCACCCTTTCCTGATCCACTCTCGTATTCTCGCCATGGTCGGGTCCTTTCCGTCTTCTTCCAACCAATGCTTCTCACTGAGTTCTAAGTAGTCCGGATCTTTGAGATCTGTAATGGATGCCACTATGCACTCCTCTTGCAAAAACGTGGTGGCCTTGTCTTTACCCTCAGGTAATCTCGACATGCAGTCTGCCTGCGAGTTCTTCCATCCTGAGATGTGCTGTACCTCAAATGTGTACTCCTGCAGTTTGGCTGCTATGCGTGCCAACCTGGGTGTTGACGCTTTGGTGCCTCCTGGACTGAGCATGTGGATGAGGGGTTTTTGGTCGGTTACCAACCTAAATTTTGTGCCCCACACATATGTTCTGAAATGTTCTACGGCCCATGCACACGCTAACATTTCTTTTTCTATGGTGGAGTAGTTCTGTTCGGCCGAGGATAAGGCTTTCGAGGCAAAGGCTACTACGTGTTCTGTGTCACCTTTCTTCTGTGTTAGAACTGCTCCTAATCCGTATGCACTGGCGTCTGTGGTGATGACAGTACCCCACTCGGGGTTAAATGGTTGCAGACACGGTGCTTCCATTATGTGGCGTTTTATACTTTCCACCGCTTTCTTTTGGGGTTCTTGCCACGAGTACTCCGACCCTTTTTTGAGGAGTTCGCGGAGAGGTGCTGAAGTTTCCGAGAACTTAGGGATAAACTTTGCGTAGTACTCCGCCAGTCCAAGGAACGACCGTACTTCTTCTTTGTTGGTGGGTTCTGGTGCCTTAATTATGGCCTGCATTAAATTTTGTTTGGGACTTATCCCTTGCTCGGATATTTTGTACCCTAAGTACTCAACTTCCTTCGCCTTGAATACACATTTCTCGTAGCGTAACCTCACCCCCGCTTCTTGCAGCTTGGTCAGGACAGTTCTCAACGTGGTATCGTGGGTCTGTTCGTCTTTTGCGTAGACGAGGATGTCATCCTGAAAGTATGCCACGTTTTTGACTTTCCGTAGCAGGACATCCATCATTCGTTGAAACGCCGATGCAGCCGAGGATAAGCCAAATGGCATCTTGGTGAATTGATAGGTGCCAAACGGAGTGATGAATGCTGTGAGGGGCTTGGATTCCTTGTGCAATTGTATTTGGTGATACGCGTTTCTCATATCCAGTTTTGAGAATATTTTGGCGTCTTTCATCATAAGAATTAGTTCATTTATGCTCGGTAGTGGGTAGCTGTCCGTGATGACTTCCAAGTTCACACTGCGAAGGTCAATGCAAACCCTTAGCTCTTGAGAGTTGGGTTTCTTTATGAGCACGACTGGGCTTAGCCACTCTGAAGCTTCTACTTCTTCGATGACGCCAGCCATCCTCATTTTGTCCAATTGACTCCTGAGTGTGTCTCTCGCGGTTGCTGGTACTGGCCTCACACGATGTTTGATTGGAACCGCATTCCTTTTAAGCATAATTTTGTGGACGAATCCTTTGATGTGCCCCGGCTCCTCCGAGAAGAGTTTGGGATAATCACTTTTGACTATAGGTACGCTCCTCCCGCAGACAGAGAGTACTTGGTCTTCTGAACCTGGATCCAGCTTGATTTTCAATTTGTCTTGGTCGTCCCATACTAATACAGCTGGGCCCTCTTGGCTGAAATATACTCTGGTGGTGGTTTCCCTTCCTTTAAACTCTACTTTCCCATTGATGTAGCCCAGTAGGTCAACTGACGCACCTCCAAAAACCGTGGGTTTGTGCCGTGTGGTGAGCACTCGAACCTTTTCCGTCCCCATCATTTCTTTGTATGTGCGAATGGGAATTATGGTGAGGTCCGACCCTGAGTCCGCCATGACTTTTGTTTCCATCCCATCTATTTTGATTATGCAATGGGGTTTTTCTCTCCTGGCCCGTGTGCTGTTCACCATGATGACGGTGGGCCTACCTTCATCTTCCGAGGACGACTCTCTTTCCGTGTTGCGACTCATGTTGACGTTTGTGACTTTCTTGTTTCTCCAGCGACACACAATCGAGAAATGGCCAATGCGTTTGCAGATAGAGCACTCCTTATCTCTGGCCGGGCACTCCTTGTCGAACACCAGATGTTTCGTGCTGGTACACCTGTGGCATTTGAGTGGTTCTCTCGTGCTGCCTTTTTCTTCTTTCACGTTCGCAGCTTGTCTCTCTTTCTTCGGGCGAAACGCCACTGCTTGTATTTCAGTGGAGCTAAGGCTTCCCGTGAGTTCTTTTCTTCTCCCAGCTGTTTCTTCGACTGCTCTGGCAATCTCCATTGCTTTCTCTAGCAGTAGTTCCTTCTCCATAATGAATTTATCTTGCACTTTCCTGCTGTTGGTGTGAACTACCAGCATGTCGCAGATGAGGCTCTCCGCATTGGCGCCAAAGTTGCACAGCGCTGCCAATTCGCGTAGCTTTGTGACGTAGTCGTCAACAGGTTCTGAGGCTTCTTGCCTGCGGCTATAAAAATGTATTCTGTGCAGAACCGTGTTCTCCTTACTGGCGAACCTTTTTACGATTCTTCTAACTGCTTCTTTGAATACGTCATCGTTGTCACCAACCTCCTGGCCCGGGGTGAGACTTTCAAACACCCTCTGTCCTTCTACCCCTAGGGCGTTAAGTAACATTGCCCTGCGCCGTGCCGCCGAAAATCCTGCACCGCCTACTGCCTCTACGTATGTCATAAATAACGGTTGCCATTGCGGCCACGGGATGGCGGGTTTACCTGGAGTTTGTAGGAAGGGCGGAGGTGGTGTTGCGCCTTGCATGGTTCGCGTGGGTTGTAGTGGTGATCCTCGTCGCCAATTTATGTAGTATAATACTTGCAAGGATGACAGGAGGCCTCTTGTAACAGTGATGTCCTTTAATCAGCATGCAACATCATTCAACATACATATGCATATATGATTGGTAAGGCCTCTTGGGCAGCTTGCCTCGGTGATAAATGTATGCAGCTGGGAGGCTGTAATGTCTTAGTGCAGGCCGGGGCCGACTTCTCGGAGGAGCTGGGAGAGGATGTCTTCCCGCGTCCTCTGCTGCTCCCGAAATGCGCGCCAGGCGCGCGGGGGCGGCCCTAGTGGCCGGGGCCGAGATCTCGCGAGAGTTAGGGCTCTCGCGACATCTCTACACCGGCCCCCGCGCCTAAGGCCCAGAAGCACAAGGCCTTTCCCTGTCTGTGTCTTAAGGGACCTGGGCACACAAACCGGTGCCTCTGCCTTCATCTCACTGCGTCACTGAGATTCTCCTCTTCCCTGTAAGAAAAGGAATTCAGTCCACCTCACTCCATTATCGGATGAAGCTGACTCCCGACATATAGACTTCCGATGTGGAAGGTAAGCATACAAACTTTGTGCCACGAACAATTATTGTCTCAGCTCGTTGCCAAGTGCACCTAAACGTACCTTGGTCCTCTTTCCACATGACTGACAAAACGGCTGCCCCACAGCTGATGAGTTCTGTACACAGATTCTTGTAGCTGCCAACAATAAGTCATAGCCGATATGCTTTACTAAATCGTTACTGAGCCAACAGCAGACAAATCTGTATATCAAACTTACTTAATCACTAATGGTGTGTCTCTGGTACTCTGCCAGAGCTTAATGCTATGTATTGAACTACACTATCCTAGTGCTACTGTACACCTGGCTCTCATGTATGCAGCCAACGTGAACTGTTTACTGCCTTATGCTTGTTGCCTTATGCCTAAGATTAACGCGTTTTGTGCAGTGTTATTTTGATGATAGATGCAAACTGTTACTGCAGCTTTGCGTATTGTACCAAACCACCAGCTGCTTGCAAATATTGTTGCCCTATAAAACATCATATCTGCCTCCAAGAATGAACGTGAGCCTCTATACTATTCCACTGGCCACCTACGCTCTTCACTACTACTGTGTTTCACTGGCCCTTCTATGTTATTTGTACAAAAATTAATCTACTACTTTTACATAAGCTAATACTTAGTCAAGTCGAACCCTCCACTGTGTATCTATATTCTGGTACTCACTGACTATGCTACATATAACAAATTCAAATACAATTGCTTATTGTATGGTCATGCCGCCTAGCTGCCTGTATTGACACCCAGCTTGTACATCTAGCACTCTCATCCTACACACTAGCCCATTCTCATTTACTCATCCACTTTTGCTCCTAATTGCTGCTACCAGCAGCTTGTCCACAAATTGGTTCACATGGCTAACTTAAGCGCGGTCATGCTTACCATGGCCACTCTGCTACCATTTGCCAACTCCATTCCACCTACCAAATTCCTCCCCCCTTTACTCTTAGCCAACTGCCTAGACTCACTACTGCAGACTCAGTGAGTAGTAACTAACCTCTCACTCCTAGTCAGTGGATACTGCATTATGCCACAAGGCCCACTCCAAATATACCAAGCTCAACCATTTTCAGAAATGCAAGACTTGGTTCTCGCACTAAACACAGGGACTCCTTAAACTACAAGACTCCACAGACTAAATCTATTTTAATCAACCCCTACCTCCTTAGTACAAATAACACTATCCCCAACTGGTTTCTAAGCCCATCCTCGCTATACCTCCCCTGGCGGTGGAGACCCCTCGCATCATTTTCTTGCTCCCACCAATGTGGCTCTCTGGTATCACCATTAGTGCAGAATGTAGGGTGGCAAATGAGCAGATGCCGCTCCAGGATTGTGGGAGGTGCAGGTATGCCTGGCTGCCACATACCCAGTAAGTGTCCATGAGTGACGCTGTCCCTTTTCTCATATCCGGGATTGTGAGGGTCTTGTTGCAGTTTTTGTTTACCCCCATGATAGTCTTCCCGTCTCCCTTGAAACACACTTCATAGTTTATTTCTTTCTGTAGTTTGAAGGGCTTTTCAATGGCAGTCACCCAGGTCAATTTTGAGATGTGCTCCTTCCATATGGTGTACATGTTTTGTCTATCCACTGCAGTTTTTCTGGTGTCACACCTCGCAGCGCCTCAGCTTTGCACATTATTTCTTCATCTTTCCACTTATTTTCTAAAAATAAGGTCCCTTTTATTATAAAAAATGGTTCTTCCAAACATATTACTCCTTCTGCTTTCGGGTAGCAGGTCTTCCCATTCTGCAGCATTTTGAAAGTTACCTCGTGTGCCTGGAAGGTGTTCTTAATTCTGCACAACGTGAGATGAAGGAGACATTGGGCATCCACAATATGCAGTTCTTTTGGTAGCAATACTTTGGGTGTACCTGAAGCATGGGGAATAGGAGAGCAGACATAGCAACTCTCATTTGTTGTTTGTTTTGCGGTTGCACTCATGTCTGCATACCATTTATTTGTCTGATGGGGGTGTCGTGGGTCTTCCATATTGTCCAGTCCCAACCCGTAATACTCGTCGTATTTTCCACTTCCCACCTCCCTTTTCCTCCTATTATTTCTAAGATAGCTCCCGGCTTCACGGGCGAGGAGCATTCTAGACCCCCCTTTCTTCCCTCCACCCCCCTTTTCCCATTCATTATATAATTCTACGTATTTCACTGCCATCTCCTCATTCTCTTTCTTTATTCTATCAAGTAGTGTGTTCTCTGTTGTGGGGGTGGTTACATGTGTGGGCACAGTGGTGGGGGTGTTGTACAGCCATGATATAACAGAAGGGTTGCGATCATTTAAACTGTGGGCATTGTAATCGGAAGACATTTGGCGGGGAAGCATTTGGCGGGGAAGTTGTGCTATCCTGCATTTTATCCTGCAGTCTTTCATGTGGCGAGGTAGCTTTATTGGGCGGTTTCGTGTTATATCCCCATACAAGTTTAGATCCGTTCCACACCAAAAAATCACCTTCTTTAGTATTTGCAGTTGTAGTTTGATTTGTTACATTAGTCCCGTTATTCCCTCCCCCCTCGTTCATCTCGATAGAGATGAATGCTATAAACCAATAGGTAGCCAAGCAAAACAGTATTGTAAAAAATAATGTAATACATACAGACAATCCACACTCATACGAATATCTACACCTTTCAGCTAAATAATTTCTACATCTAATCAATCTATTTGTTGCGGGCTGCCCGTTTGTTTTTGTTTGCTGTTGTCTGTGTCTCCTCATCCTCTTCTTCCCGCACACCATTGTATGCCTTTCGCACATCTGTCAAGTGTATACAGTATCTCAGTGCCTTTACCTTCACAGCTGTGGGTGTACAAAAAACAACCTCGTATGGGCCATGGAACCTTCGGGCATTCCACTGGCGCGCAAAGCTCTGGACATAAATGAACTCTCCTGGCATTAATTGTACTTGTGGGTCCGGTTCCACAAAGGACCTTCCTCCCTTGTCAATGGTGGTGAGAGCTGCCTTGAAATTGCACGCGCTGCCCTAGTTAGCTTCTTCAGGTAATCTGTGAATTCATCTCCTAATATGGTGGCGCGTCTGTGTGCATCTGAGTGTTGGCGCAGTGGGGAATGTGCTGTCTGCATCCGTCTTCCTGTCACAATTTCGTGCGGGGACAGATGATGATCCTTGCTCGGCTGATTCCTCAACTCAAACAGTGCAAGGGGTAAGCAGTAGATCCAGTTTTTCTTTAATGAAAAACACAATTTAGACAATCTTCCTTTCAACAGGCCATTCATCTTTTCAACAATGCCGTTACTTTGGGGATGATAAATCGAGCAGAGTTCATGCTTTTTTCCCAATAATGCAGTCACTTCCTTGAAGAGCTCATTCACAAAATGAGTGCCGTTGTCTGAACGAATTATGTCACAAATTCCCCAGCGTGGGAACACTTCCCTCACTAGGAACTTTGCATCGCTCTTAGCATCAGGGCGTGCACATGAACCCGCTTCCACCCACCTGGAGAATGGACATACAACCACTATCATGTAGCGTGCCCCATTACACCTCTCCCCCATGTCTGCATAATCAATATGCAGTTCTCTGAAGGGCCCTGTCGGTTTTGGAATTGTTCCCCTGAGTGTCCGTAGGGTCATCCCTGAGTTATATATTTGGCAAGTCATGCACTCCATTGTCAACCTGGATATGTGCTCCTGGAGACATGGCACGAAACAATCTTCCTTTATCTCTGCCGCAATGTGTTGTTTAGCATTGTGCGCTGGAAAGTGTAATTGCTGAAATGCTATTTCTAACAGTTTGATGGGCATCACTACTTTTCCTGAGTTATTTTGGCGCCACAAAAAATCTGTTGCTGTTGGCTGCAACCCCTCTTTTCCCACAACACTTTTTCTTCTCCGCTTGCACCTTCCTGGAGCTCTAGTATTTGTGATATGGGCATTGCATTGTATCCTTCTGGGAGTTCTTCGTTCGTTTGGTGCTGCAATAGGTACTCACCTGTTCCATGTCTTTCAAAATATGAAGCCTCCTTGGCAGCAGCGTCTGCTGCCGCGTTCCCCAAAGACACAACGTCGGTGTTAGACGTATGTGCTTGGCATTTCACTATTGCTACCATTGTTGGGCCTTTTAGAGCTTCAATTAATTCCTTCAACAGTTCGGCATGCTGCACTGGGGTCCCATCGCCCTTCGAAACCCTCTCCGCCCCCACCGGGCTAGACCTCCATGTACGGTGGTCGTCATGTAAGCTGAATCTGTGTATATCGTCACTGCACATCCCTTAGCTGCATGTAATGCTTCTATTAGGGCAATAAGTTCTGCTGCTTGGGCTGAGAAATGGATGGAAGGCGGTATTGTACTAACACTTCATACTCACCTTCTTCTAGCCTCACTACTGCTAGTCCCACATGTTTCTCTCCTGTGTCCATGTCAATTGACGCTGACCCATCTACAAAGTACACCTCTCCCTCGCTCAGGGCATTTTCACACACCACCGTGCCCTCCCCTGTTTCTCCTGTGTATGTTGCACAATTGTGTTCTTGCATGTCCTCTAGTGTGCACGGTTCTGTGATGAATATTCATTTATTTATTTATAAATGCAAATAAATAAATAAATGAATATTGCTGGGTTTACTGTCCTGCACCTCACTACGTGAATGTTGGCGCTAGACAATATTATCTCATAGGCAGTTGCTCGCTGTGTGGTCAGTGTACTTTTTGATCTTTCCAGTATTGCAAACAATGAGTGTTACACGAATAACGTGACAGGGCACCCCATTACTATTGTGGCACTTTTCTCAATGGCGAATGCGGCGGCAGCGAGAGACTGCTCACAGGCGAAGTGCCCTTGCATTACTGCATCTAATGTGCCTCTATAGTAAGCCAATGGTTTGTGTCCTAGGGAAGTCTGTTGTGTCAGTACAGCTGTCATAAGAGTTCCCTTGCAATGTGAGAACAGGTAAAATTTGCGCTCATAATCAGGATTGGCGAGTACTGGAGCACTCGAAATCAGTTCTTTTAGTGACACAAACGAGTTACTCATTTCTTTTGACCACTCTATTTTCCTGTTCTCTTGCTGGGCCTCTTTGAGCGCTTGCAGCAAAGGTCTGGTGTAGGCTGCATAATCTAGTATCCATGCTCTGCAATAGTTACACGTTCCTAGGAATTTTTGCATCTCCTTCACTGTGGTTGGTTCTCTCACTGACCTTATTGCTTCCACTCTGTCAGGTATTATCCTTTTCCCATCCTTTGATATCAGCTGCCCAAGGTACAGCACTTCTGACTGACAGTATTGTAGTTTCCCTTTGTCCAGTTTGTACCCTTTATGGGCCAGCAGTGTTAAGAGGGTAACCGAGTCTCTTCTGCATATTTCCTCATTCTGTGCGCAGATGAGCAAATCGTCTACGTACTGAATGATTGTGCTTTCAACTGTTAGATTACCCAGGTCTTCGTGTAGTATGTGGTTGAATATGCTGGGACTCTCACAGTACCCCTGTGGTAACCTGCAATGTTCATATCTCCTCCCCCCTAGTATTAACGCTGGCAAGTATCTGTTTTCTTCTGCCAAGTGGATGGAGAAAAATGCATTTTTCAAATCAACTACTGAGAAATGTGATGCCGTCTTCGGGATACTGCACAGTATGGATGCAGGGTTCGGGACCAAAGGGAATTCTTTTCGTATGACGTCATTTAGGGGGCGTAGATGTTGGATCATCCCCCAAGCTCCTCCCTTTGCTTTTTTGATCGGATAGATACAAGTGTTAAATGGGGAGTTGGGCACTATTATCCCCTGTGCTAGCAATGCACTTACTGTCTCTTTTATCCCTTCCTCAGCTTCGCGGGACAATGGGTATTGCTTCACTCGGGGCACAATTGCCCCTGGTTTGAGTTTTATTACTACTGGTGTTACTCCATGCAACAACCCTACATCATGGGGGCCTGTTGTCCACAAATTGTTTGGCATCAGTCTCATGTCATCATCAAAAAATGGCGGCGGTGCTCCCACCACTGCCATCAACTGGACGGGCACTTGTCTTGTTTGAATTAAAATGTCACATGGTATTGCTATTTCCATTATTATTTCGCTATCACTCTCTGAATCAGAAAAGAGATCTTCATCGGACAAGTCACGTAGGGTGATATCAGCATTAATGCACAGTACAGTGCGCCATTCACACCCATCTATGTCCATCCCAATTACTGCAATCCTTTTAGCTGATACTTGCACAGCATGCAGGTCTAAGGATACCACTGAACATGGTGCTATGTCTGGGCGTACTATTGGGCGGAAGATGAATTCTGACGGTACCCTCCACTCTAACTTTTTTAACTCGGGTACTACTTGGGCTAGTGTTTTTAATCCTTCAATAAACATTCTTTCGTCCACTGGCATGCCGCGTATTTCTGGCGCTGTTGCTCGGGCATGTACCACTAGCATTACGCGCAATGGGCATATTCCTAGGGTTGAGCACACTATCCCTCTTTCTGTGAACGATATTGTCATATTAAGCTTGCTGAGAAGGTCCCTTCCAGGCAGGTTTATTGGTGAATGTTCATAATAAAGTAAGGGCGTTTTTACCGTTTTGCCCCCTACTGTCACATCCAAATCTTCTGTGTAAGGAACTTCAATTACAGCCCCAGAGAACCCCTGCGTCTCTAACTTCCGGTTAGATAGCGGAAACCGGCCTTTACGGATACATGATTTCTCGGCTCCCGAATCCACCATAAATATGAACTGCTTGTCTCCTATCTGCGCCCCTACCAATGGTTCCTCCGCTGCATTGTAGGTGGTAGATAGAACAGGACACGCAAGTGTTCTCTGTGGGCTGTCCTATGCTGGTTGTCTCATTGCCCCATTTCCTGAAACTACTGATACACCACTATAGGGGGCTGGGGCTGGTGCTCCATTGGCACTCATTGCGAAGGGGTTGCCTGGGGTGTATTGCATATTGTCGTTGTTTTGTGGGTGATTCTGTGTTCTATAATGTTGTGCTTGTCTTTGCTCTGCATACCCCTGTTCTTGTTCCCTCTGTTGTCGTCCCATTGGAAGACCGTATGGGCTTCCTGGGTGGGGGTTACCATATTGTTCCATCTCTTGAAATCCGTTGTTTGGCCTGTTTCTGCACTCTCGAGAAAAGTGTCCCCACCTCCCGCAGTTCCAACAATTTCCCTGCGAACCTCTGGGACCCTGCCATCCGCTCCCTCCGTTTCCCGTACCCTTGTCCACCCCCTCTGCGACCCCTGTACCCACCTCGTCCCTCTAGAGGGGTCCAATCTTGCCACTGCGGACCTCTGTTCTGCTCCTGCTCGTTCCACTGTGGTTGTCCTGTTCCTGCCCAATTTGTTGCCATCCTCCCCTGTATTGCTACCAGCCCCTCCTCCTCCTCTTCTCCCTCCCTGCTGTGTGGGAGCGCGGCTACTGTTGCAGCGACCTTCACCAGTTTTGTTTGTACTAACTTTGCCTCGTCTACCAATCTTTTTTGCGCTATTTCTTTTTCCCTCTCCTTTATCCTTTTACAGTGGTGAACTATTATGCTCTGTATTTCGGGCCACCCTTTCGCTTCAATACCTGCAATTTTGTCAAGTGCTTTTTGTACCTCTTTAGGGAGCCCCATCTTTATTATGAAGTAAAATAATGAGGTTGACTGATACCAGGGCGTGCCCGTTTCCGCTCTCCACATCTCCTGGACCCGAAAAATGTAATCCATAGCATCTTCTCCATCATTCATCGTACATTGCATGACAGACTGCAAATCTGGGGTGTCTGGAAATGTTTCTCTTAATGCGTCCCACACCCTTGCATGTACTGTGTTAAAAGAGGCTCCATCATGGCGATCGCAGTCTAACGTTACCCCCGGGAAGCCAGCCTTTACCCATACTCTATCAGCTTGATCCCCAACTGCCGATACTAGCAGACTTTTCACATCACCTATTGCTAGTGGTACCCCGGCAGTGTGTTTCTCAAATACATATATCCACTTGCTTGCCCCGACTGATAGCGGTGGTAATAGCTTAAACAAATTGGCCTTGTCCATCTGAGCCCAGTGTATGTAATTCGGCCTCCCTCCTCCCCTGTGTATTAGTGGGAGTTGTAACCTCCCCTTTGTTGCCTTGCCTGTACTCACCTTCATTCCTTTCTTTCCTAGTGGAGCCATTTTCCCCAACCTATTCCTTAGTCGCCCGGTCCATTCTTCTTCCATTGTTCTTCCCGAACATGCACCATCTATCCCCTCCTTTCCTCCTCCCATCGCCATACTTAACCTTTCACCTTCCTCTAAGTCCTCTTCTATATCACACCATAGTTCCTCTCTACCCCCTGTTGCCATTATTTCATCGTCAGTATGCTCCCCACTTTCCTCTAGTTCAATTATTCAAGTTGGTTCTTCTTGTATTCTGAACAGTATCTCCCCCTTCTTCCACCCTTCCTCAATTGTTTTATCATGACCCTGTGTTCTTGTTGTCAGCTCTGACCGAGTAGAGTTAGCCCCACCCTGTTCACATATGCTTTTTATCCTCGAGAGCTCATCTTTTGCTATGGAGAGCCTAGACTCTAAGTCTTCTGTTAGTTTCTCTATACTTACTGTGGGTGTACTTACCTGGTTGCGCTGTCTATGGCTCTCATAAGGTGGCGGTGCAGTTGGCCCTCGAGTCGTAGAAACTGTTGTTGGGGGCACATATGTGGGGTCGCTATATCCTTCTGCGGGCACTGGCTTATTCAATATTGGGTACAATCTAGTTACTTCTACTGGTGGTCCCCCTTCTTGCAACATCTTGTCGTCTTCAGGTATCAGCAATGGATTATAGGTGGTAGATGGCAAAAGGTGGGAGGGGGCACTTCTTCAAACAATCTCCATAGATCTAATATTTCTCTCCTATTATGTAACTACTTCCCCTTGTATTTTATACAAATGCATGTTGCTACCATATCCAGGACATTCTTGTCAAACGATCCTCCTTCTGGCCATATTTGGGGTAGCCCTTCCCCCTTTAGTTCTGTAATCCACTGATCGTGATATTTCTTGATACGTTCAGCATACCCAGGTAGATTCTTACAAATATGGGCCAGGGGTGTTTCTGCCCCTATGGTGTCTAGTTGCCCTATATATCACTATATATATATATATATATATATATATATATATATATATATATATATATATATATATATATATATATGGAACTACGTGTAGGGATCTGTGTGTTTTCACCACCTGGGCAATATGGGAGTGGGTGTGCACAGCTTATACTCTGTATAGTTTAGGGGGCACATACAAGAGCAAACCACTTTTTATACACTACCAATATCTTCAGCACATTTATTCAAAAATTAGTTTACTGCATCGGGCTCATCCCTGTAAAATTTCTTCTGGTCACACTTACCATGACCACACCATAATTATGCACATTTTACCATTATTCCATATTCGTCTTAGCAAACTATGTTCTGACACACATGATGCATATACACCGGCAAGCAACACTCTATTCACAGTTCAACTCGTAATCCTTTTCCTCCCTCCCTAGTTGTCTCCTTCTTTCTTACTTTGATATAGACTCCTCTTTTTACTTAGGTTATCTTTTGCCTTTTTTTTGTACTAACCCTGTTTTTTCCCCATACACCCAGAGAGAAGAATAGAAAGAATAGCAGTTACTAACATATTCACTGTGTCTCCCTTTTTTACCAGACACCTTTATCTTATTTTTCATTTCTTCATATATTCCCAGTACTAGTCAAGATAGCACTATGCGGCGCCGCCCTCTACCCCCTTGCGGAGCTAGGTTCCAGTCTCTTTATATATTTTCACCTCTTGATCCTAATGGCCATATGCAAAGAAAAAGTAAAGAAAGTCTAGAGTGGTTCTTAGTATTCCCAAAGTGTCCCTTTTTAAATGACCTTGTTCCCTGTCCTGTTTTCCTCCCCTGCTCCCTTTTTGGTCGCTCGCACTTAATACTCACGGGCCCGTCTTGAACCGAGAGTCTCCGAACTGGGTCTGTCCAGGCAGCGTTGCCGCACACTCAACGGTCAGCCCCGGCTCCGGCGAGCGGTTCTCAAAGGGGATTTTTCAACCGGGATCCCGTACCCTCTCTCTGTTGAGTGCGCACTTCTAAGCGTACCGGTCGCCGTTGGCGGGCAGCCTACTGGAGCCGGCGCACTGTGCGTATCCCTTTTCGACCGGAGATTTTCGTGCCAATGGGGACGGTAGTGATATATTAAGAAAAATAATCACGCTGTCGGGGTCACCACTGAAGGCGAGCGTCCCCAGATAGCATGACCCTCCCACAATGAGAGGCAGTAATGGACTCTCCCAAGATGGGAATAAGGCTAAGACAAAGTGCGGGTGAGCTTAATGGGAGTTTATATAAGTCAAAATAGGGCATGCAAATGACTCTGCAAACTCCGAGAGCGCTTTGACTGACACTAGCAAAGACAGGCGTATATATTTACAAAACACGTCATAAGAACCTACACACTATAGGGGGCACATGTTTGTGGGGATTGGGTGGCGATGACTAACTATAGGTGCAGCTGTGATGTATTACACCGTGGTTGGTGGACGTCACTGGGTGCCAACGCGGGGCGGGCAGGTCAGCTGGGCTCCTCCGGGTGGTGCTGCGGTTCCAGGCGTGGCCAGTGTCATTGATGGACGTCTTCCTTGGCTTTCTGCCCTAAGGGCCACGCACACCCCATTCATTCAATACAGCAATATTATCTTTCCCTGTAAATCCTACAATAGGTTATTCTACAGGTTAATGCAACACAGGAGGAATGCACCTAGAGTGGGGTCCTTTGGTGATACATCAATACATGGTTACCATCATCCTGTTGGCCGGGTATCATAGGTCACGAGGTTGGGGTGAGCTGTCCAAGTTTTCATGTCTCGTTAGAAGTCATTATGAATGTGTTCCTACAGTGTTGCTATAATATTGGGTGTCCTAATTTTACAGGGGCCATTAACCTGGGGTGAACTGGTCGGTCGGGGAGTCTAAGACAGGGCACCTCTGGCCTGCGTTTATGGCCGGGGTTTACTGCTGGGTTGTAAATAATTCAGGTGGCTGGCCGTGGCCATGTGAGCTGTGGGGGAACGTGAATGCTTGAAGCAGCTCCAGCCGAATTGGGGGAGGTGAGGCGGAGTAGCCCGGGCCTCTGCCTTTCGTCTGGCAGGCTTCAATGGGGAGGGAGGGGAAATGGCCTTGGATATGCCCACAATGGTATTCTCCTTGTGTGTTGCAGATCATATAAAAAGGCATAAACATTCATATAATGTACAATACTCATTGAGTTTTCTTTTAAACGCTTACATTTCTACATCGTTAGTACCTTTACATGGCCATTTCAAATGCATTACCTATACCAATTTTGCTATTGATAACTATATGTTAAATATTTAACAACCACAACATTTTGTTACACTCTATGCATACACGATAACCGAGGTAGTATTAAGGTTGGTGGAGTGCGCAGGAACAACTGGCCAATAAGACTGATGGCATTGACACATGATGAGCTTGAACATTCAAATACATTCTATGTGCCTTCTTACACAATTTACATGAGCTCGCAGTGTAGTTTCACTTGATTTCAATTGCACTCTAGCAGCATTAGTTCAGTTATGGCATAGGGCCTTGGAGTACATTCTTCGCGGAGAAACATATAACATAGAACCCAGGACGCTTCTACCATTTGCACATAGCTAAGGGGATATGGGTATTTCAACCAGGATGCCACATGAACACACACTCTGCCTTCTTCATGCAGTTTACATATTTTATCAAAGAGTCATGGAGAAAAGAGTTTAATCACAGGCAGTTTGCATATTGGTATTTAGGGTCTCTACTTTTGTCGGGGGACCATTTTACAGTCTTTTTCCACCCCGGCCCTGCTGGCCGGGTCATACTGTGGACAGTGATACACTGCGGAAGGTGAATGTTACAGTGTTTGCTTCTAGCACTAGCTCATGTCCGTCTGTTCGTGGGAACAGGCTCTCAGCAGATCTGCCAGGGAGCTGCGGCCACAGGGACAAGTGAGAACTCTCCAAGGGTGGGGGCCATGCTGCGGCGCACAGGGGCTCATGTCATTCTGGTTTCACAAAATGGTTTCCAGGGCCTAGCTTAATACAGCACGTTTGGTTAATGTGTCATCCAGTGGTCCACCCGCCACCTGGGCCCTGGTGGCAGGGGGGTCCCTGACGAGCCATGGACTCCGCAGAGGGGGGGGGCTGCAGGGGTGAGGGGTCTCTGGGACCTATCCTCCCATACAGCTACATGGGACAAGACAATTGGAACTTGTGGTGGGAGCACAGCAATCTGCAACAGCAATTGAGTCAGAAAAGGAAACAATATGTTAAGAATATGTTCTTTCAAGTTTTTGCTTATAGTTTGGGTATTTAGTTAGAAGTAATCCAAGAAAGGTTGCGCGCAACGTCTTTGTTGTCTTTTCAATACTGCTTTGTTGTTTTTTCCTTGCTAGAAGCTCGCGCGCGCAAGTTCAATGTTTCTAAATGATCATAATCTAGGGCGCATGTGTGGAAAGTCAGTGTCTCGTTCCAACTCTTCAAACTATTGTTGCCTTAATGGATGTGCAAGGATAAGCGTCTCCTCCAAAGATCATCCGCTCTTATGCCTCGTCTTACACAAGTGGTGAAGTCCAAAGTATTAAAGGAAGCCAACTACCTGGATCAGAAGCTACCGTTAGAGATGAAAGGGGAATTCTCCTGGTCGCCCCCCTGTCCACTTGCAGAGTGAATCTGGTAAGTGGAAATGGGGTTTCCAGGGAAACCCTCTGGGGAAGAAAACCCTGTCTGTAGAAGCTGGGACGTCACCCCCTGGCTAATCTTCTGCAGGAGAACCGTTGTGAATAAAGAGCTGCAAACCTCTCAGTGGACTGAGCTCGCACCGTGCAGACCATCGGGATCTGTCGGTACAAGTGAACGAATTAGGACCAGGATTACTATTAGAGCCAGGAGTGATTGGAATCAAGCTTACCGGTAGTAAAGTAAAGGTGGCGTGTTTGCAGGAAGGATCTTTCACGCGTGGCAAGGAAGCCACTGAGAGACTGAAAGGTCTATTGATGCAAGAAAGAAAAATGTGAATAGGAAGAAGAGTAAGTAGAGGTAGAAATGCCTCCTGTACTCGAATTAATCTGCAGCGTATTTTTTCCCTAGAGATGGCCACTGCTTCCTAGAGCGCTATTTGTTTACCTGGTTGCCTAGCAACCACTTTTCGTTCGGCCTATAGGCAGTGAAGGGCACTTGTAGACGGAAGCGGGCCCCCGCGCCAAAGGGACCTAGGCACACAAACCGGTGCCTCTGCCTTCATCTGACTGAGTCACTGAGATTCTCCTCTTCCCTGTAAGAAAAGGAATTCAGTCCACCTCACTCCATTATCGGATGAAGCTGACTCCCGACATATAGACTTCCGATGTGGAAGGTAAGCATACAAACTTTGTGCCACGAACAATTATTGTCTCAGCTCGTTGCCAAGTGCACCTAAACGTACCTTGGTCCTCTTTCCACATGACTGACAAAACGGCTGCCCCACAGCTGATGAGTTCTGTACACAGATTCGTGTAGCTGCCAACAATAAGTCATAGCCGTTATGCTTTACTAAATCGTTACTGAGCCAACAGCAGACAAATCTGTATATCAAACTTACTTAATCACTAATGGTGTGTCTCTGGTACTCTGCCAGAGCTTAATGCTATGTATTGAACTACACTATCCTAGTGCTACTGTACACCTGGCTCCAGGGGTGTTGCTAGGTCTGGAAAATACCCGGGGCTATGCTAATGTCAGAACTGTCGGGACTGGGGGCTAACTAGCCTTTTGGTTGTAGCTCCTGAGATTCTATCCGGGGCTACAACCAAAAGACCAGGGGCTATAGCCCCCTTAGCCCCCCCCTAGCAACGCCTCTGCCTGGCTCTCATGTATGCAGCCAACGTGAACTGTTTACTGCCTTATGCTTGTTGCCTTATGCCTAAGATTAACGCGTTTTGTGCAGTGTTATTTTGATGATAGATGCAAACTGTTACTGCAGCTTTGCGTATTGTACCAAACCACCAGCTGCTTGCGAATATTGTTGCCCTATAAAACATCATATCTGCCTCCAAGAATGAACGTGAGCCTCTATACTATTCCACTGGCCACCTACGCTCTTCACTACTACTGTGTGTCACTGGCCCTTCTATGTTATTTGTACAAAAATGAATCTACTACTTTTACATAAGCTAATACTTAGTCAAGTCGAACCCTCCACTGTGTATCTATATTCTGGTACTCACTGACTATGCTACATATAACAGATTCAAATACAATTGCTTATTGTATGGTCATGCCGCCTAGCTGCCTGTATTGAACCCAGCTTGTACATCTAGCACTCTCATCCTACACACTAGCCCATTCTCATTTACTCATCCACTTTTGCTCCTAATTGCTGCTACCAGCAGCTTGTCCACAAATTGGTTCACATGGCTAACTTAAGCGCGGTCATGCTTACCATGGCCACTCTGCTACCATTTGCCAACTCCATTCCACCTACCAAATTCCTCCCCCCTTTACTCTTAGCCAACTGCCTAGACTCACTACTGCAGACTCAGTGAGTAGTAACTAACCTCTCACTCCTAGTCAGTGGATACTGCATTATGCCACAAGGCCCACTCCAAATATACCATGCTCAACCATTTTCAGAAATGCAAGACTTGGTTCTCGCACTAAACACAGGGACTCCTTAAACTACACGACTCCACAGACTAAATCTATTTTAATCAACCCCAACCTCCTTAGTACAAATAACACTATCCCCAACTGGTTTCTAAGCCCATCCTCGCTATACCTCCCCTGGCGGTGGAGACCCCTCGCATCAGAGGAGCTCTCATCAATGCCAGATCCCTAATTGCTCATGCGCTAGATATAGCAGACCTCATCTCTTAGAATAAACTTGGCTTTTTAGCAGTAACAGAAACATGGCTTCATCCAGCATCTGGACCGTCCCATATGCTATCATTACATGAAATGTATACAATCATTAGAGCTGACAGAACAACTAGTAGAGGTGGCGGAGTCGCATTCATTACCAACACCCACTGTCACGACTCGCTCCCTTCGCTCCCGTTCCCACCACTTGGTGGCATGATTTGGGGTTTATTCCCTACTGGACCTTTCCTCTGAACCTTATGCTACAGTGCTGTGATGAATTGGGAGCGCTAAATCCCTATTTTCCAAGCTACTTCCCTTCCGTATCCATTCCAGGTTTTTGGCAGCCAGCATGCTTCTTTAACCAAATGACTATGCTTCCCAGAATGCCTGGCCCACTGCTCCACCTCCACCCTTGCAGGACAAGGTTGGGTGGAGGATAGGCAACAGCTGTGGCTGCAGGTGCAGCAATCAGCACACCTGAGGCGTGTGCTCGTTAAGCAGCTTTAAAAGCCTCAGTCTTACTTCAGTACAGCGCTGGTCATCGTTTGCAGTGTTCCTGTTGTGACTAGTCCCTTGTTCCTTGCCTTTGTACCTAGTTCCTAGTTCCTGTTTTCTTGTTCCTCCGCCCTGAATCTCGGATTCATGCGCTAATTGATTTCTGCTCCCTTGATGATTTCTGCTCCCTTGATTCCCTTTTTGTCTTCCTCTGTTTGCAGGCAGCATTTCTCAGTGCTTTCCCCTTTTAGATGCAGCCCAGTTTGTCTGTGTTCTATATTTCTTTGACTCTGTCCTTTGCTGCTGTAAACCCGTATGCCTTAGCCTTCCTCTTAGATTAGCTTCCTGTCTTTTCCTTGGAGGGGTAGGGAGAAGTTTGCATTGGTTATTTCGTTTTTCCCTGCTCCTGATCCTTACTTTCTATTGGGATCCATTCCATGTTTTCCATTGCACTTCTGCATTTATTTCCCATTTGATTATTAGGTGTGGGTTGCGGTTGTAGCTAGCTCCTGTGTGAATGCTTATGTTTTCCTCACTTATTTGTAATCACTACTCCAACTTAGGTATTTAGTTTTCCTCCCATTGCTGTTCTAGCCTTTCGGGGTCCCAGTTTCATCAACAGGATTCGTGGGCTAGCTGACATTCAAGAGGTTTATCTTGTCCTCGTGAGTACAGTTCTTTAGTTCCCTTATTTAATACCATCAAGAGTGTTAGTTCACAGATCCTGTCATTGCTTGCCCTCGACGTGGGTTTAGCGCTGTCAGTACCTGTAACAGCAATTGGGGGTAAGGCGCTTGCCGACTTTCCTCGCGGTCAGGTGCTTAACCCACATCCCTTTTCATATATTGGTTTTGATGTCAAACTCTATTTGCACTCCTGGGTTCTAGCATACATGAGTCGTTGTTCCTGTGTGCACATTTCCCTTGCCATATTCGCTGCCTTTGTACTCGCCTGACTAATCCTGACAGAATGACCAGCCCAAAATTCCCATTGTATATGGCAAGTTTAAGAAAGAAAGGCAGCAAGGCCTCTAACAAGTTTGTACAGAAAGCTTCCCCTACATTTACCTGTGACAATCAAATCACTAGTCCTGACTTAAATGAACTCCTTGTCACGAATGGGCATTTACGTGCAAAGTATTTTTCCCATAGGATGGCACATCCTACATTGCCTGATCCTAGTTCTATCTTTTGTTTTGATCCCGATTCTATGTCAGCGCAAGCCTTAGCCGCAGAAAACAACACACTGTTAGACTTATTATACAAGAGTACCTCTGTTGTTGAACCCCATGATTCCAGTTGTGCTTCACCTCAGATAGAACAGTTTCATGATACAAACATAAAGAATGGAGGGGTTCCTTGCATAACTTCTGTTTTCTACCCTCAGTCTAAAGCATACTCCTTTGCACAGGTACATACTGTAGTCCCTAATGCCAAGAGGTCTAATGTCAATAGTTTGCTTAAGGGAAACACAGACCAAGTTGGTAAGAGAAACTATAGATCACAGAACCTGCAAGCAGTAGAGGACAATGTACAATCGGTGCACATCCAGATTGCTAGTGCAGGATCCAGCCCTGATGCCACTATGCCTCCCCCTGTGCCTACTGATAGTGATGTACAGTTAATGCAGGGCATGCTAAGAGCTAAGCTTGAGGAGTTAAGACAAGAATTCATTTCTTTACAAGAGGAGAATAAAACCTTGCACTCTTTACTGAATACACCTCAGACTTTATATGTTGATGTTGAGGAAGTGAACACTGTTCAGCCCCTGAGTGCAGAGACTTTGGTAAACCATGATATTTGTCAATATGTTAGATCTATTGGGAGTGAAGGTCTTTCGTCTAGCACAGCGCTTAATCTGGGCACAGTTTCTAACAATTGTTCTGCTGTTTGTCAGGGATTACAGTTAGCTGAAGATTTATAAGCCACTCCTTTACCTAAAATTTCCTGTGTAGCAGTTTGTCATAATTCTGAGCTAGCACACATACAAGCTTCTGATTTCCAAACACAATCCACAATGGTGGCATACACAGATTCAGTCACTACAGTAGGCTTAGGCCCTGCTCTCGATACAGCTGCTGAGACTGAAGTAGATGTTAAAGCTGATGTGGAAAACAATGTTACCTCTGGGTTCACTCTTCCTTCTGCCAATTCTGATCAATACGAACAGTCAGAGACAGTACAGATTTCATGTTCTGATGGACTCATTCCACAGTATACAGAACCAAAAAACCAGCAGGCGATTCCTGAACTGTTGATTGTTAATCTGCCTCTTTCAGAAGCTAAAACAGAGGAATGGACAATTGACGAAATCCTGATTAACAGAGACTTTACTATGGTGATTCCACTGGTTGATTTTGACTTCTACAAAGAAAGAGACTCTGTGTCACCCACTAAAGAAAGGGACTGCAAGGGTACAGCTCAGTCTTTGGTTACTGGTGCCAAGGAGTCTACTGCCCTAAAGGTGCCCTCCATTCCTGAGCCACCAATGTGTCTGTCAACTTCTGAGACTTCTGTCTGTCCTCCTACAACCATTGACTCTTCTATGATCCAATCCACAGCCCTGCAGTCATCTTTGGCACACGTGTCTTCAACCAATGAATCGCTGCCATGTCTGCCATTTACTCAAGAGCCAGTCCCAAAGACCTGGACATGTTTGTATCCAGCAAACGAGATTGCTTCAGCTTGCATGCCTTCAGCCTCAAGGTTTCCCCTGGCCTGCCTGTCTTCAGCTACAGTGACTCATCCTGCAGATCATCCTTCAGCTTTAGAGCCTCCGGTAGTCCATCAAAAGTGCATGTCTTCAGTCCCGGAGTATACTGAGTATTTGCCTTCAGTTCATGAGACGCCTGTATCCTGCTTAGCCTCGCTGCCAATATCAGAGGTATACCTGTCTACACCATCAGATCCTGCTGTATTTTCTTCTGCTTCAGCGATTCCTCCTGAATCCCAACCATTTACTGTCGATGAACGTCTAGCTTGCCTTTCTTTTGCTTAAGGAGGAGCACCAGAATGCCTGCCTTTTCCACAAGACGATTCTCCCAACTGCTTCACTTTAGCATCAGAGCCTCCTGAAAATGCAGCATCAGAGTTTGAGACTTTTGCCAGCTCCCGCTTCAGAGTCATCAAGCTGGACCAAGTGGTGAGTCAGAACCACTCACCAGGGTGTGCACAGGGGGTGGTGCAGACCGACGTATTACCTACAGGACTTGTGCAACAGAATTCCGCCAAGAAGCACCAGTTGGGTGCTAGTAGCCAAAGGAAGGGAATGACTGCTGCAGTTCAAGATGTGTCTGTTATTGCTCCTTCTGCGAGTGTGCCTGAAATACCAAGTACTGCGTCTATCACTCCTATCAGTATGCCAAACGTCCCTGCTGTTGTATCCCACGTGCAACAAGGTGGTTACACGACTGTCACCAGGAGTACCAGCCTTGTACAACCCATTGGACTTTCAGGTCTCCAAGGCGTAGAACATGTGCAGTCAAACCTTAGTCACTTTCAACCACAAGCCTTTTCCCAGATGGATGACAGAAGAAAGTCTGAACCTCTACCTCAGCCGCCACCTTCTCTAATGGCTGAACATAAACCTTTCCTGAAGCCAGCAATTTCCTCACCTCCCGCATGTCCACTCTCGGCAGAAAGGCTAACAGGGCTTCTACCATTGTCTAAGGCATGTTGCACCAGCCTGCCTCCCTCCTCAAAGACTTATAAGGGTCCACTCCCAGTGACTGAGCTTCCTGGACCTTCCAACTCTGCTTCAGGTCCTGCAAGTCCTTCATGCCTTTCTTCGAACCATGAGTCTCTTCCTCACCAGAAGCCACCGTTTCCATCAGTACCACCTCCAAAGACAAAGCACTCCTATCATGGAAGTCCATCTGCCTTTGCCCACAGGCCACCATTTCCATCAGTGCCACCTCCAAAGAAAAAGCACTCCCATCATGGAAAGAAGAAGTCTCGTGTGGGTGGCGGGCACCCGAAGACAGCCGTAGGAGGGGGTATACTGTCACGACTCGCTCCCTTCGCTCCCGTTCCCACCACTTGGGGGCATGATTTGGGGTTTATTCCCTACTGGACCTTTCCTCTGAACCTTATGCTACAGTGCTGTGATGAATTGGGAGCGCTAAATCCCTATTTTCCAAGCTACTTCCCTTCCGTATCCATTCCAGGTTTTTGGCAGCCAGCATGCTTCTTTAACCAAATGACTATGCTTCCCAGAATGCCTGGCCCACTGCTCCACCTCCACCCTTGCAGGACAAGGTTGGGTGGAGGATAGGCAACAGCTGTGGCTGCAGGTGCAGCAATCAGCACACCTGAGGCGTGTGCTCGTTAAGCAGCTTTAAAAGCCTCAGTCTTACTTCAGTACAGCGCTGGTCATCGTTTGCAGTGTTCCTATTGTGACTAGTCCCTTGTTCCTTGCCTTTGTACCTAGTTCCTAGTTCCTGTTTTCTTGTTCCTCCGCCCTGAATCTCGGATTCATGCGCTAATTGATTTCTGCTCCCTTGATTCCCTTTTTGTCTTCCTCTGTTTGCAGGCAGCATTTCTCAGTGCTTTCCCCTTTTAGATGCAGCCCATTTTGTCTGTGTTCTATATTTCTTTGACTCTGTCCTTTGCTGCTGTAAACCCGTATGCCTTAGCCTTCCTCTTAGATTAGCTTCCTGTCATTTCCTTGCAGGGGTAGGGAGAAGTTTGCATTGGTTATTTCGTTTTTCCCTGCTCCTGATCCTTACTTTCTATTGGGATCCATTCCATGTTTTCCATTGCACTTCTGCATTTATTTCCCATTTGATTATTAGGTGTGGGTTGCGGTTGTAGCTAGCTCCTGTGTAAATGCTTATGTTTTCCTCACTAATTTGTAATCACTACTCCAACTTAGGTATTTAGTTTTCCTCCCATTGCTGTTCTAGCCTTTCGGGGTCCCAGTTTCATCAACAGGATTCGTGGGCTAGCTGACATTCAAGAGGTTTATCTCGTCCTCGTGAGTACAGTTCTTTAGTTCCCTTATTTAATACCATCAAGAGTGTTAGTTCACAGATCCTGTCATTGCTTGCCCTCGACGTGGGTTTAGCGCTGTCAGTACCTGTAACAGCAATTGGGGGTAAGGTGCTTGCCGACTTTCCTCGCGGTCAGGTGCTTAACCCACATCCATTTTCATATATTGGTTTTGATGTCAAACTCTATTTGCACTCCTGGGTTCTAGCATACATGAGTCGTTGTTCCTGTGTGCGCATTTCCCTTGCCATATTCGCTGCCTTTGTACTCGCCTGACTAATCCTGACACCCAACTTGGCCTCAGAGAATTCGCCAACCAACCATTCTCATCAGTAGAACTCCTCTCCATCAAATTCCCCCTATCAGCTGCTCATATACTACTTATCCACCTCTTATACAGACCACCTGGCCCTCTGTCTACTTTTGAGGAAGACATTACACACCTCCTCACCCAAAACACTAAGCCCAACTCCCAATTCATGCTGCTCAGTGATCTGAACTTGGGCTTACATGACACCCAAGATCTCAGTCAAACAAGAAAAAATTGACCAGTGTGGCACACCCTAGTAGGAGGGATATAGAAAATATATAGAATTATAGTTAGGAGAAGTTATGTCAAGAAAACTAAAGGATTTTGAGGTACAGAGGAGAGGGGAACAACCTTGACACCTAGGTTGTGTGAGACAATGAGAAAAACAGCTAAGTTCCCAACTTGGGAACTCACGTCCCCTGCACACTTTCTAATGTCTGGAAGACCAGACCAGTAGTTAATTGATAATTTACACAGTATTTCACATGTTAATTACAAAGGAAATTGATTTTACTAGATTCACAAAAATAATTGTTCAAAGAAATAGGCTTTCAATCAAATAAGTTCACAAGAACTAATCTTCATTTTATTTGTGATGTTGAAGCTGTGGCCCAACGCGTTCCGAGTGATTCAACACTCTTCATCAGGGGCAGATCAAGTTTCTAAAAAACATATATATGCAGTCATATTTAGATCAGAATTTTAAACATTGTATAACTCTCCAAAGATTTATTTTCCAAACAAACATTTTTATAATCACAGAATATATTCAAATACATAGAATATTCTTTGGTAAAACTATTATATCATTAACTGCAAAACTGTGCATGGGCACCCAATGTCCATAAACATTGCTGTCATAGTCATTCAGTCCATTACAACTTATTGGGGGTGAGATCACACTTAAAGTACTTCTATGTCCCAACAAAATAGTCTCAAACCATTTTTAGAAAAGGAGGGAGTTTGTAAAGCAGAGTAAGTTAACAAAACTAACAGGAGTTTTATATACAAAAAATAGGAAGGGTGTCTGCCTAAAAAGCAGGAGTCTCTGGATTATACGGAAGTAAAAGCTGCTGGGTGTAGAAGCATAGTTGTATCTGTAAGACGGGGGTAAAGAAGATCAACACATCGTGTGACCCCAGTTATGAGTATTTAAAGCGCTAGATAGAAAGTCCACCCACCATCCCACCCCTACTGAAGGTAGTGTCTGTACTCCACTTCCTGGCCACAGGCACCTACCAGCACACAGTGGGGCACTTGCATGGCATTTCACAACCAATATTCTCACGTACACTTATCCAAGTGCTCGATGCCCTCCTCAAGCACACAGACGACCACATCCCATTACCACGGACTGCCCAGGAGATTGCAAACACCAAAGTGGGTTTCCATGCACTAGCCGGCATACCTGGTTGCATTGGTGCCATCAACTGCACCCATGTGGAATTGGTGGTTCCACGTGCCATGGAGGTACCGTACCGCAACTGGAAACAATTCCACTCAATCAAAGTGCAAATGGTCTGTGACTCCAACAAGATCATCACACATTGTTGTGCCCGATTCCCCAGATCAACCCATGATTCAATGGTCCTGAGGAACTCCACAATACCATGCTACATGGAGCGACATGCAGGCCCAAGATCCTGGCTACTCGGTGAGTCTAATGTCATGACCATGGAAATGTGAAGTGGGTAGGTGAACGACGTACCAATGCATACT
This sequence comes from Ambystoma mexicanum, assembly GCF_040938575.1. NCBI lineage: Eukaryota > Metazoa > Chordata > Amphibia > Caudata > Ambystomatidae > Ambystoma > Ambystoma mexicanum. The sequence goes on from NC_090922.1 coordinate 297,357,941, forward strand.
CCAGCTGGCTGAAAGGGGGGGGAAATGATGCATACTCCACCTGGCTGAAAGGGGGGGGATGATGCATACTCCACCTGGCTGAAGGGGGGGGAATGATGCATACTCCACCTGGCTGAAAGGGGGGGGGAATGATGCATACTCCACCTGGCTGAAAGGGGGGGGGAATGATGCATACTCCACCTGGCTGAAAGGGGGGGGAATGATGCATACTCCACCTGGCTGTGAGTAGCAGAGAGAACGGAGACAGATGATACCCTAAAGCAACCCAAACTCCACCCAACACCAGTAAAGCCAATACCCAATGTTTGCAGCCCTACCATGTGAATGAGGTTGTGTCCCAACCATGACACAACCATCTGCAAGTGCATTCTACCAATTCAGACCACATTGTCAACAATGAAATGCACCTACATGCACGTCACTAAACACCATCAACCGAAAGGCCTGTCCCCCATAACTGCCCACGAAGGAGGCACATGACGGACAGAAACATCAACACACCATTACACAGACAGCAGGGCCCCCAAAATGTCCCTATCAACATCAGCATTGCTCACTGGGGTCATGATGAGGCCCACAGCAATGTTGCAATGATGTGCGCATTGACATCACAGGACACGTGCCAGGCCAACAAAACAAACGGCATGAACGGACACAGTGGATGGGCACTCACAATGCACTCCACCCCTCTGCATACATTGGGTGATGGCATGCAAAACAGGCAATGAGAGCCATGAGCATATACTGGTCACATTGTGTGAATCAACTAGTGCATTTAGAAGTGGTCCAAAGTAACAGTTGGATGCAAGCCATGGTGGCACATCATGTTCTTGATCAGACGTCATTCTCGCTTACATACAGGTGATGCAGGCTATCCCCTGAAGAGGTGGCTCCTTACACCAGTCCGGAACCCGCAGAACCAGCACGAGGAGGACTTCAACCGTGCACATACACGTACCTGTGTGGTCATTGAGCAGACATTCGGCCTATTGAAGGCACGGTTCCGATGCCTCAGCAGGTCTGGTGGGGCACTCCTGTACCGCCATGAGAAGGTGGCAAAGATGGTCATGGCATGTGTCATGCTACACAATATGTGCGTCAGACGAAATGTGCCCCTGCCCCCTGACGCAGAACTGCAACCACCTGACGATGAGGATGAGGAGGGTGCAGATGGGGCCGCACCTCATGCAGGAGGCGAGTACAGGAGGGGCGTGAAATGTGTCAAAATATCATCGACCAATGCTTCTAGCACACACGGCTGGTGTGTATCACATGGAGACGGCACTTGGGGCACTGTGTGTATCTGGGACATGCACACTGTGGACTGTACACCAATAAAGCACACATATGCAATGAAAATGTCCACACATTTGATTTCGGAAAAAGGAAAAAGTGTATTTTAATCATAAATTGTCGTGACACACACCCTCCCCCATCCCCCTCCCCCCTGCACACCCCAACACACCCCCTCCCCCTGCACACCCCAACACACCCCCTCCCCCCTCCCCCTGCTCACCCCAACACACCCCCTCCCCCCTCCCCCCTGCACACCCCAACCCACCCCCTCCTCCCTCCCCCCTGCACACCCCAACACACCCCCTGTGAGTGTCTACAGATACCTGTATCAGTGGGCACAGGCTATTACAAGCCCCCTCTCCCGGCCCCCGGGGCACCCCTGCCTGTGGAGTGCAGGTTCCGTCCTGAACGTCGGACTGGGCTGCTCTGGGCAGAACTGGCAGCGGAGGATGTCCCTGCCTGCTCCCGTGCATACATGTCCTGTAGGGTGTGGGAGAGCTCTGAGAGGACACGGCGCACCCCAGCAAGTTCGCCACAAATGTCCCTTGACGTGGACTGCATTGCATCCCTCAGGGTGTCAGTGCTCTGTGCAATTTCGGCCCTTAGGGTCTCCGTAGCCTGTTCGATGGCTGCCCTAGCCCCCACACATTCCGCAGCATGCTGGTGAGTAGCATGGACAGCTGTTGCTGCCATTGAATGATGTCCTCAAAGGACTGTTGCCCCTGCTGGGCCATGCCCATTGCCGGTGGTGTGATGGAGGGGCTGCTCCCCTCCTGTGGACTTAGAGCTGGGCATGGGGTAGATGGCCACTCCTCTTCCTCTGTGTGCCCCTGTTTGGGATCCTCTTGGGGGCTGGCATGGGATAAACCGGGGGAATGTGGAAGGTCAGTGGGGCGTATGACGTCGTGCTCCTCAATGTCAGAGTCAGAGTGTGCTGCAATGGCAGCTGATTCTCCAATGGTGCTGCTGGCCGCAGAACCGGTGCCTTCTGTGGCAGGCAATGTTGGAACAGGTGGTGCTGCTGCTGCTGGCCTGCTGCCTACTGGGGTGCTTGCCGGTGGGCTGTCCTGTTTGCTGGCAGTGGATTGTGCTTGCTGTGGGGTCTGGCTCACTGCAGCTGAGGTTGAGGGTGCGTGAATGGTTGTCTTGGCCTTCTTGGCTCTTTTTGTCGCAGGGGTGTCCTCGTCCTCGGGGTGTGATTCTGAGCCTGTGGTGGAGCAAAGGAGGGAGAGCGTTATTGATGGGTCTGCGGACATTGGAATGACAATGATTGACATGATTTTGGTCAGTAGATGAGGCACATTTGAGGCAGGGGCATGCAGGTTGTCTCCTTTTTGTGTGGAATGAGGATGGAGGTATGTGGGTGCCGGCAGTTAGGGTGTGCATGCTACATGTATACAGGGTGGAGCTTGCATGTGGCTGTGGGCAGTGTCCAGCTAATGTGTTGCATTTACACTCTAGGGCAACATTGTGCTACACATGAATGGACTTCAGTGACGATGGCATGTCTTGATTTGAGGCACCTACCTTCATCGCCTGATGTCGGTACTCCTCTTTCCATCCCTCCGATGTCTTCAATGCCTTCCATGCCTATCGTGCTGGCACATATTTCCTCCCACGGTTGGAGTTTCAGTGGGGATTCAGAACCTCCACCGGTAGCCAGGGCAAGGTTGCGGTTGGCAGAGATGATGCTTCTTACGCGTAGCCTGAGGTCATCCCACCGCTTCCTGCACTGCTGTAGGGTGCGGGGTATGGTCCCCACCGCGCTGACACGCTCTGCCACCAGGGCCCATATGGCCTTCTTTTTGGCTATCGCTGGCCTGGTCATTTGCGTCGAAAAAACTACGGCTGCATTGTCTTGTAGAGTCTCAGCGAGCATGCTCAGTTCCTCCCTGGAGAATCTGTCCTGGCGCTGGCGATCGCATGCCTTCTTGACAACTTTGGGCATTTTTGGGTGGTTAAGTGGGTGGGTGATGGGTTGGGACAGGTGTCAGGGTTGGATCTGGTGTTGTTGGGAAGGATGGCAATGGATTGTGTTTTTAAAGATGGCCGCCGTGCTGTTTCCCGTTCCGCCGCGATGACGCTATTTCCGGTTCCGCTTTTTACGGTGACCGCTAATTACGGCCACCGCTGATTGCGGTGACCGCTAATTACGGCCACCGCTGATTACGGTGGCCGCTAATTACGGTGGCCGCTGAGATGGGTGGCGGTAGTGCACCTTGCGCGGCCTACGATGCCGGTAGGGGCCCTTTCCGCCATGGCGTTATTTACATTACCGCCATGGCGTAATGCTCGTGCGCGATGGGTCGGAATGTGGCGCTCTTTCCGCCATCGGTCCACGGCGTAAACATTCATTACGCCATGGCGGTAATGTCGGCTACTTACCGCCAGAGTCGTAATGAGGCCCTTTGTCTCAATGACGAAGGCACCAAGCTAGTGCTCATCGGCTTTAGACAACAATTCAACAAGCTGGATCCCCTTTACACTTCATTCAATGTTGACGGGAATAATAACAAAGTGTCAAAGGATACCAAAACACTAGGAGTTTTCCTAGATTCCACACTTTCTCTATCCAGACAAGTTAACGCAACAGCCTTAGCAACTGCCTATTCCTCCAAATTAATAACCACATGCAGACCCTTCCTGTCCACTGCCAGCTGCATCACTCTTGCTGGAGCACTTATACTCTCTAAACTGGACTATTGTAACACTGTATACTTAGGCACAAGCAAGCGAAACCTAAATATGTTACAAGTGCTGCAAACAATGCACTCAGATCATCTCTAAACATTCCTTGTTCTAACCACATCTCACAAGAGAGACGCAACTTCAGCTGGCTCCCGATACAAAACAGGATCACACTCAGAACTTTAATGATCACCCACAAATGTCTATCAAATTCAGCCCCTAAATACTTGATTGACAATTTCTCTAGAAATTAATCCTTTTTTTCCTCTAATTAATTAGACCTACCAGAACTAACTACCAACATTGCCTAAACATTCCTAAATTCAAACTGCTCAAAGCACGTGGGTCCAGCTTCCCAGTCATGGCAGCCAGGACCTGGAACTCTCTACCCTTTGCCTTAAGAGTCGAACCATCCTTCATGGCCTTCAGAAATAAGGCAAAAACGTGGCTCTTCTCCCATCTGAATTAAAGACGTCTCTCTGCTACTGATTCTACACCCACGTTTACTCTATGTATCCATGGTGACACCACATACCTGCCTAAGACTCACGCCTAGATCTGTAACACTAGCCGTTATCCTTTGCAGTTTTTATCTTTTGTATAGAATGTTTGTATATACATGTACTCTACCTTCAAAGTCATATTATGTATGTATTACAACAATTGCACCATTATGTAACATGTGTATGATATGATATGGCATTTATAATGCGCCTATACACAAGTGTTTTAAGGCGCGACGAGGCAAGGGAGGGGAACCAGAGGGAAGGCAGACAATGATCCTACTATGCCAGGTGACATTGAGATCGTGCAAGTGCAGGGAGAGGGGATGGGAAAAAGTGCAGGGGGAAAGGGGAGGGGGCAGTGCAGTACATAGGATAACAGGAAAATAAATAGACAATAAATAAAAGTGCGACCAGCTGGCGGCAAGTGCAGGGGTAAGAGCGGACCTCCGGGGTCAAGTGCTGGTAGGGGCTGAAGGTATACAGAAACAGTACCAAGTGCAAGGGTTGCCGGGGGCAGTGCAGGTGTGCAACTGGCAGGGAGGGGACCTGGGCCCGAGATCCGAGGGTAGCCAGGTAACCAGTGCCAATTCATGTTCAGCCAGGAGATCAGCAGGGGAGAGGAAGAGAGAACGCAGAAGCAAAGAGGAAGGTCTTGAGGTGCTTCCAGAACCAGAGATGGTACTCCTCAAGTTTCAGAGAGGCAGGGAGGCTGTTCCAGACGGAGGCCCCCCTAAAAGAAAGAGATCTACCACCAACTCAAGAGTTGAAGGTATTTAGGTCCCAGGCCCCAGAAGGCCTTGTGGACAATGCAGAGGGTTTTGATCTTAATCCTCGCCGCCACTGGGAGCCAGTGAAGAGATTTCAGTCCTAGAGAGATACGATCCCTGAGCTTGAGGCCAAGGACAACTCTCCCAGTCCTGTTTTGGATTAGTTGCAGAGGGCAGAGACTAGAGGCAGGCAGATTTAGAAAGAGGCTGTTGCAGTAATCCAGCCTAGAGAGAACCAGAGCTCTGAAAACAGTGAGCTTCTATGGGAAGGAGAGGAAAGGAAGAATACCTCTGAGTAAATATAAATGTACTCTACCTTCAAAGTCCTATTATGTAACATATGTTGTATATGCAAGACAAATCGCCCAGATACCTTTGGGTTCAGTGAGCTATACAAGCAAATAAACTAAAACTAAACTGTTGTTGATGGTGTCGGTGCTGCTCCTAGTTTTATTGGCCATGGGATGTAGTGGCTGTATTTTTCATTTTTGGATATAACCATTATTTCTGATTTGCCAGGATTGAGTTTGAGGTTGTTTGTTTTCATCCAGCCGTAGAGTTCTTGTAGGCATTTATCCAGGTTTGTGTTTTCGTTGTGTATTGTTTGTACTTTGTAGATGAGTGTGTCATCAGTGTAGTTGTATCATGTGAGGCTGTGTATTTTAATGAGCTTGATAAGTGGAGTCAGGTGTATGTTGAAGAGCAGCAGAGATGGGGAGGATCCTTGTGGTACTCCACAGGTGGATCCCTTTGGGGTGGATTTGAAAGGTTTGAGCCAGACGGTTTCTGTTGTATCTGTTAGGAAAGATTGAATCCAGCGTAAGGTTAGGTCGGTGATTCCTATTTCTTCCAATCCTGATGAGGATGTTGTGGTTGACTGTGTCAAATGCTGCTGAGAGATCCAGAAGTATTAGAGCTGCGCTTGTGTCTGAGTCTGCATTAGCCTTCAGATCGTCCCAGATTGAGAGCAGCGCTGTTTCTGTTCCTCTCATCGGTCTGAAGTCTATCTGTGCTTGGTCCAGCAGTAGGTGTTCTTCTATGTAATCTTGTAATGTTCTATATACGTATGTTTTGAATTGTTTTGCTGGATAGGGGATGCTTGTGATGTGTCTGAAGTTGTCAAGGTCTTCCACGTTGCCTGCTGTGTCCTTGAGGAGTGGCCTGATGTATGCCGATTTGAATGATCGTGGTACTTTCCTTGTTAATAGTGATTTTTTAAAAACAATGTTTCTGTAGTCCTCCATGGGTGCTCCTTGTGTGCGGATTGATTTGTGTATGCCTGTGGGCAGAGATCCATGGGAGAGCCGGCTTTGTTTGGTTGGCTGTTTCTTACCAGCTTTACAAATGTCTCTGCTGATATTTGGGGAACGTTTCGTAGTTTGTTCTGACGATCCTGGGCTGGCAAGGTGGGTTGCATGTTGTGGGAGATCGGTGTGCTTTGTATGATATGGTTGATGGTGCTGATTTTGTTTTTGAAGTGATCTGCGAGGTCGTTGCATAGTTTCAGTGAGGGTATTGGTGTGTTGTTGCAGCCAGGAGGGTTTTTCATTTTGTTTATAATGTTACAGTTCTTTTTCAGTGTTGGCAGCTTTGGAGATTCAGTTGTCATGGAATTTCTTTTTGGCCTTGTGGATATTTCAATCAGCGGATTTGTCGTTGGCATTGTAATTTCTTTGCCTGGTCGTATTTGTTTCTGCACTCTAGTTCAAGCGTCTTGTTTTGTCTTTTCATGTCGTTGAGTAGCGAGTTAAACCTTTTTGCTGTTGCTCTTTTGCGTGATGGGGGTGAAAGGTTTTTCCTTGAAGATATTGTCGATTGTTTTGGCAATCCACTTGTGAAGTAGTTCTGTTTTTATGTCCAGGTCAACTTCGTCCAGGGTCATTGTTGGTGGTTTGTTGATTTCTAGTTTGTTCTATTAGGTTGCTAGCTTTGATGGTCCTCCAGTTTCTTTTCATGATAGTGTTCAGTTTGTCTAGTGGTTTGATTGTTGTCCTGGTTAGCGTGATTGCGAAAGGAATGATGAGGTTGTCTCTCCAGAGGATCTGTACTGGTGACTCCGTGGTAATGAGGTTTTTGTTGGCGAAGATTGCGTCTAGTGTATGTCCCGCCGTGAGTTGCTCCTTTGACTAGCTGATGTAGTTCCATTGTCTTCAATTGTTTGGCTAGTAATTTTTCTGAGTTAGTGGTTTCTTCTTCAAACCAGATGTTGAAGTCTCCCAGGATTATCAGGTGTTCCTGCTTGATGGCTAGGTTGGTAATGGCGTCTGTGAAGGCATCCACGAAAGTTGCATCGTATGTCAGTAGTATGTAAACTAGAACAAATTCGAGATTTGTTTTGTGGGTTGCTGTAAGGTGAACGATTAGGGATTCTCAGTTTTTGATGCTTAGTGGTTCATCCATTTCATTTTTCAGGTGTTCATTGTAAGCTACTGCCACTCCTCCTCCTCTTTTGTTTTTTCTGTTTGCCTGTGAGCACTTGAAGTTGTCAGGGAGTAAGTTGTGGAGAATGATTTTGTAGTTTTAGTCTAGCGAAGTTTCGGTAATGAATAGGATGTCAACCAAAACACCCCCACCCCCGTCTCACAGGCACAGGAGGTCATAAATCTCTGTGGCATGTTTGTGCATTGATCTTGCATTGATTAGGTTGCAATGGATCTTTTTGACAGTGTTTTATATGTATTTTTTATCTATATCTGTTGTCTTGTAGTAGTTCTGTTGCGTTGCTTCTGTTTTGCTTTCAGACATTGATTGGAGCTCTGTGGATTCTGCTTCGTCGTTGAAACATTCTATTAGATTGACAGCCTTGTTGGAGAAATCTTCTACTTCTTCATCTTTTGGTTTTGTATATAGGCTGACACTGCCCTTGTATTTTTGTGATATAGGGAGTGAGGGCGCTGATTCGTTCCTTTCTCTTCTCGGATATTCCCTTCTTTTCCTGTGAGGTTCCAATAGGTTTTCGGTCTGCCTAGAACTGCCGGTGGCATTGGTGTGTTGCGGTGTGGAGGCAGTTGCGAGGACCGGTGTTAGATATAGTGATTTTTCTCTTCTAGTGACTTTTGTTCTGTTGGTCGTGGTGTTTTTAGGGGTGTGTTCTGTATTCGTGGCAGTTTCTACTGGAAGAGGGAACGGCTGTATTTGGATTGTTCCTTGTTCTGTGTTTCTTTGGCGCGTCCTGTTCTGTGTCAGGGCATCTTGTGGCCCTATGTGGTCGGATGGCTTGGTGTTTAGGTTACAGGGGCTATAGCCCACCTGTAAGACCTTCTGTGGTTTGGATGGTGTTGAGTCTTGTCCTTTTGCGCTGTAGTTGCGTGCTGCACTATGTGGCCTTGCGTCTTTTGTACATTGCTATAATCCGGGGTTAGTTGTGATATAGTGAGATGCTGTTGTGGATTGGCTGGGGTGTCTGCGTATGACAGATTTTTGACATATTGGGGGATTCTAGGCTTGGGTTGTTCTAGGATGCTGTGTTATATCTCACCATGCCTGGCTGTTTTGGCTAGCTTGGAGGGCTCGCTCTTCGATCGCGGTGGCCATTTTTACTACCAAGATGGCCGCTGCAAGTGTTCCCGGATTGCTGCGAACACTGTCTAGTTTTCTGATAGCGTTCACATGCGCTGAAGATTCATATGCGCCAGAGACACAGCAAACCTCGCGTCTCAATGCTTGGTTGTACTTCCTTGCCTTCGGTTTGTACTTGTCATGGTCACTGGCCCCATGACACAGGCCCCACACCACCAGGTGATGGGGACAATGGGGCACTTAACCCATTCTCGTCCCTTTCAGGCGTACAAACACAGGGGGCCGGACTAGACTCTGTCCTGGGGCCTTTTTTCACCAGGCTCATACATAAATATAAACAGGAACACTTATTTATGGGACCAGAATGCTTTAATTCTTTCCACGTGCTAACTACAGGCGCACGTGCATACAGTTTGGGCGTTTCCCATTCCCTTGGGTTGAGCTGCACGTGCAGATATTGGAGGGGCAAGGCATGGCAGGCAGACCAGGATAGTGGGCGTGGCCACAGGAGCTCAGCTATATAAGCTGCTCCATTTCCAAGACCAGTGCTTCGGGTTAATTTGCACTCGGGTGCAACATAACGCTCACCGCCGCCTGGGTCAGCAGAATTACCTCTTGAATTCCAGCGCCTTACCTGCATGTTCTTACCTTGGAAACCGACATCCATCCTTCCATCTTTGCGTGCGTCCTCTGGAACCAGCGATCCTGTTTTTGATTTCGCCGCTCAGCACGCTTTTCACCTCCGAAGCTGGACCCTGTGAAGGAAACGAAAAAACAAGGTTAGAACATTCATCAACAATTTGATTGAAGGTCGCGCCACAGTAAATCATAGCGCGCATCCCTAAAAGACTACCTACCAGTCGCCGGACCTTTTGTGGAGCCATTCTTCATCTCTCCTGATCCTGTCTCGTGCTCCGCAGCAACTGCCGGGTCTGCAGCATCACCTATACGTGTAAAGAGCAAAAGAGAGACATTACTTACAGAACGGACAACAATAGTGGAAACGAACAATACCAACACAGTTACTGCCAGTTGAAAGCAAACAGACAAGAGGAGATAAAGAGGAAACAGAATGACACTTAGCTGCAGAGAAGTGGAAAGGTCGCAGCTGGACTGGACTACCACATGCAAGGGTCCAGTGAAAGAACTCACCCCCAATCATACAAGCGCCCCTGCTAGAAGCAGCAGAACGGAGAGCTCATCATTAACAATCATCAGGTGAGCCTTTCAGGAACAGCACATCCTCACAGAAATCACACGTAGGGAGGAAGGGTCTGGAAGAAAGGGGTCAGGGTCGTAGACTGGCATACTTAAGTTCCCTTATATAGCCACGCAGGAGCAGTGCTACAAATTGCTGCAGTCCAGAGCATAATAGCAGGGAAGAGCTAGACACGAGTGATCGCATCGCAGGGAGGGCTGCAACCGTGCCCCAATGCCCCCGCGGAGACCAGGTGAGCGTAACAGTACTTCCTAAACTCCGCGCTCTCTCCTGTCCTTGTCCTCCTTCCCTTGTTCCCTGCTATCTTGCCCCTTGTTGACTCTCTCCTTCCTGGTCCTGTTTCCTTGTTCTTCCTTGCTCTGTATCCCCTGCTGCCTTCCTGGATTTTCTTGGTTGCCCTTTGTCTTGAAGTACCTAATTTGGATTTGTTTTCTGCATCTTCATGGATCGCTTAAATACAATAATTCCATTATATTTCTTCTGGACCTACCTGCACTGCCACTCTACGAACTATAGATTTTTTCCCCTTCATTGGGGATTTTTGTCCTGATACTGGGTGGTCTCCCTGGGGTCAGTCTGCCTACTGCCTTGCCTACTAGGTAGGGTGGTGTCAGGGGAGGCTTGCCCCTTTTTCAGGAAACGCGGGCTAAAAAGAAAAACACCAAGACCAAAACTACTAAGAAGTCCTCGCAGAAGATTGTACAGGTGAGCTCTGATCCACAAACCCCTAAATCTGTCATGCTGGTAGTTTGCTGGCGGTTTGGGGGCGCCTCCTAAAGAGTGGATTTGGATTTTGTCTTTCCTGTGGGTGTAGGGTCGAAGTGTGGTGGTGTTGGGATATTAAGTGTTGGAGAGACGGTAGACGGTTGGATTATCTGTCATTTGTGGGAGGTGGACAACCTAGGTGGACAACCTGACCTTGGTTCTTACTAAAATTGGTCTTGACTAAGCTATGGTTAGTTGCTTTCAGTGGGTAGCCACGTGTTCCCGGAAGGTGGGTGAAGGCCTACATTTCACAAAATGGCAGATATAAAGATACCTACATTTGATATTACTAGATTGTGGGTGAAAGGCCTGGGTTTCACAAAATGGCAGATATAAGCACACCTACATTTGAGATTCCAAGACAGTGAGTGGGAGAAAGGCCTGGGCTTCACAAAAATAGTAGATGTAAGCACACCTACATTTCAGATTCCTAGATAGTGGGGGAAGGACCTTGATTTCACAGAATGGCAGATATAAACGCACCTAAATTTGCGATTCCTAGATAGTGGGAGAAAGACCTAGGTTTGCAGAATGGCAGGTATAAACACATCTAAAATTGTGATTTCTAGATAATGGGAGAAAGGCCTGGGTTTCACAAAGTTGCAGATATAAACACACCTAAATATGAGATTCCTAGATAGTGGGAGAAAGGCCATGGTTTCACAGAATGGCAGGTATAAACACTCCTAGAATTTAATTCCTAGACAGTAGGAGAAAGGCCTGGGTTTCCCAAAATGGCAGATATGAACACACCTACATTTGAGGTTCCTAGATAGTGGGAGAAAGGCCTAGGCTTCAAATATAATGGGCATTTAAGTGTGCTCAGATTCACACTGGTGTTCCCAGATGATGTCACAAGCGTGTGTGGTTGGTGCAAATCTTGCACGTGTCGGTTGTTTAGGATGAGCTTAACATTAACTGGCTATTAGTACCTGAAAGTTGTGCCTACCTTGTCTGTTGACGCTGGGTGACGGCCATCTAGTCCTCGTCTGGCAGGTGCGGACACTGCCAGGCCAGCATGTGTTGGTCGCTGGTGGAGTGTCCTGTTCACCACCCAGATGAGTGGAGGTGGGGACAGAGAATCAATTTAACTACAAATTGGGGAATAGGCGTGGCTTTCCAGTGCATACCAGGGTATTATGTACTAGGTACTGCTCTCCTGTTGCTTCAGCGCAGTGTTCAGTGGGGACCTGGCAGTGGGGGCACAGTGGCTTGTTTTGTGTTTTATAATCTACTGAGGGGTTAGGTTGCGGTTTAGGCTGTTGTAGTTGTTGGAGGCTAGCTACCTGCTTCCCCTGCTGACACCTGCAGACACATCCTGGGGCTGCTTCTTTAGAGGCTGACCTTTGCCTTGAGGCCCTTTGCCGCAGGGGCTGCCGGTCAGGGGGCTGCCCTGGTGGGGTTGTCTTATATGGAAACGGGGATCAATCAGGTCGTGTGGGAGGACTGGAAGGTGGGGTGGAGACGGTGGAGGAAGCGGGCAGGGGAGAGAGAGGGACAAATGCACGCACAGCGCTGCTTGTGCTATTAGCAATAAACAAAAACACATTCCAGCTGACTGTGGGCCAGGGGCTCAGCAGCACTCGCCTAAGCCTTCAGGTCACTCCAAATGTCGGCCGCTGTGCGCAGGGCAACAAGTCTCTAGGCCTCTGTTGTGGCTGTTGTGGGTTGGGGATGAGGGCCAATCAGGTCATGTGGGAGGGCTGGGTGGCGGGATGGAGACTGTGGAGGATGCGGGCAGGGGAGAGAGGGACAAATGCACACACAGTGCTGCTCATGCTATTAGCAATAAACAAAAAACAAATTCCAGCTGACTATGTGGGTCAGGGGCTCAGCAGCACTGCCTAAGCCGTCAGGTCACTCCAAATGGCGGCCGCTGTGCGCAGGGCTCCAGGTCTCTAGGCCTCTGTTGTGGGTTGGGGACAGGGGCCAATCAGGTCATGTGGGAGGGCTGGGAGGCGGGGTGGAGATGGTGGAGGAAGCGGGCAGGGGAGAGAGGACAAATGCGCACACAGCACGTATCATTTTGTGAACACTTTGTTCTTTTTCGTAACATTGTCTCCACACTATTTGTATTTATAGGTAAGGATCGGTAATAGGTTTTTTAGTATAGGCCCTTTTATTTTGACAAGGTACTACGAAGACTGCGTTATTATTGTTTCATGGTCGTAGCTTGCTCCCAGCTGTAGATTTAGGACTAGATAGGCGTTTTTCAAAGCCTTTTTGAAGTTCAAGAAACACCCTTGAACTGTCATCACTTGTGTCTGTCTTATATACCATGCCTTCCTTACATGTGGTGTCAGGAGTAGGATGTGACTCAATTGAAACAAACCGCAGAACCCTAAAATTCCAGAAACTTAGTCCTAGAGTCTCAGACCTCTCTATTACCACAAAGGAATCAATAGCCATTGATATTTGTAGGAGCAGGGAGGCTACTATACCTCCAGAAAAAAAAGGAATGGTTCCCACAGACTTAGTTTTGATACCCCCTGCTGGGTGTTGTATAAGATTGGCCCCAAAATATGGCCTAGCTTTGAAGTTCGGTCTAGACATTCTAGCAGGCGTCATTGATCCATACTTCCCGGGTAGACATTAAGGTTCTCTTACAGAACCATGGTGAAATTCCATTAGAAGTACATTGTGGGGACAAAATTGCACAAGGAATTCTTAAGATGGATCTATTTCCTCGTTTTGAAGACAGTGAACCAGAAGATACGGAGAGAGGTACGTTAGGCTTTGGGGAAGCTGGTGAACCATCTACCACTGAAGAGAAAAGGGAAGAAGAACTTACCATCTTTCCTGACCTAGTCTTGACGCAGCGAAATGATCCAGCCCTTGCTGAGGCTTTCTTGCAAGCAATTCCCAAAGGGGAGAGAGTAGAGAAAGGAAGCCCCTTTTTTTCTTAAAACAAAGATTGCTGTATCCATAGAAGGCCTAAGTAAAACTCAGTAATACCCAAACCCACCGGAAGATCGTACTAGAGGTATCCATGCTGATATAAAAAACCTCATTCAGACATGTGAAATATGTCAGAAAACCAGTACTCAAATTCCCTTGCCTTCCACTCTGAATTCTTTACCAATAATAGAAATCACTTTCTCAAGGATTGGTATGGACATCATTGGACCTTTGGAAGCCTCTAGACTGGGTAACAAATATGTCCTTGTGTTTGTCGATTATGCAACCAGATACCCTCAGGCATTCCCTATGCGGAACAACACCACCCAGCAGATTTTAAAACGCCTATTACCATATTTTTTAAGGGTTGGCTTTCTTAGGAAATCCTGATGGATCAAGGATCCAATTTCATCAGCAAGCTCCTGGGTGAAGTCAAGAACTGCTTAATATCACCACCTTATGAACTTCAGTTTACCATCCCCAAACAGACAGATTGGTAGAAAGATTCAACAAAACCCTCAAAATGATCCCAAGAAAGTTGGTATATAAGGACGGGAAGGACTGTGACCGTATGATACCTGTGCACTATTTGCAGTAAGAGTAACCCCTCAGGCATCCATGGAATTCTCCCCTTTGGAACTACTTTATGGTAGGGAACCTAGAGATGTCCTGGACATGCTTCGGGAGACCTGGGAAGAAAGAGAAGAGGCACCCATTGCCCTTTCGCAAACCACTACCAGATTGCTAGAGCAAAGGAAACTTGTTCGAAATGTAGTCTATACTCATAGGGAAAAAGCCCAAGCACAACCAAGTCCACCTATGACAAAAAGGTAAACCGAAGATCATTTTCTGTAGGACAAAAAGTACTGGTCCGCTTACCTACCTTAGAAAACAAACGTGCCTCTAAGTGGCATGGGCCATATGAAATATTGGAACAAACAACAACCTGTACTTATAAAGTAGCATAACCTGACAGGAAACAAAAGACCCATATATACCATGTAAATATCTTCAAAGTATGAAAGGAAATCCCTTCTGCCACCAATGCCACAATATTATGCTGTTTGATACCAGAAGAAATAGATAACTTTTAATTAATTCCTCAAGAGCTATCTAATCAACAACAAGAAGATTTAAAAGATGTAGTTATGACATTTCCCAATGTATTCTCAGAGAAACCAGGAAGAGTGAAAGGCACTTATCACTACATTAGACCACCCATGGGAATGGTGGTCCGTCTGAAACCAAATAGACTCCCGGAAGCCAGTAAACAGATAGTGGCTGAGGAAGTAGATAAAATGTTAAGAGCGAATATTATCGAACCCTCTTCAAGCCCATGGTCCTCCCCTATAGTATTGGTCACAAAACCTGACCATTCTTGGAGGTTTTGCATAGACTTCTGCCAAGTTAATGCCAACTTTGACTTCAATGCTCATCCCATGCCACACATCGACAAATTGATTGATAAACTCAGAAATGCCACCTCTCTATCAACCATAGACTTAACCAAAGGGTACTGGCAGTTCCCAGTGCATGGAACTGATAAGGAAAAGACCGCTTTCTCGACGCCCCTGGGACTGTTCAAGTTCACAGTCCTCCCTTTTGGCTTACACAGGGCCCCCGCCACTTTCCAACGACTGATGGACAAAATATTGCAATCCTACTCTGATTTCTGTGTAGCTTAAATTGACAATATATTCATTTATAGTAAAACCTGGGAAGACCATCTTTTCTATCTCTTTACTATTATGAGAGCCCTCAGAGAAGCCGGCCTAATTGCCAATCCATCTAAATGCAGGCTGGCCCAATCCGCTGTGAAATACCTTGGCTTCTTTGTAGGGAATAGTAGTGTCCAACCTCAACGCTAGAAAGTGAAGGCCACACTAGATACCCCTACGCCTAAAACTAAAAGAGACCTCAGAGCATTCTGAGGATTAATTAGTTTTTGCCGCAGTTTTATCCCTAACATTTCAGACAGGACAGCTAGGCTAATAGATAAATTAAAGAAAGCCGAACCCCAGAAAATGGATTGCACTGACGAGAACGAAGTATGTTAGAACAACCTAAGACAAACCCTGTGCCAGAACCCGATCCTAAAGGTAATAGATTTCTCGAAGGAGTTTGTATTACAGACAGGCACCTGCCTTACCGGGTTAGGGGCAGTCTTGTCACAAATTTGCAAAGGATCGGAACATCCTATCCTATTTAGGTGTCGCAAACTCTTCCCACGTGAAAAAAATGACTCTGTTCTGGACTTGGAGGCCCTTGCCATCAAGTGGACCATTAACCACCTTATATACTACCTCCTAGGAAGGAAGCTCACATTATTCATAGATCATTCTCCTCTAGTTTGTATTAGCCAGTGGAAAGATTCTAACCCTCGAGTCATGCAATGTTTCTTAGACCTGCAACCCTACTGTTTCACTGTAGAGCACCGAAAAAGGCAAAGACTAAGGGAACACGGATTTCCTTTCTCGTTCCCTTGTGAAACAGATACGGCTACATTGGGTAGGGGAAGGGTATGTGAGAAACTTGAAGGTGTCTCATCCGCTAGTCCCCCGAGGATCTGTCATCCAGGTGGCCAGGACACGGACATCGATTTTTAGATCTAGTTCCTGGGGGTGGACCAGTGCGGCAGGATCACCTGGGTGACGAGTGCTCGGGGAGTGGAAGTGGGACACCGGATGGTGAGATGCATTATTCCCTTCCCTGTAACATCTTTACCCCATCCTACCAGGTTAGGATACTTAGGAACTCAATCCCTAACCCCCTTTTCACAACACAAACACTTTCTCACGGAAAGCTCACTATGAGAGAAAACAGACTAACACCCGAGCCTTATACGTGACATGTCCCAATACAATAGTCAGGCAGAGTCAGGCAATCACTGACCATTACACACACCTGACTTCCATCATGGATAAAAGGCAGAGCATGAGAGCACACTGAGCAAGGCAAAGCACACAAGGAAGCAGCGGTTCCAAGATGGCAGTTTTTATACAAGGCGAAAGACGGCACAACAGAAGAAGGTTGCAAGGAGGGAAGTGCCCTTGACCCTTTCATCGAAAGACTGTTTACTTCGAGAAACCTTTAAAAATAAGAAACGTAAGACCAGGAATAGAGGCTGAAGTATGCTGCATTGTGTGTTGGAGATACCCGGGCTCTCCCGTGTTGATAGTCAAGGCGGGGAGAATCGTTCGCCTCTGTGGTATTGTCCTTGGCTCCTACAACAAAGCATCGCCAGTGAAGTCAGCACAGCCGGTGAATTGGGGAGACTTATACCAGACCGGTCTGTGTTGAAACCAAGGTTGCAAGCGGAAACATTATATAATCAAAACTGAAGAGAACAGTGTATGAAACATGTGTGGAAAGCGACGCAATTACAATTAACCAGCGGATGAGTGATTGAACTTTGAAGCCAAGATATGATGCCATAGGGTGCTCATTCGAAGGTCTCTGTTGGGTATCCCGCTGAAAGGTGGCAAATGTGATGAGTGATAACAAATTGTAAAATCGAAGTGGTCCTTCAATGGGTCAAGCAAAACCCTGTGCACATTCGAAAGACTTTGATAGCTGTTGAAATCATACATGAAGTTGGTCCTAGCCCAGCGGAGGGAGATCAGCTGAAAGCTTTTGGTTAAAGCAAGTTTGTGTAAACTTATGAACTTTAAGTTAAAAGGAATCTGAGCCTGACTGAGTGAGATCCGAGATCTGAGCCCAAATGAGGTGGATCCGGGGTAAACCGTGAGTCACCCGAGAAAGAACACCATATGAGGAATTACATGCATAAATAATGTATGCATATTGTGGTGAAAGTATCTGAGCCTGGCTGGGTGGGGTCCAAGGTGAATAGTAAATCGCATGAGAAACTGAGTACTTGTGAAAATCTAAAAGAGGAAAGGAACTTTTTGTTTGTTGCATCAGGCCCTCTGAATCAAGAGACTTTGAAAGACAAAGAGTCTTGGACACGAACGGCCCTGATGCTAATGATTGAACTGTATCCTCATGTTCGAGAAGCCAGAGACTGTGCCTAGCTCAAATGTACTGCCTTATCCCGTGCTGAAAACTTGCGGAAGGGAGGCCAACGGGCTGAACATCCTGACATATAATTCTGTGAGCACTTCTTCCTTTTTCGTAACATACAAGTATGCTGGTCCGGAAATAGCGTTGTTGGTAGATCCGTACCAGCACCTTTTTCTGGACCGGCATATTCCGAGTTGCGATGCCGGTAACACCGGCACCGCTAGTGACCCGACGCATCCGGCAACACTGTTGCCGGAATCTGCAGAGAGACGCTGCTGCCATGCCTGAGATACCAGCATGGTGTCAGTAAGTCCACATTCCGAGCTGCACGGACACGCAATTTCCGGCATGTAAATGCCAGCAGCAACATAAAATGGTGCCGGAAACACTTGCATCGCGGACCAGGCATTAAGTAGATTCAGGTGTGTAGAAACATGCCACAGGTGCCCAAAATCAGCACAGGTGGACCCAATGAGCAGGACCACTCCCACACCCCTTACAACACCACCATGCTAGCAGTGGCAGTACTGGAGCTGGAGGCTATGCCTGCAGGCCTACTACTTGAAGAGGCAGAGAATGCAGCGGAGGTGCTTGAGGAGTAGGAGGGCCATCGTGGCCCAGCAAAACCCCAATGTCCAGCAGGTTGCAGCCCTCAGGCAACCATCAATTCCACACTTAAGGGCCACAACTTTCAACATGAGCCAAAGCCAGATCCACACCCTATACCGGCTAGACAGGGACACCATAACTCCAATAGTGGACCTGATCCATGATGACCTGGTCAGCCTCATAAATATCCGCACAGTCATCTCCACCTTGCTCAAGGTAGTGTCTGTGCTACACCTCCTAGCCACAGGCACATACCAGCACACTGTTGGTGAGCTGCATAGGATATCTCAACCCTGTTTTTCACATGTCCTGTTCCAGGTAATTGATGCCCTCCTGTATCACGTTAAAGACCACATCAGCCTACCCAGGACTACTGACCAGGTGAATGGCACAAAAATAGCCTTCCATGTCCTTGCAGGCATGCCAAACATCATTAGTGCTTTGGCCTGCACACATGTGGAGCTGGTAGCCAGGTATGCTGTGGAGGCAGTGTACCGCAACAGAAAACGTTATAATTCACTGAATGTGCAGATGGTGTGTAATGCCTGCCACCTCATCACCAATTGCTGCACCAGATTTCCCAGTTGAACCCACGACTCCATGGTGCTGCGAAACTCCATGCTGCCTCGGTACATGGCACGTCACGTTGGACAGCATACCTGGCTGCTGGGCAAGTCTAACCACAAGGGCATGCGCACTGTTGAATTGGGGGGGGGGAGAAAACACCATAGCTTACCTGGCTGCTGGGTGAGTCTAACTACAAGGACATGTGCACTGTTGAATTATGGGCATGTATAACACCCATCACCAGTGGCTCTGCACAGTGTATTCATCAATCTATTATTTCTCCTACTTCTTTGAGATCATCTAATTATAAAAAAATGCATGAAAGCGCATAGAGCCCAGAAAAGGGGGCAAAAGGGGAAGGTAGAGCGTGAATAAGAGCAAGGATCATTAATTTGCGACAGTAGTACAAGTAAAGATACTAAAGTTAATGGGAGACAAACCTACTTTGTGTTGTGAGTGCATTAAACGTGCAAGTGTACAGGTGTTAGTCAAGGTGCAACACAGTAATAGCATGCCTGAGTGCAAGGCCTTGACAGGCGTGTCTCAATTTAGGGAAACGATCCAGTGCATGCATGACAACATCAATTCCATACAGCAATAAACAAAAGAAGTAGATATACCAGAATGCCCCACACCAAAGTGATAAATAGAAGCACAAACACAGTCAATCAAACACACAAACCTGATGCACAGACATAGAATACTTATGCTCCCACCCACATAAAACCATTTGCCTGCACACCAATTGGCCAAGTCCCCTGCCTGTTAGAACGGCACAATCACACATGCATCTCATTTTAATTTTTTTTATTTTTTTTTATTTTTAATTTTATCGGTTTCTTACAAACCTTTAAAGTAGTTACAAACAAAACACAAAACACAACACATGATCAGAATACGTCATCCTTTAGGAGTCCCTTAGAAATACCCCTCCCAGTTATCAAACAAGTAGGCAATGCACTGTCGTCGTTACTCATCAGCCGACAATATATTCAGGCGTTTTTCAATTAACATTAGAAATCGAGTTAGTGGTAATATCAGTTTCATGTCCCATCCTTGAAACATATAGGCCCACCAGTCGTCGGCACAACGGGAGGGGTAATTTAGGCCCCAAGGCCCCAGGTGAATTGTCCTTTCTGAGCGAAGTGCCGTGCAGAATAGCACCAAATGATTCAGGGTTTCCTTATCTTTAGCGCATAGTCTACACGTTAAGGTTGAGACTTTGTTTGTTCTCCATGACGCCAACCGCTCGTTAGTTTTAAATGCGTTCAGACGCAGCATCATGAACACTCTTCGAGCCTGTGAGTCTGGAAACATCTCGATATAGCGTTGTAGCACGTTAAATGGCCTTGTTTCAAGCTTGGTGTCCTTCATCATCGAGGCTGTGGCACGTTGTGAGCAAGTTTGCTCCCAGTCCACGTGCCAGATTTTCAATTTGGCAGCATTCGGGTCATTATGCAGCATATCCAGGCTGATTCCGTGATCACTCAAGATCTCTCCGCATCTTTTAGACCATAATGACACCATGCTATTATTAGCTGGCGATGGGTCATGAAAGATGCCAAATTGTGGTATGTGCTCACGCTGACAATATTTCCGAAACAAACTTACTAGGGCCCAGCATACCCTAGCATGTAGCGAGATAAGCGAGAGTTCATACCTCACACAAGATGTCGGAATTCCCCTTGGCAAAGACAAAACTTTAGTCCAAAAACAGTGCTCCAGCGATGACCATGTATCATGACTGCAACCCAAGGCGTTTTCAGCACCATATAATAACACTGGGATTACCTTTTCATGGTAAAAAGCTAGAACTGGTTTTAGTGAAAATTTCCCAAATTTTTTCTGTATGATGACCGCTTGACTGGCCAGTTGTTTGCATTTCCTTTTATTTTCAATAATCCATGGTCCATCGTTGATTGATGAATTTAATAGCATTCCGAGATATTTTACGTTCTGAGTTATCTGAATGGCGTCCCGACCCAAGTGCCCTCTTGGTTGTCTCAACTTATTTTGTCTTCCGCTGTTAAGATTCTTTAACACCAAAATTTCACATTTTTTGGTGTTTATCACCAAGTGGTTAGATGCAACGTATAGGGCAACCGCATTCAGTTTCCTCTGTAGGCCGACAGGTGTAAGGTCCATAAGAACGAGATTGTCGGCGTATAACAGCCAATTTAGACGGGTCTTATCAATCTTCGGGGGAAATGATCTTACAGAGTCAATTGCCAACCCAATATCTGAGATAAATAGACTGAATATTGCGGCAGCTAAGGGACAGCCTTGTTTTACCCCTTTATAGGTTTTGATTGGGGTAATTACATTTCCAGATCGATCCAACCGGATTTTTATGGAGGTTTCGGAGTGCAATTCTCGAATTGCTGCCATTAAGTCAGCTGGACAGCCCCAACTTTGTAGTTTTGACCACAAGCGAGGCCTGTCGATGGTGTCAAAGGCACTTGAGAAGTCGATAAAGGCCAAATATACCTTAGATTTAGATTTTATCGCTTCCATTTTCATCAGGTTCAGGAGTAACAAGTTTAATGAGCAGCCCACTTGCTTCACAAAGCCAGATTGTCTTTTATCTACATGATTAGACTCGATTGCCCAGGTCACCAGTTTTTGCTGTAACATTGTGGCGTAGATTTTCCCCAGAGTATCCAGTAATGCCACTGGGCGATAGTTTTTTGGGCATGTTCTGTCCCCTTTCTTGAATATCGGGACAATAACAGCAGATTTCCAGGATTTAGGAGTCTTCTGGGTTTTACATATTCTGTCAAATAGGGTTAGGCATATTGATGCCCATAGCTCAGGCTGCTGTTTAATCGTGAAGTTGGTAAGACCGTCCGGTCCAGGAGCTCTAGATTTTTTTGCCTTGTTAATTATAGACACAATCTCCTCTCTTGGAAACGTCAAATCCCATGGTTTCGAAGTTGGTTCCAATGTAGTGATGCCAGGGACTTCTGCTTTCTAGAGGGCTTCGAAGTGGCCAATCCAAGCTGCTTCCGAGACCATGCAGGACTGCAATGCCGTTTGAGGAGCTTGAAAGTTATTAATGAGTCTCCAGAAGTCACTCGAGTTTTTATTCTTTAGGGTGGCTAACATCTGTTCCGCGTCGTTCTGCACTAGAATGTGTTTATGCATTTTCAACCAGTTCTTATATTTTTGCTTCAACGCCTTTGTTTCCAATTTGCGAGTGTCAATGTCAAGAGACTTAACTCTCCTAATGGCCGCACGCATCTTCCGTTTTTGAATCAGGATCTCGAGATCGAAGTGATGGGCACGGACCATGTTGAGATTTTTTAAGCCCACCTTTGCAGTTCTGAATTGTGTCAATAGTTGATCATATTCAAGGTCAGCACTCAGTAGACAGTACTGGATCATTACGCCCTTGACTTCGCTCTCCTCCAGTCTTAAACGAACTCTATTTGATTCAACCTCAAGTTTATGTGCCCATTTTGACCTTTGAGTAGGTCTAACTGTTGCAAATTTCATGAGCAACATATTGTGATCGCTATTTGCTTTTTCACAAATCATCAGCGATTGTATCCTAGGATGCAAAGCTTCAGATACAAACATGTAGTCAATTGTTGAGGATGAATCCGCACGATGCCATGTTTGAACGGATGGTATATCGTCACAGGTACTGCCATTCAACATCTGAAAGTTGCGTAGCTTCATTTCGGTTAACCATGCCTGTGCTACTAAGTTTTGGTCTGAGTTTGATTCCTTAAGCAGATCGATGTTTAAATCACCACACAGAAGTATCTTTGGCAAGTCTAATGATTCCATACGGAGATCAATTAGACCTGTTATCTGATCAATGAACTCCATTTTTCCTGCCCGTAGATGGTTCCAATACAAATTCAAGATTATGATCTTGTCCTGCGCCGAATCCTGTCCCCCAAAACTTTCGATGATAGTCTCCTGAATATAGGGAGAATGATTGATGGAATTTATAACACGCCAACCTGATGCTCTTCTCACCATCGTTAAAAGGCCTGACATAGGGCGGCCAAGCTTAGACTTTATGGCCGGATTCATTACAGACTCAAAGTCCAAGGTGACTGGTAACTCACTTAACCATGTTTCTTGTAAACACAAAATTTGGAGATTGTCTAACCAGAGTGTGTTAAACAAGTGTGAGAACCCTCGAGTGTTCCAGGAGGCTAAGGAACAAACCGTGGGAGCTACCGAGTCCTGGCATTATTGGCTATTTTTTGCATTTAAGGCCCCTGCTAGCCAATGCCATTCATGATTTCCAGATGCAGATGTTGAGGATTGATGAGACTCTAATGGTTTCGTCGGAAGGTTCCTTTCTTTTGATTGTGATTCTTATTTGTGCATTTAGGCCGTCAGATTTTACACTAACATCACTCATTGGCAATTGAGGTATCCTTGACGGGCACTGTAATTGAATATGATTTTGATTTTGATTACTGGTGTGAATCAAGTGAGACGACCCTTCTGAAATCATTGTTGCCGTATCTTTTGAAGGCATAGGTGCTGTAACTACATTCGGAGGTACCTCCTTTACGTTATTGGAGGTTCCATTGTAATTTGGTCGAGGTACATCAGACTCGTTCAATTTATAGACGTCAAAGCCTAGTGAAAACAATGCTCTACATTTTCATCTAATATTGATGTAATTAGAAGATTCGAGGCAAAATGGAGCACCACCTTGTCATTAGTTCCTTCTGCTGGAAACTCCATGACGTTTATGTCATTAGAGGAAATTGCACATAAGCTTGGTACAAGGTGCAGTAGCTGAAGAACCGGTCTTCGATTCAAGATCAAATTCTCAATTGGTTCAAGACTCTCAATTGTCAGCTTATATGTAAGGCCTTTGTTCAGCGTTGATTTTGAAGCGTTTTCATTTAAGGTTTGAGGACGTCTATCAAACACCAGCTCTTTCAGCTTTCTTCGATTGCTTTCCAGGACGTCAGCCTCCAAGCCTCCCATCTGCGTCCTATAGGGCTTGTTTTCCTTAACTATTCTGTTAGTTTGTCCTGACGTTAACAATGGCCTCACTGGTCTAACGACTAGAGCGTTAGCTATGCAATGTTTTCTCTTCTCGTCCATAGTCATGAACACAGGACTGACTACTGGCAGAGACAATGAGGTCGTGTTATCACATACTTCAATCAGTTCGCAATATCTTTCATGAGACTTGTGATTAGTCGTGGGGTTTTTGCCAATGACCTCCACATTACATGGTTGCATTATTGCAGGATTATCCAAGACAACATTGGCCATCGATCGTCCAGGTTTCTCCTTACATTGAATCGGGGCCACATTCGACAGAGATCCAGTGTGGAGGGGCAACACAGAGCTTGTTGGTAAGTCCGTTTCTAACTCTACATGTTCTGGTTCATCATAAGTTGACAGGTCCAGAAGTTCCGTCACATCCTCCTCAGACGGCGTGGTCCTCTTTGTTTGGGTCTGTTCGACCGGAATTGAGAGAGCACTTTTTTTGTCGATTTTTGGCATGGATGTTAGATGAAGCAGGGGCAGTAGAGGTCTTAATCAAGTCAGTAGGAACTGCCTGTACCATTTTTATGTTACGCAGGAATTTTCGTGCTCCATTTGAAGCATTATTTTTCTTTGCCTTTTGGTTCTTCGGTTTCTTGCTGGTTGCAGCAAATTTTGATTTTGATGGCAAAGTTGCGGGTTTCTCTGTGGCATTAGGGCCGCCTGTGAAAATGGAAAAAACATTGGGTAGGCCCACAATGGAGGAAGTAATTAAAACTTCTGAAGTTGGTTCAGTTAGAGAACCAACACCTAAAGATGAAGCCATTTGGGGGTCATGACAAATTTTATTGGCCGCACATCTTGCCTGTTCGAACGCTGTGTTAAAAGACAGGTCAACAACATTCGATACAAACGGAATAACCGACGAGCAAGGACCAGTCTTCGATGAAAGTTCTGCGACCTTGCATCCTGTGTCTAGGGGAGCTTCGAAGACCTTTGCAGTTGCCAGTACTGGGTCTGCTTCCACTGAAGTAATGTGCGTTGATGTTAACGACTGAGGACAGTGAGGTTCTTGGATGGATATAGCATCAGTGGGAAGATGCCGTTGTTTTACTGACCTATTATGTTCTTGTTCAGCTTGGGGTTTGCACTTCGCACTCGGTTGCTTACCATCGGAGCTGGGACACCCTTCAGACAACTGCCTGCCTGCGTTTTTAGTGTCATGTTTAAAAAGGGCAAGAGTCTCTCGGGCCACTTCTGCAAACAGTCTTTTGTCAGATGAGTCACTTTTCCTGCTCTCGCTTAACAAGACAAACGCTGCTTCCAGTCTTTTAAAGCACTCGTGTTGTTCAACATAAGAGCGATCGCAAGTTTTTTCCAGTTGTATTAATTTGGAATTCATCATTGCTACAACGGTTGTTAGATCCTTGGTGGCCTCGTGTATATTCTCATAAAGTTTCATAAACGGGGCCAAAGAGATCGACGAGGAAGCCATAAGAAGGGCTTGTAGTTCCGTCGAAGATGACACAGCCGGTAAAACCTCACTTGATGAATTTGCATGGAACTC
Source organism: Ambystoma mexicanum (assembly GCF_040938575.1). Classification (NCBI taxonomy): domain Eukaryota; kingdom Metazoa; phylum Chordata; class Amphibia; order Caudata; family Ambystomatidae; genus Ambystoma; species Ambystoma mexicanum. Next base: position 297,383,336 of record NC_090922.1, read on the forward strand.
AGAAGGTCTGGCAACATAGGGCTCCTTGTCGCGGCAAATTTTAGGAAACGGGCGTTCCATTAGAGAAGAGTCCATAGAATCGTTATGTGAGGAGTGCTCATTGCAATCAGGTGCATCAATGACTCCATTAGTTTTCCAGTTAAGGGTGGCATGTCTTTTTTGGGAGGTCAGATGGATGTCAGATATCTCGTGCCTCGATTCACCCTTTGATGGGTGATCGATTGACTTTAGCCGTTTGTAAGAAGATTCTGGCCATATGTCAGACGTTGCCCCCAACAACTGACTGTTGTTACGGTTTACGGCTGTTTTTGCCTTAATTTCGGCAGGAAACCTCTGCTCTTTAGACAACTTGCTTGAACACGCTTTGTTCAGGAGCACTAGGTTCTGAAGAACATTGTTCACAACCCTGAGTGAGTCTCTTCTTGCAGTCATTAAATGGCTTGCCTCCGACTCACTCAGATTGCCATTCTTTGAGTTGTGGTCGCAACCATGCATACCTGAGTTTAAAATGCTTTGTTGGTAGCTAAGGTCATTCACGTTACCTTCATGCAAACCCACTGTTTCCAAGATTGTGGTTACACACACAGGGGAACTTGCAGTGATCACTGCATCTGTATCCTTTGCAATGAGCCCCACGTCTTCACAGGGTAGGCTGGAGAGAGAACAATCCAATAATCGAGCTGCAGTGGTCCGTGCTCCAGCAAAGTTTCGATCTTTAAGTTGATCGTCAACAGACTCAGAGGGGTGCTCACCTCTAGGGGGAGCTGCACCCTCTTGTCTGCCGCCATGAACTACCTCGCGTTGCATGCCTCTCGGGCCATGTAAGTTCAAAGTCACCCTCGCTCCGAGTCCCGCCCCCTCAGAGCCGTCACTCCCAGGAGCGCAGGTCAGACAAGCGCACCCTGCGTCAGACGCCGGGACGAGAGCACCGCCGCCGCAAGACAACACCCCAGAGACATCGGATGCACTGGACTCGGCGCCCGCCGCGGTCGCACACAGGGGGCCACCGACAGCCGGCACACAGAACTCGCCAGCTGCGCCGCACACCACGTGAGTTCCATCTTGTACGTAAATGGCTTCAGTCATATAACTTGCAGTTTCGAACACATTGTCACAGAGAGGGAGTGTATGAGAGGTATTAACCGCTGCAGATTCAGAGACCTGTGCATCCTGAGCATGAGAAAGTGCTTCATTGTACTCGACTGTCTCAGAAGTGCAAGTGTGATAACGACTTACTTTCTGAGGGCGCCGAGGGCGCTGAACGACTGCAGGATCGTCTGTGACGGCCACACCATCTCGCCGCCTCTGAGCTCGTGTCCTCAGAACAGGGGACAGGGTCGACGCCATTGGTCACCGCTCAATACTCGCCAAACAGCAAAACAGCTTTACTTCCACAGCCCTTTCCACCTCAGGGCTTCACGCCGCAAGGGTCACAGAGGCGGCCTTAAAAAGTCAGCTGGGTGGTCAGCTGACAGCCAAGTTGTTTAAAGGCACACGCACCTCTACCCTCTTCCACGGGCTTCTATGGCTTCTCTGGGTTTAAAATGAAGATAGATAGATGGAGAGTCTCAGCTCCCTTTCCTTTCCACTCGCCACAGCAAAACAGCTTTACTTCCACAGCCCTTTCCACCTCAGGGCATCATGCCGCAAGGGTCACGGAGGCGGCCTTAAGAAGTCAGCTGGGTGGTCATTTTAAATCTAAATCTTTTCTCGTACATATGTCAGGTTATGAATCTTAGGGCCTCATTACACGGATGGCGGATAACCATGGCGCTATTAGCGCCATGGTTCATGCCGGTAAAATACCGGCACCGCCTTGGCGGAAAGGGGAATTACTGCCCCATTCCAAGGTTGGTGGGGCGGTAATTCCCCCTTCCACCATTGCCCTTCCCCATTCCCATTTTTGCCCCATAGGGCATAATGGGAATGGGGAAGGCGCTAATTACGGTACCGCAAATTGCGGTACCGTAATTAGCTCCCCGGGTCCCTTTGTGGTTTGGTTTTTAACGCCTGCAAAAAGCAGGCGCTAAATTTCCCAACCCGCAAAGGGACCTCGTAGTAAGGCGGTAAGGATTTAACGGTACCAGTAAAATACCGGTACCGGTAAAACCTTACCGCCATCCGTGTAATGAGGACCATAGACATATTGGTATTACTGCACTGTAACACAATAATGACACATAACCCCTTCCATTTGTGTCATTGGCACTAAAAGGGTCAGAGTTCATGTCTGTGAATGGGCCATGTGAATGCCACTGCACATCACACACCAATATGAATTCTCACAATGTGCATTTCTGGTACACGAAATAGAACATATGCTACCTAAACCTCATTTTGCATGTGCCTGTTTGTCTTCTCAAATGAACACTATACAGCCTGTGCCAACAGGATATGGGCAGTAGTATGACATTCTGCACTTTCTGTTGCTCCCGTGCAGGTGATGCTGGTTATCCCCTGATGCCATGGCTGATGATCCCTGTGAAGCAACCACACAACATCGACGAGCAGGCATACAACCGTGCACATGTACGTACTCAGTGTACCACTGAACAGACATTTGGCTTGTTAAAGGCGAGGTTCCGGTGCCTGAGCAGATAGGGGGGAGCACTAATGTACAGACGTGAAAAGGTGGGAAAGATAGTGCTTGCATGTGCCATGTTGCACAACATGTGTATCAGGCACAACGTCCCAATGCACCCCGACATGGACATGCATCCACCAAAGGCTGAAGACGACAGTGATGACGAGCTGGCAATTGCACAGCGATGTGATGGCATGGATGGATGTGCTGCACGAGATGAACTGATACACCACTACTTATAATCACCTGTCACATACGCGACACAGGCCAGCTAGTGCACTGGGCACTGCACATAAATAAAATCACTCACACTGAAAAATCAATGTCCAGTCATGATTTTTTGCAACACCAACTATAATTTGTGCTAAGAACAAATGTACAAATGTGAAATGTCTCAACTCCCAATACTATACACTCCAACGACCCCTCCCCACTGCCCCTCCCCAACTATCCCTCCCCAACTATCCCTCCCCACTCCTCCTCCCCATCTATCCCTCCTCAGTGTCTCTAGCCAACTCCTGTCATGTTCTGCAATGTACATTAGCACACGTCACCGACAGGGCACGTATGCGTCCCAGACTTATTTGCGTCCCCTTTTTGGCTCCGGTGTGTGGCTGTGTGCCGAGCGGGACAGCCGCATGGATCGGCGCCTTAGGCTACTCTGCACAGAACTATCTGATGTTGTGCTTGTTGATGGTGCTTAGGGCAGTGCCATGGGCCGTCGGTCCAGGAAACCCTGGAGCGACATGGCCATTGTTTTGGCGACAGAGGACATCAAGCTGTTCCCCTCCCTTACTATCTGTGACATCTGAACAATGGCACGTGTGCAGCGACCAAGTGTATGTGCATTGCGTCTTCCATGGCCTGCACACTCTCGCGCATTATCCCGGCCTCCTGAACGTGCTACTGCACCAGGGATGTGAGTACATCCTGCCGTTGCTCCATCCTGGTGAGGCGGCCTTCTATATCCCTCACACTGGGGAAGGGGGGACAGTGGGGGCTAATTGCGCCCATATGGCTGAAGAACAGGGGCTCCTCAATGCTGTGGTCTGTCTCGTCTCCAGTTTTCAAACCACCCTTGTCTGCTGTCGTCTCCAAAGCATGCATGTGCACGGCCTTGTGGCAGTGGTGGTGGCACTGCTGCTTCTGGTGCTGCTGGGGTGGGTGCAGCTTGTGGGGCCTGCGGTGGTACAGCTGGAGGGACCAAGGGGCCTGTGGTGGCACAGCTGGAGGGACTATGGGGCCTGAGGTTGCTGGACGGATGCAACTGGGGTTGCAGTTGCACATCTGCCTGTTGAGGCTGTGCAATCCTGGGTTGAGGTGGTGGTAGTCCTTCGGCGTGGACGCCTGGTGCCCCTCGATGTCCTGGATGGGCATCCTCATTGCCAGATGATGTGGCTAAGGGAGTCAGAAAAGCAGTGCGTCATCGATGAGTGTGGATTGATGAGGCAGACATTAATGCATTTGCTTTTTGATGACAGTGCTGTGTCAGGGACATGGCGGGGGACATGGCATGGTGCACACATGCTTGTGTCATGGATACTGTGCGGCTGGATGTGTGATGTACCTTCATGGTGTGTGATGTGCCGGAGATACTGTTGTGGTGTACTGAACATTTCTGGGTAGGGTATTAGGGGTGTGGCACACATGCTGTGCGATGTTGTGTAGGGGAGGGTTGTGCCATGCATGGGATTCCCATGTGCCTGCTGCCTGTAGCACTTACAGGGATGGGTGGAAATGTGTGCTCATGGATCGGGCTGAGTGGGACGAGGGGGGCCATAGTTCCCTGGTGTGTGACGCTGGTCTTTTGAGGGTGGTGTAGGTGCATAGCACTGATGTGGCTTTGTGCATGGGGTAGCACGGCGGGAACACCAATTGTGCTGTGATACGGGGATGTGTGTCTGAGTGCCATCAGTAGCATGTTATGTTGGCGATACAGGGTGCCTGTGCTATGTTTTGTGTGTGGTTGGGGTATGAGTGTGATTTGGGGTGAAGGTGTATGTCGTTGCGTGCAACCAGGTTGCAGGTTGGGGGTAATGGGGGACCAGCAGGGCTGTATTGGTGTTGTGCACAAAGCACTTGATGTGTTCTGCAGCTGAAGTGTGTGCCGGGACAGGGAAGTTGATGTGACATGGGGTTACGTGTACTCACCAGCCTCCTCGGATGTCAGGCCTCCGGCTTCCACTGCACCCACACATTCTATGGACTCGAGGTGTAGCACAGTGCTGCACGTCTCCTCCCAGGGCTGCAGGTGGATGGGGGATGATTTGCCGCCGCCTGTTGCCATACCCTGTTTGTGCTCTGCAGACAGGAGGTTCCACACCCTCAAGCACAGCTCATTCCACCTTTTCTGGCAGTCACGCACAGTGCGGGGAGTTGTGCCAACTGCTGTTACTTTCTGGGCAACCTCCTCCCAGATGGTCGTCTTTTGGAACTGCGCCTGCCTGCGTTGGTTGGTGGAGAACAGTTGGTCTGCATGTTGGACAATGGCATCCGCCAACATGTTTAGCTCTCTGCCTCACTGAAGCGTGACTTGCGCCTCCGGGCTGCACAGACTCTTGATGTCATCTTGCTTTTTCTAAATCTGTGTTCAGGATTTAGGTGTGTGTCCTGTGCTCTCAGGATTGCAATGGATTGTGTTTTAGTAATGGCTGCCTGTTCCGGCGATCACTGTATTTCAATTCACGGTAATTGCGGCACTCTTACCGGTGCCGGGGGATCAAGGAGCATGCCGGCTAATTGGGGGAGGGTTGTTTGAATTACCGGCATTCCGGTGACACCGTATCCAGTATGCCGGAATGCGCGTTCATGCCAACACGGAATCACTGGGTGCTTCCGGCAGCTGGAGTTCATGGGCACAGTGGCATGCCGGTAATTAGGATTTCTTACCGGCAAACTCATAATGAGGCCCATTGTCTCCCACACTATTTGTATTTAGAGGTAAGGATTGGCAATAGGTATATTAGTATAGGCCTTTTTATTTTGACAAGACACTACGAGGACTGTGTTATTATTATTTGATGGTGGTAGCTTGCTCCCATCTGTAGATTTAGGATTAGATAGATGTTTTTCAAACCCTTTTTGAAGTTCAATAAACACCCTTAAACTCTGGTCACTTGTGTCTGTCTTACTGCTAATAACATGCCTTCCTTACAGGTACAAGAAGTACCAGACTTGCCTACCCCCACAACCCAAACCCAAGTGAGAGCCTTTTTGGGCCTCACCAGAAATTTAATGGCAGACTATGGAACCATAGCTGCCCCTCTGACTGCTGTCACTACTCAAAGAAACCCAAGAAGGTCTCTTGGTCTGAGGGGTGTGAGAAAGCCTTCCAAGGCTTTAAAGACTCTCTGGCCCTGTCTACAAGCAACCTTCTATTGTGCAGCAGCCGACCTGGGATAGGTGCAGTTCTATCACAGTTAGATGAGAAAGGCAAGGAACACCCAATTGAGTTCATTAGCCATGAGCTTAAGGACAGAGAGCCCAGGTGGTCCACAGTGGGGAAGGAATGTTACTCTGTCGTTTGGGCCCTAAGGAAGCCAAGGCCCACCTCTATGGGACCCACTTCACAGTGCAAACTGACCATAATCCCTTAAAGTGGCGTATGTCCATGACAGGAGAGAATCCAAAGTTGCTCAGGTGGTCCATTAGCTTGCAAGGCTTTGACTTGAGCATTGAGCACAGACCAGGTGTCCAACATAGCAATGCTGATAGGTTGTCCAGAATGTTTAACAGACCTGAACATGAGGCCCATCCAGGGGTGGATTATTTCCCCCCTGTGCTTGGTATGGGGAGGGGGAAGCAGTGGGCAAGTGTTAGGAAAGATGCAATGTTCCCTCCATATTATGGACCACCCAAACCTTTGGATTTATTTATTTTTACATTCGTAAAGCACCCAAACCCTGGGGCACCAGAGTGCTTTTGCAACCAGTTACATGAAACAGAGCTTGATAAAGGCAATACATAAAATGTTGTGGATATGAGATAATTACAGAGGGGAAGTTAATACGGACAAAGAGTCTGTTTTTTCCTTGAAAGAGAAATGTGTGTTAGGCGAAGAGCCATGTTTTCAGCGACTTTCGGAAAGGTCTAGTATGAGCTTTCTGCTCTTAAGGCTGTTGGAAGAGTGTTCCAGTGGTTAACTGCTACCACAGGGAAGCTTGCCCCACCTCCTTTAGCTCTGTTAAAATTGGGTAAAGTGAATTTGTGGGCATAAATAAACCTAATAGGTCTGTTCGGTGTTGCCCTCTCAATTTTCTGAGCCAAATAACGAAGGGCGGTGTTGCTCAAACATTTATGAGTAATAGATAAGATTTTGAATATGATCCTTTCCCTGACCTGGAGCCAATGTGCCTTTTTTCTTTTGGCTGGGATGTGGTCTCTCCTCGGGATGTTTATTGCCGCTCTGAGGGCGTTATTTTGAATTAACTGGAGTTTGTTGATTTTATTTGTGGGTCCCAGCGAACAACACATTGCAATAGTCCAGTTTCGTGCCCGTGGTGGCTCTTGCTATGGTTAGGCAGCTCTCTTGTGTCAATAAATGTCTTGCTGCAGTGATGAGTTTAGCTGTGTATGCTGCTGAAGAGGCCACTGCGCTGACTTATTTGGTGAGGGATAATGTGGAGTCAAGGTGGATGCAGAGGGTTTTGATCGTTGCAGAAACAGGGATTTGGAAGCCATCTATCCTGAAGAGTATTGTGGCCTGAGGTTTTGGATCGGAGAGGGTGGACCTGTCAAGAGGATCTCTGTTTTCTCGTCGTTAAGACAGAGGAAGTTTTTGGCCATCCAAGTTTGAATAGTCGAGTAGTGTGGTTGAAGGTGAGGGAGTCTTTTTCATAGGAGCTAGACACGGTGAGAAGGATTTGGGTGTCGTCAGCATAGTTAGTGTACGATATGCCGATGTCACCCAGGATGTCGAAGAGAGGTTTGGTGAAAATATTGTAAAGGGAGGGTGAGACGCAGGAGCCTTGAGGGACGCCACAGGGAATGGGGCGGCATTGACAATGTCAGAGAAGACTCTCATGGTTCTACCTTCTAGGAAGGAGGCAATCCAGGAGGTGGCATTGGTGGAGAAATTCACTGAAGTGGTGAGGTGGTGACATATGGTGGTGTGGTCAACTACATCGAAGGCCGCCGATATGTGTAATAGGGCTAGTGGACTAGTAGTCTTTTGTTTGGCTATCCTGACCGGACTTTTTCCAGTGGAGCAGCACAGCCTTCAGCTGCGCTCCGTTGGGCTTTTGCTAATTCGTTATGGGGAAACGGACACATCCTTCAGGCTGTCAGTACTGCAAAACTATGTTTCCCTTGGTCCTTTACTTTGTTGCCATTTCTTGGTAACTTTTTATCAGTGCGCAAAATACATTACTGTACCGTGCACCCGGATCCTTTTGTGTTATGGCCCTAGACACCCTCTAAGGAGTTTTTGGTGAATGTACAAATGTGCCTAGGACGAGCTGGTTATAGCAGTTTACTTTCCTTGTATTTGTACTACTTTTTATCGAACCATATCATGTTTACCATGGATGGTTCATGACTGTGGCCAGTGCCAAACATGGCCGTGCCACATTGTCTTTTGTTCTGTCCTTTGGCCATCGTGTCCCTTTTCCTTCTCCTAGGTCAAGTTGATCTGGGAATTCCTTACTTGGGCATGCAGTGCATCTTTCGCGGGCTCATGCATATCACGTGTGCTAGCGCCGAGGAAGAGGGTTGGGACTGTCTGGTCCAAATCCACACTACTGTTTCCAAGATGTCTGATGTGCATGATTGCATGGGGACCACCGTGGACCTTGATTGGACCATGACTGGCAAGGCATGGAAGGGAGCAGATCTTCTATTGGTTGTCCAGATTTCATCACACATCGAACTTTGGATAAGAGAAGGGGCCCTGCATCCATTCCAGGTCGATCTACAGTGGTTCATGTTGAATTACTGAAGGAGCCAAGTATCCTGTGAGCTGAAGCAGACCTGATGACCCGCTGGAGAAGAGCTGGAAGGCTTGTCACCCTGAGCCTGCTTTTGTCCTGTCGGGCCCCTGCACCAGAAAGTTCTTCTTCCTCCTTTCATGGGCGGAGTTGTGGCTACTGTCCCATCACGGACTACTGTACCATCCTGCAGCACCTGAGACCCTGATCAGAGAGCAAAGGCAGGATTTGCAACCTCAGATTATCTCGGCTAAACTGCCATAGTTTGGTCTGGATTGAAGCAAGAGGCGGTGAGTACTTGCATAACTTACCGGTGGTCCCCGGCTCGACCATTTCTTTTTGTGTACGAGGGTTCCTTGGGATCCTCTCTTTGGCTGGGATAGCCTGCGCTCCCTAGCCTGTTCTGAAAGTGGAAAACTGCTCTGTCTGCGAGCAGACCCTTCCCTGGCAATTGGAACATATTCTACCCCCTTCAGGACCCTTCCCTAACTGTCCCAACATCTTGAAAACGTACTGTCTTTGCTTTACGCATGACAATGTGTTTTTATGCACTGCTGTACTTTGAGCACAAGGCTCCCCACTTCGTAAAATATTCAGTCCAGCCCTACGGTTTCCATCCTGAAAACTGCCTAATGCTTAAAATGTGTTAAACCCCCCCCCCTTCTGTTACAGGTTGTGGATGTTTTCCCCCTATTATCACGTTAGGCTAGAGTGGTTGTATATATGTTAAATAGTGATATGTTCGTGTGGTAACTGTTGCATTATTAATTTGGTTATGTGTGTTGTTATATGCGGCCTAAAATAAAGGTATATGTATTTTTGATATACATCTGTCTAAGAGTATTCTGTGGTAACTTTACTGTGTGTGCTCATTGTGGGCTTCTGATCACTCTCACCTCTCCTGAGACTTAGTCTTAACTGCCTGCCAGGCTACCGTGATTGGTCTGGCTTGTCCAGAAGAATCCCCTGTTTCACTAAACTAGGGTGGCCTCCTAAATTTCTGTCCATCAGGCCAGAGTTTAGAAATCCATTCTAACAACCACCTTGCAGCAACTGCTCCCGAACTTAGCTCACACTCCTTCTTCTATAGCAGTAAGAAGGTCCAATACATACCTATTCTGGAGAGCCACTAAACGTAGTCCTCTCAACTCTTCCTTTACTGCATTTACACCTTTTGCTGGTGAATTGGCCAGTTCAGCGACTCCCACCTTGTCAGCTGGAGCCACTTAGCATTGGCTGCCGCTTGCACACCCGAAAGCATGAAAGACGTGAAGAATGTGGCTGCCTTGGAAAATAGTCGAAACTCATCAGGGATAGCAGGCAGATTCTCAGCGCTCTTTTAGGACCAATAATTATTAGCTCTTCACTGTCTGCTTAGTAATGTTTGCTCCTCGCTTTGCTGCACCACCTGTCCTTTAGCTCGATTGACTGCTCCTTTAGTACAAACCCCATGGCAATGCTGTTTCGGGACACCACCAGGGCAGAGCTGTGCAGTGTAATGTTCGCACAAACTCCACTCCAATCAGGCAGAAGCTGGGCGTAGTCCACCGATCCGCATATGATATGATATGATGTGGCATTTATAACGCGCCTGTATACAAGTGTTTCTGTACACATGCCCACCACAGGTTCATAATGACAGCTGTCCCCTGCGCCAGTGCCGCACTCCTCATCTCCTTGCTACAGCCAGTGTTAGATCCCCAGTGGTTGGACCCACTTGGCCTGAAACAAAAAGGAAATTGTGTAAAGCTCTTGATGTCAACTGGTTGATGAGTTTCACTAATCCAAGTCAATGCATGCACATATTTCCCCCAGACTGCTTTGCAGCTATTATATATTATTTGGACACATTTTGTCCGAATCCCACCAAATCTTCAGCACGGCATAGCATTATTCCTGTTACGCTCACCTGGTTCCCACAGGGGCATCGATCGGACCCGGACAGCTGCGGTCTCCACCAACGTGATGCGTAGTGAAGAGATGACAGTCTGGACTGGCCCGCCTAATCTTGTCTGCTGGACTCGTAGAAGTATTCTCCTGCAAGTGGAGAAAGGGATTTAGCCACCCGTGGACTTTAGTGATGCCCCCCCCCCCAACTGTTCTTGTTCTCCCCACTAATCACCTCCGATATCCTCTCTTGGTAACCTCACCTTATGTTTTTAAATGATGAGCTCTCCATCCTGCATGGCATGCAGGGGCGCGTAGATACCAGTTACTTCACTGGTTTGAAGGTACTGGAGGAGTTCCCGAGGAATATTGACTCCAGTGTCTATAAAGTTCAAAGAGTTCAATATGTCCGATGTTCACTCTTGTACCATTCCCTCGTTAGGTTGCAGCTGGGTCCAAAAGAATATTGCCTGGAGGCAGCTGATGGCGTACAGGTAAGAGTCTGTATTACCAAACACTGTCCGGTAAAAGTTGCATGAGTTTAACTTGCTGTTTTCTCTCCCTTTATAGGTGCGGCATAGGAAGATGCAGCGAATTAAAGGATAATACCTCCGGTGGTAAAGCAGGTAAGCCTATGGTGGCAAAGAGATTGTCTTTGTCGGTTTTCTCGGCTCACCTTGTTATCCCTTTTGTTTTCCCACCAGGTGCTGGGTTTCGACGAAGAAAATTATGGAGGCAGCGCCGAGTTGAAAGATGCGGTGGACTGGTGAGTATAACGCGGCACTGCTGCTGGCGAAGCAACGCGTGCTGAAATAATGTCCTTTCCAGGCTCGGAGATGTGCCGGGTCCGGAATCAGGTAAAGAATCAAATAATGTCCGTGATCTAACCTCTTCTCCTTTCTTTTCCTTTTGTCTAGGAGCTCCGGGTTCGAGGCGGGCGTGGCAGAAGACTGGATGCTGACTTGCAGACACGGTGAGCGTTACACTGCTGGATGCAGAATAACACAAAGCATGAGCTGCTGTTCGGACGTGGCTTAAATAGCCTGCAAAGTAGTCCCAGGTAAGAAGGTCCCCAGAACCACACCCGAGTAAAAAATAGTCCCTGTAATAAAATAGTCCAATCCAGGCCTCACGTTGGCTTGGACTCATTTGCAGCATGGTCTGCATAAGGTAAGTAAAGTCTATGAGCCGGGGCTGTTGGGGTTTTAATGAGTATCTGGATGCCTGCTCCTGGGGCTGATTGTCTCGATCCGGATGCCCGGGGGTAGGCATCATGACAATTCCCCCCTCCCATTGGCCACCGTACCACACTGCTCCTTTTATTCTCAATAATGGTCTTGGCAACAACGTTATCACCAGAGAAAGCGTGGACAACAGGAACTAACCTACTAGTATAACTTTTCTGTCTGAGGTTGAGAGTAGAACCTCAAGGTTCCAATTGCGCAGCTCATTGAGCTATCTGTTAGCACTAATGCACACGAAGAGTCAGTTTTACTCACTTCAACACTCCAAAAAGCAGTTACCTTTACCATCTGTTTATAAAAACATTGTCGTGGACTTCACCCTCTCCTCCATTTGTTGGTTTATACTTCCCATCACGTTACGCTCTGCCCCTCTTCTGCAGGGAGCCAGTGCTCTTGACCAACCGCACGTCAGTGAGATGAACCCATCCTCGTCGCTCTTCAATCCTTAAAGGAGTTGGTGCTGCGTATACCACAGTGTGTGGACCCGTAACCCTGTCCTCCTCCTACTTCCTGACATGGTTTTTTACGAGTACTCTGTCCCTGGGGTTAAGAGGTGCTGCTTGTGGAAATTCCCTTCCCTGCTCACCTGCTTGTTCAGTCCGAACTCTCGGTCTTGACTGTCGGGATATATATGCAAGCAATTTTGTAAAGTTCTGTGAAATTCCTCCCCTAATATGTTAGAAGAACAGTTAGCGTCAGAAATTGTACGTGACGATGATATAGCCGCATGCATTCTCCAGCCAGTAACAATCTCATGTGGAGTGAGATCATGATTTCCTCCAGGCTAATTTGACAAAGCAAAGAGTGGAAGAGGTAAGCAGTGCAACCAAGACTTATCAAGTGTATGTGTTAGCTTAGCCAAGCACTCCTTTTGTAGACCATTCATTCTCTCAGCCAAACAGTTTGCTTGCAGGCAGTAAACTGTGCAAAGTTTTTTGCTTAACCGCAGAAGGGCAGTTATTTCCTTAATCAAATCATTTGCGCAATGCTGACCGTTGTCAGAGCAAATTTCATTTGGGATCCCCCACCTTGGGGACACCTCCCTCACTAAGAATTCTGCTGCTGAGTGGGCGTCATTATGGGCACAGGGGCCAGCCTCAAGCCAATGTGAAAACGGGCATGCCACAGTAAGCATGCATCTATAAGAGGTACATCTGTCTTGCATATCAACATAGTGGGCATGCAAGTGCCGGAAGGGCCCTTGCGGTCGTGGTAATGTTCGTTCCCTGTACCACTCTCAAAGTATGACCTGACAAAACCGTCTGACAAATCAGACAATTATGCTGTCAGTGGCAAACCTTACCTCGTTAGGTTTGGTGTCCTTTGGTGTGAACAGGTAAGGCCTGTCCTTCCAAGTCGCCACTGTGCAGCCCAAACCAAATGTAGAAATCAGGAGGGTGCAGGGGCATCCCGGAGAACCAGGTCTCAAGGCAAAAACCCCTACAGGGGAAAAAAACACTGAGTGAAGATGAAGTCTCTAGTGTTGGAATCGTAGCCTGGAGGACTCCCAATAGCAGCTGACAAGTAAGAAGCCCTGTTGGTGAGAAAGTTAAATGCTGCAGAGTAAGAACTCCAATGGCGGTAAGCAGATCAGCGAGGCAGTCATGAAGAATGCTAATGAAGAATCACGAGAGCTCGCTAAGGCAGAACAGGCTAGAGCCACAGAGAGAGGGAGAGAGAGAGAGAGAGCGAGCAGGTGGGGAAGGCGGAAGGACACAGAGAAAACGAGACGTCAAGTAGAATAGCAACAAAGCGCCAGTAACAGTGAAGGCGAGTAGCAGGTTGAGCGAAGGCAGAATGATGCAAGTGCAACCACCAGAGCCAAGAGGGAAACAACAAACACAGCATACAGCAACCGCAGACCAGTTGCAATGCAGCGCCTACCTGTCCTGGTCCTCTTATTCCTGACTGAGAGTACTGACCAAGACGCAAATGTGGTGACATCATCGTTCTCTGTGCCCAGTGGCCATCTTGGACTGGGATTGTAGTTTCCATAGTGATGTCCGGCAATGTAAACTCTGATGCCGAGGGCAGCCAGTGCGAAGCATAACCTCGTGCCTCCTTCTATACTGGAACCCTCCCGGTTTCCCCAGGTTGCCTTGATGAAATTCACAAATTCACCGTGGGTGGGGGGTCATGTCCGTTGGTTGTGGGTTCCACTAAATATTGATGAAAACCACAATGGTATCTAGAATCACATATCTTGCATACTTCATATTCTCCTGCATTGCCCTCCATTGGGGGAATAATGTGCTCTTGACGTTTTCCGTTAAAAGGCTTCAGCAGAGAAGTGTGCAATGCAAAGATGCTGATAACTTGAGCTTGTATGCTACTGGGTTAATGGGTTTGTCGATGGGAAATGGACCAAAATACCTCTGAGAGAACTTGCCAGGCTTAAGTGTTCGGGGTAGGTATCTGAAGGATAACCAGACTAGGTCACCTTTCTGATAGTCCTCTACCTATCTTCTCTTCCGATTGGCAAATCTCTTGTAACTTGATTGAGCCTCTTCCAGAGAGTGGAGACTCTGTTGTTGTATCTCTCGTAAGTTATTGAGATTTTCTACTACTGAAGGTAGATGTGTGACAACTGAGGACAGTTTAGGGAACTAGGTTGGATGGAAACTATAGGAACTTAGAAAAGGGGATTTTCCTATAGCAGAATGAAATGCTTTATCATAGGAGAATTCTGCAAAGGGCAGAAGAGACATCCAGTTGTCCTGTGATATGTTAATGAAGCACCAGAGATATTGCTTGAGGGTTCTATTTAGGCCTCTGTCTGTCCATTGGTTTCTATATGTTACTTGCGTGATATTCCCAATTGCTTACACAATGCTCCCCAGAACCTGTAGGTGTATTGAACTCCCCTGTCAGAGGTTATAGATTCGGACAAGCCATAGAGTCAAAAGACATCCCTCAGAAAAACTGTACTCAGCTCCTCCGCCGTAGGTATCTTCTTTAAGCCGGAAAAATGAGCCAGTTTGGTGAAGGAATCCCCAGTCACCATTATCACCATGCAAACCCTGGGACTCTGGTAACTCCACAATGAAGTCAGTAAAAATGTTCTGCCATGGCCGGGAAGGAAAGGAAGGAGAACAAAGTTGTCCCACTGGTAGTTGACGAGGCGTCTTGTTTTGGGTGCAAACCGAACACTTCATAAGGTAGACCTTCACGTCACAAGCTAGGTTGGGCCCTCCAAAAGTATCTTTTGATGATATCTGTGGTTGCCTTTTGTCCACAGTGACCTGCCACCAATGAACCGTGCCCCAATTGAAGAACCTTCAACCGTAATTCTGGGGTGGGTACATAGATTGTAACATCGTGATAGTATACACCATCCTTAAGAGTGAGTAGAGTCTTTAATCTCGAAACCAGAAGGTTTCTTAAACTCTCAGCTTGTAACTGTTACAATGATGTATCGATAGTACATATCAATGTGGAGGTAGGGAACATCTTCACTCTGACAGGCTCTTCTACTGTCCGATGACCGTTTCGTGACAAGAGATCAGCGATAATGTTCTTAGATCCAGGAATATAGGTCATGAAAAAAGAGTAATGAGCAAAGAAGTGGGCCCATCGAGCCTGTCTACTGTTTTGGCATTCAAACCTTTGTAAGGACATTAGGTTGCAGTGATCTGTTCTTATTTCTGTGGGCAGAGAAGCACAGAGTAACAAATGTCTCTGTTGCTTACAGGCCATCTTGATGGCGAGTAACTCTTTTTCCAAGACGGAGTAGTTGCATTCTGCGGGGGTTAAAGTCTTGGAAAAGAATGCCAGTGGATGTTCGTCCTGATGTCACAAGTCTGGCCGGGGAGCACAGGGCAAAGGCTATGCACTGTAGAGTAGGGGAGATTCCAGAGGCAATGCTAGCATATAACAGAAACAGGGTACATACCAAGCTGATCTGAGTTGAAACGGGTTTTCACAGGAACTGCAGAGGCAGAAGCTGGCTGTAAACAAAGAGACAGAGAGAAAGCAAAGACAAGCAAATACACTAGGCAACACAGACTGATCAGAATAAAGGGTGTACTGGAATATGTAAGAATAAAGTTGTGGGAATGATCTGATGGTTATGGGCTATTCTCCACTATCAACTTGTAGAGTATTGAACAATTATTTTGGAGGTGGCAGCAGGTTGTCCCTAGTCCCACAAAGTTTGGAATAATTTAACAAGATAAAAATGGGGGGTTGGGAGGGTTACCTGCGCTCTACCATCAAACAATTTCAAGTTCAATTAAGTAATAGGACCATGTCAAATGATGCTTCAAAATTCTCAAACAATTCTTTTTGAGTTGGTTTTATTGTCCTTAGACCAGCCAACACGTGTTTCGACCCAATTGGTCATCCTCAAGGCTGTTAATCATTTGTCAACATAAAAATAGAAATGAACAATAGCATGTAGTTACATATCACAAACATGTCATTTACGCAACATTGTGCAATTCATGTTTCAAAATATTCCCTTCTAAAAATCATACACATAGCAATTGTATTAATGGGCCAATGTAAAAAAAGAAAAAGAAAGCAAACATATACCATATGTTGATATGAGACGGGTCAGGTCGGTGGGGATGGATTCAGTATGTTGAGAGATCCGTGCAGAACCAATGTAATTTTGGAAATATCCACAAAATAAAAAAGGAACACAAAAAAGGCACACAATGAGCCATGTAAATGGGTTACCCCATATTTGCATCCAGATTGCAATACCCAATATGGTTCATTAGAGATTCACTGAAATATTTTTTGCCCTACTCTTGTGAAATTTATGTTAAGTCTGTGATGATGAGTCGTGTATCCATTTAACCAGCACAAAGTGATCTACAAATGAGTTAATTAGGTGGCGCAGTGAGAACCCAGTCTGAGAAATCAACAGAAAAGTATTTTGGTGTTGTATCTACTCCCTCATGCTCAGTGGTTAGATCTGAAATTAGAAAATTGCTGTGACCAGCTTACCGCTCAACAGTAAATGTATATTCCAATCCTAAAGTTAGGATACCACGTGCTGTTCAGCATCAAAGAACTATGTCGATATGTTGTTGTCTATAAAGAATAGTCAAATTCAGAATAATGATCCCAAAAAAGAATGCACATTTGCAAAAAGTTCCTCTCAGTGGCAATCTTAAATAAAATAAAATCTCACCCATACAATGTGCTTCAATGTAAAGTCTGATAATTGATGTCAGGTTGATCTGAAGATTAGCAGGGCTAATGTCTACAAAGAGACTCGCAGATTCTAAATGCCAAATTTTCCAAAACAACCATTGTATTGCAAGTCAAAAAAATCCATTAGTTTACTGCATATCACTGTAGCAAGATTTTGGTCAAAAGTGAGCCAAATTGACTGTCAAAGCTCAATAAACTAAGCCTCACATACAGAGACTACAACAAAGAGGTTTATCATTGGTCAAATGAGATCCACAGCAAAAACCCTAAATTACCTGATATTTAAATCGATGGGATCAAACCCTGAATCAGAAATTCATGGCTGCATCCAGAGAAACCGTGTTTACACCATCACACAGACCGCTGTATTTAAATAGATCTTAAATGCCTGGTAGTTCTCAGAGCGTGATAACAATGAGTGCACCTGTGCGCGTAGTGTCAAATGTAAACAAAATTACTCCATCTAATGAATCAGCCAGAGAATATAAATTGCCACTGTAGAAAACTTTAGCCGATATGTTAAATTACAAAATATAATGAACTCCCTTGAGAAGGATCCTCCCAACGGGTAAGAATGAGCATAGCATAAAGTAATGAGTAGGTCCTATTCTATATTGCCGCTTGTTTGATAGGTTTAAACCTGGGAACTTTGGTGAAAAGTGAAAATGGTTGGTTAGTGAGTATGATCAGAGTAAGAATTGTGATGAATACTAGAGTTCTAAGTTTGGTGTGGGCTATTGCTGGACCGACCAGAAAAGATTAGAGAGTAAGAATCACTTTGTGCTAGTAAGGTTGCTAGGCCATAAAGACCACATATGGAAACTAAGGCACAATAACCATATACCCAAGTGACACGTCGGACACCAGGTTCGTTTTCCAAACAAGTCTGGTTTATTTAAAAGTATTCTCAGTTGGCCGACCGGGTCTCACCGCCTCACGACGTGTGTTCCCAAACACAGTGAGATGCGAGAGAGAACGAGCAACGCTCAAGCAGCAATATATATACATTAGACCTAATCTTTATGGCGGCAATTCGATTCGCCCACAAACATGTCGTACAGGCTAGGGTTCAGTGATTGACAATTATGACCATAATGACACATTGTGACAAGTCTTCCTTCAGTCTAAACATAGTTATTCTAGCAAAGGCAGTAGAGACAGCTTTCTGTTATGGGGAACATGGAGCTCTTAGCTCGGCAAAGATGATATGTTGTTAGCAGAGAAACATTCCTTACTACGTTATCTGTGTGTCTCGGTTCATGAGCTAAGGGTCAGACAGTTCTGAAGCAGAAAATACCACTCTCCACGAAGGAGCACTGGTAGGAGAATATAATTAATGGTTTAACTGCGTTTGCAAGACAAGCTGGCACCTGGACTACTGATTAGATGCGGCTTCTGTTCTTCTTCAAGGACTTAGTGAGAGAGAAAAACAATGTATTTCTGCACAGTTTGACATTCCTGTCTGTGTTAGTATTTCAGCATGGAGGCCGTGGCCTCGCACTGTGTGCGAGTTCGAAGCATAGAATACATTTGCAAAGCGTTTTGACAGAAAGGAAAAAAGCAAATGGCCGACATTTCACAAAATAGACGCCCTCTAGTTACATTGATGACTCTAGGATTGCAATGTTTTTCACATGATGAGATTGGTTTCTGGCCAACATACTATACATGCTATAGTGTCATTTCTGGTCTAACAAACCCTCCTTTTGGCCGTAAGCCTAGAGCATCATCCATACATCGCGTCTTCATCGGACCACGTGTCTAATTCTGAACCCATGCTGCAATAATCATCATCAGAAATATCAATTGGCATTAATTCTTTAATTATTTCATTTTCGTGTTGTGCACCTTCACTTAGCATGCAGGGAGGTTTCGTTGTGATCGCATGTACACACTCATTTGTAATTTGGGATCAAAGGACTGGAAGGCATTGTATGCAACAACAGCAGAACATGTGGATTCCAAATATCATAACCAAAATTGCAATTAGTTTCCATCCCCATGATCGCAGAAGTTCCCAAAACCATGAACTTATATTCAGATTCCACCTACCTGTAGGAACATGAATTTCAGAACTTAGGACATGCAATTTTTTTATTGCTTCAAATATCATGGGGGAGGAGTCACTTACGAATACACAGCACGCTGACCCCACCAATTTGCATACTCCTCCACGATCAGCCAAAATTATATCAAGCACCATTCTATTTTTAAGTGCAATTGATCTGATTGCTTTTTTCCAGTGTCCTATTATAGAGTATATCTGTAGTTCCATTTATCGTTTTTTCCAACACCCTGTACAGTTTTCTTATATTCCTTGAATGTATTGCTTATCCCCAAAATGGTATAAATGATTTCGCTATATCCCCTACGATCTGTCCTGTGGTATCATCTCGTCGTGGCCAAGATCTAGATAGTTTTGCTATCTCAGAAGTTTTGGAAAGAAATACACCAGGCAGAAGTATACCTAAATAACAGGTCCCTTCCCAAGTTCTAGCTAACCATAGACAGGCCTGATTTCCACATACAAAATAGACAGGACCTCCTATATATAATGGTTTTTCTTCTTGCTAAATCACAGCAATGTTCATGCATCTATTGAATGTTCCCACTAGATAGGAAACCTTTTTCCGTAAGCAAAATGGGACAGAACGTGGACTATGATTAATAGTATAGGAGGGAGGCACAGCATTGTTATTTCCTACCAGAGCCATTTTAAAAGTGATTAGGGACTTGTTAGGCCTATAGAGCCCATCTACTGGACTCGTTGTTACTGTGTTTATTTTGCTTCTGCTTGTAAATACGGAACACCCCAACGGTTCCAATACCAGTCTTTGAAATTCATTTATGTTTTCTTCCATTGAACTGACCAGTGACACTATCATTCCATTTTCCGAAAAATAGCGCTCTTAATGATGCATAAGAGGCTGTATTAAGTGGCAACGGATGTACATACCAACCCATTCCTCTTTCCCCGTGCTGAGGTAAATGGGAACAGACCCAACAATTGGACCTATTCAAGATAGCATGGGTCATATTCATAATCATTAGCATTGTATTATTGTCATTCCCTTTTCTATGTTTCACTTCTTATGAGGGGAGAGTATAAGAGAGCACATGCACTGGGCTGCTCATAGTAGGAGCATTGGTAGCAGTCAAAAGAGAGTTCAAAGGATGCACAGTTTCTAGATACCAGAATATTGGGACTAGTGTAATAAAAATGCAAAGTGGTATCATAATCATTAGCATATTATTCCTTCCGAACCAAGTCTTTCTTGCAGTAGGCTTAATCTCTATCTCTATATCATCAACAGCATCGGTGCAGGAGGGAGCAGGAGCGAATACAGGTATTGTCTGTAATGTTTATCTCAGGAAAAGTTTTTTCAATGTCCGTCGGGGAAAGTTCTCCACAGCAGCACAGGTTAGCAGCAAAGCGTTCAGGCCAGTTCAGGCTAGCCTGCTTTACAGATGACAGCAAGCTGATGTTAATTTGCACAGAGCTCCAAAAAGGCAGGAGCAAGTATCAATTTGATAGTTTCGGTACCATATGCCCCTGCTTGTCCGTGCTAGGTTGCAATGGTCCTTCACTTTTCAATGGTAGCACCGGGAAACCGCGTGTCACAGCTTTCACTTTGATACAGCTTGATACAGCTCATACGCTCCTTTTCCCTAGGCCTCTGTTCCCAGCGTCATCCGTGAGCTAGGAACAAAGGCGAAACAATAGCTGATCATTTCTGATTTTGCGAACGTAGATTGTACCTCACAGCTCTAGGTACAGTATGGTCGATGAACAATGCACTCTCATTTCCAGATGCAAGATCAGTGCCAGCTTGCGAAACAATGAGTGACGATGAGGCAGCAGCCGGACAAAGTAGAGGCACCTTTAGCTTTTTGATCTTCGTTGCAATCTCCCCAAGCCCTTTCGTGGGCTTAGGAAACACTTCTGGCAGAGAACTCATGATGATATCTTTGTGATCAAGTGCAGATGTCTTTCTTTCGATGTCAGGATCCTCAAGCTCTTTCTCATGTGGCAATGGAAACAGAACTCTTTTCGTGTGTGTTGCGTGGATCCAGTGCTTGCGTCCATTCACTCGGACTGCAGTCTGCATAGCCAGTAGCACCTGGAAGGGTCCCGTCCAGCGTGGTGCAAGTGAAGACTTTCTTTCAAAATTCTTGATCAACGTCCAGTCCCCAGACTGCAGACAATGTCCTGGGCCGGTGTATCTGACAGGAAGAGCCTCCTGCACCTGCTGATGAATCAAACGCAAGTTTTAAGTGAACTGTCTACAACTGTCTACAGTAATCAATAAGTAATGGGTACTCGTTTCGGCCGAGGGGCATTCCAAACATTCGCTGGTCTCCCCATCACAATTTCGTAAGGCGAGAGACCAGTCCTTGCCTGTACAGTTGTTCTCATGCAAAGTAAAGCTAGTGGTAATGCATTGGGCCATTTCAAATTGCTCCCCGCACATATCTTACTGATTTTGTTTTTCAAGATATCGTTCTGACGTTCCACCAAACCGGCACTCATCGGGTGTCTGGCCGAATGGAATCGTTTATCAGTCTGGAGACCTGCACAAATTTGCAATATCACGGCCGCAATAAAGTGTGGGCCATTATCTGACCATGTGACTCAGGGTAGCCCGAAACGGGAAAAGTATTCTTTTAGCATGACTTTAGCTGTGGACATAGCTGTACAATCTTTCAGGGGATATGCCTCTACCCATTTGCTAAATGCGCAGACCACTAAAAGCACATACTTATAGATTTGGCATCTCTCCATTTCTATGAAATCAAAATGGAATGACTTCAAACGGCATAGACGGTGGGCTAAAACTACCTACTGGTTTCACTGTTCCCCTTTCCAATGTTATATTGTAAACAAGTCATGCAGTTCTGAACCAATCTTTCAGCAGATTTTCCAATGTGTGGATTCTGCCAAACCGAATCCAGGTGTTGAATCATTTTCTTAGCACATATGTGTGTTGGACTGTGGGCCATAGTGACCATTGCCATAACATAGGCATTTGGCAACATCCATCTGTTATTTTGTTTTTCCACCCAACAACCTTCAGAATCTAATTCTGCTGGACTCCTCAGACCAGCTTTTTATTTGATCTACAGTAGCTTCTGCTTGCATTTCCTTAACCGTGGCAATTCCATTTTCTATCATGCAGGGTACTTCTTCTATTTTTTCAACATACATTTTGTGTGTAAATCAGTGGCAGTTTGTTACGCAATTCTGTCTTCAAATGCGTTTCCCTTTCCAACGTTACATGTTACTTTTTATGTGTTTCTGTCACCCGCAGGCGTTCCGACTGGCGGCTTCTTCCGTGCTGGGTTTTGGGATGTAGGTACGGGAGGTACTAGTCCCTCCTTTGTGTCTGTTACTTTTTCCTCCTTGTAGCGGTTACTGTTTCTCTTCTTTGCGGCTCCGTCCCCGTGGATAGGCACAGCCCCTTTCCCTACGCTTTTCTTTTCTCTCTCCGCCTTTTGTCTGGCGCTTTTCTCCATTGCCTACCTCTCCTCCGGTCCTCGCCCCGTTTGTTGCATTGGCTGGTGGGCGTTCCGTGGAGCCCTGTCCTCCGGCTCCCCACTGCAGGACTCCCCTGTTCCGCTGCAGTGTTGCCTTCAGTTACTCATACGGATCCAGTCTATTACCTACCTCCTACTCATCTTAAAGTCTACTTTCCACTGGAACTACGCCTTCCGTGCTACAGACCAGAGGAGTCCAAGGGTTTTTCCCCATTCAGGGTTTTCCCCGTATTTCGGCTTGCTTCCGGAAGGGAGGTCCTCGGACAGCTGTTCTCCTCAGCGGTCATGGTGGCCTCCCTCCGTGACAAGCAAGCTCATCGGAAAAAGGAGAAAGATTATCTACTTCGAAGGCGTCTGCAGGACCCCGACAGCAATTCCGGCAGTTCAGGTGAGGAGAGCTCGACAGAAGGGGGAGAAACTGTCACAGTTTCACATTTCATTATCGCTAATCGCTTGGGAAGCGCAAGTGCTGACAACAGTCTCACTATCAAAGTGCCATGTTGGATTTTGGTTCCGTGTGATGTCAGGAAACCCCTTTCAGCCCATAATCGACCAGAATTGTGTACCACCCCAAAGGCATACTGACTATCAGTATATATGTTTACATTGGCCCTCATTACGACCCTGGCGGAAATCGGAAAACGATGGCGGAGATGCAGTACCGCCATCAAATAGCGCCCGGTGCGACTACGACCCGCCACCGCAAAGTACGAAGCCATTAGCGACACCGCAGTGAACGGCAACGCTAACTGCACCAAGTACGCGCGCGCGCGCCATGCCAAACCGTAAATACCACCATGGCGCAAGGGTACGCGAATTCCGACCCTAGCGGACATGTACCTAACGCCATCAAGCATGGCGGAAAGCACCATTCCGCCATGGTGAGAAGTACGGCATCGCGAATCAACCGTAAACGGCCCCACTGAGTGCCTGTACACCGCTCCCTGCCCACAAAGTACAACTCCCCGTAGGTGCAATGAAGTCACAATGCAACCATTGAAATGTACAAGTCACCCATGCATGCCAAAAAGACTCACAAGAGGGGCCAATGGGAGCTGCAGGGCACAGATGGCACGAATACAGAAGCCATTCCAATGGACATGACCACAGTCCCCCCCCCCCGAAACGCACGCAAACACAGGCACCTGTGACCAGCAATATTCAGAAAATCACAACATTCCACCAGTCCACCTGGCTGACCGGCGTCTGTTACACAAAACTCAATCCCCCGCCCCTGAGCATGACAACATTCAAACAGTCATATTGGCAGCCCCCATCCCTGACCTCACTGGGCTCCGTAGGCAAACGCGCCCAGCACAGTACCACGCGACTATACTCCGAAACCGGAACCCAATGCAGATCTCCTCACAATACATCGCACCCCAAATAGGAATATGCCACATCACTCGCAAAGAAGAACGCTACACGGCCCATATCAGAATAGAAATTTAATGCACAACTAAATCACCAAGCTCATACAGCCATTAGTCCATGAACTCCAAAACACATATCACCATTGTGGGCTGCATCCGCAAGGAATGACCAGCTACTACTTGTGTGACGCCCTGTTCCATCATGGTACACAGAGCCACATTCACGTACGAAAAGGCAACATGGAAGCGCACAGAACCGCAGGCCCGTCCCAATGGGGAGGCACTAGTCCAACTGAAAGGCCGAAATGTTGCTCCGAGCCACTAGTACTGCGTAAGGGCATGTGGCCCATTGGCGATCGTCCCATAAGATCGTAATGCTGCTCCACTGATTAACACGAAGCAGCAGGTGTCGTGAGTAAACGCCATCTGCAGGAGTGGCATACAGATGGCAGTGGCAAAAGGGGAGGAGATACCTGTCAACCAAAAGAAAAGAAAAAGAACAGAATGGCCATCAGAACTACATTCGAACAACTCACTCCAATGATCACACTAAATCCACAGCCATATGCATGCTAGCCCACTCCAAAGGATCATCACCACCCCAAAACCACTTGCGACTCATAACCATCTATATCGAGGTGTAAACACCATCACAAACGAGTGTACCTGTGCATGCGACTGTCAAAACAGATTCCATCAGATGGGAATGTTAACGTGCATGGACACAAGTGTCTGAAGGCGCGTCGAGACAGGGAGGGCTCAACAAGGCCAGATAGACGATGGTCCCACTATGGCAGCCCTGCATCACATAGCGCAGGGGAGGCGGATAGATTCCAAGAAGCACTGTACATGGCAAACCCTGTATCAAATCACCTGCCCATGCATCCATTCATCATTCCCTCATCCTGTTATAAAAACGCCTGAAAATTTACTCACAAGACATTCGATTTTTCCATTGAGTCTGTGCGTTATGCAGCCTGCAAAATCCACAGTGCCCCAGCCCGTAATTCCAGTGTTGTGAAGTTACATGTATTTGGGAACGTCCGGCCTCATCGGCCACGTCACTATTGCGCATCCCAAACTATACATATCAATCATTGCTTCCTCGCCATGGCCTCTGTCTCAAGGACATCGAACAATAGAACGTTATATTAGCAGTCAGACCTGTGGGCATCTCCTCTCCGCTAGCCGAAAACCGAAAGCGCCGGCCTTCGAATTCCTCATTTGCAACATCACGTCGAAAAGGCATCTGTGGCCGTTTGAACTCACAAATTAATCCATCTAGTGCGGCTGTGTGTGAAAATGGCAACTGCCATCCCCCACTAATGGGACGCCCCGCCCGTCGTCGCAACTCGGTACAGTGATGCATGAGGGCTCACCGTTACTCGAGTACTACGTTCCACTGACCCATCACAAGTCTGTTCGCGACTGCAAAGATTGTATGTGAAACAATGGGACCATAGCCGAATGTACATATCAACAAATGTTACACGGCCCTCGGGTACAAATACAAGATTGCAATAGCAAGATGCCATTCCTCGAATAGCAGCGTTGTGTGCGGGACGTGCTCGGCCAAAGGGGAGAGCAGCTTGCACAGGTGGAATGAATCACCACAGGTGGAGGCCATACAGCCTGAAAACACATAAAGTGCACACCCAGTCTCCTCCCACAACCACACCCACTCCGAAATGCTACCGGCAGGACTCGCGATGTTGGCCCTGGGGGACCTGATAGCACTGCAAGTACTCCAACTCCAAGAAGAAGACGAACACCAACTACAACCGGCCGCACGGAGGAGACGCAGGAGGAGGAGGAGGCCAAGGCAGGGCCCGCAAGGGCCGCCAGCACAGCCACTACCACCACGCAGGCAGCCCGCAATCCCACGCCTCCGAGCACATCCGTTCAACCTCACTGATGAGCAGATCCACACCCTCTACCGTTTGGACCGGGACACCATAGCCGCAATAGTGGACATGACACAGGCTGACCTTGTCAGCATGATAGATAGCCCAACCGCCATCCCACCCCTACTGAAGGTGGTGTCTGTACTCCACTTCCTGGCCACAGGCACCTACCAGCACACAGTCGGACAGTTGCATGGCATTTCTCAGCCACTGTTCTCTCGGACACTAATGCAAGTGCTCGATGCCCTCCTGAAGCACGCAGACGACTACATCTCTCTACCACGCTCGGAGCAGGAAATTACCAACACCAAAGTGGGATTCCATGCACTTGCCGGCATACCGGGTTGCATTGGTGCCATCGACTGCACCCATGTGGAATTGGTCGTCCCACATGCCATGGAGGCCCAGTACCGCAACCGAAAACAATTTAATTCCCTGAATGTACAGATGGTGTGTGACTCCAACAGGATCATTACACATTGTTGTGCCAGATTCCCTGGATCAACCCATGATTCTATGGTCTTGAGGAACTCTACTATACCACGCTACATGGAGCGACACGCAGGGAACAGATCCTGGCTACTCGGTGAGTCTCTTTTCATGCATGATGATGTGGGGTATGTGATGCGGCAATGACCTGGCAGGAAGGGGGGGGGGTGTGCGTACGTAGCAATGGCATTCCACATCATACGTTTATCGTCCACATACAGGTGATGCTGGGTATGCACTGAAGAGATGGCTCCTCACACCAGTCCGGAACCCACGGGACCAGCAAGAGGAGGACTACAACCATGCCCACTCACGTACCCGTGTGGTCATTGAACAGGCATTCAGCCTACTGAAGACTCGTTTCCGCTGCCTCAGCAGGTCTGGCGGGGCACTCCTGTACCGCCATGAGAAGGTTGCAAAGATGGTGATGGCATGTGTCATGCTCCACAACATGTGCGTACGTAGAAATGTGCCCATGCCCCCTGACGCAGAACTGCAAGCACCTGATGATGGTCATGATGAGGGTGGGGATGTGGCAGCACCTCAAGGAGTCTGCGAGGCACCGGAGGGCCGTGACATTCGTCAGCATCTCATTGATGCATGCTTCTAGCACTCACGCCTGGTGGCTGATACATGTACACGGGACTCGTGGCACTGTGTGTGTCTGGTACCTGCACAATATGGACTGTACGCCTATGATGGCCTAGTACTTAATGATCATTGTCGACACATCTCATTGGTTGATCGTGCACTTGTTTATGGCATATGTGATATCATGTTGAACACCCTATCGACCCGCCACCCAAGTGAGCCCAACACACCCCCTCCACCCTCCTACCTCCCCCCCGAACACCGGTGTCCAAAGATGCTCATTGTCAGTGGGCTGTCGCTATTGCAAGCCCCCTCTGCGGGTATCAGGGGCACCCCTGCCTGTGGAGCGCAGGTTCCTCCCAGATCTACGTTGGGGGCTGCCCTGGACGGAACTTGCAACGGATGATGTCTCTGCCTGCTCACGTCCATGCATGTCCCTAAGGGTTTGTGAGAGCTCAGTGAGCACACGGCGCACTGCGGCAAGTTCGGCACATACGTCTTTGGACGTCGCATGCAGTTCCCCCCTCAGGCTCTCGGTGCTTCTCTCCATTTGGACTCTCAGGCTCTCGGTGCTACTCTCCATTTGGACTCTCAGGCTCTCGGTGCTACTCTCCATTTGTGCCCTTAGTGTCTCTGTACCTCTCTCCATTTCTGCCCTAAGTGTCTTAGTTGATGTTTCTATGTCTGCCTTAGTGCCCCCACATTCATCGGCATGGTCCTTGAGGAGCGTGGCCAGTTGCTGCTGTTGCACGATTAACTGGTCGAGGGACTGTTGCCTCTGCTGGGCCATGGCCATTTGCGGGGGTGTCACAGAGGGGCTGTTGACCTCATGTTGCCTTGCCACAGGGCTTGGGGGGGATGGCCAGTCGTCGTCTTGTGGGTGCCCCTGCGTGGTATTCTCATGTTGTACGGGATGGGACAGACAGGGGGATTGGGACAGGTCATGGATGGATCTGACTTCGACATCCCCGTCTTCTGTGTCGGAGCATGCTGCCATCAATGGGGTGTCACCTATGGTGCTGCTGCCACCAGAGGCAGTGCCTTCTGTGGCATCCGTTGGGGGGACCTGTGGTGGTGGTGTTGTGGGCATACTGGCTGCTGGGGTGCCTGTTGATGTTCCCTCCTCTGTGCTGCCACCTGATTTGTGCTGCTGCCGTGTCTTGATGCGTGCAGCTGAGGTGGAGGGTCTTTGGCCGTTGGTCTTGGCCCTCTTTGCAGGTGTGCTGGTAGGGGTGTCCTGATGCTCGTCGTTTGGATCGGACCCTGTGGTGGAGTAAAGGAGGGCGAGGGTTAATAATGGGTCTGTGGGTATTGGAATGGCATTGTATCACATGCATTGGGGTGGTACATGAGGGTGATTTGGGTCGTGGCCTTGGAGGTGCTTTCATTTGTGTGTGGGGTGAGGGTGCAGTTGTTTGGCAGCCTGCAGTTAGGGTGTGCCTGCTGGACGTGTGGTGGGTGTTTTAGGGGTTTTTAATTATTTATGTATTTATTGTGGTTTTAAAGTGCGCTATAAGGGCGATGTGTGTGTACGTTCTCCTGGACATGTGTTTCTGTTGCACTATGTGGACACATGGTACTTCACATGATTGGACATTGTGGATTTAGCATTGTTTTATCTGGACCACCTACCTGATTCTTCTGATGTCTGCACTCCTTTCTCCATCCCTCCGACTCCCTCAATGCTCTCCATTCCGATGGTGGAGGCACAGATTTCTTCCCAGGGGTCAACTTGATGGGTGATTCAGGACCTCCCCCGGTGGCTGTGGCAATGTTGCGGTTGGCAGAGAGTATGCTGCGGACGCGTATCCGCAGGTCGTCCCACCGCTTTCTGCATTGCTGTGGGTTGCGGGGTGCGGTCCCCACCGCGCTTACCCGCTGTGCCACCAGAGCCCATATGGCCTTCTTGTTCACAAGTGCCGTCCTGGTCATTTGCGTGGAGAAGACGACGGCAGCATTCTCCTGGAGGGTCTCTGTTAGCACGGTGAGTTCCTCACGGGAGAAGTGGACCTGCCGCTTGCGGTCGCACGCTTTCTTCGCTACTTTTCCCATTTTTCTTGGTTTCGCTAGGGTGGATGACGGGTTGGGGTGTGTCTCGGGGTAGTGTTTTTAGTGGTTGTGTGGTTTTAGTGGTTTTATAGGTGTACGGCGGGATGTTTCCCGTTCCGGGCCCATGTTTTTACTTCCGTTTCCGTATATTTCCGGTCACCGTACTTTCCGGTAGGCGCACTCTGCGGTGTCCGCTGTGTTGGGTGGCGGTATGGCACCTAGGGCGACGTACGGCGGCGGTGTGGGCCGTTTTGGGGTCATTTCCGCCATCGCGGACTTTGCACTTCCGCCATGGCGTGGTGCTCGTGCCCGATGGGTCGGAATGGACCGCTCTTTGCTCCTTCGTGCAATGGCGGAAACGCTATTTACGCTGTTGCGGTCCGGTCAGTCACTTTCCGCCAGGGTCGTAATGAGGGCCATTGAGATTTGCAGAGATTTTACATGCTCTTGTTAACACTATTATTTCTGCAGCTTGTGCTGAGTTATATGGGATTATTTTGGTTTCTACAATACTTTTCAGTGTAGTGATGGCATAAGCAGCTGTTGATGTGCCATCTGGTAATTTAAAACAAGAACCATCACAAAACAGTTCTCCATCTGGCTTTTTCTGTGGGGTATCAGTTGGGTCAATTCTTCCTTTTGTCTCTTGTTCAGTTACCATTAAGCAATCATGGGGGAATTGTTTTTCACCCCCTTTGTCATTGGGAGGGGGCATTAACCTGGCCGGATTTAAAGTGCAACACCTTTTAATTTGGATATGTGGTGCAAATAGAACTATCTCATACCTTGTTAATCTGGCTGATGTAAGGTGTTCACTCTGCGTTCTATTTAAAAGAACGTCCACAAAGTGAGGTACCATTATGGTTCAAGCATGACCTAAAACCATTCCCTTGGTTTGTTTTACTTACGCAGCGGCTGCAGCAACAGCTCGCAAGCAACGCGGCAAAGCACATGCAACAGGATCCAACGTGGAAGAGAAGTAACCGCATGGTCAATTTCTCCCTCCTTGTTCCTGAGTCTAAACAGCCAAAGCACATCCATTATTCTCATGCACAAATAACTTCAAACTCTAGTCGTAATTTGGCATGCCCAAAACTGGAGCCGAACATAATGCAGCTTTAAGCAGATCAAATGCTTCTTGATGTTCCATGGCAAAGGTAAGGTAACATCTTTCCTTGTCAATGGTTTCACGATGATCGAAAAGTTAGCGATCCACTGCCTACAATATGAAGCCATGCCAATTAAAGCCCTGACTTCTTTCTGCATATTTGGAATAGACATATAAGAGATGCTTTCTATCCTTTCTGGTGTCAATCTTCTTCCCTCCTTCGAAAGGAGGTAGCCCAAGTAGGCCACTTCCTTTCGACAATACTGGATTTTCTTTTGCTATGCTTTGTGTCCATGTGCTGCTAAATGTGTCAATAACGCAACTGTACTTTCTTTACAAATTTCTTCTGTGTCTGCTGCTAATATGCTAATAACAAATCGTTTATGTACTGCAGTAATACGCAGCCTGTTGGTAGTTCAAGCATATCTAATTGTTCCTTCAAAGCTCTACTGTAAATACTCAGACTCTCAGTGTAGCCCTGCGGAATGCGTGTGATTGTAAATGAACGTCCTCCTAGAGTAAAAGCAACCAAATGTTTGCTATCCGGATGCACTGGGATACTAAAAAACACATTTTTCAAATCAACAATACTAAAATACGATGCAGAAGCTGGAATCATAGTCAAAATCGTAGTCACATCCGGGACTAATGGAAATTGCGGATCAACCACTTTATTAACTCCGCGTAAATCAATTATAAAACGGTATGGTATATCATTACCTCCTTTCTTGTAAACCGGAAGAATCGGACTATTGCAAGTACTACCAGAAGTTTCTTCAATCACGTTTCTTTTAATCAAATCTGATACAATGCATTTCAACTCTTTTTCTCCCTCAGCCGAAATTTTATATTGCGGAATACGCAGCAATGTAATTCATTCTTTCAAAACAATTTTTACTGGCTCTACTTTTAAACCGCCAACATCATTGTCGTTCACAGCCCATATACAAGCCGGTACTTTACTCAATTCAGTCGGTAGTGGCTTAGATACAAATTGCGATACAGCAGTCTTTTGTGGCGAGATTGTCAAATACACTCCATCAGGAGAACAATAAATGACTGCATTCAATTTCTTCAATAAATTCAATAAATTCAATCCCAACAAATGTTTGCCGCAATTTTTCGTCAAAAGAAATGGGCAAGAGTCAGTGAATGGACCTAGTGTTATAGGTACTGGGTGTGACACTGGACTAATTACTGGCATACCTGAGAACCCTACTGAGACACAGTGGTATATCTGGAACCTGCTGATGGTCAATTGAAATTTTTTGTGCATCTGTTCCACTAAAAAATGTGCTCCCTATTCCCAACCTTCATTTCTACGTAGGGCCCTTTCTGGTCTATGGAAATAGATACTGGTTCCAACCCCTGTCTCGGGCTGTCCTAGTAGAACAGTACATCAGATGTAAAGTCGCCAGAGTAATATGCATTGGACTGATTGTCAAAAACATTCCCACCATTTGTATTGTTTTGTTGTTGATTCTGATTCTGGTTCTGATTCTGATTACCCTGGTTATCATGACTTTGTGGCGCTCTTTGGTTTCTATTCTCTCCTTGTATTCCCGGACGACCTCTATTCTGTCTTCTCGGTAAAGTCCCATTTCTTTTCTGCATATGCGGGCACTGTGCTCGCCAATGGCCTTCTTGTCTACAATAGGCACATTGATTAATCCCTATTGGACCCCCTTGCATATTGGGCGTTAATGCAAATTGGACTGTGGACTGTACGTTCCCACCACCTCTATTATTGTTCGCTACTTGCTGTAACAGTACTCTTGTCTTCAAATTCCCTTTGTCCCTCAGTTCCTTATCCTTTTCTGAATTTACTCTGTTCTCATAATACTGGGGCATGTGTAATACTTCACTTTGCTTGGCTTGGCAAGCACTTTCAGATGTCATTATTAAACTTTGAATTTTCGGTAGCAACCCTCGCACAAACTTATCAACAAACAATCTCTTCCCGGGTTCAGTACTTGACCACTAAAATCTGTAAATACTTCTTCAAATCGATTAACATAATCCGTCTCTCTTTTCGGGTACTAAAGTTTTCAATTTCTCTACTATTTGCGATGGTAAAGCCAATATTACTTGCGGTGGCTTCTCTCCAGACTTTCTCTCACTATCAATTCTAGTCAAATTCTCCCATGTATCACCTAACATCGGTGCGTCATTTATATTTCTAACCTAACCTGTTTCCATATGTCGACAGGAAGAATCACGGGAAACAATAAATCAATGTCACTCAATGTAAGAACAGATGAATTCAAAACAGATTCAATTTCCTTAAAAAATCCTGACAGGTTCTTCCTAATATCAGCGATCCTCTGCTTTATAATATTTACCTCTTGCCTCGAAAAAAGGGACATGTACAAACTGGGCAATATAATGAACTACTATCGTTCGCGCTGGAGTAGCTGCATCGGCAGAAACTTCTACTTTCGGGACAAAAGTGGGAGGCACCTCTCTCATGGATAATTGCAAACAAGGCGATTCTACATTTGTTCGTCTATTAAGCAACAAAGCTAAATCGAGTGAAAACACAGTCGTTTCAGTTTCAGGTGAAAAATGCTCTTTTATAAATTGTCATTAAATCAGCGGGACAACATATCTTATTCTTCATACATTCATCTTGTAGTACTCTACCATAACCTGTAATACCTTTCTCTGCATTTCTAGTGAATACTGACTAAACGTATCATGCACTTAAATTGGGGAAATGGCGGCATCCGTAATCCATCTAAGCGCTTCTCGCGTACAAATCTGCATTTCTTCACAAACAGGTTTCAATGGTGACAAACATCGTTGCTGGACATACGACATATTCGGTTTATCTTTTTTCATTAATTCTTTAAGCAATCGATCAAGTTCTCGCTTAAGCACAAATAAGTGGCCTACATGTTCTTGTACTTTCATCGCTTTATCTCGCAAATGTGATAGAACAACCAAATCACGCAACTCTTGCTGTACCACTGTATCGGTCAAATCACTCTATATTTTTACAAGATAATTCCCAATGCATTCTAACAATACCTGTTGTTCACCAACGCCTCTATGATCAGATATGGAACTTTGCACAGCCACTTCATTGCCATCATCAATATACGTTTTGGCCCATTCTTTCAGTTGTTCTTTCCTTTCTTTGCTAATCGTACTACGAGTCTGTCTAATGCTTCCTTGCACAGGCCCCATCTCTGTAGAACTGCCTGCTAACGCAGCTAACTCATTGTTTGTTTATTAGATTTATAAGGTGCACCAGACCCGGGAGTAGCAGGGCGCAGAAGGTTATGCGCGGCTTACAGATGTTGCATACACAAGCATAATACAAAATACAATATACAATCTTAAATAGCGAGGAGAGCCAGAGTAATTTACATCTTGGTAGCTAAATATGTACACAATTTACAGTCTAAGAGCAAGTCAAACTAGCATATCACAATTTCTGAGGAGACTAGTTATCAGTCAGGTTGAGGTGAGTGATGAGGTTTTTTCTGAATAAGGAGTAGGGAAGGTCAGCTCTCAACTGGTGTGGCAGGGAGTTCCAAAGTTTAGCGGACTTCACAGGGAAGCTGTTGCCGCCAATCTTGGAGGATTTGAATCTAGGTACTAGCAGGCAGTTGGTATTGATGGTTCTAGACGGTCTGCTAGAGGTTCTTCTGGATATTCTGCCAATTAAATAACTTGGAGCAACATTGTGTAGTACTTTATGTGTCAGGGAGGCAATCTTTAGTTGTATTTTGTTGTGAGTAGATAACCATTTACGATGGCGTCTGATAGCAGAGATGTGAGCTCTTTTATTGATGCCTAGTGCAGCTCTGATGGCATTATTTTGTAATATTTGGAGTTTTTGGATGGTGGTTGTATTAGCACTACTGTAGAGGGCTTTACAGTAGTCTAGTCTAGATAGAATTAGAGCTCTGGCTAGTATGAGGCAGCTGTCATTAGAAAGGAAGGGCGTGTCTGCTCTAATCAGCTTACAAGTGTAGGCTGTGGTAGAAGCTAGATAGTTTAGTTGTTTAGTAAAGGACATTGTGGCGTCTAGGTAGAAACCAAGTGTCTTTACCTCCTTGGAGACAATAGTTTTATTTAATTCTTACCCTTTTCTTACCCTGGGCGTTTGATCTTTCAAGAGCAATACTCAACCAATATCAGGACTTTTAAGTATCGGGGCACGACTCACCTGATCAACCAATTCGTCGCTCAGGACGCAATTCGTCCATATACAGACGCAACCAAGAATCGTTGTGACTGTGTGTCTGGCTCAATCTGCCTCGTTCCAGGACCCTCACCTTGATGCTCTCTGGGCACTGCTTGTCGATCAGGGATCAGCTGTGTACAGATCTGCGAAGGAGTCTCATCACTTCTACAGGGGCGCCCTGAACACCTTCCGATCCCGGCTCGACGGCTTCGTCCTCGACTCGTTTTTGCCGCCTTCAACGTATACGATGGAGCATCAGTGGGAGGGTCCCTACTCGGACGCCATATTGCTAGGCCATAAAGACCGCATATGGAAACTAAGGCACAATAACCACAATAACCATATACCCAAGTGACACGTTAGACACAAGGTTTGTTTTCCAAACAAATCTGGTTTATTACAAAGTATTCTCAGTCGGCCGAACATACACCGTGAGATGCGAGAGAGAGCGAGCAACGCTCAAGCAGCAATATATATACATTAGACATAATCTTTACGAAGGCAATTCGATCCGCCCACAAACATGTCGTACAGGCTAGGGTTCAGTGATTGACAATTATGACACGTTGTGACAAGTCTTCATTCAGTCTAAACATAGTATTTCTAGCAAAGGCAGCAGAGACAGCTTGCTGTTATGGGGAACATGGAGCTCTTAGCTCGGCAAAGATATCATCTTCTTAGCAGAGAAACATTCCTTACTACGTTATCTGTGTGTCTCTGATCACAAGCTAAGGGTCAGACAGTTCTGAAGCAGAAAATACCACTCTCTTCGAAGGAGCACCGCTAGGAGAATATAATTAATGGTTTAACTGCCTTTACTACAGCGTTTGCAAGACAAGCCGGCACCTGGACTACTGATTAGATGCGGCTTCTGCTCTACTTCAAGGACTTAGTGAGAGAGAAAAACAATGTATTTCTGCACAGTTTGACATTCCTCTCTGTGTTAGTATTTCAGCATTCAGGCCGTGGCCTCGCACTGTGCACGAGTTCGAAGCATAGAATACATTTGCAAAGCGTTTTGACAGAAAGGAAAAAAGCAAATGGCTGAAATTTCACAAAATGGACGCTCTCTGGTTACATTGACGATTCTAGGATTGCGATGTTTGTCACATGATGCGATTGGTTTCTGGCCAACATACTATACAGACTATAGGGTTGTTTCTGGTCTAACAAGGTGGATACATATTGAAGGATGGCTGAATGATATTTGTAGTATTCGACTCTCTATAGGTAATGAGTCTGTGGTGGTAATATGAAATTGAAGTTAAGGCGATTAGAGAGCAAATTAATCTGCCATCTTAGATGTACTTCATTTGGCCTTAATTGTGACCATGAAATACATGTGTTTCTTTGAGTCTGTGAACACTATCAGACTCATTAGCTATAGAGATTTGAATACTACAAATATCAGTCAGCCATCCTTCAATTTGTATCCACCTTACTAGCACAAAGTGATTCTTACTCTGTAATCTTTTCTGTTCAGTCCAGCAATAGCGCACACCAAACTTAGAACTCTAGTATTCATCACAATTCTTACTCTGTGATCATACTCACCAACCAACCATTTTCATTTTTCACCAAAGTTCCCAGGTTTAAACCTATCAAACAAGCGGCATTATGGAATAGTTCCTACTCATTACTTTATGCTATGCTCATTCTTACCCGTTGGGAGAATCCTTCTCAAGGGGGATCATTATATGTTGTAATTTAACATATCGGTTAAAGTTTTCTACAGTGGCAATTTGTATTTTCTGGCTGATTCATTAGATGGAGTAATTTTGTTTACATTTGACGCTACGCATTGTTATCACGCTCTGAGAACTACCAGGCATTTTCCTCGTCGTGTCGTATTTTTTTTACATTTGACGTCACGCGCAACCCTGTGCGTGACGTCATCATGTTGTTAGGCACCATTTTAGATCTATTTACATACGGCGGTCTGTGTGATGGTGTAAACGCGGTTTCTCTGGATGCAGCCATGAATTTCTGATTCATGGATTTATCCCATCTATTTAAATATCAGGTAATTTAGGGTTTTTGCTGTGCCTCTCATTTGGCCAGTGATAGACCTCTTTGTTGTAGTCTCTGTATGTGAGGCTTAGTTTATTGAGCGTTGACAGTCAATTTGGCTCACTTTTGACCAGAAGCTTGCTATAGTGTTATGCAGTAAACTAATGGATTTTTTTGACTTGCAATACAAAGGTTGTCTTTGGGTTTTTTCTTAGGCATTACGCCCTTTCATTAGAAAATGTGGCATTTAGTATCTGCGAGTCTCTTTGTAGACATTAAACCGGCTAATCTTCGGATCAACCCGACATCAATTATCAGACTTTACATTGAAGCAACTTGTATGGGTGAGATTTTATTTTATTTAAAGATTGGCACTTAGAGGAACATTTTGCTAATGTGCATTCTTTTTTGGGATCATTATTCTGAATTTTAGTAACTGTTGCAACTGTGACTATTCCTTATAGACAACAACATATTGACATATTTCTTTGATGCTGAACAGCACGTGGTATCCTAACTTTAGGATTGGAATATACATTTACTGTTAATTTACTGTTGAGCGGTAAACTGGTCACGACAATTTTCTAATTTTAGATCTAACCACTGACCATGAGGGAGTAGATCAACCACCAAAATACTTTTCTGTTGATTTCTCAGACTGGGTTCTCACTGCGCCACCTAATTACCTCAGTTGTAGATCACTTTGTGCTGGTTAAATGGATACACGACTCATCATCACAGACTTAACAAAAATTTCACAAGAGTACGCCAAAAATATTTGAGTGAATCTCTAATGAACTATATTGGGTATTGCAATCTGCATGCAAATATGGGGAACCCTATTTACATGGCTCATTGTGTGCCTTTTTTGTGTTCCTTTGTTTTTTATTCTGTGGATATTTCCAAAATTACATTGGTTCGGCATGGATCTCTCCACATACTGAATCCATCCCCACCAACCTGACCCATCTCATATCAACATATTGTATGTTTGCTTTCTTTTTGTTTTTCTTTTTCAACGTTGGTCCATTCATACAATTGCTATGTGTATGAATTTTATATGGGAATATTTTGAAACCAGAATTGCAGAATGTTGCGTAAATTACATGTTTGTGATATGTAACTTCATGCTATTGTTCATTTCTATTTTTATGTTGACAAATGATTAACAGCCTTGCGGATGACCAATTGGGTCGAAACACGTGTCGCTGGTCTAAGGACAATAAAACCAACTCAAAAAGAATTTTTTGAGAATTTTGAATCATCATTTGACATTGTCCTATTACTTCATTGGACTTGAAATTGTTTGATGGTAGAGATTTATCTTGTACATTTATCTTGTACTGGAATATGATAAGGGGTCTCCAGGGATTAAGGAAAGCCCTTGGGATCGGTACCAGCAGATTACTCTTAACAATGGTCGTACAGCAGCATCATGAGTTAGGCGTGCCAAAGAAACTGTTGCACTCAGTGCAAGGGTAAAACTGGAGACCATATACTGAGGCAGGTAAGACTTCAACAGACTAGGCGAAGGCAACAGAAGTCATTCCCTTATCTGATCTGAACGGGGACCAACCCAGGGTTCACACTGTAAACTGAATCAAGGCGGAGGCACAACAGTGGACAAAGATGTAAAACAGGTAGAAAGTAGCATTGAAAGAAATAACCAGGTACAGGACAGGATAGAGAAACACAGTACAAAGCATAGACTGGAATATCAATATCTACAAGACAAAGGACTAAGGCAAGATGGGTCACTGCCAACACAGTGAATACAAGGGATTAAGGTAACTCAGAATACTAAAGAACAGGCACTAGAACTATGGACTGAAGTTGGAAAATATCGCGGGCAAGGAACGAACAGGAAAACTTGAAAAGGCTGGGTTTGCCGAAAGAAAGAGAGGAAAGCAAGGCAGAAACAGGACAAGTCTGTGAAGCAGAAATGCTTAGAAACCAGGTTGTTTACAGAAAGTCATAAAGGCAGAAAAGATATCAGTTAAGAACGGAATATCTCAAAAGATATCAGAAGTCAAAAGCTGGAAATCAAGGAAAGATTGAATGACAGGCAGGGAGCAGGGCAGAAGGCAGATGAGAGTGGCAGGGCTGCCAGGCAGGAAGCCCAAAGGTGCAGGGCAGAAGGCTAAAGCAGGCTGGAGAGGGTGCTGCAAGCAGCAACAGCAGCAGGATTCAAAGGCCAGGAGCACAAGCGCGAACTCCCAGTGGAAGCAGTTGAATGACAACTGCTTCTGTTCAAAGTGAGCTTATAAAGGTCCTCCCAGCCAGCAGGCCAACAGGGTGGAGCTGATTGCAGTATCAGGCAGATGTGTTCAATTAAGCCCAGCGCAGGCTTCAGTAGCCTGCAGCAGTGGTTTCTAATTAAGGGCTCTCCAGCTCTCTGCAGCATAGCCTGCAGTAGCTTGGAACAGGGGAATGAAATCAGGTCCTTTGCAGCTCTTAGTAGCTTGCTGCAAACAAATGTATTTAGTATGCCTCCCCCAGCCCTCTGCCTTTTGGATAGCATACATGTACCAGAATGCATCTGCTGGTTTAACCCAAAATGCCGGAATGGAACATGAAATTAGCTTGGTCCAAAACTGCAGCAGTAAAACAAGTGAATGAATGCAGAGGCAGTTTGCAGGTTTTAACTTTGCAAGTATACCATAAACGGAGTCTCTGAATGTGCGCATTTAGCGGTGCTGGGCGGCAGGTGAGTAGGATCGTGACACCTGATTATCTTGACTCTGTTTTAAGACCGCTCCAATGGCCGAATCTGAGGTGTCAGTTTCTAGGATGAATTCCTGTAGAATTGTCACAAAAGAGGGGCAGCTGTAAAGCCCTCCTTATGGAATTCAAAGGCCTTTTGAGTGGTATCAGACCAGCTAAATGGAACATCTTTCTTGAGAAGTCTGGTCAGAGGTAGGACTAAGGTCGAGAAATGTCTAATTAACTTCCTGTAAAAATGTGCCATCCCCAAAAATCTTTGGAGTTCCTTAGTGGTGCGGGGAGCTGTCATCTGCAGTATAGCATTCACCTTTCTGGGGTCCATGGGGACTCCATTGCCCAACTAGGATACCGAGGAGACATCAAACATGCACTTTTCCAGTTTAACCTTCAATTGTTGTGCCTCTAATCTTCCCAACACTTGGTGGACGTGGACATCATGCTCCTCCTGTGTGGCTGAAAATGCCAGAATATCATTCAGGTTGATGACTACGGAATGCATCAGGAGATCGGCAAAAAGGTGGTCCATGTAATGTTGGAATACTGCTGGTGCGTTGGCTAGACCAAAAGGCATTACTTGAGACTGGTTATGACCAAACTGTCATGATGCCTACCCCCGGAGCACCAGGCCAGGCCCAGCACCCCCGGGAGCAGGCATCACGCCCCCGGGTAAAAGCCCAGCGTCCCTTTATAGGGGCTCTTTGGACTCTGTCCTGGCGCCGTTGGCGCCAGGATCATGTTGGACATCAGTCCTGGCGCCATAGGCGCCAGGCTCATAAGGGGAAGTGTTTGGTGCACTTACCTGAAGCAGACCATGCTGCACACTCACCTGATGCAGACCATGCTGCATGAAGAACCAAGCCAAACGAGGCTTAGGAGGGACTATTTTTCTGAAGGAACTATTTTGTTACTTGGGTGGGGCTGTGGAAGAATACTCACATGGAACTTCTTCCAAGGCTATTTAAGCCACGCCCGGACAGCCACACGTGCTTCGCGTTGTTCTGCATCCCAGCAGTTGAACGCTCACCGTGTCTGCTCCTGCACCTGGACTCCAGCCATACCCGATTCGAACCTGGAACACCTGTAAGGGAATAAGAGAAGAGAAAGGTCAAAAACCAAGAATTATTCAACCTTCTTACCTGCATCCGGAATCTTCACGCCAGCATTCCTGAAGGAAGACTTCCATTTAAAAGCACCGCGTTGCTCGCTGCAGCGCCGCGCTTCACTCACCTGTTCCCGAGACGCCGCCCGGCTCCATCGCGGCTCTGAGCACCGGTCGCCACATCTCTGCACCTAGGGGAGAGAAGAAGAGACAAAAGGTAAGCAAGGGAACACAATAGGAAAGCCGAATTTTCAGCCATATTACTTACCGGCTTTTCTTGGTGAACCATTCCACATCTCGGGTCGGCGCCGCATCATTGGCAGGTACCGCACCCCGGCCCCTATGGGGAAAGGACAAAAGACATTACTGGGGAATTATAAAGACATTTAGAGGTGTCGCCCTCATCACTAACTCACCTGATTTTACCATCGGCAATTTAACCCCTCAACGCATCGCCTTTGTTCTGCACCTGAAATAAAGGACAGAAAAAACAACATAAAAGGAGGCTCACACTTGAACTTTTGCATCTTCATACTTACGGCGTATCTCTCAGAAAAGTCAAGTGGATTTGCCAGCATCATTCTGAAAACCAGTGAAGTAATTGAACGAACGCGCGCCCCTGCACCAGAAGCAGGATGGAGAGTTCATCCTTCCAAACCATAAAGTGAGCTTAAACCGGGGGTTTTTGGAGGAAGTCAGAGAAGAACGAAGGGGGTAAGGGGGGAGCAAGCACACTATTCAGCAGACAGTTAATCCCCTTTCTCATCTGCAGAAGGATATTCCTACGGGCCAGACAAGCAAGATTTGGGGGTCCTGTTCAATCGGTGGTCCGAATTCTGCGCATCACGCTTGAAGAGGCCACAGCAACCCAGACCAGACCAGCGCCTCCGTGGGAGCCAGGTGAGCGTTACACAAACAGCGTGCGAAATGCTGCCATCCACTCATCTCCCGTTTTGATCCTTATCAAGTGGTAGGCTCCTCGTAGATCTAACTTTGTGAAAATGTTGGCAAATCGAACGGCCTCCAATATCTCAGGAATCGGGGGTAACTGGTATTTATCTTTCACTGTGATCCTGTTCAGTTCCCTGTAATCGATGCAAGATGCCCCCCCCCAGCGGATTTGGACTCCCTTCTCAAACCATTTTGGAGGTGTTTGTCAAGGAACTGCCGCAGGGCTTTCTTCTCAACAGGGGATAACAAATGCATCCTACTGAAGGGAACCGTGGTTCCAGGTAGCAGATCAACTGAGCAGTTGTCAGGCCTGTGAGGTGGCAAGGTCCTATTCTCTTCGGTACTAAAAATCTGCTGATATGACGCATACTTAGTGGGTAGTACAGTAGCCACCGACGCTACTGCTGCTGACACTTTGGGTGTAGGGACAGCTCTTTCCTCAAGTCACTGGCTATACAAGAGTGCATATAGTGCTTTGATCCCAAAAACAGTGTCCGGGCGGACCATTCGATATAACGATTATGCCGAGACAGCCAGGGTAAGCACAATATGATTGGGTAATGTGCAGCCCTTATCAGATCAAAGACGAGACTGTTCTTATTTGGTTGAATCGCCATCCCCAGTAGTATGGTATGACTTTTTGTATGGGTCCACCGCTGAGAGGCAAGCCATCAACACCTTTCACCGGTATGGCTTGTTCCTTCCTTTCCATCAGTATGTTCATCTTGCAGGCCCAATTTTGGTCCATAAACATAACGGCTACTCCTAAATCTATGATAGTATGTGTTATAATAGCATCTTGCTCGGATGGACAGGAGGATTCTCATGACTAACATCCCCGCTGTGGAACTGGCTTCAGTTTCCTGTTAATGGGACTTGAATTGGATTCCCAAATGTAGGTCCCTACTACGAGCGGGAGTTGGCATTTCCCACCTTGCATGGCGGAGCCAGAGGACACATCCTAACCAGATGTTCTGCCGAGGGGCAGTACATACACAGGTCTTTACTTCGGCATCTTAACCTTTCCTCGTCTGACAATGGACCCTTTGCCGTTCATTTCTGCATGTGTTCCTCTTTATTGATGCCATTTTGCTCTGGTCCAGGTAGGGGTGAGTATACTCGAGGATTGAGGCTTCATGAACGCTTACATTCTTGTCTTCTTTCTTGAAGACGTAAGTCAATCTAAGCACCAGCTTGACTAATTCCTCAAGCTGCTTCTTTCGCTGCTTTGTCTGCTCTTTCGTTACCCAGTGAAATGAAATCTTGTCCTCCTGTATGGTCCCTGCACTTTATTATTGCTAATTCTACTGGGAGCGGCAGCATTTCCAATAATTTACTCAAAAGTGCTGCATGTTGCACTGGTGTGACATCACTTCTCTGAAATCCTCTCCTTTCCCACCTTGCTAGTCCTGAATGTATAGTGGCTGTTACACGAGTCCGAAAATATATTAACTGCTTGCCCTTCTGACATGTTTAGTGCCTCAATTAATGCCACTAACCCTGCACTTGTGCAGAGTAGTGCGTTGGTAGTCGTATTTGTGAGCACAGTATAAACTCTCCTGCTTTATGTATTCCATGTGTGTTTCCAGCTACTGCTGAACCAGAATGCAGTTGTCCTGAATATGGGTCGATACTTGAGCTCCCGTCAATAAAGATCATTCCCCCCCTCAATAATTTCTACTTTTACCAGGGGGTTCCTTTCATTCCTGCCCATATACACCACACAGTCATGTGTGTTATATCCCATCTCTATTGGTTCTGCAATGAATTCTGCTGGGTTTTCCATCCTACACCTCCCCACTTCTACTGAAGGGTTTGTTAGTATAATCTCATACCATGATGCTCTCTAAGTTGTCAATGTTGATTTGGACCTCTCAAGTACTGTGAACAATGCATGTTCCACGTACAAAATGACTAGGTACCCTAACATTATTGTTGTTGATTTCTCAATTGTGAATGTAGCAGCAGCAAGTGCCTGTTCACAAGGAAAGTGGGCATGCATCACTGGATCTAGTGATCCACTGTTATAGGCCAGTGGCTTGTGTCCCTGTCCCTTCTTTTGTGTCAGTATCGCTGTCATTACATTGCTGTCTGAATGGGAAAACAAGTAAAACTTCTCTTTATTATTGGGTGTAGCCAATACTGGTGCGTGTGCCAGTTCATATTTGAGTTCATCCAAATTTGCATTCATTTCAGCTGTCCATTTTATGCTGCTTTTGTTTTTCTTAGCTTCCTTGAGTGCCTGGAGAAGTGGCCTGGTGTAAGTGGAGTAATCGAAAACCCATGCTCTGCAATAATTACATAGGCCTAGGAACTGTTACATTTCTTACACTGTCTTAGATCGGGTGTTTTATGTATTGCCTAAACTCTTTCTTGTGTTATTTTTCTCCCATCCGCTGACACAATCTGTCCCTTCTAAACCAATTCTTTTTGACAATGCTGCAATTTCTCTTTGTCCACTGTGTACCCCTTGTCAGCCAGTAACATTAGTTATGTCACTGAATCCTTCCTGCACCCGTCTTCTGTTGTGCCGCACACTAAAAGGTCATCCACGTACTGTATCACTGTACTTGCAAACTGTAGATTGCTCAAATCCATTTGTATTACCCTATTAAATTTGCTGGGTCCCTCACAGTACCCTTGAGGCATTGTAATGGGTTCAAATCTCCTCCCGCGATATGTAAACGCAGTGAGATACCTGGAGTCAGGACGCAGGGCAAAAGAGAAGTAAGCATTCTTCAAATCTACTACAGTGAAGTAGCTCGCTTCTACCGACATGCTGCAGAAAATTGTTGCAGGGTTTGGAGATAGTGGATATTCTGCTTTGGTAATGTTATTAAGAGGGCGTAAATCTTATATGAAA
This sequence comes from Ambystoma mexicanum, assembly GCF_040938575.1. NCBI lineage: Eukaryota > Metazoa > Chordata > Amphibia > Caudata > Ambystomatidae > Ambystoma > Ambystoma mexicanum. Next base: position 297,427,029 of record NC_090922.1, read on the forward strand.
TGCCATGGCCTTGATTTTTTCATCGGGTAGATCGCTGACATGCAGTGTTTCATATATACCCTTGTCTGTTTCTCGGGAGAGGGAGTATTGCTTCACTCATGGTAGCAGTGCTCCTTCCTTTATCTTAATGTGAACTGCCCCTGACCCTTTCAGTGTTCTCACATCATGAGGTCCTGTAGTCCATAAATTCTTTGGGACTTTTTCCAAATCCTCCTGCATGGATTTTGTGTTTTTTTGTGCCAGTTTTGTCATCTGGGGCCCTGCTCTTTCCTTTATTGGTACTGGACAGAGTATGCTCAGCTGGAACACTATCTTCCCCTCCTCTCTTTCTAGTGTAGCGAACAATTCTGTGTCTGTCACTCCTGACAGTGTTAGTATGGGGTCGATGCAAAGTATCGATTACCACTCCATGTTATCGTCATCTGTAGCAACCAGTATAACAATGTTTTCCCTCACTACTACTTCCTCTAAGTATAGCAGTATGTGTGTGTCTGGAGTGATGATAGAGGGGCACCATGGTCTGAACAAGAATTCATTTGACAGTCGAAACACCTTCCCTTCTATCCCTGTTATCCATCCTAGCAGTACCTGTACCCCATACAAAAACATCTGTGTGTGTGTGGGTATCCATCTCAATGTGCTGTGTGAAATATGCCTGTATCAACACTGCCACCCTGGCTGGGTGCATCCCAGGTGTGGTGCACACATCCCTCTTTCTGAAACTGAAATTGTGACGTTCAATTTGCTTAACAAATCTCTTCCTAATATGTTAATGGGTGTGTCTTTTGAATACAATAATGGCGCTGTGATATGCTGCGTCCCTATTGTCAATGGTAAATCTTTTGTCAGAGGAACCTCTTGGCTGGTTCCAGAGAAGCCTGGCATGTCCATCTTTTTGGGGATAATGGGAATCCCCCTCCCTTTATACAGGATCTAGTAGCTCCAGTATCTATTAGAACGGAAAAGTCCCTCTGTCCTATTTGAACTGCTTCCTCTGGCTCCTCTTCAGGGTCTTCAGTTACTGCTAGGACAGGACACACTCGTACTTACCATGGTCACCCCTATTGGGAAAGCGTGCTGCTCGAAGATGTAAATGGATTTCCCCCCACTACTGTGACTCCTGTATAATGAGGTACCTCATTCTGGTCACTTTCCCTGGTGCGGGTGTTTGCGCTGGTGCCTGTAGTACACTCACTATATCCTGCGATTCTGCTCCCCCTAGGGCTGGTCATTGTCCCTGTGGAGGCATGACCTGTGTCTGGATAGGCTGCACTTGCATGTGTGGCTGTGGTACCATCTGTGCCTGCTGAGATGGTACGTATGCCTTTGTATACTGCTGCTGTGGTTGCACTCCTTCCTGTTGTTCCGTTTGTTGAATAAGTGGGCATGTTCATGCAAAGTGACCGAAAATGTCTGCTGGAAAAACACTGTCCTCCAAACGGGAGCCCCATACCCCTATATACAAATCCTCTTCCCCTTGGATAGTATCCCCTTCCCATCTAATACTGCCCCATGTACGCATTTACTCCCCTGTGGGTGCGAACCAAGGTTGTTGTGTATTTATGAATCCGGGCTGCTGTTGTATTTGTTGTATTCCCCACTGCGGGCTATATTGTGCTTGTGTGTATCCCCCTTTCTGTACTACCACTGTCACTGGAAGCCCCCCTTGTTGGGCGCGTAGAACGCTGACTGGTCCTGTGAACACTGCCTCTTCCATGCTTACTTTGGCCATTTCTTTCAGCACAAGTTGTTTTCTCCTTTTACAATGTTGTCTACTGCCTCCTTGTCTTTTTCCTGTTTCTTTTACAATAATGTACAATATTCACCTGTATCTCAGGCCATCCCCTTGCTCCGATCCCGACAACTTTTTCTAGGGAAGCGTGTACATCAGTGGAGAGTCCCTTCACTAGAATGTGATGAGGTATGTTATAATCCCAGGACTGCTTATTCTCTTGTGTCCACATTTCTTGGATTGATCGTATGTATTCAGAAGGGTCCTCATCTGGCTTAGTTTCTCATGCTAATTATTGATCCCATATCTGATGTGTCTGGATACAGCTCTCTCAGAGCCTTCCACATGTGTGCTCTGTAATTATTAAAAAGTGCCCAGTCATGTATGTCAGAGGTCAGAGCTTAACTTTACCCCAACGTATCTTGCTTGCTGCCAAATCGTGCCACTTCATTCCCCCACCAATACTGCCAATAAACTCTTAATGTCCCCTATGGCCAATGGGATCCCTGCTGTCTCCTTCTCAAATACATATATCCACTTGCTGGGCCCTGCCTTTAGTGAAGGTAAACTGTAGACCACATTATCACCCTCTCTTGTATCTGGTTCATCCTGCTTCCATGTCCTGGCCACATGTATTACATTTTAAATGTTATGGGTCCTACTGTCCATCTCTGCTGGTCTTCCTTCTTTCCATGCTCCTTCCCTTTGTTCTCTATCTCCCTCTCCACTGCCTTTACTGCTTTTCTAAACATTGAGTCAAGTTATTATGTGCGTTTCCTAATGTCTGCTAAGTATTACTTTTTCCCTTTCTCTTCCTTATCCCCAGAATGAGGTTCTGACTCTACCTTGTTTTCCTTTATTTTCTCCTTGTCTGGGGATGCTCGCCTAGGGTTTGTATATCCTGCAGCTGGTTTTAACAGTGGATATAGTGCACAGAGGGGCGGGGTGGAGGACTATTCTTCTCCTCCTCCCCTTCTCGCTTCTCTTTCTCTTTTTTTTGCTTCTTAGTACAGTTTCCAGAGACCTAAAATGTCCTGTCTCTTTTTAAGCTTTTTTATACCTTTATAAGTAGCTGACAGATATGAGTACATAGTGTCAATGATATCCTTTTGAAAAGTTCCCTCTCCGTGCCATTCCTGATAATACTTCTCCATTGTGTCATTCACCCATTGAAAGTGATATTTTAATATTTTATCGCGATATTGGGGCAACATTTTACACATATGACTGAGTGGTGCATCCATCTATCGGATGACATTATTGCACCTTTTTTCCCAAATTTTTATAGTACTCCCCCTCACCCCTTCTATTCTTGACTCCTCACACTTACATCTTCAAATACTTTTACCCCCTTCCTCACACGCATGTACGCACTCACTCACTCATACACTTATCATTTAACTTGTTTACCCTCGTTTGTTCACACTGGCCTTCTCCGCAGGCCCGCCCTTTCACACTGCTTACACACAATGGCCCCCTTACACAGGCCCATTTTATTAGTTTCAGTTAGTACACGAATGACCTTCTCTGCAGGCTTGCCACCTTAACAATTCTGCCCTATATTAATGTGCCTGGGGTTCGGTGACACCTCCCTTTGTTCAACCGCGCCCCATGCACATGCTACAGAGCTCCTCCGATATTTACATGTTAATTTGGCTCTGGCCTTTACGCGACTTCCACAGCCACAATAAACTGAACAACACAATAACTACACCATATCACAATGAACTAATACTGCTTTGACAAAACACCAATGCATATATGGCTTTTTCTCTTTTTCTTCACAATCTTCAATACAATTTAACCTGTACAAAATAAAAAATGACGCAACTATACCAATTGCCTGCTCTACGCGCAACTCTCGTTTAACAAGGTATGCCACTTACTACACAACCCTCTGCTTTAAGGCAGATTTGTCACCGCCCACTCACTCCCTATCGGGTGAGTGGACCTAGAATCTACGACTTCTACGGCCAATCACCCTCCACTTCTTGAGGGTGTGCCCTATACACCATAAAAACAATCCCTTCCTCTCCCTGCGCATTCATGAACAGGTACACTCACGTCATAGATTGAGTCTTCTCGACCCCATAGTCTTCCTTTAAAAGCCAATACCCCTGTCCGAGAGCAGGGAGTGTTCCGACCAGACAGACCTTTGTGAACTCAGCGTCTGCACAGCCTCCTCAGTGTTGAGCTCTTAGGACCGGTCTGCAAACACTGTCCTGCTTTCTGGGAGTACGGCTGGAATCCCCATGTCTGGTCGGGAAAGCTGACTTCCCATATCGGCCACCAAAATATACTGCAGGTTGCCTCGGAACTCACCAGTAAAATTAAAGTAGTAGTCTAAAAAGGAGTGTACACCAGGCAAGCAGTAACACAATTTATTCTGGGCTCAGATACAGCTGGAAATTCAAACAGAATGCGGAACAGAACTGCATGAAAAGCGCTGTCAAAGACACGCCCCAAAAACTAAAAGCTTTTATAATCATACAAACTAATTTGCATCATTTCATATTGCAACATTAGGGTAGTTCTCTATGAGAAGCTGATGGGCGAAGTCATATAATTCCCCTATAGAAAGACATAAATTATCTTGAAATGATTGGGTCCTGCAAACCTTACCAAACCACCTTTTGCCCCCTTTGTGATGTCGCAGTCCAACCCACAATTCCCACATTATAGTGCCAAAACATTGAGACATTTGAGATGACCAGCAGAACTTTATTCATCTGCCGCCGGTCATCTCCATCCATTTCTCATGGGACTACAACTGACCATGACACTACAAGAGCCTTGAACTGTTGACAAGTTACCGATGTACTGTCGTATCTTAGGAACTCTTCGGACTGCTTCCCAAGCGGAGATGTGCTAAGGGGCAAATTGAAACTGCCATGGGACACTTTGAAACCGTCAGTAGACCAGTTTCGTAGACTAATATGCCGAATTATAAAATGTTTGCACATTCACTGACTTGAGCTGAGCTTCCTGACCTCAAAAGTATCAAAGGCTGCTCATCTCCTACAACATGATCCTGGGAACGTGCAGTTTGCAATGTGCAGCCAGCTACTATGGCTGCCTGGCAGATTAATAAAATGGGAATTCATTTCTAATGAAAGAAAGCTCCAAGGCCTGTCTACTGTGCCTGGGTCTAATGTTAAGCCCTACATACTTACCTGTAATTCAAGCTATAGTACATATAGGTTATTTATCTAGAACACAATTTGTTGGGGTCAGCTTACTGCATAGGTAGGACTTTGTGGCTGTAAACAAAGCCCCCTCCATTTAGTGGGCTAATCCTGCAGCTGGTAAGTTTGTGCCTCTTTACCGTGCTGAACTTGCATTTTTGCGACAGACGCGTCAGGCATTAATGTGTGGAGAGAGAGAAGGAGGGTTGGAGAATGAGGAAGTGTGAATTGGAGAGATGGAAGGAGCAAAAGAAAACAAAATTAAGCATTTGCGAGATGGAGAGAGAGAGTGACAAATGGGAAAAGATAGAGGGAGAGTTGGTACAGGGTAGGTGGTGGGAGCATAGAGTGATATTGGAAAGAGGAGTGAGAAGGGAAGGGTTAAGTACGTGAAGTGGCCTTCATAGCAAAGGTACTATGCCCCCAAACATTTACATACAGACACATAGTTGCTGGTTTTACTTTGATTTATGCAGGTAAAACACAGGAACGGTTCCATGTTCGACACATGTTTCCATTCTGAGTAGGTGGTCTTGTGCTTTATATCAAATCACAGGAAATTTGTACAGACCAGAAACTCATTGTTTGCCGTCTCAGCTGTTATGGCCTACCTCACTGCCCTCTTTTGGTCAGATTTTGGATCGTTAGCATTTGTTGATTTGAAATTGTCATTTGATATACTGCACCTTTTGGACATGGACACCATTATGAATGAGTTTATCAGATAGCAACTGTACATAAAAACATATTTGCGTAGAAACATTGGGCCTCATTACGACCCAGGCGGTAAGTTACCGCCTGGGTCGTACCTTTACCACCATGGCGTAAACTATGTTTACGCCATGGTGGTTGGCGGAATTACCGCCCCATTCCGAGGTTGGCGGGGCGGTAAGTCCCCAATCCCCATTTACCCTTCCCCATTCCCATTTTTGCCCCATAGGGCATAATGGGAGTGGGGAAGGCGTTAATTACGCCACCGTAAATTACGGTGGCGTAATTAACAACAAGGTCCCTTAGCGCCATGGATTTTAACACCTGCTAAAAGCAGGTGTTAAGTCCTCCATGGCGCTAAGGGACCTCGGAATCAGGCGGTAAGGGTCGGCGCTGTTTACGCTGCCGTAAACTCCTTACCGCCTGGGTCGTAATGAGGCCCATTGCCTGCAATAGTGGTAATTTCAATAAACTGTGTTTTACATTCAGAATGGTTTGTACTAGTCTGCTGAAGGACACGCAAAGCATTATGCTGCGCTCCTTTATATACTTTACAACAGAATCCCAAGTTTTAACCAACAATTTTAACGTGTTTACGACTTATTGGTATAAATCGTGTTAAAACTTTTCAGCATTGGGGTTAAGGATTCGGCAAGTAAAAAATTAAAAGAATCTCGCCCCCATACTAAAAATCAAAAGTTGCATCCATGCTATCAGACTCGAGAGACTACAAACGAAGTTGCACCATATCACTGTGATGTGCTATTTGTCACTGGTGAAACAAATGTGAAAGCGGATTTGCTGCCCGTTATATGCTGAAAGATTGAAACAATGCTGAGGACGATGGGAGGGATCTACGTTTAAACAACAAAACCTTTACTGTAAATCCCATAATGTCGAATTCTTTTTTTTGGAATTTTAACACATTTCATTGAAAATAAATGGGGGGGAACCCCCAAGCCCTCCCCCAACATAATTAATACCCCAACCCAACCCCATCTATAATTTCAATGAAATATCTTACAGGTCGATGAAAATAATTTGTTGTAATGTGATTCTCAGTAATGGGCTTCAATGTTTGGGGTAATACCGATGAGAATGATGTTACTTGGATAGGCGATTGGGTACCGGGGGTACACAAGATTGAATTGTGGAAAGGCTGTGTGATTGATGAACACGTGTGGGTGAGAGATTGTGAGAACGACGAGATCATGGCACAAGTATGGGATTTCCTTGAGACAGGTTGTCCAGTGCAAAGGGTCCCCCTCTCCTGAGTTGACATGTTTTTGGAAGGTCAGAGATGATCCGTTTGCATGCAATGAGAAGGTGTTGCAGGGAGAAAGTTAGTGCCAAGCTGAGGAAGCTCGTGGTTGAACACAGTCATAAATTCCATTGCGGTATGTCAGCGATGTAGCAAAAGTTACGGGAGAGTTTTAATGGCCTAATATCAATCAATCACGATGTTGAAGGGAATGTTAGAAATTGTGTTGCATGTGCCTGAAGTGACAAGGTGTTAACATGTGGTGTGCCTACACTGTCCTCTGTGGAATTGCCTACCAATTAAATGGAGGGGTGTAAATATATGTCCCAGACATGCATCAGCGACCGAGGGTAGCGAGGGAGCCCGCACCAATACCATTAAAAAATGCATGCCAAAGTATGAAAACACGTCCAAACTGGCTGCACTAAAATGCCAATCGAGCTACATAATAACACATATGCTTGTTTTATCAAACATTTCCAATAGAAAATGTCATGCCACAGTAAGAATAAATATACTGCTCCTGCTTGCTTTATCAAAAATGGCCAATACAAAATGTCATGCCTCAGTAAGAAATGGCTAGACTGGTTGCATACAAAATGCCATTCTTGCTTCGTAATAATACTTATCACGCTTGCTTCACCAAAGATGCCCAATACAAATGTCATACCGCAATAAGAAATGGTGTGGACCAAGATTGCCACGAGCATCATTAGCCCATTCAAAATCCTGGACTGTGACTTTCGCTTCGCGTTGGCAGTTAATGATTGCCCCTCCAAGCGGCCATATGTTGCTGGTATGTTTGACATCAATACTGGACAGGTTGTTCAAGTACTAGAATCATGGTTAGACCTGGAAGGTTTACCAACAACTATAGTAACAGACAATGGCCCTCATTACGACCCTGGCGGAAATCGACTGACCGGAGCGCCACAGCGTAAATAGCGTTTCCGCCATTGCACGAAGGAGCAAAGTGCGGCCCATTCCGACCCATCGGGCACGAGCACCACGCCACGGCGGAAGTGCAAAGTCCGCGATGGCGGAAATGACCCCAAAACGGCCCACACCGCCGCCGTACGGTGCCCTAGGTGCAATACCGCCACCCCTCTCAGCGGTCACCGCAGTGTGCGCCTACCGGAAAGTACGGTGACCGGAAATATACGGAAACGGAAGATAAAACATGGGCCCGGAACGGGAAACATCCCGGCGTACACCTATAAAAACACTAAAACCACACAACCACTAAAATCACTACCCTGAAACACACCCCAACCCGTCAACCACCCTAGCGAAACCAAGAAAAATGGGAAAAGTAGCGAAGAAAGCGTGCGACCGCAAGCGGCAGGTCCACTTCTCCCGTGAGGAACTCACCGTGCTAACAGAGACCCTCCAGGAGAATGCTGCCGTCGTCTTCTGCACGCAAATGACCAGGACGGCACTTGCAAACAAGAAGGCCATATGGGCTCTGGTGGCACAGCGGGTAAGTGCGGTGGGGACCGCACCCCGCACCCCACAGCAATGCCGCAAGCGATGGGACGACCTGCGGATACGCGTCCGCAGCATACTCTCTGCCAACCACAACATTGCCACAGCCACCGGGGAAGGTCCTGAATCACCCATCAAGTTGACCCCCTGGGAACAAATCTGTGCCTCCACCATCGGAATGGAGAGCATAGAGGGAGTCGGAGGGATGGAGAAAGGAGTGCAGACATCCGAAGATCCAGGTAGGTGGGCCAGATAAAACAATGCCAAAACCACAATGTCCATCCATGTGAAGTACCATGCGTCCACATAGTGCAACAGAAACACATGTCCAGGAGAACGTCCACACACATCGGCCTGATAGCGCACGTTAAAACCCACAATAAATACATAAATAATTAAAAACCCCTAATACACGCACCACACGTGCAGCAGGCACACCCTAACTGCAGGCTGCCAAACAACTGCACCCTCACTCCACACACAAATCAAAGCACCTCCAAGGCCCCGACCCAAATCACCCTCAGGTACCACCCCAAAGCATGTGATACAATGCCATTCCAATTCCCACAGACCCATCAATAACCCTCGCCCTCCTTTACTCCACCACAGGGTCCGATCCAAACGACGAGCTACAGGACACCCCTACCAGCACACCTGCAAAGAGGGCCAAGACCAACGGCCAGAGACCCTCCACCTCAGCTGCACGCATCAAGACACGGCAGCAGCACAAATCAGGTGGCAGCACAGAGGAGGGAACATCAACAGGCACCCCAGCAGCCAGCATGCCCACAACACCACCACCACAGGTCCCCCCAATGGATGCCACAGAAGGCACTGCCTCTGGTGGCAGCAGCACCATAGGTGACACCCCATTGATGGCAGCATGCTCCGACACAGAAAACGGGGATGCCGAAGTCAGATCCATCCATGACCTGTCCCAATCCCCCTGTCTGTCCCATCCCGTACAACATGAGGATACCACGCAGGGGCACCCACAAGACGACGACTGGCCATCCCCCACAAGCCCTGTGGCAAGGCAACATGAGGACAACAGCCCCTCTGTGACACCCCCGCAAATGGCCATGGCCCAGCAGAGGCAACAGTCCCTCGACCAGTTGATCGAACAACAGCAGCAACTGGCCACACTCCTCAAGGACCATGCCGATGAATGTGGGGGCACTAAGGCAGACATAGAAACATCAACTGAGACACTTAGGGCAGAAATGAAGAGAGGTACAGAGACGCTAAGGGCACAAATTGAGAGAAGCACCGAGAGCCTGAGGGGGGAACTGCATGCGACGTCCAAAGACGTATGTGCCGAACTTGCCGCAGTGCGCCGTGTGCTCACTGAGCTCTCGCAAACCCTTAGGGACATGCATGGACGTGAGCAGGCAGACACATCATCCGTTGCAAGTTCCGTCCAGGGCAGCCCCCAACGTAGATCTGGAAGGAACCTGCGCTCCACAGGCAGGGGTGCCCCTGATACCCGCAGAGGGGGCATGCAATAGCGACAGCCCACTGACAATGAGCATCTTTGGACACTGGTGTACGGGGGGGAGGTAGGAGGGTGGAGGGGGTGTGTTGGGCTCACTTGGGTGGCGGGTCGATAGGGTGTTCAACATGACATCACATATGCCATTAAAAGTGCACGATAAACCAATGAGATGTGTGGACATTGATCTTTGTGTACTAGGCCATCATAGGCGTACAGTCCATATTGTGCATGTCCCAGACACACGCAGTGCCACGAGTCCCGTGTCCATGTATCAGCCACCAGGCGTGAGTGCTAGAAGCATACATCAATGAGATGCTGACGGATGTCACGGCCCTCCGGTGCCTCGCAGACTCCTTGAGGTGCTGCCACATCCCCACCCTCATCATGACCATCATCCGGTGCTTGCAGTTCAGCGTCAGGGGGCATGGGCACATTTCTACGTACGCACATGTTGTGGAGCATGACACATGCCATCACCATCTTTGCAACCTTCTCATGGCGGTACAGGAGTGCCCCGCCAGACCTGCTGAGGCAGCGGAAACGAGTCTTCAGTAGGCCGAATGCCTGTTCTATGACTACACGGGTACGTGAGTGGGCATGGTTGTAGTCCTCCTCATGCTGGTCCCGTGGGTTCCGGACTGGTGTGAGGAGCCATCTCTTCAGTGGATATCCAGCATCACCTGTATGTGGACGAGAAACGTAGGATGTGGAATGCCATTGATACGTACGCACACCCCCCCCCTTTCCTGCCAGTACATTGCCAAATCACATACCCCACATCATCATGCATGCAATGAGACTCACCGAGTAGCCAGGATCTGTTCCCTGCGTGTCGCTCCATGTAGCGTGGTATGGTAGAGTTCCTCAAGACCATGGAATCATGGGTTGATCCAGGGAATCGGGCACAACAATGCGTAATGATCCTGTTGGAGTCACACACCATTTGTACATTCAGGGAATGAAATTGTTTTCGGTTGCGGTACTGGGCCTCCATGGCATGTGGGACGACCAATTCAACATGGGTGCAGTCGATGGCACCAATGCAACCCGGTATGCATGGAATCGCACTTTTGTGTTGGTAATTTCCTGCTCCGAGCGTGGTAGAGAGATGTAGTCGTCTGCGTGCTGCAGGAGGGCATCGAGCACTTGCAATAGTGTCCGTGAGAACAGTGGCTGAGAAATGCCATGCAACTGCCCGACTGTGTGCTGGTAGGTGCCTGTGGCCAGGAAGTGTAGTACAGACACCACCTTCAGTAGGGGTGGGATGGCGGTTGGGCTATCTATCATGCTGACAAGGTCAGCCTGTGTCATGTCCACAATGGCGGCTATGGTGTCCCGGTCCAGACGGTAGAGGGTGTGGATCTGCTCATCAGTGAGGTTGAACGGATGTGCTCGGAGGCGTGGTATTGCGGGCTGCCTGCGTGGTGGTAGTGGCTGTGCTGGTGGGCCTTGCTGGCCCTGCCTTGCCCTCCTCCTCCTCCTGCGTCTCCTCCGTGCGGCTGGTTGTAGTTGGTGTTCGTCTTCCTCTTTTTGTCGGAGCACTTGCAGTGCTGTCAGGTCCCCCAGGGCCAACATCGCGAGTCCTGCCGGTAGCATTTCGGTGTGGTTGTGGGAGGAGACTGGCTGTGCAATTTATGTGTTTCCAGGCTGTATGGCCTCCACCTGTGGTGATTAATTCCACCTGTGCAAACTGCTCTCCCCTTTGGCCGAGCACGTCCCGCGCACAACGCTGCAATTCGGGGAATGGTATCTTGCTATTGCAATCATGTATTTGTACCCGATGGGCGTGTAAGATTGGTTGATATGTTCATTCTGCTGTGGTCCCATTGTTTCCCATACTATCTGTGCAGTCGCGAACAGACTTGTGAAGGGTCAGTGGAACGTAGTACTCGAGTAACGGTGGTCCCTCATGCATCACTGTACCGAGTTGCAACGACGGGCGGGGCGTCCCATTTGTGGGTGAAGGCAGTTGCCATTTTCACACACAGCCGCACTCGATGGAATAATTAGTGATTTCAAACGGCCACAGATGCCTTTTCGACGTGATGTTGCAAATGAGGAATTCGAAGGGCGGCGCTTTCGGTTTCCAGCTAGCGGCGAGGAGATGCCCACAGGTCTGACTGCAAATGTAACGTTCTATTGTTCAATGTCCTTGAGACAGGGCCCATGGCGAGGGAGCAATGATTGATATGAATAGTTTGGGATGCGCAATAGCGACGTGGGCGATGAGGCCGTCCGTTCCCAAATACATGTTACTTCACAACACTGGAATTACGGGCTGGGGCACTGTGGATTTAGCAGGCTGCATAACGCACAGACTCAATGGATGTTTCTAATGTTATGTGAGTAATTATTCAGGCGTTTTGATCCCGGGATGAGGGAATGATGAATGGATGCATGGGCAGGTGATTTGATACAGAGTTTGCCATGTACAGGGCTTCTTGGGATCTATCCGCCTCCCCTACGCTATGTGATGCAGGGCTGCCATAGTGGGACCATCGTCTATCTGGCCTTGTTGAGCCCTCCCTGTCTCGAGGCGCCCTCAGACACTTTTGTCCATGCACGTTAACATTCCCATCTGATGGATTCTGTTTTGACAGACGCATGCACAGGTACACTCGTTTGTGATGGTGTGTTTGCACCTCGATATAGATGGTTATGAGTCGCAAGTGGTTTTGGGGTGGTGATGATGCTTTTGAGTGGGCTAGCATGCATATGGCTGTGGATTTCGTGTCATCATTGAAGTGAGTTGTTCGAATGTAGTTCTGATGGCCATTCTGTTCTTGTTCTTTTCTTTTGGTTGACAGGTATCTCCTCCCCTTTTGCCACTGCCATCTGTATGCCACTCCTGCAGATGGATTTTACTCCCGACACCTGCTGCTTCGTGTTAATCAGTGGAGCAGCATTACGATCTTATGGGACGATCGCCAATGGCCCACATGCCCTTACGCAGTACTGGTGGCTCGGAGCAACATTTCGGCCTTTCAGCTGGACTAGTGCCTCCCCATTGGGTCGGCCCTGCGGTTCTGTGCGCTTCCATGTTGCCTTTTCGTACGTGAATGTGGCTCTGTGTACCCTGGGGGAACAGGGCGACACACAGGTAGTGGCTGGTCATTTCTTGCGGATGCAGCCCACAATGGTGATCAGTGTTTTGGAGTTCATGGCCTGATGGCTGTATGGGCTTGGTGACTTTGATGTGCATAAAATTTCTTTTCTGATTTGGCCCGTGTAGCGTTTTTCTTTGCAAGTGATGTGGCATATGCCTATTTGGGGGGCGATGTATTGTGAGGAGATCTGCATTGGGTTCCAGCTTCGGGGTTTAGTTGCGTGGTACTGTGCTGGGCGCGTTTGCCTACGAAGCCCAGTGAGGTCAGGGATGGGGGCTGCCAATATGACAGTTTGAATGTTGTCATGCTCAGGGGCGGGGGATTGGGTTTTGTGTAACAGATGCCGGTCAGCCAGGTGGACTGGTGGAATGATGTGATTTTCGGAATATTGCTGGTCACAGGTGCCTGTGTTTGCGTGCGTTTCTTGGTGGGGGACTGTGGTCATGTCCATTGGGATGGCTTCTGTATTCGTGCCATCTGTGCCCTGCAGCTCCCATTGGCCCCTCTTGTGTTTCTTTTGTTCGTTGGCATGCATGGGTGACTTGTACATTTCACTGGTTGCATTGTGACTTCATTGCACCTACGGGGAGTTGTACTTTGTGGGCAGGGAGCGGTGTACAGGCACTCAGTGGGGCCGTTTACGGTTGATTCGCGATGCCGTACTTCTCACCATGGCGGTATGGTGCTTTCCGCCGTGCTTGATGGCGTTAGGTACATGTCCGCTAGGGTCGGAATTCGCGTACCCTTGCGCCATGGTGGTATTTACGGTTTGGCATGGCGCGCGCACGCGTGCTTGGTGCAGTTAGCGTTGGCGTTCACTACGGTGTCGCTAATGGCATCGTACTTTACGGTGACGGGTCATAATCGCACCGAGCGCTATTCGATGGCGGTATTGCATTTCCGCCATCGTTTTTGGATTTCCGCCAGGGTCGTAATGAGGCCCAATGATGTACATTTCGTCCAAGCCCCCGCAGGCCAAGGGCGCAGTGTTGTGCGCCGCAGGTCCGCAGAGCACGCTGCTCGATCTACGCTCCACGTTCTACACGACGCTCAACGCTTACTTCCGCCACGTTAAAACCCACGCACTAGACCCTCTGTGGCAAAGCCCATGCAAGCTAAGGGTGCAGTGTTGTGCACCGCAGGTCCACAGAGCACGCTGCTCGATCCACGCTCCACGTTCTACTCAACGCTTGTTTCCGCCACATTAAAACCCCATGCACCAGACCCTCTACAGCAAAGCCCGCGCAGGCCAAGGACCCAGTGTTGTGTTCGCCGCAGAGCGCGATCTATGCTCCACGTTCCACACACTGCTCAACGCTTGCTTCCCCCACATTAAAATCCACGCCCCAGACCCTCTGCATCAAAGCCCACACAGGCCAGTGGCACAGTGTTGTGCACCGCATGTCGGCTGAGCACGCTGCTCGATCTACGCTCATTGTTCTACACTACGCTCAACGCTTCCACCACATTAAAACCCATGCACCAGACCCTCTTGGCAAAGCTTGTGCAGGCCAAGGGCGCTTTGTTGTGCGCTATAGGTCCACAGAGCACGCTGCTCGATCATCTACACCAAGGGCACGATGTTGTGCGCCACAGGTGTTAGGCACCGCTGAATGGATCCACAGATCTTGTCCACTACACTCCTCACTACGCAATCTAAGCTGAACTACTTCACCACTGACTTGCAAAATCCTCAAAACACTGCTGCACTGCCATGGAGTACCCTGAGTCAAGGAAAGGCCATGCTTACAATAGACGCAGACTTACAACAGGCCAAGATGGCCACCCCACATCCGCACCCTGGACTTAAAAGGTCCGTTCACCTGCTGCACAGGGAAAGTGGTAATCGCACTCTCTCTCTCTGCATGGCAATCGCATTGCCGCCACATTCCACCATCCCACCCTCCACCCTCCTGCCTCCGATCCTACCCCTGGGGAAATCTTTCCACACCTTGAGCGTCCCAAGCAGCTAACCTACCACCCCAACCCCCCAAACCCTGCCTCCCTCCCTCCAGAAACCTACGTGTCTCTACCTGTAACCCTGGCATCAGCTGCCCTGTGTCCACTCAATTACGCAACTACAGGATCGGCTCCAGAACCTTCCCACACTGCACTCTACACCTACAAAGATGCACAAAAAGAACCAACCCAGCCAATAACCTAGATGCTATCCCAATCACAGAAACATGGCTCCACGCTGCCGCAGGGCCAGCTCTCCCTCTTTCCACACAACCAGGATACACTATCCCCAGGAGTGACCGATTGAACACCAAAGGTGGCGGAGTCGCCGTTATCGGTAAAGACCACTTATGAATTAGACAAGCAAACACTTCTCTGAACAACAACTGTGAAACATCTTATCACAAAAAATGCCCATAGCCTCTTCCAACACGATCACCACCCACGTAGTCTACCGCCTTCCCGGCCCCATCCTCACATTTGAAGAAGACCTTCTTCAAATCATACAAGAGAACACAAAACCATCCTCACAAATACTCCTCCTTGGGGACCTGAACTTAGGGCTTAACGCCCCTAATGACTTACTAGCCACTTCACTGGCCAATTCACTATCCGCCGTTGGCTTTAGTCATTGTATCGGTAGCCCCACACACAACAAAGGGCGCTCTTTAGACTGGATAGACGTCCTAAACTGCCACATCTCTATCACATCGAATACCCGATGTCCATGGTTGGACCACCATATTATCCTGTTCACCGTCCTCCTCGGTCGACCAACCAAAACACCCATCAACACAATGCCCCCTCCCTAGCGACCAGTGCCCGTAAGCTAACTAAAGAAAATCTCCCATCAACACAATGCCCTCAACCCAGACATCTCAGACAGTCTTGACAAAAACAGTCTTGTGGACCTACACACAAAAACACTAGCCCATGCTATAGAATCGATTGCCCCACTAGCTGCAAAAAAGCTAAATCACTAGCGCACTCGAATTCCTGTTATACCCAGGATCTCACAGAACTTAAGAGCAAAAAAGAGACAATCCCAAATCTCCCGGAGAAACCTGCCTTCCGACACACGCAAACAAGAATTCATAAACCTGTCCATACAATACAAAAATGCAATCATCCAGACCAAAGCCAATAGTTTCAACTCAAGAATCGCCAAAGCGACCTCTAATACCAGAGAATTATTCTCCATCCTGGTGCACCAATCTCCAGAATGCCACCCCGAATAGAATGAGCTCACTCCAAAAATAAATCATCGACAAACAAGCCACCTTGAGCCACACCAAACAAACCACAAACCACCCTGACTGATACCGTCACAGCCTCTGAGAACCTCCACTCCGCCCCACTCAACACCCACTCAACACCCCACCATTATTTAGATTCTAGACAATCTCTGCACAAGAAACGCTGCACATCCTGAAAAGCCTGAAGCCCTCAAAATAACACACACATTCTCCTCCCTCTCACTGGCACATATTCAGAAGACGCTGCCACGCTAAACTCAACCTTCACCATCTTTCAAGCATGGATGGCCTCACATGGCCTTTGCCTGAACGATGACAAAACCGAGCTGCTTATCTTGGGGAACCAACAGGACTAAATAAACTGAACCCCGAATACTCGACCTTTGTTATCGATGTCATCCCAATCTCAGTCTCGCCCTCTGTCAAAACCCTTGGAGTATATCTGGATGCCTCACTAACACTAACCAGACAAGTCGACGCCGTCCCCTGTTCAGCTGCATATTCCACCAAACTCCTAAACACCTCAAGACCCTTCCAATTGCCAGACAGCTGCCTGACAATCGCTCGCTCTGTGGTGGGTGCAAGGTTAGACTACTGCAATGAATCGAAAAAAACCTGCAAACCATCCAAAATAATGGCCTACGAGCTGCCCTCAACCTCCACGGAACTGAATACATATCAGCTGTCCGCAAGGCGGTACACTGGCTCACCATCCAGGAAAGAATACTTTTCAAGTCGGCACCACCCTGCCTTTCCCAGAGATTCTCCATATCGCCCTTGTAGGGGAGGACTGGTCCAAGAGACCCCTCTCGCCTGCGTTTCTTCCCCAGGTGAGGGCTATGGCCCATTGGGCGTTCCCTCATGCCACCCGGGCCCAGGTGGTGGAGGGTTCACCCACTGGAGACATTGCCCACACGTATCGAATACCCACATCTATTGATCACAACACAAATTTAGTTAGGCCCAAAAAACCATTCTCTGCCCAGCAACGATGGTGTGAGCTCAGCGCACTGTAGCGCGGCCCCCACCCTTGGAGAACATCCCTGTTGCCGCCGCACCCTGGCAGATCCGCTGCGAGCACGTTCCCACGAACAAGACGGACATGAGCTAGCGCAATACGCTAACATTGTAACAGTTCACCTCCCGCAGTGTACCATCACTATCAGCATGACCCGGCCAGCAGGCCTGAACAATGAGAAAGAACAGTAAAATGGTCCTCTGATGGCAGACAGTCTTTATATATATATATATATGTATATATTAATGTCAAGACCTCTTGCAGTATTTCTTTCTTCCACAAAATACAAATGCCTGTAGAATGTATTAAAATGAGAGAGTATGCTCCCCTGATATAAGCTATGGCGAGTTCGCACCATTGCCGGTGGATGCCAATGATAAAGGAACGCTCCAGGGGTCTGTTCGTTGTGTGTATCACTGGGCAGCCTACCTCACGTGGTTTCGCGCCACAACTAAAGCTAATGCTGCTAGAGTACACGAGAAAGCGGATGCAACTATACTATGAACCCATGAAAAGAATGCGCGAGAGTGCACGTATCATGTGTGAACGTCTGAGCTCCTCATATGCCACCACCGTCACGTACAGTGGCGGGTCGTTTTCTATGTACTCCACTTATCTAACCACTACCTCATTTACTACGAATGTATATGCATGTAACTGAAACACTGTAGCTGCTAGAGTCTAATGTACAAATATGATGCTCAAACTGGGTATAATCGAAACGCACCCAGCAAAGATTAAATGCATGTTTCGAAGTGATTTTAAATAAGTATTATAGAAAGTATTCAAATGTTTGCGATGTCTTTACTTATATTCCGCAACGCACAAGGGAGATACCTTTGTGAAAGTGTACAAGGTCTCGATGTATCCCCCTCCCTCCATCAGAAGGCTGCCAAGACAGGAGAACAGAGCCCCGCTCTGTGTTATCACGCCTCCCCCGACCCGACTGGAGCCGCTTCAAAGACTTGTAGCCCCACACCAGCACCCAAGGCCGCGGCCAGCCACCTGCATTATTTACAGCACAGCAGTAAACCTCAGTTTAAACTCAAGCGCCCCCTCATAAACCCCACAACCCACCGGACTGTCTCAGACTTATGGCCCTGTGCAATCAGGACACCCAACACTTTGACAACACGCAGCGAAACATCCATAATCACTTCTAACAAGACAGAAAGACCTGTACCACCCGCCCCAGTCCCCGAAGCTTAGCCCCTCGACCTATGGTCCCGGTCAACAGATCACAAGTAACCAAGCCACGATATATTATCTCCAGATCCCTCACAAGGTGCATTCCTCCTGTGTTGCATTAACCTATTAAAAGATTTACTAAAGAGAATAAAACTGTAAATGACTGAATGACTGCAGTGTGCACGGCAGAGGGCAAGTAAGTCAGAAAAGGCATTCATCTCTGCCACAGGCCGCCTCGGGACACCAACACCGCCCGGATGAACTCAAGCCGACCTGCCAGGCCCAGCCCAACACACGAGGGTAACCAGTGACGTCCTCCAGCCAAGACCAACCACACCGCAGCAGCACCTATAGTTAGTCGTCGCCACCCAATCCCAATGAACTTGTGCCCCCTATAGTATGTAGGTTTTGATGACGTTTTTTGTAAATATATACGCCTGTCTTTGCTATTGTCAGACAGAGCGCTCTCGGAGTTTGCAGAGTTCTTTGCATGCCCAATTCTGATTGATAAACTCCCATTTACGCTCACCCGCACTCTGTCTTGGCCTTATTCCCATTTTGGGAGAGTCCTTCATTGTCTCTCATTGCGGGGAGGATCGTGCTGTTTGGGGACGCTTGCTTTCAGTGGTGACCCCGATAGCGTGATTTTTATTTCTTCCTAAACTCCTTATAACCGTCCCCGTTTGGCACGAGAATCTCCGGTCGAAAAGGGATACGCACGGTGAGCCGGCTCCGGGAGGCTGCCCGCCAACGGCGACCGGTACACTAAGAAGTGCGCACTCAATAGAGAGGGGGTACGGGATCCCGGTTGAAAAATCCCCTTTGAGTACCGCTCGCCGGAGCCGGGGCTGACCGTTGAGCTGACGGCGACACTGCCTGGACGGACCCAGTTTCGGAGAGTATCGGTTCAAGACGGGCACGTGAGTACTGAGTGCGAGCGATCTTAAGGGGAGCGGGGAGTGAAGTGTAGGACAAGAAACGAAGAGGGGGTACGCAGATCTACTAAGGATCATCTTAAATTTTCCTTGCTTTTTTCTTTGCATATGGCCATTAGGATTAAGAGGTGAATAAGATATAAAAGTGAAGGGAACCTAGCTCCGAAAGGGGGTGGAAGGCGGCGCCGCATAGTGCTATCTCAACTAGTACTGGGAATATATGAAGAAGTGGAGTATAAAATAAAAGTGTTCAGCAAAAGGGGACACTGAGAGTACATTAGTGACCGCTATTACTTTTTTCCTTTTCTTTAAGGGTAGGGGGGGGAGAATAAAGAACTGTGATTAGCACAGACTTAGGGAGAGAGTAAGAGAAAAAGAGTCCTATTAGAAGGAGGGGAAAACGGGTTAATATCTATATATACATATATAGGTATCTAGATACTCAAATAAGGCGATTAGGGACAGCTGGCTAGGGAGGAAAGGGAGGGCAGCTTGAATGGTGAATGGTGCCAAGAGGTGTGTGCACCTCGTATGTGCTAGAGGAGATTTTGACGTTGTGAATGTGTGAACGATTATAAGTGCATAATAGTTAAATGGTCATAATAAGCGTGGTCGGATAAAAGTTTTTTCCTCTCTTCAGACAACGCCAATATAGTGGAGTGAGTGAGTACCTTTTTGATTTCCAGTCTGACAGTGTAAAACCAAAAGGATGGGTTGCTCTTGTATGTGCCCCTCAAAAAGAACATAATAGATATTGTGTACAGCCAGTTTTGTATTGTGCAGACAGGGAGGGGGAGAGCCCAAAGGGACCCAACATTGCATGTGAAGTAAAATATAAAGAATAATATTGATACGACATTTACATTGTAGTTGCAAACACACGAGGCACATCAGCACTAGGAGGGCACAGAGATGGGGGCTGAAACACCCTTATCACATATTTGTAAGAGTCTCCCAGGATACGTGGAGCGGATTAAAAAATATCATGACCAATGGGTGACCGAGCTAAAAGGGGAGGGGTTACCTCAGATTTGGCCCGAGGGAGGGTCGTTTGATAAAAGTGTCCTGGATACAGTGGCCACATGCATTTATCTAAAATACAAAGGAAGGCAGCTGCAAAATAGGAGGGAAATATTAGATCTCTGGAGGTTATTTGAAGAGGTACCACCGCCTAAGACACCAGCACTAAATCCTGATCTCCCGTCCACCACAGACAATCCACTGCTAATACAAAAAGATGTCAAAGAAGGCTCAAGTGTAGCGCCACCAGTAGAAGTAATAAGTTTGTACCCGATAATAAAGAAGCCTGTGCCCGCAGAGGGGTACAGTGATCCCACTTACATACCTCCCCCGAGAGATACCACACCCCTCCGGCCCACGGCACCTCCGCCATACGAAAGCACGAGGGAGCGAGCCCAGGCAGGCGCACAAAGGGTGGATATAGAGAAGCTCACAGATGATTTAGAATCGAGACTGACGATAGCAAAGGATGAGCTCTCGAGGATAAAAGACATATGTGAACGAACAGCACTAGATGCAACTAGATCAGGGCGTACGTCCAGAGCGCAAGGTGAAAATAGAAAGCCCGAAGAGGGGTGGAAAAAGGGTGAGATTTTGTTCAGAATTGAGGAAGAACCAACGCGAATAATAGAAGTAGGGCCCGGAGAGGGAGATATTGGAAGCAAAGAAAGGCGGGGGGGAATTAGAGAGGAGTTGCTGTGTGACATAAGGGACGAGGTAGAAGAAAGCGACAGGTTGAGTATGGCGATAGGAGGGGGAAGCGAAGGGGGGGAAGGTACGTGTTCGCTGAGAACCCTGGACGATGAGTGGACGGGGCGACTAAGGAACAGAGTGGGAAAAATGGCATCACTAGGGACATCAACAGATCAAACGGGTCCGGACGGAACGACAAAAGGAAGGCTACAGCTCCCATTGATACACAGGGGAGGAGGGAGGCCTAACTATATCCCATGGGCACAGATGGATAAGGCCAATTTATTGAAGTTATTGCCCCCGTTGTCAGGAGGGGCAAGTAAGTGGATATATGCCTTTGAGAAACATACTGCCGGGGTACCCCTAGCCATAGGAGATGTGAAAAGTCTACTCGTATCAGCGGTAGGTGACCAGGCCGAAAGGGTATGGGTTAAAGCCGGTTTCCCGGGAGTAACGTTAGACTGCTACCGCCATGATGGGGCATCCTTTAACACGGTGCGTGCCAGGGTGTGGGATGCCTTACGCGAAACATTCCCAGACACACCGGACTTGCAGTCAGTGATGCAGTGTACAATGAATGACAGGGAAGAGGCTATGGATTACATTTTCCGGGTCCAAGAGATGTGGAGAGCAGAAACGGGCACGCCCTGGTATCAATCGACATCTTTATTTTATTTCATTATAAAGAGAGGGCTCCCAAAGGAAGTGCAGAAGGCGCTTGACAAGATAGCAGGTATCGAAGCAAAGGGATGGCCAGAAATTCAAAGCATAATAGTACACCATTGTAAAAGAATCAAGGAGAGGGAGAAGGAGGTGGCGCAGAAAAGATTGGCAGACGAGGCGAAGTTAGTACAGTCAAAGTTAGTGAAAGTTGCAGCAGCAGTAGCCGCGCTCCCACACAGTAGGGAGGGAGATGAGGAGGAGGAGGGGCTGATAGCACTCCAAGGAAGGGTAGCAACTAATTGGGCAGGAACAGCACAGCGGCAGTGGACCGAGCAAGAGCAAGGTGGAAGCCCACAGTGGCAAGAGTGGACCCCTCGAGGGGGACGAGGTGGGTACAGGGGCCGGAGAGGAAGTGGACAGGGGTATGGAGGAATGGGAGGAAATGGATGGCAGGGTCCCAGGGGCCCCCAAGGGAGTTGCTGGAACTGTGGGCGATGGGGACATTACTCCAGGGAGTGCAGAAGTAGAGCAAACAATGGGTTCCAGGAGGGGGAGACTTATGGTCATCCACACCCGGGAAGCCCCTATGGTCTCCCAATGGGACAGCAGCAATTAAGAAACCCCGGCCAGGGTACCACGGGCCAGCAACAAGGACACCAGTATAGGACACAGAACCACCCCCAAAACAATGACAGTATGCAATACACGCCAGGTAACCCTTTCGCGACAACAGCAAACGGGGCCCCCGCGCCAGCGCCTTACAGCGGCATGTCGGTAGTTTCCGGAAATGTCTTTACCGAGGGAGGGGCGACAAGATACCCCGCATAGGACAGCCCACAGAGAACACTTGCGTGTCCAGTTCTATCCACCACCTACAATGCAGCAGAGGAACCATTGGTAGGGGCGCAGATAGGAGACAAGCAGTTTATATTCATGGTTGATTCGGGAGCGGAGAAATCATGTATCAGAGAGGGCCGATTCCCGTTATCTAACAGGAAGTTAGAGACGCAGGGGTTCTCTGGGGCTGTAGTTGAAGTTCCTTACACAGAAGCTTTGGATGTGACAGTGGGGGGTAAAACAGTGAAGGCACCCTTATTATATTACGAACATTCCCCAATTAACTTGCTAGGGAGGGATCTCCTGAGAAAACTCAACATGACCATATCATTTACCGAGAGAGGGATAGTGTGTTCCACACCCGGGATATGCCCCTTGCGTGCAATGCTGGTAGTGCAAGCCTACACAACCACGCAGGAAATACGAGGACTGCCACAAAATGAGGAAATGTTTATCAAAGGGCTGAAGACTCTGGCCCTCATAATTCCCGAGCTGAGAAGCATGGACTGGAGGATCCCGGCGGAGTTCCTCTTCCGCCCCATAGTATGCCCCAACGCAGCACCAGGGTCAGTGGTATCGTTAGATTTGCACGCTGTGCAAGTGTCAGCAAAAAGAATAGCTGTGATCGGAGTGGACGAGGAAGGGTGTGAGTGGTGCACAGTGCTATGCACAAACGCCAACATCGCCCTGCGAGAGGTAACAGATGAGGATCTCTTCTCAGATTCAGAAGGGGATGGTGAAATAGTGATGGAGATAGCGATGCCCTGTGATATTTTGATACAAGCAAGAGAGAGTCCCGTCCACTTGATGACAGTGGTAGGAGCACCACCGTCGTTTTTTGATGACGACATGAGGCTCGTACCAAACAACTTATGGACAACAGGCCCCCATGATGTGGGGCTGTTGCATGGAGTACAGCCTGTGGTAATAAAGTTAAAGCAAGGAGCAATTTTACCACGAGTTAAACAGTATCCTCTGTCTCGTGAAGCTGAAGAAGGGATAAAAGAGACAATAAATGCCCTACTGGCACAAAGGATAATAGTGCCTTCAAACTCCCCATGTAACACGTGTATTTATCCGATCAAAAAAGCAAAAGGGGGGTCTTGGAGGATGATACAGGACTTACGCCCCCTCAATGATGTAATTCAGAAGGAGTTCCCTCTAGTCCCGAACCCCGCATCAATACTGTGCAGCATCCCGAAGGAGGCATCACATTTCACAGTAGTGGATTTGAAAAACGCATTTTTCTCTATTCCCCTGGCTGAAGAGAGTAGATACCTTACCGCCTTCACACTGGGGGGTAAAAGGTATGAACATTGCAGATTGCCACAGGGTTACTGCGAGAGCCCGAGCATCTTCAATCGCGTATTACATAAAGACTTAGGAAACCTATCAGTTGAGAGCACCATTATTCAGTACGTAGATGATTTACTAGTCTGCGCACGAAACGTAGAGACATGCAGAACAGATTCAATAACATTATTGACTTTGCTGGCCAACAAGGGGTACAAAGTGGACAAGGGAAAGCTACAATATTGTCTGACAGAGGTCCTGTACCTAGGACAGCTGATTTCGAGAGATGGGAAAAGAATAATACCAGACAGGGTAGAAGCCATAAGATCAGTACCAGAACCCACAACAGTAAAAGACATGCAGAAATTTTTGGGAATGTGCAATTACTGCCGAGCATGGATATTAGATTATGCAGCATACACCAGGCCCTTATTACATGCACTAAAGGTGGCCCAACAGGAGAACAGGAAGGTGGAATGGACGGAAGAAATGAGTTCCTCCTTCCAAGCACTAAAAGAGTTGATCTCAAGCGCCCAGTACTCGCAAACCCTGATTATGGACGCGAGTTTTACCTATTCTCACACTGCAAGGAAATACTGATGACAGCAGTCCTGACACAAAAAACATCCTTAGGACACAAGCCATTGGCTTACTATAGTGGCACTTTAGATGCCGTGATGCAGGGCCATTTCGCGTGCGAGCAATCACTCGCTGCAGCCGCGTTTGCGATTGAGAAAAGTGCCGCAATAGTAATGGGCTGCTCTGTGACATTGTTTGTGGAACATTCATTATTTTCCATACTGGAGAGATCAAAAAGCACACTGACCACACAGCGGGCAACTGCCTACGAGATTATACTGTCCAGTGCCAACATCCATATAGTGAGATGCAAGACAGTGAACCCAGCCACATTCATTACAGAAGCGTGCACACTCGAAGACATGCAGAACCACGATTGCGCAACCTACACAGGAGAAAGTGGGGAGGAGACAGTGGTGTGTGAGAACGCTCTAAGCGAAGGGGAAGTGTACTTTGTAGATGGGTCCGCATCTATTGACACGGACACGGGAGAAAAACACGTTGGCATGGCAGTGGTGAGGTTAGAAGACGGTGAGTATGAAACACTGGTACAATATCGTCTCCCATCACATTACTCCGCGCAGGCAGCAGAACTGATTGCGCTAATAGAAGCACTACATGCAGCAAAGGGTTGTGCAGTAACGATATACACAGACTCAGCTTACATGACAACGACAGTACATGGAGGCCTAGCGAGATGGGGGCGGAGGGGCTTTAGGAGGGCGGATGGAACACCGGTACAACATGCAGAATTGTTAAAAGAGTTAATTGAGGCCCTACAAAACCCCACTGCAGTAGCAATAGTGAAATGCCAAGCACATACGTCCAACACAGATGTTGTGTCTTTAGGGAACGCGGCAGCGGACGCTGCCGCCAAGGAGGCTTCCTATTTTCAGAAAAATGAGACAGGTGAATACATGCTCAAGGACAAAACAAACGAAGAGCACACAGAGGGATATAATGCCATGCCCATACCACAAATAATAGAATTACAGGAAGGAGCCAGTGCAGAGGAAAAACTATTGTGGACAAAGCGAGGGTGCAGCAAGTCAGGAACAGACCTGCTGTGGAGACAAAATAACTCGGGAAAGGTGGTAATGCCAATTCAGCTACTAGAGATTGCATTCCAACAGCTACACTTCCCTGCACATAACACCAAACAACACATCGCAGCAGAAATACAGGAAGAATGGTTTGTGCCCTGTCTCCAGGAGCATGTGTCTCGATTGGCAATGGAATGTACAACATGCCAAATATACAATTCAGGGATGACATTACGTACTCTCCGGGGAACAATCCCTAAGCCCATTGGCCCATTCAAGGAACTACACATAGATTATGCAGATATGGGGGAAAGGTGTAATGGTGCACGGTACATGATTGTGGTCGTGTGCCCATTTTCAAGGTGGGTGGAAGCAGGACCCTGCGCGCGCCCCGATGCCAAAAGCGCCGCCAAGTTCCTAGTAAGGGAAGTATTCCCGCGCTGGGGAATTTGTGACGTGATCCGCTCAGACAATGGCACTCATTTTGTGAATGAGCTTTTTAAGGAAGTGACTACATTGCTAGGAATAAAACACAAATTATGCTCAATTTATCATCCTCAAAGTAACGGCGTAGTGGAAAAGATGAACGGACTGTTGAAGGGCAGGTTATCAAAACTATGCTTTTCATTAAAAAAGAATTGGATTTACTGCCTACCGCTTGCGCTATTCGAGTTACGAAACCAGCCAAGCAAAGACCACCATTTGTCCCCGCACGAGATCGTGACTGGGAGACGGATGAACACAGCACATTCACCACTGCGCGAACACTCAGACGCTCACAGAAGCGCCGCGATATTGGGAGATGAGTTCACAGACTATTTAAAGAAACTAACAAGGGCAGCGCGCGTGATAGCAAAGCAATTGTCCCCACCCTTCACTAGAGAAGAGGGAAACGCAACAGGCGCTGACACGGAGCCAGGGCAACAACTACAGCTAATGCCCGGCGACTGGATATATGTCAGAAGTTTTGTGCGTCGGTGGAATGCACCACGATTCCATGGCCCATATGAAGTAATATTTTGCACGCCTACAGCGGTAAAGGTCAAAGGGCTGAGGTACTGGGTGCACTTGACCGATGTACGGAAGGCATATAGCAACGTACAAGAGGAGGTAGATGAGGAGGCACAGACAAAAGCAAACGCTGCGACTGAACAGAATGACTGAATATGAACTTGCGTGTATGTGCTGGTATTGAATATTAAGAAATGCACAACTGATAAATTTTGTTTTAACTTTCATCTTGTTGAGTGTAAATATATATATATATATTTTGAATAAAATGCCAAACTATGAGCTTGTATACACCCTTGTCTGTGAATACCCCTCCCCGTAT
Organism: Ambystoma mexicanum; assembly: GCF_040938575.1. Classification (NCBI taxonomy): domain Eukaryota; kingdom Metazoa; phylum Chordata; class Amphibia; order Caudata; family Ambystomatidae; genus Ambystoma; species Ambystoma mexicanum. The sequence continues at coordinate 297,453,822 of NC_090922.1, forward strand.
CCCCACCCGCTTCCACTCCCCGTCATATGTATACTGTCACTGATGGTGCCAACAAAAATGTTTACATGTATGCACTCAATGCACTTTTATATCTTAAAACAGGAGCTTCCATGGCATCTAACGGGCGGCCTGCAACGGATAGATTTACTAGACTTAGAGAATGGTTAACTGTGAAATGTATATATTCGTATGAATGTGGACTATCTGCGTGCATTATATTGTTTTTTACATTATTATTTGGTCTGGTTACATACTGGTTCATAGCGTTCATCTCTATCGAGATGAACGAGGGGGGAGGGAGTAACACAACTACTGGGACCAATACAACTGCAAGTGTTAATGCAACTACAAGGGAAGGTGATTTTTTGATATGGGATGGAACTAAACTTGTGTGGGGCTACTATACTACGTCATCCAATGTTGTCATCTCACACGATGGACGCCCAAAGGGTGAAAGACAAAACAACACACTGTCCCCACCTGAGATGTCTAATTACAATGCTCACAGCTTAAACGACCGAAATCCTTCTGCCATATCCTGGTTGTATAATACCCCCACCAGCCAACCTGCCCCCACGGCCATAGAGAATCAAAGAATGAGAGAAACACATGAAATATTATATGATGACTGGGTGAAGGGGGGCGGGAATGAGAAAGGGGGGTCTAGTTTGTCTCCAGCCCAGGGAATTGGGAAGTATATGAGGAACAGGAACAATAGACGGAAGAGGGAAGCAGGAAGGAGGAAGTATGATGAGTACTACGGGCTAGGTCTAGATAAAATGGAAGACCCGCGACACCCCCACCAAACAAATAAGTGGTATGCAGACATGAGTGCCACAGCTAGACAAACAACAAACGAGAGCTGTTATGTTTGCTCCCTCATCCCTCACGCATCAGGTACACCCAAGGTATTGTTACCCAAAGAGTTGCCAATTATAGATGCCCAATGTCTCCTTCATCTCACGTTGTGCAGAATTAAGAACACCTTCCAGGCACATGAAGTGACTTTTCAAATGCTGCAGAACGAGAAAACGTGCTACCCGAAACCGTCAGGGGTTGTATGTCTGAGAGAACCATTTTTTGCAATCGAAGGGACACTTTTTTCTGATAACAAGTGGAAGAATGAAGAAGTAATGTGTAAAGCTGAAGCACTGAGGGGTGTGGCACCGGAGAAATTGCAATGGATAGAAGAAACATGCACACCTGTATGGAGAGAACACATTTCAAAACTAACCTGGGTTACGCCCATTGAAAAGCCTTTCAAGTTGCAGAGTGAAATAGACTATGAACTATGTTTCAAAGGAGAGGGGAGAACGTCCATGGGGACGAACAAGAAATGCAACAAAACCCTCACTATCCCAGACCTAAGAAAAGGGACTGCGGCCCTTATGGACACGTATTGGGTATGTGGAAAACAGGCATACCTACACCTCCCCCCGTCGTGGAGTGGCAGCTGCTCAATGGCCTCTCTGCACTCAGCTCTGATGGTGATACCAGAAAGCCACATCGAGGGGAGCCAAAGGACACAGGAGCGCATGCAGCAGAGTATGGCCCAACCAACTTCAGAGTCACAAATCTATGTCCTGTCTTCTGGAAGCAAGGAAAAGGTGCTGACCCGCAACAGACGAGCATCAAACTATATATCAAAGGAATCATCAGAACTATTGGCCCAGATCCCAGACAAATATCGATTATTCAGCTCAGCAGAAACATTTTTTGCCTCGCTCGTATCAAGCGTCCAAGCAAGGGCTAACGCAAAATGGCTCCAGATAACCCGCTGGGAATTAATTCAGCTGGCGAACGACACCGAAGAAGGTTTTAACATAATAAAGGTCGAACTAAGAGCCTTGCGACTGATGACCATGCAGAACAGGTATGTCCTGGACCTGTTGACGGCGATGGACGGCGGTGTTTGCCGAAAAATAGGAAGTGCCTGCTGCACTTTCGTACCTTCTGAAGACGCAGAGAACGGCTCCCTGTCCCATGTGATCGAAGCAGTCCATAACCTAGGAGAAAAAATGAAGATGGAAGGCGGAGCAGTAGATAGTACATGGTTCGATAACCTCTTCTCCTGGGTCCCCTCATGGCTTGGAACAACGATGAAATTTTTGATGCCAGCTGTGGTGTTCCTCCTTTTGATTTTCTGCCTATGCCAGGTGGGTCTTCGAGTCTGTGCTAACGCAGTACCAAATGGTGCAATGATGATGGTGACAATGGGCAACTCACACGGTACAATAAAAACGGTGCAAGAAGCACAAGTACAAACAGGGGTAGACAACACACCAAGGTACCAACTGGTGCCCATGTACCACGACAAGGATATTGTAGATAAGCTTTGGCACACCACCATCAAAGAACCCCGCATACTAGAATGGTACGAGGAAGTGTGGGTGGATTTGGAAGGAGATGGCGGGTGCATATATCTTACGTGTACTCCAGATGAATACGCCAGTAGAGGTGACAGTTTAAGGGGGGTGTGCAGAGCATGGATGCCTATCAAAGGAACTCTGGGATGAGGCGGTGATGGACGAAGCAGAATGTAGAAGGATAGAGGAGTTAAAGAATTTGTTACTTAAGTAACGAAAGGGGGGAAATGTAGGGGAGGACTGGTCCAAGAGACCCCTCTCGCCTGCGTTTCTTCCCCAGGTGAGGGCTATGGCCCATTGGGCGTTCCCTCATGCCACCCGGGCCCAGGTGGTGGAGGGTTCACCCACTGGAGACATTGCCCACACGTATCGAATACCCACATCTATTGATCACAACACAAATTTAGTTAGGCCCAAAAAACCATTCTCTGCCCAGCAACGATGGTGTGAGCTCAGCGCACTGTAGCGCGGCCCCCACCCTTGGAGAACATCCCTGTTGCCGCCGCACCCTGGCAGATCCGCTGCGAGCACGTTCCCACGAACAAGACGGAAATGAGCTAGCGCAATACGCTAACATTGTAACAGTTCACCTCCCGCAGTGTACCATCACTATCAGCATGACCCGGCCAGCAGGCCTGAACAATGAGAAAGAACAGTAAAATGGTCCTCTGATGGCAGACAGTCTTTATATATATATATATATGTATATATTAATGTCAAGACCTCTTGCAGTATTTCTTTCTTCCACAAAATACAAATGCCTGTAGAATGTATTAAAATGAGAGAGTATGCTCCCATGATATAAGCTATGGCGAGTTCGCACCATTGCAGGTGGATGCCAATGATAAAGGAACGCTCCAGGGGTCTGTTCGTTGTGTGTATCACTGGGCAGCCTACCTCACGTGGTTTCGCGCCACAACTAAAGCTAATGCTGCTAGAGTACACGAGAAAGCGGATGCAACTATACTATGAACCCATGAAAAGAATGCGCGAGAGTGCACGTATCATGTGTGAACGTCTGAGCTCCTCATATGCCACCACCGTCACGTACAGTGGCGGGTCGTTTTCTATGTACTCCACTTATCTAACCACTACCTCATTTACTACGAATGTATATGCATGTAACTGAAACACTGTAGCTGCTAGAGTCTAATGTACAAATATGATGCTCAAACTGGGTATAATCAAAACGCACCCAGCAAAGATTAAATGCATGTTTCGAAGTGATTTTAAATAAGTATTATAGAAAGTATTCAAATGTTTGCAATGTCTTTACTTATATTCTGCAACGCACGAGGGAGATACCTTTGTGAAAGTGTACAAGGTCTCGATGTATCCCCCTCCCTCCATCAGAAGGCTGCCAAGACAGGAGAACAGAGCCCCGCTCTGTGTTATCACGCCTCCCCCGACCCGACTGGAGCCGCTTCAAAGACTTGTAGCCCCACACCAGCACCCAAGGCCGCGGCCAGCCACCTGCATTATTTACAGCACAGCAGTAAACCTCAGTTTAAACTCAAGCGCCCCCTCATAAACCCCACAACCCACCGGACTGTCTCAGACTTATGGCCCTGTGCAATCAGGACACCCAACACTTTGACAACACGCAGCGAAACATCCATAATCACTTCTAACAAGACAGAAAGACCTGTACCACCCGCCCCAGTCCCCGAAGCTTAGCCCCTCGACCTATGGTCCCGGTCAACAGATCACAAGTAACCAAGCCACGATATATTATCTCCAGATCCCTCACAAGGTGCATTCCTCCTGTGTTGCATTAACCTATTAAAAGATTTACTAAAGAGAATAAAACTGTAAATGCCTGAATGACTGCAGTGTGCACGGCAGAGGGCAAGTAAGTCAGAAAAGGCATTCATCTCTGCCACAGGCCGCCTCGGGACACCAACACCGCCCGGATGAACTCAAGCCGACCTGCCAGGCCCAGCCCAACACACGAGGGTAACCAGTGACGTCCTCCAGCCAAGACCAACCACACCGCAGCAGCACCTATAGTTAGTCGTCGCCACCCAATCCCAATGAACTTGTGCCCCCTATAGTATGTAGGTTTTGATGACGTTTTTTGTAAATATATACGCCTGTCTTTGCTATTGTCAGACAGAGCGCTCTCGGAGTTTGCAGAGTTCTTTGCATGCCCAATTCTGATTGATAAACTCCCATTTACGCTCACCCGCACTCTGTCTTGGCCTTATTCCCATTTTGGGAGAGTCCTTCATTGTCTCTCATTGCGGGGAGGATCGTGCTGTTTGGGGACGCTTGCTTTCACCCTCAACCAGGCCTGTTAGAACACCATACACACAAAGACTAGTTCGACCGACCTTCAAACGTGCCAAATCAGTTGGCTCAAGCTTCCAAGTCATTGAAGTGAAGCAATGGAACTCCCACTCAAACTCAGATCAGAAGACTCCTACTGGGCTTTCCGCAAAGCCCTCAAAACATGGCTCTTCAAATAACCCTCCATGAATCATGCATCCGACTTCATCCCGACCTATGTAGCCTCATGCATGTATTCCTATGGCTGTAACAGATTTACTTCTATGACTGTGTGTAAAACTGTAACTATGTTTACCACCCATCGTGCCTAAGGTCCTCCTGTAACCTAACCGGTTCACCCCAGCGCCCTGATGCCTGAGGGCTTGTGCGTGCTATACAAATTAAACGATTAAATAAATAAATAAAGTGATATGTGCACATTCTTCAAAGTGAGAGGGATAAAGCACACCCACATCTCATTTTAACATCCCCAAGGAAATGGGTTATGTAAGCGGTTTAAATGGTTGATAAAAGAGAATGTAAAGACTGCTGTGTAAAAGTGGAATTGGGAACTAGTGTTGCAGAATGTTCTGGTATCATATTGAGTCACTCTACACCCTGTTCCTGGCGGCACATCAATCAAGTTACTGTAAGGGAGAGTGCCAGCCTATGATGTGGTTCCTGGATGTTTGTGTGACAAGGGACAGAGATAGGAGCTCACTTCAAATGATGGGCATCATATGGAAGAACTAGGGTGTGAGAAACAGTTGGCGATTAAGTGTTTTGTTGTTCGGATAAGAAGCACCAAGGGGCATAAATTCACTTTTGTTGATGTTATGTAGGTGAAAATATGCAAAGAGTGAGGCAGTGCATTTCACAGTACTCTATTCCCATGACTGTGAGCAGCGTGGGGGGGTTTGCAGATGTGTTGAGAATAGTTAGGGTTGGCGTAAGTGTACAGTTTGGTGGCAAATGTCCATGTCAAGTTCCTCAGGGTTCCCCAAAACGGACTTTCAATAACGGTGAGGCACCTTGCTCTCCCACACAGTTTTTCCAGAGGTTTGTGGATCCAATGTTGAGATTGATGTAGTGTCTACCAGAAGGGGGGTGCTCGAGGACGATGGGGTGTGTCCACCTGCCACCATAGATCTGTGGCTCCACCAAAAATGTTGAAGACTTTTTGATGTATTGATTTGTTATTGACATGCCACACTATTTTGTTGATTAATATATATTTCTATGCTACTTTGTTGTTATTATATTTCTATTGTTGTTAAGGGAGAAGATATGTTATAATTTATGACAGCGCCTGGGGCCTGTGCAAGGAATAGAACATTGGGGTCTGGAGATCGGTAAGCAACGGTTTGACAGATGGGAGTGGTATTCGTTGACGGGGCAGCCCCAGGGAAAGATGTAATTTACTACGCTTGTAATAATTAAACATATAGTGCTCACCTCAGTATCCTGTTGTGCCTGCCTCGACTCAGCAGTTAGCTACTCTGAAACTCTGCAACCATTTTGTGTCCTGGTGTGTAAGCAATGGGGTTCAGGCCATATCCTCTGGTATGGCAGCAATATTGCAATTTCTGTCTGGTTTTGAGAAAGCCCAGGATGTACTTTGACAGCACAATGGGTGGCATTTTGAGAGTCTTGATGGGATATATCTGAAGGGGACCAACTTGTGGAGCGCATTTTGAAGGGTTTGCCCTTTCCATGCCAGTGAATCTTTCAGGGGCTCCCCCTTGGGGTCACCTGCTGGTCTTGAAATTTCTCCAGTGGGAGAGGCTGAGGTGAAAATAGGAACTCTTAAAAACAATCTTCTTGGTAATAATCACATCTGCACGTAGGCTGGAGGAGATCAGCACTCTTTATGCAGAGAGCCTTTTTCAAAAGTTCTCCCAGAGGCATTGGTGCTTCGGTGTAATCCTGATTTTCTTCCAGAGGTACTGTCAAAAAAGGTGACATGCACTGAATGTCGAAGACAGTGCTCATGTACAATATGAGGACTACATGTTTTCATTAGGTGGACAATTTGGCCATCACATATGGGGCCTCAGGAGCTGGTAGGAAGGCCTTAGTGGTTTCTGTTAGCCAAAGAATTCGAACAATGATTAGTATGAATTAGGATGTGGCGGGTGGCTGCTGCCTCGGAGGATTCAGGGACGGTTGACCAGTGGTATTGTGGGGTACTGGGTGGATGCATGGAGTGTCTCCCTGCATGGAGGCTACCTAGCGTGACACACATACTTTCATTAGACATTATTGGCTAAATGTGGCCAGCCAGGAGGCCTGAGCTTTTGCTACCAGTGTACTGATTTCTGGTATAAAGGTGCGCCTAAGATCACAAATGAGTCCAAATGATACTCAATGATGCAGGACTCAGGCGCATGTTGAAACCCATCTTTATTCAAACAATGGGTCTCATTACGGTTCTGGCGTAACCCTGCCGGTGCTACTGGTGGTTTGCCACCGGACGTGTTAAAATGTACTGGCACCTGACTTCCCGGTGCCACAGACTCATTTAGAGTCCGGCAGCCGGGATATCAGGCACTTGTATATTTGTTAATCCTCATTCCCATAGAGTCTCACAGGACTCTATGGGAGTGGGGGCACTGAAGCACTGGCACCTTGGCTAATGGTGCTGGTGCTTCCATAAAGGTGTTTGCCTACCGTGACCGCTGCGCCCGGCAGGGTTAGACCTGTTGGGCACAGCGGCTCTGGCAGGCAAACATGTAGTTTGCCGGTCTGGAAACAAGGGTCCCGGTGAGCTTACCGGCACCCTTGTTTCCAGACCGACGACAATATAATGAGGCCCAATGAATCCTAGCCGGGACAGCATACAAGGATCTCGCTCCCATAGCTCCCAACATTTTCAATGACTGTAAGCAAAGTTTTGTACTAAAACTACGTCAGCGATGACATCACATTACACTATCAGTCTAAAAAACCCATGCAGAAGTTGAGTTGGTTAATGGCTCAAACTTTAGTTCAGGGGTTAGTTACTTTATTGTTCTATGTCTATCTGAACGTTCCCCTGGACCCATCCCACAATAGATACTAATTCTAATTCATCATTACAGGGCAGCAAATTGGTTGGCATTATCCTTCATGGGTACTGGTGCAAGGGGAATTTGTATTGGTTGGCGACTAGCTTGCTGACCTTGGACACTTTGACAAAACGTCGAGACATAAGTGGGGAAAGAGAATTCTGCAGTCTGCCATAATCCTGATTACAGAATACTTCTGGTCATCCCGAAGGCAATGAGGCCTTCCCTTTCCTTTGTATTTAGCCTTTTGTGCTGTCTGGTGTGTGCGTGTGTACTGAAAGAGTTCTACAGGTGTCTTACCTGTGTATGGCTCTTAATGAGTAGCCAGTGTTTCTCCTGCACAGTGTTTGATAGTGGATTTCCTTCTATTTATCAAGGTTTTAGCTAATTCCGATGTGCATGTGTTTTTTGTGGCCACTTGCGACACTAATCAGTTATCTTGTATAGAGTCTTTTGCCTCACTGGTCTCGTGCACCTTGACATTAATGGTCATTCGTGCTCTTATTAAAACTAATTGACTTGGGAGTCTACCGCTTCTTGTCCTGGGAACTGTTATCTTGTTCCTGCATTGAGTTAATCTATTACTCCCTTCCTTTTTCCTGGCCTTAGCTCTGGCCATGATCTACTGTCTGGGATCTGTAAGGAAGGCATGGTATCAACAGTAAAACAGACACACGTGACCACAGTTCAACAGTGTTTATTGAACTTTTGCAAGGGTAAGATAAACGGCTATCTTAACCTAAATCTAAGATGGGAGCAAGCTACGACCTTCAAATAATAAAGAAGGCAGTCCTAGTGGAGTCTTGTCAACATAAAAGAGCCTATACTAAATCATCAACTGCCAATCCTTACTACTAATTTACAAATAGTGTGGGGTGAAGTTCATGAAAAAGAAAGTGTTCACAAAATGATATTCAGGATAATTGGGCCATTGGCCTCCCCTCCCCATGTTTTCAGAACGGGGCAAGGCAGGTCACTCGAGCAAAGCACACACTGTGGCACTGCAGCACAAGGATACAGTTCCATTTCTACAGTTCAGGACCTTCTGTGACCGAGCCTCTTTACTGCTGGTAAGTCTCTTGACTCAGAGGGAGTCAATAATAATAAGGAAATGCTTCTTCCTCTCTATCTGTATTCAAGCAGGGTGTTCACCCTGGATCCCCCTCAGCCGGGCTCAGATCCTTTTCACACCAACGTCTGAGAGTTCTTTCGCCGGTGACTCACGATTTACCCCGTTACCCCCTCTGCCGGGTTGAGATCCCTTTCAAACTATGTTCAGATAATTATTTCTCGGGTGACTCACGGTTCACCCCGGATCCCCCCGGTCGGGCTCAGATCCCTTTTTTTCACTCAGTCTCCCTCAGACAGGCTCGGACCAATTGTGATGTACTTTAAACTATCGAAGACTTTCTTCGACTGTGCACAGGATTTGCATGACCTCTTCAATCTCAGTATTCCTTTTTCTCACTCTCAGCAACAGTTGGATACCTAACAGAGACCTTTGAATGAGCTTCCACATGGCGCCAGACCACTCTGTGTACGGTATCTTGGGTTGCCTCCCAAAGTTCAATCACAAATTTCATTTACTTCTTTGGTTCCAATTATACTTGCATCGCTCTTTCTAAACACCTCACACATGGTTCTGTTTGTAGAATGTTGCTGCTTGCAACCTTGGTTCAAAACAAAGGCTGGTTTGGTATCAGTCTCTCCGACTCACTGGCTGTGCTTTCTTTTCTGACGCTGCTTTGTTGTAGGAGCCAAGGACAGTACCACAGCGGCAATCGCTCCTCTCGTCTTGGTTATCGTAGCAGGAGAGCCCGGGGGACCTCCAACACATTGTGCAGGTTTGATCAGCCTTAGTCCCTTGTCTTCGATTTCTTACTTTCCAAGGCTCATGAAAATACTGGTCTTTAGAGGTCACAGGTACTTCTCTCCTTGCGACTCTAGTTTCGCCGTCTTTCTCCTTGTATTAATTCCATCTTGGAACTGCTGTTTCCTTGTGTGGTTTGCCTTTCTGAGTGTGCTTTCATGCTCCGCCTTTTATCCGTGTGGGGAAGTGTGATGAAAGTCAGGTGTGTGTAATAATCTGCAATTGCCTGACCTTGCCTGTCCTTGGTATTGGGGCATGTCAGGTATACGGCTCTGGTGTTAGTTCATTGTCGCTCACGGTGAACTGTCTTTGAGAAAGTGTTTGTGTCGGGAAGGGGGTGGGGTTGAGTTCCTAAATATCCTATCTGGTAGGATGGGGAAAAGGTGTTAGAGGGAATACAGGGAAGGGAAGGGGATACCGCGTCTCACCATCCGGTCTCCCACTCCTCGAAGACCCCTCATCCAGATGATCCTCCCGCACTGGTCCACCCCCAGGAACTGGATCCAAAAGAGAAGGCCATGTCCTGGCCACCTGAATGACAGATCCCCGGGGACTAGTGGGTGAGACACCTTCTGGTTTCACACAGCTCTACACAAGTTTCTAGAATATATATATTTTTGTAAATTCAGCATCTTGGGTTCTGAGACCTTGCTAATTCTGAGACCTGCTGCAGCATCTGCATTAGGAAAATGACTGCACTTCTGTCTTCCTCTCTCCATATTGGCGACCTATAGGCGCGACTATTCTTCTTGTATGTCTGCCATACGATGGTGTCCATACCCGTGTATTCAGCATTTTACCTACCTACAATCCAACTGCCCTATCGGTGTAGGGAGTCCCTTTCTTGGCACACATGATCCTTCTGTCCTTTTATAGTGTGTTGCACTATTTATACTGCACACTATGTGTGCATTCTACAAGCTACTTTTAGTCCTTACTTGTGTCACACAATCTAACTAATCCTTTATGGCAGATTGCATATACATCCACTCTGGTTAAACATATTGTTTCATGGAGCTCAGTGTGACTCCTGTTGTCAACCACCCTTAGGTTCATGGGGGGGAGGTAAGGCTGTCTCAGCTTGTAATGTTTCTTGCCCGTGCGGCAATGGGGCAGGGCAGAAGTTGGTAATGACGTATTCAGTTGCGTCATCACATGCCCCCCTCTGATTGAATTTTTCGACCAGGCTCATACTTCTGCCCAATTCATTGTAGTCCTCGTTAGGTACCCATATTTTGCTTAACCCCATCAGTCTGCTTCCGTGTACTATGTATTCTTCAGGAACGCAGGTCATGAAGCAACAATCCCCATCACCTTCACAATCCACCCAATGTTCGATGTAATTGTGGGGGTCAACAAGACATTCAGAGAATGTCCCAGGAGGTCCAATAGGATGGTCTATGGGGTACATCCTGGGTTGTTCATCTGTGTGTGTGTATACGTATGTATTGGAGCATTCACATTTACTATTATGGTCATTTCCTGTGCCTTCTTACTAACTTCTTTACATTGGTTCACTGCTGTTTTCAGGCCACAGCTGTCAGGGCCAGTACCAGTATGGCCAAAAATATTTTTAATGCCTTTGCCAACCAGGTGGGTACCCATGAAAATGGGTAATCAAACTAGTCAACATCTTCAATGTCTGCCACCTCTGACACCATCTTGGTGTGCAGTTCCTATAGGGCTGTAATAGCCTATGTAAGTGTCCCATTCTAATCATTGTTTGCTGGTGTGTACATACAGCAAGATGAGCCGATCTTAGCACAAACACATCCCTCCATGGCCCTTATCAGATCAAGGATATGCCTGTTTTGAAGGGCCATTAATCTCACTGTTCTCAACTCTTCTTTAACTGTATTAAACCATTTGACAGTTGCATTTATTGTTTGCAACAGATCCCATCTGGTTATCTGTACCCATTTTGCATTTGTAGCTGCTTGCAAGACAGGAGCAAGGTAGGCAGTAAAGAACATTTGGTGTTCCTTAGAAGTAATCACCTGGAAAAATAAGAGGGATGTGGTGATAATGCCTAGATAACTTACTGGTAATCCTCATTACTCCTAGCCCTACTCTTCTACATCACAGTACTTGTGACCAACATCTCGCTCCCAGTGCGGGCTTTTAGGGCCCATGAAACTTGGTAGTAAATTTTAAACTAAGGTGGAATGGTTAAGAGATGTATTATACTTCCTGGGGCATTGTTGGAACATTTTCATTGGAAGAGAGGTTCCTGTCGAGAGGCTGAGCCTCAAAAGTAAGTACTGTGATGAGGAAGAGTTGGACTTGGGGTAACGAGAATTACCGGTAAGTAATCTTGGCATTAGTGCTGGCTGGCTGTTTAAAAGTTAGTTCGGAACTCAGTGAGAGTTCTGTGATCTGATCTCCCTTCAATGAGCTTTACTCATGTTCATTTGTTAGCTGTGGATAATTGTGCACAGGATTTTGACAAAAAGGCTTCTAAACCCACTGGTATCAAGTGATGTTATCGTTAGAAAAAACATTGTTGGGAGAACGATATTTTTTTCTTCAGACTACCCAGCTCTTTCCCCACATATTCTTGGGCTGGAGTTTGTTTATATAATTGTACCAGTCCTAGAATATGTTGGAAAGGGTGTCCAGTTGGTGAAAAAAAGATAGTTTACCCAACAATGTGTTTTTCAGCAATAATATGACATCCAAACCTTGTTTTCTAACCCCAGTTGTGCACGAGTGGCGCAATGGGCTCCAGAGAAGAAAGAGAGAGAGGTAGGGGACTTCAAGTGAGCACAGTAGAAGTCAAATAAGTAAAAAGGGTTTTATGAGGATCTCTAGGCTAAGTGAGGAGGGAACTGATAGACATTACTAGCTAAAGAGGCAAGGAAGAGATGCGGGAGAGGGAGAAAGATATCAGTGGCAGCATTCAGGGGGTATGCTATGATTACATCACTATTTGTAATCATCTTCAACCTTTGTCATGAGGGACCAGTATCTCTGGAAAGCAAGGCAGAGAAAGTGTCCAGGTGTTGCTTGTTTGCATCCCAAGTGCCATTTCTGCATGCTGAAAGTTTGTTTAAAGTGTGACATTGTGGAAGTGGGATAGCTTAATTTGCACGGGTGTCGTGCTTTTATTTATTTATATACTTAAAGTGCTCACAAAGCCCGGGGGCATTGAGGCACTGTTACAGTATTATTATTTTTTGTTGTCTTAGTTGCATATTTATAACACGCTCAAATACCCAGAGGTTTCTAAGCGCTGACCCTGGGATCGTACCTCTGTTGCTCCGTGTCGTCTTGCTTCCAAGGCGAGCACGTTGCCACAGAGCTATCTTCCTACTTAACCAAGTAAGTAGCTCCTTTCCATACTCTTACAAAGTTTGGCAGGCAAAGGATGAAATATATGTTTGCATAGAGACTATCCAAGTAACCAGCTCGAGACGCTTGTGAGACTTACACATATCTCTTGCAAGTATAACTGAGATCCCATTCCCATTTCCCTTAAGTGAGTGGCCAGTCCTTGACCTCATACACACAGGCGTGCACTTGATGCATTGCTCCACCCCAGAAATGAAGGCTGACCTGGTTCAAACAGGAGGCCTCCTTGTGCAGGTCGGTACTTCCAAGCTCCTGATCTTCTTTTGCCAGCCTCTAGCCCCTTGTTCGATGGTGGCTCAATTTGTTCATTCTGTCCCTTGAAATACTGCAGTGGCTCATATTGCTGGACTGCTTTTATGACATCACCCTTTATGATGCCAGGATGATGTATTTCTTTCAACATTGTTATGGTTACTGCTGCTGACGTTCAGTGACATTAGAGAGTTAAGCATAAAGTTAGCTCTGTATACTGGCTAAAAGGAGTCCATGAAAGCCAAGCAGATATGAAGTTAATTCCCATCAGAGCTTACCCATTCTGTCCTTTAAAATGCTGAAGTGGCTCATATTGCGGGACAGCCTTCATGATGAGCCCCGTTTATGATGTCAGAAGGATGTACTTCTTTCAACATTGCTATGGTTACTGCAGCTGAAGATCAGTGGTGTTAAGGAGGTTATGCATAATGCTAGCCTCTATACCAGCCCTTCAGGCTGCTACTAAAGGGAGTCCATGATAGCCAGCCCAACAAAAGGTTAATTCCCTCCAGAGCTTCTTTAATGTCCTTGGCTTGTGTTTGTAGCTTTCCTGGGAAGGATTGCGCTTGCCTATTTTCGTTGGTTCTTTAAAGCAAACAAAGCAAACAGTAATTTGCATCTGTTAAGTTATTTTATGTATCCCTTTTTTGCGGCATTAGCATATTGCCATGGTTTAAAAAAAAAAAAGATGTTAGCGGCAACCTTGTGCCACAAGGACCAACTTATTTATTTGTATGTATGCAATTTTTGTATAGTGTGAGCAAGAGACAGTTTTGTTGAGATGCTGTAAATTCTTCCTTTTGTTGATGCCAAATCAGAGAAGAGCTTTACCTGTGGTGTTGCAGGTATAGCTGAAGATGCAGGGACTTCCCTGACATGGCTTCGTTGGAGTCCTTTGAGCTATTTGGGTATGAACGATTTGTAGAGTCACAGAGGAGGAACATGATGTTGGCCTAGAATAGGCCAAGGCTTGTGGACACTATTAATTCACCTGTAGCCTCTTCATGTGCTATGCATTGTATAGAATGTTTTCAATAACGTGTATCCTCTACTTCTCTCAGCTGAAGTCATGGAACCACCAGATGAGTACCAGCCACTCAAGACCGAAGCCACCTGTTTGATTTGTATGCAGTTTTTTACAGAACCATTGATAACAGAATGTGGGCACAACTTCTGCAAGGCTTGTATCACCGCATGCTGGGATGTGCTGCAGGGGGAATACCCTTGCCCCCAATGCCGGAAGATATTCCCAGAAATACGGTTAATTCCGAACCGGCAACTTGCCAGCATTGTAAATATTGTCAAAGAAATTAGTTTAAAGCGTAAAAGGGATGATCCAGATAACCGGTGCAAGAAGCATAATGTCGAGTTGAACCTATTCTGTCACGATGATATGCAGACCATCTGTGAAGTGTGCCATTTGTCTGTGGAACACCGCTCCCATGCTGTGGTTTCCATAGAAAAGGCTGGCTGGAAGTTCAAGGTAGGTTAATTTCCTCTAAGGATCATGTGTCTTACAAAGTGGGTAACAAAGAGAAGAGATAGCAACTACTGCAGTACAGAGTGTGTTTCTGAAAGGTGTGGAGAATGCTACAGTGTGGTTAGATAGATGCAATTCATTTTGGCTATTTAGAGAAAATCATGTATCCTAAACAACCTTACCTAAAAGTACAATAATTCCATTCTCAGGTCATATAGGATGACCTGAACGGTAGAGGTGTTTTCCCAGCAGTGACCAGAGCATTCAAAAGATAGTGATGAATTCACTGCAGCAGCAGATGCTGCAGTAGGCAGTACAGGGTGATCTATGTTCACCATGGACAACCAGTAACACCAACAATCCTCTCCCAAGTTGCTCCAGTGCAAACTCTGATTCCTCATTTCCCATGCCCAATTTGTATGCCTCTTCCTTCAACCATGTCTAATCCTCCTCTATCCTTCTCCCCTCACCTATTAACTTCTACATCACCTTTCTGTTCGGGCTAATAATCCTATTGCCCCTGCCCAAAGATTCAATTTTCGCACCCAACAAACCCATTGGCTTCTAACTGTGCAGAAAAAGAGTTTGCACTGAGTGCTCAGTGTTAAATTCATCATCAGTGAATCCAGCACATGAACCATACAGCACCATCAACATGACCAATGGATAAGTCTTTTGAAATACATTTTTGTAAAGTGTACTATCTTCTACTGCCATGCTTATTTTCAAACCTACAGGCTTACAGAAACCTACCGAACTTGTAATGTGTCACAAAGTATATTATTTGGAGTGAGGGGTTAGAAGTGTACCATAGACAGATATCAAATGCAAGTGCCACTCTTCAAGTGCCATTGCATGAGCCTTGCTGCTTTAATATAGCCCTTGGTGTACATATCGGAATTCTAATTATACACCTACAACTGTAAATGTGCAATTATTTTCTTCTTAAAGTAATCATAACTGGGCCACAGAGCTGCACTGGTCATGATGTGACATTACAGATGATTTCACAAATGATGTCATTAATGCCATCCCTTATAACATCACATAGAGAGCTCCTGAAGGCCACGGAAATGGCAGCGGTTCGTGGTACAAATAAACCTGCCATAACACAATGTAATCAATAACATCAATGATGGTATCACATGACAACCTTTTGCAACAAAGAGTGTTTTGGTGTGTTATAAATATCAATATCACTTTGACAAACAATGATTCAATGTTTAAGATCCTATGGGAAATGATGAGTGTAAGTACATATCACAGAAAGAGAAAGAGAAATTAAAAAGAAAACAGCAAATACCCTAATTTTAATGTCAGCAGTCTGGGAACAAATGGGGGTAAAATGGCAGTAACAGAATTACTGCCACTTTTTGACCACTTTCCGGCACCACCAATTTCCAAGATGAGAGGTGAAGTGGAGGATTTACCTCCCCAACTAGCAGATTTACCACAGTGCAATTATCGCTTATGATAAATCTGATCAAATCCCCCCCATGTCCATCACATTACCGTCAATTATATTCGTGCAAAAAATCTGTGGGAACAAATGGCAATAACAGTAAATAAGTTTGGTGGTAATTCAAGCAGCATTACTGCAAACTTGTAATGTGGCCCAAAGTATATTATCTGGAGAAAGTGGTTACAAGCGTAGTATTGTAGGAAGAAGTAGCTTATCTCTTCCACTTTGCTAACCTTATTGTTTTATTCTGGACCTTCAGCTATGCACCATCATACTTAGTAATGTTTTGTTACCTCACTGTATTAACTTCTTGATGCACATAAAGACTGCTACAACTTTTTGCAGTTATGCAGATTATATAAGCAATCTCATCAGCTTCAATCAATCAATTTTGTTACATAATTGTGCACAGCCACCAACTCACATGAAACAGCTATTTTAAGGTGCACCTGGAAATCAACATTTACTTTGCCATGGCATTCAAAACATATACAATTTGTTAGATTTCTGCATTTATTTGTTATTGCAACGATATATGAACAAAATGTGGTTTTCAACTTTCTGTGACCCTCCCTCTGTCATTTGATGGCTCATTATACTCTAACCCTTTGCGATAAAGGGAAAATCTCCCACTCGAAATTTAAATCCAGCTTACTTCATTAACCTTTTGGTACCATAAAGGTAAATGAAATGCTGCTTTGCATCAAATGTGGCACCATGCCTATTACTCTGCAGGAGGTATTTTATGTATTTTTCAAAAACATTTTATACTCGCCATCCAAATTATTTCTTGTCTCTCTGTATCTTAGATGGGTCGTCTCGCCCTTGGGCCTTTTCTTCCTCCACGGTCATGGCCAGCAATCTCCTTTACTGCAACTAGGTAGGCCTCAGCTCGTCCTTGTCAGACCAATGCCCCTGAGCCATATCTCGAATCCTCCCCAGTCACAGACTTTTGTAAACTCTAACTCCCAGCAAGGCTGTCAGCCAGCTCTGATTCCAGCCACCAACTCTCCAAATCCTCCTTTTGTCCTCTATTTCATCTCCCAACATTCATCTACACACCTCAATACATTTTCTTGAAATGTATCCACCTTCTTCTTACGATATCAACTCTCACCATATCACATGCCAGCTTGTGAAGTTTTCCAGCTCCTACCTCGACCCATGGTGACCTTTGAACAAGATTCTGCTTGCTACAATCCCATGCTGCTTGTGGGTTAATGTTACTCTTACATTCCATTCCTTCCCTTTGCTTGCCTCCTGTTCTAACTTGCACAAACAATGATTGGTTTCTTTAAAGGCCAGTCTCACTCCTGCTACAAGCTCGGCAGCTATGAATCTTTTTCTTCATGAGGCACTGTTGTTCTCATTTGATTTTTCTTGGGTTTTCGAACCCCAACTATATTGAGGAACCTGCGGCTGTGCTAGCATTTGCATGGCCTAAGTAAATCTAACCTCACTCTATTCACCTGTCAATTCTAAATGTTAATGTAAAATGTTAATGCACCTACTGCAGAGGGAACTGATCAAAACATAGGTACTCTGCAGACTGATAACTTCTATAGCTAGAAATCTTGCGCCACATTTACAAGTATTTTCTTTTTTTCTATAGCTTTCATTCTAGCTGCATTGTCATGCATCTTTTCTGTAAGCGCCACTAGCTATGTTATAATAATAAATATAGACACACCTACAATTATGAATCCTTTCTCTGTCCATTGCAACTCTTTCCATGCATCTATATCTTCATTTGCCAAACTCAGGTCACTCACTGTGGTATTATCCTATTGTTTATTCAACTTGATTGTGTGTGCTTCCATATGCTTCCATATGTTGCAGGAGATACTCTATATTAGGATGCATAGGAAATATATTTCTTTTGAATAACTATTATTTCCACTCTTCCTTCCCATAAATCACCATCTACATAGAACAATTTTAGCCCTCCAACTGTTACCACAGTATATTTTGGTACTGTTATAAAGAACACACTGAACTGCAGTGGCCTTATTACAAATGATCCATGACTCAAGTGTGAGACTGTATAGTTCTCTACACATGTACTGACCAACCACCTATGCTTGATTAATTTGGCGTGCACTAATACTCCAGATTTCGGATTACCTATTGACACCCACATCCTTCCGTAACACATTGATCTACCTATAATCCAAATAGAACATTTGTTGCATCAGATATGCATGGTTTCCGGGGCATATGTAATTGTGCTCCTTGAACTTCACACAAGTATCTCATTTTGAAATTAGGTACTGTGGCGACAAGGAATGAAGAGACTGATCAAAGAGGTGCCATAGTGATTGCTATAGACTTTTATCAACTGATAAATAAAATCTATCTATCCCTAACTCTAAGGGTTTTTCCCTATCTAAACTAAAGAAATTCGGGTGCTCGTCGGGAAGTCTGAATGAGTCAAAACAAAAAGGCACTGTCCCCATCACAAAGGCTCCTACTGTATCCCTGTCACTACAAAAACACAAAATAAAGTCCAGCCACTGTTCGTGCTCCAGGAGAATGACTCCCTTCTCCTCTATGTAAAGCTTCCAAATGCCTCTGAGGTTGTTCAAACCAAAAGTTCCACAGAAAGGTCTAGAAACAAACAGTCACCTACATTTCTCTTGGAACTAGAAAAATGACTCCCTTCTCCTGGATGATTCCCTAATAGTTTTCACATTTTGAATTAAGGTTTGTAGCTCCTTAGGGATGTTGGGGCGGGAACGCTGTTCCTAGAGTCTTCTCCACTTCCTAGTACCACACTTTTGTGGTACTGGCCTGGGAACTGTATCACAAAAGGCTCTACAGTTTTCTCAATATATCTTACATTCTCGTAACTTCCCGGCCCCCTGACGGACTTGTATGTGTTTCCGTTACCTTTTTCCAGGAAACTCTTCACCGATTTCGCCATGCAACGCAGTCCACACTTCTTAGTTCAACTTTCTTCTTTAGTAGTCCTCCACATCTCTCTCTCCACCTCAAATTATTGTGGACTGCATCATTGTAGCAGTCGGATCTCTCGGATCCACTGTGGCAGGTGTATTGGAGCGAGGGGTCCTCAGGCCCCCTCACGTCGTACACTCCTCAGTGCAAGGCTTGGGCCGCGTTCCTCCTGCAGTGGTATTGCCCCTTGCCCTTATGTAAAGTTAACCACGGTTGACTGCTGCATAGATGGGACTACTGAGCAGGACACGGGGCATCCATCTTTTTGTGCCCCCTTTCGACTCCATCTTGGGTAAACAGGCCTCACTGCGATAGTACAGCAATGTTCAGCTCCCCTTTCCACCGCAGCAACCAAGGACAGAGACACACACACAAGGCGCGCAGGCAGCTGGCTTGCCCCACCCTTGCACTCCTGCTGCGAAGGAAAAGCTCTGCGCTTCCATTCTCACGCTGAGGCTGGAGAAAGTTGCAACAATCAATATGCTACAGTTTTCTTCCTCCGAGATCACTGTTTGCCTGAAAACCAGCATGTGAACCAAGATGAGCTAAGTACTTTCTGCTCAATTCTTCCTCATAAAAGTGCAAGCCACCAACCCCCATTAAAACAATTTATTGCCATTCTGACCCTGCACCCCCTGTAAGGTATTTCTTTCAAGTGCCAGACCCTCGCCTATGCTGCGAAACCCACCCAACACACCCACTACTAACCTTAAACATTTTTATTATTATATATGCTTTTACTTGCACTAATGAGTTTGAAACCTAGAAAGAGATATGAAACATAGCCTGATTCTTTTACATGCACAATAAAGGTCAAGGCCTTCAATTAAAGCCACGAATGACCCAATTGTACTGACAATAATCATTGTGTGTAACTTATGTAGAAATGTGACAAGTAGCATAAAATGTTTTAAATAATTTGTCATTTAGTATGCAACAATACTAGCTTAGGTAGTGACCACAGTGACCGGACCCTGACCTGCATGGAGTGCAAGATGTTTGACGTCCGTCAGCTACTCAGCCAACCAGGAGGAAGAGATGCTACCCACACCTACAGCACCACACCGTTTGGCCAATCGGGTCCATTTAGTATTTTTTGTTAGAGTTACTTTAACTAATATAAATGTTGGTACTGATGTAATGTGGAGGAAGAGTTTTTTCGGTTATTTCCTAGCTGGTGAAATAAACCATCCTTTGAACTCTTGCAGCCAGGTCTCAGTGCCTCTTTCCCCAACAAGGGGTTTTGCCTGTTATTTTATTTATTTTTCTCTCACACGTAGTAAGACGGGGAAAGGCACCTACACAGGTTACACCTCCTCCACGGTCTCACGCTCTGTCCTGATAATCGCCTATTTGGCTTTGCTGTAGGCTACGGTAGGCGGTCTCAGCACTGTTGTCGGACTGCTGTCAGGCTGAGAGGTCCTGTATCTGCGGAAGCTGCTGAACCCCCGACAATCCCCCTGAGATGTATTTCCCAGAACTAGTTTTCAATTCAGCTCTGTAAACTACACCCCAAAGGGAAAGGGGGAATGGGACAACAAAACAACACCAGGCAGACTGCGTCAAGGCTAATCAGTGCTGAACCTGCAGAGGATAAAGAATAACATATACACTTCCTTAATTCACTTACTTAACCTTATGAATGGGAAGACATTAATCCTTAACTAGTAAGTAAGAATCCTACCTGGTTCTTCTCTTGAAATTTCTTAGAGAAGCGGATAAGAAGCTGAAAATCTCTCCTACTTGCGATACTTGAAATTCACAGCAACTTCTTACATTAGGCAAAACTGGAAGTCTTAGTTCTTTGTTTGTCTTATTTCCAACATGCACTGGTAGTTCAATTAGATTGTCTTTAAAATGTTCTTTCTTGTCATTTCAAAACTTTTCAAACTATTTATAATTATCTTGAGTCTTTGAATCCTTGAAGAAAGAGGAAACACGTGCTAAATGCACACGCAGGTTATTTCCATTTAAATTATCGATGAACTTCACATAGAAATCTTCCTGGTTGAAGAACACGCGCAAACGGATGAAGACGCGCGATCAAAATAATCCACACGCGCAAAAAATCCACACGCGCAATAATCCACACGCGCAATAGTCCACACGCGCAATAATGTTCTCCTGCGAGACACGCGAAATAAAAACACCCACGCTATTGAGTTCAAACGCGAAGAAGTGATTCTCACGCGCAAAATCACTCGCGATGGAAAAAACACACGCGATCCTTGTTCCATACGCGACGAATTGATACTCACACGAAGAAACACTCGCGCTAGGAAATACACGCGCACTCACATGGCACGCGACGAACAGATTCTCGCGCTTTGAACACCCGCGCTAAAAATCACACGCGCTTTGTATTTCACACGCGCTTTGTAGTTCTCACGCAGCGTATAGTTTCTCGCGCTAAGGATCACCCGTGCTATGAAATCGCACGCGCTCTTTAGTTCACACGCAGCGTATAGCTTTTCGCGCAAAGGATCACCCGCGCTATAAAACACACGCGCGTTTAAAATTGCACGAGACCAACATCTACTCGCGCTCGGAATACACATGCTAGAAAGCACGCGCTCACTTGAATTCGCACGCGACAGTCATAATCTCGCGCTAAGGAACACCGCACTGGAAACACAAGCGCACTCCGGGAGTTCAATAGTTTTAGTAGAAACACTACTTTTAACGAATTTTCAAGGAGAATGTCATTAAGATGAACAGATTTACAGTAAAATAAAGTCACTTATCTCCTGAGCGAATTCACAAAGATTTCCTGCTTTTCCTATCTTCAAAAACAAATTCCTGCCAGCTGATGACTTCTCCTGTAACCCCCAAGAAAGTAGCCGCTCAACTGCTGAGATCTGAAGGATAAAATCCACCAGGCCTAATACTAAAGCAGGAGCAGCCACTGAACACGTCCTCTCAGATGGGGTTTTGATGATGAAAGGCACAGAGTGACAGTTTAGAATGTTCATTGTTGTTCAGCATTGTCTTCTAGCCAATCAGAGCTGTCACTGTGAGGCTCCATCTTGCCTTGGGTCAGAACCAGGATTCTGAATCAGCAAGTTAAGGCCTAACCAACTATAATGGAAAACTTCCCACCCACACAAAGCTAATCTGAAAAGGATAAATAATAAAAAGGAAACTTGAATAAGAGAAGGAAACCTGACAGTACCCCCCTCCTAATGCCCAGTCTCTGGGCCTATCTTGTGTGGGTTTTTAGCATGAAACTTAGCCACTAAACGGGGGGCATGTACATCAACTGAATCTTCCCAAGATCGTTCCTCCGGTCCATATCCCTCCCAATCAATCAAATACTGCAACCTTCCCCTCACTTTCCTAGAATCCAAAATTTGTTTAACCACAAATTCCTCAGATGAATCCTCCAAAATCACAGGGGAAGGTGGTGTTCTGAATCTAGTTCCTGAACAAACTGGTTTTAAAAGACTAACATGAAAAGTAGGATGTACCTTCAATTGCTTGGGTAATTTCAATCGTACTGCCACAGGGTTGATGATTTTCTCTACCTCAAAAGGGCCCACAAATCTTGGACTGAACTTATTCTTCCCCTTAATTTTCAGGTATCGGGTAGAAAGCCAAACTAAGTCTCCCACCTTATATTCAGGTCCAGTTTTTCTTCTCAAATCGGCATATCTCTTATATTTCAACTTATTTTCTCCCAGAACCTTTTTTGCTCTATCCAAGTTATTTTTCATTATCAACAAACGATCTTCCACTCTAGGATTCCCTGAATCTTCCTCCAACACCTCAAAACTCAGAAAACGAGGATGAAACCCACGACCCAACAAGAAAGGGGACATAGAAGTAGCATCTTTTCCACAATTGTTGTAAGAGAATTCTGCCAACCACACCAAATCCACCCATTCCTCTCTAGCTTGTAAATAACACCTTAAAAACTTCTCCAATTCTTGATTTACTCTCTCCACTTGTCCATTACTTTCCGGATGATACCCAGAAGTCAAACTAACTTCCACTCCAAGTTTCTTACAGAAGGCCCTCCAGAATTTTGAAATAAATTGAGATCCCCTGTCAGAGATAACTTGACTTGGGAGTCCATGTAGTCTAACTACACCTTGCAAAAAACTATGAGCCAGTTTTTCCGCGGTAACCTCTCCCTCTATTGGTAAAAAATGTGCTTCTTTAGTAAGAAGATCGACCACAACAAGAATGGTAGTACAACCCTTATCTTGAGGGAGATCAACTATGAAATCCATAGAAATTGTGTGCCAAGGACGAGGAGGAACAGGTAACGGCTCCAATAAACCATGCGGCTTCCCAACTTGACTTTTCGCTTGTGCACAGACTACACAAGTTTTAACAAAATTCAATGTGTCTTGGCGAATTTTTTCCCACCAAAAATTCCTTCGAACCAGTTCCAGAGTTTTTCTGAACCCAGGATGTCCTGCTAAAATGGATTCATGACAATTTCTCAAAACCTTTTCTCTCAACTCATCAGTAGGTACATAAAGCTTGTTATCAAAAAAAAGAAGATTGTCTTTCAACTTTCTAGCTGGATCCAGTCTCACCCACTCCTCCATCTTCTGCAAGGACATATTTTGACGAACTTCATTCAAAAAATCAATTTCTTTAATGGCTCCAGCTAACAAAAAACGTTCTGGAGCAATTATAGGTTCTGGTTCTATAATCTCTTTGTCTTCACTTCCAGGAAATTGGCGAGATAACGCATCAGCTTTTTTGTTTTGACTTCCGGGTTTAAAAGTCACAATGAAATCATAATCTGCAAAGAACAAAGACCAACGAAGTTGTCGTGGAGACAAAGTTCTTGCAGATTTTAAAAACAATAAATTTCGATGATCAGTAAGGACCGTTACTGTATGTCTTGCTCCTTTAAAAAAATGTCTCCATTCTTCAAAAGCGGACTTTATTGCTAACAGTTCCCGATCAGCAATTGTGTAGTTCACTTCAGCAGCAGAAAACTTTCTAGAAAAGAATGCAACTGGATGTATTTGACCAGTAGTTTCATTCCTTTGAGAAAGCACCGCCCCCAACGCTAAATTTGAAGCGTCCGCCTCCACAAAAAAAGGTTTAGAAAGATCTGGATGAATTAGAATTGGACTAGAAGTAAATCTTTGTTTTAACTCTTGAAAAGCCTTTTCTGCTTCAAGGTCCCAGTCAAATTTCACTCCTTTTTTCAAAAGCCTCGTTATAGGAGCAACCAGCCGAGAAAAACCTTCTATAAATCTCCTATAAAAATTGGCAAACCCTAAGAAACTTTGTATTTCCTTAACCTTAGTGGGAGGGGGCCATTCAAGAACGGCTTGCACTTTTTTAGGATTCATTTCTAAACCCTTAGGTGAAATTATAAAACCTAAAAACTCCACAGAATCGGTATGGAATTGACTTTTTTCCAATTCGGCAAACAAATGATTTTCTCGCAACTTTTGCAACACCAAGCGCACATGTTTCTGATGTTGATCTAGGTCAGAAGAGAAAATCAAAATATCATCGATATAAACGACAACAAAAATATCCAAGTATTCTCTAAAAACCTCATCAATGAAAAATTGGAAAGCCGCTGGAGCATTACATAGACCGAATGGCATAACTTGATATTCAAACAGCCCAAATCTGGTCTTAAACGCTGTCTTCCATTCGTCCCCTTCCTGCACACGTACAAGATGGTAAGCTCCTCTCAGATCTAATTTTGAGAAAATATTTGCTCCTTGTATTTGATTAAGCATTTCTGAGATGAGAGGAAGAGGATACCGGTTCTTAATAGTGACTTTGTTAACTGCTCGATAATCTATGCAAGTTCTAAGCGAGCCATCCGGTTTTGGTACAAAAAATAAAGGAGAGGCCGCAGGTGACTTAGAATGACGAATAAATCCTTTGGCCAAATTTTCTGACAAATATTCTTTTAAATAATCATTCTCTTTCTCAGTAAGAGCATATACCCTACTACTAGGCAAAATTGTTCCTGGCTCCAGTTCAATTTTACAATCAAAGGATCTATGGGGTGGTAATTCTCCTGCCACTTTCTCATCAAATACGTCCCAGAAATCTTTGTAACACTGGGGAAGTTGACCCACTACAGCTCCCACATCATGACCTCCAATTCCAGTCTCAGCCAGAAAACTAGACACGGAATTACTTTGTTTTACCTCTTCCTCTAAGAGACTTCCTGAAAAGCAATTCTCTTTACAAAAATCGGATTGCATGTCAATTGTCCTAGCACTCCAATCAATTAGGGGATTATGGAGAGTAAGCCAAGGCATGCCCAAGATAATCTTCAACAAAGGGGCATCAATTAACTCAAACGAAATTATCTCTTTGTGACCTCCTGATAACTCCAAAGTTAAAGAACCAGTTCTATGAGTAATAGGACCAGAAGATAAACATGTACCATCAACAGCCCTAGCCTGCTCTACAACCTCCTTCAGAATAATTGGAATTCCCAACGATTTGGCCAGACCCCAATCCATGAAATTCCCAGTCGCACCCGAGTCAATCATTACAGGACCATTTCCCTTACACTCCAAATCAAAAAATAAGGATACATTTATGGTTATATGAGGAACCGCTGTCTGCACCGTATTAGCGATCTGTTGTACCTTGACTGCTGAGGAAGAAGTCTTCTTGGGAGTGTAAGGACAGTTTCCTAAAAAGTGCCCACCTCTTCCACAGTATCTCTCCTCGTAGTCTTTTCCTCCACTGTTAACGGGCCTCTGATTCTTGGAGATGAATTATTCCCTTTGGGTTTACTCTCTATTTTAGGTCTATCTACTCTAAGTATAGACTTTACATCACTCTGACCATGACGTCTCTCTGCCTTCCTTTCACTCAAACGGAAGTCCAATTGAGTAACCAAATCAATCAGACCTTCACAAGTAGGAGGGCGTTCAACTACTCCAGACAAAGCATCCTTTAACTCATCTCTAAGGCCCCGATAAAACAACGAGGCCTGTTTAACCTCGGGCCACTTGCTTTCTAACACAAGGGACTTAAATTGTGTTATATAAGCAATCAAGTCTCTATTACCTTGTTTTAATTCTAAAAGTTCACCATCTACTTCCAGAGATAACTGTCTTCTATCAAACATTTTTCGGAATATCTCTAAAAAACTGGTATAATTTTCTAAAACCGCACTCTTTTGACTCACCAACAACCCAGCCCAAGCAGATGCCTCCCCAGAAAGATATGACAACATAAATGTTATCTTAGAAGCATCCGATGGAAATAATTCTGGTCTACTCATAAAATGTAATTCACATTGTGTTAAGAACACCCTAAATCTCTTGGAATCCCCATGATAACGTTCTGGGGGCGCCAAAGGAACTGGCATAATTATACTCCTTACCCCTTCTGCCACTGAAGGCGCCCGTTGTATGTGTGGTAACTGATCTTCTCTTTCTAACTCAGGTGGAGAACCTGCGCCCCCTGAAACCTCATCCTCTCTCCTTTCTCCCCTCTGTTGAATTTGTGTAACTTTAACACTTAAGTCATCTACCTTTTGACTAAGTAAGGCATTTTCATCCCGAGAAATTTTCAACTCCTCCCGTAACTCCCTAATCAAAGATCCTAACATCTCCATGGATTCGTCGGGGTTCATGACAGCTCGGGCGGACTAAATTATTGGCCTTTCATTCTGTCAGGCTGAGAGGTCCTGTATCCGCGGAAGCTGCTGAACCCCCGACAATCCCCCTGAGATGTATTTCCCAGAACTAGTTTTCAATTCAGCTCTGTAAACTACACCCCAAAGGGAAAGGGGGAATGGGACAACAAAACAACACCAGGCAGACTGCGTCAAGGCTAATCAGTGCTGAACCTGCAGAGGATAAAGAATAACATATACACTTCCTTAATTCACTTACTTAACCTTATGAATGGGAAGACATTAATCCTTAGCTAATAAGTAAGAATCCTACCTGGTTCTTCTCTTGAAATTTCTTAGAGAAGCGGATAAGAAGCTGAAAATCTCTCCTACTTGCGATACTTGAAATTCACAGCAACTTCTTACATTAGGCAAAACTGGAAGTCTTAGTTCTTTGTTTGTCTTATTTCCAACATGCACTGGTAGTTCAATTAGATTGTCTTTAAAATGTTCTTTCTTGTCATTTCAAAACTTTTCAAACTATTTATAATTATCTTGAGTCTTTGAATCCTTGAAGAAAGAGGAAACACGTGCTAAATGCACACGCAGGTTATTTCCATTTAAATTATCGATGAACTTCACATAGAAATCTTCCTGGTTGAAGAACACGCGCAAACGGATGAAGACGCGCGATCAAAATAATCCACACGCGCAAAAAATCCACACGCGCAATAATCCACACGCGCAATAGTCCACACGCGCAATAATGTTCTCCTGCGAGACACGCGAAATAAAAACACCCGCGCTATTGAGTTCAAACGCGACGAAGTGATTCTCACGCGCAAAATCACTCGCGATGGAAAAAACACACGCGATCCTTGTTCCATACGCGACAAATTGATACTCACACGAAGAAACACTCGCGCTAGGAAATACATGCGCACTCACATGGCACGCGACGAACAGATTCTCGCGCTTTGAACACCTGCGCTAAAAATCACACGCGCTTTGTATTTCACACGCGCTTTGTAGTTCTCACGCAGCGTATAGTTTCTCGCGCTAAGGATCACCCGCGCTATGAAATCGCACGCGCTCTTTAGTTCACACGCAGCGTATAGCTTTTCGCGCCAAGGATCACCCGCGCTATAAAACACACGCGCGTTTAAAATTGCACGAGACCAACATCTACTCGCGCTCGGAATACACACGCTAGAAAGCACGCGCTCACTTGAATTTGCACGCGACAGTCAAAATCTCGCGCTAAGGAACACCGCACTGGAAACACAAGCGCACTCCGGGAGTTCAATAGTTTTAGTAGAAACACTACTTTTAACGAATTTTCAAGGAGAATGTTATTAAGATGAACAGATTTACAGTAAAATAAAGTCACTTATCTCCTGAGCGAATTCACAAAGATTTCCTGCTTTTCCTATCTTCAAAAACGAATTCCTGCCAGCTGATGACTTCTCCTGTAACCCCCAAGAAAGTAGCCGCTCAACTGCTGAGATCTGAAGGATAAAATCCACCAGGCCTAATACTAAAGCAGGAGCAGCCACTGAACACGTCCTCTCAGATGGGGTTTTGATGATGAAAGGCACAGAGTGACAGTTTAGAATGTTCATTGTTGTTCAGCATTGTCTTCTAGCCAATCAGAGCTGTCACTGTGAGGCTCCATCTTGCCTTGGGTCAGAACCAGGATTCTGAATCAGCAAGTTAAGGCCTAACCAACTATAATGGAAAACTTCCCAGCCACACAAAGCTAATCTGAAAAGGATAAATAATAAAAAGGAAACTTGAATAAGAGAAGGAAACCTGACAACTGCACAGTCCACCAACTACAGGTCCTGCCACCACCTCTCAGTCTCTGCCAGTTTATTGCATCGGTTCCCAACCAACTCAAAAGACACTACTCAGTCATCCCGCTATTCCTCTTCTCAGTCTTAGAGATTAGCCTTGTTGTGGTCTACAGAAGCCCTGTGCTGTGCCAGCATTCCAGGCTTTGAAGCAGCCTCCTTGGTCGCCAGGTTCTCCCTGTTGCCAGACAGGTCAATGGTTGACGAAGAACACAGTCCGTCTTTGCTGTTTAGTTTAAATAGCAGGGACGGCCACAGTGTAACGTCCTTCCAATTGACATCAGCTCCTCTAGCCTTTGTCCCGCTTGAAGGCATCATTTCTGAGTGCTTCTTCATCTCAGTACTTTTTTCATCAGATGGGTTCGATATTTCACAATAACACATCATTTCTGAGATAACCTTAGATAGATAAGATTTGGGTGTTATCGTCAGCCTATGTGGTGGGATTTCAGAGGTGTTGTGCCTTCCAATTGTGTCCTCATCCCCAGGAGAGCAGTCCTTCCCCATCAGATCCTCCTGCATGTTACCACCCCTAGGGTCCTCCCTAACCTCATGGGAAGGGATTCTCCCTCAGGGAGAAGTGATGCCATCTGAAGGATCATCACAATACAAACCCATCTCCCACGTCTGAAATGCCACCATTTCAGGAGTCACAATTTGTATGTATTTATCATTCCGACAGAAGTCTACATTATCTACATTTTTGGTTTGATATATAAAAGCAGTGAAGGTCAGGAGCCTCAGGAAACAAAGGCCTACCCTTGTAAAGCATTACGGGAAGGAAAGAAATAGAAGTTAAAAGAAGGAACAGAGAAGAGAGGTCTACTGAATTACTTTCCAAAGTTAAGTGAAAAAAGCATTGCTAATTCTAAGTTGATTTTACTGAAGTCAAAATATGTTGTTATTACGATTGGGTCTTCCTTTTGTGCCTTATTCAAATCCTGGTCAGGTCTGTCAAAGCTTCATTGAACTACTGATTGGTTGTGTGACCCTTGAGATTTTGTCACGTGTCACCATGTCTACTTGTATCTCACTGAGCAAATGTCCAATGGGAAATAGCTCTCCCATTACTGGCCCAATGTTGGCCAATTGATCAGCCTGATCATTCCCTTCCTTATCTTTTCCTGGTATTTTATTATTATTATTGTTATTATTATTATTATTATTATTATTATTATTATTATTATTATTATTATTATTATTATTTTCGAATGTCCCCTTATCTTTTTCCAGCGGGTCTTGATCTAATTTTCTGAAACAATATTGTCAATGGCCTGAATTAGCTTGCCATGCTTGAGGGGCTTTTTATTACAAGTGACCATTCCTCTCATTTTCCACCCCAGCAACAGTGGTCGAAGTGTACAAAAAGAAGTAGTGGAATTATGTTCCCTACAAGCCTGCCCTCGCTCCCTAAAAACCCCATCACCAATGCCCCCTCCATGCACAATACAAACCCCCAAACACATGCGCCTGCTTTTTAGGGGAACGTTCCTTGCAGTGCACTGAAAGTGCAAGTTTCAACTTCTTCTTAGACTTTTATTTTAAAAAAAAACCTTTCGGTTTCTTTTTAAAATAAAAGTATAGGAACAGCAAAACTTAACCAAAAAAAGTAGAGTAGCACCGCTCCCAACCGCTCCTGCCCACTTTCGAGATATTCCAGAGTCTATGACAATCACTATCTCTTTTTACTTGATATCTCTACTGCTGTGGATATTGCCTTACAGATTGCAGAGAACACTGCTGCCTGACTACTCTTGGGACCTAATTGTATACTCAGTGATGGAATATCATCCTTTTTGACCCACACATTTCCGATTCCTGCCACTAACTCTCTTTTCAGGGTCATTACTCATATGAAATGCACAACCATCCACATATACGGTTGGGAGGTTTTTACATTTTTCATCATTAAATGCTTTGTGTGGTGAATGTTCAAATTCAACCAAATCAATTTCTAATTCTATACTTTCTGTGGTTCCTAGAAATGCACAATCATGTAATTCTGCAAGCCCCTGGGACACTGGCCTCTTTTTATTCTGTCCATATCTCATGTCCATGAGGTAATTCTTGATTAGGCTTTGTTTCCTGAACTGATCCTTTTACTTCGTAAAAATTATAGCGGTTGATGTGCAATTTCAATAATTACCTGCCCTCTGTGAATAATGGTGCAGCAATGTTGTAATGCCCAACCATTGTCAATAGTGCTTTTTCACATTCAGTACACTTGATTTCTGCTTGTGACAATGCTTTTCTAGCATATGCAATAGTCTTGTTATTCGAGTCCTGCTTCTGATAAAAAGCCCTGATATGCATAGGTCTGTAAATGCTCTCGCTATAAAGGAATCTTGATTCTTCTTTGGATAAGCCAAACATGGGGCCCTTGTGAAATGATCTTTCAATTTAGCTACCGCCTCATGCTGTTCCTGTCCCCATTTCCAAGGCACGCCATGTCTCAGTAGCTTAGTCAATGGTTGTGTGATTTCTGCATAATCTTCAATACATTTTCTATTGTAACTTTTTATCCCCAATAAACCTTTCAAACCCTTGGAATTGGTGGAATTCGTCAATCTTTGTGTCACAAGTCTCTCCCCTTCTCACCTGTTTTTCTTGATTGCTTGCGACCTTCTTTGGTGATTTCTTTTGCACGGTCCGGGATTTGTATAAGCCCGTGTGCGGGTCTTCGGATTCCAGCCTGATATGTTCCGATTATCCAGAACGGAACCAGGAAGGAACAATGTCCGCGCGCGGAGGCACGGAACGCCGTGACTCGAGTGCAGGCGAAAATCCGGGAAGTTCGGAGGAAGTTTGCGGGAAGGAAGGAAAGGGGGAGGATTCAAGGAACCAGGAAACAGGATTCAGGAATTAGCCCCGAGCGAACTCCGGCAGCACACATCCAACTACAGCGAGCGGTAGCATTGAGACGCGCAGAGCCGCAGGGGCATGTCTGTTTAGTAGTGCGCCGAGCGTGGAGCGCAAAAACTGGCAAGCTGCGTTCCGTATCAGGCGGCCATGTTGGAAGGATTACTGCATTCAGTCCTCTATGGGTCAGGGACCATGAAGTCCAGAACGGACGCAGGCGGCGGTTCATGACAGTATGCCTCCTCTGAAGCCCAGCTCCTCCGGGTTTGCCTGGATGGATAAGATGGTATCTTCGAATCAGACTGGGGGCATTCATGTTTGACATGAGTTCCCAGGTGCGCTCATTAGGAGTATATCCTTTCCATTCGACCAAATATTGTAGTTGACCACGTCGGTATCTGGAGTCACAAATTCTGGAGACCTCGTATTCGAGTTGGTCATTGACAATCACTGGAGTAGATCTTGGAGCAGTTCGCAAGGGCTGATCATATGGCTTCAACAGAGAAGTGTGGAAGACTGGATGGATCCTTTTCCATGATTCTGGTAGCCGGAGCCGAAAGACCACTGGATTGACGATTTCTTTTATAGAAAAGGGTCCGTAAGAGGGCGCTAGAGAGCCGTCCAGGATGGCGGCCTCCCTGTGAGCTCCGTGGAGCTCCCGTAATATCCTGAGCAATCCGAGGGACAAGGTAGCAGCGCCCCGCGAGCCCGCATAGAAATTTGCCTGCGCGGCGAGCCCGCTTGGAACCCCGGCCCTCCCAAGTGACATTCCATAGCCTAACACCCACCGAGGCCTGCAGAAACCCAGCGGCCAACCCCGCACGCACGGCAAGGGAGGGTGCCACCTCTACATAGCCCGGAACATTTAAAAAAAACACTCCCAGCATCGCTGACACTCTCCCGAGCAGAGCAGCCCAAATAGAAGGAATTAACGTGGGTGCTCGAGGTCGGCACAAACGTGCAAATTAGAGACGGGCGCCCACCTGGAGATAAGAGCCACAAAGGCTTCAGCCGACGCGGCAGACCCGCTTGGAACCCTGGTCCTCCCAAGTGACATTGACTACTTTAATAGCCGCCGAGACCCATAGGACTCCGCAAGCCCAAACACAAAACAGGAGAGAGAGCTACGCCCGCATAGCCTGGAACTGCCCATAGACGCACACATCAACACCCGAGCACTCCCGGGCAAGGCGGCACAAACGACGGGTACCATGAGTACCCAAGAAAAGCGTAATCGTTCTCTTAAACCCACCACTAACTTGCCAGGCAGTGAGCTGTCGAGGTGTAAGCCATAACAAAGCTGCAAATCATCACAAGTTAGCGAAACAACAACAGAGAAACACAGCAACATAGACCTAAGAGAATGAACCCCAGCCCTTCCCACGTAACCCTGCCAACAACATACCGCCTAATTTGAGCCCTACCCCACCGGAGGCTCCAATATAGCACCCAGCAGACAACCAACTGGCACAATCAGAGGCGCAACTCCGACGTCACTCTGCAGCAATAACAATTTGGTGAGTCAAGCACCTCACAGATCCAGTTATAACGTGATATTGATCTCGGGATAACCACAATCTTCCAGCTGAGGTTCCTTGGCCTGAACCACCCCGCCCCCATCGTTCAGCAGCATCCACACCTACACTGATCCTGGGGAAAACCGACAAGGCGCAGATAAAGTTGAACTTTGAAAGCTGTCCCTCTGCCAAAAAGTAGATCACAATCACCCAATCAAGCACCAGCCCAGGAGGATGATGAAACGCACGACTTTGACATCAGGGAAATTCTTCTCGACCTCAAAGCGGGCATAGGAGGCCTAGGGTGCAAACTTGACTCACTCTCCTCTAAAGTAGACCAGCTCCAACACCGGTTGGACAAACACGCTGACAGGCTGGATACATTCGAGCAGAGAGTTTCAGACCTTGACGACGGCACAACAGCCCTGACTCCAAGAGTGTCCGCACTAGAAGCTGAGATGAAAGTAGTCAGTGCTAAGAACGAAGACTTGGAAGGTCGTTCCCGACGTAACAACATAAGGATAGTCGGAGTCAGAGAACAACAACTTGCGACTAAAATGGCGGATTATGTGGAGAAGTTATGTACAGAATTGTTCGGAACAGAAATCCTCTCCAAATTGTTCGTCATCAAAAGAGCCCACAGAGTTCCCAACACAAGACCGATCCCAGGAGCCAACCCCCGCCCAATCATAGCAAAACTGCTAAATTACAAAGATCGAGATGCAATCCTGAAGGCCGCCAGGGATAAAGGTGAACTCCAATACGATGGTGACAAAGTCCAATTCTTTCCAGACTCCTCACAGGCAGTACAGGCACAAAGGAGATTGTTCACAGTCGTAAAACGTAGGCTACAAGAAAATCAAATCCAGTACTCAATGTTCTTCCCAGCGAAAGTTTGCATCCAGCATGAAGGCAAAACCCAGTTCTTTAATACTCCAGAAGAAACCAGTGACTTCCTCGACCGCTCTGGTTGTAGACCCGCCACAAACAACAGCAGACCACAAAGGGGTGATCGGCCAAGGAGAAATCCACCGTAAAACTCATTCCAAGAGGATCGCAAAACAACAACGTACCAGAATCTAGAAATCATTGTGACCAATGCACAGACCTAACCAGTATTAGTAGTAGGGAGCTAGCCTCCTCTTGGAGGGCCACTAGTGCCCCAAGCACAGCAATGTTGTCTATCATGTTGACAAAAGACCTTTTTGTGGGCCAGTTGGGGGTTGACCACTATAGGGAGGGAAGCCGTACGGGCCAGTTTGGGGTTGCCCGTGTTCAAAACTCCCCGAGGACCCACCACTCCTCATCTCACCATTAATGCTGCTACTCCACCCAGCAAATGTACTTCCATACAACGACTGTAGCGCCAGGACAAATCTAGCCACAATATTACCGATCATTGAGAACAAAACGCGAACCAACATATGCTCTAACCCCTCCAATTCAAAGTCATAACTTGGAACATAAGAGGAGGCAACATCCCATCTAAAACCAGGAAAGTCCTGCAATATCTGAGAAGACATGCAGTGGTCGTAGCCATGCTCCAAGAAACGCATCTACTCCCAGGGAAAGATCACCTGTGGGCTAAGAGTTGGGGTTGCCATAGATACTTCTCCTCATATTCATCTTGCTCCAGAGGAGTCGCAATCCTCTTCCACAAAAGAACCAACTTCCGGCTAGTTCATACAGCAAAAGACACCGAAGGGAGAGCCATCCTAGTAAGTGGCATCTTAGCAGGCCAGAAGATAACCCTCGTCAACTCCTACGCAGCAAACGTCGACGGCCCTGACAACTTTGGTTGGGTACTAACCTATCTCTCCACTCAAGACCAAACAACCATAATTTGGGGGGGGGGGGGTGATATGAATACAGTACTGGTACCGGCAAAGGACAGATCACGAACCACACCACAGCCCTTATCCAAAGCCTGCCTTCAAATAAAAGAAATCTGCAGGGCATTCGACCTGAAAGACGCATGGAGGGCATCCAACGGGGAGCTACGAGACTACACCTTCCACTCGGCGGTACACAACACGAGCTCCAGGATCGATTATTTATTTACCTCGGAAAACGGCCCACTGGTGAACGGCCCGTGCGACATCTAGCCTAGAACTCTCTCTGACCATTCCCCAATACTTCTCAGCCTCAACCCTTCTAACCATAAGCCCCTGCTGCAGCGTTGGCGCTTCAAAACTGGCTCCATGCGAGATGAGGTATTTGCATCCAAACTGAGAGAGGAAATCTCCATGTTCCTGGAAGCCAACATAGGCTCAGTTCCCTTCGCCAGCACGGTCTGGGAAACGCTAAAGTGCTTTACAAGAGGAGTCTGCCTCGCCAAGGAAAACGGTATCCTCAAACTCATCAGGCGGGAACTAGCAACCAGCGAAGAACGTCTAAAGGACTTTGAACTTCAAAACACAAGCACTGTCGACCCAAGAATAAAAGCCGCTCTGAAAGAGGAGCTACTGAAGTTCAGCGCCACTGCAGATCACAAAATGAAATTTCTAAATGGCAACAGTCAGGTCCGACAGTATGGTGAGGGCCAAAAACATGGCGCCCTTTTGGCTAACTTAGTTAGAGCCGACAACAAACTGCCTCCGATAGAAGGTATCCGTAACAAACAGAGTGAGATAATTCACACGACGAAGGAATGGCAGAGGAATTTAGGCTCTTCTACCAAGATCTTTACAGCACTAAACGCAACAAGGACTCAAACACCCCACTGGAGTGCCTGGAAGACACAGAGTTGTACTGGGTCGAAAGTCATCTGCGTGAACCATTGAACGATATGATCACACAAGAAGAGATCATCGAGGCCATTAAGACCCTCCCTAACTCCAAGGCTCCAGGCCCGGACGGCCTAACATGAGAGTTTCATAAGGC
This sequence comes from Ambystoma mexicanum, assembly GCF_040938575.1. NCBI lineage: Eukaryota > Metazoa > Chordata > Amphibia > Caudata > Ambystomatidae > Ambystoma > Ambystoma mexicanum. The sequence goes on from NC_090922.1 coordinate 297,489,555, forward strand.
ATTTGCAGCTACCCTAGCCCCCCTCTTGGTGGCAGTATACGAAGAAGCGCTGGAAAAAGGTACCCTCCCCCAATCCTTATGTGAGGCCAACATTATCCTCTTACACAAACCCGGCAAACCACCAGAAGAATGCGCATCCTATCGACCCATCTCCCTACTCAACCTCGACAACAAAATACTAGCAAAGGTACTCACGAACAGGTTGATGCCGCTGATGCCCACCCTGGTGCTTGCAACCCAAGCAGGGTTCATACCCGGCCGCAACACGACCTTCGGAATCAGAAGACTGTTCGGCATCATCGAGGCACTGGACCCATCACAACAGGCAATCGCGGTCCTTCTAGATGCCGAAAAGGCATTCGATTCGGTGGAATGGCCATTCCTATTCGCTGTACTCACCAGGATGGGAATGGACGCCCGATTCATCAAACTCGTATCCCTACTATATACCAAGCCAATATCATAGTCGGAACAGCAAAATCGGCCCTATGAAACTGCAACGAGGTACCAGACAAGGATGCCCACTATCAGCGCTGATCTTTGCCCTGGTAATGGAGCCGTTAGCTTCCAACCTACGAGAACAAAAACAAAGGGGACTCATTATAGGGCCACACAAACTCATCATATCCCTGTATGCAGACGATGTAGCACTGTTCATACGCGACCCCGAAGACAATCTGAACCCAGTCATGAGGGAAGTCATCAAATTCGAAGCAGCCTCCGGACTAAAAATCAGTCAATCAAAATCCATCATATTCCCGCTAACCCCGACAACTAAACCATTTGCAGACGACTTTCAGCTCACATGGAAAACATCCAAAGTCCGGTACCTGGGGATACAGATGTCGCTGAGCTATCAAGGGGTTTTTCGAGACAATTATGAAGAGGTGGCCAAATCCCTACAAGAAAAAGTGATGCGTTGGAAGACCCTACCACTAACTCTCTGGGGAAGAGCCTCCCTGGTCAAGATGGTAATCCTAACAAAACTCATATACCTATTCACCAACATTCCTATATTATTGCCTCAATCCTTCTTGACCAGATTGAAAAGCATGGTCCTTGAGCTATTGTGGGCAGGCAAACCGGCCAGAGTGGCACATGCAACCCTATCACTTTCGGTAACAAGAGGAGGCCTGGCCCTACCAGATCTCGAGAAATATTTCTGGGCGGCGCAAGCTCAGTTCCTCAGTCACTGTTACGCCACACAAGCAGTCAGACCTCACGTACAGGTGGAACGGGCCCTAGCAACACCCAATCTGTTAAAGGCCATCATCTTCGGCCAGATCCTGTCCCCAACACCACCATGAACGTGGTGCTCTCGACTTACAAGATATGGAAGAAGCTTGCCCAAAAGTATGGGTACAAACGCGTTACTCGCCCCTTCTTACTGTCAAGTTCATACCGGGGGTTCCGCTGACATCTGAAAAAGTATTCCACCAATGGGCTGATAAGTTACATATAAATACCCTAGGAGATCTCTTCACCGACGACGACTTCTTAACTCCACAACAAGCAAAATTGAGAGGCGGTAATACCGCACTTGACATATTCATCTACTTCAGGACTTGGTACACCCTGCAAGCACTCCTGCCCGACTTCCCACGTCAGCCTCCAATCTGGCAACTGCTGCACAACGCAATACAAGCACAAGGCGAAGGCATGCTAGTGTCGCAAATGTACAAGTCTAATATCACCGATACCACCCCCAACAACACCCGGGCAAAAGTCAGATGGGAAAAATCTCTACGCATAACCGTTCCAGAAGGTGACTGGACCTACATCCTAAAACAAACAAAAAAAATTGCTCTCAACTCGCGCTTTAAGCTAATTCACTTCAATTTCCTTCACCAAACCTATTACACACCAGCCAAAGCAAACAAGCATCATCCTGAAGCATCTGCAAAATGCGAAAGATGTGGGTTACACTCAGCCGACTTTGCCCATCTCGCATGGGATTGCCCCAAACTAACCCCATTCTGGAACCAAGTTCTAGAGACGACAGTTGCAATTGTGGGGGAAGAGATACAACTCGCCCAGACAGCAGCCCTACTCGGAATGACAAAACTGCTATCAGCACCAATAAGGAAACTAGCAGGACTATTGCTGACACTTGCCTGTAGAAGAGTTGCCATGGCCTGGAGCCGAGGCCCCCTCCCCACGGTTGCTGCTTGGTGCAAGGACATCCTCTACTGCCAAGATGTTGAATCAGACTTTATTAAATAGCTGCCCCTTAATGCCCGTCCACCAGACATCTGGGGCCCTCTGATACTATTTCTGATGAATGAAGCAGAAGATGCCCCCTCCTCCCCAGCAGGCACTCAATAGGCTGAGGAAACGTTCCGGTAAAGACTCAGACCTACAGCCTCTATCTCCATGATACACGAGACCTGGAGCAGGCTATATGTACAAGGGAAGATACTGAACTACAGGGAGGGGAAGTGGGAGGGAGAGGAGGGAGGGCAGTGAGTGGGGTTCAGTGCAAAGTTCAAGTCCACCCTAATGTGGGTGCGAAGTTGTATCACGTTTAAAAAAGAAATAAAGGTTTTAAAAAAAAGAAAAGGGTCCGTAATACCTGGGAGCCAATTTATTTGGTTGTAGGTGACGTGGGAGGAGTTTTGAGGTTACCCAGACCTTATCGCCTATTGAATAGGAAGGCCCTGGTCTTCTTTTGGAGTCAGCATAATGTTTAACGTCTCTTCTGGCCTTTTCTAGGTGTTCTTTAGCTTCTTTGTGCACATTGATTAGTGTTTCAATCCAGGAATCAACCGCAGGAACTGGGGTAGGGTGTGGAAGAATAGACGGCAGGACTGAAGGATGAAATCCTTAGCTACAGAAAAAGGGGCTGGTTTTGATAGCTGAATGATCCGAATTGTTGTATGCGAATTCGGCCACAGGTATTAAGAGTAACCAATCATCCTGATTGATATTGTTCCAGGGTTTGGTTTACTCGATCAGTAGCTCCATTGGGCTGTGGGTGATAACCCGAAGACAAGGCACATTGGATTCCCAGTATACGACATAACTGTTTCCAGAACTGGGATATGTACTGGGGTCCTCTGTCAGAAATGTTCTTGGAAGGTAGCCCATGAAGCCGGAATATGTGTTCTAAGAAAATCCCAGTAAGTTCGGATGAGGATGGAAGCTTGTTTAAAGGCGTAAAATGAGCCATATGTGTGAACAGATTAATGGTAACCATTGTGGTTGTGTAGCCTCTGGAAGACGGTAGTTCCACCATAAAATCCGTGGCAATGATTTCCCAGGCTCTTGTTGGTATTGTTGGTTGGAGTAGGAGACCTGCTGGCCTTTTATTGTCATGCTTGTTCTGATTGCAGACTGCACAAGTCTGGACATGGATCTTGATATCGTCCTTTATCCTGGGCCATCAAAACTGTCTTTGTATTAGGTGAAGGGTGTTGTTGATGCCACGGTGTCCTGAATGGAAGGTATCATGACATAGGCTTGTGATCTTTTGTCTCAGTCCAGGAGTAGGGATAACCAACCGATTATCCTTGAACATATATCCGTCCTTTGTTTTGAGTTTCCATCGGTTGTTTCTCTTAAACTCCTTCCAAGGTTCCGAGGACTGAGTTTGGATTCGAATGTCCTCCAGGAGAGTAATTGCTTGAGCAACAAATATAGTGTTGAGAAACATCTTAGGAAAGGTCCGATCTTCAAGTGGTTCATAATCAGGACGTCTGGATAAAGCATCGGCTATGATGTTATGTGTTCCAGGGAAATGATGGATTTGAAATTTGTATTGGGCAAAAAAGAAGGCCCAGCGGGCTTGGCGACTGTTCCTACATTCTAGGGATTATAGGACTTGAAGATTCCGATGGTCTGTGCGGACTTGTACTGGGTGTTTGGATCCCAGAAGGGGATGACACCAATCAGTGAAGGCCTGACGGATGGCTAACAAATCCTTATCCAGGACGGAATAATGAGTTTCACTGGGAGTCAAGGTGTGGGAGAGATAGGCGATGGGGTGTTCTAACTTGTCTCCAATTTCCTGTTTCAGGACTGCCCCAATGGCGTAGTTGGAGGCATCAGTTTCAACAGTGAAGGGTCGGTCTGTGTTGGGTTGAGCAAGGATGGGAGCTTGTGTGAACTCCGACTTTAATCGTTGAAACGCCGAATCTTGGGCTGAGATCCACTGAAAAGGGGTGTCCTTCTTTAATAATGTAACTATAGGATGCACAATCTCAGAAAATGCTGGAATGAATTTTCTGTAGAAGTTAGCAAGCCCCAGGAAGGATTGAATTTGCTTTATAGTAGTGGGAACAGGCCAAGATAGAATGGAATCAACCTTCGAAGAGTCCATTCCTATCCCCTTTGGGCTAAGAACGAATCCGAGATAGTGAACAGTAGATACATGAAAAAGGCACTTCTCGGGTTTGGCCAGGAGTTTATGTTCACGTAGACGTTGTAAGACTGCCCTTACGTGCTTTTCATGTTTTATATGGTCCTTGGAGCAGATCAGTATGTCGTCTAGATATACAATGACGAAGAGGAACAGCATATCAGAAAATACCCGATCCATAAAATGTTGGAAGACTGCTGGGGCAAGTCCAAAGGGCATAACCAGGTATTCAAAATGGCCAGAGGGTGTGCTAAAGGCTGTTTTCTATTCGTCACCTTCCTTTATACAAATATGATGGTAGGCGCCCCTGAGGTCTAGTTTTGTGAAGATAACTGCACCTCTGACTGCTTCCAGGATGTCCGAGATGAGAAGCATTGGATAACGATCTTTGAGAGTGCACTGGTTAAGGCCACGGTAATCTAGACATGGCCTAAATTCCTTGGAATCCTTCTTGGGAACAAAAAATAGAGAAGCACCTGCCGGGGACTTGGATGGTCGAATAGTTCCATTTTCCAAATTGGTATCCAGGTATTCCCAGAGGGCCCTTTTTTCAGGTTCTGACAAAATAAACATTCTTCCAAAAGGAATTACTGCTGAAGGTTCAGTATCGATGGCACAATCTTCAGGTCTTTGGGGTGGTAGAGCTTGAACTATGGCTGTCGAGAATACATCTGTGTAAGCCTGGTAGGCCCTGGGAATCTGGATGACGTTAGAGACGGTGACTGGTATTTGCTGAGTTTCTTGGAAGTCTTCAGAAGACTTTGGTAAGGTGTTTAGGGACAAACAGTGGGACATACAATGTTCCGAACCAAGAAACAAAGAGCCTGCTGCCCAATTGATATGGGGGTTGTGCTTCTGTAACCATGGCATGCCTAGAACCATGGGATAGTGGGCAGATCTTATAATATCAAATGTAATCATCTCTTGGTGGTGGTTTATGGAAAGAAGAAGCTCCTTGATTTGGAGGGTTATGGGTCCTGAAGACAGGGGTCTTCCATCGATAGCTTCAACAGGTTGCATAGTCTCTCGTGTTTCGCATGGAATGTGATGAGTAGTGACCCAATCATGATCTATGAATATGCCCATGACGCCGCAATCCACTAACGCCAGGATGGGTAAGATTCTTTCTTGGAAGGCGATAGGAATGCCTGTAGAATCACAAGGTTATTTTGTCCAGGAGAGTTCAAGGAAGGAATTGATGTGGAGCAGACACCACTCTCCCGAAACTGTGCCCCATCTAGGATCGGAAGCTGGCGTTTCCCGAACGCTGTGGAGGAGCAATAGGGCACTCTCTCACAAGATGTTTATTGGAGGCACAATACATGCAGAGACTAGTGTGAATACGGCGCATCCTTTCTTGTGGGGTAATGGGTCTACGGAATGCCCCCAGTTGCATGGGTTCTGGATCTGAGGTCGGAGAAACTGCGGGTTCTGGACTGGAAGGATGGTCTATGGCAGCCTTTTGGAATGATGACTTAGATTTCCTTTTCTCCGCCTTTCTTTCTTGGATTCGAAAATCGATTTGCAGAGAAAGGTCCAAGAGGGCCTGGAAGGAATTTGGGCGACCTACCCTGGCTAACTCGTCCTTTATTTCTCCATTCAGGCCTCCTCGAAAGAGGGTGAAGCTAGCCTCTTGGGACCAATCAGCTTCCTTCACAAGTTGTTTGAAACGGGTTACATAGGTAAGCATATCCTGGGATCCTTGTCGAAAATCAAGTAGACGTTCTTGAGCACTGTAAACCTGCTCAGGACGATCAAGCATGGCCTTTAGGGCTTCCATGAATCCATTATAATCATCCAGGAAGGGGGTTGCCCAGGTCAAGGCGTTACCAGAGAGGTGTGATATCATAAACCCCACCTTTGCTCTAGGGGTGGAAACGTAGTAGGGTTTGAAGGTGAAATGTACCAAACATGAATCAAGGAAGGCACGAAGGGTCTTTGGAGAACCATCATATTTGTCCACTACTCCTCCCAATAACACACTTTCCTTGGTAGCAGAATCACAAGACAAGACTAGCTGCTTTAAAGCAGCGTTCTCTACCTTAAGGTTTAGTACATCTGTGGTAAGTTCCTGCATGCCTTGCATGAGGTCTTGAACTGCAGCTTCCATCTCTGTATCCGTATCGTTCTTTTGGCGTCTCAATCTGTCACAAGTCTCTCCCCTTCTCACCTGTTTTTGCTGATTGCTTGCAACCTTCTTTGGTGATTTCTTTTGCATGGTCTGGGATTTGTATAAGCCTGTGTGCGGGTCTTCGGATTCCAGCGTGATACGTTCAGATTGTCCAGGACGGAACCAGGAAGGAACAATGTCCGCGCGCGGAGGCACGGAGCGCCGTGACTCGAGAGCAGGTGAAAATCCAGGAAGTTCGGAGGAAGTTTGAGGGAAGGAAGGAAAGGAGGAGGATTCAAGGAACCGGGAAACAGGATTCAGGAATTAGCTCCGAGCGAACTCCGGCAGCACACGTCCAACTACAGCGAGTGGTAGCTTTGAGACGCGCAGAGCCGCAGGGGCGTGCCTGTTTAGTAGTGCACCGAGCGTGGAGCGCAAAGACTGGCAAGCTGCGTTCCGTATTAGGCAGCCATGTTGGAAGGATTACTGCATTCAGTCCTCTATGGGTCAGGGACCACGAAGTCCAGAACGGACGCAGGCAGCGGTTCATGACACTTTGAATAGCTTGTAGATTTTTCTTCTGTTGGGTTAATCCCTGTCTGTGATTTCATGTCCCAAGAAATGTACCCTTTTTCTGCACCACTTTACCTTCTGTAATGCAAGTTGTACTCCGGCCTTTTATAATTGACTGAGTACATATTTCACTGAAATTGCCTTTTATGTCCTCATTGTTAATCGGGTATCATCCACATAAATCACAGTTCCTCTCTCAGCTGCATCTGGAATTGCCTTATTAAGAAAGATTCCAAACTTGCTTCTGCTATTGATATAGCCAAAGGTAACTGCCTATTGTTTTCCTTGGAAGGTGAATGAGAATAGGTTTTGTATGTCCCTTGCTAATGACACTGTAAGGAACTCATGGTGGAAACAGTAAAGACAGACACAAGCCATCACGATTCAAGGGTGTTTATTTAAACAGTAAGCAGGTTGGAAAATGCCTAATCTAAACCTAAATCTAAGATAGGAGCAAGCTTCAACCATCAAATCAAAAATAAGGCAGTCCTTGTGGTGTCTTGTAAAAAAGGGCCTATACTAAGAAAAACCTATTGCCAATCCTTACAAGTAAATATAGAAAGAGTGTGGGATAAGTATTTTCAGAAAGAAGTGTTCACAAATGTTAAGTCAGGATGTGATTGCCATGTGTCTTCCTTCCCCACGTTTTGAGCAGGGGACAAAGTGGGTCTCCTGAGCACAGTGCACACTCAAGCTTTCCCAGCACGACACTTCCTCACCAGCTATCAGGTTCTTCGATGGTTAAGTCTCTTTCAACAAACGTCTCTTGCCTTCGAGGGCCTGCTGTTTTCAACAAACACACAAACAAACTGCTCTGTTCTACATATAGGTTGGGTGATGGCTTGACCGCTGGGACACTCTCTTCCGGGTGCAGACCCCTCACGTCTCGTCAGACTGCCTTTTTCGGGTTTACTATGGCTTTTCCTTGGTTCAAAAATCTTAATGGCTTTTTAAACAATTCTTCATGCTTTGCCCCTTTCTGTCGGCAACCCTTTGCCCAGTTCACTCTTGCCAACTTTTGCTAAACAGTTCTGCCGGCTTCACTCCTGTCAACATACTGTATTCCGGCCTTTAGACTTCGCCTCCTTTTATCGGCATCCCTCCTTCGGGTTCACTCTTGCCAATCTTGTTAATCATATCAATCTCATTCAGCTCTTACAGTTTGGGACTCATTTCCCTTAGCTTCATAATTCAAAGAGTTCACTGTGTACATCTCTCAGTCGTATTCACTTCTGTCTGCACACTGTTCATAGGGACTTCAAGCTTCGCCCCTTTTCGTTAGTATCCATTTGCCAGGTTCACTGTTGCCAACTAGATCATTCATTTTCCTTTATCTTGATGTGGGATTCACTTCAATTGCGTTTCAATGGCTTGTCGGTCAAAGACTTTCGACTGTATGCGATTTGGCTCGACCCCTGTATGCCTCCTTTGACCTGTCTTGGCAGCTCTCCTACGGCCTTATGGGTTTAACAGTTCAATTCAACATGGGATCAATCAAAGTTTCTTGAGTGATCACCCACGTGGTGCCTCTCCCTGCTTAAGCTGGTCTTCCCTTAACAATTCGCAGTTCTGTGAACTTTGCCACTTTGCCACTTTCATTCAACACAGTTCGGTTTGTTAATCGGTTCTCCCCTCGACTCACCGACTGTGATGAACTGTTTGGCCTTCGTGTCTGAAGTCAAGACTGGTACGACAGTAGCAAGAGTCTCCCACGGTCCTGCTTATCAGCGTAGGCACGCTCTGTGTACTGTTGACATCTGCTGCAACACACTTCAGCTATTGTTTGCAGTCTTATGATTCCTACTACAGAGGTCTCACGGGCCTGGCTTGGAAAGGGCAAGGTCGCTTCTCTCCTTGTCACCCTCTCGGGTCACGCCGTCTTTCTCCTCCTCTTGTACTGGTGTGCCTCATAAGCTCTCAAGTTGTGCAGTCTGCCTTGCTCGTAGTGTGCTCTCATGCACCACCTTTTATCCCTGTGGGCAAATGGAAGAGCCGTCAGGTGTGTGAAGTTCTGGTCAATTGCCTGACTTTGCCTGACCCTTGGGTTGGGACATGTCAGGTAAACAGTTTTATTAGTCAGTTGTCTTTTGTGGGCTAAGAAGGTGTTTGTTTCGGAAAGGGGAGGGAGTTTGGAGGGTTTTTGAAATTAGTAGGAGGGTTTGTGGGAACTGCAGTTGTTAGTCACATTCAACTGGGCGTTCGGAAAAGGACAATCCGAAGGTCGGGATTTGTTAGGTTTGTGAGGCAAACAAGAATAGATAGGATTGTGAAATGAACAGAGGGGATTGTTGGAAGGGTAGGGTTTTATCAAGGTAGACTGGGTGTTCGGGAATTAATTCTCAGAGAGACGAGAAGATGAATGATTGGGAATATCCGGGTAGAAGACAGGGTAGCAATGGTTCTGGGAGTTGTGGATTTGGAATGCAATGGGGTTTGAGCTAGTAGGGTATCTATCAGATATGGAGGGGTCGTTGGATTTGAATAACAGAGATACTTTGGGCGGAAGGGAGGTAGACATGGAACAGCCTATAAAGGCTTTAGGGACTGTGTCTCCCTTACCTTCTTCAGTATAATATCACATCTCACCTGGGGCATTTCTCTGAGCATAACCCTGGGCTCCCCTACCCAGGTGATCCTCCCTCGCTCATCCAGGGTTGGTATTTGAGAGAACCAGCCCTTCACTGGTCCCCTGAATAATGGATTCTCAACGTCTACTCAGGAGAATACCCTCAGGTTTCTCACAACACTCCACAATATCCAGCTGACAAATCCAATGTGGTAAATACATTTGATCCCTGTGTCCGTGCAAGGCCTTGGTCAATGAATGGAAGGGGCCACTGTGACGAATTGCAGGGTTCAGTCACTTCTCCCCAAGGGTGAGCCTTTTCTTGTGAGGCTAGGGAGGTGAGCCCGCTACATTATAGTCCCCTTAGGGGTGGTGGCAAGCAGGGCCTCACAGGCAGAGACTCTCCCCTCTGCAGAGGAACTCCCAAAATCCTTTACTCTTGGACCAAAAGTAATGTCACGGCTTCAGAAAGGCCCAGTAGACCAAGCCACTGTTTGATATTGTGCCATAGGATCCAATATCCAACTTGAAGAATTACCTAGTAAGACTAACGTGAAGAAGAAGACTGAGTGAGTAATACTGAGTGTGTAGAAACCAGCAATACGGTGACCAGTAGGAATGAGCGTTTGACAGAGAGTACTCAACTGGAAAAGAAAAAGGACTGTAATCCTGTGCTGGGGTGGTCCCAGCAATGTATCATAAAAATGTAACCACAAACGTGATGGGTGATAGGTTTTGAAAGAATCTGAACCACTGGCATTGCTCTGGGCAACCTTCCACACCACTGTTTTTTAGTTTGTCTGCGCCATTGCCAAAAGGGTCCAGCCATATGGAAATCAGTCAGGAATTGCGACCAATGGTGGCAGCCCTGCCCGAACTGCTAGGCCAGGTCCCCTCTGCATGGAAACACAAGCAATCCCAGACATGTTTTGGCTTTGTTGGGCCTCCTCAATGTGGTGCAGCTTGCTTCCCTATGGTGCACCGAGCATGGGACATCACGTCCTCTCACATAGTGAGACAAACTATAACCACAAAAGTGATGGGTGGAAGGTTTTGAATGAATCTGATCCACTGGCATTGCTTTGGGCAGCCTTCCACACCACCGTTTTTTAGCCCTTCTGCGCCATTGCAAAAGGTGTCCAGCCATATGCAAATCAGCAGCCCAGCCCGAACTGCTAGGCAAGGTCCCCTCTGCACGGAAACACAAGCAACCCCAGACATGCTTCAGCCTTGTTGGTCCTCTTTATTGAGGTGCAGCTTGGTTCCCTATGGCGCACTGAACAAGGGACCCACGTCTGGGCATACCCTCTCTCACATAGTGAAACAAACTATAACCACAAAAGTGATGGGTGGAAGGTTTTGAATGAATTTGAACCACTGGCATTGCTCTGGGCAACCTTCCACACCACCGTTTTTTAGCCCGTCTGCGCCATTGCAAAAGGTGTCCAGCCGTATGCAAATCAGCAGCCCAGCCCGAACTGCTAGACAAGGAACGAGGAAGCGATCTACAATCATAGACAAGAAATCCGTAAGGCGGTGGATGTTTACATGGCGGGACATTCGATAGCCGCTCCAGTGGTTGTCGGTAATCGAAATGGTCACCCCCCTCTTGTAGAGCCATTAAGTGGAGTTCTGACCCCTCAAAATCAATTGGAACTACTCACAAACCTTCAGAGCCATCCCAGGTCTGTGATGGCCATATTTTCTGATGTATTTCAGTTAGAAGACATTATCTCATCTGACATCGAATTCATCGAATTTACAAATGACACCAAATTAAATTTGGTGAGACTTTGGTTGAACTCTCGAGAAATTCAAAATGTCATTTGGTCTACCAAAGATCTTCTATATGAAATGGGTTTTGAGCTCACAGTGGAGTCGACTCCTGTAATAAATTGTACTCCGGGCTTAAAACCAGATCATCCGATAAATTCGAGGGTGACCAACAGTTTAAAAGAAAATAAAGCACAGCCAAATACCAATTAATGCTAGTGTACGTGCATGAATAGTCAACAATAACTAGACAGTGAAGAATCCAACGTAAAAATCTCGTTGTTGAGCTGGAATACAAGGGGTTTTACCCACTAGTTTAACAATGATAGTAGTCATATTGGGGAATTTGAATTTGTACTACTACAGGAGACCTGGCTAACTGCATCTCCGGTATGGGACAAGCATGATACATACTTGAATCTTGCACTCAAACATCTTTGTGGAAGACCATCCTCTGGCTTAATAATAGCCATAAAAACAGATAAAGGGATATCATCTGAATTTTGGGCTACTCAAAACAACTACATTTTGTTGGTTAAGGCCAAGAACCAAAATATCGCATATGCTTTCCTTAATATATACTGGAATCCAGTTGCATTATCAGACGATCTGTTTTTCAAGGATATGGGTGCTTTATTAGATTTGGTTGCCTATGATAATACAGTATCTCATCTCATGTTGGCAGGCGATTTGAATATCGACTGCTTTGCTGTAAACACCTCAGAGCGCACAGGAAGAGTTCACCGCTGGAATTTGTTCACCAAATCTCGTAATTTACTCGTAATTTACACATGTTGAATGGTGCGTTTTAAACTAGATATTCCTTCACAACCAACATGGGGTAATGCACATAGTGAATCGATAATTTACTATATTTATGTGAATAATACTCTTCTACCTTTTGTAATGGAATTCTGTGTCACAAATTCCAAGTTAAGTGATCATAACATGCTGTCAATGAAATGGTGGAGAAAGGATGAGAGTGTGCACTGTTTAAATGCACCACATAGAGGGTGCGTACTTGTTAATCCTGGGATGAATCCGCTCTGATGGTCAGAGGATACATTGCGGCAGTTTAATCAATATCTTGCCAATCCACTGAATCAGGGAAAAGGGGTGTTTTGCCACCCAGGGATTGTATATAGTGATACAATGCAATTATTTCAGCATTCCAAATCAAATTTAACAAGAAAACATAATTTACACATATACGAGCTGGCCGTAGAAACAATAAAATCTCTCTATCGTGCTGAGTTGAGGCAAGCTGCTCAATATCCCTCTGTCCTCAAGAACATTCTTTCAAGAAAAATGAAAGCTAATTATGTAAATTGGATGAAAAATTATGGATCACAGATGTACCAGAATGATGTTGCTAATATGTTAACTCTTCTGGCAACTAGAAACACAGCCACAATGTGGAGCAGCATAAATCAATCGACAGTTGGCTCACAAATAGCCACTCAGTCTAGCGCTGTCAATGAACAAAACTGGATACAACTCTTCAGTGATTTAGATTTTGCTCCCAAAGGTAGTGTAGGTCTAGAATCCTTACAGCTCACAAAAAAATTCCATCTCAATTATGATCGAGAAGATATATTATTCCTCAAAAGCAACTGGCCCTGAAGGTCTTTCAAATGACACCTTAAAATCTCATCCTGATCTTTGGGCATCCATATTGCACAGCATATTCACAGCCATGAACTCCACTCAAGCTTTACCTAGAACTTGGAAACGCTCAATCACCTTACCTATTTACAAAAAGGGTGATCGGCAGGTTCCAAGTAGCTATCGCCCCATTTCACTCTTAGATGTGCCAGGCAAGATTTACTGTAGACTGCTAGTAAAGGAATTAAATGCATGGATAACTAAACATGTTCTAAAAGGTCCATACCAATCAGGCTTTGTTGCTGGTGTAGGTACAGTTCCAAACATTCTATGCTTAAATATGATTAAAATGCAATCTGCTGCCCGGAATCAATCGCTTTATCTACCGTCATTGATTTCCAGGCAGCCTTTGATTCCATTGATCGTGTTTTGTTATATAACAAACTACGTGAACATGACTGTCCGCCATCGGTGCTAACCATAATCATGTTATTTCATTTAGAAACAACTATGCAAGTTCGATTGACTTTCGATGGCAGTCTGTCTTCCCCAATTATCACTCAGAGGTTTGAAACAGGGTTGTAGGCTCGCCTCATTCTTATTGAACTTTTTCATACTGGACATGGGGGCGATTTTTACTAATGTAATGGGTGATCCTCCCAAATTGGGCAGGTACAAAATCAGACACCTATTATATTCAGATGACTTGGTGCTGCTGTCCCAGACACCAGTGGGCTTGCAAAACATGTTGCAAAAACTTTATGCAAAAGAAAATAACCTAGCGATAAGCACCACCAAAACCCAAATTGTAGTATGTAACAACAGCATTAAGCGAAGAAAGAACACCTATAAATGGAGGATGCAGAATAGTGTATTGACAATGGTTGCCAATATAAATATTTAGGTGTGACTTTCTCAAATTCTAATAGTCGCGCACTATACACCGGGGAATTGAAAAGTAAATTACAGTCTTTGGTCTCTCAAACGAAAATACTTGCTTTTAAATATGGCAGGTTTTCACTCAAACACATATTGCCATTTTACCAAATGAAAGTGACACCCATCTTACTCAATGGTGTGGAAGCCATATTCCCTACAAAGCGTGACTTTTGGGACATGATAGAGTCAAATTTCTGGAAACAAGTTTTGCGCCTACCTAATTGTACTCCTTTATCCATGATACGCTACGAGCTGGGCTCCTTGTCCTTATACTCCCAGGTATTGTGGAAGATGTGTGCTTTGCTGCGGAAATGCTTATTGGGTCTAGAAATGCCCAATATTTTGAGCATAACAGGCAATTATATTTTGTCATCTACAAGCAGATTCCCTAGCAATTGGTGCAAATTCATATTCAATGCTATGGCCGATGCTTCTGTAAACTTGGAATTACTTATTAAAAACCCTGGGCGAGCGAAAGTTAAAATCTTTCAATATGATTGGATACACAACCTAACTAGTTGCGGTACCTATAAAGACTTTGACGTTTCCCTTTTTGGGAGGAAAAGATACAGAGTGATGGAGGAATATCTTATCAAATGTCCTTCACCCCACATCCGGAGACAATATATGCGATTCAGATTTAACTTATGGCACACTCGAGAAGTGTTGTACAGGAGAGAACAAATACCTCAAAATCAAAATTACTATTGCTATTGTTTAAACAAGCAACAGAAAGAAACTTTACAACATCTAGTAGTGGCGTGCCCCGCATTGATTTTAATTCCGCAAAAGGTTCTTTCACCATGTAGTTATTTGGATTATGATCAAATATGGCAAGCAATCTTTTCAAGTCCAAGATTGGCAGTAAAAGTAGCTATAGTTCATTATCTGGAAGCAACAGTGCCATAATTGGAGGTCGACCCATAAGAGTTTCAAAGGTCAGACAAATTGTCAGTATGAACTGTAATCGTATGATCATTGTAATATAACTGTTTTCTTAATTTTCAGATGTCTGATTTTAACTCTAATCTATTTTTTATTACTTTATTTGTTTTTTTCTTTTTTCAATAACTGTCAAGTGGTCAATTATTGAATTGTAAATTGATTATTGTCTTGTAATGTGATGTTTTCCATATCTCCCTTTTCCTTTCTGTTTTCTTATGTAAGATATTTGAAAAGGTGATTTTATCAACCAACAAAATAAAATAATAATAATAATAATATTTTACCGGTTGGTGTATTTGGTGCTGTGAAATTAAATGTTCATCAGCATGCATGGTGAAAGGAGAATCATGGAAATCTTGAAGCCCGCCAATAGAAAGCACATGATTATTGCTGACTCTGATTTCCAAAAGTACCTATTATGGCCTGAAATCCATCCAAGCGTATCTTAATAAATAGGTTCCACTTTAACTTTGTTTCTCAGAGCTGTGGTGGCTGCATGGTTGAATGACAATGCAAATCAAACATGTCCCCCTGTTTAATGCACCTAGGGAAGATCTGGCTCATTTATTATTTTGCCCGGTTTTCTTCAAATTGCGAAGAAACCCGATCTGTTATATTTGTTATGGGCTGACTTACCTTGTGTGGGCTGGACACTTTTATCATAAAAGGAGCCCTCATAATGGGAGATCACTCCCTGCCCATGCCCTAGACATACATGACCTGATCACCTCCCAAGACCTAGACCTGTTAACCGTAACTGAAACTTGTCTCCATCAAGCCATTGTCACTAGCACTCCCTGATGGCTACGCCATACACTGAAATGACAGAGAGGACTGCGTCGCTCTTATCTACAGAGACTCTCTTAACATCAGACCTGCTAACAGCTTAATGGAAGGAAACTGTGATCCTCACAGTCAAACTCTCAAACTCCCTGCTAGACACTGCGACCATCAACATCATCTACCGACCGCCTGGCCAGTCTGCCTCCTTTGAGGAAGACCTCATTCACACAGTAGAAATAAAACCTCAAACCTACCTCGAGGACTATAGTACTCGGGGACCTAATTGTAGGCCTTAACGACCCTTCAGATATCGCTGCCGCGGCTGTCGCTAATGCACTCTCCGACTTCGGCTTTATTCATTAGGTCTCAGCCCCAACACACAACAAGGGTAGAACCTTGGACCGGGTAGTGGATCTCAATAGCCAGATCTCGATCACCTCCAACTTACCCTGATCACCACATTGTGACATTCACCCTCCAGCCGCTGAAACAGCAGCCTTGCCCCTCCGGGCATGCTTCCTACCCTTTCGCGCAGCACCCACAAAATATCCAAAGACTTCATCTCGCCTCATCTGGCACGACTCTTACCTGAGAACCTTGACTCTGCAGACCCAAAGGCCCTAGCAGATAGTTACTTAAACACCATGACCAAGGCTATAAACCTGGTGGCCCAATTAATGCCCAGGAGAGCCAAACCAGTTGGTCACATTAACTCCTGGTTTACTCCTGAACAACAGGCCCTGCGCTTGAGCAAAAGGCAAGCAGAACCTATTTGGAGAAAAGACCCAACAGATCAGTCAAAAGCCTCCTTCAACTCGATTGCCAAAGAATATAAACAGTCCGTTATTACAGCCAAAGTGACAGCCTTTAACACAAGAATAACGAATGCTTGCGCAAACTCCCAAGACATCTTCAGAATCCTCAGTGAATTAGAAACACCGTCCACCTCCTGCCCACCACTATCACCAAAGATGAGACTTGGTGCATAAATATCCAAAATGCTATGGGATCCAAAATAACCTCCCTACAACAGAAAACAGAAAGGAACAAGCCCTTATCACCACTCCCACCCCACACCTTTCTATGAATCACCAACTCGCAACGACCTTCCACTTCAGAGAAGTGTCGGAAGTAGAAATGGCCAATATATTTAGAAAGCACACACCCTCTTGATGTAAAGGGGACATCTGCCCTGCTGACATGGTCAAAGATTGTTCGGATGCCCTAGTCTCGTTCATTACTAGATTTATCAATGCCTCCTTCTCTGCAAGCCAAGTCCCAGACAGCCTAAAAGAATTGTGGGTTCTCCCCTGTTAGGCAGAATCCTGTGCAGTTCCCTTGGGGACCACTGCAAGAAGATTAAGACTACAGGAGTAAGAAGTAAACCCAATTGGTAGCGGTCTGCACCACCCAGATTTACCTGGTAGCTGTGGCTGAGCAGTCACACTTCTCTCAAGAAGAGTAGGGCAGTACATAGAGTATACACAATAGGGCAAAAAACACAGTAGAGCAAACAAACACTGACCAGAGCTTTGTATCAAAAGTATATAATTATTTATTTAAAACACACTTTAGGAAATACACTAGCACTCTAAATCAAAAGCAAGTTAAAACACAGTCAGGTAAAGTATAAACACCTCCCTTGATAACTATTAGACAAGTCAGAGTTAAAACACCACTATTTGTTAAAACAGATGTGAGCGCGTAACTTAGATGGCACCCCAATAGTTAAGTTAAAGGGAGAGAAAAAGGCAGGGCATAAAAATAAAACAGTTCTGAACACTTTTAGAAGTTGAAAGCAAGGGAGTAAAGGCAGTATACACTGTAGAGCCAAAGTTCATAGGCCAGGCCCGCTTTAAATGGAGCAAAGCGAAATGTGCCCAAGATCACACAGTTTAAAATGCTCTAAAAGTCTTTGCAGGATGTTCAAAAGAGATTGGGGTGATTCAAGAAGTAAAGTTAGAAGGTCTGGGGCCAACCCAGTTGGAAAGCCAAGGATTTAAGGGTCACCTTTAGCAATCCGTGGAAAGGGAGGCCAGGCAGAACACAGTACCTTAAAGAGAGAGGAAGCTCCAGCGGTGGCAGTGTATGCAGTTCGTTGTTTCGACCAGGGGAAGAGAGGATCTCGTCGAGGAAGGAACTTGGAGTCGAGTCACTGCACAGGGATGAAACCAGCCGCGGAGTTCGTCGGTTAAAAGGTGCGTTCCTTTTATTCGCGGTCAAAGTGGTGAAGCTTGGCTCTCCGGCCGCCGGGGTGCTTGGCACGGGCGATTCGACCAAGAGACGTCTTTGGAAGGCAAAAGGGGCGAACTGGTTGATCCCACCAGTTCAAAGGAAGAAGACTCGTCCAGCAGAAGATCTTCTCTTGTCGTTGGGAAAGTGGTGAGTTTGTTGCAGCAGGTCTCCACCGGTGGTGTCGTCGTTGGAGATGGCTCAGCTTCTTCCCTCTTCGGATTCCTAGGTCCTGTGGTGACTTCTGAAGTTCCAGTCCCAAAAGCCCCGCTTATATGCAGAAAAACCCCCATTCAACAGCCTAGCTGTCACTCAAACATGCTAAGTGGTGATCCGGGCGGCTCACCACTGGGCCAATCAGAACAGAGTGCGACTTGAGTTGCTTAGGCAACGCAGTCCAGGGTGCCAATACCCCCACCCACACATCCTGTGGAACCCAGACAGAGTGGCACTAGTTGGAGGGCTTCTGGGGAGAAGCCCGCCAAAAAGTGGAACAAAGGGCCCGACCTTGGTTGGAGTTACAGAGACGGACACGAACGGCATTTTAGAAAAGAGTTCTGGCAAAAAGACCCAACTGTTGATTTAATATTAATTAAATAAACCGGCGGTATCTTTAACATTGCTCCAAAAAGTGGTGCGTTTAAAATCAATGGGAAAATCCCATAGGAAATATTCTAGTGGAATATTTTGTGTGGTAACCACTGCCACCAGCCAGAAACTCGACAAGGGGGGACTGGACAGTGCCCCCTTGGAAACAGACCCGGGGGCAATCGAATTAACCCCTTCCAGTACTTCCACAATATGATGGTTTGTACTGGTTCACAATTTTGGACTAGTAAAGTCAATGGTGACTTTACATGCCCTGGGAGACAGTAGTCAGTCCCAGGGTATGGAGTCTATGTTTGGGGGTCACTATGACACCCCTGTGTTACTGCACTGAGGGTGCTGTGTAACACATACACAAAACAGATGATACCCTATGGAGTTAAAAAAAACATAGCCCAAAGACATCATAGCTCTCAACTCACACGCTTTTGGTGGGTGTCACCTGCCTTGTAAAGGGCTGACTCACCCGCCAAGCCTCCTGCACTCCCATTCATTCCAATAGGCGTCTCACCCGCCAAAATCAAAATCGGGTGATTTCACCCGCCTTTGCGACACAAATGGTTGAGAGCTATGAGACATACCTCAAATCATGCCTAACAGTGGGAGGAAAAGAGTCTCACTCTTAGCAGGAGAAAAAAACAAACCCCAAAAAATCCAGCAAAGCTGCTGGGGGACTCACTAGGTTTGGGAAATTAGCCTTACAAGAGAATTCTCCCTAACATCCCCCTACCTTGACCCGGCAGTATCTAATAATTGCTGCCCCATCACAACGGTCCCATTGCTGGGGGAGAGGTGGACCTTTTTGCACCCCCCTCGCCATCCCTACAGTGAGAAGACCACATGTGAGCAAAGGAGGGAAATGCCCCACCCCCATGACAATCATCCACATCTACTGATATTAGGAAACAAATAACCAAGCCTTTGTCATGGCCTAGCAACTCCATTTTTGTGTTACACCAGGCGCCATCTTTTACTAGGCCCGAGAATGACCTCTCAGTAATCACGGCTCTCCCTTGCCCAGCGCCTTGCACAGACAGCCTAAGCCACCGCCACTTCCTGCCAGCTCCACACAAGCCTTGTTCTCACAGAAGTCCAGCCATTCATTGTTGCAACGTTTAGTATCACTTTGTGTCAGATGAGCTCATTGCTCCGTGTGAGACGAGAACAGGCCACAGCTCATCTGCCCATCCATCTCCACTAACCTGCCCATGCTCCCTCGACCCCAACCCCGTCAGGCCACGGTCTACCGGTTCCTTGCCCCCCTGCTCTTTGATGTAGATACACCTCTGGGCCCTCGCATTGACCAGTCGAGGACACCCACCATAGACTTAAACCCTTGCACCAATATATCCTCCCTAAAACTAACACATGTCCATTTGTATCATGAGGCATCAGGTAGGACAAAACCCACAGGGGAGACACCTGGGAATGGGGCCCTATGTTTTACTGATCCTTGAGTGCAGGGGTTGGAATGCCAATATATCTGCCAATGGTTTCTGAAAGTACACCTTTCATGCAATGATTTGTATATTCGCCATTAGTCTTATGCAATCAGTTCCTGTTCTTTAGCTTAGATAGATAGCATTGTAGCGCCTCTCTGCCCTGACCTTCACTGCGACGACGAGCCCAGCTGACCACTTGCACTGTGACTGACGAAGAAACACCAAACAATGGATGCCCGTATGGAGCTGGGATTAGTATACGTACCTAGCCAATCGATTCTGTTAGTTTGTTACCTATATGTGATGTCACTCATGACACTTGGTGCCTTTTTAATGTGCTGCCTGTGTATTGTTTGGCAGAGCGCTCTTGGGCAGCAGAGTTCTTTGCCTGTAATTTATATCTTATATATATTTGCTTTGCTTGAAATTCATCTCCTGGTTTCATTCCCTCACGGGGTGTGTCCATTATTTGTCTTTGGATATTACGTGCCTGTTGGGTGTGAGCCTTCATTTGGTGACCTCTCTTGCATGATATTCCTCGAGACACCCTGTAATTGCGGCGAGATCAGGGCTTCCCTGAAAGGGCCACCCCCACCTACGACTGACCAGTCCCCAAACAAAACAGGTACGCAGAAGAGAAGGTTCTTGTGGGTTCCGGCTTTGCAAATACCCTGCTGCCCGCGTGAGGCGGGTGCGGTCACTGGGGGGAGGCGCAGGCTTTGTGGATAGACTGCGAACAGAGGCTCTTGTAAGAACATGGACACGTGAATATTAATTGCAAGGCAAAACAAACGAGGGCAAGTGTCAGGATTTTTGGAGCAAAATGATTGAGGGCAACACGCCTGATATGGGGATGAATGAGTAGGATGAGTGTATGAAACTAAGCGCTTTTTCTTTTTCATGGCCATTTTTTTTTTGTATAACGAAGGACCCGTGTGAAAAATAGAGGACAAACGGGAACTTACCTCTGAAAGGGGGTAGAAGGCGGCGCCGCGGTGTCCGGTTATTTGGTCGAAAATAAATGGTCGAATGACCATTTGATCGAATCAAAATGGTCGAAAAAAAAAGTTCGAATTTATTTATTTTTTAATTTATTTATTTAGTTTTGGTTGCTTAAAAAATATTTTTTAATAAAGAAAAAGAGGGGTTGCGGGGGGAACGCCCCATAAAATAGAAAATATAAAAAATTCAACCTTTTGTTTTCTACCATTTTACATCGATCAAATGGTCATTCGACCATTTGGATTTCGACCAAATGACTGGTAACCCGGCGCCGCAGTGCACTGTCCCTACCAGTGCAGATAATAAGTGAAAAAAAGGATAAAAGTAGGAGCCTCATATAATTATTGTGCTCGGTAATAAGTAGTGGTTATTAGTTTAATTTAATGTATTGTATTTTTGTGTTTTGATTTGTGGAGGTAGGCACACCGGGGGCATAGGTGATGTGAGTGTTGAATGGGGGTGAGGAAGGGGTTATGCTCTAAACAGGGGTTGGGGCTCAGGGTATAAGAGTATAAGGGATTATATTAAGATTTGTTTCTTGTTCCGTGTTGTTGGCCTCTTTGTTAGTTTGTTTTGGTGAAATGTCCAATGGTTCATGTTATATGTGTCTGTCCTGAAAATCTTTAAGTACAGTTTTGAAGTGAAGAACTCTAGGCTGTTGTTGTTTATACCAGAGATTAAGATTTGTAAGTTGACAGTGGGAAAGGGAAAATGAAAGAAAGTGTTTTTGAAGAGTGGGGATAGATACCCCACTATTACACATTTGCAAGCACCTCCCTTTGTACGGTGACAGAATAGAAAAGTACCATGGTCAGTGGGTAACAGAAACAAAGGAGGAGGGATCACCTCATGCCTGACCAGAAGAATGATCTTTTGATAAGGGGATATTAAACCATGTAGCAACCTACTTAATGGCAAAATACAAGGGAAAGCAGCTCCAGAACAGACGAGAGGTGTTAGATTTGTGGAGGATGTTCGAGGAGACACCTGCCATGCACAAAAGGGGAAAAGAAGAGGGGCTGATCGCAGAAGTGAAGGAAAGTGAGGAGAAAGTACGAAAAGGGAACGAAGAACCCAAGAAAATATACCCGTTGCTCACAAGACCCACAGAGGGATATTGAGACCCAGCCTATGTACCAGGGGAGGCACAACAATGACACCTGGCACGGCCCCTCCACCTCCTTATGTCCTGATACAGTGGCTTCAGTAAGGGACGAAGAATGTTGGATCGACTTTGACTAATCTTATGAGGGGGCTTTAAGGGGAATACAGCAAGTGCAATGGACCTTTCCACGGGTAATAGACGAAGAAGAGGGATTGGAACATAAGCTTCAGAACAGAATAGGGAGAATAGCATTAGCAAAAAAGAAGGGAACAAAGGTAACTCGTGGAAAAATAAGATCAAAATTACAAATGCCCCTTATTCATAAGTGCCCTGGGCACTGATGGATAAAAACAACCTCAAATCCCTCCCCCGCTCATTGCGGGCGCGGGAAAATGGATCTACACGTTTGAAAAGAATACCGCAGGAGTGCCTCTGGCCATAGGGGATATCATAAGCCTTTTAGTATCATCAGTAGGAGACCAAGCAGACTCGGTGTGGGTGAAAGCAGGGTTTCCGGGTGTCACCAGAGGAAATTACACTCATGACGGGGCATCATTTGATAATGTTCATGCACACAAGTTTGGGATGCCCTTTGAAGAAACTTCCCAGATACCTCCGATTTACACCGTACATTGCAATGCACTATTACCAGGCTGAGATTCTGGTCATGCATCTGCGGAAGCTGCTGAACCCCCGACAATCCACCGAAAATGTAGCACTCAGAGCTCTGGACAAATTACTGCTCAGTTTGCCACACTTCAAGGGGAAAGGGGGAAAGGGACAAATTAACAAACTCCAGGCTGGTAGCTATCGACTAGTTGGTTCATCACCTGTAGTTGAAACATAAGCATATAAAAACACCTCAATTTCTCATTGAGTCACTGACCTTAAAATACTATATCCTTTACTAAAAAGTTGTAAAGACCATACCTGGTACTTCTCTTCAAAATGCCCAGAGAAGCGATTTAGTAGAATAGACTTCCTTACTATTTTCCATGAAACTCAATGATCATTCTGCCTTCTTTGTTAGGTCCTTGAATTCATTAGAAGTCTTTTCCTGTAACTTCTTATTCTTCTACTTAGTTAAACAAAGTCTTTAAGTTTTCTATGAAGTAAAGGAAGTTCCAATGAAAACCAATTTTGTAGTTTCTTCTTTTTTTAATGTAAAGATAGTCTTTAAAGCATGAAGAGCTTGAAACTTGCAATGAAAAATTCACGTGGCGAAATTCACGCACAAGTGCTAAAATCCAAGTCACGAAAAAACACGCACACGCGCTATTAATACAAGACGCGGAAAACACGCACACGCGCTAAAGTCCCACGTAGAAAAAACACGCACACACGCTTTTGTTTCACGTAGCAATATTCTCGCACACGCGCCGTAGAATCCACATAGCAAAATTCTCGCGCACACGCGGTTAGTTCACGTAGAAATGTTCTCACACACGCGCTTTAGAATCCACATAGCAATATACTCGCGCACGCGCAGTTAATTCACGTAGCAATGTTCTCACCCACGCGCAGTAGAATCTACGTAGCAAAATACTCGCGCACACGCGGTTAGTTCACGTAGCAAAGTTCTTGCACACGTGCAGTAGAATCCACATTGCAATATACTTGCACACGCGCAGTTAATTCACGTAGCAATGTTCTCGCACGCGCGCAGTAGAATCCACATAACAATATTCTCGCGCACATGCGGTTAGTTCCACGTTGCTCAAAGTTCACGCTCGCGCTAACACACACACGCGCTGAAGCTTATTAACGACTCGAACACGCGCTAGCTTTGAAAAAACACACAGATTATGAAAACATGCCCTCGCGCTTCAGTTTATGCGTTCGTAAGAAGATCGTGTTCGCGCTCTTGAACCTTTAAACACAATTTAACCTTTTTACAACAAATAGTAGAAAGCGAGTTCAGAACTAAAGTAATCTTCCACTTTGAAATAATTTAAAGGCACTTATCTCTTGAAAGAGTCTTGAAATAGTTCTTCTCTCAGGAAAATGGAATTTTCACAATCCTGTCCTGTGTCCCAAACAACTCCAAACTCAATTCCTGTTATTTTCCCAAAGAAGCCGCTCGACCGCTTGAAACTTGAAGCCCCTGATCAAGTTAAGCAGGAGCAGCTTAGCACACGTCCTCTGAGCTGGGCTACAACGATGAAAGGCAGTTTAGAATGTTCACTGTCCTCTCCATAAACAATCACCAGCCAATCAGAACTTAGGCTGAGAACTTCCATCTTGGCTTGGGGCATTTTCCATAGTCTGCAATTAAGGTTAAGGCCAAATTGTCTGTTTCAAAATAAAAACGCATCATAACTCACCCAAACCCTTCCATACTATATATATATCACACCTGACCCAATGTATGTGAAAATATGTCAATGTATGTAATGTCAATGTAAACAACACCTGACCAATGTATGTTTGTAACACCTAACCCAGAATATATAAGGATATGTCAACCTGACAACTATGGGCGATGAGGAAGATGCTGCGCAGTTCATTCTTCGGGTATAGGAGATGTGGCGCGCAGAGATGGGCACGGCGTGGGACCAATCCACCTCCCTATTTTACTATATCATTAAAAGAGGCCTCCGGATTCCAAGATAGCCGTGATTGGGTGAGGACGTCGCCCCCGGGCTCCCAAACTGCTTGCTCCAGCTACACCGCCCGTTAAGGAGATAGCCCTCCCCGGCTCCCCGAGCAGCTTGAGCAGGCCACAGAGCAGCGTCCGGTCCTTGAGGGAGGACCCCCCACTTGGAGCAGAGCTCCCAGAGCCCCGGCGGCGTGAAGGGGTGGAGGACTTGGCTGCGGACAGTCGCGGCCTTGGCTGGATGATCGGAGGCAGGGCCCAGGTGAAGTCCCGTGTAAGCCGCGCCTGAAGGACTGGTGCGCCGGCACCAAAGACAACACATCAGCGAGCCCCGAATCGTGAAGCGACATAGGTGGTGACCCCGGCGGCACATCGAGGGGGAGCGCGGTTGCCCCATGTCCCCACATGTGAGGAGGCGCTCCGGAGAGTTTGGGCTGGCGCCTGAGGCCGGAGGAGGTACGCAGCGCGACCCGGTGGGGGCCGGGGTGCATCTAGCTGCACAAGACTTTCCCCCGCTTTCCGGGGTTGCGCCCCCTAGTGAGGGGGTGTCCCTTGTTTCTCAGTCCCGGGGGGGCAGTGGCCCCAGCCCCCGCAGTGAAGTGGGACCGGGGTGGCACCTGGAGGGCTCGCAGAGCCTGGGTAGTAACAGTTGCCCTGGAGGTAGGAGACTCATTGGCCTGTGTGGCCCCTTACCTCCGTGGTGTCCCCTGGGGCCCACCTGCATAGGAAGGGGGTGGTGTTGAGTGCCGGTCTCGTGGGGGGCGGACGCATCCCTTGGGGGCCAAAAGGGGTGGACCCGTCTCACAGACAACATTAAGTAGCAGGTGTGCCTCAGTGAATAGCGGGCCCCCACGCAAGCCTCCAAGCCACCATTGCGGCAGAAGGCTGGTGCTTGCGTTGGACCCACTAGATTCGAGGAGGAGACTGGTCGCCTCAGCGCCCTACGTCCTGCCTGGCGGATTTTGTGCCCGCACGTGCAAAAATGTCCAGAAACAAGGGGAGAGAGACCCCAGCTCAAAGGAAAGGTTCATGGAAATAGTTAGAAGGCCCCCTTGCAAAATTTTGGCCAAAAGACTTGGCGACCCCAGGGTTCCAAGAGGGGGCCCAAACCATGGAGGACAAGGAAGCACCGGTCCTTCAGGACGATCTGGATAGGCCGGTGTCCCAGGGGATGCTGTCACAATTTATGGGCGAACTTGTGGAGAAGATCACAGCAGCAGGGCAAAAACAGATGGACAAGCTGTGGGAGGATCTGGCAGAGGGCCTAAGGGAAATCAAAAGAGACATTCATAAAGTGGAAGAGAGAGTGGACATTAATGAGCGGGCCATCCAAGAGTTGACCGAGGAGGCAAGGAAAGCTGATCTCCTGCTTGAGACGCTGGCTGCGGCCACACAAAATCTGGAGCTGCGGGCGGAATACCTGGAAAACAGGTCAAGAAGGGCAAACATCAGAGTCAAATCCTTGCCCGAGGACATACCAGACCTGGAGCTGCCCCAAATATTAAAGCAGATATTTGCGGACCTGCGAAGTTTAGAAGCAGACCCTGACATGCAATTAGATAGGGTCCACAGAGTGGGCCCGCTAAGGCCGGAGCCGGGCTTGAGGCCGCGAGATGAGCTGGTGGCCTTCCACAATTACGCAATGAAGGAGAGGGTACTGGAAAAGGCGAGAAGGGCCACAAGCATTACCTACAATGGCAGATAAATGTTTCTATACTAGGACCTGGCACAAATAACGATAATCAAGGGGAGGCGAATGAACCCAGTTCTGTCCTTCCTTCGTTTGCAGCAAATCCGCTATAGATGGGCCTACCCGTTTGGTCTGACCTTTCTCTGGCAAGGCACTCGCCACAAGATCACAACCTGCGACCGGGGACTGGCCTTGCTGGGCCTGGAGGATCAGGTATCTCCCCCTACGGCTGGGGCGGAAGCTCAACTGGTCGGACGCAAACTATGGGAATGGTCTATGATAAAGCCCAGGCGCGCGAGAAGGGGTGATCGGCCCCCTGTTTCCAGAAAATCTAACAACGCGGCCGAGGAGTGTCATCGGGGAGCGGGTGGCCCCCCCCAACGAATCGTGAGGAAAGGAAGTCTGGAGACTGGTTCAAACGCTAGCACAGGGAGGGTGCTAGCCAATGTTGAACTGTATTTGTTTGTGGGCGGTCTACAAGAGGTTCATTAGAGGTTGTGTTGTCGACAGGGAGGGGGGGAGGGGTGAGCCCTCGGAATGGGATTGGGTTATCCTGCGTGGGGTGTTTCTGGGTTAGTTATTGAGTACAGCTCTCATATGGCTATTACGAGGGGGGCTTGGTGCCAGCCGGACCCGCTCGGAAAGGGGGGACTGGGAGAGTTGGGGAGGATGGGGGGAGGGGAGGGAAGATCCAAGGTCCAGGTGTTGGGGCCCCATCCTGGGGTCTGCAGACGGAGAGTGCTGTCATGCATGCTGGACATATTACCTCTGTACCTGGAAAACCATCTTGACGCAAACGGGTTATGCTCATAGAACTGCTAGACCGTTCTATTCTAAATGGAGGTTGTTTGATGTACTGCTGGGAAAACAACGTTTGCATTATTCACGTCGTTGAATTCACGTGATTCAGGGTAGTCAAGTGTGTTACTGCAGTACGTTCATAAGCAGCGTGGAGATGTTGCTCGCTGCTTCTGATTGAACCAATATGGCGTTTGGTAGCTGAACCCTTGATCTGCATCCTTGCATTTCGTCAGTTACTTCCTTGGCTTTCTTCGGCGTGTTTCTTCCACACGCAAACTCCTGGAGCTGCTTTCTAGAAGTTACAGCAGTTTTTATTCACGTGAAATTTCTACACGTGATCTTCAGCAGTCGTCCATTAGAAGACCATCGGGCGGCTTTCCTTCACACGCGAGTTTTGGCAGCACTGTCTGCATGCACTTCAGTCGCGTGTATCCTCACGCACGGGTTCCTGATATCTTCACATGCTGCTTTCCTGACTGCGTGTAAATTTGTCGCGTGTAAATTCCCACGCGGACGCTGGAACTCTCCAAGCGTAGCTGTCCTGGCTGCGTGTACTTTGTTCGCGGGTAAAACCCCACGCGGACGCTGTAACTCTCCAAGCGCGGCTGTCCTGGCTGCGTGTACTTTGTTCGCGGGTAAAACCCCACACGGACTCTGGAACTCTCCAAGCGCGGCTGTCCTGGCTGCGTGTACTTTGTTTGCGGGTAAAACCCCACGCAGATTCTGGAACTCTTCAGGTACGGCTGTCTGGCTGCGTGCACCTCTGTTTGTGTGTAAAGTCACACGCGGTCTACTCTACTCTTTACACGCTGTGGTCCTGGTTGCATGTACTTTTGTTGCATGTAAATCAGCACGCTTTCTACTGTACTTGCAAGCGCGGCTGTTCAGGCTGCATGAACTTTTGTTGCGTGTAAATCTGCACGTGGTTTTTTGAACTCTTTGAAACGTGTAACTCCACACGCATCCCTGGCACCTGTTGTTAATAATCCCAAGTGATTCACCAAAGATTTTAATAATCTCACTTTGACAGACCGAATAATCCAATATGGAAGAATCAAATGCTACGGTGAAAGCTCCCCTGTAACTGCCCTGTCCTCTCAGACCCGGAATGGAGGTAATCAGGGGAAAGGACAGGACCGCCAGGGAAACCCTTGAGAGGGATGAAAACCCTGGTTGAGTCCGGGAATCTTGTGGATCAGGGTGGATGCAGAGCTGAGATGTCCTCGATTCGTGGCAGTGGATGGCGGACGGGAAGGCTTCTTCTGGATGCACAAAAGAATATGAGAAGAGAATTTCAGAGAAGGATGGAATCAGAATAGTATACTGAGATGTGGAAGAGAAGTTCTCTCACCAACGACGACAGTAGTCGGGAGTTGGATGACCGGTCTTGGGACTCGGGAGTAAGGCGGATGGAAGACTGGAGCTCTATAATAAACAAACGGGTAAGTACCAAAGTCGGAAGGAGGGAAAGATCCTGAGATGGAAAGCACTTACTCCTAGCGGGTGCCAAAGATATGACAAAGCCGGGGATAGTGCTCTTCACTGGGCTACGGAGAGAAGGGCTTGGCGGGCAGATCTGAACGCTTGAGGAAATAGATTCGAAGGGGAAGGCTGGTGACGAAATCTGGGAAATATGAAAGAACAGAATCAGTATAGCTGAGAAGATTGAAGATATAGTAAGGTAGTAGAAAGCCTAGTAGCAAACTCAGGGAGCGTCAGTAGCAACAGAAGCGACGCGAAGAGCTGACGGCTTCAGTTCCGGATAAAGGATCACATGAGCCGTCGTTGGCATTTTGGGGAAGCGTGAAAAGACTAGACCGCTGCACTCTGCTCAGAGATCACATTGAGCATTCATCTTGGAACTGCCAAGCATACCGCACAAGCGGTTACGAGCCCACAGAGACCATCTACCACAATGTGTAACACCTGTGATGAGATAACAGGTGGACACATTTCATTTCTGTTCTACGTGGGAAAGGAAGTATTATCAACAAATGTTTATGTGAAGGTGATTGTGCACAGTACTTTGGACGCTATCCTGTGGTGCACCAACCCGGTATCTAGCGTGAGCCTCGTGCCGTTCGGGATAAGTCTCCCTTACTAACCTTCCCTCCTTTGTCGTTGTTTCAATTCCTGGATTTCTTCTGAGACTTGTTGGTGGAAATTCCAGTTCTAAGCCTACAGGTTAGTGTTGTAATTAGTGCTATTGCTGTGCTATCAGTGAGAGTTTAGTTGGAACAACTTCTCATGATGCTTTATTTATCCTAGGCTGACTTCCTATAATGCTCCCACGCCCTTTCCAGTGATCCCTCTCTTTGCCTGATTTACTAGTCAGAGAGTTGGATCATTTGGAAGGTCTAATTTGACTTCACTACTATCAAGCCGTGTGAATTCAAGGATCCGGAAGAGCCCTACCAATTGTACCCTTTTTGATTACCGTATCCTTTTCATAAGATACCTTGGTGATTTATGACAGAATCAGAAGCCATGGAGGGTACGGATCCTTTAACGGTCTTGACTCAGTTAATCACGGATTTGAGAAATAAAATGATTACGGCACAGGACACATTGCGTCATCGCATGGATGTTATGCATGACGCTATTCATGCCGCTTCTCAGGAAGCACAGGCTCCAGCAGCCACTGCATCTGGATCCGGGACACCGGCACCACAACAAGAAACCCTTAAAGTGGTTATGCCAACGCAGTTTCCTTTGGCTCCCCCGGAAAGGTTCACAGGTGATCCTAAAACCTATAGAACCTTTGTCAACCAGTTATGACTTCATTTCCTGTGCCGGCCTAACTCGTTTCCCGATTTAACTACAAAGGCAGCATTCATGCTTTCCCATTTGGGGGGCACAGCTGCTGCTTGGGCTAATCCTTTATTGGAGTCAAACAGTCCCTTGCTGTAGGATTGTGACGATCTTCTGGCTGCCATGAGTAAGGTCTTCGACCTGCGCTATGCCACTCAAGCCACAGATCTGGAGTTGCTAAGTTTACAACAAGGTAATCAAACCCTGTTGGCTTACATAGCCAGATTCAATCAGCAGCCGAGACCCAATGGCCTGAAGACAAGAAAACGGATGTTTTCTACAAGGGTCTTTCAGAAGAACTAAAAGACGCTTTGTCTACGGTTCCTGCGGTCCCTACAGGGTTCACAGAATTGCTCGATCTGATTCTACAAATTGATGCTTGACGAAACGCTCGAAAAGGAGAGAGAAAACCTTTCTTGCAAGCACCTGCTCGTCCGGAGGTACCGGCAGCCACCTTGAATGACCCTGAACCAATGCAGATTGGTGCCGTGAGAGGCCGGTTATCTAATACAGAGAGAGAGAACCGAAGAAAAAACAATCTATGCATGTATTGCGGTTCTTCTGATCATTTACTGGCCGCATGTCCCAAGAAACCAGTTAAGCGTTCGGGAAACGCCAAAACTCGACATTAGCAGGAGTCCCTGTGTCGAGTCTTACATCGGACTCCCATACCATTCCGGCGTACGCATTTATAGCTGAGGAGGTGACGTTACGTTTTGCTGACCAAGAACTGGTTTCCAGGGATATGGTTGATTCTGGAGCCACAAATAATTACATTGACCAAGAACAAACCTGAAACTGTGAACACTGTGGGTGGGTCAGTTTTGACTTCGGGTATGGTAACCCAGGAGGCTGTACCTATTCAAGTGAATTTATCAAATGGTCATTCAGAGGAAATGATTTTTGATGTCATTGCGGCTCCTCAATACAAACTATTGCTTGGTCTTGCCTGGCTGACTCTTCATAATCCAACCATTGCCTGGGTTACGGGATTGATACAATATCGTTCTGTTTATTGCAACGAACATTGCTTTTCCAGTCATGGGGTGTCAACCAAATCAAATATTTTGGCCTCTATGGAGGGAGGTTCCTCTATCAGTGTTGTACATCAGAGCGTTACACATATACCATGCGAGTATACGGAATATGCAGATGTTTTTGACAAAGGCCAAGCAGAACAGCTGCCTCCACATAGATAGTATGACTGTCCAATTGAATTAATTCCTGAGTCCAAAATCCCTACTGGTCGTGTCTACTCTTTAACTCCCAAAGAAGATGTTGTCCTGAAAGAATACATCGATAAAGCTCTTGATATGGGGTTCATACGACCATCCCAATTGCCTACTGCCTCACCATTATTCTTTGTTCCGAAAAAGAGGGAGATTAAAGGCCTTGTATAGATTAAAGGGCTCTTAATGACATCACCATAAAGAACCAGTACCCATTACCATTGATAAATGTTTTGTTAGATCAACTAGGTACTTCCATGTATTTTTCTAAATTAGACTTACGAGGAGCATACAATCTGGTTTGCATTTGTGAGTGCGATGAGTGGAATACCGCTTTTAAGACGAGGTATGGTCTTTATGAATGTCTTGTTATGCCTTTTGGCCTTTGTAATGCTCCCGCCACGTTTCAGTTCTTCATGAACGATATCTTCAGAGACATGATGTATCAATTCGTGGTGTTCTATTTGGATGACATATTGATATATTCATTGTATTTCCCAGAACATGTTAAACATGTGTCTGCTGTCCTACAAATGCTCAGAGAGAACAAACTCTTTGTTAAAGCCGAGAAATGTGTCTTTCATACACAAGAAGTGGAATTCCTGGGTTATGACATTACCAATCATGGTGTCCGAATGAGCCGTTCCAAAGTGAAGGCCATATTGAATTGGCCCATTCCACATAATGTCAAGTCTCTACAGTCATTCCTAGGTTTTGGGAATTTTTATCGCCGATTTATTTGTTCCTTCTCCAAAACAGTGGCCCCATCGACAGCTTTAACCAGTTCAAAAGTACCATTCTGTTGGAACCAGAACGCCCAAGCATCTTTTGAGATGTTAAAGGAAGCATTTACCACTGCACCTGTACTACAACATCCTGATCCTGATTGTCAGTTTATCGTAGAGGCGGATGCTTCCAGTGTCGCTACAGGAGCTGTGTTTTCGCAAGTTTGTGCAGAAACCAAGGAGGAGCATCCAGTCGCTTTCTTTTCTCGTAAGCTAACCCCATACGAACAGAACTATACCGTTACTGAGCGGGAATTGCTTGCGATCAAGGATGCTTTCCGAGAATGGCAACATCATCTTCTGGGGGCCAAACATCAGGTGTTGGTGTATTCCGATCATTGGAATCTTCAGGCATTCAAAACTATGAAATGTCTTACGGCTCGACAGGCCAGATGGCATGTGTTTTTTGCTCGATATGATTTCCAAATCACATATCGTCCTGCCAGACAACATGTCAAATCGGATGCTTTATCCCGCATCGGTAAGGAGGTGAAGGAAGAACCTCTGGTTCAAAATACGTTGTTGGCAGACCACGTGATATGTAGTTGTTCTGCACAGTCTTCCCAAAAACATGAATTACAGGAATGGGTTGAACAAAATCCACGATTGGTTCAGGAATTTAATCTAGACATACACAACGGTTTGCCTTTCACACAAGGGGTGCTTTATCTACCAACAGATATTACTCGGAACAAGGCTCTCAGTTGGGGACACGACTCCATTGTGGCAGTCCATCCTGGACAAAAGAAAACCCTAGAACTGCTCAAGAGATGGTGTTGGTGGCTTTCCATTACACAAGATTATGTTTCTACATGTTCTGTATGCATCCAATGCAAGAACACACCTGGCAAACCAGTGGGTTTACTACAATCTTTACCTGTTCCTCACAAACCATGGTATATGATATCGATGGATTGTGTGGTAGAACTCCCAAGAAATACTAGTTACAATACCATATGGGTTGTGGTGGACTACTTTACGAAATTGGCTCTTTTTGTTCCCTGTATTGGGTTACAAACAGCTGCTGTCCTGGCGGACTTATTCATCCGACATGTATTCCGTTTTTTTGGTCTGCCTTCAGTGATAATTACCGACAGGGGTTCACAATTTGCGTCCCGTTTTTGGAGAGCACTAACCTCTGCATTGCTTATTGATGAGAGGATGTCTAGTGCTTGTCACCCCCCAAACGGAAGGACAGACTGAGAGGGTGAATAGCACTTTGGAACAATACCTGCGGTGTTTGTGTCTTCAGTTCCAATCAGACTGGGTCACTGTCCTGCCGGCAGCAGAATTTGCCTACAATAATTCCTACCATAGTGCCATAGGTACTTCTCCTTTCTATGCTCTGTATGGGCAACATCCCAAATCCATTCCTTTGGATTCTGGTTTGTCTATGGATACTCCTGCAGAAGTTCATAATATCAGAGATCTAAAGAATTTACAGACAAAGGTGAAGCAGCAATTAGAGCAGGCTAAAAAATGGGATAAGATCTATGCTGATGCTCGTAGAGTACCTGCACCAGTCTACAAAACAGGAATGAAAGTATGGCTGTCTACTAAGAAATTGAGGATACCTGGTAAAAAGAAACTGTTGCCTAAGTACATTGGGCCATATGAGGTGCTCAACGTGATTAATCCGGCTGCTGTCTGTCTGGCATTGCCACAACAATGACGAGTGCATCCAGTATTTCACGCGTCACTCATCAAGCCATGCTCTGATGCTACTAGATTGCCTATACGGCCTGTTGCTGTTTCTGTGAAAGGTTCAGATGAATTTGAGGTACAAGGAATACTGGATATGAGACTGCGTTCTGGTAGGCCTTATTATCTGGTGGACTTGAAAGGATATGGTCCAGAAGATAGGTCCTGGGAACCTCTTTCCAATATCCATGCTCCCGCTTTATTAAGAAAATTCCACTTGAAAAGGGGAGAGGCTGCTCCTTTGGGGGGTGGCACTGTCATGCATGCTGGGCATATTACCTCTGGACCTGAAAAACCATCTTCAAGCAGAACGGGTTATGCTCATAGAACTGCTAGACCGTTCTATTCTAAATGGAGGTTGTATGATGTACTGCCGGGAAAACGATGTTTGCATTATTCACATTGTTAAATTCACGTGATTCAGGGTAGTCACGTGTGTTACTGCAGTACGTTCATAAGCAGCGTGGAGATGTTGCTCGCTGCTTCTGATTGAACCAATATGGCGTTTGGTAGCTGAACCCTTGATCTGCGTCCTCGCATCTCGTCAGTTACTTCCTTGGCTTTATTTGGCGTGTTTCTTCCACATGCAAACTCCTGGAGCTGCTTTCTAGAAGTTACAGCAGTTTTTGTTCACCTGAAATTTCTACACACGATCTTCGGCAGTCGTCCATTAGAAGACAATCGGATGGCTTTCCTTCACATGCAATTTTTGGCAGTACTGACTGCGTGCACTTCAGTCGTGTGTATCCTCACACGCGGGTTCCTGATATCTTCGCATGCTGCTTTCCTGACTGCGTGTACTTTGTTCGCGGGTAAAACCCCACGCCGACGCTGGAACTCTCCAAGCACGGCTGTCCTGGCTGCGTGTACTTTGTTTGCGGGTAAAACCCCACGGGGACTCTGGAACTCTCCAAGGGCGGCTGTCCTGGCTGCGTGTACTTTGTTCGCGGGTAAAACCCCACACGGATTCTGGAACTCTTCAGGTACGGCTGTCTGGCTGCATGCACTTACTTCTGTTTGCATTTAAAATCACACGCGGTCTACTCTACTCTTTACACGCTGTGGTCCTGGTTGTGTGTACTTTTATTGCGTGTAAATCAGCACGCTTTCTACTGTACTTGCAAGCGCGGCTGTTCAGGCTGTGTGGACTTTTGTCAAGTGTAAATCTGCACGCGTTTTTTTGAACTCTTTGAAACGTGTAACCCCACACGCATCCCTGGCACCTGTGATGAGACAATAGGTGGACTCATTTCATTTCTGTTCTACGTGGGAAAGGAAGTATTATCAACAATTGTTTATTTGAAGGTGATTTGAAGGTCAGAGAGTTGTATCATTTGAAAGGTCTAATTTGACTTCACTACTATCAAGCCATGTGAATTCAAGGATCCGGAAGAGCCCTACCAATTGTATCCTTTTTGATTACCGTATCCTTTTCATAAGATACCTTGGTGATTTATGACAAGTGCTCAGCATAGAGCTGATGTGTGGGGTATTGATGCCAGATGGTCACGGTGGCTCAAAAGTTATTCTCATAATCTCCTCTTCTGGCTAGTATGGAGGCGTTGAAGTTCCTTTCAATAAATGTGAACGGGCTCAATTCCCAGGTTAAGAGGAAGAAGGTGGAGAGGTTTCTTAGGAGGGAACAGCCCCATGTCGTGTCTCTGCAGGAGAGCCATGTGCAGTCAAGTGACTCTCACAGGATTAGGTTCCGGGGATATTCACGATTGCTTCAGGCCACTCAAGCAAGCAAAAAGGGGGAGTCTTGGTCACCCTGAAAGATGGGCTGGACCTGACGTCAAGGACATGCAGAGGGATAACCACGGTAGGTACTTAGCGGTGATTCTCGAGTGGAAGGAGGAGGCTTTCACAGTGGCAACCCTCTACACTCCTAATCAGGCACAGGACTCATTTATTCAGAACATTCTCACTCGCTTAGCGAGATTTGCTAAGGCTAACATCCTGTTAATGGGGGGATTTTAATATTGCCTGGGACCCTACGAAGGATAGGAGTGCTGTCTCTTGGGGAGCACATTGTGGGACGTCCGGGGACCTTGTGAAGAAGATGCAAGACCTAGCCTTGGTTGATGCTTTGAGGCAACTTTATGGCAATGTAGAGGGATATACCTTCTATTTGCACGTTCATAGGTCACACTCCCGTATAGATTACGTCTGGCTTTCCAAACATCTAGTTGGCAGAGCAGTAGCTTTGGAGATAGGGGCAATATCCCTAGCAGACCACGCTCCTCTTACACTGACATTAAATAGGCCAAAGGGACCCTCAGGGATCTGGAAGTGGAGGTACTCGGCCCCGTTGTTCAAAGATCCAATCTTGGTGAGGGAGGTAGAGGGTGAAGTGGCAGAATATATCCAACATAATGATTGTAATGACACGCCCCCTCGTATCTGGTGGGATGCCCTCAACGCCACAATTAGAGGGAGGATCATAGCAATCAAGGCGAGAAGAGAACAGGAGTTGAGACGGGAGGAACAACTTTTAGAAACCAGACTCAAAGAAGTTATGGCCCGTATGGGCGGCAAACTGTCAGCGGCTAATAAAAGGGAATATAGGGCAGTGAGAGGGCAGCTGAACCTTCTGCAAACTAGGGCCGCTGAGCGGAATCTCCTTAGACTGCGTCAAAGGTACTATATTAAAGGTAATAAGTTGGACCGCCTACTGGCCAGAAAACTAAGAAAGGAGGCAGGCGACAAGACTATTCTAAAAATAAAAGGTGAGGGAGGGGTACTCTACACTAAGAATCCCGATATAGAGGCGGAATTTTGTAAATTCTACTCGGACCTCTATAGGTCGGGAGCGTCCACTCCCGAAGAATAGGAGGCCTATCGACAGGGAGCTGTCTGTCGACAGATCTCGCTGGAAGAAAGGGAGGCGTTGGAAGCGGCGATAACTGTCGACGAAGTTAGAAGAGTGTTAGGAAGAAACCTGTGCAGTTCCCTTAGGGACCACTGCAAAAGGCTTAAGACCACAGGTGTTGGCAGTAAACCCAATTGGTAGCAGTCTGTACCACCCAGATTTACCTGGTAGCTGTGGCTGAGCAGCCAGACTTATCTCAAGAAGAGTTAGACAGTATATAGAGTATACAAGATAGGTACCAAAATACAGTAGCACAAGCAAACACTGACCAGAGCTTTGGTATCAAAGTATAGAATTATTTATTTAAAGACACACTTAGAAACACTCCAGCACTATTATTGTAAGCAAGTTCAAAACACAGTCACTATTAATATATATACATCCCTTATTTCTTATTAGACAAGTCTTAGTTAACACCACTTATTTTCAGACAGAGGTGAGCGCTTAACTAAAGATGGCACTCCAATAAGTTAGCAAAAAAAGGGAGGGAAAGGGCAGAAATTAGGAAAGCACACAACACAATACTTTAGAAGCACTCAGCAAGGCAGGAAAGTCAAAGTCTACTTGTGAGCAAAAAGTTCAGAGGCCCGGCTCCCTCTTAGAGAGAGTAGAACACCAATGCGCCCAAGATCACACAGTGTAAAAGGCTTGAAAGGTCTTGCTGAAAGTTTAAAAAGGAATCAGTTCAGCTCATAAAAGTTCAGTTAGCCAGCCTAGGGCCAACACAAGTGGTAAGTTGAGGATTTACGAGACACCCCACACAGACCGTTGCGAGGGAGCCCAGGCGGACACAGTACCTTGAAAGTGGGGAGAATCCTCCAGCGGGGGCAGTTGTTCCTGGCAGTGAGTGCAAGTCACGGCGTCGTCCAGAGGAAGAGAAGATCTCGACGTGGAGGAAAGCTGAAGGTCGTTGCACTGCCAGGAAAGAAACCAGCCGTGGAGTTCTCCGGTTAAAAGGTACTACCCCTTTATTCGCGGTAGTAGTAAAACATGGTATCCCGGTTGCTGGGGTGCTTGGTACAGGCAAAGAGGCCACGAGATGATCCGGGGAGGCGAAAAGGCGGGCAAACTGGTTATCCCCACCAGTCAAAGGAAGAAGTCTCTTCGGGATGAAGATCTCCTCTGTCGTTGGAAGAAGTGGTGAGTCGGTTCAGCAGGGCTCCACCGGTGGTGTCGTCGTTGCAAGTCGGCTCAGCTTCTCCCTCTTCGGATTCTTTGGTCCTGTGGCGACGTCTGAAGTCCCAGTCCCCAAAGCCCTGCTTTTATGCAGAAAACCCCCATTCACCAGTCCTAGCTGTCAATCAAACATGCTAAGTGGTGAGCCGAGCGGCTCATCACTGGGCCAATCACACAAGAGTGCGACTTGAGTTGCCGAGGCAACTCAGTCCAGGGTGCCTAATTCCCCCTCCCACACATCCTGTATACCCAGACAGAGTGGCTTCTGTGGAGAAGCCTGCCAAAAAGTGGAACAAAGGGCTCGACTTGGGTTGGAGTTACAGAGGCGAACACAAACGCCATTTTAAAACCGAGTCCTGGTGAAAAGACCCAACCGGGGAATAAATATTAAATAAATAACCCAGTGGTATCTTTAACATTGCACCAAAAAGTGGTGCGTTTAAAATGAATGGGAAAATCCCATAGTAAATATTCTTAAGGAATATTTCGTGTGGTAACCACTGCCACCAGCCAGAAACTCGACGAGGGGGGACTGCACAGTGCCCCCTCGAAAACAGACCCAGGGGTAATCTAATTTACCCCTTCCAGTACTTCCACAATACGATGGTTTGTACTGGTTCTGTTCACAAATCTGGACTAATAAAGCCAATGGTGACTTTACATGCCCTGGGAGACAGTAGTCAGTCCCAGGGTATGGAGTCTATGTTTGGGGGTCACTATGACACCCCTGTGTTACTGCACTGAGGGTGCTGTGTAACACACTTACCAAAAACCACATGCAACCCGATGGAGTAAAAGACCCCATAGCCCATAAAACACATTACAAAGTCAAAGGATATCTCAAATCATGTCTAAGAGTGGGAGAAAAAGAGTCTCACTCTTAGCAGGAGAAAAAAATAAACCCCAAAAATCCAGCAAAGCTGCTGGGGGATGCACTAGGTTTGGGAAATTAGCCTTAACAAAGAATTCTCCCTAATAAAGGGTAATCAATAACCTACCGACCAGCAAAGCCCCAGGCCCAGATGGGTTTGTATCGGAATTTTACAAGATTCATAAAGAAGTCTTCATTCTCATTATTACTAAAACTTTCAACCATGTAGGCTCCACAGGGGTGCTCCCCAAATGAATGAACGAAGCAAAAGTCATCCTGATCCACAAGAAGGGTAAAGACCCTACTGAGTGTGGAGCATACCGTCCAATATCTTTAATCAGCATGGATGCCAAAATCTATACCAAAGTACTAGCCAATCGCCTCGAGGCAATTCTCCCCAAATTAATACACCACGACCAGTCGGGTTTTATTAAGGGAAGGCAAACATCCGATAATGTCAGAAGATTGGCCCACCTGGTCGAGAAGACACAAAAAAGGAACCTCTCAGCCCTCCTACTCGCGATCGGCGCTGAGAAGGCTTTTGATCGAGTAGAGTGGGGGTTCTTGTTTGCCACCATGGTCAGAACGGGGTTTGATCCGGTATTTATCACTCGAATTAGGGCAAATTATCGAAACCCAACCATCCGGCTAGTAATAAATGGCCAAATCTCGGCCACTGTCAAGGTAGAAAGGGGCACAAAATAGGACTGTCCAATGTCACCTCTCCTTTATGCCCTTTACCTTGAACCCTTCCTGGGGACAATTAGAGCTGCTGTTGATATTGAGGGTGTCCCGTTTGCAGGTGAAGTCCACAAGTTAGCGGCCTTCGCCGATGATATTATTTTCTCACTAATCCACCCGATCACCTCCTTGCGGGCGGTGGCCAGGGAATAAGGCAGGTTTGCTCAAGTTGCAGGGCTAAAAATTAACTCTCACAAATCAGAAGTGCTCCCTCTCTCTCTGTCTCCTAGTATGGAGCTAGACCTTAAGAAGGCACACGTCTATAGATGGATGGAACTTTCGTTAAAGTACCTGGGAATTCACCTGACCAAGACCCTAGGGGATCTATAAAAGGCAAATTATCCTGCACTCCCTACAGAAGGTGCGGTCAAAATTGGTGGACTGGGGACCCCTGGAGATTTTGTGGCTGGGAAGAATTAACACCTTAAAAATGACATTACTATATCATTTTTTTCGGCCCTCCCCGTCCGTGTCCCTGTGACCTTCTTCAGGGCCATCCAGAGAATAACCAGCCATTTCATTTGGAATCTTAAACACCCGAGGGTGGCGGCCTCCCTCATGAAGGCTCTGCCGGAGCGGGGTGGTGTGGGGGAGCCAGACTTTAGGGTATACTACCTGGCAGCACAGCTCCGTGTTCTAAGAGATTGGCAAAGAAACGATAGAGGGAAAGTGTGGAGACCAATGGATAGGGCGGTGGTGAGGGGGAATCTAGAGGGCGTCCTGTGGCTGCCGAAGTCTGATAGACCTCCCCAAATGTACTGCAGTGATATAACTTCAACTACGGGTGAAGCTTGGAATTATGCAGTTCAAAGGGTGCACTTTACTTCGTTCCCATCCCCGTACACCCCATACATGGAAACCCTCAATTTACTCCAGCAATTACCAACTTGTGGGCTTTTGATCCTTGGTTCCAGGGGGGCTGCCGGATGGTGAGAGACATGTGGGCGGGCCCTGTGCTTAAACAATTCGACCAATGTAAGATAGGCCTTAGAAGAGAATTCTCCCTAACAGTAGCCACCCCCGAGATAGTGCCAGGTACATTTCTCTCTCTCGATCTACAAGGAGTACAGGTGTTGGCAAAGCGCATTGTAGCAATTGGCGTGAACACACATGGGTATGAGTGGCACACGGTGTTGTGTATTGACCCAAGCATACCATTGCGAAAATTGACAGATGAGGAGTTGTTCACCGACAACGACACTGATGGGGAGATTATACTGGAAATGTGCATGCCTTGTGATATAATGATACAGAACAGACGAGTGACGAACCCCCTCATGGCCGTTTTCAGTGCACCACCATCTTTCTGTGACACGGACTTACAAGTACCGTCATATTTGTGGACCACGAACCCCGATGATGTGGGATTATTAAGAGAAGTGACCCCAGTAAAAATAAAACTCAAACCAGGTGCTGTACTGCCTAGAGGGAGACAGTATCCCTTGTCTAGGGAGGCAGAGGAAGGAATTAAGGAGACCATACAGGCACTACTGCAACAGGGCATCATTGTTCCCTCCAATTCTCCATGTAATACCGCAGTGTACCCCATCAAGAAAGCGAAAGGGGAGTTGTGGCGTATAATCCAGGAACTCTGCCCCTTAATAATATTGTCCAAAAGGAGTTCCCTCTAATCCCAAACCCAGCATCCATTTTGTGCAGCATCCCAAAACAGGCCACGCACTTTACCGTGGTGGACCTGAAAAAGACGCTTTTCTCGGTGCCCCTCGACCCAGAATCACAATATCTCACGGCCTTCACACTATGGGGGAGGAGATATGAACACTGACGATTGCCCCAAGGGTACTGCGAGAGCCCAAGCATTTTTAACAGAATATTGCACAAAGAACTTTTGATGTCGAAAGCACCATCATTCAGTACGTTGATGACCTCCTAGAATGCAGTGAAGGGGAAGAAACGTGCAGGAAAAATTCTGTTAACCTGCTCAAATTGCTGGCCCAGGATGGGTACAAGGTGGATAAAAACAAATTACAGTATTGTCTGACTGAGGTCCTTGTAACGCTCACCTGTAAATCTGCGGGAACGCCAGAAGAACTCCCTGGAACTTCAGTAAATCACAATCCCTGTAGAAAGGATGACAAGATAACAACCCTCCTTAATAATGTTCCTACCCTAACCTGAGAAAACTCTCCAGTACTGAAAATAGAATGATAACCAACATCAGGAAAACTCACCTAAGGTGCTTTTTTAGTGAGCCCTCCATCCTGCATTCATACAGGGGCGCATGTCCTGAAGAAAACGGTGTAGTCTAAATGTCAATAGTATTCTTATATAAAGAAATAACTGGTGACAAGGGGAAAATAATGCCTATTTAGTCATAGTCAAATATGAGTGTAGCACTGTCCTATAGGAAACTAAACAACTATCAGCAAAGTGTAATGCAAAATGATATGGAACCCCTTCTAGCAAAACGAATGTTGAACTAGCTACAACAGCTACACAACTTGGCACATATTGGGCAGTGTGACAATAACCTGGCTCAGCAAATGAGTTTTCAAACATTGGCACACGAAACAACT
Organism: Ambystoma mexicanum; assembly: GCF_040938575.1. Lineage (NCBI taxonomy): Eukaryota > Metazoa > Chordata > Amphibia > Caudata > Ambystomatidae > Ambystoma > Ambystoma mexicanum. The sequence goes on from NC_090922.1 coordinate 297,531,403, forward strand.
ACGTATAGTATAAACCAAAAATGCGAAAATGCACAGTGACTAATCCGTTACTAAAACACTCGCAACAGAGAACAACTAGGCACTGGTACTTGCGTACGAAACTCTGACAGGAAAAACTTCGGACTGGAACTGAGGACGCGGTAACTAGGGGACATCAAATAAAAGGGAAACTACTGACTGAGAGCAGTGAAGGAGGCTATGGGACAGGACGAGGAAATTCTGACTGGAAATATGAAGGGCGGGGAAACTCTGACTGGAATTCTTCGGAGACCGCGGAGAGCGTCCGTACTGCAAGGCAGTCAGCAACGCGAAGCGCGAGTCTCCTCAGAAATTGAGTACTTATAACAGAGGTCGCAAAAGACTAGACCTACAGATTAGTTCCTGGTTACACCACTAGGCGGCCATTTTGGAATCCCAATTTTCCATGACTTACTATATGGATCAGAATGGGAACAATACCTATCTCAAATGACAGAGCAATAATAACCTACAGAAACATGGGTTAAATCAGGGAACTCGTTGGAAAATCATGACAGTACCCCCCCCTCAAAGATTTTCTTCCCGGCTTGGTTGGGTGGTTATGATGAAATCTTTTTACCAATCTTGGGGCATGAATGTTATCCAAAGGTTCCCAAGATCTCTCAAGGGGACCATAACCCTTCCAATCTACCAGGTAAAATAATTTTTTATGCATTATCTTGGAGTCCAAAATCTCCCTGACTTCAAATTCTGGTTGGTCGTCTTCAACCTCCACTGGGGGTGGGACTGGTGGCAAACGTGTCTCTGCTTCTACCGGTTTCAATAGAGAGACATGAAAAACTGGATGTATTCTCATTTTCTTCGGGAGTGTCAACCTCATAGCCACTGGATTAATAACAGCCTCAATGACAAATGGTCCTAAATATCTGGGAAGAAACTTCTTAGAACCCTTTAAGGCCAGATTTCTGGAAGACAACCAGACAGAGTCACCAACTTGGAAACTGGGAGGAGTACTTCTATGTCGATCAGCAAACTTCTTTTGGGATTCCTTAGCCGTCACTAAGTTAGTTTGGGCCTCCCTGGTTGCGGTTACAATCTTGTCGTGAAGGTTCCTAACTGCCGGCATTTCTAGTGGATCTGGAGGGTCAAATGCAGATGTTCGAGGATGTCGACCATGCAAGGTATAGAACGGTGTGAGACCAGTAGAAGAGTGGATAGAATTGTTGTAAGCGTATTCTGCCACCCACAAAATGTCTAACCAGGAATCATTAGTTTGATGAAGCATGCAGCGTAAGTACTGTTCCAGGGTCTGGTTAGTGTGCTCCGTTTGGCCATCCGTTTGTGGGTGGTGACTAGTGGATAGTCTAACATCAATCTGGGCCAGGTCACAACACTTTCTCCAGAATCTGGAGACAAATTGACTCCCCCGGTCAGAAACGACTATGGAAGGAAACCCGTGTAGTTTGACAATATTTTCTAAAAAACTCCTTGCCAGGCCTGCAGCGGTGGGAATCCCTTGTAGGGACACAAAATGAGCCATCTTCGAAAATAAATCTACCACCACCAGGATGGTATTGTAACCTTCACATGACGGCAGATCCGTGATAAAGTCCATAGATATGGTATGCCATGGATTGGGTGGAACATTTAAAGGTTGCAGAAGACCGGCTGGTTTCTTCTTTGAATTCTTGTTTTGTGCACAAATTCCGCAAGTCTGAATGAAATGAGTCACATCCTTACGCCAAGTTGGCCACCAGTAGTAGTACCTCTTAATCTTCTCCAAGGTCTTGGTCACTCCGGGATGACGCTCAATGAGGGAGCCATGGTAGTTGGAAATTACTTGTTTTATCATTGTCTCTGTAGGGAGATACATTCGATCTTGATAGTAAGGTAATTCATCTTGGACCCTGAATGGATTTCCTCGATTAACCCATGTTAGCAGCTCCTCCCGAGTAACGATTTCTTTAACTTCTTTCTTCAGGTTCTCGAAATATGGTTCTTCATTGTGCAATAAACCCAGGACTCTTTCTCCGGCGATGACGTTCATGGGAGCAGATGAGACAAACGCTTCCTCTCCATTGCCAATTCGAGATAACGCATCAGCCTTGCCATTCCGTACTCCAGGTCTAAACGTGATGATGAAATCATATTCTGCGAAGAACAAGGCCCATCGCAGTTGGCGAGCAGATTGGGCCTTAACGGAACGTAAATACTGGAGGTTTCTATGATCAGTGAGGATGGTAATCGTGTGCAGAGCTCCCAAGAGATAATGTCTCCACTCCTTCAGGGCACTCTTGATGGCTAACAACTCCTTGTCAGTAATGGTGTAATTGCGTTCAGCTGGAGAGAGTTTCTTCGACCAGAATGCCACTGGGTGCAAGACCTGGGTTTCTGGATTGCGCTGCGACAGGACGGCACCCATAGCTACATTTGAGGCATCAGTTTCCACGATAAATGGTAAGTCAGCTTGAGGATGTTTCAGTACTGGAGCCTCAGTAAATTTGGTCTTTAATTTCTGGAAGGCTTCCTCAGCCTCCTTGGTCCATTCAAATCTTTTATTTTTTCTAAGCAAGGACGTAATGGGGTGTACCAATTGGGAAAAGTTATCCACAAAGCGACGATAGAAATTAGCAAAACCCAAAAAACTTTGGACTCCTTTCACAGACGTTGGAGCCGGCCAGGTGAGTATAGCCTCCACCTTTCGCATGTCCATCTTGACACCTTGAGAGGATAGTACAAAACCCAGAAATTCGACTTCGGAAACATGGAAAGAACATTTTTCTAGCTTCACAAAAAGAGAATTTTCTTGTAGTTTTTGAAGCACAGCTGTAACATCTTTCACATGTTCGTGGTGGTTTCTGGAGAAAATCAGGATATCGTCAATATAGACCACTGCACATACATCCAGCAGATCCCTTAAGACATCGTTCATGAAACATTGAAATGCTGCCGGAGCATTGCACCATCCGAAGGGCATCACTTGGTACTCAAACAGGCCATATTTGGTGCGAAAAGCAGTCTTCCATTCATCACCCTCTTTTATTCGAATGAGATGGTATGCACCTCGAAGATCTAATTTTGTAAAGATCTGGGCGCCCTTGATTTGATCTAACAAATTTGAAATGAGGGGAATAGGGTACCGATTCTTGACTGTAATCTGGTTTAAGGCACGATAATCAATACAAGTCCTGAGATCTCCTTCCTTTTTCGGTACAAAAAAAAGAGGAGAGGCAGCAGGGGACTTAGAAGGCCTAATGAACCCATTCGCTAAATACTGGTCTAGATACTTCTTCAGATGGGCATCCTCCTTCTCTGTTAATGAATATATTCGATTACAAGGAAGTTGACCTCCTGGAAGTAAGTCAATCTGACAATCGTAGGGACGATGAGGAGGCAATACCTCAGCCAATTTCTCTTCAAAAACTTCTTGAAATTTCCTATAATCCGACGGTAAACTTCCAATCAATCCAAGCGTTGAGTCAGTAGATACTCTCTCGATAACGAATTTCTTTAGCTTACCAACCATAGAACATTCACATTCAGCAGCAAACGTGAGGGATCTGGAGCGCCAATCTATCGTGGGATTGTGCTTCTCGAGCCAAGGCATACCTAGAATGATTTGAAATTGTGGAGCACTTATAAGATCGAATGTTATCCTCTCTTTATGACTTTCCTGGCAAAGCATGATAAGGTCCCTCGTACATTGTGTGACTGGCCCAGAAGCTAAAGGAGTACCATCTACTGTAGATACATTGTCTGCTTCGGAATTGTCCACAAGAAAGAGATCTAACTTGCATGCCAGTTTAGAATCCATGTAGTTCCCTATGGCACCACAATCTATGTAGGCTTGTAAAGCATGCATCTTAGTGGGCTGTTCTGGACTAAATAAGATAATTGGAAAGACAAAGTGAGAGGTCATTACTCCCTGTTTCATGCTCGACAAGCTGACCTCTATACTTGCCGGGCACTGGAGTTTTCCGAAATCTGATTCGCTCTTTCCTGGTTGATGCCTCCAATAGGTTTTCTTGGAGGTTTCACAGGGCAATCTTTTAGGAAATGTCCAGGCTTGCCACAGTAAAGGCACAATTGCTGTTTACGCCTCTTGTCCCTCTCAGCCTGCGAAATGGGCCCCCTAACGACTCCTAACTGCATCGGTTCTGGGTGAGTATCCGGGCCAGCTCTTACTGGGTTTTCTTTTGGGCGCACAAAATAAGTCCGACTTTCGGAACGAGAACGATCCACTCTTCTATCTTGCAATCGCTGGTCTAACTGGATAGTAAGGTCAATAAAGTCGGCAATACCATCTGGCGGATTGACTACTTGAGCCAATGCATCCTTTAATTCACTTTGCAATCCTCTGTGAAACAAGGTTGTTCTTTTTTCATTGGGCCAATTGGATTCTGCTACTAGTCTATTGAAGGTTGCCACATAAGCCAACAGTTCTTGGTTTCCCTGTCGGAGAGAGAGCAGCTCATTATCTAGGGCTTGACCCTGGGTATGTCGTGCAAATAATTTTTCCATTTCTTTCTGGAACTCTGATAGATTCCTCAAGATTGGATCGTCTCTACTGACTAGGGGAATTGACCAATCCGCAGTATAGCCACCCAGGTAAGATAAAATAAAGGCCACCTTGGCCTGATCAGTGGGAAATACTCCTGGACGACAGAGAAAATGTAACCTACACTGATTCATAAACACAGCAAATTTCTTAGAATCCCCCAGAAAACGCTCAGGAGGAGCTAAGGGAATGCTTCCAGGAACAATTACTTGGACGGGAGCCTGGGGTGTAGCGGGAACAGGTGCTGATGGATTAGCTGCGGGTAAGGGAACTTGACCAGTCTGTGTTTGTAAAAGTTGGCGTGCCAATTCGTCTGTACGGTCCCTATTAACCACTAACTCCCTACGCAATGCACACGTTTCAGAACGTGCGGCATGAACCTCCGCCCTCAATTCCCCCAAATAACTGAGCCAGCTGATCCACCTCAGGAGTCTCCATGGCGCTCAGGCAGATATTTTCAAAATGGCGGCTTCGCGTTCTGTAACGCTCACCTGTAAATCTGCGGGAACGCCAGAAGAACTCCCTGGAACTTCAGTAAATCACAATCCCTGTAGAAAGGATGACAAGATAACAACCCTCCTTAATAATGTTCCTACCCTAACCTGAGAAAACTCTCCAGTACTGAAAATAGAATGATAACCAACATCAGGAAAACTCACCTAAGGTGCTTTTTTAGTGAGCCCTCCATCCTGCATTCATACAGGGGTGCATGTCCTGAAGAAAACGGTGTAGTCTAAATGTCAATAGTATTCTTTTATAAAGAAATAACTGGTGACAAGGGGAAGATAATGCCTATTTAGTCATAGTCAAATATGAGTGTAGCACTGTCCTATCGGAAACTAAACAACTATCAGCAAAGTGTAATGCGAAATGATATGAAACCCCTTCTAGCAAAAAGAATGTTGAACTAGCTACAACAGCTACACAACTTGGCACATATTGGGCAGTGTGACAATAACCTGGCTCAGCAAATGAGTTTTCAAACATTGGCACACGAAACAACTACGTATAGTATAAACCAAAAATGCGAAAATGCACAGTGACTAATCTGTTACTAAAACACTTGCAACAGAGAACAACTAGGCACTGGTACTTGCGTACGAAACTCTGACAGGAAAAACTTCGGACTGGAACTGAGGACGCGGTAACTAGGGGACATCAAATAAAAAGGAAACTACTGACTGAGAGCAGTGAAGGAGGCTATGGGACAGGACGAGGAAATTCTGACTGGAAATATGAAGGGCGGGGAAACTCTGACTGGAATTCTTCGGAGACCGCGGAGAGCGTCCGTACTGCAAGGCAGTCAGCAACGCGAAGCGCGAGTCTCCTCAGAAATTGAGTACTTATAACAGAGGTCGCAAAAGACTAGACCTACAGATTAGTTCCTGGTTACACCACTAGGCGGCCATTTTGGAATCCCAATTTTCCATGACTTACTATATGGATCAGAATGGGAACAATACCTTATCTCAAATGACAGAGCAATAATAACCTACAGAAACATGGGTTAAATCAGGGAACTCGTTGGGAAATCATGACAGTCCTGTACTTGGGCCAACTGATTTCGAAAGATGGCAAGAGAATAATACCTGACAGAGCAGCAACAGTGCGTGCCTCAGCTAGACCACATACTGTTAAGGACATGCAAATGTTTCTCGGCATCTGCAATTACTGCAGGGCATGGATATTAGACTATGCCGCCTCCATACGACCCTTATTGCAAGGGCCAAAAGAAACACAGAAAGACAAGACACCGATCACATGGACACCAGAAATGCGCACTGCCTTCACAACACTTAAGTAACTAATAAGTACAGCCCCAGTCCTAACCTCACCTGATTATGAATGGGAATTTTTCCTGTTCTTACATTCACACTAATGACTGGAGTGTAACACAGAAAACATCCTTGGGTCATAAGCTACTGCCTTATTACAGTGGCACACTCGATTCAGTAATGCAGGGATACTTCGCTTGTGAACAGGCCCTTGCAGCCATCGCCTTTGCAATAGAAAAGAGCTCAACAATTGTGATGGGGTGCTCCGTTACATTGTACGTTGAACAATCCCTGTTTGCCATACTTGAATGGTCGAAGTCCACGCTCACCACACAAAGAGCATCAGTATATGAGGTAATAATCTCAAATCCAAATGTTCACGTAATACGTTGCAAAACAGTGAACCCTGCAACGTTCCTCATAGAGCCATGAACGGTAAAAGATATGCAAGATCATGACTGTGTCACTTATGAGGGAGAAGGTGACGACATTCCTAAAGCTAATGAAAATGCACGGGAAGAGGGTGAAGTGTTCTTTGTAGATGGGTCAGCATCCATCTGCCCAGAAACTCGCGAAAACATGAGGCGGCAGTAGTGAAGTTGGAAGAGGGGGGGGAGTACTAGATTTTGGTACAAAAACGCTTACCAATGCATTATTCTACCCAGGCAGCAGAATTAGTGGCACTTATTGAGGCGCTGCATGCAGCAAAAGGATGTGCTGTAACAATTTATTCTGACTCAGCATATATCACCACAACTGTACATACTGGGTTGTCACGATGGAGAAGAAGCTGGTTTAGAAGGGCTGATGGTTTCCCGGTACAGCATGCAGAGCTACTAAATGAATTAATTGAAGCACTTGCCGAGCTATCAGTAGTGGCCCTGGTAAAATGACAAGCCCATACCAACAATAATGACGAAATCTCACTGGGAAATGCAGCGGGGATGCTGCGGCAAAACAGGCAGCCTACTTCCTAAAACCAATAAACGCAGAGTGCATGTTAAAGGGTAATCAAGAAGAGTCCAAGGGGGAAGGATATAATGCACTACCTATAGCACAGATCAGTGAGCTTCAAAAGAGTGCACCACCCCAAGAACCGAGTGTAAAGGACCGGAGGTAGGGTCTGTACTTCTGCTCTCTATATGGTAGAGGAGAGGCACAGAGGACCCCAGCCAAGATTCTCTATCATGGTAGCAATGGATGAGCAATCAAGGCTTAGCGTCTCAGGAGGTGATGCAGGCTGTTTCTTAAGTACAGTGTAGTCCCCAAGCACCCACAAAGGAATGCCCGCACACTGTATTAGTTAAAACACAGTCTTTATATAATTAATATTCAAGGTTATGTACAATATCACGATAACTCACTTTGTACTCGGTTATCTATAATGGCAAATATAAAGTTCTACTTGGTACCACAATTACTATTAGATCTCTTTAAAGTGCATCAACTTTACGGTTAAATGTCACACAAATCAGTTTTTAAGGGAAACCAACAATAGGTATAAGAGGAAAGCAGTTGGTTAGAACAATTGGCAGAATACTGGACCTGTTATCAAGACACAGTTCTGGGTGGAGATCCCCCCAGCTGGGTAACCTGTAGAATAAAGATATATCACAAGCCCAGTCCATATATTGTTCACCAGAATCTTTCCAAAAGTTCAGCAACCCCAAAGTACCTGGCGTTGTAGCGTTCCTTTTCGGGAAATCGACGGCCCTTCTTGAGTGCCCTCCCTTTAAGGCAGGAGTCATGGGTTGTCGAACGTCCAGCGGTGAAGTGGCAACTTCTTTGCTAGTGGTGCTTGTCGACGGGGAAGCGTAAACATCCTGCAAGGAAGAGGCGTGCGGGGCACCTTGATGTTGATAGTTCTGGACCGCAAAGAGTTTGAAGAACTGTGGCCCAGCAAGGGCGTTGAGTCATTGGCGTCTCTGTGGTCTTTGGGTAGTGGGAAACCCACTGGCGAATGCTCCTCGGTGTGTCAACGGCCTGGCCTTCTCCGGCGGGATAAGGCCGGCGGCGGTGCGGACGAGCGCGTCCGTGAATCGAAAGTTCTTAGGCAACAGGAGCATGGCGGCTCCGGTCGGCGACGGTGGCGGACAACAGTCTGGGCGCTTCTCTTCGGGATTCCGCGGCAGTACCCTTCTCCGGTCGGCAGCCTGTCGTAGATCTGTCTACCAGGGAGCTTTGGCAAAGATCAGCTGGTGCACGATGGTCCCTTGTAGCTTGGGAAGAGGGCGCCTTACCAGGTCCTCTCTGGGTCAGTCCTTGGAGACACAGCAGCTTTCAGATCGGCGAAGTAGACCAGCAGCAAGACTTCTCTTCTAGCAGGGCTTCAAGGTTAAGCTTCAGGTTTACTCCAGTTCCTCTTCGTAGTGGACTTCAGCTTCTGAACATTAATTGTAGCAGTGAAGGCCCCCAGATATACTAGTTGATCTCCCATTCATTCTGCTGGGTCACACTCAAGCAAACAATTGGTCAGAAGGGCATTCATGCAGGCAGGCAGCCAATCAGGTGCATAGTGCATTCAGGCCATTCATTTCGCTCCAGACACTCACTACAAGTTACATGTATTGGGACAAGTACCCAGCCATTCAACACTCCCCACTGCATTCATACCAATTTCGGGCAGGGCGGTCTCAGTCATTGTGTCAAATCCCAGAAACTAGACATCCACAACAAGAAGTGCATATTCGTCACACACTCCATTCACCCAGGTCCATCCCAAAATGGAGGACGCTCAGGGCACCAGTCAGTTCAGCACGGAGCTGCCACCAGCCCGTACCCTGCTCTGTGGGCTACCCACAGGTGCCCAAAAACATACACTAGGGGCACAGGGTTGTACCCCCACTCATGGGTGCCATAAGGGTATCCCATGGGTCTGTACACCAAACCAAAAGAGAGAGCTGCACCACCAGGAGTCCCACATGAACTCCGGCGCGGAAAACACGACAGAACACATGATAAAAAGCAGTAAAGGACAAGAGTCTTGACTTGCCGCGTTGTGAAGAGTATATGGGCCACTGTCCCCAAGTTCCCCACAGGGAGAGAAAAAACTACTCCCTGTGCGAGCCTTGAGGCCACAGGTGGTTTGTTGTTTCGCAGGATCAGATGCCACCGAGGACCCCAGAGTTGTTGGAATGAATTCAGGTATTAGCACAAACAAGCACAGTACTATAAACAATATAACTGTATAGTAAAGGGCTTACCTAAGTTTAATGGAAAGGTGCTAGGAACTTTGCGGCTGTGGTGCAAGGGAGCGTCAGCAATCCATGAAGCCAGGCGCCAGAAACTCAGCGCTGGCTACACACCTGATGATCCTGGAAGTATTTGTGGCACTATGGTACTCGTGGACTACTTGGAGGCACCGTAGCATTTCAAGGAAACTCGAAAAGCAAGCCAATAGTCGAATCCGGGTAGCGATGAGTAGGTGACAAAGCAGAGAAGGGAAATCCGAAACAATCCGTTAACCGTTATCCAAAAATCCAAAAGTCCATGAATCCGAGCGGAAACCAATACCAAAATCTAAGGAGCAAGAATAATCAGTCAGTAATCCGTAAGCTGAGGTCTATATCCAATGAATCTGAGACGTGAATCGAGAACGCCGAACAGTGTTGTGAAAACAGATGTGAAGCGGCGAATGATTCAAATTACTCGGCTTTTATGTCTGCCGACTCCCGATCACGTGAGCGGAGCTCAGGGCACGTGATCGGGAAGTCGGCCTGAAACCAGGAAGTGGTTGCGGTCGGCTGCTCCAACCCGCTCGCAATCTCCATGGCAGTTGCCACTGGAAACGAGGGAACAAAGGAAGCCGCCCTCTGACTGAGCCTTGGAACAACTGCTGATGACGCCTCCCCCACACCACAGGTAGCGTGACATTATGAGGGGCTGACTGTAACTTGGGGAGTCTAGCTGTGCTATGTGTCGGGGAGTCCCCGGGGGTGAGTGCGTTATGTAAAGCGGTGTGCCTGAGGGTAACCTTCCTCCCGCGCATGAAAACAAGGATACGGAGGCCCTGTCCCTCCGATGCATTTCCAGCATCACACAGAGCCTATGGACAAATCGAGGATGCACCCAGTCCTACACTGATCTCCTGTGGAGACAGAGTGCAACAGGGAAAGTAGTGATGCCTATAGAGTTATTGCAGGTGGCTGTAACGCTCACCTGACTCCCACAGAGACGCTGACCAGGTCTGGACTGCTGCGGCCTCTTCTAAAACCGACTGGACAGGACCCCCAAATCTCGCTTGTCTGACTCGCAGGAGAATCCTTCTGCAGATGGAGAAAGGGGATTAACTACCTGCAGAGTAGCGCGTCGGCCTCCCACTTCCCTCTTTCACTCTCCTCAGACCACCTCCGAAATTCCCCGTTAACTCTCAGGTTTGAAAGAACGAGCTCTCCATCCTGCTTCTGGTGCAGGGGTGCTATTATATCCAGTTACTTCACTGGTGTTCGGATTGGTGAGGATCCAAGCTTACTTGACTTTCCTGTCAAGGTGCCGTAAGTATACTGTTGTAAAAGTTCAAGAGTTGGCCTCCTTTTCTATTTGCCTTTATATTCAGTAGTCTGTCTCTTATCCCTTTTATCACAGGTGCTGAGTGAAGATTTCGCGTAGAGGAAACAATTCGCCGAAGGTAAACTCAGGTGAGTTTATGATGGGTGGTTCCTTTAATGTCCTTATATTCACCCACTAATGCCTGTGTCTTTTTTCCCTATAGGGGCCGGGGTACGGTACTGCCGAAGAAGCGGCGCCGACCCGAGATGAGGAAAGATTCTCCCAACAATAATCAGGTAAGTCTTATGGCGAAAATCTGGCTTTCCTCAATATGTTCCTTTTGCTCACCTTTTCTTCTTCTCTTCCCCCTTAGGCGCAGGTATGCGGCGGATCGTGCAGATGGTCGCTAAGGAGCACAGAGATGCCTCATGAACAGGTGAGTGGAACGCGGCGCTGCAGCGAGCAACGCGATGTGTTTTTAAAATAAATGTCTTCCCTTAGGATCGCCGGCGTGATGACTCCGGACTCCGGGTAGAAGCAGGTAATGTTCTTCTGTTCACCTTTTCCCTTCTCTTCTTTCCTTTCAGGTGTTCCAGGATGGAGGCGGGCGTGGCTGGAGTCAGGATGCAGGAGCAGACACGATGAGCATCCAGCTGCTAGGTGCAGAACAACGCGAAGCGTGAGCTGCTGTCTGGGCGTGGCTTAAATAGCCCCCAAAGTAGTTCCAGGTACATATTCTTCCCCGGCCATGCCTGAGTGGCAAAATAGTCCCACAGGTAAAATAGTCCCTTCAGGCCTCAAAGAGGTCTGGATCTGGCAGCACGGTCTGCATCAGGTAAGTTCATATAAACACTCCCTTTATGAGCATGGCGCCTATGGCGCCGGGACTGAGGTCCAAAAGGAGCCTGGCGCCAAAGGCGCAAGGACAGTGTCCAAAGGGCCCCTACTAGGGGTTGCTGGCCTTTTCCCCGGGAACATGATGTCTGCTTCCGGGGACGCTGGTCCTGGACTGGTTCTCCGGGAGTAGGCATCATGACAGTGGCATTTCAACAGCTACACTTTCCAGCACTCATCTCAAAACAGCATATAGCAGCAGATGTCCAGGAGGATTGGGTCGTCCCAAACTTCCAGGAGTATCTTAATAAAATGGCAATTGAATGTGCCACATGTCAAACATTTAACTCGGGAATGACTCTCAAGACACTACGAGGATCATTGCCATGTCCCGTTGGACCCTTCCATGAACTGCATATTGACTATGCAGACATGGGGGAGAGATGCAATGGAGCAAGATATTTGATCGTGGTGGTCTGTCCCTTTTCATGATGGGTGGAGGCAGGGCCCTGCGCCACCCAGATGCAAAGTGTGGTGCAAAATTCCTAGTGAGAGAAGAGTTCCCACAGTGGGTAATATGCGATGTCATACGATCTGACATTGAACACATTTTGTAAATGATCTATTTAAGGAGGTAACAGCGTTATTGGGAATAAAACATCAAATGTGCTCAATTTACCACCTGCAAGCCAATGGAGTGGTCGAGAAAATCAACGGCCTCCTTAAAAGAGGGTTATCCAAATTATGTCACACCCTAAAAAAGAACTGTGCCTATTGCTTGCCCTTAGCACTCTACCAGTTGCGCACACAACCCAGCGAGGACCACCACTTGACCCCTCATGAAATAGTAACTGGTAGACGCATGCAAACACCACTGTCACCAGTAAGAAGATTGTCAGATGAACATAAAATAGCTGCAGTACTGGGTGAGGAATTCAAGGAATACCTCACACAACTCACCGGAACAGTAAGATGCATTGCCAAACAAATTGTCCCACCATTCACAAGAGAGTGAAACAGATACTACAACTTCAGCAGCAGATAGCCCAACAAAACCTCTAATGCCTGGAGAACTAGTGTATGTTCTTTGCTTCGGAAGTGGAACTCACCAAGATTTCACAGCCCATACGCAGTGATATACTGTACCCCTAACGTACCCCTTTAGCAGTGAATGTAAAAGGACTGAAATACTCGGTGCATCTCTCAGATATAAAGAACGCTCAGGATAGTGTTATGCCAAAGACACCAGAGGAAGATGAAAGCGAGACAGCGGTGCCTTAGTAAGATTATCAGAAAATACAGGAACAATTGACAGAAAGAGTAAAAGCACAGGTGTAAGCACAGCCTGTAGCTCTGGCTGGGCTGCCTTACAGCCTTTCCCTCCTGGGAAGAATGGGGATCCTGCCGGAACTGTAACTGGACTTGGAGACTGTCAGGTCCTTGGTCCTCTTGACCGGCACAGAAGCAGCACAAACGCCTTCCTTCCCTTTGGGTCTTGGCACCTGGGAAGTTGCCACCACAGGCCACCACAACCCTTCGGGGAAAGAGGGTTAGGGTCAGTTGAGTGGATGGGTTGGGGGAGTTCAGGGTAACCAGAAAGGTCAGGAAAGAATAATGGATGGGTAGGGGGGTTTTAGGAAAGCATGCTCCTCGGCTCCTTTGCACCTTCACTTTTCATTAGCAGTGTCTTGGACCAATGGGGGCCTTTGTGCTGGAGCTCCTAACCAGCAATGCCTGAGTGATTATACACTGCTCAGGCCTGGATTCCCAATTAAACTCTAACACTCCCACATTTCATCATGTAGGCTAAGACACACCTCCCACATTGCATCATGTAGGCAGAAACACACCTCCCACATTGCATCATGTAGGCAACAACACCCCTCCCACATTACTTCATGTAGGCAGACCCCAGTGGACCACTCCCGCATTCATAGGGTTAACAGATTCCCCACATTCCCATGTGAGAGCACCAGAGGTAACACTCAATTGTAAATGCACTTAGCTTCATTTCAGCTCTCCGATGAGACTTGCGTCTTGCAGGTCTGATGGTGTTGAGGAACCTGTATCCCTTCAATCAGTTCCAATGGAGGCTCAAATGAGCAAAATAAAGTCAGCACTCATGCGTTTGATCATCTGACTGCGTGCAGTGAACAGTCTGCAGCCTGCGCTTTTGCGCGTAGGTGTCCTGCTTTTCCCCCAAGGGTTAATAAAGGTTTATTAGTGCGGTTATTCCACCGCATGTTCTACGGGACTCATGGCTCAATTAGGCATGCGTATCATGCAGGGTACATGCGTGGTTATCCCTGCAGTGTCCGGGCGCTGTTAGCGATTAGCGTTCCCTTAGCGCGTTTTCCCTTCTTAGAGTAGTCTGGTGTCCAAAGTAAAGATCGCTACTTATCTTTAGGTTGTACGCAGGGCCTGTGGTCTGAATTCAGGCGTGTTCAGTCCCGCGTAGGCGTGGCTCCAGGAGCTTGCAGGATGCACGTCCTTCCTCTCCAGAGGTCAGGATTGCGAGTGAAGCCTCTCCGGCGCGGTCTGCGCATTTGCAATCACGTGGGTGTGGCTTTCTTCCCTCCAGCAGGCTTGTGCAGCTGTCATGCCTGCGCCATGGGCGTATCCATTTACGCTCAATTTGGACTATATGTTTATCATTTATTTACAACAGACTCTTGGATCCATCTATATTTACTTTGGGAACTTTATTTCCCATTTGCGAGACTTTGCTGCTTAATTATTATTTCCAACAAACTACGCATACCATAATGCACCTGGCTACAAGCATCGATTCCTGGCTGTTCCTATTGGTTATCAAAGGAACTACACCCCCCAGAAGCCCTAGATACTTGCCCTGCTTCCACCAGCCCAGGAACAGAAAGGGAGGTGGCCGATTGCCTGCATGTGTGCTTAGCCAGGTGCAACCAATTAGCCTGCCTCTGTGCTGGGCTAGGCAGTATAAAGGCTGCTGCCTGCAGTGGCTCAGCCTCTTGCATCTGAGAGTCCTTCCTCCACCTTTTGCATCTTCCTACGGATCTTGTATGCTGCTTACCTTCACTCCTGCTTGGACCCTGCCTTGTTGCTTGCTCCACCCTGCTGCCTTCAGCCATAGTCTTCCAGGCTCCCTGCCTCACAGCCCTGCTCCTCTGGGCTCTCCACACTGCAGCTGATCACGCTCTGCTGCCTTCCAGTCTCCGCCCTTGCCCTGCCGGGCTCTCCACATTGCAGCGGATCACGCTCTGCTGCCTTCCAGTCTTCGCCCTTGCCCTGCCGGGCTCTCCACATTACAGCGGATCACGCTCTGCTGCCTTCCAGTCTCCGCCCTTGCCCTGCCGGGCTCTCCACATTGCAGCGGATCACGCTCTGCTGCCTTCCAGCCTTCGCCCTTGCCCTGCCGGGCTCTCCACATTGCAGCCGATCACGCTCTGCTGCCTTCCAGCCTCCGCCCTTGCCCTGCCGGGCTCTCCACATTGCAGCCGATCACGCTCTGCTGCCTTCCAGCCTCCGCCCTTGCCCTGCGTACCCTCTACATTGCAGCTGATCACGCTCTGCTGCTTTCCTGCCTCAGCCCTTGTCCTCTGGGCTCCCTGCCCTGCAGCCTGCCTCACTCCGGCTGCCTTCAGCCCTTGTCCTCTGGGGCTCCCTGCTCTGTAGCCTACCTCTCTCTGGCTACCTACAGCCCTTGTCCTCTGGGCCTTCCTACTTTGCAGCTTATCCCGCTTCGCTGCCTACTACCTACCTTTTCCGCTGGGTTCTCGGCCTAGCAGCTCTCTACAGTCCTCTGCTACCCTCTACGTTCATTGGCCCTGTCCCTCAGGGTTCACTCCTTACTGCCCGGCCCTTACGGGATCCTTGCCGTGCAGTCTGCTTTACTCTGCTGCCCTAAGCCCTTTTCCTCTGGGCGTTCTACCTTACAGTCCTACCCCTGTGGGCTTACTCATTGCTTTCCTGCTCCTCTGGGCTCTCAACCTTGCTCCTTACTGTCCTCTGCTATCCTATCCTGTTACACGACTTTCCTTTCATTTCCTTCTGCTAGTTTGCCATCACCTCCTTTACTGGATTTGTCTGTAGTATCTTCTCTTGTACTGTTTGTAGACCCTTTTGTACAGAGCTTGTCTGTTGGTTTCCATCAGTCAACCTCTGCCCCTTCCCTTGTCCTGTTTCTACATTACAGACACCCAGAGCTGCTGTTCCAAGTCATGAGCAATCAGCGTGGGCCTCTGTTATAGCAAACTGTGCAGAAGGCTAGAGTATTTCCAAGGTTCGTGGAATACTCTTTTCCTATATCTGCATACACCCCAAGAGGGTATTCATTCTGTATCTTTTCCCTTGCTACTCTTGCTTACTCTTCGTTCTCTTTCCTTTCCGCTGTGTGTGTTCTTATCTGTCCACTTTATTTGGCACAACCACCCAAACCCTTTTTGGGTGTCCTGTGCCACTCTTAATAGAGTGCCACTCCTGACAGAATGCAAGAGCCAAAAATTTCTTGTTCCATAGGCCGGAAAGGCACACACAGAACAAAGATGCTTTCCTTTCGGGTAAAGAAACCTTTGCATAAACCTATGGTTTCCCTAAAGACAGCAAACAAGAACCTTAGTCTAAAGGACAGTCTCGCCTCAGTAAACAAAGATTTACAAACACGGTACTATACTCACTGGCTAGCTGACCCTTCTTCCATGTACAATTATTATGACATCTGCGACTATGACCCGCAGTCCTTATCTGTTGCAGAGCTACAGCAAGATAATGAATTCTTACAGATCTTGTTAAACCAAACAGTGAAAAACACTCCTGCGTCTTCTGACAAGCCTTCTAACACCGCAACAGCCAAGGATATAGCACTCATTGTGGGAGACTCTAAACCAGAATACGCTGTTGCCAGAGTGATATGCGCAAGATCAGCTTGGAAAGCTCCCCAGAATGCTGGTAACCCTTATTTGACAGGACAAGGCAGTCATTATCCTGAGGTTTGTGCATCTGGTCCTGGGTACAAAAGACCTATACTAACCATCGGTTGTCTTAATGCTTCCACAGTATCTACTAACCACAATAACCCTAAGGTCAGTCTTCCCATTGCTACAACCGAATTTTCTGCCACACCAGCTTCTGAAGCTTTAGATCAAACTAATGATACTTACCTGCTACACGAACAACTCCTACGCCTTAAAAGAAAGACCGAAGACCTCTATGATGACTTTGTTTATTTGCATTATAAGAATCTTATGAAGGGACACAAGTCACCAGACCATCTGACACTATGTCCAACACCTGTCATCTTATCTTTAGAGATCGACATGATAAGGCCTGGAATTGCCATACAGACTTATACCAAGCAGATGGAAGACCTAAATATAGCATATGTATCCCTTCTAAAGACTGACACTGCTCTTTCACCTTCCAGCCACAGAAACTCAGGTTGTTGTACTGACAGAAAAGAATGAACTCCTCCGGTGGGTCAAATCACGCACACAGCCATTACACCACAAAACAAGGGTGGTCTTCTGATTGGAATCCCTCTGAGTCAAAGGATGGTTCCGCCCTCACCCTTGCCTATTGTCCAGTACTCACACTTACAACCTCTTCTGAAATGACAATGGCAGCTGAAGAGACTGGCGCAGTTCACACCGAGCATGCTGAGTTGGCAAGCGGGGCTTGCCAAAGTGTGGCTGTGCTATCAGACAACACTCTTGAGCAATCAACATCTTCAGTTTCTTCGATACCCCCTGAATCGCCAGTGGTTGTGGTACCCGATCTACCAGTAGTTGCAACACCTGAACTATCTGTAGCTGCTACACCACCCAAACTTCCAACTGCAATCCATGATCTTCCTGCTGCTGTGGTTCCTAAACTCCCTGCCACATTTGAGACTCCTCAAGTCTCTGCTGCAAATCCTGAGGTTGCTATAACTACTGTGATTCCTGAAGCTACTGCTAATTCTGATGCTCCCGATGCCCAGATTTCTACTTCCTTCGCAGCTGTGCTCGCTGCAGCAGAATCCTCTGCTACACAACCTGATCCCTCAGCACCTTCTCTTCCTGATCCTACATCCGCCATGCTAACTGTTGCAGGGTCAGCGAAGGGTTTTCCTGTTAAGACTACTGCTCCAGTTGTTTCTGCTGGTGTATCTATAGCACTAAGACTGCCAGACTCTACTCTACCAGTCTCAGGTGCATTCCAGCCCGCTTGCTCTCTCATGACACCCACACACCCAGTTGCTACCGCCTTGATACTCTCTACAGCCATTCAAGATCTCACTGCTGCTGTTACCTCTGAACTGTCTACTAATCATGGGAAAACCGCCGCTGTGACTCCTGAACTCTCTGCGGCTAACCCTAACGTTGTCATTGCTGCTCCGGATGTCTTGGAAAGCCTTCCTAAGGCTACCAACTCTGCTGTACCTATGGCTCCACTTTCCAGCACCATATTGTTGCCCGTCAAAGCAAAATCTATCATGGAGCCTGCAGCAGTTTTTTGCAGTCCCTCTCTTCATGCACACACAGTTGGGGTCTGTGGTCCAAAGACTTCGTCTATTCTGATTTCTACATCAAAAGTCCAGAACTTTGGTACTATCTCCGTCATTCAAGACTCTCACCTTGCAACCCGTTTCTGGTGCTTCATGATGTGCCTTTTTGGAGTAAGACTCTTGTACGGTGTGACAGACATTCTTCCTATAGGTCGGTCTTCAGGGAGCCTGGAGAGGGGCCTGGAGAGGGGCCTGGAGAGGGGCATACTGTCATGCCTGCGCCATGGGCGCATCCATTTACGCTCAATTTGGACTATATGTTTATCATTTATTTACAACAGACTCTTGGATCCATCTATATTTACTTTGGGAACTTTATTTCCCATTTGCGAGACTTTGCTGCTTAATTATTATTTCCAACAAACTACGCATACCATAATGCACCTGGCTACAAGCATCGATTCCTGGCTGTTCCTATTGGTTATCAAAGGAACTACACCCCCCAGAAGCCCTAGATACTTGCCCTGCTTCCACCAGCCCAGGAACAGAAAGGGAGGTGGCCGATTGCCTGCATGTGTGCTTAGCCAGGTGCAACCAATTAGCCTGCCTCTGTGCTGGGCTAGGCAGTATAAAGGCTGCTGCCTGCAGTGGCTCAGCCTCTTGCATCTGAGAGTCCTTCCTCCACCTTTTGCATCTTCCTACGGATCTTGTATGCTGCTTACCTTCACTCCTGCTTGGACCCTGCCTTGTTGCTTGCTCCACCCTGCTGCCTCCAGCCATAGTCTTCCAGGCTCCCTGCCTCACAGCCCTGCTCCTCTGGGCTCTCCACACTGCAGCTGATCACGCTCTGCTGCCTTCCAGTCTCCGCCCTTGCCCTGCCGGGCTCTCCACATTGCAGCGGATCACGCTCTGCAGTCTTCGCCCTTGCCCTGCCGGGCTCTCCACATTACAGCGGATCACGCTCTGCTGCCTTCCAGTCTCCGCCCTTGCCCTGCCGGGCTCTCCACATTGCAGCGGATCACGCTCTGCTGTCTTCCAGCCTTCGCCCTTGCCCTGCCGGGCTCTCCACATTGCAGCCGATCACGCTCTGCTGCCTTACAGCCTCCGCCCTTGCCCTGCCAGGCTCTCCACATTGCAGCCAATCACGCTCTGCTGCCTTCCAGCCTCCGCCCTTGCCCTGCGTACCCTCTACATTGCAGCTGATCACGCTCTGCTGCTTTCCTGCCTCAGCCCTTGTCCTCTGGGCTCCCTGCCCTGCAGCCTGCCTCACTCCGGCTGCCTTCAGCCCTTGTCCTCTGGGGCTCCCTGCTCTGTAGCCTACCTCTCTCTGGCTACCTACAGCCCTTGTCCTCTGGGCCTTCCTACTTTGCAGCTTATCCCGCTTCGCTGCCTACTACCTACCTTTTCCGCTGGGTTCTCGGCCTAGCAGCTCTCTACAGTCCTCTGCTACCTTCTACGTTCATCGGCCCTGTCCCTCAGGGTTCACTCCTTACTGCCCGGCCCTTACGGGATCCTTGCCGTGCAGTCTGCTTTACTCTGCTGCCCTAAGCCCTTTTCCTCTGGGCGTTCTACCTTACAGTCCTACCCCTGTGGGCTTACTCATTGCTTTCCTGCTCCTCTGGGCTCTCAACCTTGCTCCTTACTGTCCTCTGCTATCCTATCCTGTTACACAACTTTCCTTTCATTTCCTTCTGCTAGTTTGCCATCACCTCCTTTACTGGATTTGTCTGTAGTATCTTCTCTTGTACTGTTTGTAGACCCTTTTGTACAGAGCTTGTCTGTTGGTTTCCATCAGTCAACCTCTGCCCCTTCCCTTGTCCTGTTTCTACATTACAGACAACCAGAGCTGCTGTTCCAAGTCATGAGCAATCAGCGTGGGCCTCTGTTATAGCAAACTGTGCAGAAGGCTAGAGTATTTCCAAGGTTCGTGGAATACTCTTTTCCTATATCTGCATACACCCCAAGAGGGTATTCATTCTGTATCTTTTCCCTTGCTACTCTTGCTTACTCTTCGTTCTCTTTCCTTTCCGCTGTGTGTGTTCTTATCTGTCCACTTTATTTGGCACAACCACCCAAACCCTTTTTGGGTGTCCTGTGCCACTCTTAATAGAGTGCCACTCCTGACAGCAGCACACGGCCTGCTGGGAAGTGAAGTTTTCGGCGGTTCTCCATTCCTGGGCCTTGTTCCTGCAAAAGGGATGGAGAACTCACCTGGAAAATCTGGTTGGGTGTTTGTGTACCTCACCCACCCCCCAAGAGGTCACTTCAGGGGCTGTTTTTCGCTCTGCAGCTTCTGCAACTGTCCCAATAGTCCCAGCCCTGACAGTGCTCCCCCTCCCTCGTGTAGGCCCAGGTTTAGAGGGGTGGTTAAGATGAAATTGGTGGAGGATTCGAGGAGCATGAATATTTTGAGCTGGTTCCCAAGATTGGTCCTCTGGGCCATAACCTTTCCAGTCTGCCAGATACCACAGTTTCTGTTGCCTAAGGCGAGAATTCAAAATGGCTCTTACTTCATATTCTGGATACCCATCTAACAAGATGGGTGGTGTTTTTCTGGTTTTTACTGATGCTGGGACTGGTTTAAGTAGATTAACATGGAACACAGGATGTATTTTCAAGTGCGGTGGTAATTCTAATTTTACTGCCACTGGACCCACCAGTGCTTTAACAGAGAATGGGCCGATAAAACAAGGACTGAATTTCCGTGATCCCTGAATGTGGTGATTACGTGTCGAGAGCCATACTCTATCCCCAATTTGGTACGATGGGCTTGGTCTTCTCTTTTTGTCTGCATAATTTTTATAAGCTAACTTGGCGGTCTCTAAATTACGTTGTACAGTCTGCCAAGGATCTTCTAGTTGTTTTTTTCTTTCCTCTGCTGCTGGTACTTCTGGTACTTTTCCCTGGGGTATCGGTTGGAATCATGGATGATAACCATACGCGCTGTAGAATGGTGTATTTTTAGTCGAAGCATGAATTGCGTTATTGTAAGCCAGTTCTGCCAACCAAATGACCTCCGCCCGTTCACTTTCCTTGCCTTGAGTTAGACACCGTAGGTATTGTTCCAAAGTCTGATTTAACCGTTCTGTCTGTCCATCGGTCTCGGGGTGGTAGCTGGTACATAAGTGTATCTCCATACGTATAGACTTAGAGAACGCCTACCAAAATCGGGAAGTAAATTGAGGGCCTCGATCCGAGACTATTCCATAAGGTATGCCATGTAATCGGACTATTTGCTGTAGAAATAAATTTGCCAGTGTACTAGCCGATGGAGTGCTTTTGCAAGGTATGAAATGAGCCATCTTGGTGAAATAATACACTACTACTAGAATGGCTGTGAACCCTTGACCCTGGGGTAGTTCGACAATTAAATCCAAAGAGACTGTATGCCATGGTTTTGGGGGCATTGGGAGCAGCTGTAACGAGCCTGCTGGCTTTTTGTGTTCAGTCTTATTTCTTGAGCAGGTTTCGTAGTTCGAAATATATCGTTGTACATCTGTTTGTAAACATGGCCACCAGAAATGACGTTTGAGTAACTCTGCTGTCTTAACTGTACCTGGGTGACCTACGAATGGAGAATCATGGCACCACTTCATTGCTTGTTGTTGAAGTGGTACTGTAGGTAAGTACAATGCCGATTTATAAAATGTTAATCCATCCTTTATTGTTTGGTCCTTATTTCTTGCTGCCCATCGGATCAGATCTTGAGCTGACATCACTTTTTTGATGAGTTCAAAGATTGTATCGACCACCACACTTCCCACGATGCGTGTTGGATCCACCATGGGCTTGGGTTCCTCTTCTTCTATTTTGGACAGGGTGGAGCTAGCTTCGGGATACCTAGAAAGTATGTCTGCCTTTCGATTCTCCACACCGGGGCGGTAGGTTACCACAAAGTCGTATTCAGAAAATTGCATGGCCCATCTTCAAGAATTGTAGATTACGATGATCGGTGTATATCGTGATAGTGTGACGGGCTCCCATGAGATAATGACGCCATTCATCGATTGCTGCTTTCATGGCCAGTAATTCCTATCTGCTATTACATAGTTTTGTTCGGCAGGTAGTAACATCCGGGAATAATATGCAACCGGATATAGTTGTCCATTGCAATCTCGCTGAGATAGGATGGCTCCAATCACGTAGCTGTCATGAACCATCAAACTCGCCCCTTCTGGGCTTCCTGGTCCCTGTCACGTCAGGTCTTACACTCCATAATAATACCAACATGGCGGCAAGCTCAGAACGCTGCTTGCCAGTCTTCACGTTCTACGCAGTATCCTCTATAAAGAAGCAACACCCCTGCGGCCCTGCGCGTCCCAACGCTGCTACTAGCTGTGATCGGACGTGTGTTCCGAACCTTCTCTAGTGCTACTTGCTATCCCCTTGCCCCTGGATTCCCTTCTCCCGACTTATTCCCTCTTTTCTACTTCCCGGAATCCCTGTGCCGCTTCTGCGCGCCCCCAAAACCTTCTTGAATACTCCTGGAGTTTCCTGTGATCCTGGACATCGAAGCTGAACGTAATCTCGAAGCCGAGGACGGCCAAGCGGGCTTATTTAAGTCCCGAACCATACGAAAGAAGACTCCACCTAAGGAGGACATCAGGCAACATAGACAGGTGAGAAGGGGGGAAACCTGTGACAGATTGAGACGCCACCTGACCGAAGTCGATACAGACATGGAGGCGGCCATCCAGGATTTTATGCGTGGCATGCAAGAACTATCGACCGAAGTACAGAACTTGAAAGCGGAGAATGCCGCGCTGAAACAATTAGTACTCTCACACGACTCTGCCTCAAAGGACAGCGTGCTATTGGGCGGCATTGTTGACAAATATGATGGCTGTGCAAAAACCCTCAGAGGATTCCTGGATTCCTGTTTGGTCCACTTTACCTTTAAACCTTATTATTTTTCCACACCCAGGGCTAAAGTGGGCTTTATTCTTTCTCACCTCTCCGGCAATGCATTAGCCTGGGCCACACCATTAGTTAACACCGGAGATTCTCTTTTGGATTATTATGATGGATTCATTCAAGCACTAAAGACTATGTTTGACTGCCCAGAACAGGTCTTTAGTGCTCAAGAACGTTTACTCGATTTCCAGCAAGGCTCTCAGGACATGCTCACCTACGTAACTCGATTCAAGCAATTGGCTAAAGAAGCGGGTTGGCCTTCTGAAGCTTGCTTCACCCTCTTTCGAAGAGGGCTAAATGAAGATATTAAGGATGAATTAGCCAGGGTAGCACGTCCTAGTTCTTACCAGGCACTTATGGATCTTGCTCTACAAATTGATTTCCGCATCCAGGAAAGAAAGGCAGAGAAAAGGAAGACCAAGTCAACCATCTCAAAAAATCCTCTTGTGAGCCCTTCAAAATCCGAAGATTCTCCTGCTCCCACAAATGAACCCGATCTATGCAGCTAGGGGCCTTCCGTGGACCCATATCCCCCCAAGAAAGGCTGAGAAGGATCCATACTAGCTTATGCATGTACTGTGCCTCGGACAAGCATTAAGTCAGCGAATGTCCCCCCTCCACGGCGTTCGGGAAACGCCAGCTCCCGATCCTAGATGGAGCTCAGTTTCGGGAGAGAGATGCAGGCTCCACATCTATACCATCCTTGAACTCTCCTGGACAAACCTCCCTGGTAGTCTTACAGGCTTTTCTATCATCATCTAAGAAGGAATCCTACCCCATTCTGGCATTAGTGGACTGTGGGGCCACGGGAATATTCATAGATCAGGAATGGGTCCTTAAACACCATATTCCTTACGAATCCCGGAACTTCCAGCAACCTGTAGAAGCAATTGATGGAAGACCTCTTTCTTCTGTACCAATAACCATTCAGACTAAGAAAATTGAGCTTGCTATAAACCATCACCGAGAAAGGATAAAATTTCACATCATAAAATCTGCCCATTACCCAATGGTTTTGGGAATGCCCTGGCTACAAAAACACAACCCATACATCAATTGGACAGCTGGTTCCCTGTTCCTAGGTTCCGAATTTTGCATGTCCCATTGTCTACTACAGGATCCTTCACCGACAACATCAGAAGAACATTCAACAACTCAGCAAGATCCTCTTATGGTCTCCAACATCATCCAGGTTCCTAAAACCTACCAGGAATATGCAGATGTGTTCTCTTCTGCTATTGTCCAAGCCCTGCCACCCCATAGGCCTGCGGACTGTGCTATTGAAACTGAACCTTCAGCCGTGATTCTCTTTGGAAGGATGTTCATCCTGTCTGAACCAGAGAAAAAGGCCCTTTGTGAATACCTAGCTACTAACCTAAAAAAATGGCACCATACGCCCATCCAAGTCTCTGGCTGGACCTTCATTATTTTTTGTTCCTAAAAAAGACACCAAGGAACTGAGACCTTGTCTTGATTATCGAGGTCTTAATAAGTGCACCCTTAAGGATCGTTATCCATTACCCTTGATCTCAGATACCCTGGAAGACGTAAGAGAAGCTGTAATATTCACCAAATTGGATCTTAGGGGTGCTTATCACTTGATTCGTATTAGAGAAGGTGACGAATGGAAGACAGCCTTCAGAACACCCTTTGGTCATTACGAATACTTGGTCATGCCCTTTGGACTCTCTAATGCTACCGCAATCTTCCAACGCTTCATGGACCGGGTGTTTTCAGATATGCTATTTTTTTTCGTCATCGTCTACTTGGACAATATTTTGATATTCTCTAAGGATCCTCTCAAGCATGAAGAACATGTTAAATCAGTGTTACAACGGCTACGTGAACACAAGCTTCTAGCAAAACCCGGGAAATGCCTTTTTCATGTTTCCACTGTTCACTATCTAGGATTTGTCCTTAGCCCAGATGGCATAGGCATGGATCAATCCAAGGTTAAAGCCATACTATATTGGCCAACTCCGACCTCTGTAAAACAGATCCAATCTTTCCTGGGCTTGGCCAATTTCTATCGGAAGTTTATACCATCCTTCTCCGAGATTGTTCAACTGATCATCTCCTTGTTGAAGAAAGATACTCCCTATCATTGGACCCCAGCCGAGGAGAAGGCCTTACAACGCCTAAACACAGAATTTACACAAGCCCCCATCCTGGTTCAACCTGACATAAATCGACCATTCCTAGTGGAAACAGATGCCTCTAATTATGCCATCGGAGCAGTTCTGAAACAGGAACTAGATGACGGGCTGGAACATCCTATTGCCTATCTTTCACGGACATTGACCTCCAGTGAAACTCATTACTCAGTCTTAGAAAAGGAACTTCTAGCCATCCGTCAAGCCTTCACTGAGTGTTGTCATTTACTTCTAGGAGCTAAACATCCTGTCCTGTTTCGGACGGACCATCGAAATCTTCAAGTGTTACAGGCCCTGGAATGCAGGAACAGCCGTCAGGCCCATTGGGCGTTCTTCTTTGCTCAATACCAGTTCCAAATTCACCATGTTTTGGGAACACAAAACGTAATTGCTGACGCCTTGTCTCGGCGCCCTGACTATGAACCTCCTGATGACCGAGCATTTCCCAAGATGTTTCCCCACACAATAATTGTAGCCCAGGCGACCAGCCTCCTAGATGAAGTCCGCAGTCAGACTCAATCCTTGAAACTCTGGAAAGGTATCTCGGACAAGAACCAGTGGAAACTGAAGACCAAAGATGGATACTTGTTCAAAGACAATGCCTTGGTCATCCCAACACAAAAACTACAGCAAAGTATAATAAATCTCTGTCACAATACTCTTTACTCCGGCATCGTGGTATTACCAATACCCTCCGATTAATACAAAGCCAATTTTGGTGGCTTGGAGTGAAAGCTGATGTACAAAGGTAAATCCAGGCATGCTCTGTCTGTAATCAAAACAAACATGACAACAAGAGACCAGTGGGTCTATTGCAGCAACCCCCACTCCCAACAAGGCCTTGGGAATTCATAGAAACAGATTTCATTGTGGAATTACCACCTTCCAGGGGATACACAACCATCATGGTCACCATTGATTTGTTCACTCATGTGGCCCATTTTACACCTCTGTTTAAACTGCCATCCTCGTCAGAACTTGCTGGAATTTTCCTGGAACACATATTCCGAATGCATGGACTTCCTTCCAAGATCATATCAGACAGAGGGCCCCAATACATTTCTCAGTTCTGGAAACATCTTTGCCAAATACTAGGAATCCAACGCGCTCTATCCTCAGGATATCATCCCCAAACCAACGGAGCCCCAGAGCACGTAAACCAAACCTTGGAAAAATACCTCCGTTGCCTCGCTACCAAGGTCCAGGATGATTGGTCCCTGTTAATACCAGTGGCAGAATTCGCCTATAATAATTCGGACCACTCTGCTATTAAGACCAGTCCTTTTTTCTGTAGCCAAGGATTCCACCCTTCGGTTCTACCCTCCATCCTTCCTCATCCTACACCAGTTCCAACAGTCGATTCCTGGATTGAAATGCTCATTAATGTTCAAAGAGAAGCCAAAGAACAATTAGAAAAGGCCAGGACCCAGACCAAACTGTATGCGGATTCCAAACGAAGACCAAGCCCCTCCTACACAATAGGGGATAAGGTTTGGCTGTCCTCGAAACTGCTACCACAGCATTTGCGACCAAATAAATTGGCTCCTCTATATTATGGGCCATTCCTTATAAAGGAAATCATCAACCCAGTGGCCTACCGACTCAAGCTTCCAGACTCCTGGAAGAAAATCCACCCAGTCCTTCACACGTCCTTAATAAAGCCATATGTTCAGACCTCTCGAACTAACTTTCGGCCCAAACCAGTACTCATCAATGACCAACTGGAGTATGAGGTCTCCAGGATTTGCGATTCTAGATATAGACGTGGCAAACTCCAGTACCTGGTAGAGTGGAAAGGATATCCCCCCAGTGAACGCACTTGGGAACCTATCTCAAATCTAAATACCGCCAGGCTACTCAGAAGGTTCCATCTCATACACCCGGGCAAACCCGGTGGAATGAGTTTCCAAAGGAGGCATGCTGTCATGAACCATCGAACTCGCCCCTTCTGGGCCTCCTGGTCCCTGTCACGTCGGGCCTTACAATCCATAATACTACCAACATGGCGGCAAGCTCAGAACGCTGCTCGCCAGTCTTCACGTTCTACGCAGCGTCCTCTATAAAGAAGCCACACCCCCGCGGCCCCGCGCGTCTCACCGCTGCTACTAGCTGTGATCGGACGTGTGTTCCGAACCTTCTCTAGTGCTACTTGCTATCCCTTGGCCCCTGGATTCCCTTCTCCCGACTTATTCCCTCTTTTCTACTTCCCGGAATCCCTGTGCCGCTTCCGCGTGCCCCCAACACCTTCTTGAATAGTCCTGGAGTTTCCCGTGATCCTGGACATCGAAGCTGAACGTAATCTGGAAGCCGAGGACGGCCGAGCTGCCTTATTTAAGTCCCAAACCATACGAAAGAAGACTCCACCTAAGGAGGACATCAGGCAACATAGACAGGTGAGAAGGGGGGAAACCTGTGACAGTAGCTTGACGCATCAGTCTTGATATATGGCTTGGCTGGGTCTGGATGTTGCAGTACAGGTGCACTCACGAACGCTTCTTTTAGTGCTTGGAAACCAGCTTCGGCGTCCCATTGGAATGTAACCCCTTTACGCAACAGACGTGTGATGGGTTGTATTTTTTTAGCGAAGCCGTCAATAAAGCAGCGGTAGAAATTGGCAAACCCTAATACCGTTTGGATATCTTTCACTATACCAGGGGATGGCCAATCTAAGATAGCTTGCACTTTTTTCTTGTCCATCATTACTCCCTGAGGCGACAGGATGAATCCTAAGAACTCCACGGTGGTTTGGAGAAAGTCGCATTTCTCCAGCTTGGCATATAATTGATGTACCCGTAATCTCTGCAGGACTGCTTTTACATGCTTCCTGTGTTCTTCTGGGTTGGGTGAATAAATCAAAATGCCGTCGATATACACGGCAGCAAACACATCCAAATATCCATGTAGTACTTCATCTACAAAATGCTGGAAAGCTGCTGGGGCATTACAAAGCCCAAAGGGCATGACCTGGTATTCATATAAGCCCAATTGTGTCCTGAACGCTGTATTCCATTCATCGCCTTTCCTCATGCACACTAAATGGTAAGCCCTACGTAAATCCAACTTTGTGTAGATGGTGGACCCTCTCACCTGGTCCACCAACATGGGAATCAATGGTAAGGGGTAGCGGTTCTTTACTGTGATTCGATTTATTGCCCTATAGACTATACAGGTTCTTAAGTCCCCTGTTTTCTTAGGTACGAAGAACAAGGGAGAGGAGACAGGGGATGTGGAGTGCTGAATGAACCCATTTGCCAGATTGGTTTCAATATATTCTTTCAAGTGCTTGTTCTCCGCTTCAGTAAGTGCATAAATTCTACTGCAGGGTAATATGGCTCCTCCCTCTAGGTCTATGCGGCAATCAAATGATCTATACGGTGGTAGGGTCTCGGCTACTGCTTTGCTAAAGACATCTCTATGTTCCTCGTATTCACTGGGTAGTTTTTCCTCCGTACTTCCCCCCACAAAGTGAGGTATGGCCTCTTGTATTCTGCAGTTTTCATGGTAATAAACTGAGTCAAACCGTAGTACCTCCGCAGTTCAATCCATGCTTGGGTTATGAAGCTTCAGCCATGATAACACCAAGATGAAACCAAATTGTGGCGTTGCTATAACATTAAAGATTATAGTTTCCTGGTGTTCCTTACAGCATTTCAAGAGCAAGGGCTGCCTATGCTGCATTATAGGTCCTGAAATCAATAGTGAGCCGTCTGCAGACTTAATGTCTTCCGGCTACCCCTTGGAGTGCAAAGGAAGTCCAAGCTTCTGTGCTATATGTTCATCCACAAAATTTCCTGTGGCCCCGGAGTCCATCATAAGGGACACATATAAGTGCTTCCCTTGCCAGCTCAATTGCCCTGCCAGCATCACATGGGCCGTCTGGGTGGGACGAAGAATATTTGCCAGTGTTTTTGGGGTGTCTTTAGCTTCGCCCCCTTCATGGACGAGCCATCGCATTTCCAGGGGGTGTACTTTTAGCTGGTTTGTTGGCACATTCTCGCACGAAGTGGCCTCCTTTACCACCATAGAAGCATAACTTGTCCCTCCTCCTCCTTTCTTTCTCTTCTTTGGTCAATGATCCTCGTATGGTTCCGGTTTTGCATTGGTTCTTCAGTCCCCCTTTCGGACATCTTAGTAGTCTTTTGTTGATCCAGCCTCACTATTGGCTTGCTTTCCCATTTGCGACGATCCTGACGGCGCTCATTATGCCTCTTTTCCAACCTAAGCGCTAGGTCTATCATAGCTGAACAGGTGTCAGGTTGTGGATCTACTTGAGCAACCAGGTCTTTGAGCTCTTCCCTCAGGCCTTGCTAGAACAGGGCCATCCTCTTTTCTTGGGGCCAGTCGGTTTCCATGGCCAACCGGTTAAAGGCTGTTACATAAGATGCCAGATCTTTACTTCCCTGCCTAAGAGTTAACAGTTCTGGTCCTTGATCAGAGTCACTGCCCTACGATTGAATATTTTACCAAACTCTTCGAGAAACATGTCCCAACTATACAACAACCAAAGGCGTTGCCCATGAAGCAGCATCCCCAGTGAGATAAGATATTACAAAAGCCGTACGGGCCTGAGCTGTTCGGAACACGGCGGGCTTTATTAAAAAATGTAATTGGCATTGCATGATAAACTGGTTAAAGTTTTGAGGGTCACCATGATACCTCTACGGGGCTGCAAGAGGCAGTGGTTGTTCGGTAGAAACTTGTACCTGCACTGGCGTGAGTGGAGGTTGGCTAGGCAGGGGCGTCGCCTGGGCCTGATTCTAAATGGTCAGGGTGTGGACTTAGCTTGCCAGATTCTGATAGTCCTGTCTGGTGGCTGGCAGTTCGGCCTTTAACTCCTGGAGAAGGGTCTCCACATCTGCCATGGTTGTGCTGCCTATGCGCTTGAAGATTACGTGGGCTCGCAATTCTGTCAGGTCCTCGATCCTCTTAACTGGCGCAGAAGCAGCACAAACACCTTGCTCCCCATTGGGTCTTGGCACCTGGGAAGTTGCCACCATAGGCCACCGCAACCCTTTGGGGAAAGAGGGTTAGGGTCTGTTGAGTGGTTGGGTTGAGGGAGTTCAGGGTAACTGGAAAGAGGGTCAGGAAAGAATAATGGATGGGTACGGGGGTTTTAGGAAAGCATGCTTCTCGTCTCCGGTGCACCTTCACTTTTCATTAGCTGTGTCTTGGACCAATGGGGGCCTTTGTCCTGGATCCCCTAATCAGCAATGCCTGAGTGATTATACACTGCTCAGGCCTGGATTCCCAATTAAACTCTAACACTCCCACATTGCATCATGTAGGCTAAGACACACCTCCCACATTGCATCATGTAGGCAGAAACACCCCTCCCACATTACTTCATGTAGGCAGACCCCAGTGGAAAAGTCCCGCATTCATAGGGTTAACAGATTCCCCACATTCCCATGTGAGAGCACCAGAGGTAACACTCAATTGTAAATGCACTTAGCTTCGTTTCAGCTCTCCGATGAGTCTTGCGTCTTGCCGGTCTGATGGTGTTTCGGAACCCGTATCCCTTCAATCAGTTCCAATGGAGGCTGAAATGAGCAAAATAAAGTCTGCACTCGTGCGTTTGATCATCTGACTCTGTGTGCAGTGAACAGTCTTTAGCCTGCGCTTGTGCGCGTAGGTGTCCTGCTTTTCCTCCAAGGGTTAATAAAGGTTTATTAGTGCGGTTACTCCACCACGCGTACTACGGGACTCAGGGCTCAGTTAGGCATGCGTATCATGCAGGGTACATGCGTGGTTCTCCCCGCAGCGTCCGGGCGCTGTTAGTGGTTAGCGTTCCCTTACCGAGTTTTCCCTTCTTAGAGTAGTCTGGTGTCCAAAGTAAAGATCGCTACTTATCTTTAGTTTGTAGGCGGGGCATGGGGTGTGAATTGAGGCGGGTTGAGCCCTGTGTAGGCGTGGCTCCAGGAGCTTGCAGGATGCACGTCCTTCAACTCCAGCAGTCAGGATTGCGAGCGAAGCCTCTCGAGCGCGGTCCGCGCATGCACACTCGCACGGGCATGGCTTTCTTCCCTCCAGCAGGCTCGTGCAGCACACGGCCTGCTGGGAAGTGTAGTTTTCGGGCGGTTCTCCATCCCTGGGCCTTGTTCCTTCAAAAGGGATGGAGAACTCGCCTGGAAAATCTGGTTGGGTGTTTGTGTACCTCACCCACCCTCCAAGAGGTCACTTCAGGGGCTGTATCTCGCTCCGCAGCTTCTACAACTGTCCTAATAGTCCCAGCCCTGACAGAGATGGTCGACCCACATGGGAGACAGCCAACCAAGGCCAAGGACATCACGCAACAAATCCTGGAGCTCTGGCTTGGCTGCGTTACAGAATTTCCCTCAGGAAAGGGACAGGGACCCTACCGGGGCTCCCTGGGACAGCCGCTGCACTTGAGGATGGTCGTCCCATGTGGGAGACAGCCCAGCAAGGCTAGGGACATTACCCTCAACTATCCTGGAGCTGTGGCTGGTCTGCGTTACGGCTTCTCACTCTGGGAAAGGTCGGGGACCCTGACGGGGCTCCCTGGAACCGCTACTGGCCTTAGGGATGGTCAAACCACATGGGTGGCAGCCGCCCAAGGCCAGGGACATCACCCGACCATCCTGCAACGCTGGCTGGGCTGCGTTACAGAATTTCCCAAAGGGGACCCTGCTGTGGCTCCCTGGAGCTCACGCTGTGGACAGTACACCACATGGGAAATAGATGCCCAAGGCCATGGACACCACCTCCAACCATCCTAGAGTTCTGGCTGAGATGCGTTACAGCTTTTCCCTTTGGGGAGGTATTGGCACACTGCCAGGGCTCCCTGGTGGGGAAAAGCTGTAACATAGGCCATCCAGGACGGTTGGAGGTGATGTCCCCAGCCTTGGACCTCCGTTTACCATGTGAGCGTACCATCCTCAAGCCCAGCGGCAGCTCCAGGGAGCCCCGGCAGGGCCCTCTTCCCTCCCCCAATGGAAATTCTGTAACGCAGGTCAGCCAGAGCTCCGGGATAGTCGGGGGTGATGTCCCTGACCTTGGGACGCTGTATCCCATGTAGTGTGACCATCCCCAAGCCCAGCAGTGAGTCCAGGGAGCCCCCGCAGCATCCCCGACCTTTCCCAGAGGGAGAAGCTGTAACGCATCCCAGCCAGAGCTCCAGGCTGGGCTTGGGAATGGTCGGGTTACGGGTGCCCAAGGCCTGGGACATTACCCTGACCATCCTTGTGCTCTGGCTGGGTTGCGTTACACCTTCTCCCTCTGGGAAAGGACGGGGTGCCCCCTGAGGCTCCCTGAAACCGCCGCTGGACTTGTGGACGGTCAACCCATATGAGGCACAACCACCCAAGGCCTGAGACATCACCCCGACCATCCTGGAGCTCTGACTAGGCAGCATTACAGAATTTCCCTCAGGGAATGGACGGGGACCCTCCCGGGGATCCCTGGGACTGCCATTGAACTTGTGGACCGTCAACACCTTTTCTTTTCCACCCAGGTAGGTGCACCCACACATGTGAGGTACTGTTTTCATCTGGACACGTGTTTGTTGGCAGCGTGTTTCAGTAGTTTCCAGGTGGAAAATGTCTGAAAGTTGTGTTTTTTTTCCTAAATTTGTGACTTTGCCAGGGCTTGTGGGTAATACATTCTGGGGCGATTCGCGCAATTCACACCGCTGTGGATTCCTACGGGTGTCTTCTTTTCTGAAATGCATGAAGTTCCCTGTTTTCCTTGGTGGTTGTGACACCCCAGGCCCAAGTCTGTAGGTTGGCTCCCTAAACCCTTTGGGGGAGCAGTGGTTTAGGCTTTTCCGTTGGCACCCAGGTAGGTGCCCCCACACATGTGACGTACTTTTCTCATCGGGACACCTGTGGGAACGCGGGAAGGTAGGACATGTGTTATTGGCAGTGTGTTTCGGTGGGTGGGCAGAGGGAATGTCTGAAAATAGTGGGTTTTTTTCGCCAACATTTCAGACTTTGCTGGGGAATGTGGTTAATACATTCTGGGGCGATTCATGCAAGTCAGACCTCTGTGGATTCCCACAGGTGTCTTCTTTTCGGAAATGCACGGGGTTCCCTGTTTTTTTTTCCCTGACTGCGAAACCCCAGGCCCAAATCAGTAGGTTGTCCACAAGAGCAAAATTCCTCAATCTGCTCTGCCGAAAGACTTCGGGTTACCAGTGGTTTAGTCTTGTCGCTTTGCGCCGAGGTAGGTGCACCCACACATGTGAGGTACAGTTTTTGTTGGGACACCTGTGGTGACGCGGGATGGGTGGACATTTGCTGTTGGCAACCTGTTTCGGTGGGTGGGCAGAGGGAAATGTCTGAAAATAGTGTTTTTTTCACAAATTTCGGACTTTGCTGAGGATTGTGTGTAATAAATTCTGGGCCGATTCGCGCGAGTTAGACCTCTGTGGATTCCAACAGGTGTCTTATTTTCAGAAATCATGGGGTTCCCCGTTTTCCTTGTTGGGTCGACATCCTAGGCCCAAATCTTTAGGTGGTCGACAAGAGCAAATTCCTGCAAAATCTGCTTTGCCAAAACACTTGGGGTTACCAGAGGTTTAGCCTTTTCCTTTTGTGCCTAGGTAAGTGCACCCACACATGCGAGGTACCGTTTTCGTTGGGGCCCCTGTGGAAATGCTGGAAGGTAGGACATTTGTTGTGTTTGCGTGGTTTTCATCACGTTTCAAACATTTGCTGCTGCCTTTTGTCAAACAACCCTTTCATTTCCCAAATGTGACCTACCTTTAGTTGCTGCTTTAGGCAATATACACTTTTGTAACCTGCACAAGTTACCTACCCTTCAAAAGGTCTGCCTGTGCTCTTTCAAAAAATGTATGCATGCCCTTCCTCACCACATTTGTTTTCTTTACTTGCACATGCTAAGTACGTCTGTTTAGGCCGTAAGCATAAAAATCCTGTGTACCATGGCTTCGTTTTTGGCTTGTGGTATTTCTTGTTTTGTGAAACATTAAGAAAAATGTGTAATTTCCTAACTGGAAGAGTCGGGGAATGTAGTGGGACATTGCTTTTCTCAAAATTCACAGAAGACATTGCCATACTGGGCCAACCGTGCCCACCACAAGTTGTCCTGCGCAAATCACCCCTTCCTAAACTTGCAATTTTGTCTACTGTTCAGAAATGTGTGCCTTTCTGTCTTCCCATTTAGCTTTCCTACCCTCCTCTTCCATTCCGTC
The DNA here is from genome assembly GCF_040938575.1 of Ambystoma mexicanum. Lineage (NCBI taxonomy): Eukaryota > Metazoa > Chordata > Amphibia > Caudata > Ambystomatidae > Ambystoma > Ambystoma mexicanum. The sequence goes on from NC_090922.1 coordinate 297,565,736, forward strand.
CACCCATGTCCTATCGCCTACCTCTCACAAAACGGCTGTTAACCATATCAAAATATGTTTTTTTGGTTTCCACTCAACCTGTTCTTGAAAGCCTGGGAAATGGCAAATTCAGCACAGCAAACCATTTGTTGCTAGCTCTTACAAGGAAAACACCACAGGCTTCTTTGTACAGCATTTTATTGGCATTTTTTGAAAAAACACAAAATGTTCTCCTTTTTTTTGTTTATTTTCTCTCACCATCTTACAGCAAACTGGGATTCCTTGGTGGCGTTACGACCGCCTACATGTGGGAAAAAAGGGGCCAAATTTGGCCAAGGTATTTCATGTAACAAAAAAGTTACAAGGAATTGAATGGCGACATACCAAAATCACCAAAAAAGGCCTTGGCACTGGGGGGGACCCTTGGCAGTTAAGGGGTTAACAGCAGGACAGTTCATCTGCAGGTCTGGTGCAAAGTTGGCCACATGTCAAGCCTGCGTGGATCTAATTTTCAGCCTTCAGAGGTTGGCAAAATACATACCATTGGGAGGGATCCTAACTGTATTAAAGAATTTAGAGTAGCGCAGGGAAGGCAGCGCAGTCACACAGCATACCGTACTCTGGGCACTCGTTACCTCATACATGCAAACAAACATCCTGAACAGCATGCCATGGAGATAGGAAAGATAGACACATTACACAAAGCATTAATTGTGAGACAATGAAATCAAGAGCCACTTTATGTACTATGGTCAAACATTTCTTCACTGTACATAAGCCTTTAGGCACAAGGATTTTGTCACGTGACCGAGGCCACTGAGATGGAATGTCTTTTGATGATCGTAACATAGACAACGGCAGAAAGAAGCATGCTATGACTGCAACTTGCGACAAGTAAAATACGTAGTCCGAAATGGATGCTTATTCTACTCTAAATGCTTTTTAGAGGTTTTTGTCTGCATTGTGAACTTGAGGTGTTTAGGAACAGGCTAAATCAGTGACTCACCCCCTGAAGTGTGCCTGAAATAAACCTTTAATGAGCCTAGCAATTTGTATTCCAGAAAGACAATTTATTTATAATTCCTCTTCTTTCTTATTTAGGGTCACTGCTCACAGTGTTACACTTATGAAACCCCTTGTTTTCTTTTAAAGATGCCTGATCAAGAAAGCCAGCCACTCTGAAACTAAGAGCCACATGGTGCTGGCCACAGCCCAGGAGCTTCATTGTTAGTTAAAACACATGTTTTAAAAACAATATTTAGGGTTAGCAAGGGAGACCACATGGGTAGCAAGGGAGACCTCAGGGGCCGTAGGTGGGACCCCTGGTGGCCCCCAAATGACACCCCTGGTCTCAATGTTGCTGTAAACTGTCTTGTGAATGCAGGAATGGTAACATTCTTTTCACCTGGAGCTCAATTGCATATGCCTTTTATTCTCAAATTCCTGTGGTGCTCCATCTAGTCTGGACCAAACGTTTTGATTCAATACATCCAGAACTATAATGTCAGCAGCTTGGCTTTCTCCCAGCGGACGCTGTCAGTGACTTTGTTTCTTTCTTCGACCAATGAGGCCTCTACTCATGTGGCCTTCTCGCAGCCTGCCCGGCCCTTGGCTCCACAGCTTCTTGGGGTCGAGTGCATCCTGTCTCTACTGCAGGACCCACCTCGTCTGCCTCCTGAGATGCTGGATTCTCACTCCAGGCCTGCAGCGATCGGCTTGGGCTATTTCCTGCTGTTCGCTCCTTCTCACTTGTCGGCTCCACCTTTTATACACCTGCAACCACTTGACAGGTTGCAGGTGTGAATCCATCATTTCAATTGCCTGGTCGTAATTAGTGGAGTGCTCGGGACATGCCTTACAGCAGTCTGCAGGCCTCCTTCTTCGTCTCAGTACTACAGTGGTGAAATGACTTACTAGTGTTCACTGCTCCTAGTCGCCTCTTCCTTGTCCCAATAATATAGTGGTTTGAAGGAGGGGAGATGGTTTGCAATAGCCCGTAAAGGTAAGGCGAGGGGAAGGTTGGTTCTCACAAGGGAAAGGGGGGATACCCTGTCTCGCCTGCGGACTGCCTCTTCTTCACCCTCCTCCAAGTGTTCCCATATTTATGATATCTTCTAGTGTCTTTCCGGGCAAAGCGTACCAATATCCCATAAATGCATATGGGACTAAGGGTTCATCATAAAATGGAAATGGGGGATACTGCATCTCACCCAAGGACATCTCCCTGCCCTTCCCCAAGCCTCCTCTGCCCAGGTGATCTTCCCTCGCTTTTTCACCCCAGGGTTGGGATCCAAAAGTGATGGCCCTTCACTGACCATCTGAGCAGAGGATGATGGCGAGGAAGAAGTGAGGACGCCTTCAGGTTCCTCACAATGATATAATTTCCCAGATAGAATTTGGCTTTAGTTCTACTTACTACCCACGCATTGTGATTGATGCTTTTGGATTTTATCTCTATTTTCAACATGCATCCCCCTACAATTCTGTCTCCAAGATCAGGGTTGTCTAATCCGAATATTTGTTTATTTTTCGTGATGAAATTTGGTATTTCTTTTCTGTCAAGCATTTGTTTAAACACTTTCTAATTGATAAAACTCCTTTCTTGTTCTAGGGCCAGTAATGCCTCAAGAATCTCTGGATACCCATTCATGCGCACTGGAATAAATGCATGACCTTCATTCATGTGGATCTCAGCAATGGCTGAGATATGTTTTTCCTGATCTGACACAGAAGCGTCACAGGGTTTTGTGTCTTCCTCATTTAAATAGAATCTTGATGTGTCTTCATCCACTTGTGTTTGCCAGTTCTTCCTTGGATCTAAATGAATCTCCAATGATTGTTTTACCTTTTATTCTTTTATTCCTGCATTTCATCTTGCCAAATGAGAATTTCAATAACACTAGGGACAAAGTAATTTTGAAGATAGGCCTCAATCGCTCTTTCTCATTTGGCAATGGTGTGGCATTCTTTTGCATTACTAAGCTGGCTTACCACTTTTTGAGACTTCAGGGTCTTTTTGGCAAATGCCACAGAACACTGTTTATCCCTTTAATTAGCAGCGAAAGACGCTTCAGGCAATTTATGCCTAATAGGAACGGTGTCCCCTCAATCGTGGTCACCACTACTTCTTGTCTTAACTTATGTTTCCCTACCTTAATGTAAACCTCAGTAGCACCTTCCACAGGCATTTCCTCAACATTGAAATTATACACAGGGCGTCTTAACTTTAAAGTGTTTTGTTGGTGTTTTCCCTCATTTATGCTATCTAGAAGTTTTGTTGACATCACTGTAGCCTGTGCTCCTCTGTCCACCATTGCAAACACTTTGCATTGTTCTTCCACTGTGATGGGGCATAATATTGATCCTCAACTTCATCTAGTATACATGCAACATTTGAGTTTTTACGGATCCCAGGACTGTTTTTCCTTAAGTCTGCTTGACTTCTTGCTAAACAAAGGGGCATGTGGAATGATACCCTAGCCCCCTTTTGACTGTTTCATTTTCAACATTACTGTCTTCTTTGTTTACTTTTCTGTACTGCGAGTCTATCTAAGCTTTGTTATCGATTGGCCTTCATGCGTAATGGGCCTGCTTGAATTCACACCCAGCTCCTTATCTGTTTTCTTCACATTGTTTTCAGTATTGCCATTTATTTTCCCTGTTTTATAGAATTTCCCTCTAAATGTGCAGGGATGTCAGCAACCAAAAGCAATAATGTTCAACATAAACATAAAGTTCTGAGCTTCTTCCAGCTCACAGCTTCCTTTAAGTTCGGTTCGCCAAGAATAAAATAGTTCCAACAAAAGGTCTAAAAGTTTCCTTTCTCAAGTTCAAAGTAACACAGTTTTAACCAACACTCAAGGCTCCCTACCTCAAGTTCCAAGTAACACAGTTCCAAGCACAAAAGCACCTTGAGGCTCCGTCCTCAAGCCAGTAAATACTTCAGGCCTCAGGATTCCCTTCCCCAAGACTCCATTTCAGTATCATAAAAATGTCCTTGATCCTTTTTAGGATCCTTTGTCACACTTGAACCCTCCTTTTATTCCTGGCTTTTATTTTATGTAGTTTCCTCACAGTTTAATATTCAATATCCCTTTCTTTGGTTCAAGGTTAAAGTTTCATTGCTTTTAGAATGCAGCATACAATGGTTTCCCTTGTATTTAAAGTGTCATTTAATTTCCCTGTTAAGGTTCCAATGGTTTTCAAAGTTCATTAACTTTTATCATTCAGCATACAGTCATTTTCACTTTAACGTTCAACATACAGTGGTTTAAAGTCATTCATTTCTGACCTTGTGATGTAACAGTTCTGCTTAATGGTAGAGTTTTCATTTAATTTGGTATTTTAAAAAAAAGCGGGTTGCACTCATAACAAACTTTCAGTTCAACGAGTTGTTCAATAATGCTTCTGGTAGAGTTTTTTTCTCAGTTTGGTATTGATAAAGGTGAGCTTTGCTTATGGCTCATTTGCACTTTAACTATTGTTCAATAGGAGTTTGTTTCACTTTAAACATTGTGTTCGGAGACCTTTGAAAACATGTCTCTTGACACACGCCACCACTTCAATACAAAGTATTCTCCTCTCTTCCCAGCATTTCTGTCATTGAAAATGAAGGATCAGAGACTTTCAAAACGTGCTCTTTCAATGCATGCAACCACTCTGATACAAAGTATTCAAGACAGCAAATAAGAAAGTTCACACACTTGCACACCAGGTTTCACATTCATTAGAAACTCACTGGTCGCTTCCACAGTTCCTGCTGCAGCGCAGATAATATGGCTTTCTTTCTTTAGTGTCGGGGCTCCAGCTCCTAAGACACTGCAGTGTTGGTCCTCCAGCACAAGGGAACAAGCACTTTGAGTGAAAGGGAAATGGGGCAGCCTTTCCACACAGTTTCCTTTACCTTGTCCAGCCTTCTCCAGGGAGTCCCAGCTCCCAGGCCACACTTCCATGGGCCGTCTGTCTCCGTAGTACTCAGCGTCCTGTCCCGGCTGCTTACACTGGCCTCCTTGCTGCTTCTCCTGTCGCTCCCATTGCTGCTGGGCTGGTCTCCTTTTATACACCCGCAGCACCTTCACAGGCTGCAAGTGGGGATGTCCAATCAGCCTTGCCTGACCACAATTAGAGGAACATGCCTGACCTCCACTGCTTTTAGCAGGCATCTTACTTGTCCCAGTACCAGAGTGGTAAAAGAGCATTATCTTCATTGCTCTTATTTGCCTCTTCTTCGTCCCAGTACTGTCAAGGGTCAATTGTGGAGAAATGAGGGGAACTAGCTTATAACAGCCTATGAAAGTTGGTGAAGGGTTGGGCTGGTTATCAACAGAGAAAGGGGGATGCCATGTCTCTCGCAAGGGCACCCCACTCCCAGTCCCCAAGGATCCTCCACTGAGGTGATCCTCCCTTGCTTCTACGCCCCCAGGGTCACAATCCTGGCCACCTGCACAAAGGATCCAAGGGGTCTAGGAGGGAGAATACCCTCAGTTTTCTCACAAGATGTATAAAACGAGAGCTAGAGAACAGTTCAGAGAGAGGCGCAAGGAGGCCTTTGTGGGGGAGACCAACAGGGGACCCATTTCTATGTGGAGGTAGCCGTGGTGGGACCGGAGAAGGAGCCAGGATTTCAGCAAAAACCCCAGAAGACTTGTGGGGCCCAAGACAAGTGGGCCGTGCCCTTGCCACAGATGGGGGGTGCCTCCACAACCGAGAGCAAAGTAAGGTTGGCCTGCTGGCCTCGCAAGCAAAGAGGAAGCAACAAGAGCCATCCGAAAGGAGACACAGAGAGCCGGTGAGGGTTAGGGAGTGCACTTGGGCACCAGGGTGCTCATAGAAGACAGTAGATAAGTAACGGTGCCTGAAAGTAAATACAACAAATGCATATTGAATATCCAACTGAACAGAAACTTGAAATTAAGCAGAACGAATGCATCCTAAATACTGAACTGAAGGGAAATATGAAATGAAGCATAAGGGATGCACATTGAATACCAAATTGAATGGAAACCTGAAAATAAACATGTTGAATGCATATTGAACACTGAATTGAATGAAACCTTGAAGTTAGACATTAAATATTGAAAGGAATAAAACGTTATTGGCAAAGCAAATATCAGAGGACAACTATGGAAAAGGGTGGAAGTGTGAAAGAGTGCCATAAAAAGGCGGGGTAGGAACAAAACCCCCACAAAGTGAACTTTTATAAGTGAATACAGTGCAGAAAGCACAAAGACTGGCAAGAGGTGTGTTACATGTGGTGGCGAATCAAGAGGCTAAAAAGGAGAAGCCAGAGAAGCGTGAAACTGCACATAGAGCCAAGATGCCAACAAAGAGGAACTAAGTGAAGGTGGCCTGGTACACATGGGCAAGTACTGACGAACCTGTGTGGGCTGGGGATCTTAGGGATCCTGGTTGGACGACCTTTGATGGGTGGACCATGTGCTCTGTCAAGTGCGCCTAGACCAGTGAGCCCTGAATGAGGAAAACCAAAGACATTGTGAAATAAACCAAGGAGAAGCATTTTAAGTGAACTGGTGAGGCAAGCCAGAAGGAGGGTCAGATGGACCTCGAGTTATGTTGAACTTTTGAAAAGACTGAAATAAGTATAAGTGACAGAGTAAAAGTCTTGAGGAAGGGAACCCTGGGATTTGAGGAATTGCCTATATTGTCTTGAGAAAGAAGCCTCAAGACCTATTTGCTTTTGAACTGTGTTGCTTGGAACTTTGCTGAAAGAAAGCTGAGAGCTGGAAGATGCTCAGAACTTTGAGTTGAGCCCCATTCATTTTATTATTGACATCCCTATACAATGGTTAGCTTTAGCTGTGAGGGCAAGAGTAGGTTTTGGAGACAGACTTTTAAGTTGAACTCTTTGACTCAGACGTTCCTTAGTTTCGTTCTGGTAGGGAAATCCGACCTTAGCATTAGCAAGTTATGCCTTCTACCATCCAGACATGTGATTTAATAAAGTACCTTTTGTTTGAACTTTAAGTCTGCTCTCTGTGTTTTACTTCCCAGTTTCTATTCCAATGTCGTTGCACACCTTATTCTCAAACTCTAAGTTACTTACATATCTGTATGTTTATCTAATGGTGTGTGATTTTGTATCTGCTCTCCAGGTTGTTTTTTTTTTCATGACTACTCACTTACTAATCCCATGTGCAGTTTCACTCTTATGCTCCTCGTTCCGATTTGTCACTTATTGGTGATTTGTGTGGCTAGTACACAGTCTCCCTACCTGCTCAGCAAGCATCCTCACTTGTGTATCTATAAATCTTTCTTGATCCCTAAATTCATTTCTCTGTGCTCTAGGCCTATATTGATTTGATTTGAATTGCCGAACCAGTTCTGATTACCATGGTTACCTTCAGGTGACTAGATTTGGTTAGTATTCCCCTAAACCCCCATGATAAGAGAGGGGACCAGCGTGGTGCTGTTCCTTTTCTGTAACCCCCTTGCACTCTGACTTGGGCATAGGAGCATGGGCTGTATGTCACATTAGGTCTTTCATTAGGCTGATGGTGTTCTTTTTGTTGAGCCCCCGTTTCAATGAATCTGTCTACATAGCTTGGTTTCATTTGATTACTTTGTCCATATGTCATTGTCGTAGGATTAAACCTGCTCTGAGTTCCCAGTACCTGGTATGGTCCATGAGGTGATTGACCTGCGGTGCTATTTGGTTCTGTTAGACTATGCTGAAAGCCTATCCTGGAAGATTTTCTAAGATTCTTGGACTTACATATGTCAGTGCATCACTTGGACTTGTACACTGAAACACTGGCAATGGTGATACTGTAGCCTCTGCCTGGGTCATTCCTTGCATTGGCAATTCCTTTTAAGATTGAGACATGCCAGTCTTTGGCTTTCCTGTGTCCAATGCTGTTCCCTTCCCTGACTTAATTTCTGCGACGATAGGGCCAACGTTTGTTTTTCTGCTCCTTACCATTATTCTCTGAGTTGAAAATGACTTCCCATACCTTCATGGCTGGATCTAGTACTCAACAATTATTTTTTTTCATTTGAAAATGTGTGTGCTAACTGCACTACAATCGACTGATGTAAGACGTAAATAAAATGCCTTGAAGTCATTCGAGTTAATATCACACCCTGTGTCAAACCTTCAAAATGCCCTTCTTAATGTCTTTAAAAATTGTCTGGGGTACTCATCTGTGCCTGCTGACAATGCATAAGCTGCCCGCTTTGCTTCTTGTATTGACCTGTATGGCGAGAAGTACTTTCTCACTTCCTCTTCATGTTTCTCCCACGACACAACATGTTGTTCAGTTAGATTATGCAAAAACCCAGCATTTTTTGTGTCGACTGTCAATGGAAAAACTGCATGGTACTGCTCTTTTAGAACATTCAGGGTTTGATAATTCTGTATGACCTGGTTAAAATGTTCCTCAATGGACCCATCAGAATCCTTTGTAAATGGCTTTATATGTCACAAGTCTTTCCCCTTCTCACCTGTTTCTGTTGTGTACTTGCGACCTTCTGTGATTTCTTCTTCTTTACGGTCTGGGATTTGTATAGTCCCGAACGCCGGTCTTCGGCGTCCAGCGTGAGAGTAGCGGTTCAGTTTCCAGGAGCGTTCAACAAGGCCAGGGAAAATTACAGGAAGTTATTAAGGAAGCGCTCGGAGGCACGGAAGACCGTGAATCGAGCGCGGAAATTACTCATGTTATTTTGGAAGAATTATTCTTTATTATTTTTCCAGGAGATTGGGTAGGAAGGGAACAGGAGGGAATTCAAGGGACTGGGAACAAGGAATCAAGCGAGAGCCCCGATCAAACTCCGGCTAAGCACGTCCGACTACAGGTAGCGGTAGTGTTGAGACGCGCAGAGCCGCGAGGGCGTGTCTCTTTTGTAGGCTGAGCAGCGTGGAACGCATAGACTGATCCGGAGTATTCTGTTCCGTGTTGGAAGGATAACTGCATGTAATCCCATGTGAGTCAGGGACCAGGAGGTCCAGAAGGGACGTAGCCGACGGTTCATGACAGTATGCCTCCTCTGGAAACTAGCTCCTCCTGGTTTGCCCAGATGGATCAGATGAAATCGTCGAACCAATCTGGGAGCATTCATGTTTGACATGGGTTCCCAGGTACGCTCACTGGAGGGGTACCCTTTCCACTCAACCAGATATTGTAGTTGACCCCGTCGATATCTTGAGTCACAAATCCTGGAAACCTTGTATTCCAGTTGATCATTTACAATAACAGGGGCAGATCTAGGAGCTGTTTGGGATGACTGAATGTATGGTTTTAACAGAGAAGCGTGAAAGACTGGATGGATTATTTTCCAAGATTCAGGTAACCGAAGTCGAAAGGCCACTGGGTTGATGATTTCTTGTATGGAAAAGGGACCGTAGTATCTGGGAGCCAGTTTATTGGGGCGCAGGTGTCGAGGAAGGAGCTTCAAGGATAACCAAACCTTATCCCTTATTGAATAGGAAGGTACAGGTCTTCTTTTAGAGTCAGCATAACGTTTGACATCTTCTCGGGCCCGTTCTAGGTATTCCTTAACCTCCTTATGAACTGTGATGAGGTTTTCGATCCAGGAGTCTACTGCAGGTACTGGAGTAGGATGTCGGAGTACGGAGGGTAGAACTGATGGATGGAATCCTTGGCTACAGAAGAAGGGACTGGTCTTGATAGCTGAATGATCTAAATTGTTATAGGCAAATTCAGCCATAGGTGTTAGGAGAGACCAATCGTCCTGAACTTTTGTGGCGAAACATCGTAGATATTGCTCGAGAGTCTGGTTCACACGCTCCGATATGTACTGAGGCCCTCGGTCTGAAATAATCTTGGAAGGCAACCCATGAAGTCGGAATATGTGTTCCAGGAAAATTCCGGCAAGGTCTGATGAGGAAGGTAGTTTGGATAAGGGTGTAAAATGAGTCATATGAGTAAACAAATCAATAGTGACCATGATTCTTGTGTAGCCTCTAGAGGGTGGTAATTCCACGATAAAATCAGTGGCAATGACTTCCCAGGGTCTTGTTGGTATTGCTGGTTGGAGTAGGAGTCCGGCTGGCTTCTTATTATCGTGTTTGTTCTGATTGCAAACTGCGCATGTTTGGACATGGATTCTGATATCATCCTTCATCTTGGGCCACCAAAACTGTCTTTGTACTAGATGAAGAGTGTTGGTTATCCCACGATGTCCCGAATGTAAGGTATCATGACACAGACTTGTGATCCTTTGTCTCAGTCCAGAAGTGGGAATGACTAAGCGATTATCTTTGAATAGATACCCGTCCTTAGCTGTGAGATTCCATCTGTTATTTCTCTTGTGCTCCTTCCAGAGGTCCGAAAGTCGAGTTTGGCCTTGGATATTCTCCAGGAGGGTGAGTGCTTGGGCAACAAAGATCGTGTGAGGAAACATCTTTGGAAAGGTCCGATCCTCAGAGTTTTCATAGTCGGGACGTCTGGAAAGGGCATCGGCAATTATGTTTTGTGATCCAGGGACATGATGGATGTGGAACTGGTACTGGGCAACGGGCCTGATGACTGTTCCTACACTCCAAAGATTGTAGAACTTGAAGATTTCGATGGTCCGTACGGACCTGGACTGGATGCCTAGCTCCCAGGTGTAGATGTCGCCATTCTGTGAAGGCTTGGCGGATGGCTAACAGTTCCTTTTCCAAGACGGAATGAAGAATCTCACTGGGGGTCAGGGTTCATGAAAGGTAAGCAATGGGGTGCTCCAATTTGTCCTCAAACTCCTGTTTTAGTACTGTTCCTATGGCGTAATTGGATGCATCCGTCTCCACTAGGAATGGCCGGTTAATGTCGGGTTGAGCCAGGATGGGGGATTGAGTAAACTCTGTCTTTAGTCGTTGGAATGCCTTGTCTTGATCTGTAGACCAGAGAAATGGACCATCTTTCTTCAAGAGAGCAATGATCGGTTGAACAATTTCAGAGAAGGACGGTATGAACTTTCGATAAAAATTGGCAAGTCCCAGGAAAGATTGAATCTGTTTTACGGATGGGGGAGCCGGCCAAAATAGTCTGGCTTTTACCTTTGAAGGACCCATTCCAATTCCTTCTGGACTAAGGACAAATCCTGGGTAATGAACAGAAGTGACATGAAACAGGCATTTCTCGGGTTTAGCTAGGAGTTTGTGTTCACATAATCGTTGTAAGACTACCATAACATGCTATTCATGTCTTAGAAGGTCCTTGGAGTAGATCAAGATGTCATCCCGGTAGACGATAACGAAGAGGAACAGTATGTCCGAGAGCACCCTATCCATGAAACGTTGAAAAACTGCTGGGGCATTAGCAAGTCCAAAGGGCATGACCAGATATTCAAAATGTCCGAAGGGAGTTCTAAAGGCTGTTTTCCATTTGTCACCTTCCTTTATACGAATGAGATGGTAAGCACCCCTTAGGTCTAAGTTTGTGAAGATTACTGCACCTCTGACTGCTTCCAGGATATCCGAGATGAGGGGTAGAGGATAACGGTCCTTGCGAGTGCACTGATTTAGACCACGGTAGTCCAGACATGGTCAGAGTTCATTGGTATCTTTCTTTGGAACGAAGAACAATAAAGCACCCGCTGGAGATTTGGACGGGCGTATGGTGCCATTTTCCAAGTTAGTATCCAGGTATTCTCGGAGAGCCTTCTTTTCATGTTCAGATAATATAAACATTCTGCCGAAAGGAATCACAGCTGTGGGTTCGGTGTCGATGGCACAATCCTCTGGCCTGTGAGGAGGGAGAGCTTGGACTATCGCGGTCGAAAAAACATCGGAAAAGGCTTGATAGGCCCTGGGAATCTGAATGATGTTAGAAACAGTGACTGGGCTTTGTTGGTTCTCTTGAAAGTCTCTAGAAGGCTTTGGTGTGGTATCCAGGGATAGGCAGTGAGCCATACAAAATTCAGATCCAAGAAACAGTGAGCCAGCTGCCCAGTTGATGTAAGGATTGTGCCTCTGCAGCCAGGGCATCCCAAGAACCATCGGATAATGGGCTGATTTAATGAGGTCAAATTTGATTCTCTCTTGATGGTGATTAATAGAAAGTAGAATCTCTTTAGTCTGAAGGGTAATGGGTCCTGAGGAAAGAGGCCTTCCAACAATTGCCTCTACTGGTTGCATTGTAACTCGGCTTTCATGTGGAATGCTATGAGCAGTGACCCAATCTTGATCTAGAAATACACCCATAGCTCCACAGTCAACTAATGCCAGGATGAGGTAGGATTCTGTCTTGGAAGGCGATAGTAGGGCCTGCAGAATCACAAGGTTATTTTGTCCAGGAGAGTTCAAGGATGGAATTGATGTGGAGCAAACATCTCTCTCCCGGCACTGTGCTTCATCTAGGATCAGGAGCTGGCGTTTCCCGAACGCCGTGGAGGAGCAATGAGACATTCTCTAACAAGATGTTTATCGGAGGCGCAATACATACATAGACCAGTATGAATTTGTTGCATCCTTTCCTGAGGGGTAATGGGTCCACGAATGGCTCCTAGTTGCATAGGTTCTGGATCTGGGGTAGAAGGAACAGTTGACTCTGCTCTAGGGGCATGTTCCGTGATGGTCTTTTGGAGACTTGCCTTAGTTTTCCTCTTCTCTGCTCTTTCTTGTATTCGGAAATCTATCTGTAAGGATAGATCCAAAAGAGCCTGCAAGGAGCTTGGGCGGCCCACCCTAGCAAGCTCATCTTTTATTTCTTCGTTCAGCCCCCTTCGGAAGAGTGTAAAACTAGCTTCTGGAGACCAGTCTGCTTCTTTCACAAGTTGTTTGAAATGAGTAACATAGGTGAGCATATCCTGGGACCCTTGTTGAAACTCGAGTAGTCTCTCTTGAGCACTATACATCATAGTCATCCAGGAGAGCGTCGCTTGTATTGACTAGGGGGGTTGCCCAAGTCAATGCATTTCCAGTGAGGTGTGAAATCATAAAACCCACCTTTGCTCGAGGAGTGGAGAAGTAGTAGGGCTTGAACGTGAAGTGAACTAAACACGAATCAAGGAAGGCGCGGATAGTCTTGGAAGAACCGTCATACTGTTCACTATTCCACCCAATATTACATTTTCTTTGGTTGCGGAATCACATGATAGAACTAGCTGCTTTAATGCTGTGTTCTCTGCCTTGAGGTTCTGTACCTCTGTTGTTAATTCCTGCATGCCTCGCATGAGGTCTTGAACTGCGGCTTCCATCTCTGAATCTGTATCGTTTTTAAGGCATCTCAATCTGTCACAAGTCTCTCCCCTTCTCACCTGTTTCTGTTGTATACTTGCGACCTTCTGTGATGTCTTCTTCTTTACGGTCCGGGATTTGTATAGTCCCGAACGCCAGTCTTCGGTGTCCAGCGTGAGAGTAGCGGTTCAGTTTCCAGGAGCGTTCAACAAGTCCAGGGAAAATTCCAGGAAGTTGTTAAGGAAGCGCTCGGAGGCACGGAAGACCGTGCATCGAGCGCAGAAGGTTTTCCAGGAGATTGGGGAGGAAGGGAAGCAGAGGGAATTCAAGGGACTGGGAACAAGGAATCAAGCGAGAGCCCCAATCGAACTCCGACTAAGCACGTCCGACTACAGGTAGCGGTAGCGTTGAGATGCGCAGAGCCGCGGGGACGTGTCCCTTTTGTAGGATGAGCAGCGTGGAACGCATAGACTGATACGGAGTATTCTCTTCCGGGCGGCCATGTTGGAAGGATAACTGCATGTAATCCCCTGCGAGTCAGGGACCAGGAGGTCCAGAAGGGACGTAGATGACGGTTCATGACATTATAATCACTTTAAGCGACTTCATAACTTTAACTGGATCTACACGCAATGCATATCCTTGCCTATAGCTGTGAGGTTCTTGTGAGGCTCTCGGTTTCCTTTTCCCAGTCACCTTTTTCTGTGCATCCCACAACTAGATGTGCATTATTTTGCCTTCCAATTTGCCATATTCTAGACGTCGCTCTCCTCTCGTGAAAATCATGTCCTCTTTCTGAGCCAGAGAGTCTCTTCCCCTCTCTCTCTGAGCCTGTGGTGCTGTTCGTTTCTTCTCAACTGACACACCTGGCTTCCAGCCATTTATTTCCTGGTGTGTTGCACGCTCAATTCCCATGTCCTGTAAAGACACAGACTCACTTATTGGCATATTTTGCGGCTCATTGTTACTCAAATGTTATATTTGTCCTTTTAACTCTCTGTTCTGCAATTTTAATTCCCTTCTGTTTACTTTCAAAGTATCTGTTTCGTCCTGAATTGTATCTATTCTACTTTGCTCCCGTTTCAACCTCGTGATTAATATATTCATTTCTCTGACTTGCTCATTATAATCAGAGGCTATTTTTAGACTTGTTCCTTTCTCTGCCATCAAATTAGTGATTTTGTCTTCTAAGCACCGAACATCATGTGACAATTTTATATTCTTTTGGTGTAATGCTTGCACTTCTACTATGACCTCATCTCTATCAACTTGAATCTGACCTACTTCTCTTTTCAACTAGTCAATACGTTCTGAATAGTCCTGTATTAATTTTTTATCTCCAATTCACGTTGTATTGTATTACATCGCTGAGAACCTGTTTGTAAGTGTGAACACTCTTTCATTATCTCTTTACACCTGGTTTGCACCTGTAATAATTGTTGACCTGTATTATTTTCTGGTTGACTTACTTTTTCACGTACTTCTGTCAATTCATTTTGATGGTTCACATATTCAACACCCTGTTTAGGATGAACCGTAATTTGGCACCCAGCCCAATAACATTCTCTTTTTGTGACTTTCTATCGACACAGTCAAATAGCTTAACTAGACAAGAGCGTGAGGCAGTACCCTCTTCAAATAAATGATCTGGAGATTATTTTTCAATCTCTGAAATTAAACATTCACACCATAAATTCATAGTATCTATCACATTCCTAAACCCTAAAATGTGGCTTCTGCATAATCTGCTAAAATGACATGCTAAACATGGACATGTTTCACCCTGATTGCCTACCTCACAATGCCTAAAAACGACTTTATTACACCTTATCTTAAAGTTCTGTGAGGAGTCAGTATGTGAGACTCATGACTGTTTAGTTTTTTTCAAGGTTCAACATTTTATTTTTAACTAAATTAGAAAATAAACCCTAACTAAACCTACTCTACCACGGGATTCCCTGCCTAGTCGAGGATCTAAGGGAAAACCTCCTACCATACACAAAACAAACTCTCACATTAAACAACATAAACATTCAAAGCAACATGAAAACAAAATAAATGAAAGGTTACCAAACAACCAGTGTCATGGATGACTTCTACTTGTCCTGGGTAAATCTTGCCCCTACAGGAATGTCCCAAAGTCAATTTCTTCCAAGAGAAATAAAGTCTTAAATACAGTCTTGAACAGTACCAATGGGATTCCTGGATAACCTGCTTCCAGGAAAGAATGGTTAAAGTTGAAGAGAAAAGTACCACTTCTGTTTAACAACAACTCTTCTGCTTACTACGTCTGCTGTGTCTTTTACATACAGTTTTGTCAGGATGCTTCTGCTTAGGGTTTGCTCTCTCTCCAGCTACTCCCTTCTGCTAATGATACTGCGCGAGCAGGCTCCCTTTCCCAATAGTTGACTTCTGTTTTTACTACATTCAACTACTACAGTTCTGAAAAAAGTACTGGCAACCAATTTCTGCTGCTGCCGCTGCAACTTAAAGTTTTAGGCAACTTCAACAAGTCGTCTTCACCCTCTACAGGTTGGCAAGGCACTCTTTTCTCTTGCATGGCAAGAAAGGACAGTCTCTTTTCCTTTCCTTTCTGTCTTGTAGCTACAACATGAACAGTCTCAGCTCTGCAGGTTTTATATGTGTTGGTTTTAACAAGTACTCAGCTCCCTTCCCCAGCTTCATATACACCTTTCCTCCAGTAGTTACCCCAAAGTTGCAGTGCTGCTCTTTTAGCCTTGGATAACCTTGTCACCCTTGTAGTAGAGGACTCTGGAGTAGCAACAGCTTCAGCAACTCCAAAATAATGGTGATCTGTTCTTAAATGAGCTGGCTTTACATTAACAGGGTTTGGTCTACTGGCTTGCGCAATACCTGTTCTTAGTTCAGCTTCAGCGACTTCTACAACTTCTACTTCAGTGTTCAGAGTGTTACAAGGAGTCAGTTTCTTAATGGAAGCTAAATTGGACATACGCAATTTCATTTTGATCTTGAACTGCCATTTCAAAAGATGCGCGTTCCCACCTTTCATCCTTAGTAGGAGTCGAGATATATCGAAATGGCAATAAGCCAATTTCTCCTCTAACTCTGTGGTAAGTGTATTCCTCCTCAAGGATAAATACTGCGTCTCACCCTGCAAAATCTCCCCACCGCCCTGAGCCTGATCAGGTGATCGTCCCACAGTACACCATCCCGAGAATTGGGATCAGGAAGTGTCTGCCCTCTCCTGGCTACCTGGGAGGAGAATTTAGGCAGGGTTTTAGTGGATGATCTGCAGAATTCTCCACAGTTCACTTTATATACAGCACACTACTGGGAACACTATGTTATCAGCTCCGACTGATGGGTACTAGCTGAGCGATGCCCGTGTTCTCCACCAAATATGTAGGAAGAAGTAGCTTATCTCTTCCACTTTGCTAATCTTATTGGTTTATTCTAGACCTTCAGCTCTGCATCATCAGATTTAGTACTGTAATGTTTTGTTACCTCAATTTATTCACTTCTAGATGCAAATAGACTGCTACACCCTTTTGCAGTAATGCAGTTTATATAAGCAATCTCAAAAGCTTGAATTTATCAATTTTGTTACATAACTTGGGGCGCACACGCACCATGTCAGTTATTCTGCAGATTAGAACGAGTTATTTTTGACAAGTACCAGCTACCTAACTCTGGTATAAGAAAATATTACTTGTCTTTTGGTGGTTTATATACTCAGGCATGTATAGGCATTGTGTTAGTACCCCGTGTACGCTCACTTTCTAACTTGTCTAGCAAGTAGCAATATAAATGTGTATTCTTCAAGTAGCAATGTGTTTTGCCTTTGCTAATGAAAGAATTAATAGCCCATATTATTTAAATATGTGGTAGCATTCACAAAAGACACATAGGGAATGGATGATTGGGGTTGAGTCCAGCTAATATTCATTTCATGGGGAGCCATTACCATCCCTAATGTCCTTAATTGCCCATCCAAATGGTTAATATTGGCAACACCTGCAAAGCTCTTTTTTTTTACTTTTTGTTTTAACTTGCACAGGTATATGACATTGGCATGTTTGCAATAATTTACATCTTATATGGGCTTATTGTATCTCAAACAATTATATTTTTATCACACATTTGCGTCTTCTTCCTCATCAATGCTGTCTGCGAGATACTGTTTGTATCTATCCCAAATAATTCTAGGGCGAGTTGCAGCATGCATTATTTCAATATACATTTCTTCATTGTCATTTGCTCAAAACATATCCTTATCCCAGTCGTTTTTGTTAGGTGGATTACTGTTTTTCCGCCTCATCAGTATAGCCTGCTTTGCTAACAATTGGCCTGGTTCAATAGTTTACGACACGTAGGGTTAATCTTCCTCGTAACTCCCAGTAGACACACCGTTGGGATCTTTCAATGGGGTGGTCTGCCATTACATCCAGTGCGTCACATACATCTGCCCAGTATTCTGTTAAGTGTGTGCACCTCCAAAACATGTGAATGGTGCCTGCCTCTTCACTCCCGCATCTGAGGCATTTGCCGTCCATGTTGGGTATATGCGTTTCAGTTTGGCTGGAGTGTAATGCATCCTGTGTATGATTTTATAGTATATCAGCTTGTAACGTGCGTTACAGGATATGTATTTTGTCAACTCGCAGATTTGTATCCATTGCTTATCAGTGATATCATGCCCCAGATCCAACTCCCACCCAGCTTTGGCTCCATGTGATATTGGTGTTCGGGTTGTCATTATGAGTTTATACAGCGTTGCCGCAGATGTTTTGGCCGTCCCTGCAGTGAACATATAACCCAGACCCAGATGTATCGCTGGTTCTGCCGGGAATGCCTTCCATACCCTCGCAATAGCAGA
The DNA here is from genome assembly GCF_040938575.1 of Ambystoma mexicanum. Taxonomy (NCBI): domain Eukaryota; kingdom Metazoa; phylum Chordata; class Amphibia; order Caudata; family Ambystomatidae; genus Ambystoma; species Ambystoma mexicanum. The sequence goes on from NC_090922.1 coordinate 297,583,711, forward strand.
TCTCATGCGTAGGTAGTACATTTTCTGTCTCGGCATACTTCCCACCTATCCCCTTAATCGCTTCCCACGATATGAACTTCCTATCAGGGAAGAGGTCTCCAAATTGGTTAATACCCTTATACCCTTGGTACCCTAGTGTGTAGCTATCTCCGAGTCTAGTGTGGGTGGTATATAATGAGCTCCCCATAATGGCATATTAGGGTTGTACAACGCTTCGGTCCCTCGCGTCTCAGCGATCTTGGCCCAAGCTGTGCATGTCACCAATATCCGGTCCATGGCGTTATAACGTTTGGGGCACTCTGCGCAGCTTTATGAAGGAGTGCAGTTGGTTCTCTGGTCTGCTTGGTACTCGCCGGGTGCTGTGGGTTAAGATAGGTGGATGCCCACTGTGACGCATAGTGTGCCTGCGCTGCCAGGTAGTAGATTTCGAAGTCTGGTGCTGCTAGTCCCCCTTGGGGGTATTGATCAGTGAGTAGCCGCCAACTCACGCTCAGCTGTCCTTTCCACACCAATGAAGTACATGCACTCTTAATTTTCAAAAAGAAAGCTCTGCCTGGCCATACGGGAACAAAGTTGAATCAATAAAATGGTTTCGGAGAGTTATCATCTTGATGAGGGTAAGCTTGCCCATCATCGATATTGGTAGGGATAGCCATCGTTCCATTTTGACACAAAGGGTATTTGCTAACATTTTGTAGTTCATTGTGGGGACGAGCTGCGCTGTTCTGGACACGTATACCCCTATTTAATATGGACGGGACTCCAGAGTAGTCCATAGAGGTCTGCTGGTCTGGTGGTTGAATCTGTGAGGGGAAATATTTCTGATTTAGTAGAGTTCAATTTGAGATCGGAATATTCTCCAAATTTTTTAGCCGCCTCCAGTACCCTGCCCAAGTTACGTTCGGGATTCTTTAGATACAACAGTATATCATCTGCGTAAAGTGTGATGATCTCTACTCTTCCCGCCAGTTGTATTCCACGTTTGCTGTACCTGGCCCTCATTAATTCTGCCAATGGCTGTATTACTACTGCAAACAAAAGGGGGGACAATGGACAGCCTTGACGTGTACCTCCCAGTAGGTCTAACACTGATGAAAGATTACTATTGACACTTATTCTAGCGTTGGGGCGCGTGTACAGCACCTTGACCCATTTTATAAAAGTACTTCCAAATCCGTAATTGTGTAGAACCCTAAACAGAAATGGCCAATAGACCATGTCAAAGGCCTTCTGCATGTCTAGTGCTAATGCGACTCCTTGTATCTCTTTCGGAATTGTTGCCAGCATGTTGTAGCAGTTTCGAATGTTTGTTGCTGTATATCTACCTGGTATGAAGTCTGCTTGGTCCTCATGGACCATATGTGGCATTAGTGGCGTTAAACACGCAGCCAAGATCTTGGCGTCTGTATTTATCAGTGAAAGCAGCCTATAAGAGCTGCATTCTTTGAGGGGCTTATCTGGCGTAAGTTGTAGGGTGATAATTGCTTCCCTGGTCGTCTCTCGGAGTTTGCATTTTTTCTAGGGCTTCGGCCCAGACTGCGTGTAATTTGGGAACGAGGAGCCCAGAAAATTCTTTGTAACATTCTGCTCCTAGGCCGTCAGAGCCTGGGACCTTGCCAATGGGCAAAGCTTTAATGGCGTCTGCTATCCCGGCTTGAGTAATCAGCTTTTCTAGGTCGTCTCTAGTTGTAGGAGATAGCAGTGTTGTGGGTATGCTGGCCAGGTACTGGTTTATATCTGTTTCAGTGGATGTGCTCTGGTGGGAGTACAGCTGCTTATAAAAGTCATACAATGATTTTTCTATCTCAGCTTGTATGGTTACCACTTCCCCATCTGGTCGTGTTATGCACAGAATGCCCATGGGCCCACGCTACCCCCTAACCATCTTGGCCAGGAGTCAGCCAGGTCGCTCCTGCTCTCCATATCGCCTTGCAGCGGTGGGCCTGTCAAAGTAGCGAACTTCATGATCTGCCGCCTCCCTGTATTCATCTACCAGGGTTTTAATGCTCAGACCTAGCTGGGGAGGGGTGTTGAGCAGACTGCTCTTGTGCTTTGGCTATTTCCCCTTCACGCCTGTTCAGTTCTCTGCAGATGTCTTTTAGTACTCCGAATTCCGTGGATATTGCAACACCTCTTATACACACTTTGAAAGCCTGCCATAGCATTGCCTGACTCTTCACAGTTCCCTCATTATGTTCAAAGTATTCTTCAATGTGCTCGGTTAGTGCTGTTTTGTATACCCGATCTGTCATAGCCACGGGCTTAAATCTCTATGGGGGCCTATGTAGTGCCACCTCTGGGATTCACATTGTTATTTGGATGGGAGAATGATCGGAGAGCGTTCTGGGATGCATCCTAGCCTTGGTTACCCAACCGAGCACTCGATGGGATATCAGCCAAACGTCAATTCTAGAGTGCATATCGTGCACCGGGGAACAGAACGTGTTTGCTCGTTTGGTGCCATGTAAGGAGCGCCACACATCTCGGAGGCCCAGGTCAGTCATATGGGTAATTATCATGCGGGCTGCATTAGTGAGTGCCCTGGGGTGGTCTGACGTGCAATCTTGGTGCGTGTAAAGGATGGTATTAATGTCGCCACCACAAATTAGATGGGCCGTGGGGTATTTAGCTAGTTTCCTGAATAGAGTTGAGTAAAACCCAGGGTCATCTGTATTCGTGCCGTATATATTCATGAGCAATACCTCCTCTTCTCTGAGCTTGCCGTGTACCAAGACACATGATGTGTAAAGGGGATGGATCTGTGTATTAAAGTCAAAACTCCCCATGCCCTGCTTGAGTATGACGTATAGTGCTGTTGAGTACCCCAGCTGGGAGCTAACTTTTCAGATTGGTGCCCCAATAAGTGAGTCTCTTGGAGAAATATTATTCGGGGTCCCAAATTGTTGATATAAGCCATGATGTTCCTTCTTTTCACTGGTGATCCTAACCACAGACATTCCAGCTCAACAGTGTGATGCTGTCTGTGTCCATCTTAGCCATATATGTGTGATCTACTCAGAAGATGTGCAATGCGTCTGTCCCTTTGTATGCATCCATTCTTTACATCGGTCTGTACTTGTGCTTTTTCAACCTCAACTTCCCATGTAACTATCCCAACCCCTCCCCCCACCCTCATAGTTCCCCGAACTTCAACTATGTTTTTCCCAGTACCACCTTCCCATCCCATTTCCTGTGTTCGCACCTGCAGCAGGGGGCTTCTGCTGCGACAGCCTAGGCCTACTGGTTCCAAACTTATCCCACATAAGGGATAAGTAGCTGTCGGTTACTTGTACACATATTGAACAATTGCTAGTACTCCCATCATGCACATGTATGACATATCATCCTTACAGGATAGTTCAGGATATCGCCTTCCAAGTGTCTATAGTCGTCCTTTACTGTCCCATTGCTTCTCCTTCATGATTGGGTTCGTCATAGTGATTCGTTTGTTGAATTTTCAGCACCATTCAGTGTCTGCCCTGGCGACATAGGGATATTAGCCTCCACGAAGCTCGCTGCCTCCTCGGGGAACGCGAAGAAGTACATCTTATTGTTATGCTGGATGCACAGTCTAGCCGGGTACAGCATCGCATAGGGGATCTAACGTTCTCGTAGCAGTTTTTTAACACCAGTAAAGGAGCGTCTCTCTTGTACCACCATTGGCCTCCCATCTTAGCTCCTGCTTGTCCTTCACCGCTTTCAATACTAGATCTCTGTCCCTGTAGTTCATCATTTGTGCAATGATAGATCTCGGGAAAGCCCCGGGTTTAGGTCTCGTTGCCAATGACCTGTGTGCTCTTTCCACCACAAACATGGGCGACCAACCAGGGTCACCCAACAGGTCTCTCAGCAGCCTTTCCACTGCTAGCTCCATAGGGCCTTAGAGAGCCTCCTCTAGAATGCCAATTATATTAATTTTGTTGCACCGTGATCTGGCCTCTAAGTCTTCGCATTTTAGCTTCACCGTTCCTAGATCTTTCGCCATTGCCGTCACTGTGCTGTGCAGTGTTCCCAATGCATCTTCGGTGGTGCTGATGTGGGTCTCCGCTTCGGTAATGCGGCCAGTAGCTTTTTCTAGCTGGGTCTTGATAGCTGCAATGTTTGCATTGATCCCATCCAGTTTTTCATTAAAGGCCGAGAAGCCGTCGGGGTAGTAGTACCTATATGGGGTGTGTGTCCTGTGGCCATGTCTGCTGTGTTTCCTGTTTTCATTGCTGTCGTAAATCTATCTATGGCTCCTTTGCGCTTTTTAGGGCCTGCGCCTCTGGGCATCGTCGGCTAGTTGCCTTTGGTGTTGTTGTCGTTCTTACTGCTTTGTACACGATTGAGCAGCCTAGTGAAATGCCCGTGGTTCAATCGTATCTGTTTATATTGCAGAGGAGAATTTTTAACGCATAAGATGTTGGTATATGTTGTTTTAGGGGGTTTCATGACAACATCAACTGATTATCTCTTCACGGGAGGTTTTTCAAAACCTTGCCATAGACTTAACTAAAGCTATGGCGTAGTTAGAGGGTTTCTGTCTCAACATCAGCTGGTTATGAAGGGCACACTTCTCAGATTTCCAATGTTATAAAACACAATGTCAAGAGGAAAGAGAGGCTGTTTAGAATTTACCAACTATAATTATGTGTCAGAGCCTCTAAATTGGTTTCCATAGTGCTTTGTCCTGAGTCTCACGCAGTAGTGTCATCTTTTGCAGACGTATTTGTTTAATTTCCACAGCAGATATACATATCTGTATTGTAACATCTTTGCATGTCTGTTTTACAAAATAAGAGACAGAAATCAATTTGTTTGTTGTGTGTTGTACGAGATGTAGGAACACAAAGCAAGTCCGACTTACTTATCATATGATGCTAGTCATTTTGGCAGGTTTGAAAACGTTCTTGGTGGAAACGGCATATACTGCGAGAACAAAAGAGATATATTCCATCAGAGTTTTATTTCAGATCTGCACGTTAAAGTTGTTTCTGAAATTACTGTTATTTTGTTCCAGAACAGCAATTAGCGGGTGTCTGTCTATTTAATTTTAGAGCCCTGTGTTTACGTTAATTTCCTTCCTGCTAAGGCTACTTCACTAGAAGATCTAAAAATAATTATAAATATGGACCGTGTGCTTACCGGCTTCTAAATTGGTCCAGACTTGTATCCTCCGCGGGTTTCTCTTGTTTTCACGGCTTCCGCATTTCCTTCCGTGTTCGTTTATTTATGCGTAACGTGTAAGCGGTCACGTGTGACACAGTGTCGCGTGTACAGGCAAATTTGTGAAGTGATGTTTTAAAGTAAAACCCAAAAGCCCTCTTGTAATGGGGACAAGACTAAATTGTCCAAATACCGTCCTAGTTATTCAATTATCGGGTATATTATTTTGTTAAGAAGGATGATAATAATTCGTTGTTTTGTGGCGGCGTCGAGAAAAACGTCTGTTTCGGATTGCTATGAAAACTTTGTGTCTTTACGGCATTATTTCCTTCTTGTCTGAGGTAGATGGATTCTAAAAACCCATCAATATTTTATCTGTCAATATTTTACATGGACTGAGGGCACCCCAGAGGCCCATCTTGATGGATATATTTACATGCTGGTCATCTCATCTCTGACATAATGTCGACACTTTAATGGAGCAAATGGAAGAGATTGGATGAAATGTGCTCAGGCATTGAGTTTGATTTCTCGATGTTACTTCTAATAGACTATTCCATTCAATGAAAGAGTTTAGGCCATGCTTTACTGTATCTAAGTTATATATCTAGCGTTTGGATAAAGTAAGTTCCCGATTACTATTGGTAGATTTTATTACCTGAATCACAAACCAAAATATTTTGGTGTTACTATGGCGGTGTGACACAAAATGTGCCACCAAGGGTTTGTTCTCCACCTTGTTTTGCTGAAAGATTCTTTATCTGATTTGGTGTTTTGTTTTTCCTATACAGACCAGGTTGCACAGACTTTTAATACTGTATACTACCCATTCAGTAGTACAGTTGGTAAAGTTGTCTAAATTCCAGTTTGTTCCATTTAATTTGATGGATTTAATGTTCTTTAGTTAATGAACAAACTGAACATTGTCCACACTTAAAATTACCTGTAACTGGGGGGAGACCCCATACAATTCCCTGTCCTATACTGGCTGGATCTTTGTTTGGATATGTCTGAACCAGTATATCTTTGAGGTTTCTTTGGCGTTTAAAGGCAAATCTGGGAGTTATCGGGTTGAACGCAGTGGTTTTTACAAAATGCCAACTTTTCCGGATGATTTTCCTCAGGTCATTACTGATGGGACTGAAAGTGCTCATGCATGTTATTTTGTCTTCTTGCGTTTTCAGGGGTGGGTTAAGACATAATTCTGTATTGGCATGCTGTGCTCTCTTATAGGAGGTTTGAATGATCCTATTAGGGTATCCTCGATCTTTGAGGTGTTTTCTGAGGTTTTTGCCTTGTTGAACATAGATTTTACAGGTTGTTATCTCTTCACGGGAGGTTTTTCAAAATCTTGCCATAGAGTTAACTGATGTTGAGACAGAAACCCTCTAACTACGCCATAGTTTTAGTTAACTCTATGGCAAGGTTTTGAAAAACCTCCCATGAAGAGATAATCAGTTGATGTTGTCATCAAACCCCTTAAAACAACATATGCCAACATCTTATTCGTTAATAATTCTCCCCAATGTGCAAAGAAGTCCGCCTATATACTTAGGCAGACAGGATATTACAATGACCAGGAATAATTGTGGTACTGTAAAATCTATCATTAACTATTGGGTAATTATATTGCCTCCTGCCGTTTCAGAGGTTCTTCTGCAATCAATACTCTTGGAAAAGTTCAGTTTTGTGACGAATCGCCAGATGTTACACAATACTACGAATAATACCAGGTAAATGAATAATAACTAGCATGACTAATCATACGTCTTAAAATCAAAAGGAATCCAACTATTTGTTCTGGCAAATTGTATCGGGTACCAACAATAGAGGGGCATTGTCAGGAATAAGGGTTGGAATAGGAGAGGAGTGTGTAGAGGGCTCTGAAAGGGTTTGGGGGACACAAAATACACTAAGAAACTACAATTCCCAGCAGCACTTGGGAAAATATGTAGTTGTTAGCCGCGCGGGCGTGTGGCCAGCTGACATTGATTGAAGACAGCTTATTACGGGCCAATGGCGCACGGCAGGTGTGGCTTATTTTGGTTTCTACACGGAGCGGGTGTTGGAAGAAAACCGAGAGATGCTGCCCTGTAATGATTTCCAGAGTTTCTGAGACAGCAGAAATAATGCAGCAGCCGCAGGCGCAAAGCACGCTGTAGGCTGCCTTTGGCGTGTCAAGACTTTGTCCGGGAAGGCTCGTGGGCCCTCCCGGACCTAAGATGAATGCGGGAAGGGTTTGCAGGTTTTGAGTGTGTATGCGCTCTGAACAAGCACTTCTTGATCACACAAACTTGCAATATTACATGGGGGGCCTGGTGATTAAGGCATAACGTTATCTGCAAATACAAATGAACTCAGCGCAGCTTATTTAAAGGTCGAAATGCACCGAGGGAACATTGCCAGCATGTTCTTTACCTATTGAATCGTAGCTGCTCAAATCTTGTTGGGCAGCAATTCACCTCTAACCAGTGCTGTAACTGGGTTTGGGGTACTTTCCGGACGTGAATGTGCAGGCTGCATATGTCTATGTTTAATGTCAAGGTCCAGTGACAACCTCCTTTGAGGGTTACCGGTTATGTTCAGTGTTTGTACTCGTTGCTTCTGCTTGCCCTAAGGGCCATGTGTATCGTCTATCATTGTGGGAACATTCCCATCTGTATGTGTTCATCTTGCTTGCTACCCATGTTATTCATGTATTAGGAAGAATTCAGTACATGTATCAAGGTGTGCTTATCATTTGTGCTTCTGGGAATGTATGATGCATGGTTATTAGTAGGAATTATATGTACATGGTAATTACAAGATACTAAGTATAGGGAGGCTAGGGTTTTACCCTGTTCCTTCCCCTGTCCTATCCAAACTAGGTGTTCCCTTACCCTCTATCCGGTGTTCCTAAAACCCCCCTACCCTATCCACAACCTCTCCCTAACTCCTCTTCCCCCCATTGGCTGCCACGTGGGGCCCTGTTTTCATATCTATCAGGTACCTGTGCCAACCACGGTGGGAGGGTCAAATTCATTCGGCTTCTGTGGTTCAGGGGAGAGTGTCGAATTCTCTTCCCCATTATTGTGTATCATTGACAGGCATTTATCGTGATAAAGTGTCCTTCTTCTTTTTTGAAAAGTAATATTCAAAAGTTTACCCGTTTGGTGTAAAGAAAAACCCAAAAGCTCACGCCTTGGCTCTGTGAAATACCACACCGGTTACCATTCTCTCTATTGATTAATATGGTTGGGATAGAGTATACATATACCACCCTTATACAAACATCAATTTATGACCCATTTCACTATCATTAATTATTCATCCCCGCCACGGGACAAAATGATTTTTATTGAAACATTGTCTGTATTGGTTTTGTAGTTTTATCACATGCTTGTACCAGAGGGGTAGTCAAGACAAATGCACCAGCTAAAGAAATGACCCTGTCCTGAAGAAGGCAATCCAATCAATTTTGAAAAGATATTAGAGATAATATCTAATGTAAACATTTGGCTGAAACAAATGTGACTGTTTATTTTGAAAGTCAGGTTCTCTTTTTGTGATCAGCGATTAAGTTAAGTTGCTCTGTGTTAAAAAAAAGTCTGTATGTTATGTGCTTGGACGCTATTATCCAAATACAACTTAGTCCTCACCATTTCTTATGGAAAAAATCCTAAGTAGCTCTTGTGATTGTATTTTGAGAGCACACTAACCTAACAGCCTTGCTACCACCCCATTTGTGTTGAAACAGTTACGTGTTTTGTTGAATGTTTATTGTGTGTTAAAATTCTGTTGACTATTTTGTTTTAAGTATATATGTAAAAGTATACATAAAATGTATTTTTCTACATACATGACCCTATCTGTGTCTTTTAGTGGAGATATATGAAAAATCACCCCATATTCTAAAAGGTGGTTTAAGAGAGTGGTCACCAGTGAGAGTAATTAAGGTGGAGAGAGGGGTAATCAGTTTCCCATTTCTGCTCTTTGGCTCATTTCCTTTTCCCGTTTGGAAACTGATCCCCCCAAATAGGGAAAATACCCAATCTTGTGGCACTGCTTGAGGACAGTCCTGTAGCTGGTGGGTACAAATCTAAAAAATAAAAAAAGATTTTGTGTCATCAAACTAATTGTAGCCAGAATTAAGATAGTAAGGTGGACAAAATAAATTAAAATTAACATGGAGAATGTTTTACACTGTATCTTTTTATGAAGAATACTGTCAAGGATTAATGGGTCTCTCGTCTATTTTAGCAGCAGATCTTATAAACATAACAGCAATTTCAAAGACAAATGATTTAGAAACTCTGACTCAAAAGAAAAAGAAACTAATTAGAACTGAGTCGCATGGACAGCTTATGCTAGCTTACCTAAAGGCAGGCATCATACCTGAAGGCCTTCAAGTCAAAAATGTACCACAGGTCTTCATAGACAACTCCAAATTCAAGGCTAAATTTAGCAGCATAGGCAATAAATATTCAAGAGACATACTCATTCTAATAATAGACACTGCCGTAGAGGAAGCGACACAACAAAAAGAAGAGATTGATCGCTTAGAAAATAAGATAAAAAAAGATGTAATAAAAGACATTAAAATAAAATGTGAGAAAATTGAGGAAGAGATACAAAAATTCAAGAAATTTACATTAGATAAAAAATGTGGAAGCTTAAAGATGTTGAAAATTACAAAGAAAGCAACACATTAGGTAAGGATTTACCTTACTACTATGATCAAAATAAGTTATCTCAAAATAGAGGAAGGAACAACGGCTACCAAAGAAGTAAGTTGTATGTTTTTCTAACGCTTCCAATACAACTACGAGCAGCGAGTAGCGGTTCTGACAATCCCAGCAATTCTTCAACAGCACATGCAACGAACTAACCACAGTTTTTCTGTGGGAAAGGCAAGAGAAGTCGCAACCACCAACAGGGTCCGACAAGGATGCAAACACGTACCTGGGAGGGCCCTCAACAGAACTGGTAATCCCAGTTTTCAATCTGTCTTCACACCAACTGAAGGAGGCAGAATTAAAAGTGCTAAAAAATTGCCTTAGTTTCATCACAAACACACGGGCAAATGATTTTGAGACCCAAATTGAACTACAAAGGTTTTTTGTCGGGTACGATTAAAATATTTTCTTGGAGATTCTCCAACCTCTGGAAAAGAGGGCAGTATTACTGGCCTAAAACCTCCATCTACTTTTACACCACTAAATTCTATGGTAAGTCCAGCAATCATAGCGTTCGAGAATAAAGTAGTACAGGAAACAAAATAACTTTTCAAAAAGAAAAACCATCACAGAGACAATCTGAGCAAAGAAGAAAGAGCTGCCCTACTAACTTTGCAAAATGACACCACTTTCTTGATCAAACCAGCCGATAAAGGCGGGGGTATTGTTTTATGCGATAAGATACTATACTACACCGAGGTCCTAAACCATCTACAAGACCCTTTATTCTATCAAACACTTGACAGAGATCCAACTCCACGTATAAAAGACAAGATAAAAAGCCTAATGGACCACACTCTCATAGAAGGCTGGATTGAACAGGAAGAACATTATGTCACAGCCAGTGGACATGGAAGGCGAATGCACCGCTGCCCCAAGCTACAGTGGGCTCACTACATCGGGGTGCCGCCCTAACCACCCTTAAACAACAGAAAAGGATCACCTGGTCCTTGTCCTGGCACCTTTGACGCCGAGTTCATCTACAAGTGAATAGTGGTAAACAGTAAGGACCTTGGATACTCAAACATGGAGGGCACAGAGCCACAGCCCTGTTCCCTGCGTCTGACCATGCAAACTAGTGTTTTGGGTGTGGTTGGACACTCGGGCGTGGCTGGCTATATAAGCCACGCCCCAGCCCAGAGAAGTGCTTCGCATTGCTCTGCTTCTTAGCAGCGTAAAGCTCTCTGCGATCAGTTCCAGCATTCCACAGACTTCGACTCCTTCACCGAACCCAGTTGTCGTTCTGCTGCAAGAAAGACAAAACAAATACAGAAACATTAGTAGCGGGTCAACACTTACCTGAGATCCCGTTACCGCGTCCCGGACTCCTGACGTGGAACCAATCTGCTCATCAACGCCTCACAGAACCGCCACCCTTCACACCTGCAAAAGAAAGCAACAGGTCAGAATTAGCAAGCTACAAATCCAGCGCCTCGCGCATCCAACTAACCTGTCATCTCGACTGGGCGCAGCGCTCCGTTCTTCCCGCACAGATCCTGGGCACTCGCGGGTTCGTCAGAGCAGCACTAAAACTCATCAAAGCGCCTGCAGAGACATGGGCAACAACCAGGAAACAACACATTAGATAAAAGGACAATTATAAAGACATGATCAAGGACACACAAGTAGAACAAGCAAGAAGTTGAACGAAGACACGTTAGACAAAAGGCCACTTATAAAGGCGTGCTTAAGGACACACAAGTAGACCAAGCAAGAAGGTGAAAGAAAACAGACTACAGCCACACGGCAAGGACTGAACTAGCAACACAGGGCATGGCGAGCCTTAGCCACAGCCGGTCTGGGCTAATTACAAGGACCAGTGACGCAAATTGGTCCCACAAGCTCTGTACCCCCTGCAACAGTGCCTCTGCACAGAACAGCAGGATGGAGAGCCTACCAAATGCAGCCAACAGGAGCACACCCCTAAGCACACCAGGCCTCCATAGCGGTCCGAAACCAGCACCCTGCAGACGTCCTCATGCCCAGCAGCGCCCGACGCCCCAGCGGAGATAAGGTGAGCGTAACCGAATGTGAGGCTCTTACTCGAAACTCTGCCTGGGCATCATGGAGACTTCAGACACCGACCAGCTAGCCCAATTACTGGGGGAACTACGAGCCGAGGTGCATGCCGCCCAGCAAGAAACCAACGCTCTAAGGAGTGAGCTAATCGTGAACAAAGACCGTACAGATGAACTAGCAAGACAACTACCTCAGATGCAAGACGGCCAAGCCCGCTGCCTGGGAGTGTTCCGTCAGTTGCAACACCACCAGTTACTCCGGTACAGGTAGTCTTACCTGGAGCAGTCCCTCTAGCCCCACCTGGACGCTTTTTAGGCGACCCTCAGAAATATGCCATATTCATGAACCAGTGCCGTTTGCACTTCTTTTGTAGATCCGGAGCGTTCCCCAATGACCAATCAAGGGTTGCGTTTGTGTTGTCGTATATGGGAGGTAGTGCTGCGGATTGGTCAATACCACTGGTGAACCGAGATGACCCCTTACTGTGGGATTTCGGGGGGTTTCAACGAGAACTCGAGAAACTGTTCGCCCGGCATACCCGGGGCCAGGCCTTGGACAATGAGCTTCTATCCCTTCTGCAGGGCAGTCAGGATCTACTAACGTATATATCGCTACTTTCAAAAGGCTGGTAGCAGAAACCAGCTGGCCGTAGGAGAAAAGGACCACACTGTTTCATTGAGGCCTGCGAGGGGAGTTAAAGGTTGTCCTAGCTCAAGTAGTGAACCCTCCTCCAGGATGCGCAGAGTTTATCGACCTGGCAGTACAATTAGACCATAGACTGCAGGACCGAAAGACCGACCAAGCCTGATCTGAGGGTCGTACTGTGTACGTACTCCAGAGAGAGATCCCACCTCGACAACCTGAAAACCATCCCGAGCCCATGCAAATCGGGAGAGTGCGGAGTTAGCTCGCTAAGGCCGAGAGAGACAAGCAAAGGCAGCAGCAGTTGTGTTTATACTGAGGAAGGCTGGGCCACTTCCTCCGAGAATGTCCAGTGAAACCCCCTAGGTCAGAATTAGCAAGCTACAAATCCAACGCCTCGCGCATCCAACTAACCTGTCATTTCGACTGGGCGCAGCGCTCCGTTCTTCCCGCACAGATCCTCGGCACTCGCGGGTTCGTCAGAGCAGCACTAAAACTCATCAAAGCGCCTGCAGAGACATGGGCAACAACCAGGAAACAACACATTAGATAAAAGGACAATTATAAAGACATGATCAAGGACACACAAGTAGAACAAGCAAGAAGTTGAACGAAGACACGTTAGACAAAAGGCCCCTTATAAAGGCGTGCTTAAGGACACACAAGTAGAACAAGCAAGAAGGTGAAAGAAAACAGACTACAGCCACACGGCAAGGACTGAACTAGCAACACAGGGCATGGCGAGCCTTAGCCACAGCCGGTCTGGGCTAATTACAAGGACCAGTGACGCAAATTGGTCCCACAAGCTCTGTACCCCCTGCAACAGTGCCTCTGCACAGAACAGCAGGACAGAGAGCCTACCAAATGCAGCCAACAGGAGCACACCCCTAAGCAGACCAGGCTCCATAGTGGTCCGAAACCAGCACCCTGCAGACGTCCTCATGCCCAGCAGCGCCCGACGCCCCGGCGGAGATAAGGTGAGCGTAACCGAATGTGAAGCTCTTACTCGAAACTCTGCCTGGGCATCATGGAGGCTTCAGACACCGACCAGTTAGCCCAATTACTGGGGGAACTACGAGCCGAGGTGCATGCCGCCCAGCAAGAAACCAACGCTCTAAGGAGTGAGCTAATCGTGAACAAAGACCGTACAGATGAACTAGCAAGACAACTACTTCAGATGCAAGACGGCCAAGCCCGCTGCCTGGGAGTGTTCCGTCAGTTACAACACCACCAGTTACTCCGGTACAGGTAGTCTTACCTGGAGCAGTCCCTCTAGCCCCACCTGAACGCTTTTTAGGCGACCCTCAGAAATACGCCATATTCATGAACCAGTGCCGTTTGCACTTCTTTTGTAGATCCGGAGCGTTCCCCAATGACCAATCAAGGGTTGCGTTTGTGTTGTCGTATATGGGAGGTAGTGCTGCGGATTGGTCAATACCACTGGTGAACCGAGATGACCCCTTACTGTGGGATTTCGGGGGGTTTCAACGAGAACTCGAGAAACTGTTCACCCGCCATACCCGGGGCCAGGTCTTGGACAATGAGCTTCTACCCCTTCTGCAGGGCAGTCAGGATCTACTAACGTATATCGCTACTTTCAAAAGGCTGGTAGCAGAAACCAGCTGGCCGTTGGAGAAAAGGACCACACTGTTTCATCGAGGCCTGCGAGGGGAGTTAAAGGTTGTCCTAGCTCAAGTAGTGAACCCTCCTCCAGGATGCGCAGAGTTTATCGACCTGGCAGTACAATTAGACCATAGACTGCAGGACCGAAAGACCGACCAAGCCTGATCTGAGGGTCGTACTGTGTACGTACGCCAGAGAGAGATCCCATCTCGACAACCTGAAAACCATCCGGAGCTCATGCAAATCGGGAGAGTGCGGAGCCAGCTCACTAAGGCCGAGAGAGACAAGCAAAGGCAGCAGCAGTTGTGTTTATACTGTGGAAGGCTGGGCCACTTCCTCCCAGAATGTCCAGTGAAACCCCCTAGAAAAACAGTTGGGCCACTGACAAAGAAGACGTTGAACCAGACTCGGAAAACTCTCATGCCCGGCAAGCGTAAAGGTCTGCTTGTCGAGCAGTGAGAAGGAACCACAGACCTTGCACCTAGCTGCACCACTGATCCTGATCAGCCACATACAATCGTCTAGGATGCATGCTTTGGAGGCGTACATAGACAGTGGAGCAGTCGGTAACTATATAGACCAAGACCTGGCAAACAGGATAGGTCATCCCCTCCATCAAAAGACGACAACCGAAAATGTCATGACCGTCAACGGCACCCAAATATCTTCGGGGTCCAGTGACACACTGCACCGCAGACGTGACTCTCCTTTGTCAAGATGGCCACCAGGAAGACATTGGGCCTCATTACAAATCAGGCGGTCCGGAAATAACGGTGGCAGTAAACCCGCCACCACCGTTGTTTCCGGACCGCCTGATCCCGACTCCTGCAGGCGGGAGGTGATGTTCCCGCCAGGTTTGACCTGGCGAGTTTAAGACCGCAACGCCTGCAGGCGGACGAGGAAACACCAGCAGCATTACGAGATGCTGCCGGTGTTTCCATGATCCCCATTCCCATTGAGTCCCATAGGACTCAATGGGACTGGGGATTAACACCATTCCGCCTCCGTGATTCCCGGAAAACCGGGGTTGTAATGCCCCAGTAATTCTGGGAATCATGGATGCGGAATGGTAATACGAGTCCGGCGCTAACCAGATGGTTTTACGGCCTCGGTTACCGCCGGACTCATAATGAGGCCCATTGTCTTTGACCTTATCAGCGCTCCCCAATTCAGGGTGATTTTCGGTAAATCTTGGTTAGAAACTCATAATCCTCAAATCGACTGCCGTGCCAAAAGTCTGACCTTCTCCAACGAATGTGCTCGCTCATGCTACCAAGTGGGATCTCTTCCGAAAGAACAGGCAAGGCCTCTCCCTGGAAAAGAAGTGGTGCTGGGTCTAATAAGTACGCTGCCACAGGAATACCACGATTATCAGGATGTTTTCCAAAAAGAACAAGCAAATACGCTACCCCGTCAACGGCCCTACGACTGCCAAATCGACCTCATCAATCGAATTTACGCACTCACGGAACAGGAAAACCTCCACCTGTAGTCTTACCTGGACCAGTATCTAGCAAACGGTTTTATCCGCCCGTCCAAGTCCCCCGCAGCCTCGCCCCTCTTCTTTGTACCCAAGAAGGAGGGGGACCTGAGGACTTGCATCGATTACCGAGCCCTGAACCAGGTGACAGTGAAGAACTGATACCCTTTGCCCCTCATTCCGGAGCTATTGGACCAAGTCAAGGATGCCCAAATCTACACTAAACTGGATCTCATAGGGGCATACCATCTAGTGTGAGTAAAAAAGGGAGACGAATGGAAAACTGCCTTACGTATAAAGTATGGGCTTTTTGAGTACCAGGTCATGCCCTTTGGGCTGTGCAACGCCCCTGCAGCGTTCCAGTTTTTTATGAAGGATATATTACGGGAGTTGCTTGATGTCTGTGCGTTAGCCTACATCGATGACATCTTGATTTACTCGGGCACAAAACAAGACCATATTGAACATGTTCGAGCGGTCCTTGAGAAACTCCGGCAACATCGGCTATATGCCAAACTGGAGAAACCTTTCTTTCATGTTACGCAGGTTGAGTTCCTAGGATTTATCCTTAGGATGGATACACGTAAGGTGGATGCCATCCTCAACTGGCCATTGCCTTCACCGGTGAAAGGGGTCCAAAGTGTGCTTGGCTTTGTGAATTTCTATTGCCTTTTCATTCCAGGGTTCTCCCAAATCGTCCATCCGATCACATCCCTGTTATGAAAGAATAGACACTTCAACTGGACTGCAGACGCGGAAAAGGCCTTCCAGGACTTAAAACTAAAATTCACCACGGCCCCGGTGCTGCGACATCCTCGACCAGACGTCCGGTATGTGGTCAAAACTGACGCCTCCATCATACCCATGGGAGCGGTTCTTTTGCAGAAGGATCCAGACACTGATCAATTACATCCAGTGGCATTCTGGTCACGCAAGTTCTCTGCCCCGGAATTAAACTATGCAATAACGGATAAAGAACTCCTAACAATCAAAGCAGCATTCAAAGCATGGATACACTTCCTTCTGGGAGCCAGACATACCGTCACAGTTATCACAGACCACCGTAGTTTGCAGTATCTAAAATCAGCGAAAGCCCAGTCATCACGCCAACTCCGGTGGGCCTTGTTTTTTGCAGAGTACGACTATGTGATCACATACCGACCAGGAGTACGGAATGACAAAGCTGACGCACTATCCCACATGGGCGGTGGAGAAAACGCATATGCAACACCAGACCCAATAGCCATCATCCCGGAGGTAATAATCTTAGGCCTTACGGCAACCCTATCCTTGGACAACCTGAGAAAATGGTCCAGCACCTGATGGACGAGGAGGCACAACGAGTATGGGCAGCAAGGAGTGAACAACACACAATCTCTTATGGACTTCCGTGCTACCGGGGGCGCCTTTATCTCCCAAGCCAAGAGCTACAAGAACAGGTCATCACCAGCTACCATGACTACCTAGTGGAAGGGCACCCGGGAATAGCCAAGACACTGGCCAAAGTCAAGAGAAACTACTGGTGGCCAACCTGCCGAAAGGACATAACCCAATATGTGTTATCATGTGGAGTCTGCGCACAAAACAAGTCCCAGAAACAGAAACCTGTGGGTCTTTTACAACCTTTGGTAGTTCCTCCTACCCCTTGGCACACGTTGTCACTCGATTTCATCACGGACCTTCCCCCCTGTAATGGCTACAACACCATCCTGGTCATGGTGGATTTGTTCTCTAAAATGGCCCACTTCATCCCATTGAAGGGCGTACTGACTGCCTCCACCTTGGCAAAAGTCTTTTTGGAACAAATCGTTCCACTACACGGATTCCCTTCAACTCTGATCTCAGACCAGGGCAGTCAATTTATCTCCAGCTTCTGGAAAAAGAGTTGTGAACTCACACAAATTGATGTCCGTCTTTCCACGAGTCATCATCCCCAGACTGATGGCCAGACTGAGCGGTCAAATCAGACACTGAAGCAATACCTGAGATGCATGTTTCACCAAACAGAAGGCAATTGGAGGGACATCCTATGGATAGCTGAATATGCATACAACAACTCGATACATACCAGCACCGGACAGCGCCCGTTTTATGTTTTGTATGGCCGACACCCACGCACTTCCCGTTTTGACCCACCTGAAGCTCTGGAGATGCCTACAGTGACAACCTTGCATGCCACTATCGCCCACCTCTTTAAAGAGGGAGCTGAACACCTTGCCAAAGCCAAAGAACGACACAAAAGGTTCTCAGACCAACACCGTAGGAAGGCTCCTATTTACCAAGTCGGGTATGCAGTTTGGCTAGTCTCGTGACACGAAAGGATCTCGAACCTTCTGCCCCAGATACCCAGGGCCATATGCCATCCAGGCAATAATCAACCCTGTGGCGGTGAAGCTAGCTCTGCCCCCAAACATGAGGATCCATCCGGTGTTCCACGCGTCTCTCCTGAAGCCGGTCCAACCTGGTACTCGGATCAAATCACCTCCAGT
Source organism: Ambystoma mexicanum (assembly GCF_040938575.1). Taxonomy (NCBI): domain Eukaryota; kingdom Metazoa; phylum Chordata; class Amphibia; order Caudata; family Ambystomatidae; genus Ambystoma; species Ambystoma mexicanum. The sequence goes on from NC_090922.1 coordinate 297,601,824, forward strand.
ATCTGTACTGATAGACAGCGAACCAGAATTCGAAGTCAAGGACATCTTGGACTCCAAGATAGTCAAATCTAAGATAGAGTTGCACATGGTAGACTGGAAGGGGTACGGGCCTCAGGACAGAACGTGGGAACCCAGTGATCATGTTCACGCTTCAAAGCTGGTAAAACGTTTTCATCGCAACCATCCAACCAATCCTGGACCAGAGGGTGAGCCAACTTTGAGAAGGGCCTTGGGGGGAGTGCTGTCACGACCAGTGCACATGGAAGGCAAATGCACCGTTGCCCCCGAGCTACAGTGTGCTCACTACATTGGGGAGCCACCCTAACTGCCCTTAAACAACGGAAAAGGATCACTTGGTCCTTGTACTGGCACCTTTGGCACCAAGTTCATCAACAAGCGAATAGTGGCAAACAGTAAGGACCTTTGATACTTAAACATGGAGGGCACAGAGCCACAACCCTGTTCCCTGCATCTGACCATGCAGACTAGTGTTTTGGGTGTGGTTGGACACTCAGGCGTGGCTGGCTATATAAGCCATGCCCCAGCCCAGAGAAGTGCTTCGCATTGCTCTGTTTCTCAGCAGCGTAACGCTCTCCGTGATCAGTTCCTGCATTCCATGGACTCCTTCACCGAACCCAGCTGACGGTCTCCTGCAAGAAAGACAAAACAAATACAGAAATATTAGTAGAGGGTCAACCCTTACCTGAGATCCTGTTACTTCGTCCCAGACTTCTGACTTGGAACCAGGCTGCTTATCAATGCCTCACAGAACTGCCGGCCCTCACACCTGCAAAAGGAAGCAACAGGTCAGAATTAGCAAGCTACAACGCCAGCGCCATGCGCATCCAACTTATCTGTCATCTCGACTGGGCACAGCGCTCTGTTCTTCCCGCACAGCTCCTCAGCACTCGCAAGTTTGTCAGAGCAGCACCAAAACCCATCACAGCGCCTGCAGAGACAGGGGAAACAACCAGGAAACAACACGTTAAATAAAAGGACAATTATAAAGACATGCTCAAGGACACACAAGTAGAACACACAAGAAGTCGAAGGAAGACAAAAGGCCACTTATAAAGGCGTGCTTGAGGACATACAAGTAGAACAAGCAAGAAGGTGAAAGAAAACAGACTACAGCCACACAGCAAGGACTGAACTAGCAACACAGGGCACGGCGAGCCTTAGCCACAGCCGGTCTGGGCTAATTACAAGGACCAGTAACGCAACTTGGTCCCACAAGCTCCCGTACCCCCTGCAACAGCGCCCCTGCACAGAACAGCAGGACGAAGAGCCTACCAAATACAGCCAACAGGAACAGACCCGTAAGCAGACCAGCTCTCCAGAGCGGTCCAAAATCAGCACCCTGAAGACGTCCTCACGCCAAGCAGTGCCCGACGCCCCCGTGGAGACAAGGTGACCGTAACACATTCTTTCCTTATTAACAAAAACCCCACTATGCCTGCCTTTTATCTGCTCCCCAAAGTGCAAAGAAATTCAAGGTTGCTTCCAGGGTGCCTAATTGTGTCAACTATAAATTCTATCCTTGAACCCTTGTCAATGTATTCTGATTGGTTTTTACGACCCTTTGTCAAAACCATGCGTTCTTTTGTGAAAGATACCACTAGCATGATAAACCTACTACAGAGCCAAGTTATAGAGGCTACAGATCTTTTAGTGACACTAGATGTCACCGCCTTATATATGAGTATCTGCAAATGGAATGTATAAAAGTGATGGAAGTGTATCTCAACAAATGTACCACGACTCTAGAAAAGGTTACAACTGCTTTCATCTTAGAGTGCATAAGAATAGCACTGACAGAATTTCTTTCTGTTTGAAGGGAATTTTTATAACCAAAAACATGGAACAAGTATGGGGGCAACTTTTGCCACCAATTTAGCAAATTTTTCATGGACAATCTAGAAGGCTCTTCCATATATGGCCAAGACAATCCATATAAAGACAAGTTAGCAAGCTGGTACCGCTATATAGACAATGCCTTTATGATCTGGAAAGGTTCTGCCATTAGTCTAGACCATTTCTTAACCTGGTTAAATGGCAAAAATGAATTTGTTAAATTCACAATGGCCTCTGACCTTAACACCATTCCTTTCCTTGACCTTCGGATCTGTAAAACTCCACCAGGCCAGATAACTACCACCTTATACAGAAATCTACAGATAAAAACACTCTGTTAAAATATAACAGTTTTCATCCTCTTAGCCTTCGAGATAGTTTACCAGTAGGACAATTCCTGAGAATAAGGAGAAATTGCTCTCATATGAGTGAGTATGTTCAACAAGGCAAAAACCTCAAAAAACACTTAATAAGCAGCGCTCAGATACCTGAGGGTTCGTAGCGCTATATAAAATTTAAATAATTATTAAAGATTGGGATACCCTAATAGGATCATTCAAACTTCCTATTAGACAGCACAGCATGCCAATATATAAAGCTGAATGTATGTATGTCTGTGCGTATATTTGTCCGGCTATACAAATCCACACCCTTGAACCCACTGTCAAGAACGTAAGGGAGGATAGGGTATCTACCCCCTCTCCTGAACCACAGAAGCCGAATAGATCGACCCTGCCACCTTGGTAGGCACGGGCGTCTGAATATTAATATCACAGAGAACCAATGGGGGGGAAGACGGAGTTAGGGAAACTGTGTGGACTGACAAAGGAAAGGTGGGGAGACAACATACAACTCTCAAATCACTAACACCACGAAATCCTAATACTACTACCGAGTCTGTACTCCTGATCCTGATCACCAACTTATCTCAGACTCTTCATAATACATCCCTAATATCCTACCTAACGAGCATCCTAAACATGACCATGCACATTACATAGAACATGAATAATTAACATACAGAGCCAACAATGACATGAACCCACACTAGCAGCAAGCTAGATGACACAAACAAGGAAGCTGCTTCCATTATGAAAAAGACGTGACACATGGCCCAAAAGGCTGGCAAAGCAACATAAGCAACATGAAACATAGCGGTGTATTGAGACAAGACTCTGCCCCTCTACATAGGCGCAGAAAAGTAACCATTAACTCCTGTACCAAATCCTAAATGTTCGGGGTGGCTAAATGATCATCAGCATACTCGTAGCAGTTTGTGTTTTTTCCCAGGTAAGTATTCACTCATACTCAAAATAGTCCTGCACATATGGAGGGAATTATGGCCACCTCATTAACTCCCTCTTCCACATATGACGAGCGCATAGCTTGTGTAACTCAATTCGTGAAAGAATGCATAGCTCCAAATCAGGAATGCTCCAACAGAAATTTGACACGCCTCGCGTCTCATAAAGAAAACAACAATATAGCCAAAAACACTTATCTGTGTGTCCGGGTGACTCGTAAGCTCACCCGGACTTCAAATAGTGATGCCGTGACTCCGCCATGAACTTGATGCTCACCGCCACGGCAGGCAGTGGGACCCAGAGCACAGAGTATCCGCTTGTCTCTCACTGCTTCCCGCTGCAGCAGGCACGAATCTCCGAGTGCGGACTTCAGCTCGGCTCACCGCTCGGGAGTAAAAGTCCATGCCTGCATGCCTGCTCACTCTCCTGCTTGCTCCAACTGTGAAACGCTGTGGCCGCCCCTGCTGCACAATCAACAATTATCAGCACCACTGCACGGGCGGCCAACAGTTTAGTAGACGCCTCAATTACATGTAGCTGGCTCATGGCGCAAGTCCTAAACTACACCCGCCCCTCAGCCTGCTGGGAAATGTAGTTTTTCCATCATTTCTTGCTATACGGCCGCTGAGGCTTGCCCCAATCCTGATTTCTGACACCCACGTCTTCCAAATTTTGCATGGATTCCGCTTTTGTCTGGGCCAAGATTGTAGTCTATGTTTGGATGCAAAAATCTTATATGCAAAACATTTTTGGAATGTGTGTGTTTGTTTGTCTGGCTATACAAATCCACACTGTTGAACCAACTGCTGACAGATTTTGCATGAATTCCTCATTTGTCTGGGGCAAGATTGTAGTCTATGTTTGGATGCATAAAATTCACTCCGTAGACACCCTCATTTACTGATGCCCATCCCGATTCACTGCAGTAGGTACTAGAAGGAAGCAAAATTTTGAAAAGTGTCTGTAGCAAAATGTTTGATGTGTTGGTTGTTCCTTTGAAATGTATTACTACTGTATGCAGGTCGAAACTGTTTAATAGCATTTTTAAAGGGAATTTTAAAAAAGTACTTTATTTTATCATGCCACTCCAAATATGCGAAATGGCAAGGTTACAGTTTACTTAAGTGTATTCATGGAAAGAGAGCACAATCAATCAAACTTTTTTGGACATTTTCTCAAATGTGCTGAAGTCAATGAGTGACTGAAACATGGCGCACAAAAAATGAACATCACTTGGAAAAGTTCCATCTGATGGCAAATCTAAAATCAATATCAAGAGCTTCTGAATCACAACAACAAACGGCAGGTCGACTTTCCGACCAGAGGACAAGAGCAACTTCCTCCAGGGGAAAATGAGATGCCAGAGCAAACTGAAGCAAGACTTGCTGACATGAGGACAAAAGCAACATCCTCCAGGGTGACATGAGACACCACTCGATCAGTACACAGGCAACGCTGGGTACCCCAGCTAGTACTTTATAACCAAAATGGCTACTGTTTTCTCTCACCCAGAGAACTGCCCTTACTTAAGGAATTGATTTTTTCATTTAGCAAACCTCTCTAATAATTGTTCAGTAGATGATTTTCTTTTTTTTGTTTTTTTGTTGTTATTTGGTTAACAAAGTAACATTTAACAAAGCATACAAAAACATACAAAGATGATTTTTTTTAATTCAAAAAATACAAAAAAGTACAGGTAAAAAACGTTTTTTAAAATTGTTCAGTAGATGATTTTCTTACACTCCCCCAAAAATTAAGTACTGTACAATGTCAGATTTTACTGTTTAATCCAATGCTGCATATGACAGGTTTCTGAATGTATTATTTTGACCATTCGTCAGACTGAAGGAAAGCTGAATATGCACAGTTTGATATGATGTTCCATCACACAGTATTTCCATGCTTCATGAACTACTTCTTGACTAATGTGACAAGGCCAGTGCCCTGCCTTGTAAAGAGGGGATGGAAACCGCTCCCAACCAGGGGTGGGGGGCCTACTAGAGAGTAATCCAGTGTCAGTTCTACTCCTGAGGTGGATGGTGGCAGTTCAGAGGTCCTCAGTTCCTGCCCTCTCTTCTGTTAGCATGGAACTTTGCAGTATCCACGTAAATCAGACTATGCCTCTGTAGAGGTATCGCGAGAGCACCGCTCTCGCGAGATCTCGCTCGCGCGACGAGCTCCGCCCCCGCGCGCTACGCGCCACACGGGGGACGAGCTGAGGACGCGCCCAGCAGCGTCTTCCCGGCTCCTCCGAGCACGGGAGATTTAAGAGAGATAAAGACTCTTTACTGGTCACGGCACACAAACCTTTGTTGGCCACGTTGGCCCTGCTGATCCAGGACATATTTGTGTGTCTTCTTTTACACAGACCTGTGAGGAATAAAGTCCTGTACAAAAGCCTGCCTGTATCCTGTCTTCATTCAGGCGTGTTATACTACATAAATTGGCGACGAGGACCACAACAACAACCCACGCAGAAACATGCAGGGAGCCACACCGCCACCACCCTTTCTACAGACACCAGGTAGGCCTGCCATTCCTTGGCCACAATGGCAGCCCCTGTTCACGACCTACGTGGAGGCAATGGGCGGATCTGGATTTTCAGCGGTGAGACGCAGGGCCATGTTGCTAAATGCCTTAGGAGTGGAAGGGCAAAGAATTTTTGAAGGCCTTACCCCGATACCAGTTAATGACGACGATGACGACGTGTTCATGGAGGCCGTGAGGAGAATCGTTAAGCGGTTCGCAAGCAAAGAGAACACGGTACTCCATAGAATAAGGTTTTACACTCGGAAACAGGAGCAGTCCGAACCTGTCGATGACTACGTCACGAAGTTAAGGGAACTAGCAGCCTTGTGTAATTTCGGTACCGAAGCGGAAAACCGCATTTGCGACATGCTACTCGTCCATACCAACAGTCGCAAAGTCCAGGATAAGTTCATCCTAGAAAAAGAATTGCAATTAGAAAAAGCCGTGGAAATTGCCAGAGCGGTAGAAGAAACCGCGGGGAGAAGGAAAGAGTTTACAGGAGCCCAAGTCCCCACTGAAATACAAGCAGTTGGATTCCGTCCTAGAAAGGAGAAATCTGCACCAGACACGAGAGAGTCAAGAAACAGCAAGAGGGAACCTCTCAAGTGTCATAGGTGCTCCAGCACAAAACACCTGGCCTATGACAGAGAATGCCCAGCCAGAGACAAGGAGTGTTCAATTTGCAGACGCATAGGACATTTCTCGACTGTGTGTAGGTGGAGGAACAAGAAAGTAGCGAGCCTCGCTACGGATCACACGAAAGATGGCGAATCCTCGTCAGAAGAGGAGGGGACACCCACGGTCATAATGGTGAACAGCACCCGAGCCCGGAGAGAGAAGCCTCACTGCGTCATCAAAATCGATGGAAAAGAGACGCGGGTCATGGCAGATTCCGGGTCAGACCTCACAATCCTACCCCTTCAGACTTACAAAGACATGGTGGGTAAAGAGAAAGTGGAAGTGCTCACCACACGACACAAGCCCACAGTGTTCGGTGGGGCCTCGGTCGAACTCTTAGGGTACATCAACGGTAAAGTTGAATTCAAAGGAAGGGAAACCATCACCAGAATTTACTTTAGCCATGAAGGGCCGGCAGTATTGGGCTGGGATGATCAAGACAAGTTAAAAATCAGACTGGATCCCAGCACAGAAGATCAAGTCCTATCAGTCGAGATGAAGAGCGAAGCAGTGGTAAAGAGCGACTACCCATCACTTTTCTCGGAGGAGCCGGGACACATTAGAAACTTCATTCACAAGATCGTGCTCAAGAGGAATGCCGTCCCTGTCAAACACAGGGTGAGACCAGTACCGGCCACAGCAAGGGACACCCTGAGACAACAGCTGGACAAAATGAAGAGGGAAGGAGTGATAGAGGAAATCGAAGCGTCCGAATGGCTGAGCCCAGTAGTCCTGATAAAGAAACCCCACTCCCAGGAACTAAGGGTATGCATAGACCTGCGCAGCCTAAATTTAGAAGTCGTCACAGACAACTACCCGCTGCCAAGCATAAACGAACTCATATTATTAATGAAGGAGGCCAAAATATTCTCGAAGCTTGATATGAGAAATGCATATCATCAGATACAGCTCCATGAAGAGTCGAAACCCCTTACAGCTTTCATCACGCCCTTTGGCACGTTCCAATTCACGAAAATGCCTTTCGGGTTGTCGTCAGCTGCGTCGGCCTTTCAGCGCATGATGGACGTCCTACTCAGGAAAGTCGAAAATGTAGTATACTTTCAGGATGACATACTAGTTTATGCAAAGAACAAGCAGACGCACGATACCACCCTCAAAGTGGTTCTTAACAAGCTACAAGACGCAGGAGTGCGTTTACGTCACGAGAAATGCTCGTTTGGAGTGAAAGAAGTGGAATATCTAGGCTACAAAATTTCGGAAAAGGGGATCAGCCCGAAAGAAAATCTGATGCAAGCTATCACCAAAGCTCCCGAACCAGCCACCAAAGAAGAGGTGAGGTCATTTCTGGGATTGGCTGAGTACTACGCGAAATTCATACCTAAGTTTTCGGAAACCACGTCACCACTACGCGATCTACTCAAAAAGGGGACAGAATTTTCGTGGAGTGAACCGCAGAAGATGGCAATGGACACCATAAAGCGCCATATCATGAAAGCTCCGTGTCTGCAACCTTTCAACCCAGAGTGGGACACGGTCATTACCACGGACGCCAGTGCGTACGGATTAGGAGCAGTGCTAACGCAGAGGAGAGGTGACACCGAACATGTGGTGGCCTTTGCGTCCAAGGCACTATCAGAAGCAGAACAGAATTACTCGACGATTGAAAAGGAGATGCTAGCATGCGCATGGGCAGTCGAACACTTCAGAACATATGTGTGGGGCACAAAATTCAAGCTGGTGACAGATCACAAGCCGCTCATCCACATGCTCAGCCCAGGAGGCACCAAAACATCCACGCCCAGGTTGGCTCGCATCGCAGCAAAGCTACAAGAATACACGTTCAGTATCCATCACATATCGGGTTGGAAAAATTCGCAAGCCGACTGCATGTCGAGACTGCCAGAAAACAAGGAAAGGGCTACCACCTTCCTACATGGGGAATGCATAGTTGCGTCCATATCAGACATAAGGACCCCAGATTACCTGGAACTCAGCGAAAGACACTGGGAAGAAGAAGATGGAAAGGACCCGATCATGGCCAAGATACGCAATTGGATCAAAGAGGGTTGGCCCAATGAGAAAATGCTGCCGGAAGGCATGAGAGCCTACTGGAAGGTGCAGGATGAGTTGTCAGAAACGGAGGGAATAATCATGAAAATGGATCAGATCATCCCCCCCACAGGAATGAGGCGCACCATACTCTGCAGGGCCCATGCGGGTCACCTGGGGAACACGATGACTCGCCGCAGGGTGAGAGAAGCCTACTGGTGGCCGTCTATGGACCAGGAAATACGCGCAATGATAGAGCGCTGCCATGAATGCCTGAACAGTGACAAAAGACTTAAGGTCCGACAAGCGCCTCTCATTCCCACGGAGATACCAGAAGCGGTATGGTCCAAAGTGGGCATTGACTTCATAGGGCCCCTGGAGGCCATGGAAACGGAACATAAATATGGCATTGTGTTAGTCGACTACTTATCCAAGTGGGTCGAAGCTGTGTTTGTCCCGAATATAACCACAGAGACGGTCATAGACGTACTCACTGAAATTTTCCAGAGGGAAGGCCTCCCCAAAGAAGTCGTCACGGACAATGGGGTGCAACTAGTATCCAAAGAAATGGAAGCATTTTTGAGAAAGAACAACATCAAACAAAAGAAGGCGGCCTTGTATCACCCCCAAGCAAATGGACTGGTGGAGAGGGCAAACAGGTTCATAAAAGGGGCCATCCAACTGGCAACAGCGTCAGGAATGAACCCCCTCAAAACTGCCAAAGAAGCCATAGCGGCTCACAGACTCACACCAAATGGGATTACCCAAATATCCCCATTCAAAATGCTGAGAGGGAGGAGTGCGGCTTCCACCCTCATTCCTCCATGGCTGGCGAAAGTAAGGGAAGATGAAGCAGTCGACATGACTGAAGTAGTCTGGCGCATGGAAAGAAACAAGAAACGCATGAAAGCGTGGAGTGATGGAAGAAGAAGGACGAAGCTAGCGCCCAACTTAAGAGAAGGGGACTGGATCAAAATCAAATTGCCGAGAAAGGACCCCGACACAGGATCCCGATACAGTAGGCCCATAAAAGTAGCCCACCAAGGGACCAATCACGTCCGCACTGAAGACGGGCGCTCGTGGAACTTGGAAAGGGTAGCTGTATACCAGAGAAGGCAAGAAGAAGTGAGGACCCAAGAGACACCCCACGTAGAAACTGGGAATGACAATAGGAGAAACGAGGAGCGAGAAGCAGAAGGAAGCGAAGGAGAAGGAGAAGCAACCGTAGGAGAACGGGGAGAACCAAGTGAAACTCTTGAACCGGAACAGCAGAGACCTTGCCCTGAAATCAGTGAGAGGCCCCGAAGGGAATGCAGAAGACCGGTGAGATACAAAGACTATGTAGTACAATGAACCTGTTCTGTTTTTGGGAGAAGGGAGGTGTGTAGAGGTATCGCGAGAGCACCGCTCTCGCGAGATCTCGCTCGCGCGACGAGCTCCGCCCCCGCGCGCTACGCGCCACACGGGGGACGAGCTGAGGACGCGCCCAGCAGCGTCTTCCCGGCTCCTCCGAGCACGGGAGATTTAAGAGAGATAAAGACTCTTTACTGGTCACGGCACACAAACCTTTGTTGGCCACGTTGGCCCTGCTGATCCAGGACATATTTGTGTGTCTTCTTTTACACAGACCTGTGAGGAATAAAGTCCTGTACAAAAGCCTGCCTGTATCCTGTCTTCATTGTTCCTTTTTCATTTGAGAAAGACAGCATCCAAACCAGAGAAGCCACAGAGAGCATACCAAGGAGAGCCTGATCCAGAGACCCAGACCATTCAGCCCCTGACACTAGTTAAAGCTGTCAGCACTGCAAGACAAACAAGGACCTGCCCCTGCACAAAGAAAGCACTCCAGTGCCTCAGGAAACCAGTGCCCCAAGTTCTGACAAGCAAACCGTAGAAAAAGATACGCAGAGTAAAGCCTTCAGCCAGTGCAGCAGACAAAAGAGCGTCATGGTGCCTTCTGGAAGCACCGACGAGCGTACACAAGTATGGGCCAATCCCCTAGACCATCAGGGAAAGGAGAGATAACAACTTCCTTTCCCCCAAAAAGAACTTTGACATAAGCTCCAGCAATGGGAACATGAACTGGAACATTTCCCATCCAATGCTGCCATTGTGTTTGTTCTGCGATGAAGCTGTGCCGAGGAAGTGGGCGGGACTTAGTCCTCTTGTAATTCTTTTCAGAATCAAGCCTTCCCGGGTGGGGAAGGCAGAGCTTGATTGGCCAGAGAAAGTGAAGCAATCACCACAGAGGGTGGGCTATAAGAAGAGCCTGCAGCATGTGTGGGTTGTTCATGTGAGGTCAGAGGCAGTGGAGGTGAAAGATCAACAGACCAGCAGAAGGGAGGAAGGAGTGGTGGAGTGTCGAGGCAAATTGTGGAAAATCTGAGGTATTGCTTGTTGAGTGGAAGTGGTATTGCTGTATGAGTGTGTTCAAATTTGCAGCCATTATATATACATACTGTTATGATGATTTTGAAGTGTATGGTACAGACTGAAAGCAAGGGTGTGTGAGTAGTGGTAGTGGGAGGAGGAAGTAGAAGTAGTGGTTTGAGGGAGGAGTAGTGATTTGGAGGGAGGAGTATAGTGGTTTGGAGAGAGGAGTAGTGGTTTGGAGATATGAGTAGTGTGTTGGAAGGAGGAATAGTGGGTTGGAGGGAGGAGTAGTGGGTTGGAGGGAGGAGTAGTGGCTTGGAGGGAGGCATAGTGGGGTGAAGGAAGGAGTATTAACATCTAAGTGTGGAGGCCAGGCCTAGGAGGAGTGAAACATTGGAAGGATAGAGGATTGGTGGTATGAGTAAGGAGGAGGGGTGATGTAGTAAGAGTAGTCAGGAAAAGGATGAGAGTGGGTGTGTTGGAGGAAGGTTGAATCCCACGGTGTAATTTCAATGCACTATCCAATTCTCAGTTGGCTAGAGTAGGGACAGTTAGGAAGTTTAGATAGCCAGCATTTAGATCACCATCAATCAATATTTTAGACAGTAGAGGTTAACATTTGGTAGCACTAACCTAGGGTTACAGATGTCTGGTTAGGGAGGAGGGTCATATGTTATGTAATGTTGATTTAAACGGCACTCCGCTACCACCTGAGGGCAGTCTCCAAGCAAGAATAGAGAGGGAGGGGCGGTCCTAGTGCTCATTGAAAACGTATTAAAACTCTTTAACCACTACAGTGTGTTGGAGTGATTCTTGTGGCTATCTGTAACACTAAATAACCAACATTTTATTTCAGTCATATTTGTTCTTTCAATTGTGATTTAAACATGTTGTTTTCACCCAATTGTCTTGTTTTATCTATATATGTTTTCATGTCAACCAACACACTGCTGTTTACCCAACAAGCAAATATTTAAATGGTTTTACATTTGAATTTATATTTGGATAATTTCTCAATGAAACCCAGCTCTTTCAATGCTCAATTTTTAATATTATGATCCTGTATTAACAATTCTAAAAATACACGTCCAAATAATTTTGTAATCAATAGTCTTCAGTGGCTTCTTTTTATACATTTCTTAACGCAATACAGTTCACAAAGTGGCCACCCAATTCACTTCACTGTACCCAGAACTCAACATCACACCGTTTGCACGCTTGTGAATAGCACTTTCTCTACCCACGACTTTATAACTTTACCACAATAGACACGTTACATTTACACTACGGTGGGGATTTTTACTGAATTCAATCCCAGTACAAAGGCACTCCTAAAAAGGCACATATATTGGTGGAGTGTAAAATCTCCCTGCACTAATTTAGTTTCCATTCAAGCATTGTGTTGACAACCATGCCATAAACTACAAGTACCAGGATTCAAATAGCCATGGACAAATAAATGCATTATGTTGGTATAATATGGCCTCTCATCTAAGTTATTTTTTTTAATGGATAATACTTACTCTTAAAAGAACTCTTTGGGTGTCTCCTCCTACAAAGAGACTAACTGCATCCCGAAATGAGGAAGGGCTGAGATGTACACCAAAACCCTAATGAACATGAATCCTATTGTGGTTTATTTTATTTTTGCCAATAGATGGCTAGAGTGGGCATGAAGGAATGCAGGGAATATCGTGTTCATAGCAAACTGTAAAGAAATCGCAACCCAAGCTGTTCCCTCCACAATTAACAGTAATCATGTGTGTGTGTTTGCAGTTTCCAAAGGCCTGGCATATTGGCAGCACCTGATTACACGGTGACACAAATTCCATACCAAGTCATCTCCAAATGTAATAATAATAATAAATGTATTGTGAATTAGCTCAAATTTGAACTTTACACAAAATTTACAAATACATAAAAAACGATTAAAACCTAATACAAACATAACAATCAGTACATACATTGAATGTGTAAGTTATATAAAATTACATAAAATTGAAATTATATAAAACCATGCACACATATATATATATATATATATATATATATATATATATATATATATATATATATATATATATATATATATATATATATATATATATATATATATACAATCAGACACAATACAGTGCACGGATAATACAGTACAATGCCAAAAAGGGATACAGGGGTGAAATGTAACATACTCCGTACTTGTCCCATTCAACTCTGCACACAAAGTGCCTGACACATATGAACACTTTCTGTCAAGTAACAGGTATCAATGATAATGATCCAACCTCAAACTATGAGCTTCGGGCAACAGGCATCAAACCTGGGGGCTAAATCCTAAAGGTTCCTAAGGAGGAGGAGCCCCTCGCATTTCCTCTATAGCCGACTGGATGGGTAATAAGCTTTTAACTTTAACCCAGACCCTATATAAAGCCATTTGAGTCCTAATTGAGACCGAGTTTAAACAATAATCCCAAAAGGACTCACCCTTAATAGTCTCATAATTGTTTACCAGCTTTCCCAGCATGCACATATACAGCGGGCCCAAACAAGGGCACATAGTCAGGACATGCCTAATGGTTTCTAAATGTTCTCCCTTTGCACAAATACGACAGCTCCTGTCCATAGGTAGGATAGCCTGCCGTGGCTAAGTGACTGCGAGCACCTGGTTCGTCCGTAGCCTTAACATAAATTGACGTACCTCTGGATCTGGACATAATAAAAGGTATTGTTGAGGCTTTCTATATCGATGGATTACATGAGATACGGCTTCGAACCCCTTCAAAGTTGATAAATGTATGTAATTCTGAGTCCAGTCCCAGGTATTCATTTTTTGTATAAATGATTTTTTTGATGGCATTAGATGTTTCTTATCATGGGACCAGTCTATATCAGCAAAGAGAGCTTCATTTAGCTGTTTATAGCTGTTTCCTTGGGGTGACCTTTCATTATCAAAATGAGTTCCAGCCAGACTAAGCAGTTTACAGGATACAGGGGAGGTAGCTTTCAAATAAAATAAACCTCGGGCTCGCAATGCCATACCTTTCAAAGATGTTAATCCCAATTCTAACCTAATATACTGGATAGAACAAGCCGAGGCCAAACCCAGAACTGCTCGCCAGTACTGGCCCGCCAGTATATTGAGCCAATTCAAATCTTGTATAGCTAATGCCTCTAAGCCATACAGAACGGCAGGGACAATGCACTGTTGGTAGAGTTTAATAATCCCTGCAATGCTAAACCCTGCAGTTCCTTTGGAAAATTTGCAGGCTTGCAATGTGAGAAGTTTTGCCCGCCTCTTTTTTTTGCAAGATGATCAAATTATAGTTGGGGCGAGTGTCAAAGTCTATCCCAAGGTATGGATATGTTTGATCAATACTTATACTTCCTAGGCTAGTCTCGACTCCTGACCGGCGAGGGCCACTTTTGGCAATTACCAGTATCTTGGTTTACCTTAGATTAATGGTAAATCCTAACTCCGCAGAGTAAAGAGACAGCTCCTCAAGCATGCTCTTTACTCCTGACAACGTACGGTCCAATAATATTAGATTGTCCACGTAAAGCATCCTAACAATATTTTGGGGGGCAGTTTGCTTTAGCGGCCATCCGGGGTAACAAATCGGCTATGTACAGGTTATAGCACATAAGCGCGCCAACACAACCCTGTTTGACACCCATGTTGATGTTGATGGAATCAGTGACCTCTCCCTCATTACTGAGTCTAACCCTGCCACCGTTGTTACTATGTAAGCTCACCAATACATAAAGTATCCAGCCAGGGCACTTCAAGTTCCTAAGCTTGTCCCACAGGGTCTCCCTCTAGACTTGGTCAAATGCACTACAAAAATCAACAAAGAGTATATACAGGGTAGCATATCCAAATGTTGAAAGCAAAGGTTCTGTGAAATGCCAAGACATTTAGCATGAACATGTCCATTAGTGCACCTAAGAATCACCAATAATTTGCAGTCGGGTTCTCTTGAGCTCCGCTTCTTCACCAGTGCAAGAATGAAATGTGGCAGTTAATGTACTATTTCATTTGTGTTCCATTCTCCTTCTGCACTCAAAATACCTGATTGGGTGGTGCATCTGCAAGGTTGCTGAACACAGCTAGACCACTAGCATGTGATCTGTGTTCTGGCGACTGGTTTGTGTATCCCACCAATCATTACAGTGAATATATTTAGGGGCCAGCTCAATACTGGGGGTGGTTACAAAGCATACAGTAGGCTATGCGCATGCTCAAAGGAGGAGCCCTTTCCCCACTTCCCTTTCGGATGACCTATTTCAACTTCCCTAGCATTAGATCATTTCAAACCGTCAATAAATCAATCCCACTATCAAATATTTGACCTGACCCAACCACCACAAATCAATAGTTCAGGTGTATCTGTGCCCTGTGATTCAGAGGCTCTTCTGTCACAGTGGTTATTCAAAACCTGTTCAAGTTTCTGTGTTCGAGCCAATACAACCATCAACATCTACTTACGATCTTTCTCAGAATTTGAAGAAATGTCCCAGAACAGTATTTGAATGTGAAGGTGTGCATTTTGCAACTTTTCAAATGCATTCTTTACAGCAAATTGGCAACATGCTTTCTGTTAATGTCCAATGTATTCATTATTTCAAACTGTCTACACTTCAGGAATAATAACAGAAGAATGGTTACATAAAAGGAATCATCTTGAGAGAAATATCAAAAATACTTTCCCCCCACACTCCAAAAGAACACCCTTAACGTGATATTCCCACCTGCACTCACTATGCAATATCTCGCTGTCCTGCAGCATGCTGGTGACAATGCATCCCAAAAAGTCATAACAGTGGTATTATGTTAAAAATAAATAACAACTTCACTTTAGGTATATCATAAGTCAGTATCCTCCCTTTCAATCTATTGAGTCTCTACAGTCAGTCTCGTGCTAGATTACGAGTTAATGGTCATCTCAAGAGACTTCCTCGAGTGGAGGGACTACACAGCGATGTCGTCTGTGCCGGCTTCTTTTTTCATTGGTTATTGAACCTTGGGCAGTCTGTAGAGACCTAGTTATCTACGGGGTTGTCCGGCTTTTAGTTGTTGAAGCTAGCACATCCTGTATGTGGACAAACTCCTGATTAATCTGAGTAACCCGTAGGTTTAAATGCCAGTTCGTTTATTTGGTAAGTAGAGGAAAGAATAGCAAGGTTTGTGAAAGTGTCTGGCTGTGAACTTTGAGACGTTATAACTTAATATGCATTACAGCATCAGAATGTGTTGTTTTTCTATTACCACACTCCCACAGAGTATGGCAAGATGGACTCAACATGGTCTAACTGGGTGCCCCATGTGTGCTGATAGGATTGTTGCTTGAATGTTCATGCCTTTTCTGTCCTCAAAGCTAACAACGTAATGCTTTTAGATACTGTGTGTCTATAGGGGTGGTCATTCCACATAGTGATTGTTATGTGATGTTTGGGATATCCTCACAGTGGGAGGATATGGGAGTCAGGCTACTGTATTTAATTTTTAAAGCCATGTCATCACCTGGTTATTGATAGCCTATTGATAGGAACTGGAAGGGTTGTGAAATAGAAAACACCTCGTGTTGAATGTTTCTTTCCTTTATGTTTCACTGTAGACCATTCTCGAGAGGAAAATAGAAGCAACTAAACATTATTTGGACTACCTGTCAAAAATAAACAGCAAAGACACGAAGAATGCGTTAGACCTGGAGGTAATATATTTTTAAGTGGGCTTTCTTTGTGTAACACTCTAAACATTTGATCTGGTGTTCCAAGTGTTACGTCATTTCAAGTTTGTCTTCCCCATGAGGTAATCTGCAGAGCATCAAGTCGGCAACGCGCATGGTTCCTTCATGCTTTGCTCTTTTCAGGGTGAGTTCTAGGCCTAGGGCCCGTGAGGAGGAGACAGCCGATAGACCTGAAAATCTGCAAACAACCCTCCATTCCTCCCCACCCCATGCGCCGCTTCACGAGAGGGGGCAGGGTAGCAAAAAGTAACTTTCCCTAGGAAGAAAATAAGCTTGCACCATTCGTGGTTTTCTCTTAGAGATTAAGGGGAGGTCGGTGGGGACATCAGTTTGTTTGGGCAGCCTTTTCAATTTGGTTGGGCGAGCTTCTCATGCTGTTTTACCTAAGCAGTGGCCGCACATTAGTTCTGGGTCTAAGGTGGCACTAGAAGCGATGCTTATACGCCAAAACTATTAGCATGGGATGTGAATCTATGATAGTGTTTCGGATGTGAAGATGGACACACAGTCTGTGGGTGTTTGGATTTTTCCCCTACTCACTGACCACCCATGGCCATTCAAGTGCATGCAGCTTTTCCTACCCATCACTTTCTCCTCATGTCCAAAACACACCCACTGTGGATCTATATGAGCTAGCTCTGTGCTTTTAAGGAGATTATTATTTCTAAGCCGTTTTCTCAACAGTAATGGCTTAATTGTAGGCCAGCTCTTGGTGTAATACAAATGTCTATTTGTAGTATGTGTGTACTTGCATCTGTTCCTTGCACTAAATGCCTGTTAAAAATAAGCATGGCAAAGCTATCCGTTTTGACTCTTTTATTGGCAGTAAAATGGCATTTTAACAGCACTGTCATAATTTGTCCAAGTACTAAGCGCAGTTGCTAGCTTTTTCCATATTATAGCCATGTAGTACCATTATCGTAGTGCCTACAACATGTGTATCCTATGCCTACTCAAAGGTTAACACTGTTCGTGTTGCCAGTGCTTGTTTAATTGACAGGGTCATTTCAGGTAAATCACAAGGCACAAAAGAACCACATTTTCAAGCGTTCTGCCCTGGTGTATTATCATCCCCAACAGTAGCCTCTTAGCCAAGTAGAAAACAAAAGAAAATGGTGGTGGGTTACATAAAACTGAACTGCAAGAAGTGTTTCATTGCCAAAGTCGAGTAAGTGTTAGGGAAGATCCAGGAAAAACGACAGACTTCATTGGGCCAAGAGAGCTACATCAGGTAGACTATGGTGACCTGGTGATCTTTTTCTTCCATTATTTGCTATGAATCAATGGCCCTCATTACAACCCTGGCGGTAAGTATTCTACATTACCGGCATGGCGTAATTAACGTGTCTGTGCTGGGTCAAAGCCGTAAAAAGCGGGACATTATGACCCATCGGGCACGAGCATTGCGCCATGCCGGTAATGTAAACTGCGCCATGGCGTTAATGCCCCCAAAACGGCACCTACTGGCATCGTATGCAGCGCAAGGTGCACTACCGCCACCCCGGCCACCGATCTTAGCGGTCACCGCAATTAGCGGTGACCGTAAATAAGCGGAACTGGAAGTAGAGTCATCGCGGCGGAACGGGAAAGAGCACGGCAGCCATCTTTAAAAACCAATCCATTGGCATCCTCCGCAACCAGTGGACATCCGACCCTGAGACCCAGCAAAAACCATTAGCTACCTATTTCCTGCCAGAAAATGCCAAAAGTTGTGAAGAAATCCTGTGACCGCCAGCGGCAAGACCGTTTCACCAGGGAGGAGCTGAATATGTTGGCGGAGACCCTCCAGGAGAATGCCGCTGTGGTCTTTTCAACACAAATGACCAGACCAGCAATTGCAAAGAAGGCGGCCATATGGGCCCTAGTTGCACAGCGGGTTAGTGCTGTGGGAACCATAACCCGCAACGCGAGACAGTGCCGTAAGCGGTGGGATGATCTCCGCCTCCGCGTCAGGAGCATCCTATCAGCAAACCGGAACATGGGCATGGCAACCGGGGGAGGATCGGAGTCCCCAATAAAACTGCAGCCCTGGGAGGAAATCTGTGCCTCTACAATCGGCATGGAGAGCATTGAAGGGGTAGGAGGAATGGAGAGAGGAGCACTGACATCAGGTGATGCAGGTAGGTGCCTCAAATCAAGCCATGCAAAAGTCACAGAAGTCCATTCATGTGACGCACAATGTTGCCCTATAGTGTAAATGCAACACATCAGCAGGAGACTGCCTACAGCCACATCCGACCTCCACCCTGTACACATGCAGTATGCACACCCTAACTGGAGGCACCCACATACCTCCATGCTACTTCCACACAAAAGGGAGACAACCTGTATGCCCCTGGCTCCAATGTGCCGCATCTAGTAACCAAAATGATGTCAGTCATCACGATGCCCGCTCAATGTCCGCAGACCCATCAATAACACTCTCCCTCCTTTGCTCCACCACAGGCTCAAATTGCGACCTCGACGATGAAGACACCGCTGCCACCACACCTGCCAAGAGGGCCAGGACCACAGTGCCAGCACAACAACCCACCACCTCTGCTGTAGCGACCAAAACCCCACAGCAGACAAAATCCGTTGCAAAAACACAGGACAGGCCACTGACAGGCACGACCAGCAGGCAGCACAGTAGCAGCAGCAGACATACCCCAAATGGTGGCGACAGAAGGGACAGGTTCTGCAGGAAGCAGCACTATGGGTGAAACTGCTGCCATTGCAGCTTGCTCCAACAGCGATGCAGGGAATGAAGAGGAGATAGATGTGGGACCCCCCCACAGCCCACCCTCATTCCCCCTACCTGTCCCAAAGCAGCCCGCATGAGGATGCCACACAGGGGCTTTTAGATGATGAGGATTGGCCATCCCCCCCATCCCCTGTTGAAAATCTGGAGGAGGGGAGCAGCCCCATGGAAACAGCACTGGCAATATCCATGGCCCAAAAGAACCAACAGTCGTTGGACGAGATAATTACACGCCAGCACCAACTCTCCACACTCCTGACTGAGCATGTTGCAGAATGTGGGGGTGCAAGGGCAGCAATGGAGCAATGCACAGAGACCCTGAGGGCAGCAATGGAGCAAAGCACCGAGACCCTGAGGGCTGAAATGCAGTCCTCCACAAAGGACATCTGTGGCGAACTTGCCGCTGTGCGGCACGTGCTCTCTGAGCTAGCTCACTCAGTTCGACCCCAAGCAGCCCCGTCCGCCGATCGGGCAGGAACCTGCATAGCACAGGCAGGGGTGCCCCGGGGGCCGGGAGAGGGGGCTGCCAATAGTGGCTGCCCAGTGTAAAAATACATTAGCCACTTAATCACAGGGTGTGTTGGGGAGTTCAGGGGGGAGGTGGCAGGGGGGAGCGGGTGTGTTGGGGAGTTTAGGGGGGAGAGGGAGGGGAGAGCGGGTGTGTTGGGGAGTTCAGGGGAGAGGGGGGAAGGGAGAGGGGGAGTGGGTGTGTTGGGGAGTTCAGGGGGGAGAGGGGAGTGGGTGTGTTACACAAATTCACATTTACAATACACTTTTCCATTTTGCACAAATCAAATGTGTGGACATTGTTCATTGCGCATGTGTGCTTTATTGGTGTACAGTCCACAGTGTGCATGTCCCAGACACACACAGTGCCCCAAGTGCCGTCTCCATGTGACACACACCAGCCGTGTGTGCTAGAAGCATTGGTTGATGATATTTTGACGCATGTCACGTCCCTCCTGTGCATCGCCTCCTCCATGAGGTGCGGCCCCATCTGCACCCTCCTCATCCTCATCATCAGGTGGTTGCAGTTCAGCGTCAGGGGGCAGGGGCACATTTCGTCTGATGCACATATTGTGTAGCATTACACATGCCATGACCATCTTTGCCACCTTTTCATGGCGGTGTAGGAGTGACCCACCAGACCTGCTGAGGCAGCGAAACTGTGCCTTCAATAGGCCAAATGTCTGCTCAATCACCACACGGGTTTGTGTATGTGCACGATTAAAGTCCTCCTCATGCTGGTTCTGTGGGTTCCGGACTGGGGTAAGAGCCACCTCTTCAAGGGATAGCCTGCATCACCTGTATGTGGGCAACAATGTATGTGTCAGTCATGATATCAGATTCCATTAATGACTTGGCTACATGGCATGCATTCATCTCTCACTGTGTACTACATTTACATGCACTATTGGAGTCACACTATGAGACCGGAATATGTGTATTCCTCTCATGGACAGTTTTGCATGCCGTCAGCCAGTGTATGCAGGGGGGTCCAGTGCCTTGTGTGTGCCCATCCACTCTGTCAGTCCATTGCGTTTCTTTTGGTGACCTGGCAGGTGTACAGTGATATCAATGCTCTCATCATGGCAACATTGCTGTCAGCCTCATGTTGACCTCACTGGGGACTTCAAATGTCGTTATGCTATTTTGATGATCCTCGGTGTCTGTGTAGTGGTGTATTGAGGTTGATGACCGTCATTTGCATCCTTTGTGCGCAGTTATTGGGGACTGCCCTTTCAGTTGACGGTGTTGGGTGCCGTGTATTGGCTGGAGTCATTGCATGTAGGTGCATTTCGTTGAGGTGGATGCGGTCCGATTCAATGCAGTGCACTTGCGGATGGATGTGTCATGGTTGGGAGACACCTTCAATCACATGGTAGGGCTGCTTACATGGGGCATTATGTGTTCAGGTGTCTGCTGAAGTTTGGCCTGCTTTAGGGTATGTGCTGGCTCCATTGTCTCTGGTAGTCGATGCCAGGTGAAGTATGCATCTCCCCCCCCCTTTCAGCCAGGTAAAGTATGCATCTCCCCCCCCCTTTCAGCCAGGTAAAGTATGCATCTCTCCCCCCCCTTTCAGCCAGGTAAAGTATGAATTGGTACGTCAATCACCTACCCACTTCACATTTCAATGGCCATGACATGAGACTCACCGAGTAGCCAGGATCTTGGCCCTGCATGTCGCTCCATGTAGCGTGGTATTGTGGAATTACGCAGGACCATTGAATCATGGGTTGATCCGGGGTATCGGGCACAACAATGTGTGATGATCTTGTTTGAGTCACATACCATTGATTGAGTGGAATAGTTTAGGGTTGGGTTACGCTACCTCAATGGCATGTGGGACCACCAATTCCACATGGGTGCAGTCCATGGCACCAATGCACCCAGGTATGCCGACTAGTGCATGGAAACCCACTTTAGTGTTAGCAATCTCCTGGGCAGACCGTGGTAAGGAAATGTGGTCGTCTGTGTGCTTGAGGAGGGCATCGAGCACTTGGATGAGCGTACGTGAGAATAATGGTTGTGAAATGCCATGCAAGTGCCCCACTGTGTGCTGGTAGGTGCCTGTGGCCAGGAAGTGGAGCACGAACACTACCTTCAGTAGGGGGGGGTGGCGGTGGGTGTTTCAATCATGCTGACGATGGCGTTGTGTATCATGTCCACAATGATGGTGATGGTGTCCCGGTCCAAACGGTACAAGGTGTGGATCTGCTCAGCGGTGAGGTTGAATGGACTGGCTCGGATGCGTGGGATTGGGGGCTGCCTGCGTGGTGGCACTAGCTGTGCTGGTGGGGCTTGCTGGCCCTGCCTTGCCCTCCTTCTCCTCCTGCATCTCCTCTGTGCTGCCTGTAGTTGTTGTTGTTGTTGTTGTAGCACTTGCATTGCAATCAGGTCCTCCAGCTCCAACATTGCTAGTCGTATTGGAATCATTGTGGAATGTGCCTGGGTGTGGGAAGGGGTGGGGTGTGCTCTTTTTGTACTTGGCCAGTCTGTATTGCCTCCAACTGTGCTGATTGTGTGCACCTGTGGCAGCTGGGAGCACAGCACATGGCCATTTACAGTTGGTCCGCGATGGCGGTATTAGCACCAGGGCGCTAAGGTACTTTACAGCCTTCGCGAGGGCGTTAAGAGCATGTCCGCTTGACTCGTGATATTCCCCACTTTGCGCCATGCCGGTATTTACGGCATGGGGGGTCGCGTGCCCGCGCACTTGGTGCTGTTAGCGGCACCGTTGATTACGGTGCCGCTAATTGCACTTTCGCGGGTCATGATCTGACCTAGCAGTAAGCGATGCCGGTAATCCTTTACCGGCATCGTTTTTCACTTACCGCCAGGGTCGTAATGAGGCCCAATGTAAATTTGGGAATGTACCATAGTGAACTGTGCTTCCGATTCTTTGCTCATCTCTCTGACGAAAGGCAGTCCACTGTGCTCACTCTGTCTGTTGACAGGACTTCAAGGCCCATTGGAAGGTGTCCTTTTAACATAACACAAAACACCATAAATAAACAAATGACGTGTCCCATGACAAAGGCTGTTGCAAGTGTGCTCCAGAAAAATAGACACTGCCCAGAAGAGTTTAACTTCCCAGTGGCTACAGGTGTATTCATTGCTATTCTAACTGAAAGAGATTTCAAACAAAAAACTTTTTAAAAACATGTAAATGAAACCCGCTGACTGTGAGATAGGCAGAAAAACAACTTGGTTCCTGAAATGAGGCTGAAATCGAATTTTTCGGTCAGGGTACATTTTCTTTATTGTGTAAAAGTTGCAATTAAACATTACACAGGGAAAAAAGAAAACCCGCAGATTATTAAACAACAAACAAAACTACAACAACGAAGACAGTAAACATAGATTGATACAATGCATAATCAAAATTCAAGTAGGCATCAATTTTAAAATCTTGCCATCTCATAACAAAATACATATTATAACAAAGAACATATTGCAAATTACATCAATACACATCATATCTCTTCCTTGATATTTTAAGACGGATTGAGTACATTTTATAGTTGCCAAGACCCAAGAAACTTGGTTTCCAATAAAGATATATCTCCAAAACGTATTGTGATCAAGCCTGTCTAAGTTTGCAGCAAATTTAGTAAAGTGTTTACCTCTCATTTCATGGACAGTTGGACATGGAACACAAAGATGAAATAGGGATTACATTATTGTGTGCTAACCACAAAACCTGCAAGAGTATAGTTTATTAGTAATCCCTGATTTTAGTACCAAGATTTCATTGGTAGGAAGGAGAATACATAGAAACCTTAAAACATAATTTCTCCTATGAGCATTTGGGAATTGAAATACATAGGAAGGCATACTGTAATATTTAGATAATTTACAAGAAATTTGAATAACACCAAAAGGTTACCTTAGAGAAACACCAGTCGTTCTCCTTCCTAAGCT
This sequence comes from Ambystoma mexicanum, assembly GCF_040938575.1. Lineage (NCBI taxonomy): Eukaryota > Metazoa > Chordata > Amphibia > Caudata > Ambystomatidae > Ambystoma > Ambystoma mexicanum. The sequence continues at coordinate 297,625,484 of NC_090922.1, forward strand.
GCCTTCTTCAGAAAGATTCCGACAGGGGTAGAGAATGAGTGCCTCCCTGAGACCCTTCCTCCGCCCACAATACAAGGAGTAAGGAGGGGAAGGACCCCAGGGAAACCCTCTGGGGAAGAAAACCCTGTGTCGATGCTCTGGATGGATGTCGTCTGTCTGGAGAGGTTCTTGGTACCCGGACTATCCGCTGAAGGGGCGCCGTCTGAATAAAGACAGAGGAAAGTGGTAAGTTTAAGAAGGGAAACTAGAAAGCAGAATATGGGTAGAGAAAACGAAAAGTACCTGATCGGAAAGGGGATACCACTTATCGAGCTATATTGCAGATCTTCCGATAAGACTCGGATAGGAGTAACCTTGAGGACGTTCCCGAAAGAGAACGATTCTCAAATCTCAATGCTGCGGATCGGACCCCGCATATCCCTGTTTCTGCAGAGGTGAGACAATATTAGGTGTCAATCCTGGGTCTATTTCTAACCCACGGGTCTACAAGGGACTATCAATTCTCACGTACCGCTCGCCAGGGAGAAGTTCTCACTAGCAAACCGATCAGTGAGGTTCAGCTTGTAACGAGTGAGGCTGAGAGAGTCCACTCGAGTCTCCGATGTCGTGCAAGATTTGGGAGAAGGAGTCAGGTCTGAAAATAGGTGAGTGAAAAGGGTAGAATTACACAGAAGGAGTGACAAACAAACTAGTATGCAATAGATCCTAGTGTCGAACTCACGAAGCGTTGTTGTGGAAGAGTAGCAACGCGTCCGCGTGTTGTCTGCAGGAACAGATGAACCGGCTCCGGAGCCGGGGGGCGGTCCTTCCACCGCGCGGTCTTGGTGCAAACCTAGACCCACACCATCCGTAGCGGCGGCCATCTTGGGAGTAAAGATGGCCGCAATCCGTCTAAGAGACCATCTATGCCACAGAGACCATGGTCTCCGCAGGGGCGTGACAGTATGCCCCCTCCGAAGGGCAGGGGCCCCCGGCTTCCCTGGATGGTTACGGAAGAATCGGCGAATAAGAGCCGGTGCATGCACTGCAGAGGCAGGTTCCCAGGAACGGTCAGCAGGAGTATAACCTTGCCAGTCAATCAAAAACTGAAGGCGACCTCGAAAGATACGAGAGTCACAAATATCCGCCACCTCATATTCAGGACCTGACGGGGTAGACACCGGAGGAGGGTGAGTATTCCTTAATCTTGAAAATCGATCACACACATCTTTCTTCAGTTGGGATACATGAAACACGGGATGAATCCGGGACCAAGAAGGGGGAAGTCTGAGTTTGAAAGCAGAGGAACCCAACTTCTGTAGGATGGGGAAAGGTCTGAAATATTTAGGAGACAGCTTGGACGGGACCAGATGCCGTGGTAAGAAATGAGAGGCCAACCATACCAAATCACCCGCCTTCAGAGAGGGCGCTGGAGAACGGTGCTTGTCTGCAAATCGTTTGACTCTATCCTGAGCCTCAAGTAGCGAAGATTTGGCCGCCAAATGTCCTGTCTGGATAACTTGAAGTAGGTTATCCACATCTGGAAATCGTGATGAAGAAGGAAGGCCAGTAGGAAAACAGGAAGGGTGAAATCCATATGAGCAAAAAAAAGGACTGGAACCCAGAGCGGAATGACGGGAGTTATTGTAGGCAAACTCCGCCAATGGTAATAGAGAAACCCAGTTGTCCTGTGAGGCTGAAATGTAGCAGTGCAGATAGCCCTCCAATGTCTGGTTCAGTCGTTCCGTTTGGCCGTTAGTTTGAGGATGGAAGCCAGAACTCAATGCCCGGGAAATTTTGAGGCTTTTACATATCTGTTGCCAATAACGTGAAGTATATTGGGAACCACGATCGGAGATGATGGTTTCTGGAAGCCCATGGAGCGTGAAGATCCATGAAAGGAATATTTTCGCCATCTGAGCTGCAGTGGGAATGCATGGTAGAGGAATAAAGTGTGCCATCTTCGTAAAGTAGTCGATTGTAACCATAATTACTGTACAGCCATCCGAGATAGGGAGTTCGACTATGAAATCTGTCAAAATTATCTGCCAGGGACGATCAGGAATCGGCATCACCGATAGGAGACCAACTGGGGCCGATCGAGGGACCTTTGTTTGTAAACATATGGCACATGCTGAAACATAGTCTCTGATATCTCTACTCAACCTTGGCCACCAAAAATGGCGTTGAATCAATTCCTTGGTATTAGCCATACCTCGATGCCCTGCCATCGGAGAATCATGACAGAGTTGAAGGACTACTCTTCTTAATTCTTCGGAGGGAATGAATAACTGTTTGTCTCTATAGAAGCATCCTTGAGATGAGTTAAGCATCCAGAGAGCGGCAAATCGAGGATTGGTCTGAATAAATCGAGAGGTATCCATAGCCACCAGTTGAAGAAAGGTGGTGATTTCCTGCAAAATTCTGGCCTTGGGAAACAAGGGTTCGAAACGGAAAGGAGTGGTTGAGTTGTAATCCTTTCTGGATAATGCATCTGCCTTGAGGTTGACTCTTCCCGGTATGAAGGAGAAGACGATATCATAGGGCGAAAAGAAATGGGCCCAACGAGCTTGGCGGCTATTTCGTGTTTGAGAGTATTGTAGGGCTCGGAGATTGCTGTGATCAGTCCGTACTTCAATGGCATGTTTGGCCCCTAGTAGCAGATGTCGCCACTCCTCAAAGGCTCTCTTAATAGCTAATAATTCCTTTTCGAGGACTGAGTAATTGATCTCTGAAGGTGAGAGTGTTTTAGATAGATAGGCCACAGGACACTCGTCTCCTTGTTCATTCTCTTGCAGTAGAACGGCACCTACCGCATGATGCGAGGCGTCCGATTCTACAATGAACCTCTTGTTTTGGTCAGGGGTGAGGAGTATAGGTTCCATGGTGAAATCTTCCTTGAGACTCTCAAAGGCTATTTGAGCCCCGTCTGACCAAAAGAACTTTGCATTCTTCTTAAGGAGAGCCGTCATAGGGAGAATCTTCTCTGAATAGTGGGGAATGAAACGCCTATAAAAGTTGGCGAATCCTAAGAATCTCTGCAGATCTTTAACACCCAGTGGAACTGGCCATTCTGTTATAGCAGAGATTTTCCTGGGATCCATGGCAACTCCCTCGGCGGATAGTATATAACCCAAATAGGCCACTCTATCCTTGTGGAATTCACACTTGTCTAACATGCAAAAAAGATGATTCTCCTCCAGTCTCTGCAATACTTCCTTCACATGCCGGATATGGTCGGACATGGATACGGAGAAGACCAGTATGTCGTCTAAATAGACAATGACGGTATGTAGAAGAATATCCGAGAGTATGTGATCCATAAAACGTTGGAAAACAGCTGGTGCATTGGAAAGTCCGAATGACATCACTTTGTATTCATAGTGGCCCAAGGGAGTACGAAAGGCAGTTTTCCATTCATCCCCTGCGCGGATTCGGATAAGATGGTAAGCTCCGCGTAGGTCTAGCTTGGTAAATATCTTGGCACCCTTTACTGCCTCAAGAATATCCGGGATTAAGGGCATCGGGTAGCGATCCGGAGTGGTGATCTTGTTCAAACCCCGATAGTCTACACATGGTCTGAGTTCTGTTGAATCCTTCTTAGGGATAAAGAACAGTGAGGCGCCGGCAGGAGAAGTGGATTCCTGAATGAGACCGTTATGTAAATTCTTCTGGAGATACTCCTTTAGGACTTCCCGTTCGCGCGCTGATAGTATATACATGCGCCCAAAAGGGATTGGAACACCAGGTGCTAGTTCAAGGGCGCAATCATCTCTACGATAAGGAGGTAATTCTGCGAACTCTGAATTGGAAAACACTACTTGAAATTCTTGGTAGTCAGGAGGAATCTCCTGGATGTTATGTAACACCGAGGTAGTGCAATTCCTTTCTTGGATGGAGTGTGTAGAACAGAACCCTAACGCTCCACCAGAAAGGCAATGAGTAAGGCAATGTTCTGAACCTAGAAATATTGTGCCGGCCTTCCAATTAATGTATGGATTATGGGCTCTAAGCCACGGTAACCCCAATATCAAGGGATAATGTGCTGTACGAATGACATCGAATACAATAGTCTCTTGATGAGATGCAATCTTCATTTGAATCGGTCTTGTTTGTTCCCTGATAGGACCGGAAATCAATGGACGTCCGTCAACAGATTCTACTGGAACAGCAATGGCCTTTAGGGAGCATGGTATATTCTTGTCATTCTTCCAATGGGTGTCTACAAAATTCCCCGCAGCTCCGCAATCAATCAATGCGGGAACCAAAATTGGCTCGGAGGTGCCCCATTCCATTGAAACCTGAATGACAATCATGGGAGGATCGGGTGTGTCTGTGATTTGAGAAGTGAAAGACTTGGTTGAGGAACCTATTATTGGCTCCCTAGCCGCGGTTCCCCATGCGGTTGGGAGGAAGCGTTTCCCTGTCGTTTGGTAGGGGTGATGGGGCAATCCTGTACTGGGTGGTCTTTGGACCCACAATACATACACAAGCCTTTAGCTCTCCCTCGATTACGTTCTTCCAAGGTGCGTCTACCATTTCCTCTTGTGATTCCTATCTGCATTGGTTCATCAATTGGGGTTTTCACGGGACTAGTAGGATGCGTAGTCAATGGTCTCACAGAACGATTTCGACGTCGTTCTCTGAGCCTTTCCTGTAGACGGTAGTCCATCTGCATCACTAATGTAATCATTTCCGCTAGGTTGGGAGGTCGAGACACTCTAGACACCTCCTCGTCTTTAAGTTCCTCATTCAAACCCCTACGAAATAGTGTTATCAGAGCATCATCAGCCCAAGAGGTTCCCGCAGCAAGCTGTTTAAAAGAGGTGATATAAGACAGTAGATCCTGTGATCCCTGTTTGAAGTCCAATAATTGCTCTTGGGAGGAAACAGTGATCTCTTGTCTACTGAACATGGATCTAAGACTGTTCAGAAAGGCGGGATAGGAGTCTAGCAGAGCGTTGTTTGTCACAACCAGTGGTGTAGCCCATGCCAATGCCGGTCCAGTCAAGTTAGCTATCATATGTCCCACCCTGTCACGATCACTCTGAAAGAAGGCCGTCTTGAACGAAAACTGGACAGTACATGCTTCGATAAAAGCTTTAAGTTTGTGGGGATTCCCATCATATAAACCCCCTGGAATGGGACCTGGAGGTAATTCTGAACAACTAGGTACCCTTCCAACCTGTTGTCTCAAGAAGTCATTTTCCTGTTTTAATGCCTGGACTTCCGCAGTCAAAGACTGGACTGCAGAAACCAATTGCTGCTGTTGGGCTGCGTCCATGATATCTCCTTGAACTATTGAGTTCTTTAAGGCAACCGTTCAGCGCCTGGGAAGCCCCAGTAACTTCTAATCTTTGTTTGGGCGTTGCTAACTGTAATATTTAGATAATTTACAAGAAATTTGAATAACACCAAAAGGTTACCTTAGAGAAACACCAGTCGTTCTCCTTCCTAAGCTGCCTTCTTCAGAAAGATTCCGACAGGGGTAGAGAATGAGTGCCTCCCTGAGACCCTTCCTCCGCCCACAATACAAGGAGTAAGGGGGGGAAGGACCCCAGGGAAACCCTCTGGGGAAGAAAACCCTGTGTCGATGCTCTGGATGGATGTCGTCTGTCTGGAGAGGTTCTTGGTACCCGGACTATCCGCTGAAGGGGAGCCGTCTGAATAAAGACAGAGGAAAGTGGTAAGTTTAAGAAGGGAAACTAGAAAGCAGAATATGGGTAGAGAAAACGAAGAGTACCTGATCGGAAAGGGGATACCACTTATCGAGCTATATTGCAGATCTTCCGATAAGACTCGGATAGGAGTAACCTTGAGGACGTTCCCGAAAGAGAACGATTCTCAAATCTCAATGCTGCGGATCGGACCCCGCATATCCCTGTTTCTGCAGAGGTGAGACAATATTAGGTGTCAATCCTGGGTCTATTTCTAACCCACGGGTCTACAAGGGACTATCAATTCTCACGTACCGCTCGCCAGGGAGAAGTTCTCACTAGCAAACCGATCAGTGAGGTTCAGCTTGTAACGAGTGAGGCTGAGAGAGTCCACTCGAGTCTCCGATGTCGTGCAAGATTTGGGAGAAGGAGTCAGGTCTGAAAATAGGTGAGTGAAAAGGGTAGAATTACACAGAAGGAGTGACAAACAAACTAGTATGCAATAGATCCTAGTGTCGAACTCACAAAGCGTTGTTGTGGAAGAGTAGCAACGCATCCGCGCGTTGTCTGCAGGAACAGATGAACCGGCTCCGGAGCCGGGGGGCGGTCCTTCCACCGCGCGGTCTTGGTGTAAACCTAGACCCACACCATCCGTAGCGGCGGCCATCTTGGGAGTAAAGATGGCCGCAATCTGTCTAAGAGACCATCTATGCCACAGAGACCATGGTCTCCGCAGGGGCGTGAAACATACTTCCTAGTTTCTTCTCCTCTTTGTCCAAGTCTCAGTATAATTTAAAGCCCCAAAGGGACTCACGTATAGCTGGCCAGTCAAGCTCCCACACTTATGTCTTTAATAAGTCCTTATTTTCAACAAGGGTCTGTGAGGAGACTGCCAGGTTAATAATAAGCACATCACATAAATGTATTTGATGCCTGAGAGGTTTTCTTTACTGCCTTCCGCTGAAAGCTCACATAGAAAGACGATCCGTGGGGATCTAAACCTTTCTTAAATAGCTGTAATAGATGCCACTTTATAAACCCAGACCAGAGAAGAAGACCTAATTCACATCTAACAGTACATATGGGCAGACAGTGGGGAAGGGAGAGAACCGATCTCCATAGTAATCCTCCATAGTAATCCTTCCAATTTATTTAACATCAGACTATCTCTAATATCCATAATTTCCAAGCCATAATTTCCAAGCCAAAAACAGCCTTATTTGTTGATAATTCTTCTTGACTGGTGTACCTGCTCCACTTTGCTGGCCCCAATATTCCAGGCAAATGCTGGACTCTATCTTTCTGTTGCAAATGAGATTGTCTTTGATTTCCCAGTAATGATTACTAAATCATTTTAAGAGTATATTGATGAAATTTGTGTCTGTTGAACGTTGGAGGCCGATTACTGTGCAATTCAATAAAAGAATGTCGCCTGCGCAGGCAAGCCATGGTCGAATAAGCTATCGCACACTTAGCGGAAAGTATCTATCTTCTGACAACACTTAACTTAAGTCTGAGTGGTAGAGATTGAAAAGACAGGGTGTGAGAACACAAGCATCTTAATCCTCTACACATAGGAATTTCAGAGGAGAGTGGGCATCTATTTTCTAACCTGACCTAGATCTGGGAGTTAGAATGGAGTGCTTTAACAATGTTTAACGGTTTTGTGGGGATAGCCACATTTCTGAGTTTCCTCCACAGGGTAGCTTGATTAATGGTGTAGAAAGCTGCTGTTAAATCACTGCAGGTCATGTAATCAGATGCACAATGGGCCTCATTATGATGTTGGAGGTAGCCATGCCCTTATTAATAAGGGCATGGCTACCCCCAAACTCTGGGCCGGGTCCCGCAACAGGGTAATTACCGGGCCATTCCGACCTTGGTGGGCCTGGTAATTTCCCTTTTGCGGGGCCGGAGCCGTTATGTCCCCATAGGGCTCAATGGGAATGGGGAGGATGGTAGCAGCGGTACTGTTCATAACGGTACCGTTGCTACCATCCTGTTCTGCTCGCAGATGCCCCTCTGCATGCCTGGTCTGACCAGGCGTGCAGAGCGGCACACGCGAGCAGAACTAGTAATGTGGTGCTACAGTGATAACGGCTCCGGCATCACTACCAGCGCCATTATCACTGTACCGCCTCTATCGTAATGAGGCCCAATCTCTCCACAAGGTTTGCATTTGTAATAGTCTTACTGCAAAACGATTTAAGTGGTTCTGTGGCTCTTGGAAACATTGTAATCTAAGACATTCAGCAACCCATAGTTCCGATTTGGTTAAACATAGGTTTGCGAAGATCTTACTCCCAATGTCCAGGAGGGCGATAGAAATAATACCCAAAACGTTCGCCCTATCGCCCTTTTTGAATATGAGGATTATGTATGACAAACACCAAAAGTCAGGATCATTGCCCATAACTCAGGTGATTCTTTTAAGATGTTATTGGCTCATCCATCAGGGCCGGAAGATCTGGAGATTTGTAGTCTCCTAATTATAACTTCTGTATTGACGATATTCCAAGATAATTCCCAAGGGCCGGACCAAGATTCAAGATCTATGAGTTTCTGATTGCCTGGATAGCTTATTGCTCTTGGAAATTAGATCTCAATTTTTCATCAGATTGTGGGTTTATTTGTACATTTTTCAGATACATGACTTCATTATTTATAACTTCCCAAAAATTAGCCATGCAATGACTCCTTACTATTCTAAGCATACCCACATTGGGCCTCATTACGACCTTGCCGGTCCGGAAACAACGGTGCTGGGAAGCTTACGGGCACCGTTGTTTCTGGACCAGCATATTACTGGTCTGCCTGTCAGAGCCGCCGTGCCCGACAGGTCTGACCCTGCCAGGCACACCGGCCACACTAGGCAGACCGGTCACGGAATAGAGTCCTGACTCTATGGGAATGAGGACTTACATTTTACCGGTGCCTGACTTTCCGGGCTGCCGGGGGATTGTTATCTGCCGGTGGCACTGGGAAGTCAGGCGCTGGTAAATATTTACGGGTCTGGCGGAAAACTGCTGTTAGTAACGGCAGGGTTACCGCCGGACCCGTAATGAGGCCCATTGTCTTTAAGAAATATATTCTATTTGCAAGTCTTGAGCCTGTGTTTAAATGTCTGTTTGGCTCTTTTATATCACCTAATTCTGCCTGGTTCTTCTAAGTGATCCCTCTTAATATTTCACAGGACTCCTATGTCTCCCCCACTCTGAATAAATAGGATCAAATTTGCCATAAAGGCCAACCATGTCTTTTTTATGGTAGGATTGTCTAGAGATGCTTCAGAAGTTCGCTGGAGAAAAGTACTTAGTGCATTCCACATTAGTTAATTCTTGATAGAAGCTGAAAAAATCCTGATTAAACAAATCAATCATTCAATTCTAGGGTTCCATCGTAACCTGTTTCTACCTGCGTTAATAGATAGAGAAACTGGGGCCATCATTTCATTGCTATCCCTCCCCCATCTTCCTTCAACTCTTCCCCCTTTTACTCCCCTTCCCCCTCTTCCCCTTCTCTCTCTCTCTTGTCTTGTTTCCTCTTATTGATCTTGATACCGCAAACTTTCCTTTCCGTGCCTATCCCACTGCCTCTCCAACTGGCTCTGTTTTTTCTTTACAAATAATCCTGTGCTACCACCCTCATTGCCCTGCTTCTAGTTTTTTGGAACATATGGATACATTTTTGGCCTCAGATGCTTTGGAGAAATTCCAGAGAAGGTATTTTTTTTATTGTGATATGGTTAAACAGAGTCAACCTTACACAATCACAAACAATTTGTAAGAGAATATGCATAAAAGAAAGGAATAATGCAAAATAACATTAAAAACCATCATGCACAGCTATTTCATCATATATCACTAATTGCTTTAAATACTAAAATCCAGTGTTTGAACATGAGTTTTTTCATCCTTCATATAAAATCTAAAAAACAATAAAGTGTAAAGTTCTGAACCCGTTTCTCATACAGCAATTCCTCAGTCAAATACTCAATTTCACAGTAAACTATTTATCATCTAAGTTTAATTAGACCAATACATTAAAACATTTTTAATACAGTCATTGTTAAAGAGATTTTGTGCCTCGCACAAGCCTATCCCAAAATTTGCAGGTAGATAACCCTGCATTATTATGTACAGGACACTAATTAAGTACGTGCTCCCTAAACTGGGGTGCATCCTTGTTCTTGCACATATCACAACCCTTCAATAGAGTTCTATTATTAACGCAAGCAGTATGAATTTCATCAGTCAACAGCAGATTAAGCTTAAAGTGTAAGAACTTTGTTCGGCAATGTGAATTTGTGAATTTTTCTTAAATATAAAGTAATTGTCCCAAGAGGTTTTTCCCCTTTAGATAAGGATTTATACAAACACATTTTCCCAATAGTGCTAATCCAATCTGCACGAAACAACTGCCTTTAGGAGAAAATTGGGTTTTGCTCCAACACCTCAATAGTTTGTCGGCTGTCTTTCAGAATTAAATCTGCGTAGTTCTTAAACCTAGGCACTGGGCCCGAGTTATTTATGGTTGTAATTTGTTTCAAATCTACATAGAGTGAGTCCATTTTAGGCAACACATTATTCCTATACAGGGATAAAATCGTCCATTGAAACCAGCCCCTAAGGGAAACTAATTCATACCTTAAGGCAGATATTGGTGGGCAATCTGGTAAGTTAAAAGCTATTTTCCAGGTTTGACCTTCGATTTTGTCTCAATGTATCTGCCTTGGTAGATGATTTACTTCTTGCCCATTGTGATAATTCCCCAGGTGTCATCACGTCCCCCAAGGGTGAGCCCTTTCCTATGAGGCTAAGTATGTGAGGTTGCTACCAAAAAGTCCCCCTATGGGTGGTAATATGCGGGAGAACCTCATAGGGAGGGACTCCCCTCCTGGGTATGAGGACGTCCACCTGGGGAAAAGCATCCTTGCCACAACCAAAGCACATAAATCCCAGCCCTAATGGTCACCCTTTTCATCCACATATTGATAGTGGAACCATGTGCTACTGTAAACCCATGACTGTGACAAGTATAAAACCTACTGAGACGAAGAACGTGAGAGGCATATGGAATAACCAGATGAAGAATCAGCCAAGTACTGTAACGAGGTGGCTCACTGGAGGCATGAAGAGTGCCACAGAGACTTTCATAGATGGTGTTGACGTTATGCGAGGGTGGCGTTAACAGTATAAATGGGAAAGTGAGAACAGGCAAAGGAGATCTCATTGCGGAAGCTAGAAGTACGCAAACAAAGCCCGGGATTATTCTTGTATTTTTTTATTTTATTGTTTAAAGTGCGGACTTACCTCAAGAGCAGTGGAGCGCTGTACAGAGTGTCGGTAGCCGGCATTTGGGATGGTACCTTTTAACAGTAGCACAGTACTGTGATGTCTTTGTGTCAGTATGTGCGTCAATTGTAATTAGTCCTTGTTCAGGTGTTGTTGAAAGAGCATGTTTTGAGAGATTTGCGAAATTGGAGAATTGTGGGGGCATTCCGAGCCGACACTGGGATTGAGTTCCAGAGGGTGTGTGGATGACAAGAGAAGGATTGTTTGCAGGTCCTCGCTTTGCAGATGAGTTGTAATTCAAGCTGGTTGGTCGATTCTCTGCATGAGGAGCGTGTACCAGCAGATATGTGGAGCTTATCCACTAGGTACGCCGGTGTGGTATTTATGATTTCTTTGTAGATGATGCATGCAGTCCTGAACAGTATTTTGGCTTGGCGTGTAAGCCAATGAAGTTCATGTAGGATGGGGGTAATTCGGTCAAATTTCTGTGCTCCCATAATAAGATGCGGTGGACTGCTTTTAGGGGAGTCAAGTGAGGATCTGCAAGCCCTGTCAGGAAAGCATGTCTCCCATCGATGTGCAAGACCACACGGGCCTGCACTATGGTCCAGAAGTCCTGCAGGGGATGAAGGGTTTGATGTTTTGAAGGGTACAGATTCTGGGCCAGGCTATTAGGGTCTTCTTGGTTATGTGTTTCTCGAAGGGCAGATTGCTGTCAATGTTGAAGCCTAGGGATTTTGCTGAGTTCCGAAGTGAAGCGCTGCAGCCTGAGCAATCGTGTCCCTCCGGGAGCGAGAGAGGAAAGGCAGGACATTGCCGGAGAGTCCTGAGAGCTGGCAGGTATCCGACTGCCTCGGTAGTGGCGTCACCACTGGAAGGTGGACCATTAGGTCCACGAGGCTGTTGTGGAGCCAAGCAGGAGGAAAGGCCCTCATGGCCCCAGGAAGAACTGGAGCTCTGTCCCCAAGGCTCTGTGCTGGGGGTCGCCGCGGAACGCACCAATAAAAATGACAAAAAAGTAGTAAAAAAAAGGAGTGTCCGTCTGCAAAAAGTAACACTGTTTTATTAAGGGCCCAGACATAGCTGGGACAGCTATATTCATACAGATTGCGGAACATAACTGCTTGAAAAGGTGCTGTCAAAGAAACGCCCCTAAATCTAATACGTTTATAATAATTAAGCTGATTGGCATTGGTAACTTTGCAACATCAAAAAATCTCCCCACACCAAGCTGATTGGTACTTGCACATCAAACCCTAATAGAAAAGCATACATTGGGGCATGGCTAGGCACGCCGTTGAGCGAGGTGGCTTCCTAAGTGCCTCCGATGAAGTGAGAGCGGGAAGCGTCTAGCTATCCCCTCCCCCCGCATTGCATGGCTCCTGCAGACGCAGCCATGGGCTCCTGAATACTTGCTATGCAGTTCTTTTGGCCCCAATCGGAGGAGGTGACCCGGAGATCGCACTCGATGGCTGGCGGGCCGGCATTCGCTCCCTGCTGCTGTCGGATTATGAGGTGCTGGTGGCGTTGGTGGTGAGAGGCAGGAGCGGGTCCGCTGTTGGAGTCAGACCGGGTGCCCGATTTTGCGAGGGAGTCAGTGGACTGGAGGAGGGTGGCCCCGTGGTGGGGGTCTGGCCCAGGGACATTGCGTGGTGTGCCCCCTCTGCCTGGCCACTCTGCCGCAAGCTGGCATATCCTGAGAACATATCCTGCGAGTGAGGCTGAAGGGAAGAAAGCAGCTTTGGAAGCGCCGGAGGGGGGCTTGGCTGTGGAATTGGTAGCCAGACTGGGTGGTGCTGTCGGGGCCGGACCCACCCGAGCGCAGTGGCCCATCCACCCCCCACCCCCCCACACCTGGGGGGTGCCTGATCCGATGGAGCCCTGAGTACCGGAGTCTGACCCTGTGGCTTTCCTTCACGGTGGGCGCAGCGGCGCACATGGGGCCGACCGTCTTTGTTGCCTGTGGACTACGGAGCGGTGCAGATGGGGCCTCCTTGACTGGCCTCTATGTATGAGCCAGGACAACTGTGCCTTCTCTGACAGTGCTGCACACCATGACTCCTAGCCCTCATGTTTAAAGCAGTCTGTCACGAATGATGTGTACAGGGCCCAGTATGCAGACTGTACTTTCCCTGATGCCCATGTGAACCGCACTCTTAGCCCTCATACGCAAAGCAGCCCATATCGAATGAAGAGAACAGGGCCTGGAATGCGGATTGCACTTTCCCTGATGTCCATGTGATCTGTTGTGCCTTCTATAATGCTGCACACCATGACTCTCAGCCCTCATAAATAAGCAGCCTGTCCCGAATGAGGTGGACAGGGCCCAGAAGGCCCAGAGTGCAGTCGGCACCTTCCGTGGCGTCCATGTGAGCTGTATTAGAGCCTACAGCCTTGCAGGAAGTACTCCGTGGCAGAGTTAGTGGAAAAATACTGTCAATCTGGTTGCCTCTGTTGAAGGCTACAGGGAATTGAGGGTACTGCACCCACGGCGTGGGTGCCTCTCCACAGTCCTCCCAGTGTATTCTCCTGTGCTTAGCTTGAGTGCAGCGTCGGAATAGCTGTCTGAAAGGGTCCAGGGGAGGTGAATAGTCCCTCAGATACGCTGCAGTGGCACAGGTCCACCAGCGCTTCAGGAAGAGTCGAGCAGTGCTTTAAAGAAGAGGTGGAACACTCCTGGAAACCTAAGCCTGAACCCCGGACCTGCTGTCGCTATATTGATAACACCTAAACAGGGGAAACAGGAAGAGATTGTTGGAATGCTGCAAACCGCCGACAAAATGAAGCGCACCGAGGTGGTCACTGCTCAGATTCATGGAACTTACCCATCCCGGGCATGCTTGTGAAAATGACCACCAAAGCAGACCTTCAGGAGCTGATGGCGGAAATACAGAAGAAATCCATAAGAGCACTGAGGAACTCTCGCATAAGCTTCTCGCCCTAGACAAAAGAGCGACCAAAGCCAAACAGAGGGTGTCAGAGGTGGAGGACACTCTGTGTGAGCAATCCTACAAGGTGGGTGAACACTCAAACAGACTGGAGGCGCGATTGTGGCCCAAAAAGACAAGCAGTAGGATGGGGAGAATCGCTCCCACATGAATAACATCCGGATCCGGGGAGTTAGCGAGGGGATCGGAGATGATGAGCTGGCTGGTTTTGTGGTGGACATCTTTGGACCTTGCTGAAGCTGCCGGAGGACTCAGCGATTGAATTACACTCATTGCACCAGATCCAGGAACTCATAAACTGCACACAGACCCCAAGACATCCTCACAAGGGTCCACTTCTTCTAGATGAAAGTGCGCATAATGGTGGCTGCTCGGCCACTGGCAAGCTTTCTCTTCCGAAATATGTCGATCTCACTGTTTCAGGACCTGGCCTGTACAACCTTATCAAAACGGAGCGCGCTCCGCCCGATGGCTGAGTGGCTGCGAGATAAGGGGGTCCTCTATAGATGCACTCCACTTCTCATATCAGGATAAGAGATGGATCCTTCGATCAACGAAAAAGGCCGAAGGGTTGATGAATCCTGGGGTGGCCAAGGGGAGTTCGCCTGAAGGGGAGGGGGAAGCCCAGGGTGAGGGGCCAGTGTCTTCATGAAAATGGCTGAAGATAGGGAGGGGCAAGAGGCCACGGACCCGGTCAGGAAAACATGAGTGGCCTTATGGGCCCATAAGGATGGCATGCAGTTGGACTGTGGGGAGGGAAAGGTTTATACCTGGAGCGGGGCTTGGTGTCTGGATGCGGGTGGAAATCAAGAGTTACCAACGGAGAGGGCAGATGAGGTGTGGTGGGTCGGGGGGTGGCGCAGAGTGGGCATGGGGAGGAGTGCGGGTCACTAATCAGTAACTCCTGAACACTCTTTTCTTGAGCAGTCATTGCTGCCGGGGGAGGGTTATGAGGGGGCCTATGGTGATAGTGTTGAGTTGAATCAGGAGTGGAGGCTTATGTTGTAGTTCGGGGGCGGTGGTGGGGGAAGGGTTCCCCAGAATGGAGGTATTATTTATCATTTTCCAGCCCTCCCAAGTCGGGTTCCTGACAAACTTTCCAGATATCCGGAAGATGCCCACGTTTGAGCATGGTTAGGGGTTTGGGGGAGGAGGGGGTGGTTCTGTTCTTAAATGTTGGTTGTGGGTCAGACAGTTACTTTATACAACTAATTTGCAGGCAGGGCAGGGGGTGGTGATTGAAGGGTGGTAGTCCGGTTTGGCAGAGTGATGTTGGCTGAAGCATGGGTTGATGCATGGGGGAGGACCTTGTGTTGATGGGCACGTGGAATGTACAGGGCTTGAATTCCCCAGTGCTGGATAAATTAAGGGACATGTCCCTTTCTATAGTGTTTCTGCAGGAGACCCACCTACTGGTGCAGTATAATAAGCGAATGAAAAGCAGGGCGATCCCCTGCAAGGTTTTTGCCCCTGGAGTGGAAACAAATGGGAGGGGTGGCTATTTTGGTGGGTGAGCAGGGCCCAATGTCAAAAATCAAGGATCTTTGGCATCTACAGGGGCGCTACGTATGCGTCAAAGGTCTATTATGGGATCGAATGCTCACAATGGTGTCCTTATATGTTCCAAATGTTGGGCAGGAGGTATTTCTGGGAAATGCCTTACTTAAAGTGCTCCCTTTCACTGAGGGGCAGATCTTGCTAGGTAGGGACTTTAACTTGGTACCCAACCCTATAGTTGACAAGTCGCTCCCCCCTACCAAGCTGGATTTCAAAAACTCCACAGCTTTTTGCCTTTTCCTGCGTGAATTGGGGTAGGTTGACGCATGGAGGCTGGCACATGGGGAATATAGGGACTTCTCTTTTTACTCACATGTTCATGGGGGATACGCTAGGTTGGACCTCATCCTTATTCCTAGTGCTCTATACCCTTGCTATCGAGGGGTGGAGATGGGCCCACTCACATTGTCGGATCATGCTCCTGTGTTGGTGGCCTGGGCAGTATTGGACAGGCCCGAGAGGCCCAGGTGCCCATGGAGATTATATGACCTGGTGCTTAGAGATCCTATTTTGACTAACAAGCAGGGGGAGGTCATCTCCAATTATTTCAGGGAAAATAAGAATTCTGGTCCCTCACAGGATATGGTGTGGGACGCTATGAAGGCAGTAGTTCAGGTGGAGCTCATTAGCAAATCTGCAGCCTACACTACAGCGAGGCAGCTGATTCGGTGGGATTAGAAAGGGAGGTTGCCAGGGCTAAGCAGGTGCACAAGAGGTTGTGGTCTCTCGGGGCACTATGAGAATTCTGGTTGGCACGGAATCAATTGGAGGCGCACCTGGCCAACAGGACTGCTTAGGCAATACTAAAAACCAAGCAATTCTACTATGCCAATGGGCACCGAGCCAGTCGCCTCCTGGTGGCCAAGCTGTGCAAGCTCCAAAACCGGAACTCAGTTTTAGCCTTGCAGGAAGGGCAAGGGGTGGTGCAGCGGGGTGGGGCCGATAAAGTGGGGATCTTAGAGGCTCGCTTTAAGCCAGTTATCAGAGACAAGCTCCCCCGGGCACAAGCCCAGGCACAATATTTGTATGATGCACACCTGCCCAGTCTTTATTGCGAGGATCGGAAGTCTCTTGAGGCGCCGATCTCGCCAGGGGAAGTAGAATGGGCAATTAAGACCCTGAAGAATAAGGCTCTGGGTCCCGATGGATTCACAGCTCCCTTTTACAAGAGGTTTTGTGACCTCCCGGTTCCCCCCCTTGGTGGAGCGATTTAACTCGGTAGGGGTTTAGGCAAGGGTTTACTAGTTGGGTTATGGCAATCTATCAACACCAATCCATGCATTTTAGTATTAATGGGAACTGTCGTCTAGGCTGTCAGTTACGAGACAGGGCTGCCCACTTTCCCCGTTGATTTTCGCATTATGTATGGAGCCATTTGCCAGTCACATTAGAGCTAATGGGGCGATAGAGGGCGTCCGGGTTGGGGAGATGGATTATAAGGTGTCCCTTTATGCAGATGATGTCCTGCTCACCCTGGGCAATCCCTACACCTCTCTGACGGCAGTGCTACAGGAGCTGGATGTCTTTGGGCAGGTCTCTGGATTCCAGGTAAATTATGGTAAATCGCATGGGCTGGATGTGTCCCTGAGGCCCCTGGAGAGGAGTGCTATCAGGGCTCTTGCCCCGATACAGTGGAACCCGGGAGTCTCTCCCCTTCTTGGGGGTGCACATCCCTAGTAAGAACAGGGAGGTCTTTCGGGACAATTTTCCACTGCTGCTTCAGGAACTGGTTGAGGACTTCGGTAGGTGGGGTAGCCAGGAGATATCTCAGTTTGGTTGCATCGCTGCAATCAAGATGAATCTAATTCCTCGCCTGCTCTACCTGTGCTCTGCACTCCCGGTGAGAATCCCCAACTCGGATCTCTGCGCACTCCAGGGGAAGATCTTCAAATTTATCTGGGGGAACAAGCGCTAGGATATCCAGGAAAGTGCTGTTGAGACCAGTGAGCGTGGGAGGCCATGGGGTTCCTGATGTCTTCCTCTATAACCTAGCTGTGCAGCTTTCCCATGTCTTTGCCTGGAGTGAGCCCAGTCTATTACCGAAGTGGAAAGTAATTGAACAGGCCCAATCGGCAGTGGACTTGGTCCGGTTACCATATATGGATAGGAGGCATCTGGAGTGGGAATTCTCCATGCTTGGAACAACCAAATGCACACTTTACTACATGGGGAGAGATCTTCGCAGGTGGGGAGTGTAAATGGGATTGGGGCCCCTTACACCTGTATGGGACAACCTGTGTTTTTAGCCTAGCTGTGAGCGAGGGGGTTTCGGGAAGTGGATAGCGGGGGGCCTGGTAAATCTACAACTGCTCTATAAAGATAATTGTCCAATGTCGTTCAATGAATGAAAATGCACGTTTGACCTGAACGGTTCCGCTATGCCCAACTGCAGCATTGGGCTTCTCACCCACTCACGAAAAAGGGGGCTACAAGGCCACTATAGGCCCTTGAAGTATTGTTGCAAGAGGGGTTGCCACAGGGTTGGATCTCCAATTTATATACATTGTGGAAAACAGGAGACCCTGTTATGGCATATGGCATATGGCTAAATGGGAAACTGACTTGGGGGTGCCCATTGAGGACGAGGTATGGCTGAGAATATGGGGTAGGATGCTCAAATCATCCAGATGTTTTACGTATAGGGAGTGTACCTACACATTTTGCCTCAGATGGTATCTCACTCCAGAAAGGTTGTCAGAGATTATTCTGCTAATTGTTGGCGGGGTTGTGAAGCTGTGGTCTCTCTTTTTCACATGGTGTGGTCGTGTCCCAAGGTGGGCCTCTTCTGGAAGGAGGTGCTCTCTGGAATAAAGGACATTACATGATTGTCACTTCCCATGGACCCACGAGTGGTAATTCCGGGGGATGCAGGCACTGAAATATTCCCCCTTACTTGCCCAATGGCTGCCTTGATTGGGCATTTTCTCTTGGCAGCGAAATTGACCATTGCCCGATCTTGGAAGTCTGCTGAGGGCCCGGTGGCCCAAATGTGGTGGGTTAACATGTGGGATATCTTGGTTGCTGACAGAATTACAGCATTGTGTTAAGGGCGGTATGCCAAATATGTCTCAGCCTGGACCCCATTCATTGACTTTGCTGAGAATTACCCTGCGATTGTTGCCACTTTTCTTCCTTATGAGGCTGTTCATTCTCTGGAAGGGCATTTTGGCAGACACTGTAAGTTGGGGGAAATTGGGGTGGGTTGGTGTGTGGTTCCGCCTTACAAAGAGGGCATCACTTGCTTTGGATGGTTGCCTGTCGCCTGTATTCCCTGTACTGTACCTGTCATTTTCGTTTCTGCACCCACAACATGTTCAATTAAATAAGTTTTTGGGGAAAAAAAGAAAATCATACATTATATTCTGTAATTGGGTCCACAAATCTTCACACACCACCCGCAATTGGAATGTGTGATGCCACAATCCAACCCCCACTTCCCACATCATAATGACAATTCATTGAAACATTTGAGATGACCAGGGGAACTTTATTCAACTGCCCCGGTCATCTAATCTAAGTTCTCGTGAGAATCGCTCCCCTCCATGACACTGCCAGAGCCTTGAACCACGGATGTACTTGTATACAAATGGTGCATATTAAGAACTTTTCTGCCTTCTTCCCAGGCAAAATGTGGCAAGGGGCAATTTGAAACTGCAGTGGTTCTCTTAACTCCATCTAAAAATCATGTTTTGCAAATAATGTTGACGTATTAAATGATTATGCTATCCATGCCTGTCGGCGGGACCCATTGGTTCTAATCTGTGACCTCGAAAAATAACAACTGTTGTTTTGCTTCTTACCGTACCAGCCTGGGATCGTGGGACCTGCAATGCGTTACCAGCCACTGTGGCTTTGTTGGAGATTAATAAAAGTTAATACACGTTGGCTGCGAAGGCATGCTCAAGGCCTATTTACCGCGTTTTAGCATACCTCTAGGTTTGGTTATACTTACTGGTACACCTATGTTTCTGTTATCCTTAAATTATTTTTATTTTGGGGTTGACTTGTATAACAATTAAAAAGGAGCCCGTACCCATTTTACAGTGCTACTCTCGCAATTGATATGTGAGCACCTTTTCACTGTGCAGAACTTCAATTTGTATTACATTATTCCCCCCTTTTATTGATCTATCTCTTTCTGTTACTTTATCTTTGTGAATCCCAATTTTTTCCAAGTTTGTCATATCTCCCTCAATCTCCCAACCATCCAGAGGTTCCCCACCCATATACACCCCATGCCATCCTTTAGGCACGAGCTCCAAAATTGTTGATAATTCTCTCTGCTAGCTGTGTAAAGACCCACTCATCAGGATCCCCTTATACATTTTCTCCAATTATTTTATTACCATCCTTCTTTTCAGTATCCTTTTTGTCATCACTTAAAGGTAACATCAACTGTCCTTTTTTCTTACTAGAATATAATCTAAAAATATTCTTAATGATGCAGAAGGTGATGAGAATGAGCACCAATGCAGGGACAGTCAAGCGAAACAGTCCGGAAAGCCCGGTGGGTACCCATGTGAAAATGTTGTCCACCCAACCACTTGATTGCGCTCCATTAATTTTGCTGGTCATCTTTTCATGGAGTGTCCGTATCTCAGTTATGACTGTTTTTAATGTTCCATTCAAAGCCTCACCATGGGGTATCACTGTGCAACAGCTGCTCCCGAGTTTAGCACAGGTCCAACACATACCTGTTTTGGAGGGCCACCAAGCGTAGCTGTTATGTTATGTTAACAAATGTATATTGCGCACCTGGTACCCGAAGGCTAATGGGCGCAGACTAACAAACACAAAACATACCAAAAATACAGCAGAGCAATTATCTAGACCTAGTAACACTATAGGGGTTTAGGCAAAGAGCAATGTTTTCAGTTTCTTTTTAAAGAGTTCAGTTGAGGCCAGCGTTCTTAATGCCGTGGGAAGGGCATTCCATGCGATGGGTGCTGCAACTTCAAATGATCCTTGCCTTGTTTTGTTATTCTTATGCCTGGAAACACTAAGTGTGTTGGAATAGTCGGATCTAAGAGACCTACCCTTATCCTTCGCGACTATAGCCTCCTGCAAATATGAAGGCATTTTTCCAACAATACGTTTTTGGGTGATGAGCAGAAGCCTAAAATGAATTCTTTTTCCCACCGGCAGCCAATGAAGACTCCTTCTGGCATCTGATACATGATCTCTTTTACTCAAACCCTTAACTATTCTCACAGCTCCATTTTGAATTACCTGAAGGCGATGAATCTCTGTCTGAGTAGTTCCCACCAGAAGACTACATCCATAGTCTAATTTGGAGCCAATGATGGCTCTCGCCAAGGTTTCAGCATTTTTTTCCAAAATGAAAGGACGAAGATGACGGAAAAGTTTCAGAAAGTAGGAGGCTGCTGAGACAAGACTATTCACCTGGGCCTTCATATTAAGATGTGAGTCCAAACATACGCCCAGGGTCTTAACTTTAGATAACGTTTTGATAATACAATTGTCCAGATTGATGTTCTTGTATTCTGCTCCTAACTTCTCCAATTTACTTGGCGAGCCTACCAAAAGAAGTTCAGTTTTAGCACTATTTAGAGCCATGCCATTGGATACCATCCAATCTTGTATTTTCAAATAAGTGGCATTAATGAAAGCTAAGTCCTTTTGATAAATTCCTGACATGGGAAGGATGCATTGCGTGTCATCTGCGTAGTTGGCAAACACAATCCCTTCCTCCTCCAGCATCTGAAAGAAGGGGATCATGAAGATGTGATAGAAACACGGGGACACGCACGCTCCCTGAAGGACTCCAAATAGTAGTAGCATTGGATCTGCTTCTGCCATTTCACTGGCAACTCTAATTTGCCTATCCTTAAGAAAGGATGATATCCAAAGGATAGCCTCTTCTGAGAAGGACGCGTTTTCTCTTAACCTGGTGGACAGTATAGAATGGTCCACCAGGTCAAAAGCCGCCGAAAGATCTAATATCATCAGTAAGGCAATCTGGCCCTTGTCCATACCCTGAATGAGATGGGATTTAAAGGCTAGGAGTGCTGCATTATCTCTTCCCTAATTGCATTCAAACCTATTGCTGTTGAGTTTGCCAACTTTGGCAGCTCGCATCTCGTGAGCTGCCACCACTTTGCATTAGTGGCGGCCTGGACACCTGGGAACCCAAGTGAGGTAAAAAATATTACAGCCATAGAGAACAGTCTGTACTCATCTGGGATAGCAGACAGGTTTTTTAATTCCTCTCGGAAAAATAATGGTTAGCCCGCTTCTTCCTCCTTATTGATTTGTGTACCTCTTGCTGTGCCCTTTTTTCCCTGCAATGAAATCTTCAGGGTAGTGCTATTTCGAGGCACCCCGAGTGCAAGACTATGCAAGGGGACAAGGGCACAAATACCACTCCAGTCAGGCGGAAGCTGGGCATAGCCTTTCTATCCGCAGGCCCACCAGCTATCCATCACCACATAAGTCCCCTGCATCAGCACTGCATTTTGCATCACCTTGGCGCAACCAGAATTAGTGCCCAGGTATATGGACCCACTCGATCTGAAACACAAAGGGACTCGTGTAAAGCTCTTGATGTCAACTGGTTGATGCTTTTCATGTAACCAAGTTAAAGCATGCACATATTTTCCCCAGATTGTCCTGAAACTGTTATTCACCCTGGAAGCCACGTTTTGTTCAAAACCTACCAATCCTCTAGCACGACATTGCATCATTCTCCCCTCCCATTGGTCCCCATACCATACTGCTCCTTCTACCCTCATCAATGACCTTGTATGACACCAGGGTATGCTTTGCCCTTCCTCACTTGTGCACCTCATTCTCTTGTGGTCTCCTATTTTGATTCCCCTTGTTTAGGATCCTCAGTGACATACTCCACTACCTTATGCCAGGTTTCCTCATTTTGAAGCATTTTTCTTAATTTCACAACATTGGGCCTCATTACGGGTCAGGTGGTAACCGTGCTAGTGCTAACGGCAGGCTGCCGCCAGACTCGTAATAAATTACTGGTACCTGACTTCCTGGTGTTACCGGGCTATTCCAAGCCCAGTGGCTGAGAAGTCAGCTGCCGGTAATTTTGTTAATCCCCATTCCCATAGAGTCCCATAGGACTCTATGGGAGTGGGGACACGGAAGCACCAGCACCGTTGTTAACGGTGTTGGTGCTTCCGTGATGGCTTTGCCTGCCATGACCGATTTGGCCGGTAGGGTCAGACCTGTCGGGCACAGTGGCTTCGGCAGGCAAACCTTTAGTTTGCTGATCTAGAAACAACGGTGCCAGTAAGCTTACTGGCACAGTTGTTTCCAGACCGGCAAACTTACAATGAGGCTCATTGTCTTCGTACACCTTTTCCTCTTCATCGACCAACTGAACAGCTACAGTTTTTCCCTGGAATAGACTTATAGTTCTGCAGAGTGACAGGTGCATTAGGCATCCCACTTCCTCATAGGATAGAACTTGGTGTAGGAAAAGCTTGGGCGATCCCATCATGTGTGGAATGAGGGAGCAAACGTAGCATGTGCCATTTACCCGCGCTCCCCCCACATGTAACATCTCGTTGAACCAAACATTTACTGTTGATTAATCTTGCTCTTCTGCAGTACCATTATGGGCACCCTCTGCAGTCATTGAACTCCTTTTTTCCCTTTTTATTTTTTCATTTAATCGTGTTCCGCTTCTTTCTCTTAAAATCAAAAATATCAGAAGCATTAATCCTATACTAAAACATGTTAATATCACACTCCAAAACACTGAAAACCTCTGTTTCTTGTTCATTAAAACACTTTCTTTAAAGAAATGTTCATCATTTTCTTTTGCTGGTTTTCGATATAGTCTGAAAGCAGAGAAAAAGTTTAAAGAAATGTCCCATATACTGCTCCTCTTGTTGTGCTTGGGGAGATGGTGCTCTTGTCTTTGTGTACGTCGGTTATGTGGACCTATCCCTGCCGCCCCTTGATCTTCATGGCTGTGGGTGTCGAATAAATCACGGAATGTGGGCCAGTGAAGCATTCCTCCTTCCAGTTATAGACGTGATTCTTTACAAATATCTTCTCCCCCGGGTAAAGAGGTGCTGCTTGTGGGAATTTACTTGATTGTAGCTTTCAGTTTTTGGCCTCCTCTGCAAGGAGATGTAGCAAAGGGATTGTGTGAGTTCTTTGAGATACGTATCAAATTCCTCCCCTCCACCCCCCAATATGCAAGAACAGGAATGTGTATCAGAGATTGTACACAACGGCAGAATAGGCGCAAGCATTCTCGGCCCTATAACAATCACATAAGGAGTCAAGGGGTGATCTCCAGGCATATTGCGCAATGCAAACAAAGCAAGAGGCAAGCAGTGCACCCAGGATTTTCCAAGCTTTTGCATAGGCCTTGCTAAGCTCATTTTAAGCAGTCTATTCATCTTTTCTACCAACGTTGGATTGTGGATGATAAACCGTGCATGTTTTATGCTTTATCTCCAGGAGTTTTGTTACCTCCTTTATTAAATCATTAGCAAAGTGTTGACCATTGCCAGAACGAATTTCATCTGGAATCCCCCATCTTGGGAACACCTCTCTCACCAAGAATTTGGCCGCAGAACCGGAGTCATTATGGACACAGGGACCAGCCTCAAGCCAACGTGAGAATGGACACACCACTACAAGCAGACACCTACATGAGGTACATCTCTCTTGCATTTCAACATAGTGAATATGTAAGTGCCAGAAGGGGCTTTCCGGTCATGGCAGTGTTCCCTGCACAACTCTCAAGTGTCCTGGCAAATATTCCACCGGCCCAAATAGCCCCCCCCCCCACTTTGCCTGGCAAATATTTTGGACATATCATGCAGTGATTTACGAACTCCACAACACTCTCATGCAAATTTGGTATGAACCAGTCTTCACTAATCCTCACAGACACACGCTTTTTCGATACGTGAGTGGGGTAGTGAAGCTGTTCCAATGTCAATTGTAATTTCTTTGGCATGACCCCTTTTCCTGTGCTGTCATGCTGCCATACCAACTCAGTTTGGGCTTAAAGAGCATCCTCTCCACTTCCACATCTATTTCTCCCCATCTATTATCTGCATGTAACCCATGTCTGTGGCCTACCACTGTGGAACCAGAAGGTCTTTGTCCTGTTGTCGGCTCAATACTGGAGCTTCCTTCAATGAAAATCATGCCTACCCCTCCAATCACATCTTCCTTAACCAGGGGTTACCTTCGCTCCTGTCCATAGACGCTGTGCAGTCATGTATGCAGTCTCCCTCCTCATTGTTTTCTGCAATGTCCTATTGTCCTACATCTCAACACTTCTATTGCTGGGTTTGTCAGTATTACCTCATACCCTGAAGATTTCTGAGTTGTCAATGTTGATTTTGTTTTTTCCAGTACTGCAAATAATGCATGCTCCACACATAAAATTACGGGGCACCCCATAGTTATTGTGGAAGCCTTCTCAATTGCATATGCGGCAGCAGTAAATGCCTGATCATGTGGGAAATGTCCCTGCATCTAGGGATCCACTGTAATATGCAAGCGGCTTGTGTCTCTGTCCTTTTTTCTGTGTCAGCACAGCTGTCGTTACTTTCCCATATGAATGGGAAAATAGACGAAACTTCTCTTTGTCATTGGGTGTAGCCAGTGTTGGGATGGAAATGAACCTATCCCACCTCCATAGGCGTTTCCAGGTAAGGCGAACACCATATGAGGTGATATAACGTACAGGGGGGGGGGAGTAATCCGCACTATAAGGCAACACGTAGAGGCACTTTAGCGCTTAGAGGTAGATGCGCGGCACTAGAAAACCCATAGACCATGACTACATTTTGTATTAGACCCAGAAGGGATAAGCTGCAGGCTCACGTTGTTCATGTTCCTGGCTCACAAGGCCTAATTTCTGCAAAACATACTGACTCTGCAGAGCCCTGTTCCTACGGCAGTCCACTTCCCCCTCGTCTCTCCAGTGTTGTGAATATTTAGTATCTTCCAAAGGAATGCGCCCTGCAAGAGCGTGAGACAACACCAGGTTCCGCACTGCATCTATTCATCTCCACTAAACTGCCATTAGGCCTCTAACCCCCACCCAGCCAGGCCGAAGCCAGCCTCACACCACGGAATTCCCTTATAAGTCTCCCTGTCCCAACACAAATCAAGTGTCCACAGAGGATCTAAGCATGTGTCGTCGTATTTCTTTCAAGCATGAAAACATATCCCTTGTAACACGAGGTACAGGGAGGGATAAATTCAAGATCAAAACCCCGGGTGAATACCTTGACTGTGGGAACTGCAGTATCAACGAACCCCTGAATGTGTGGGTCAGCGTGACTGTATTTTATCCACCCTTCCCCCGGCACCATTTCCTGTGCTGCCCAGGTGCTTGTCACAATGAATTAATAACCAGGCTTAGAATGTTTAGTTTAGACAGAAACAATGTATTAATGTGTGCCCCCACATTCACCCTGAGGAGGAGCCCAGCTGACCCATGTGGATCCAGACGACGGAAAGAACTAACCAGTTACTGCCTGATATCCTCTATGGAGCAGGCTCATGTGTAGGGTACTTCCGATCAGTGGCAACCAATTGTACTGTATTTCATGATACGTGTGGGGTTATTAAGCCCCTGTTTGTAACTGTAAGAGTTAGAGCGCTCTCAAGCAGCAGAGTCCTTTGCTGATATTTGTAGTCTGTACAATTAAACCTTGTTATCCTTGCCCCGCTATATCCTGGCCTATTTCCCTAGTGGGTTGTCTTTATTCTGGAGTGTGCGTAAAAAGGGACTTGCCTTCATTTGGTGACACTTACAACATGATTCAATTGCTCCCGTACTTGCGGAGGTATCCAGGTGGCCTCTCTGGAAGGGCGTGCCCACCTGTGGTGACCAGTCCCAAAACACGTACACTGAGTGGCCCTTGCAGGTGCCGTCTTTGCAGAATTCCAGCTGCTCATTGAAGCGGTTACGGCCCCAGGGAGAGGCCCAGGCCTTTTGTGGATTCCCCATGAACGGAGGCTTTCAGAAAAACGTGAACACGTGAGTATAGCCAGCAAGGAATAACAAGTGAGGGGGAAAAAAGGGAAATTGATGTTTTTGTTATGAACATTTTGACAGTATTGGCTAGTACATATGTTTTAAGTGGTACTGGATGAATTGTATTTTTGGGTTAGTTGTGGGGACAACTGTACAAGCACATTTCCGACACACAATACTGACTAGACGTAGCCCTCGGGACAGACACACCCCTAGATCATATATGTAAAGCCCTGTTCCTGTACTGTGAGAAAATCTAGAAGTACCAGAACCAATGGGTGACTGAGACTAAAGGAGAAGAAATGCACCACTCTTGGACAGATTTGGGTTCTTTTGACAGGTACGCCTTGGCCCATATGTCCACGTACTTAACTGCAAGGTATAAGAGGAGACCATTACAGAATAGAAGGGAGATATTGTAACCACTGGAGAATGTTTGAGGAAACAGAGGCCCCTGAGGGGAATGGGGTGACACCTGACAATAGTAAGAAAATGAGTACAGAGGAGACTGGTAACAGTGGGGAGACGAAGAAGGGGATTTATCCGCTCGCCGCATGGCCAGCAGAAGGATACACTAACCCGACCTATGTGTTCGGGGGTACGTGGGGTAGCATTGGCCACCAAGTGTACAGAATTGGCAGGGTTGAGGGAAACCTGCGAAACAACATGGGTGGCAGAGGTTCCGATGTTGCCCCCAGGAACGCCCCCACAGACAACCGGGGATGAATGGAAGTTGGGCGACTTCCTGTTCAGGACTGACAGTGCGCCCATAAGAGCTGTTCATGTAGAATGGGAGGGAGAAACAGACAGCCTGGGTATGAGACTGTGGGGTCCCGGTGAGGGAATGAGGAGTTTTGGAGCGATTTCGATGGCACAGAAGAAGACACAGACAGAGGGGCCGAGCAGGCACCCATGACTATACCAAAAGTAGAGAGCCTATGGAACGGAAGATTAAGGGGAAAGGTTTGGTAGGATAGCATTGGCGAAGAAGAAGGGAAGTGTTGTTAAGGGTGGGAAAGAAAAGATGAAATTACAAATGCCCTGAATACATTATTTTATTTTATTTATTTATTACATTTATAATACGCCCAGACCTGGAGGTATCACGGCGTAGTTACAGACAGTGCGTAAAGACAGGCTTAATTATGGTACAACAGTATTACAGACAAGGGTAGTGTTCCATACATGGTATATACAATGGACATCATTGTTCAGTTTAGTATTGATTAAATAACCAGGTTTTCAGTACTTTTTTAAATTGTGGGTAAGATGTTTCATTTTTGCTTATGGTGGGTAGGGAGTTCCAATGTTTGGGAGCAAGGACCTGTAGGGTGACCCCATTATGTCCCTTGGGTACAAATGGACAAAAACAATCTCCTCAAGGCCCTCCCACAACTCACAGCGGGAGCAGGGAAATGGATTTATGCCTTTGAGAAAAACACTGCAGGGGTGCCCATAGCCATAGGGGGCATTAAGAGCTTATTAGTAGGTGAAGTGGAAAATCAGGCAGAGACAGTGTGGATTAAGGCGGGATACCCGAGAGCGACACTGAGCAACGATGCCCATGATGGGGCATCATTCAATAAGATTAGATCACGAGTATGGGATGCACTGCAGCAGACGTTCCCGGACACCCCTGACTTACAATCAATAATGCAATGCACAATGGGGGACGAGGAAGACGCTGCCAGTGCATTCTCAGGGTTCAAGAGATGTGGAGAGCAGAAACGCCTGGGATCAATCTACGTCCTTGTTTTATTTTATTGTAAAACAAGGACTACCTAAGGAAGTGCAGAAGGTACTCGATAAGATAGCTGGGGTAGAGGCAAAGGGATGGCCCGAGATTCAAAGTATCATAGTGCACCATTATATGAGGATCACGGAGTGCGAGAAAGAAACTATCCAGAGGAGGCAGGCAGAGGAAGTGAAGCTAGTTCAAAATGAACTAATGAAGGTAGCAGCAGTGTCAACAGTGCTGCCCCCAGAACAGAAGGGAGAGGGGGGGGTGCTTCTCCATCGCAACACAAGCGAGGATGACAGCAGTCTAAAAAGACAATGGACAAGGACAGTGGGGAGGAAACCAACACTTTTCTGGGCCCCAGTGGCAAGGAGGACCACAACGAGGATGAGGTGGGTCCTGAGGGCAAAGAGGAAGGGGATTCGGTAGACAAGGGCCTGGCGGGCCAGGGCAGTGTTGGTCATGTGGGAGGTGGGGACGGTTTTCGAGAGAATGCTTCAGCAGACATGGAGGGAATTCTAATTACAATCAACAATCCTGTGGTGCCCCCATCCTGGTAGCCCACAAGGATTTGTTCAGGGAACGTCCTTAATACTGGATGAGATTCCTCATGCATATACACAGTTGCCTCCCCAAATCCCCGGCCCTTACCACCTACCACACAAGCAACAGACCATGCAGCCACACTTGCCCCGCCCCAACCAACAAGTCACGGAAAGCAGATACCCATTTGCTACTGCACCTAACGTAGCAGCAGCCCCTTACCAGGGAGCAACAGTGGTAGGGGGGAACCCCTTCTCGTTCCTGGCGACAGACACCTACCCCAACTAGGACAGCCCACAGCAAGCACTTGCGTGTCCAGTACTGTCAATGACCTTACATCCAGAAGAGGAACAACTGGTGGGGGCAGATGTAGGAAAAAAACAATTCATCTTTATGGTGATCTTTATGGTGGATTCAGGATCGGAGAAGTCATGCATTAGTGAACGAAACTTCCCACTATCAGGAAAGACTTGCAACATGCAGGGATTCTCTGGTGCTGTTTGAACGGTTCCATACACAAAGGATGTAGTTGTCAAGGTTGGCGGGAAGGTTGTACGAGCGTCCCTCCTCTACTCCGAGAGTTCCTTTGTCAACAGGCTTGGTAGGTATTGGCTTAGCAAATTGAACATGACAATATCCTTCACGGACAGGGGAATTGTCTGCGCCACCCTTGGCATTTGCTCCCTCCAAGCAATGCTGGTAGTACATGCTTTGGCCAGTGAGATGGTAGTGAGGGGAATCCCTGTCAACCCAGATATGTTTGTTTATGGCATCAGAGTACTTGAACAAGCTGTCTCCAGATTACCAGTAAGGAATGGAGAGTACCTGCAGACTTCATTTTCCGACCTGTGGCACTTCCTGAAGTTGTTGCTGGTACAATCTTGTCATTAGATCTGGACGGCTTGCTTGCGTCTGCTAAAAGGATTGTAGTACTAGGAACTGAACCACATGGATGCCAATGGCGCACTGTGTTATGTATCAACCCCAATGTACCCCTACGAGAAGTGATAGACAAGGACCTCTTTGAAGATGGTAATAATCATTGAGAAATAATCCTCGAAATGTGTATATCTTGTGACATAATGGTACAATACAGGAAAGTGCAGAGCCCCCTCTTGGCCATTGTTAGTGGGCCACCTCATTGAAAGTGATTTGCAATATGTCCCTACACATTTTTGGACAACAAACCTGCACGATGTAGGCATGTTAAAAGAGGTATCACCTGAAAAAATTACAATCAAACCAGGAGCCATACTCCTGCGGGTCAACCAATACCCCCTGCCCAGAGAGGCAGAAAAAGGGATTCAGGAAACATTGCAGGCCCTGTTACAGCAAGGGGTTATAGTGCCCTCAACTTCACCATGTAATACGGCTATATACCCTATTGAAAAGGCAACAGGTGCAGGTGGAGGATGATTCAGGATCTAAGACCCCTTAATGACATTGTACAGAAAGAGTTTCCACTTGTTCCTAAACCGTCATTCATTTTGTGTAGCATTCCCAAAGAAGCTACCCATTTCACAGTGGTAGAACTGAAGAATGCTTTTTTCTCAGTGTCCCTCCATCCAGACTCACAGTACCTTACGCATACACCCTGGTTGGAAACCGTTATGAACACTGCCGCTGCCTAAGGGGTACTGTGAAAGCCGTAGTATTTTTAACAGGATACCGCATGAAGATCTAGGGAACATTCAGGTGCCCAGCACGATCATTCAATATGTAGATGACCTACTGGTCTGCAACGACAGCGAGCAGAGCTGTCGAAGGGATTCCATCGCACTACTACAGTTTCTGTCAAGGAAAAGGTACAAAGTGGACAAGAAAAAGCTCCAGCACTCTTTACTGGAAGTGCTCTACTTAGGACAACTTATCTCAAAGGATGGCAAGAGGATTATTCCGGACAGGGAAGCTACAGTGCGTGCCACTCCCATGCCACTCACATTGAAAGACATGCAAAAGTTCCTGGGGTTATGTAACTATTGTAGAGCCTGGATCTTAGACTATGCAGCATATACCAGACGACTTGTACAAGGTCTCAAAGCGGCCCAGAAAGAGGGCAACATAATTCAGTGGACAACAGAAATGATGACCATTTTCAATGACCTAAAAGAGGTGATGACAACAGCTCCTGTCCTCGCCACCCCTGATTAAACTCAGGAATTTTACATTTACTCTCACTCAAACGGCACACTCATGACTGTAGCGTACTACAGCGGCATGCTCGATTCTGTCATGCAGGGGCAGTTCGCTTGTGAACAGGCCCTCGCTGCTGCAGCCTTTGCCATTGAAAAAAGTTCCACAATTGTCATGGGATGCTCAGTAACTTTATACTTCGAGCACTCACTCTTTGCGATACTAGACCATTCTAAGTCCACACTCACCACACAAAGAACATTAGCAGATGAAAAATACTGTCCAGCCCACATATCCATGTAGTGTGGTGCAGAACAGTAAATTGTGTCACATGTACAACTGAGGACATACAAAAGCATGATTGCGCATAATATGAAGGGGAAGGTGACGCTATCCCCAGAGCTAAAGACAGCTCATTAGAGGAAGGAGAAGTACTCTTTGTTGATGGGTCAGCATCCATTGACCAGGACACAGGCGAAAAACTAGTTGTGGTGGCAGTGATGCACCTAGAAGAGGGAGGATATGAAACACTGGTCATGAAAATATTACCAAGGCATTATTCTGCACAAACAGCAGAACTTGTAGCACTTATAGAGGCCCTATGGGTGCTATGTTATTATCTACTCAGACTCTTCCTATGTCACCACTATGGTGCATGCAGGTCTGTTGCACTGCAGAAGGAGGGGGTTCAGAAGAGCGGGTGGATCACCAGTACAACACGCAGCCATATCATTGATTTCTGCCTTAGCAGGGCCCTCTGTTGTGGCGGTCATTAAATGCATAGCGTACACCCACATACAGATGAAATATCATTGGGAAATGCAGCTGCCAACGTGGCAGCCAAGGAGGCAGCATACCTCTCACTATCAACATCAGCAGAATATGTCATAACCACACCCAACATGGAACAAACAGATGCATACACAGCCCTCCCTATAGCACAAATCATCAAGCTTCACCTGTAGAAGAACAGAATCTATGGCTCAAAGCTGGGTGCATGCAATCACCCATAGACCTCTTGTGGAGACAGCAAGCGACGGGAAGAGTAGTGATGCCTGTGGAATTTCTGCACACAGCTTTCGAACAGTTGAATTTCTCAACCCACAGCTCTACACAACACATTGCAGCAGACCTTCAGGAAGATTGGTTCACCCCAAAATGACAGGAACACCTGGCAAGGATGGTGGTCTAGTGTAAAACGTGTCAAGTGTTTAGCACTTCCTGGAAAGAGTTGAAGGGACTGGTACAAGCTTTCTGTAAAAGTGCTGAAGAATTTCTGTGGAGGACTTTGATAAAGGAACCAGGGGAAGGGAGTCATTCCCCTGGCCCTGTTTTGAAGGGACACTGAAAGAATTACTATTACGAAAAGACTGAAATAATGCACAAGCAGAAGGGAGTCATTATCCTGGTGAAGAAACTTTACTTATGTTGTAGACTTTTGGTTTAAGTGTTAGGGTTAGATTGCTAGGTTTCTGACAGAGGATGGAGAACATATTTTGGATGGACATTCTGACAGGTCACTAAAGATTCCTAGGTTGAGGCAGGGCAAGTGCTAAGAAGCAGGGAGAGATAGGTTTTTCTTCTTTCATAATAACAGTTTGTTGCCCCAAACATGACTCCTCCTTGTCAGCCTCCTTCTTCTACACGTTCACGCCATATCACAGGGTTGGCACTACTTTCATCTTACAAAATTCACTAAGTGGAATAATCGGAAACCTGCAGTATTTATTATGTATTTTCTTCACCAGGAACACAAGCTGGTCCGCCTTTAATTTCAGCACCATTTTATTTTTATTCAGAGTGGCATCCAGCTCAAAGCTGTGAGGCAGATATGGGGCCTCATTCCGAGTTGGGTTTTAAGGGAAAAATGATGCCGGTAAAGGAATACTGGCATCGTTTCCCGTTACGGCCCATTCTGACCCACCAGACCGTTATTTACGGCGTCGTAAAGTACGATGCCGTAAATAGCGGTTTAGTGGCGCGCGCCCGACACGCCATGCCGTAATTAGCGGCATGGCTTAAACCGGAGCTGATCACAAGTAAAGCGGACATGGAAAAAACAGCCTCCACAAGACCGCAAAGTACCTTACCGCCATGGAGTAAATACCGGCATCGCTGAGAAGGTGTTAAGGACCCTGAGCAGTGTTTCCAAGAGGAACAGGTGCACTCAATCAGCACAGGTGGAGGCAATGGAGTCTGGCACAGCACAAAAGGAGCACACCCAGACACCACACCCCCTCCCACACCAAGATGATACCAATTGTAGCAGCATTCCTGGAGCTGGAGGCCCTGCTTGCAAGGCAGCAACTACAACAACAGCAACTACAACAACCACAACCCCCACCACAGAGGATACACAGGAGGAGAAGGAGGGTGAGACAGGCCCAGCATGCCCTAACGGTGCAGCCACCATTACCACGCCGGCAGCCCCCAACCCCAGCATCAGAGCCACCCCCTTCAACCTCACACCAGAGCAGATCCACACCCTGTACCGGCTGGACTGGGACACCATTACCAGCATAGTAGACATGATACATGATGACACAGTGAGCCGCATAGAAATCCGCACTGCCACCCCCCTCTACTGAAGGTAGTGTCTGTGCTCCAATTCCTCGCCACAGGCAGCTACCAGCATAC
Organism: Ambystoma mexicanum; assembly: GCF_040938575.1. Classification (NCBI taxonomy): domain Eukaryota; kingdom Metazoa; phylum Chordata; class Amphibia; order Caudata; family Ambystomatidae; genus Ambystoma; species Ambystoma mexicanum. The sequence continues at coordinate 297,658,969 of NC_090922.1, forward strand.
AGTGGGGCACATGCAAGGCATTTCACAGCCCATATTTTCACGGATACTCAAACAAGTGCTGGATGCCCTCCTCACCCACACAAGGGAATACATATCCCTACCCCGTACTCCCCAGGAGATATATGACATCAAAGCTGCCTTCCATGCACTGGCAGGCATGCCAAATTGCATAGGTGCCATCGACTGCACCCACGTGGAATTAGTGGTCCCGCATGCCATGGAGGTGCCGTATTGCAACCGCAAGCAATACCACTCCATCAACGTCCAGATGGTGTGTAATGCTAGTAAAGCCATCACACATTGCAATGCCCGATACCCCGGATCAACTCATGACTCCTTGATCCTGCGGAACTCAACACTACCACGCTACAAGGAGAGACATGCCGGACGACGTGCCTGGCTGCTTGGTGAGTAACCTGAATGGGCCATGCCAGTGCATTGGGGCTGTGAGTAGGTCACCTGCATACTCCACCTGGGTGGGAAAGGGGGGGGATGCATACCCCACCTGGGTGGGAAAGGGGGGGTGCATACCCCACCTGGGTGGGAAAGGGGGGGATGCATACCCCACCTGGGTGGGAAAGGGGGGGTGCATACCCCACCTGAGTGGGAAGGGGGGGGATGCATACCCCACCTGGATGGGAAAGGGGGGGGATGCACACTCATCCCAGTAATCATCTGCGGCCATGTAAGACTAGTACAATTCTCCACCATGAATGCACACACAATTACCTCCTTTCCACTTCCATGCAGGTGATGCTGGCTACCCTCTAAAGCCGTGGCTCATGACCCCGGTCCGTAACCCACAGAACAGGCACGAGGAGGACTACAACAGATCCCATACCCGTACACGGGTGGTGATAGAGCAGACCTTCGGCCTGTTGAAGGCACGATTTCGTTGCCTCAGCCGGTCTGGTGGGGCACTCATCTACAGCCACGAGGAGGTGTCCAAGATCACCATGGCATGTGTAATGCTACACAACATGTGCATCCGTCGGAACGTGCCACTGCCCCCTGACGTGGAACTGCTACCACCAGATGATGATGAGGGGGAGGAGGAAGGAATGGCAGGACAGCAGCACGGTGCCGATGCAGAGGAGGGACGTTCAGTGCGTCAATCATTGATTGGACAATATTTCTGACTCACAAGTCAGCTGAGGGTGTGAGGGTGAGAGGACATTGGGCACTGGGTGTGGGGATACATGTACACCATGCAATGTGTGACATCAAAAGACACAAGCAAAATGAGCAATGTCCACTCTGTTTTTTGGGAATGAACAACCAGTGTATTCAACATTTATGTAGGAACGTGTACAACAAAACCACCACCCTCACCCCCCTCCCCCTCCCCCCCAACTCCCACACACACCCTCACCCCCTCCCCCCCCAACTCCCACACACACCCTCGCCCCCCTCCACCTCCCCCCCAACTCCCACACACACCCTCACCCCCCTCCCTCTCCCCCCACAACAACCCTACAATAGTCCCATCAGTGCAACATAGGCCACTTGTGTGTGGCAGTATGGTCATTGTGTGCTTCCAGAGCCAGGGGTATCCATGTTCTGGCGGTGGAGTGTGTGCATTGACCGACGGACAGGGCTGGTCTGCGTGGAGGAGCACTGTGAGGGTGGGCACTCCCACTGGGGCTGTGGTCTGGGGGGTGCTGCCTCCAGGGCATCATCTTGATTGGAGAAGCTGGGCCTCCTCCTGTCTCCAGGGCCTGTGTTTGGTTGGCCGATAGGATGGCCCGCACCCTGAGACGGAGGTCATCCCACCGTTTCCTGCAGTCCCTAGTCGTACGGGGGGTGTTCCCTATGGCGCTCACCCTCTGTGCCACCAAGTCCCAGATCTCCTTCTTCCTGGCAATGGTCGGCCTACGCATGTCGCTGCTGAATACTGTCTCAGCATTTGCGTGCAGGGTGTCCACCAGACCTGGAGCTCGTCCTGCGTGAAACGCTCCTTCCTGATGCGGGCGGCACCTTTCTTCAGTGCTTTCGGCATGATACTGGTCACTGATGGGTTTTTTGAGGGTCGAAATATACCTCCGGGTACTGTATTAAGAGGATGGCAGTGGATTGTGTTTTTAAAGATGGCCGCCATGCTCCTTCCCGTTCCTGTGCGATGACGTAATTTCCGTATCCGTTAATTAGCGGTGACTGTAATTTACGGATACCGTAAATTACGGTCACCGCTAATAACGGACAGCGAAGCTTCGGTGGCGGTGTTGTAATGACCGTCTCGCTTCATGCCGCTAAGGGGTTTTACGGGCCCTTTAGCGGTATGCCGCTAGGGGATTTACTAGCATGGCGGAAAACTCGTGCCCGCGAAGTCGGAATGGCCTGTAAATTGCGGTGTCGTACCAGACCGGACTCGGTCTTTCCGCCATGCCGGTAAAAACCCATACTTACCGCAAAACTCGGAATGAGGCCCATGGTATCAAAAGAGAGGACACGGACAATGAAAATGTAATTTCAATAACTTTATAAATGATTAGGATGGTGTAATGCCTAACTGACCCTATTCTGTGGTGGTATTTCCCTGCCTAAATAAATATAAAGGAAGTCTATGCCAGGAAGTCCAAAAGCAAAAATCTGTTTCAAAACCCTATGCTGTCTTCTCAACTACAACAAAAATAGTGGTGGGGGAATGCTGTCAACCAGAATCAGTGTTCCAAAGCCCTGTTACTTCAAGTTTCCATAAAGTTCTCTGGTTCAGTTTCAACACAATTCCAATATAATCTCTTCTGAGCAATGATTGCATAAGTTCTGAAGTTACCTCCTGTGGATTCGAAGATATCACAGTTCACATCAAAACGAAAATGTAGGAGTCTCCTTTTCCCAAGTTCAAAATTGCAACAAAAAGGTTCACACATCACTGAATTCTTGGGACTCCCTTCCCCAAGACAAATGTTCGCCAACTTAAACTCTTAGGGATCTCTTCACCTAAAGGTCACCATCACAACAGTTAAAAATTCATAGCTTCACAGGCACATTGATTCACCAGTTCAGGAAACAATATAGGATCCACCTGACCGTCCCTTTGATTAGTTTCACCAATAGTTCCTTTAGTTTCAATCTCTAGCCACTTGTCAAACCTTTTTAGTAGCTTCTGGTCTGGGCAAAGTAACAGACCACACAGTCCACCCATTGCAGGTCAAGCAACCAGAGGCCAACTGTTGTGCTTGTAACTTAAATCTTGGTATTAATAAAGTTGACATAAGAAAACCCACTGTTCTAGGTGCAGTTGTCAGACCATACAGTCCACCCATTACAGGTCACGCAACCATGAGTTCCCCCCAGCTGATGTTCATTGGTTCACTAGTTAAAGTTTCTCATTTTAGGTGTAATCGTTGGCAAAATTAGAATGTATGCAGCTTCTGTGGTGTGGGCTCATGCAGCCCTTTTTGCCAAAGTCAATAAGGTGTACTCACATTCAGCCAATAATGTTCACCTTTTTAATTTAGGGGCTCTCTAGCCCTTTCCGTGCGCTCTTCAATCAGTATTAGCACTCTGCTAATTCTGCAAGCTCTCTATCTCCTTTTTACCATATGTAATCTTCACAGTATACAAGCTTCTGTCTTTTTATTACGTGTTCCCTTCACTCAGGAGTTTCAAACATTGAACCTTTCTGGATGATCAGCATTCAAAACTCAAGTGTTCCACCTGACATTATGTGCGTTATGCATTTTGGTGAGCATTAGGCTTCACAGCCCCTCACAGAGTGTTCCAGAGTCCTGCATTGCTACAGACGCTTACCGGACGATCACTCCTGTGCTGCCGGGTGCTTTCTGCAGCGCTCCCTGGCCTCCGTGCTGGACTCCGCCTCCACTTCTTCCACAGTGGTCGTGCTTTGCCTTTTCCCCACAAGGGCTTTCCAGACAGGCACAGCTCCCCCGGCTGGAATCCCGGGAACTCTGTCGGCGCCTCAGCTTCTCGTCCCCTCTGTGCAGCTCACTTCACATTCTCTGCTTCTCCTGTGCTTCTCTCCCGCACCTCTCTTCTGCTTTATTTATTTATTTATTTATTTATTGCTTGTTAGGCACTTATACAATAAGAATATACTCTTTCAAAGCGCCCAAAGGGGAGGGAGGGTGTGAAGTACAATTACAACATTACAACACAGAATTTAAGAGCAGAGGGTGAAGTGGAAGCGTGACAAACCTACCATGCCTTGTGAGTATTCAGAACGTGCAAGTGCTGAAAGGAAGAGGGGTAAGTGCTGGGGGGCTCCAAGCCCGTGGGTGTGCCATTGACGAAGTGCTAGAAAGTTGAGTGCTACACGGCCTGGGCCGAGAGAGGTGCAAGTGCGAGTCTCCGGAGCAGAGGGTATGCAGATGCAAAGTGCTGTGGAAAGACAGGAGCTGGGAAGAATTGGTTGGTCGGGCAAGGCGCGGAAGATGCATAAGAGCCAAGGACACTGATTCAGCAACTGTGAGATTAGCCGAGGAGAAAAGGGCGAAATGAGGAGGAAAACCAGAAGGTCTTAAGGAGCTTTCGGAATTTCAGAAGATCCTGCCGAGGGAGGGGGAGGCTATTCCAAAGGAGGGAGCCCTCAGAGGAAAGTGAGCAACCCCCGGCCCTTTGCTTAGCAAAACGCTTTACACACAAGGAGTTGGTGCCAGAGGAGCGAAGTGGTTTAGGGGTAGAGTATTTAGAGAGATAAAGTTGAAGTTAGTGTGGTCCTCGGGCCCAGACAGCCTTGTGGATGATGCAGAGGGATTTGAATTTAATCCGTGCAGCAACCAGGAGCCAGTGAACACTTTTTAGTGCAGGAGAGATGCAGTCCATGCCCTATTCTGGATAAGCTGGAGGGGTTGCAGAGCGGAAGAAGGAAGGTTCGGGGGGATGCTGTTACAGTAGTCCAGTCTAGAGAGGACGAGGGTGTGAGTCAAATTGAGCCTGTGAGGGAAAGTGAGAAAAGGTAGAATTCCTTTGAGAAGGAAGAGCTGATAGTTGAACCTCTTGGCAATGTCCTAAGTGTGAGGGAGGCAAGAAAGAGAGGAGTCGAAGATGATTCCAAGGTTTCCGGCTTCAGTTGAAGGCGCGATGGGAGAGCCCAAGGAAGAAGGCCAGAGTGAAGGGAAGAAGGAGGGAGAGGGGTCCCAATGGGAAGGATCTCAGTTTTACAGGCATTGAGGCAGAGATCATTGAGGCGCACCAGGACTGGATGGCAGATAGGCAGTCAGGGATGATGGGGGATGTAAGAGGGTCAGCAAGGAGTCTGAGGAAGAGCTGTGTGTCATCTGCGTAACATTGGAAGTTGGAGGAGAAAGAGGAGAAGGGGCATGCAAGGAGACCAAAGTAGATGTTGAAAAGCCGGGAGGAGAATATAGAGCCCTGAGGGACACCACAGGTAGAGATGCAAGAAGGACAGGAGAAGGGGCCCAGGGTGACTTGGGGAGAGCGGTTAGTGAGAAAAGAGGACAGCCAATCCAGTGCCCATTCTGAGATACCAAGTGTATCGTGGAGCCGTTGTATGAGGATGGAATGGTTAACTGTCAAATGCAGAGGAGAGATCGAGAAGGATAAGGACAGCTTGGGAGTTGGAGTCCAGAGATGCAAGTAGTTCTTCACGGTTGTTCAGAAGAGCAGTTTCTGTGTCTCTGGATTCTCGGAATCCAGATTGATGGTCATGGAAGGCTCCAACAACTTCAGTGTAAGAGTTAAGTTGGGGACAAAGCCAGTTTCTCAAGTAGCTTCCCCAGGAATGGGGTGATGGAGATAGGGCGATAGCTGGCACAGCAGTTAGGGTCAGAGGATTTTTTTTTCAGACGTGGGCAAACAAGGGAGTGCTTAAGGGAGGAGGGGTAAGATCTACTGATAAAGGAGTGATTGCAGAAATCACAGAGAGCAGGGGGAAGGGAGCCAATTTTATTCTCGATGGTCCTGGATGAGCAAGGGGCGTCCTGTTTGGGAGAGACCTTCTTGGTGCGGAAAACTTGACTTCTTTAGGTGTGACAGGAGAGAAGTAGGAAAAGGAGGAAGGGGTGGGGGAGTGTGGTGGGGAGAGCGGGATGGGTTGTGAGGGAGTGTAGAAAGGGTGGTCAGAATGTCAAAGTGTGAGGCCAGTGCATTGCAGAGGGCCTGGGAAGGAGAAGGGGAGGAGGAGACTGCAGAGAGGTTGGCTAGTTGCCTGCAGATTTTGGAGCAGGCCAGTTCGTCAGAGGATGAGCCTGAGGTTTGCCACTTTCGTTCTGCTACCCTGCGCGTTTGTTTCAGGGCTGCAAGTTTGGTGTCTTTAGCCTCAAGTGATGAATTTTAAAAAAATATCCAATTTTCTTATTAGATCTATGAACATTGCTGACTTTTCTAGCCAATCTGCAGCCATTAGAGCTAGATATCAAATCCTTGCTTCCTGTTAAAAAAAAGTCTACAGTTTGAAGATTAGAAACAGCCGTTAAAAGATTATGATCACTACATTTCGTATCTACTACATTTAATGTAAGACACAAATTCAACAGACAGGGGGAAAGAACCAAATGATCAATACATGACCTTTTGGGCCATTTTTGCATTTGGTTTTTGTTTTGCAGGCATATCTCCTTGCACACTGCCATTCACTAGGCTTAAATTCTATGAGACAAAAAAAAAACCCTCACTGCCGCTGTTTCTGATTATACTTTATCTGTCCCTGTTATCAAATTTTTTGACCACTGGATCTATTCTTATTAGAAATACAGATTGCGTTAAGACAAACATTAGACTCCCAGAAGCCCTTGAAGCCTTAGGGATCAGCGCTGCTTCCACCAGTTCAGGAACAGAGAGGGAGGAGGCAGATTGTATTCAGGTGTGCTGATCCAGGTGCGGCCAATTAGCCTGCCTCAGTACTGGGCAGGGCAGTATAAAGGCTGCTGCCTGCAGGAGCTCAGGCTCTTGCATTAAGAGTCCTTCCAGCACCATTTTGCTTCGAGCTACGAATTTTTGTATGCTGTTCCTGCTTTTGATCCAGTGCCCTGCCGAGCTTGCTGCATTCTACCTTCCGCCCTTGCCCTTCCGGGCTCCTGCCTTGCAGCTGATCACGCTCCACTGCCTTCTACCTTCCGCCCTTGTCCTTCCGGGCTCCTGCCTCCTTTAAGGCTGGAAGCCCGCTGGGCTTCCAGCCTTAAAGCCTACTTCAGTCCTCTGCAGCCTTCTACAGTCAGCGGCCCTGCTCCTCTGGGCTCACTCCTTGCTGCCGGCCCTTCTGGGCTCCTTGCCTTGCAGCCTGCCTCACTCCGCTGCCTACAGTCCTAGTCCTCTGGGCCTTCTGCCTTGCAATCTGCTTCATTCCGCTGCCTACAGCCCTTGCCCTCTGGACTCCCTGCCTTGTAGCCTGCTTCACTCCGATGCCTTTAGCCCCTATCCTTTGGGCTCCCTTCCTTACAGCCCTGCTCCTTTGGGCTCGCTGCTTGCTGTCCTGCTCCTCTGAGCTCTCTACTTGCAGCCTACAGTCCTCTGCAGTTCACAACAGTTTACCTGCACTTTGTATCTTTGGTTATTGAAGCCCTCCTGTTTCCGGGCTGCTGCTCCCTTGCTTTCTTCCTTGTTTTCAACCCTCTGTTCTTTATCCCTGTCCAATTCAGTTATACTGCTTTCCCTTCATTTCCTTCTTCTAGTTTGCTCATCGACTTCCTTTTTCCTGGATTTGTCTGTTATAGTCTCCTCTTGCATCGTTTGTAGATCCCTTTGTACAGAGCTTGACTGTTGGTTTCCAGCAGGCAACCTCTGCCCCTTCCCTTGTCTCGTTTCTATGTTACAGACACCCACAGCTGTTGTTCCCAGCCATGAGCAAACAGCATGGGCCTCTGTTATAGCAATCTGCGCAGAAGGCTGGAGTTTTTCCTAAGGTCCATAGAACACGCTTTCCCATTTCTGCATACACCCCAAGAGGGAATCCAGTTTGTTTGTACCTTTATTCCCCTGCTACACTTGCCTACTATTGGTTTTCTTTTACTTTCTGCTGTATGTGTACTTATCTGTCCACCTTACTTCGGCACAACCACCCAAACCCTACCTGGGTGCCCTGTGCCACTCTTAACAGAGTGCCATCCATGATATCTTTATCGCTGTGCGTGCGTAGGATCTGCAGTGGAATCCGCTTGTGGATTAGGATGGAAACCCCCCACTTCCCTTGATGTGGTGAGTGCGCTGCGGCTCCCACCCAGCCACGGATCAGTTTCTCTGCTTCTCCCTTGTTGAGGTGGGTCTCTTGGAGAAAGACAATGTCATTGTGACTGTCTCGCATGGAATTCATCATCCGCCTGTGTTTTATAGGGTGACCGAGGCCCTGGATGTTTAGGGTCATCAGCATGATATGATATATGATATGGTATTTGTAACGCGCCTATACACAAGTGTTTCAAGGCGCGACGAGGCAGGGAGGGAGGGAAACAAGGGGAAGACAGACAAACGATCCTACTAGGCCAGGTGTCATTCAGATCGTGCAAGTGCAGAGGTAAGGGGAAAAGGAGAAAGTGCAGGGGGAGGAGGTGGGGGGGAAAGTGCAGTACAAGGTAAGTAGCGTAATAAAATAATAAATAATAAATAATAAATAAAAGGGCCAGCTGGTGGCAAGTGCGAGGTAAGTGCAGAGCAAGTGCTGGGGAGGGGGCTGTAGGGATGCAGTGACAGTCCCACAGTGCAGGGGGAGCCAGGGAGGCAGTGCAAGTGGAGAGTGGCTGGGCCCTGGACCGAGGTCACAGAGTGGCCCAGATGCAGGTTTAGTGCAGACTTCAGTGGGGAGTTTAGCAGGTTTAGCAAGGGAGAGGGAGAGAGAAGGCAGAAGCGAAGAGGAAGGTTTTGAGGTGCTTCCGGAACCGGAGATGGTTCTCCTCAAGTTTCAGGGAGGCAGGAAGGCTGTTCCAGAGGGAGGCCCCTGCTGCGGAGAGAGATCTACCCCCAGCTCGTTGCTTCGAGAAGCGGCTGACCATGAGGGAGTTGGAGACGGATGAGCGAAGGGCTCGTGAAGGCAGATATTTAGGAAGAGAGAGTTGAAGGTATTTAGGCCCCAGGCCCCAGAAGGCCTTAGGGCCTTAGGTTAGCCATTGAGGGACGTTAGTTCCAGTTAGCCGGTGAGGGCTCGCTTGAGGGTGTGTGTCCGCCTCTCCGTGCATGTTCGGTCCAGCTGCATCTGCTTCCCTTCTCCTGTAGCTTCTTTCCCATCCCATATATATCCATCTGCCTCGCCTCAAGGGGGTGAACTTATGGGGGGGTGTTCCCTCAGTAACAATGATGAGGTCTGAACCGTTGCCTCGATTGAACCTTAAACAAAAACATTGGGTGTGCGCGCCATTTAGCATACCCAATAATGGGTTGTATCACGCCCATATGGGTTTGGCCAACAAGTGTAATTCTCTTGCCAGCGTTACCCATATGTCTTGACTAGCTTGTGCGGGGATGGGGGGGAAGAGACATGAGCACGGTTTGAGTGGGGGCTCTGCGCCTGCCCATGGTCTCCTCGCCCTCTGCCCCTCAGGTTGGTAGAAGGATGCGACAAGGTCAGGCTACCCATGGTTGTCTAGCCTGGTGCCCGTCATGTGTTGTTGGTGCGGTTCTTACGGTCCGGATTCCATCCTTTGGGTCCTCTGCCGGCCCTCTGCCAGCGCCTCTTGTGTACTTGACAGTCCGCTTGGGGCGACGTGGCACATGATGGCCTACTTTCCTCTGGCGTTGTTGGTTTGAATTCTGCCGTCACTATGTTATGCTGTTGGAGTAAACTCCACGCTGCCTCTGGGTCTGTGAACGAGTGCCATTTTCTTCCCAACTGTATGCATTATGTAGCTGGGGAATGTTAAGTAGTGTCTGTGTTCCATATGTTGGAGTGCTTCAAAAAGAGGGTAAAAGCTCTTCCTCCTTCTGGAAACCTAAATAGAGTAGTCATCGAAAATATTTACATTTGAGCCGTTCTTACGAAGCGGGGGTGACGCTCTATAGGCCTTCAGGATAAGGACATTATGATGAAAGTTCAGGAGTCTCATGATGACGACTCAGGGGCGCTCGTTAGGCGCTGGTTTTGGGATCGGCGCCCGATGCACCCTTTCGATGGTAAAATCTTTGGCGTTGGGGATGTGGAGATCGTTTAGCAGGAGAACGTAGATGTAACCTTCTAGGTTGGTACCTTCAGCTTTCTCCGGAAGCGGGACCACTCTTAAGTTGTTCCTGCGAGAGCCGTTTTCCTGGTCCTCCAGTTCATCCCCTAGCCGCTATACTTCCCTCATGACCCCAAGGTCATGAGGGTCAGCTTCCACTGTGGTTTGGTTGTCTTCCAGTGCACTTATGCGCTGTTCATTGTCGGTGGTCCTTTCGGCCTGAGTGGTTAGTTGGCTTTGTACATCTTGGAGGTCTTTTTTGATCTTTTGAACCGTACAATCCGTTTCATGCATTCTTTGACTGATTCATTTAATTTTGGACAGGATGGCTTGCAGCTGCGCCTGGACTTCCAAATCTGTTTTATTTCGTGTCGAGCGCCTTGGGAGGATATTTGTCTTACTTTTGCCGGCATGGTCTTTCAGCTCAGGTATATATGCAGCCTTTTGCATGCCCTACAGCGCCTTTTTTCCTAAATTGCCGGTTCGTCGGGGTGGTCTTGGCGGCCCCTTTGGCGTTTGAGGTGCTGCTTGTGTGTGCCTTATTTGGGGACGTGCCCTGGGGAGCCTCTCTTGATGAATCCCTGGTCTTCAGGTGCTGGAGGTCGGCAGCTTATTGTTCCATCCCTGCAGCAACTATTAGCTCAGATTTTTCCCTGCCCGCAAACATGACCTTCTGCAAGACGTTTCCCTCATTATATTGCAGATATATGCGGTTTAACAGGGCACAGAGCCGCAGCATTTGCCTCCACTCGCAGGAGCTCTCTCAGCTTGCTGCCATCTTGACTGGGGCTCTCTAGCGCCCCCCTCGCAAGTGGCTTTTGTTCAGGAAAATCTGCGCCTAGATGCGGTTTATTCCACTTAGTGTACTATACAAATTCATCGCTCCTGGGGACCAATTCCGTTGGTGACGGTGCGCTATATAAGTACCTTTAACATAACATAACAAATCAAAGCAAATGACCCCATTCCTTCTACACTCATCCCCTCTGTTTACCCTCAAATCCTTATTTACCTCACTATTCTCATCAATCTCTCCTCCTCTGTCTTTCCTTCCACCTATAAGCATGCCTCTATTATTCCCATACTGAAAAAACCTTCTTTTGAATCCTTTTTCTTTTAATGTCCACCCCTATTTCTGTTCTACCCTTCCTGTCTAAGCTCTTAGAGTGAATTGTCTACTCCTGAGTACCCTCCTAGCTACAGCTTCACTCTCTTCTCCCACCCCTTTAGTCTTGCGTTCCACCCACACATTCCACCAAAACAGCTCTTCTATACGTCTCTAACTCACTTCTTTCTGCATGTCACAACAAACTTTCCCCTATACTAATTCTTCTCAACCTTTTGGTAGTCTTTGACACTGTTGACCATCCCATTCTTCTTTTTACCCTCTCTCCATCGGGTATTTCTAAGCCCGTTCTCACTAGGTTGGAATCATATCTCTCTGGGCGTTCTTACTTGGTTTTCCTGGGCTGGCTGTCGCCCTTCCCCTGCTCGCTTCTTGTTGCCCAAAGGTCAGTCCTTGGCCCCCTCTTGTTTTCCCTCTATACCACTCCTCTTTCATCACTTATCTTGTCCTTTAGACTATCATGCCATTTCTATGCAGACGATTCCCAAATCTTCTTTTCCTTTTCTGAGTTCTTCAACACTCTTTACTCATGAGTCTCTGGCTGTCTTTCTGCCATTCCAATCCTGGATGTCATCCCATTTTCTACACCTAAACCCATCTAAAACAGAAGTTCTCTTCTTTCTTTCAGCCTCTCCTTCCCCTTGCTCTCCCCTTTCTTTTCCTTTCCCTCCCTCTCAGCGTTCCTTCTCCTCCTCTGCTCGTACTCTCTGTGTTCTTTTTGGCTCTTCTCTTTCCTTTTCCTCTCACATTTTACTTACTGCATGCAACTATCACTTTCTTCTCTTTAATCTAATCTCCACTGGGATCGTCCCTTTCTGTCTTTTTATGCTTCCAAACTACTTGCCTCTACTTTAATTATTGTGATCAGCCCTTTTGATTGGTCTTCCTGTGCTCTATCTCACCCCCTCTTCAATCTATTTAGAACTCCTCTATTCATCTCCTTTTGTGTCTCCCTCCTCGTTCGTCGATTTCCTCATTTTTATCTGCTTGTTTTTTACTGTTCGGATCTCGGCTCCCTTTTCACTATCTGTCCATTGTCTTCAAATGTCTTCACGGCCTCGCTCCTTCCTGCCTGTCATCTTTAGATTCCATCATTAGAGAGATTACATTAGATTCTATTGATTCTACTCCCCTACTTGTTTACTTCACTCGCAATCTATTTTCCACCTTGTTGATCCTAAATCTCCCTGAATGTCCTTGTGCTTTTGCTCATTTTCCCTATTGTGAAAAACCAGAGGGTGTTTCACAGCCCAGATCCCGAGGATCCCGTATTTAGGTGGCCAGGGAAGGGCCAATGCTTTTGGATCCTGACCCTGGGGGTGGACAAGTGAGGGAAGATCAACTAGGTAAGGGGTTTTCAGGGAGTGTGGGTGAAGCACCTGATGGTGAGACATGGTATCCCCCTTTTTCCCTAACCCATCTAACCCCTGTTCCTGCTTGTTTTATGGGAAACTACAACTCCCATAATTCCTCCCCACTTCACTGACACAAACCTCTACTTCTGAGTCACTCAATGCAGTTAAGTCCCTCTCTTCCTCACATGTTTCTTCTGATGATGATGATAAGAATGGTTTCTTACCCTTCTTTCTCCGGTCAGATAGTTTTTTCCTGAAGAGATACAGCCTTCCTTGCATGAAAGCCACTATGCCGCCGTACTGTAAACGGTAGGCAAAGGACCCCCTCCCGAGAACGCCAGAGAAGAGGAAAAAAGCCAATGGCTATAAAAAACCTCTTGAAGGAATGTGTCGTGATCTCTATGGCAATGAGGATGACCCGGCTCAAAACCACCAAAAACCGTAGACCGAAGACAGAAAAAACCTTTCTCCCAAGAGCACGGCCTGCAGGGTAGAAATTATACCTGCCAGGCCAGGGCTTGAGCGAAAAGTCAGGAGCAGAAACAGAGCTAGAGGAAAAAGAATCAATACCACAATGTGAGTAACAAACCTCTGGTCCACACACTCCGCAACACCCCCTACAGTATGCCCCACTCTTACCTGCTGAGTCAAGTGAGAATGTGAAGAACCTACGTATCTTGTGAGAAGTTGTTGCAGAAAAGAAGAACCAGGTCCCAAGAAAGTCTCAATCCACGTGCAACAGTTCCAACAACCTTACCCAAACGACACGAGGGTGCGTCTAAGAAAGTTCCAACGAATCCAAGTATAGAAAGAGCCAAGACATCTGGGTAAGTTGCAGGTGTGTGACCCAGGAGGAGAGAACAGCAGAGCGTCCAGGGGTCCCATGGGTGTTGTGCAGCAGGTAAGTGACCAGAGTAGAGTACAGCATAGCGTCCAGAGATCACAAGAAGGTGGTTGTGCAACAGGTAAGTGACCAGAGCAGAATACCGCAGAGCATCCGGAGGCTCACTGGAGTGGGAGGAGAAACCAAAACAGTGCACAAAGTGAAATATAAACCGATGTTCCGCGTGTGCAGCATAGCAGAAAGTTAGTGCACAGACGTAATGTTGAGCCGGCAATAATAGTTCCCAATGCGACAAACAGATCCAGGGACAGAGAGAAGAGCGGCGTCGGGAGGAAGTCCAGGAATTCAATAGCCGAGTAAACAAGTACTTTGGGGGATGGGGAACCAGGCGTCAGGGACCATTCAAGGAACAGACGAAAAGCAGTCCTTTAAAACAAACTAAGGATCAGGATACCACGAAGTCGTAAATACGGATGCGACTTAACATGAAACAGAAACACAGTTAAAGAGCATCCGAGGAGTGTTTCTTACTGATACTAGTAGTGTTCCCATCAGGAAGCTGGGAGGCACGTTTGTTTCCGCATCACGTGACCGTGTTTAGACAGGGAATGCTGGGTGATGTCGTTTTTTTGAGATTTTCCGCTGTAACAAGCGCCACGGCAATCCCCTGTTATTCTTGATCTCACGGCTATACAGGGCAATCGAACACGGGGACATGACAGAATGGTCTTGCAAAGTTGTCCATAGAATACTCTTGCTAAATTACAAGTTGTTTGTGGAATAGATGCTCTTGGATGGAGAGTGTCAAGTCGGAAAAGGTTCAGTTAGACTGAATAGTCTATGAGAAGGTGGATAGTCAATTCGAGTATACCATTAGCAATGGTTGTAGGAAGAAGAGGACTGTGTTAAACAAAAGGGCACCTGGTTAATGCCTTGCTCTGCCCAGGCGGGTAATAGCATATATGAAAGAAAGTGAGCAAGGTCATGGGGTACCTGACTGATAAACGAGAAAAGGACCCACTCCTATCGGGGTATCACTAACTCTTGACACAGAAGAATCTGGAAAGAATAAATGAAGTACTGCAGCTGGAATTTAATGAAACTGTAGTATAGGTTGAAAGATATTGCATTCTTGGTGAGGGACTGTTTGTGATGACACCTGCTGCAGTACCTACGCGCCCCGTTAAATTAAAAGGGTTTGTCCATGAGAGTTGAGGTGATGTTAAAGATCTTGCGTCGCACCAGGTTTAGCTACTACGGAGACTTAGAGTCCCTCCACTCCGTTTGTGACAATATATAATGGTTGTGTTGAGCTATCCCTTGATAGTGCGCCGAAAAATAATGGAATGGCAAGTAGTGATGATTAATCAATTCTTGTTTATTTTTGTGATGTTAGAGCCTTTGTGAATGACACGTGTTTCGGCAGAGCTGCCTTTATCTCTGCCGAAACACGGCACTCGTACATACGGAGGACTTCTTTGTATCAGGAGGGATTCATCCCTGTGAACTTCAGCACCTTTATGCATTATGCAGTGACTTATGAGCTATCTATATAGCCTGGATTCGATAAAGGCAGCTCTGCCGAAACACGTGTCATCCACAAAGGCTCTAACATCACAAAAATAAACAGGAATTGATTAATCATCACTACTTGCCATTCCATTATTTTTCGGCGCACTATCAAGGGATAGCTCAACACAACCATTATAGGTTGAAAGATACACTTGACTGGGTTTTACACAAGATACAAAGGTATTTCCACAAATATGGTACAATAACCACTATGATATAAAGCAAATGCTGATTAATTGCCGCGTATTAACAATGCATACACATCCACTGAAAGATCCTTGGGAAGGATGCCAGTGGATTTAGTGAAGTGATAACATTTGGTAATCAACGAGAGCACATCTGAACAAAGTAGAGTTGAACAAGAACAACAAAGAACAATATAACGGTCTACACGACTGTGTTTCGGCCAGAAGGTGAGCAAGATTAAGCTCTGATGGTATGGCCTTCATCAGGACAGGATATTCCAAACACGGGAAGTATCTTGTGGGGTCGGGACTTCGGTGCGCTGAGAATCAGCTAGAAGCAGTGTCTTGAGTACACTGTAGGATTTGTAAGATCCTGTAAATGGCCATTCCTCACTCACGCCTGCAAATTCCCGAAAAATTGGGTAAGGCGGGCTGGCGTGTTGAAGTGTCGGCGTCCGCGGTCACTGGCTGTGTGCCAGTGACTGCGGACGCCGAAGCTTCGTGTAGCAGCCTTCCTGTCAGACACCGCCGCCCCTGAGCCTGCGGTTTTTGTCGCGTAATCAACACGCCAGCCCGCCTTACCCAGTCTTACAAATCCTACAGTGTACTCAAAACACTGCTTCTAGCTGATTCTCAGCGCACCGAAGTCCCGACCCCACAAGATACTTCCCGTGTTTGGAATATCCTGTCCTGATGAAGGCCATACCATCAGAGCTTAATCTTGCTCAGCTTCTGGCCGAAACACAGTCGTGTAGACCGTTATATTGTTCTTTGTTGTTCTTGTTCAACTCTACTTTGTTCAGATGTGCTCTCGTTGATTACCAAATGTTATCACTTCACTAAATCCACTGGCATCCTTCCCAAGGATCTTTAAGTGGATGTGTATGCATTGTTAATACGCGGCAATTAATCAGCATTTGCTTTATATCATAGTGGTTATTGTACCATATTTGTGGAAATACCTTTGTATCTTGTGTAAAACCCAGTCAAGTGTATCTATCAACCTATACTACAGTTTCATTAAATTCCAACTGCAGTACTTCATTTATTCTTTCCAGATTCTTCTGTTTCAAGAGTTAGTGGTACCCCGAGAGGAGTGGGTCCTTTTCTCGTTTATCAGTCAGGTACCCCATGGAAGAAGAGGACTGCCAACACAATTCCCCGTACTTTGGTAACGCTAGAGCGCCGGGAAGGGAGAACAGAGGTAGCTGCAGCGTTCCACAAGACAGAAGCGGAACGTAAGAAAAGGAGCAGAAATGTAAATAGAATGAAAGGCAAGGGCGAGTAAGAAAGGCAAAGCAAATGGTAAGTATTATACAAAAAGATACCGCCAGGAGCAGAAGTAAAGACAGGGAAGCAAAGAACGAGTAGAGCGACTCGTAAGCGGGGCAGAGCAGGAAGAACCGCCGCCAAGAAAGAAACAAAGCTGAACCAGCCCCGATAGAATGGGGTGAGACCCGTTAGAAAGGAAGCTGGTTGTGAAATATGAAAAAAGACGTAAAGGAAAGGGAACTTTAGGAAAAGCACGCCAAAAGGCTAGTAGCAGAAACTTAGCGTCTGACCCAAAAGCGAAAGTACTGAAAGAGTTACAACGCAAAGACGGAAGTGAGGGGCGTGGTTAAGAAGGATGGAAATGGCTAAGGACGCCAAAAGAATAAAATGCTGCAGGAAACAACGTGGGGAGCATAGTGAAACATTTCAAAGGCGGCGAAATCTCCAGTTATTCCATAGGCGCCAGGATGGCAGGCACGTGACATTCACATTGACAACATCACAGAGCCGAAGAAGATGAGGAATGAGGATAGGAGGATTACCTCTACTGACTTGCAGTGGCTATGTCCCTCTAATGAGATCAGGTAGAGTCAGGCACGTAACCTGAATTACATACACCTGCCACTTGTTAACACTCCCTGTCAGGATAAAAGGTGGTATGCATAGGCACACTCTGAGCGAAGTTGGGTGTGAGAAGGAACAGCTCTTTCTGGGCTGATGCGAACCAGGCTATGGAAGTTGGAAAGCCAAAGGGCCGATCAACTTCAGAGGACAACAAGAGAGAGCCAGGCGAGAATTCCATCCTTTCGGGAAGCCGTAAGCGTCCAGTGACCGAAATCGAGTGAGTGGAGAAGAGAAGCTTTCAAAGTGCTTCCATGTGGCCCACTACCCTCCCAGGTGAACAACAGAGCTGGGAAGGCGCAGAGGAGGCGTTGGTAACGGTATTGACTGCTTTGAGAAAAACATTGAAGATAGAGCCCACTTAACACGACCGGTGAGTTATCGAAGACAAACACAAGCCTGGTTTGTGTTAAGAGCAAAAGAGGCATGTAACAGAGTTGAAGGTTGCGTGTGTGCCGATAAAATGCGTGAAGAAGAGAACAATAATTGAATTCTGAGAAAAAGATACAAAGTAACAGAGTGGTCCTGTGAAGCAGAATCACACATTCAAAAGTCTCTGAAATGTTGAGAGGTATGGAAAGCAGGAAACAAAGGCAAGAAAGTAACCGTGATCCCGAGTGAAAGTTAATTGAATGAAAAGTAAGCCATATGAGCTTTGAAAACCGCCGAGAGGCAACAGTAAAAGTAATACATGAACTTTGAAAGATGCAGAGAGGGCAAAAGTAAAACTACAAGTACCAAGAGTCATTGGTGTTGTGTATGAACTTTGAAAGAGGCCAAAAGGACAAAAGTAAAACTACAAGTACCAAGGAGCATTGGTGTGATGAAAATTGTCGATTGTCAAATTGTTTAAAAGGAGGCCAAAGTGACCATGCAGAGGTCTACATAAAATCCTTGCATTTTCAAAATTGCTCGACAGTGAAAGTTAAGCATGAAGGACAAAACTAGGAAGGGAACCCCCACAAAGAGAAAGACTGACTCGAGCCCGGAGTAGGGAAGCTTGTGTAGAATTGTGATGAAGTAAAACGTTGAACCTGAAAAGAGAGGCAGGCTCTAGCCCGGTAGAGGGAAGCCTGTGTTGAATAGTGGCAAAGTGAAAGCCAAGAGCAGAACTGTGTATTTGTGATGAGGCGGAGGATGCCTAGATAATTGAGGAAGCTGTCAGAAGCTTGAAGCCCAAGCCTGAACTGTTGAATTGTACCAGCAAGACAGAGGGCCTCATCACGAGTTTGGCGGTAACCCTTAAATGCGGCGGTAGCGCTATTACTGTCGCATTTAAGGGTCCGCCAAATCACGGGTTTGGCAGATTTCCCCCCAGATCCGAGCTGGGGGGAAATCTGCCAAAATTTCGCGCTATTACCGCTGGCGGGAAATCCGCCGGCAGTAAGAGCGCGAAAATTCCCCATTGAACCCAGTGGGGAATGGGGAATTCCCGAATAGGCTCAGTGGGGAATGGGAAATACCCGTTCCGCCAAACCCGTGATACGGCGCTATTAGCGCTGGGAGGGTTTGGGGGTAGGGCTTTTAACACCGGCGCTAATAGCGCCGGCGTTACCGCCCAAGTCATGATGAGGCCCAGAGTATGTAAGACTGATTGAACTGTGCCATCCACCTATCCTTTTTAAGGAACTCTCAAGACCCTGTACTTCTGAACGTGGGGAAGGGGGTTGTTACATTAGCCATTCTGACATTTCGTTTAAGACACTATTTTTCCTTTTTGTATACCCTTTACACATTTGTCATTTGAGGTTAGGCTTTCTTAGTATAGGCCTTTTTTGACTAGACTGACTTGGACTTGTTTGTTGTTTATTATTATGGTTGAGACTACACTCAATTTAGAGTTAGGGCGAGTTAGGAATTTCACCAACTCCAATAAACTACAAAATAAAGGTTTTCGAAACTTGCATCTATTTTGTCTGTGTGTACTGTTGATACCATGCCTTCCTTATATATGGTGTCAGCAGTTGGATGCAACTCAGTTGAAACAAATTGGGGAACCCTAAAATTTCTAAAACTAAGTGGTCCGGCCTCAAACCCCACTATAACTACAAAAGGATCTATTGGATTGGGCTTCTGCAGCAGTAGGGAGGCATCCATCCCTCCAGGGAAAAGGAGTAGGATTCCCACTGACGTAGTTATGAAGCCTGCCACTGGATGCTACATCAGACGATCCCCGAATCTGGTTTATTTTTGAAATTCGGATTAGATGTACTTGCAGGAGTTATGGACCTGGATTTCAGGGCAGATGTGAAAGTACTTTTACACCCTCATAGGAAACATCATTTGATATTCATCTTGCAGATAAAATAGCACAAGGGATCCTTGCGAGGGCCTTACTTCTCCAGTTAAAAGAAGTGGCAGAATAGGAGGTGACGGAGAGAGGAGATCTAGGTTTTGGAGATGCTGACGAAAGATCTAACATCAATACTAGCTATGATGATGAGCCAACTGTCCTCTCGGACCTGGCCTTTGCTGAGAGAAACAATCCATTATTAGAAGAGACTTTCCTACAAATAATCCCAGGGTCTGAAGACAATGATAAAGGAGGTCTCTTCTTCTTTTTAAAACATGGACTGTCATATTGAACGGAAACATCAGGGGAAGAAATATGTAAAACCCAGTTGGTAATACTGAAAACCCATCAGAAAATAGTTCTGGAAATCGCCCGCTCACATTTAACAGGGGCAAACCTAGGACAAGTTAAAACCCAAGCCCATATCAGTGGAAAGTTCTACTGGCTAGCCATGTATGCTGACACTAAAAACTTTGTGCAGGCATGTGAGATCTGTGAAATGACCAACACCAATATTCCTCCACCTGCCCATTTGAATCCACTACCTATAATAGAGGTCCTCTTCTCCTGAATTGGGATGGACCTCATTAGGCTCCTTGAAACCTCTAAACTGGGTAGAACATTAATTTTTCGCAGACACTAATCACTCTGAAGGAGAGATCGGAAGCCATTCTTGATGAGATTAGTATATCTGTGGAGATTTTGATGGCTAATCCTACGGAAGCTAAATGAGCCTTATTTGATCTGGATTGGTGTCAGACTATCGATGAATTCCATTCCTATCCCTCTTTACCCCACTTGAAGCATGAACACAGGACCAGAGGGTTGCCTACGAAGGTTATTCTTTAATTCCCTGATAGATCCTTTAGTGACATTAGTCTTAGGTCCCTCTGGAATGTTTAGCTAGAAGATCGCAAATCCCAGAGGGTTCAGCCAGTTGTAGGTTTTACTCTGTTAAACTGGAGACTTTAAACATCTGGTTATGGAATGTGTGTCAATACAGTTATTGAGAGTGACGTTTCTTGAGCCACTTAAAGTGGACTCCATTATGTACAATGATGAGTGGGCATGGAAAAGGTGCCTTAATATCCATACCATCCATGAGGGCCTAGCATTATCAGGCTTTATTAAGTGCTTGAATCTGCAGTATGCATTTATTGTAATTTGTTTTGTACTCTTTCTTTCTCTCACTTAATGTTCCTATTGTATATGGATTATGTTCTATGATGTCATTGGATTTCTCCTAACTTGTTTTTATACGCTGCCATTTGAGGAGCATTTTGTTTTCATTGTATATTCAGTATTTTTTCTTTTCTTTTTTGTTTGTTATGATTAGATTGATTTCATCTTTATTATGTTTTTATTGCTTTTTTAATTTCTTAGTAGTTTATTCGGAACAAAAAGTTCATAAACCAATACTAACATACAAATATGCACAATCCATTATAAAAGTTCGATTTTACATAGGTAAAAAAACTCAGTCCATATAATAAAATACAGTTTGCATGATCCATCTTAAAAAAGACCAGGTTAAAAAGGCACAGTCCATGCTAATAACATAAAAACACAATGGCGCTTGCAGTGGTATAAAGTCCTGCAACTGGGTGGAAGGTAGCACATTAGCTATGAAGATAAGACAACTTGTTATGGGGCATGTACAATGTGCTTCTGTCTATTCCATGCCTTTCTCAAGTAGTCTGACATGACTCAGGCAACAATAACTGGTTCGGCACATAGCAGAAACAGGAGTGCCGGGCGACACTGAGTAGATTTTGCTTCTCCCAAAAGTGGGTTAATAGCCTGTTTCTTAATATCATGATAACATCGACAAAACAAGACAAAGGGCCTCATCACGACTTTGGCGTTAAATGTGCCGGATTATCCGCCGGACCTAATTAGCGCTAACGCCAAGGCCCCCGGCGGATAATCCGCCAGATCACGAGTTATCGTGCACGCGCCCCGGTCCATGGTGTTAGCGCGAATAGCTCAAACCTTTAAATCCGGCGCACCGTGCGCTCCCGTCATGTCGCGCTCATAGCTCGCTATGAGCGCGCGCTATGAGCGCGCAGGAAACGTGTCACCGCAGGAACAGGAAACAAAGTGGCGGCCATCTTGGAAATCACAATCCGTCGGATATCACAGCTTCTGGAAGCCATCCACGCGATCCAAGGCCAAAACACGTCTCAGGAGCGCACTAGGGGCAAGTCCGCCCTGGACAGGGTGAAGAAGCTCAATTTCAGTGACCAGGAGCTAGCAGTACTGGTCAAGGAGGCACAGATACACCACGTGGAGCTGCAGCACAGAAAAACTAGTGGCCAGCGCAGAGCCCAAATATGGAGAACCATCAGCCAAAGGGTCAGTGCTGTGGGGCGCGTGCCCCGGGATGGGGAGGATTGCCGCAAGCGCCTGAATGACCTGCGCGTGCGAGTCTGTGGCATCCTGTCACAGCACAGAAGTGCAAGCAGGGCCACTGGAGGAGGCCCACCCCCACCCGAACTCACACCTTGGGAGGAGAAAATGACAGCCCTGATAGACGTTGGAACCAACGAGGGCATTGGTGGAGCGGAGGCAGGGACTGGCATCGACCCAACGGCAGGTGAGTCCCATCCCCAAATACATGCAGCTGAAATTACCACACATGCAGACCCTTAGTGAATGAAAGCGAAGACATGTGTCTGAGGTACTGCATACACCCATAAGTGAGGCCTACATCCCTAGAACGGTAGTGCTGCCTAGACGACCCCGTACGTGCAGTGCATGAATGACAGGGGCAGGGGATAGACTTCCATAGCCATAGGACAGCTATGTAGAGTTGGAGTGTGCATGAACACACCCCCAAAACCCAGTGCGCAGTGCACCCCAACCACGCATTCCCATGCAGTGTACCTCCATACACATTCACAACAAGCACCACATGGCGACTGAACAGAATGCAAGTTGAATGCGTCATTGTTACTGTCTTCAATCACACTTGTTGGCATGACCTGCATCACACAAATATAAGTAGCATTGAACTCAAAACCACACCTTATGTACCCCTCAGGCACACGTCGATCCCAACGGGATGAAAATGATGGGGAGGAGGCCACACCAACACAGCGCCCACAGCACCGCGCCTCCACCAGCACCAGCACCCCACAAAGAGGCCGCACCGAAGGGAGACGTCCCAGGCCAACACCCACCTCACCCCAATGCAGCCCCGCCAGACAGCAGCGGCAGCCACATGGCCGCAGGGAGGCGACCGCCAGCTCACCCCAAGCCACCATTCACAGCCCCGATGCTGAGGGAGAGAGGTCTGCATCGGAGCCCGACGTGGGAGCAACACCTCCACGTGGCTATCATGCCGTAGGACAACACTCCCGGAAGTAGTGAGGCTAAAGGGATGATCACACCCCAGGGAAGCCCAAGCCCAGGCACACAGCATGCAGGGAGTAAACATGTGCCTGTGCATCGTGTCCACACACAGCAGCCCGACGTGGACAGGCCATCTTATGGGAGCCCAGAAGACCGGCACTCTGAGCCAAGCAGCCCAGTCTAGGCTGGCACCATGTCGCCATGCAGCCCCCCCCCCCCTGACAGCACACAAGTCGTAGGCCACCATGTGACGCACCAGGGGATCCCTTTGTCACTGGGGCAGCAGTGATGGGCCGACTCGACATCATTGAGGCCAAACAGGTCAGGGTGGAATCGATGGCGAAGGTGCAGAACAGGCACATCAAGGCAGGCAGTCAATCAATAAGGCATGGGGGCAAGTACATAGCGCGGGACAATGCGCGTACACGCCGAGTTGTTGAACAATGTACCGCTGCCCTGACAGGCTTTGGCGAACGAGTGAGGGAGTTGACGGAGGCAGTCTCAGCACTTGCTGAACAGACACGGGAGGCAAACAACCTCATGCGACAGCACGTGATGGCCACCGCTTCAGTCCCCTCGACATCGACCACACCCACGGTGGGTTCCCTAGAGCCATCTCCTAGGCGCCGGTCCATGCGCCACCTAAGGGCACGCACACCGGAGGGGACCGGAAATGGGAAGCGCCCGCGACCATCCTAGTGGTGCATGGCATCGTTGTTGTTGCCCTGATGAGACACATGTGCCTATCTGCACAGTTGGGGGTAGTCTACTGGGGGGGTAGTGTGCTGGGTGTTTACTGGGGGGAGGGGGGTTAGTGTGCTGGGTGTTTACTGGGGGGAGGGGGGATAGTGTGCTGGGTGTTTATTGGAGGGAGGAGGGATAGTGTACTGGGTGTTCACTGGGGGGAGGGGGGATTGTTGGATGTTAAATAAATCAAGTTAGAAAATTCACAATGCATGGACAGTAGTGATTGTCACTGATGTAATTCAATGTTGAAGTGACATATTTCTGATCTGCCCATTACCCATTTCTAAAATAATCCATCCATCAATCCCTGTCTGGCCAACCTCCCCTCCCTCAGCCCAATCCTTTGTGCATGTGCAACACATTCTGGCACTTCATCGCCCTCACTACCATCCTCAGGTGGATGCACATGAGCATCAGGGGGCACTGGCACATTTCTGCGACAGCAGATGTTGTGCAGCATGGCACCTGTCAGTACAATTTAGCCTACTTATTCTGGTGCATACATCATTGCCCCTCCCGTGCGGTCGAGGCACCGGGAGCGTGCCTTCGCCAGTCCAAATGCCCTCTCCACGCAGATCCGTGTATGGGCATGGGCAAGGTTGTATGCCCGCTCCACCGCCGTGTGTGGGTAACGCACAGGGGTCATGTGCCACGTGTCTTGGGGATATGCAGATTCACCTGCAGGGGAGAGGAAGACAGTATGGGGACAAGGTAAGTCCAGTGGGTGTACAGGGCTCTGTCATCAGTGTCATTTTGCCTTTTATATCATTTGGCCTATAACATTGTGTAATGTGCTGTCCTACGGGCACGATTGAATCAATGGGGTACTCTGCACTTGGCACGCCTATGTATCTGTATGTAACAGTACTCATTCAGTTGTCGCAGGATAAGGGGGCACTTCCATCTACTTCTGCATGACAGAAGTGGCTGCCTCATGTGTCATTGCAAATCCATTTGGCTACAGTTGCATTTGCTGGTTGTCACTGCTCTGTACTGTTCTCCATGCATTTCCCTGGCCATTTTGGGGACAGTGTTCGTGGGATGAACATTGTCATTACTCAGCCTACTTATGTGTGGTGCGTTTGTGGTTGTGCCAGCTTATGGTTTGAAAATTAATTATTGTCGGGTGGGCAGGGTGGGAATTCTGTACTGTGTCAGTGTTGGGAGCCATGGTGCTACGCACACAGGAGGCTTTATTGTGGTGGGGCTTCCATATGTCACTGTGCCGCCACATGTCGTACATCCTGAAAGGGTGTGTTCTGCTGTGTTGCACATGTCCGAGGTTTATCATGCAAGGTGCTTGAATGTGTATGCTGCAGTAATGCTGCTGCCTATTGTGAATGATGGAATCTGTGACAGGCACCATCTGTTGTGGATTGACATGCTTTTGTACTCACCCAGTAGCCATGTGTTTTTTTTATCTCGATGCCTTTTCATGTACGCCGGCAGGGTACTGTTGCGCAGGACCATGGAGTCATGGGTGGATCATGGGTAGCGGGCAGAGAAGTGGACCACATTTCATCTGCACGTTGAGGGAATGGTACTGTTTCCGGTTTCTGTAGGCAGCCTCACGTGCCTGGGGTGGTACGAGTGCCACATGTGTGCAGTCCAGGGCTGCTATTACATTCGTGACTTGGGCAATGGCATAGTATTGACACTTCAGCTGATGCAGTTGTGGCTGTGTGGTTGGCAATGCAATGTGTTCGTTCACATGATTCAACAGTGCATCAAGCACCGGTCCCAGCATGGCACTGAATGTGGGCTGGCACATTCCATGCATCATGGCAACGGTATGTTGGTAGCTGCCAGTCCCAAGAAATTGAAGCACAGACACGAGCTTCACTAGGGGAGGTACTGCCGTGCTGGTGGCTATGCGGCTGCCAATGTCACCCTGGATTGTGTCCAGCTACTGGCTGATGGTCGCCCTGTCCAGCCGATAATCTGTCACCAACTGACCATCAGTCAGGGCCCAGGGTGTTGGCCTGATCCTGATCCTGGGGATGGCTGGCTGCCTTGCTGGTGCTGCTCTCCAACTCCTTTTCCTCATCCCCACTGACCCCGGCACTCCCAGGGCCCTGGCCTGGTTGTCTGGCCTCTGTAGCTCCAGACACAGCAGCTAGGAGTCAACATCAAGGCTCCCAGCTCCAAATGGCAGCATGGTGTTGGGGAGAGTGTGTTGTGCATGGGTGGGTCCTTTGTAGGCCTCTGATTTGCAGTGGTTCCACCTGGGTCCTTATTGCTGTATCCTCCCTGCTCCTGCTGGTGTAATGGTGTTGGGGAGGGTGTGTTGTGCATGGGTGGGTCCTTTGTAGGCCTCTGATTTGCAGTGGTTCGACCTGGGTCCTTATTGCTGTCTCCTCCCTGCTCCTGCTGGTGTAATGGTGTTGGGGAGGGTGTGTTGTGCATGGGTGGGTCCTTTGTAGGCCTCTGATTTGCAGTGGTTCCACCTCGGTCCTTATTGCTGTGGCCTGTTGTCTATTACCACCAGCTTTTTGCTGGAGGTATTTTCGGTGGATTGTCCGCCGCTTTTATGGCGCTAATAGCGCCAACGCCAGACTCGTGATTGCTGATGTTTTAGCGCGAATGGTTCCTGGCGCTGTTATGGCTGGCGCTTGTACAGCCGGCTGTACTTGTGCCGGCTGTAATGGCGCAGACGGTATTTGGACTCGTGATCCGACGGACCCTTAAAATCGGCGCTAATAGCGTTACCGCCGATTTTAAGGGTTACCGCCAAAGTCATGATGAGGCCCAAAGTGTAAAAGGTTTTCTGTCATACCCCCACAACTTTGGCAGGCCAAGTTCTGCTCCTGCCCCTGCCATTTCTTCGTGATACCCCTCAACATCAGTAAGTTAAAACGCACCCCAGTAAGTGCCCATTGATCAACCTGTTTGTTACTTTATGCCAGATATGGCTAATTGGTGTCCCATTTCGTGATGGACAAGTGTTGCCTATTAGACTCAAGAATGTATTTCAGCCATGATGTTTCTTGCCCATAAGAGCCCTGCAGCATAAATGTAATAATATTGTGTGTCAGGGAAGCTCTCGAATTTGACCAGATCCCCAGCCAGTGCAGAAGAGGTACTTCGTCCCAATCATCGCCAATGTGAGTTATGCCCAATTCTACATGCACGGCACAGTTAGGAGCGCAACTTGGAAGTCCCAATAGTTTTTTCAAAAAATGATTCTCTGTGCCTTCAATGTCCAATGTATTTTCCATCCCCCACGGTGCCGCCCCGTAGTTGGTCACAGCCTGTGTTTGAGTATAATCCACCTCCTTGATGAGACCCAGCGGTTCACTGTGACACATTTTTGGGAATCCTGCAATGCCCCTCAGTGCCTGTTTAATTTTTATGCTGTGCCTGTGGGCATGGGCCATTCCCCTCAAATTGGCTGAGAAGCAAATGCCTAAGTAGTCAAACTTGGTGACCATAGGAATGACATACCCTTTGCTATGCATAGTACACAGAATTACTTCCTATCACTGCATCAAGAACCTCAGTTTATCATCCTCACACAGTTGGATTGGTAGAAAGTTTTAATAAGACCCTGAAAACCATTCTAAGAAAACTATTTGATGAAGGCGGGAAAGATTGGGATTGCATGATTCCATGGGCCTTATTTGCTGTGATTAAAACTCCCCAAGCGTCTAACGGATTTTCACCCTTTGAGCTGCTGTATGGCAGAGAGCCAAGAGATGTCTTGGACATGCTCACAGATACCTGGGAAGAAACAGAGGAGGCCCCAATACCACTGTCTCAAACCGCAAATCAGTTATCAGAACACACAAGCTTAGTCAGATCTTTAGTTCACACCCACATGGAGAAAGCTCAATACCAACAGAAGCTTTCATATAATAAAAAGGTCAACTTAAGAACCTTTTCAGTGGGTCAAAAAGTCTGGTTCTCTTGCTGTATTGCTCGCCAATAGTATACGGACAGTAATTTATCACCAGTACAGTTGCAGAGCCAATACTTTGAACGCAGGTAGACGTATTGCTCTCCTCTGAAAAGTGCACGGAACTACCATAAATCACCAATGCAATTATAGAGCAAATACTTCAACCAAAAACAGACACAATAATTCACAGCCACGCACACTTTAGAAGATAATCAGCTCTTTACGGCTATTTATTCAAAGCTTACAGGTACATAGAAATAACTCATACAACTAACATGGACATAGATCACAGAAAACATAAAGAAGTCAAAGAAAGAATACATCACCGTGGGCGTAACTTAATGAAACCTCATCTCGCCAGAAGCGGATGAAAGACCCCGATAACAGCCAGGCCGAGAGCACAACAGCCCACAGGTATGTCGGACCGAAGCGTCCCCCCTCCGACTGAGGTCTTTGTGCTTATCCCGTCTGACTGTTGAGGGTTTCCGCATATATGCCCTCCTCAACAAGGGGTGGCAACTTCTCGAACCTTCTGGCACTGTGCTTGCGCATTGATGGTGACCGTTGCTTGCCAGCTGGGTCAACCAACAGTAACCTCAAGGAGCAAAGCGCTTCCCTCTCCTGAACGCCCCGGAAAACAATTCCATAACTCATCTCAAAACCTTGGCGCAGGCATAGCAAACCAAAACAAACTTCGCTATCAGGTACCAGCCGGCACCTACGGATCTTAGCTTTCCAAGCCGTGTCCTTGGCTGAGAAGGCCTGCATTCCAAGCCCATCATCGAATAACGTTGAAAACATGTTGTTTCGCAAAGCAAGTGTAGCTTTCCACTGAGGCATGGATAAATATCCATTATGGATCTGAGTGCCCCCAGAATGCACTGCACACCAGCGCCATGTTTTAGCTCAACCATCACAATCCACCCTTGGATATTTACTTTCCATAGCCCAGTGGCAAAGGAGGCGGTCTTTGAAACCGACGAAATGTTAGAACCAAGTTGGGACAACAACAACAAGCTATTATGATAGCTAATATAATACAAATGCACGCAAAAGCATAACGCAGTGTACTTCCAATATCAGGAACCCATGGAAATAACCAATCCCACCAATTTCCAGTATGATCCTGGGAAACTTGAGAGATGAGATCTCTCAAACCTCGAATATGACTTTCAATGGATTGTGAATGGTCACTTAGATTGAAACAACACATACCTTCAACTGCGTTACAACCTAAATTATGCTTCAGCAATAGATAATCACAGCAGCCCTGTTTTGCAAAGTCGCTTTTCTAATAACTTTGCTGTCAAGGAGTAACTCTTCTAAAGCTTGAGAGGTATGATTGAGTCCCTTAACGACTAAACACGCTAATTTCATCAAAGATTTGTACCCTCCAGCAGCTAAACCCCAAACACCTACTAATGAAAGGGTTAATGCTAAAACCTCAGCTTCTGATAGCAAATGTACATGTGAATCGCAGTCAGGAGATAATCCCATAGATTCAAAAGTTGACCTTTTACCTCGAGTTATCACTGAGTGGAAAGGAAACATCATTAGTTCTAATCGAGTTAAAGCACATGGACTTCCAGAAATGTTAGCTGGAATATAAGTATATGTGATGTTACCACATGAAAAGAGCCATCCTGTTTCAAATGCTACCATCTCTAATTAGAGCTCACACACTTGGCAGCATTACTACAAATCAAAGGCCTTAACATACGCACAGCTAACTTTGGTGTGCGCATTCCTTTTATCTCAAAATATATTATGCTCCTGCTCGCCCAACCCTGCTGCTCCAACAATTCATGAATCATTTTCCTGCCTTTGTGCAACGTAGAAGTTTTTTGTTTTTTTTTCAAAAAAGCAAAGCATCTCTGGTTAAAGCAATTCAGTTGGAAGAGCAAAACATTTCGTTTTTTCAGATTCATCTCAAAAAGTGCATTTAAAAACCATTTTTCAATGTGTTAGCATTCAAGTGCTGTCACACAGCTGTTTGTGGTGCATGATGTCACAGTCCACAACCCATTGTCCACAGTCCTTTAAACAAGAAAGGCAAAACATATCAATAAGGTCATTACAACCGTCGACTGAATCATTTGAATATGCAGCATCAAATATTTGATAATATGCCAAGTCCGCACCGTGACAGTTCTGGAAAAGTTATTACTTTGTTGGACACTTCTCGCAGGTTGCAGAAAAAATGTCCTCATACGTCACGCATGTTAGCGGCATTGAGTGCGGTGCAGGACAGGTTCAAAGTTCACATATCATCTCGCAGTGACTCGCTTTCTCTGAGAATGCGTCTGCTTGACTGATCAGTGTCAACCGGCAATTGCACACGTCTACCCCCCAATCATGGCACGCAACTTTCATGGTTATTTGCCTAGGCAAAATACAAACAGAAAGGTTAAGATTTCATCAAAAGGTACACTATCAGTGTTATCCACATTAGGATGTCATCAAAACTTCAATATCAGCGTTATCCACCCCTTCCCTTAACACCACCCCCGCCTTCAGAAGTCTCATCAACCTTCTGCATGTTACTGGGGGCTTATTTGCACTCAATCATACGGGGTGTAACTGCCTAGTCACAAACTCATTTGTGCAATGCGATCATAGTTGGTCAATGGTACCTCAGCGTGATCTGTGATTTTACAATAGCCATATAATAAGTACCCAGGTCGCACATCTCCATGGATCAATGCTTTTCTTTGTCACCAAAGCGATCACGAATGCCAGGCGCCAGCTTGCTTCCAGTGTTTCATGATCTTGATTTAGGTTGCCCTGCTGGCATCACTCCATTTTTTTTCATAGGTAAGGTCCTTTAGTCCAATACCGCCTGCAGTTGCACAAGCAGCTTTGTTTATCTTCTCTCCATACAGGCAGTGTCTTTAAAGCCTCTGGTTTTCCACTTGTCATTTTCCCAAAGGGTGTTTGCTGATTTCTTGGGCCACCCTTTTGAGAGCGATTGTCTGAGTCAGTTCCTTTATTTGCTTCAACAAATCATTCATTCTTGCACTAAGCCGTGAGGCTTGTGAATCATGGCTAATGTGCAGTGTTCATGTTATACTCCAAAGCCCCGCTCTGCATGTTGTCTCTTGCAAAACGGCTACCTTTGTCAGTTTTGCTTCCATCTGGAACACCATAATGTCTTGGTCAGTTACTCCAGCCCTGGCAATGTAGCTTGCATTTTGCCAGCTGTGTATTTTCACTTCTTAAAGCGCCTAGAGGTTTCTTCTCCAGTGCACAGCGCTTTACTTCAGTTCACATCACCTGGGGCACTGGGATGCAGCTTGCACGGCAATGTCTCTTGAAATAGGCAGCTGTGTTTTCTTAGCCCATTCAAAGATGCACAGTTTTCCCAAATGTTCAGATGCGTGATGCGCCCAGTCTGCCATTTGATACTGGGCGAATTCCTTGCTTCTGATCAGCTCTGTTATTGCATGCCAGTGTCAGAAAGCATGCGCACATCATCATGTGTAAGGTAGATTGCGCTCTTTTTCATCTTCTCACTCACGGCAATTATTGCCTTTAGTTCAGTTTCAGCAATCTGGCTTCGCAGCCCTACCTCTGTCTTTGCTCATACTGACGGTGTCTCTCACAGGGGATGGAATGCAGGAATATCATTGTTTATCTTTCCTCCTGTGCACATGGCAGCGCCATACCACGCAGCAAGCTTGTCTCTTTGCTCTTAGGCCTATAACTCTTAAGCTGGGGCGGCTTCAATGGAAGGCACTCGTTTCAGACAGTTCACCCAGATTAACTGTTTTCTGCGCTGCGCCAGCAACTCATAAAAAACTCCCATATCTGCCAGCTTCTGTAAACACCATTTCACTGAACAGGAGTGCGGCATTCTGCTTTCCTGCCTTCCTCCAACAGTTTTTTTTTCGCGCACCTCGCCCAAGACAGTGCAAGTTATCTTCAAGGCACAAGCTCTGCACAGCAAGACTCTTATGTTCAAAAGAGGGGCTTTTCCTTGTCATCAGATTCAACTCCATGTAATTTTGCAAATCGCCTTTTAGCCTGTTTAAACTGATGTCCCATTTAAAGGCATACATTTTTCTTTTTCCTCGTAACCTTGTAGTTTGGCTTCACAAACTCACTCCAATGCAATGTGCGATCTTTCAAAAGAACCCGCACCCCACTAAATCTTTGTGCTGTCTTATCACACACAGAATTTCCATTCTGTTGTACTATTGCCAGAATATAACCACTTATTTCAGTGCATTCAAAACATGTCATGTGTAGTGCAGCTCCCTGCACGTTATCTGCAAAAGCAACCCACACTCTATATTGCTTGTGGGCTGTTAATTTGTCAACAACATTATCACTATACATCACAATCAACTTGTCCTTGTCGCGTATAAGGCATACATCCCTTAATAACAGCAGTACTTTTGTCTTTGGCACCAATCCCATGGTATAGCGTGCGAACAGTCAAGATACTCTAGGGGCAATTTAGAAAATATAAATTGTCTTTTCCCCCCAAACCAGTGCAAACTGGTTCTGCAATTTCAAATCAATACACAAAAATAAAAAATTCAAATGCCATTCACTCACTTTTTTTTTTATCAAGTGAGTCTCTCACCCATTGTAAGCATTGCACAGCTAAAATGCAATGAAGGCAATTTTAGTGTGTTCTTTAAACAGAATGCACCACCAGCACATGGAATTTATAGTTGCCAAAAACAAACACTTTAGGCTTTCAACACTGATGTTACTCTTTCTCCTAAACAAGGCTCATTCCCACGTTATCTTCAGGAATGTGAACGCTTCAAACGCATACATTATAAGTAAGGCGCACCTTTGCCTCCTTATATTACAGCTCCCCACTCGCTAGCACACTGGGGCTGAGTCACAAGGTTTAAACGCTAGTCACAATTTGCCTGTCAAATACTTGCAATGTTTTTTCTTTCTCTCATGCCAAAATAGAGCAAGCTTTCACTTTGTAGCTTTGTCAAGGGAAACCGCATGAAAAAAAAATTCTTTCCTAATTGAACATAAATCTTTAATTCATCATTCATCGGAGCACTGTGAACATAGACATTTTTCTGCTTTGCTCACTGCTTTTCGGCTCCCTGGTTTCATTTCCAAGCAGTAAGTCAGCCAAGACTGATTTACTGAAGGGGAAAGATCTCAACCACATCTATCGGCCGCGGCAGGCCAACACAAAAGGTGCTGTCTATTGGCTGTCTCAGAGCTGCAGTGAGACGACCAAGGAAAGGTGACAGCCTGCTCTGCACTCTCTCACACAATCGTCATTTCACAGCAAGGGAAACGGGAAAAAAAACAAAACAGCTTAACACAGTTCAACATTCACTGCCCAATGAAAACAACCTTTCGCTCGCAATGTAAGCAAAGCCTATCTGCGTTCAAACAGATTATT
The DNA here is from genome assembly GCF_040938575.1 of Ambystoma mexicanum. Lineage (NCBI taxonomy): Eukaryota > Metazoa > Chordata > Amphibia > Caudata > Ambystomatidae > Ambystoma > Ambystoma mexicanum. Next base: position 297,691,686 of record NC_090922.1, read on the forward strand.
TGGAACACTTAATCACAAATAGCCCTGCTTACAGTGCCTGTCTGCGTTCAAATAGCTTCTTTAATATTTGGAGCAATTCATCACAAATATCCCATCCTCGTCGCCAAAAATGTATTGCTCGCCAATAGTGTACGGACAGTCATTTATCACCAGTATAGTTGCAGAGCCAATACTTTGAACGCAGGTAGACGTATTGCTCTCCTCTGAAAAGTGCACGGAACTACCATAAATCACCAATGCAATTATAGAGCAAATACTTCAACCCAAAAACAGACACAATAATTCACAGCCACGCACACATTAGAAGATAATCAGCTCTTTACGGCTATTTATTCAAAGCTTACAGGTACATAGAAATAACTCATACAACTAACATGGACATAGATCACAGAAAACATAAAGAAGTCAAAGAAAGAATACATCACCGTGGGCGTAACTTAATGAAACCTCATCTCGCCAGAAGCAGCTGAAAGACCCCGATAACAGCCAGGCCGAGAGCACAACAGCCCACAGGTATGTCGGACCGAAGCGTCCCCCCTCCGACTGAGGTCTTTGTGCTTATCCCGTCTGACCGTTGAGGGTTTCCGCATATATGCCCTCCTCAACAAGGGGTTGCAACTTCTCGAACCTTCTGGCACTGCGCTTGTGCATTGATGGGTGATCGTTGGTTGCCAGCTGGGTCAACCGACAGTAACCTCAAGGAGCAAAGCGCTTCCCTCTCCTAAACGCCCCAGAAAACAATTCCATAACTCATCTCAAAACCTTGGCGCAGGCATAGCAAACCAAAACAAACTTCGCTATCAGGTACCCGCCGGCACCTGCGGATCTTAGCTTTCCCAGCGCCGTGTCCTTGGCTGAGAAGGCCTGCATTCCAAGCCCATCAGCGAATAACGTTGAAAACATGTTGTTTCGCAAAGCAAGTGTAGCTTTCCACTGAGGCATGGATAAATATCCATTATGGCTCTGAGTGCCCCCAGAATGCACTGCACACCAGCGCCATGTTTTAGCTCAACCATCACACTTGCCCACCTCTGAGAATAAATTAATCTTGAAGTTGCACGGACCGTATGAAGTATGGGAACAGACGAGAACATGCAACTACAAAATAGTCCAACCAGACATACGCCAAAAGACTCATATCTACCATGTCAACCTTCTAAAGGATTGGAAGGAAAATCCAGTATCCTCCCAACCACCTATGATTTCTTGTTTGGCACCCCAAGGAATTGAAAATGTAGAGCTTATACCCCAAGAACTTTCCAATGAAAAAAAAGAAAGTTTAAATGATCTTGTTTCCACATTTCCTGATGTATTTTGCGAAACACCAGGGAGAGTACACAGAACATACCACTATATACGAACACCACCGGGGAAAGTAATTCACTTAATACCCTATAGACTCTCAGAGGCTAGGAAAAAGATAATTATTGATGAGGTAGAAAGTATGCTCAGGGCTAACGTTATCAAACCGTCTTCAAGCCCTTGGTCATCTCCCATTGTATTGGTGACTAAACCAGACCAAACATGGAGATTTTGTATAGATTTGAGGCAAGTTAACACCATCTCAGCCTTTGATGCATATCCTATGCCTCGTATAGATGACCTGATAGACACATTGGGGAGTACCGTTTTCTTGTCAACATCAAAGTTAACTAAGGGATACTGGCAGGTTCCCTTACATGGCCCAGACAAAAAAAACGGCCTTTTCAACATTGATAGGACTCTTCCAATTCAAGCTCCTACCCTTTGGTTGACACGGTGCACCAGCAACTTTCCAAAGGCTAATGGAAGGGATTTTACAACCTATTCTGATTTCTGCGTGGCGTAAATTGATGATGATATCAATTATAGCCAAACATGGGAAGACCATCTCTATTATCTCTACATCAATATGAGAGCCCTACGAAAAGCCGGGCTGACATATAACGCTAGAAAATGTAAGATAGCTCAATCGGCTATAAAATATCTAGAATTTTTTGTAGGAAATGGTAGTATACAGCCTCAGCAAGAGAAAGTAAAAGCAGTTCTAAATACACCAACACCTAAGACCAAACAAGATCTTAGAGCATTTTTGGGTCTGATTGGATATTGCTGCAGATTTATCTCTAATTTCTCAAACGAAACATCTCGACTAATTGACAAGCTAAAAAACGCCAAACCTCAAAAGATTCGATGGACTGATGAGGATGAAACCTGTTACAACAGTTTAAAACAAAATGTATGCCAAAATCCCATATTGAATGTGGCAAACTTCTCAAAAGAATTTATACTCCAAACTGACGCATCTCTGATTGGACTGAGGGCTGTATTGTCCCAGATGCGCAAGGGCTTAGAACATCCTATATTATTTACCAGTCCCAAATTATTTCCAAGAGAAAAGAACTATTCAGTGTTAGAATTGGAAGCATTAGCCATCAAATGTACCGTCCTTTATCTCAAATATTACCTCTTGGGAAGAAAATTCATCCTAGTCACTGGCCATTCTCCCCTTGTCGGAAAGGTAAAGATCAGAGCAACATAGATTTCCTTTAACAGTTTCCCTGTGAAACATATTCGTCCACATTGCATAGGGTGTTTCCTAGCTTAGTCCCCAGGGATCCCATACTCAGGTGGCCAGGGAAGGGCCACTGCTTTTGGATCCCGACCCTGGGGGTGGACAAGTGAGGAAGGATCACCCAGGTATGGGGTCCTCAGGGAGTGGGGGTGAAGCACCTGATGGTGTGACATGGTATCCCCCTTTTTCCCTAACCCCTACCCTTGCTTACTTTATGGGAAACTACAACTCCCATTATTCCTCCCCACTTCACATTGACAACACCACTGAGCTGAGGAAGATGAGGAATGAGGCCAGGAGGATTACTTCTTCTGACTTCCAATGACTCTGTCCCTCTAATGAGATTAGGCAGAGTCAGACACGTAACCCAAATTACATACACCTGCCACTTGTTAACACTCCCTGTTAGGATAAAAGGTGGTATGCACAGGCACACTCTGAGCGAGGTTCGGTGTGAGAAGGAGCAGCTCTTTGTGCGCTGGTGCGAACCAGGTTAGGGGCTAATCGGCTGCAGCGGAGAACAAGAGAGAGCCAGGCGAGAATTCCATCCTTTCGGGAAGCCATAAGCGTTCCATGACCGAAAACTAGTGAGCGGAGAAGATAAACCTTCAAAGTGCTTCCAGGCAGCCTGCTACCCTCCCAGGTGAACGACCGAGTTGGGAAGGCGCAGAGGAGGTGTTGGTAACAGCATTGACTGCTACGAGAAAAGCAGTGAAGATAGAAGCCCACTTAACACGACCATTGAGTTATCGAAGACAAACAAAAGCCAGGTTTGTGTTAACAGCAAAAGAGGCATGTAACAGAGTTGAAGGTTACGTGTGTGCCGATAAAACGTGTGATGAAGAGAACAATGATTGAATGCTGAGAAAAAGATACAAAGTAACAGAGTGGTCCTGTGAAGCAGAATCGCACAATCGAAAGTCTCTGTGAAATGTTGTGAGTTATGGAATGCAGGAAATAAAGGCAAGAAAGTAACTGCGATCCCGACCGAAAGTTAATTGAATGAAAAGCAAGCCATATTGTCACATCTCACTACAGAAGCTGGTCTTGGTGGCGCCGCAGGAGATTCCGATACACTGTATCACTAGCCCATACCAAGATGGCTTCCAGGTTGCTCCGTTTTCCCTAGTACCGACTCGCTCTGCCTGCCTGCAGTCAGGCTCTGCCCCTGCTGCATCCAGGTATGAGATATCAACAGCCTGGGATTGTGGCTCACTGCATCGCTACTCCAGTAAATGGCGCTTTGTAAGTTTGCATGCTAGGAACTTATCTTCCCCAGCTCCTGTTATTATCCTATGCTCTAAACTTTACTGTCTCCTCAGATTACAAGCACAAGAATCCTTGACTGAGCTCGCAGTTACTTCCATGTCCCATATCGCCTCTTACCAACTCCGATCGTTTGAAGGCTGCTCTCTTCTGACTTTCGCGAATGCGAGCAACCGACTTCCAGCTTACCTTCCTCCTCTTTTCTCGCCAGAGCACAGTATGACTTCTTGTGCTTCACTCTGCACTTCTTTTCCCTGCTGTGCTTATTCACGCTTACCTCTTGCTTATTGTTTCAGCCAAATATTGCATCGCAGAGTATCCGCCAGCTTGGGAGACCTTTCAGAAGGAGGATTCGTTCCCTGTCATGATCTCTGCTTCCAAAAGGTCAGGGTTTTCCCAACACCCTTGGAAGCAGATCCATAACCCAGGTTCCGAGTGCCAACCAGTCCCAATTGGGACCTTTTGGACCCAGTCCTGGCGCCAGTGGCACCAGGCTCATAAATATGCCCAGTCCCAGCGCTGGAAGCGCCAGGCTCATAATGCTTGGGTGGACTTACCTGCAGCAGACCATGCTGCTTACTTGCCTGCCAGTTGAGCCTCTGATCCTCTTCTGTTTGGAACTACTTTTCCTGTTGGGTGGGGCAGGAGCCACTCCCTAGATTCAGAACACTGGAACTCTTCTGGAAAGCAGGAACTCTTTTCTTACCTAGGCGTGGCTGTGGAAGGAGACACCTAAGCACTACAGGAGGCTATTTAAACCACACCCGATGGATGAATCTTGCTTTGCGTTATTCTGCATCCTCTGCAGCAGAACGCCCATCGTGTCTTCTGCATCTGATCCTGGGCCTAAGGAAAAAGGCTTACCATCCTGAATCCAGTCTTCAGCAACACCTATAAAGACAAGAAAGAACAGGTTAGCATTACGGTCTTCAGTGACAGCTCTTCACTTACCTGGTCCATCGGCTGTCACCAACGCCTCGCGCTGCATTCCGGCATCTGAAAGACAAAGGCTTACCTACTCTTCGTGCGCTCCGGAGGTCTTCACACTGCATTCCGGCATCTGAAAGACAAAAGCTTACCAACTCTTCGCACGCTCCGGAGGCCTTCGGCGCTGCATCCCGCATCTGAAAGACAAAACAAGGTGCGTTTAAAGACATTGGGGAACTTTAATACTCACGTGCCATTACTCCTTTCCACATCTAACCCAGTGGGTATTTCGGCATCCTGCAGCCGCTCCGAACTTGTACCTGCAAAATAAAAAGACAGTTAGAGCGCATCGTGAAGCAGGCAACAAGCGCTTACTTACGTGCTTCCAGGCGCTTCTATTCATCACACGAGCTCCATCTTCAACTCACTTCAGCCCGTCATCCGCCATCGCCGGAACCCTGAAAAACAAGAAACATCACTACTAAAGACTTTAAAGACATTAGAATTACTCGAAACTTACCGTTCGTGCAGTAAACGACGGACAGCAGTCCTCTGAAGTCAAGAGGCCTGCTCCCCTTATCCAGTGAAGAAACTGGTTACAGCACCCTGCCCCGAGGCAGATGGAGAGCACAGCGTTCACTTACCTAAGACATCTTACCCTTCGAGTCAGACATACAGTGCACAGAGGTCCAGCCCAAAGAGCCAGCCGTGTGTTACACATCACCTTTGAAGATACGGTATACGCCCAGTCAAGACCGGCGCCTCTACGGGAATCAGGTGAGCGTTACAGAACGCAAAGCCTACCACAAAACTCCCGTCCAGGCGCTATGGAAACCTCGGATACCGACCAGCTAGCCCAGTTACTTGGGGAACTAAGGGCAGAAGTGCATGCAGCCCGTCAGGAAACGAACGCTCTAAGAAGGGAACTGATTATTTCCAAGGAGCGAACAGATGATCTCGCTAGACAATTGCTACAGTCACAAGCCGGACAGACCCCGTTACCCGCATCTGGGGGAAATCTTCCTTCTACATCCTGTATGAATCCAGTGCAGATCAACCTACCTGGGAATGTACCTCTGGCTCCGCCCGAACGATTTTCTGGTGACCCAAAGAGGTTTGCAGTATTTATCAATCAGTGCCGGTTGCATTTCTTATGCCGGCCAGCAGCCTTTCCAACTGATCAAGCTAAAGTAGCTTTCGTGCTTTCACACCTTAGTGGCAATGCGGCAGACTGGTCGATCCCTCTAGTAAATCAAGATGATCCGGTCCTCCATGATTTTCAAGCTTTTCAGCTCAGTATGGAAAAACTGTTTGCAAGACATTCACAGGGGCAGGCCTTGGAAATGAGCTTCTTTCGTTGCGACAAGGTAATCAAGACCTTTTGGCTTATATTGCGTCTTTCAACAGACTGATAGTGGAAACTCAATGGCCTGAGGACAAAAGGATTACGCTGTTTTATAGAGGTCTACGTGGAGAGCTCAAAGATGTGTTAGCCCAAGTAGTGAATCCCCCACAAGATTGTTCAGACTATATAGACTTAGTCGTTCAAATAGATCACAGACTGCAGAACAGGAAGGCCGATCGTTCCAAGTTTGATGCTCGAGTATTTTCCAAACCGCCAACTCCTTCCAAAGGAGTAGACTCCGGGGAACCCATGCAAATAGGGGGTCTGAAAGGTCCTCTAACACAAAAGGAGCGGGAAAGGAGAAAACAGTTGCAATTATGCCTCTATTGCGGAAACTCAGGGCACTTTCTTCGAGACTGTCCGGTGAAACCTGCCAAGAAGGCAGTAGGAGCTGCAGTTACCAAAGTTACAAACTCTGAGCAGGGAAACAACCTCGCCCGACAAGAATAGAGGTCCTCTTGCCAAGCGTGAAAACCAGTTCCGTGACCTCGCATTTCGTGATACCTATGGTCCTCATTAGCCCTGATAATCCGGATCGATTACATGCAATTGAAGCTTACGTCGACAGCGGTGCCATTGGCAATTATGTGGATCATGAAATGGTTTTGAGGATGAATCTAACTCTTTGTCCCAAGGCTGTAAAGGACGTCATTACTACGGTGGATCGTACGGAGATAGCCTCCGGGCCAGTAACGCATACCACTCAAGAGGTGACGCTAGTAAGTCAAGATGGACACCATGAGAAGATCGTGTTCGATGTGATCAAGGCCCCTCAGTTTCAGATTATTCTAGGAATACCTTGGTTAGAGAAACACAATCCTCTGATCGATTGGCGAGCAAGAACGGTCCAGTTTCCAGAATGTGTCTCTACTTGTCACCCTCCACCTGGTGTTGCACTGGCAGCAATTTCTTCAGAGACTCCCCAGTTACCTCCCGAATACCTAGAATACCAAGATGTTTTCCGGAAGGATCAGGCTAACTCTCTACCTCCTCATAGGTCTTATGACTGCCAGATAGACCTGATACCTGGATCTACTCCTCCTTGTAGTAGAATTTATGCCCTCACCGAGCCTAAGAACCTTCACCTTCGACAATACCTGGCAAATGGGTTTATTCGTCCTTCCAAGTCCCCTGCTTCTTCAGCTTTGTTCTTCGTTCCAAAAAAGGAAGGAGACCTTAGAACTTGTATAGATTATCGCTCCCTGAACCAGATCACCATTAAGAATAGATATCCATTACCTTTGATCCCTGAACTCCTGGACCAAGTCAGAAAAGCATGCATATATACAAAGCTGGATCTTAGAGGAGCTTACCACTTGGTATGAGTAAAAGAGGGCGATGAATGGAAGACGGCCTTCCGCACCAAGTATGGGCTATTTGAATATCAGGTCATGCCCTTCGGACTTTCAAATGCCCCGGCCGCCTTTCAATATTTTATGAACGATGTCCTCAGAGAGCTCATAGATGTGTGTGTTGTTGTTTACATTGACGACATCCTCGTTTATTCTTCATCGGAATCTGAACATCGGAAACAAGTGAAAATGGTCCTCGAAAGATTGCGTCAACACAAACTTTTCGCTAAGTTGGAAAAATGTGTTTTCAACGTGACTGAAGTTGAATTCTTGGGATTCATATTATCACCTGGTGGAGTGCGTATGGATTCAAAGAAGGTCGATGCAGTTCTCAAATGGCCATCACCATCCTCCGTAAAAGGTGTGCAAAGCATGTTAGGCTTCGCTAACTTTTACCGCAGGTTTATCCCCGGATTCTCTCGAATAGTCCAGCCCATCACTGCCTTGTTAAAGAAAAACAAACGTTTTGAATGGTCTACAGAGGCGGAACAAGCTTTCCAGGATTTGAAGACTAAATTTATCTCTGCACCAATCTTAAAACACCCTCGCCCCGAACTCCCCTACATCGTGGAAACTGATGCTTCAAGCCTTGCCATGGGGGCAGTTCTATCACAAAAGGACCCGGTAACCAATCAGTTGCATCCCGTGGCATTTTGGTCCCGCAAATTCTCGCCTCCTGAAATCAATTACACGATTACTGACAAGGAACTTCTGGCTATCAAGTCTGCCTTTAAGGCTTGGCGACATTATCTGCTGGGGGCCCGACACACCGTTACTGTGATTACGGATCACCGAAACCTGCAATATTTGAAAACCGCAAAAGCCCAATCCTCTAGACAACTCCATTGGGCATTATTCTTTGCCAAGTTTGACTTCATAATTACCTATCGACCTGGTACAAAGAACGGTAAAGCTGATGCCCTTTCTCGGATGGGAGTGGAAGAACACTTGATCAACCCTAAACCTGTACCAATCATTCCCGAACAAAGAATTCTGGGTGTAATCGCCACAGAATCCATAGAGGAAGTTAAGGATAAAGCCAGGCAACTTGTAACTCCAGCAGACATACAGAATTGGCATCTGCAGGGAAAGGACTTTGCAGTAAAGGACAACTTATTGTATTTCCAAGAACGATTATACCTACCCAGCACAGATTTACAGAAAAAAGTAATCTCTTGTTATCACGATTCTTTGATGGAAGGACATCCCGGTATGGCCAAGACCTCAGAAAAGATCAAGCGCTACTTCTGGTGGCCGTCTTGGAAAAAAGATATCAGAGACTTTCTAATGTCCTGTGGAGTATGCGCCCAAAACAAGAGTCAAAAGGAAAGACCAGCAGGCCTCTTACGCCCTATTGACATCCCACCTCGCCCTTGGCATACGCTTTCTATGGACTTCATCACCGATCTACCTCCATGCTCCGGATACAATACGATTCTAGTAATCGTGGACTTATTCTCCAAGATGGCGCATTTCATTCCGCTCAAAGGCTTGTCAACAGCAGCAACTCTGGCCCGAGAATTTCTCGAAAACATCGTCCGACTGCACGGTTTTCCTTTGGTTCTAATTTCGGATCGAGGTAGTCAATTTATTTCTCATTTTTGGCGAAGTTGCTGTCGGTCGGCTCAAATTGATGTGAGACTATCGACCAGTCACCACCCTCAGACCGACGGACAAACCGAGAGGACCAATCAAACTCTGGAACAGTATTTACGCTGCATGCTGCAACAAACTGAAAAAACTTGGAAAGACATCCTTTGGATAGCCGAATATGCCTACAATAACTCTGTCCATTCGGGAACTGGGAAAACTCCGTTTTTTCTTTTGTACGGCAGTCACCCTCGAACCTCGGAGTTGGATCCCCTCCAAGATCTTGAAACACCAGCAGTAGACTACCTGCATTCTACAATCACCCAAGCCTTTAAGGAAGCTGTTTCTCACCTTCAAAGGGCTAAAGAACAATACAAGAAAGGAGCAGATCAACATCGGAAGGAAGCCCCTCAATATCAAGTAGGGGATCAAGTCTGGTTATCTACCAAATATCTACCTCTAAAAGGGCCACGCACATTCAACCCAAGATACCTTGGTCCCTATTCCATCACTACCATAGTAAACCCAGTAGCGGTCAAGTTGGACTTGCCCCCGCACATGAAGATACATCCGGTCTTCCACGTCTCTCTATTAAAACCCGTGCAACCTCAAACCCGACTAACTAAATCTCCAAAACCTATCCTAGTTGATGGAGAACTCGAGTTTGAAGTCAAAAGCATTCTGGACTCCAAGATCTCCAAATCTAAACTATTTTACCTAATTGACTGGAAAGGCTACGGCCCCCAAGAGAGATCCTGGGAACCTGCTGAATATGTCCACGCTCCTCGCCTAATCAAAAGATTTCACCGAACATTTCCTGACAAGCCAAAACACCCAGAGAAGCCCGGTTTGGGAGGGGCCTTGAGGGGAGGTACTGTCATGATCTCTGCTTCCAAAAGGTCAGGGTTTTCCCAACTCCCTTGGAAGCAGATCCATAACCCAGGTTCCGAGTGCCAACCAGTCCCAATTGGGACCTTTTGGACCCAGTCCTGGCGCCAGTGGCACCAGGCTCATAAAGATGCCCAGTCCCAGCGCTGGAAGCGCCGGGCTCATAATGCTTGGGTGGACTTACCTGCAGCAGACCATGCTGCTTACTTGCCTGCCAGTTGAGCCTCTGATCCTCTTCTGTTTGGAACTACTTTTCCTGTTGGGTGGGGCAGGAGCCACTCCCTAGATTCAGAACACTGGAACTCTTCTGGAAAGCAGGAACTCTTTTCTTACCTAGGCGTGGCTGTGGAAGGAGACACCTAAGCACTACAGGAGGCTATTTAAACCACACCCGATGGATGAATCTTGCTTTGCGTTATTCTGCATCCTCTGCAGCAGAACGCTCATCGTGTCTTCTGCATCTGATCCTGGGCCTAAGGAAAAAGGCTTACCATCCTGAATCCAGTCTTCAGCAACACCTATAAAGACAAGAAAGAACAGGTTAGCATTACGGTCTTCAGTGACAGCTCTTCACTTACCTGGTCCATCGGCTGTCACCAACGCCTCGCGCTGCATTCCGGAATCTGAAAGACAAAGGCTTACCTACTCTTCGTGCGCTCCGGAGGTCTTCACACTGCATTCCGGCATCTGAAAGACAAAAGCTTACCAACTCTTCGCACGCTCCGGAGGCCTTCGGCGCTGCATCCCGCATCTGAAAGACAAAACAAGGTGCGTTTAAAGACATTGGGGAACTTTAATACTCACGTGCCATTACTCCTTTCCACATCTAACCCAGTGGGTATTCCGGCACCCTGCAGCCGCTCCGAACTTGTACCTGCAAAATAAAAAGACAGTTAGAGCGCATCGTGAAGCAGGCAACAAGCGCTTACTTACGTGCTTCCAGGCGCTTCTATTCATCACACGAGCTCCATCTTCAACTCACTTCAGCCCGTCATCCGCCATCGCCGGAACCCTGAAAAACAAGAAACATCACTACTAAAGACTTTAAAGACATTAGAATTACTCGAAACTTACCGTTCGTGCAGTAAACGACGGACAGCAGTCCTCTGAAGTCAAGAGGCCTGCTCCCCTTATCCAGTGAAGAAACTGGTTACAGCACCCTGCCCCGAGGCAGATGGAGAGCACAGCGTTCACTTACCTAAGACATCTTACCCTTCGAGTCAGACATACAGTGCACAGAGGTCCAGCCCAAAGAGCCAGCCGTGTGTTACACATCACCTTTGAAGATACGGTATACGCCCAGTCAAGACCGGCGCCTCTACGGGAATCAGGTGAGCGTTACATTCCTGCACACCACGGCAATCGAATCCACTGACTTATTCCTCAAACGGGTACTATCCGGTAGGCAAACTGAGCCCGGGCAGTTCCTTACTGTCAAACTTTCACTCTGCTTCCTGCCTCCAGCTAATTCACTTCCTTTATACTGTAGGAATCACTTCTCTCTCTTGGAATCACTCTGAGGCAAGTCTCCCGCGTTCTCCCTGAAAGGTACATCCCATTCCTAGTACTTGGTCCCTGTAAACCTTTCTGAATACTTACCTCTCCTTTCTCATTGTTAGACACCTTGAGGCTGTACATCCCTGAAGATTCCACAACCAGTGTGTTGGGACTCACTGCCGTAGTAATGATGGGGCAGAAGCACTGATTGCAGAACCCTGAGTTGCTGAAGAATTCTTCCTACAATTGTAACCCTCTGCTGTGTAATAAATACAGACAGAAGGATCCAATAGTCAGAAGAGAAGACACACACACCTGTGGAGGCCAACTAGGACAAACAGAGAGAAAACCAATATCAGTACTACTGCTGTAGGTTTTCAGTTTGCAGACTCAAAACACTAAGCTCCACCAACCTTAATGGCAGCAATCAGTGCTTTCTTCACAGGGAGTTGGTGTAAGATATCCTCAATTTGAGGCAGGCGAAGACCTGAACAGTCAAATACAAGAACAAAACAAAACCCCTTTGAACAAACCGTAGGAGCCAGATTTCAAGGAAATACTACATTGTGAAAGGTCAGTGTTCTTACCATTAGGTGTTTATCCTTGTTTATAGATTGTCTTTACACCTAGGTCCACAATCCAAAGTCCTGCCCCAACGGCACGAGGACGCATAAGAGTTCTTTAAGTAAGTCCCACAATCCACAGGCCTACCCCGATGGCACGAGGACGCCTAGGAAGTGTAGAAAGTCTCAAGTCTCTATTTCCAATTGGTGGTATTTTGTAGAAATATCCTTGAGTGATGCAGTTCCAGAGGCTCAGAAGAAATGGTAAGAAGGGACTACCACGGGGTCTTAAGGATGTGGTCAGGCTGCACAGAATTGTAAGTAGGCAGAAGAAATCCAGTCAGAAAAACAGGTTTGATAACATGCGGGCAATAAAGGTGTATAATCAGCAGGCAGACTAATGAAAATTAGACCATCCAGACCAGAGATGACAACTGATTACTTTTTCAATTTGTAATCGTTAGCTATTTATTCTGCAACAACCCATATGTCAAATTACACAATAACAAATATGTTCATATAAAATATGGCTCTTTGAACTTAGAAAACAAACACATCCCTCAAAACAAACTTCATTCACAACTTCTTCATGCATTCATCACATTCACAAACGATAGAAAAAATGATATTTTGTTCATATCACAATAACAATGGCAATTAAAGCGTTTCTTGGTTTCACACTCGATTAATTTACAATGTGTCCATCTGTCAACATTCAGAGGATAGAAAAACTCTTTGTCGACATGTTTCGGTTGAGTTCTTAAGGTGGGCAATGACTTCCCTTTGTGTATTATGTTCAACCTTCTTCAGGACAAGAGACGATCGCCAAATCCGCGTGGTCTCATAGAAGAGTGGGGGTGTGTGAAGGGCAAAGAGGCCTAGGTCTAAAAAATAAGAAAAAATATATATAAGGTGTCATCTCTGTTTCATAAAAACCCAGTACTTGAGTAACAGCTAGCTACTAAAGCTGTGTGTGAACCGGCTCACCTCCTCTGATTTTTTCAGTGGCTGGCGTGTCGGTTCGGTGGAGTAAATCCCGGCGTGAGAGATCTCGAATAATGAGTTTCACGTCGTACGTCCTACAGAATAAAGGACATATAAACTCGTAAGTTTATAGGAAAAGTATAGCATACTATTAAAAAAAGAGCATTAATGAATCGGTACTCACTCAGTTGGCGTAACGGGGCTCGCAAAATTGTCCGAGCTGTCGGTTCAATCAGACTGCAGGGGAGGAGACAAAGTGTAAGTGCTTCCGAATTATACACCCATTTGTCGCGTAACTATTGTCACAATATAAAGCTTGCTTTAAGAATTCTAGTAGATGTCAGCTCTATAGAATAGAAAACATTGTGTGATGGGCCCACAATAGGGAGCCATGAGTCTACACAACTAAACATCAGAATGTCTAAGTCCCTGCGGTGAACTCTAAACCACTCATAAAAAATAGAAAAAATTAAGCTTACTTCTTAGGTTCTCTGTAATGAATCCCTTGGAAGAGAGTACCCGTTGCTGGTCAATCGCGGGTCAAAGAGTCACGAAAACTGTAACAACAGTGCATGGTTTCAGATAAGGAGCCGAAAGAGCACGAACTGGCATAAACTCTGTCTACTGCTGTCTACTTACTCGGTGTTTGCCTCGGCTCTGTCCGTCAGTGTATGAATCTGTTGGCGCTCCTCCGCTAGTGATCGCGGCGATCCGGCGTACGTTCCAAATAGCACCAATGGACGCACGGCCGCTCGGGATTCTGGGTGGTATGCGGCTGCTCGGCATTCTGGTCAAAGTAGTTCCAGAACACCGGCGGAACAAGAATGTACGTCTGGTTACCAAACAATGGTGAATGTGCCGCTATGCGCGCTCACTTAGCGTGACAGGTGGTCCAGTATGCCAGTGCCCAGTTGATGGAGCTAAACACTATGGGATATGTCAAAAGGCCTCATTTGTTGTTATTAAGCTTAAATCATGAGACCTCTCTTCCCATGTCGCAGGGCTATGAAAAAAGATTACAGATGGATGTAAAAGTCTAGTGCTCATATTCGGCCACCATAGTGTTATGTACTATTCAGGATGTTCCATTCCACCGAAATATTTAACCCATGGCGGACCGTGTCTAGAGAATAGATCCACTTCTGTTCCAGGCGGTGTAGGGCACTGGCCATATCCCCGCCTCTTGATTTAGTGCATATGGTTTGTAGTACAAACCACTTGATGTCTGTATCTTTATGGTGAAGTCTGTCAAAATGGTCCACCAGAGGTTTGTCAGCTGTATGGTTTCTAATACACGAGCGGTGTTCCCCAATACTATTGGGAGTATTTATATAGTATTAGTATAGAGTATTTTCACCTCTCTTGTGGTTTTTCCAACGTATAGTAAATTACACGGAGATGAGATGACATAGATTGCATTTTTTGTATGGCAGTTGGTGTGGTTCTTCATCGTCCATGTATTGGTCCCGTATTGAAAAGTATGTTTGGTCTCAGTAAAGGGACATACGCTGCAGTTCCCGCATTTGTAGTGTCCAATAATGCGTGGAAGTCCCCATTGGTTCAGAACTGAGTTCTCTTTGGGTTTTTCATAATAAGTGTGCACCAACTTCTGTCGCAAGTTGCAATTTCGTTTGAATGCAAACATGGGTTTCTTAGATAATGTACCCGGGTTCTTGATTAGATCCCAATTCTTATTGATGATCTTCTTGATGGCATTGCTAACAGGGTTGTAAGTTGTGAAACAGACCAGTCACTCGTGGATCTTTTTTTCTTGACTCTGTAGAATGAGAGCCCTGTTGGTATTGGCTGCTCTCTTCATGTTCCTTTTTACCAATTGTTTCGGGTAACCCCGTGTGTCCAGTCTTTCTTTGAGTTGTGTGGCGTGTGTTTGATAATCGACCCTATCTGTGCAGTTACGTCGAATCCTCAGAAATTGTCCATATGGTAGATTAAATTTCAGACTCTCCGGGTGAAAACTTGAGTAATGTAATAGGGTATTCTTGTCTGTGGGTTTCCTGTAAAGTGAGGTGACCAACGCATTCCCTTGTTTTCTAATCAGTAGATCTAAGAAACTGACTTGATCATTGTTCCATTCGATGGTAAATTTTATATTGGAATCACACGTGTTGAGCCACTTGTGGAAGGTGAGTAGAGATGTATTGTCACCCCGCCATATGAGGAACATGTCGTCTATATAGCGGCGCCACATCTTTAGCTGTCCATGCGGTTGTGTTCGTAGGATGTCATCGATGTTTCCTGATTCAAATGGGTGTATAATTCGGAAGCACTTACACTTTGTCTCCTCCCCTGCAGTCTGATTGAACCGACAGCTCGGACAATTTTGCGAGCCCCATTACGTCAACTGAGTGAGTACCGATTCATTAATGCTCTTTTTTTAATAGTATGCTATACTTTTCCTATAAACTTACGAGTTTATATGTCCTTTATTCTGTAGGACGTACTACGTGAAACTCATTATTCGAGATCTCTCACGCCGGGATTTACTCCACCGAACCGACACGCCAGCCACTGAAAAAATCAGAGGAGGTGAGCCGGTTCACACACAGCTTTAGTAGCTAGCTGTTACTCAAGTACTGGGTTTTTATGAAACAGAGATGACACCTTATATATATTTTTTCTTATTTTTTAGACCTAGGCCTCTTTGCCCTTCACACACCCCCACTCTTCTATGAGACCACGCGGATTTGGCGATCGTCTCTTGTCCTGAAGAAGGTTGAACATAATACACAAAGGGAAGTCATTGCCCACCTTAAGAACTCAACCGAAACATGTCGACAAACAGTTTTTCTATCCTCTGAATGTTGACAGATGGACACATTGTATATTAATCAAGTGTGAAACCAAGAAACGCTTTAATTGCCATTGTTATTGTGATATGAACAAAATATCATTTTTTCTATCGTTTGTGAATGTGATGAATGCATGAAGAAGTTGTGAATGAAGTTTGTTTTGAGGGATGTGTTTGTTTTCTAAGTTCAAAGAGCCATATTTTATATGAACATATTTGTTATTGTGTAATTTGACATATGGGTTGTTGCAGAATAAATAGCTAACGATTACAAATTGAAAGAGTAATCAGTTGTCATCTCTGGTCTGTATGGTCTAATTTTCATTAGTCTTATCTTTTTGCCTGATAGACCACAGACTCAAAAGCAGGCGCCCCTTATATATTTTCTCTATTTAAGTACAGCCCACGGCTGAAAGGGCTAATTAGTCTTCGGAAGGTTTCACAAAGAAATGGATAATGTGCACCTTTTTTCTTTCACAGATGATCACTATAAAAAACTTTTAGAGACACCCGCATGGCTAACAAAAGAAAAGATAGCCGAAACAACAACAGGTGGTGAACAAAAAAAAGTGAAATAATTTTACAAAAAAAGAAAAAGATCACCCGTACTGAACTACATGGCAAACTGATGCTTGAATACCTCAGGGCTGGAATTATTCCGGAAGGTCTCCAAGTAAGAAACATACCGTGTATTTTCACTGATAACCCTAAATTTCAAAAAAACTTTAGTGGTGTCGGTAATCGCTGCTCTCGGTACTGGATTATATTAATAATCGAGACTGCAGAGGAGGAAACAAAAAAACAGGGAGACGAGCTAGCAACCCTGGAAAAAGAATTCTTGGATAATAAAAATATACAAGACGCGAAAAAGATACTGGAAAATTTAGAAATTGAGATCAAGACATTCAAACAACTGAATCTAGATCGTAAAGTATTTAAATTGCAAAAAGATATTGCTGGCTACAAGGAAGATAAAACCTATCCGTGTCTCAAAGAAGGATTCTTCACTAATCCACCTCATAACCCAAATCAGAACCCGAGACGTAACAGGAAAGTGACTTTCTCCAATTCGTCTGGTTCGTCTAGCGGATCTGACCCCTCTTCAGCAGGCCCATCCGGGGCACCCCAAAGAGGACAGGGTTTCTTCCCACAACAACAAGGGTTTTTTTTCCAGAGGGGGCCCAAGAGGAAGACCACGACAACAACCTCAACAACAGGGAGTACGCACCCGGCAATGGTATTGGAATCAGTGAATCCCGATACCTTGCCGATCTTTAACCTCTCTTCATACATTTTGAGTCCTGCAGAAAAAAGCCTCCTGGCGAGAGGATTATCTTATGTCCCTGTGACCAAAGCCGATCCTTTCAGCATTGAATTAGAATTACAGAGGTTTTTCCGTAATATTAGACTCAAACACTTCTTTGAAATATATTTACCCAGTCAAAATCAAACCAATATGGGGGATAAAGACCAAGACCCAGCAGATATTAACATCACTGGGCTGAAAATTAAGTCAAATTTTAATCCACCGGCACATACTTGTCTGCCGGAAATTATCACGTTCGAGAACCGCGTGACGCAACAAGTGCTCTCGAGTCTGAAGAAGAAAAACTATCGTACAGATAACCTGACAAAACACGAAAGAGTGAGTCTCAGAAATCTAAGCAGCCAAGAAAATATAACCATCAAATCGGCTGACAAAGGTGGAGGGATAGTCCTCATGGACAGCCACAACTATGATAAAGAATGCCTGAGACTGCTCAATGATACGAGATATTATAAAAAATTGTATCAAGATCCAACTGCCCGACTACAGGAAGGGATTAAAAGCCTTACAACACACGCCCTGACAGAAGAATGGATCTGCTCAGACGAGGCTAAATTTTTTAACAAAAAATTCCCCAAAAAAGCGGCTTTTTACATACTCCCCAAGGTGCACAAGAGCCTCGGGAATCCACCAGGGAGGCCAATCGTGTCAGCGATAGATTCTCTATTGGAACCTCTGTCCATCTACAGTGAATTTTTCCTGAAACCTTTTGTCCTGGCAATGCCTTCATACATTAAGGACACTACGGACATGATTTGAATTCTTCAAGATGTCGAAATTGAAATAGGAGATCTGCTGGTCACAATGGACGTAGAAGCATTATACACGTCTATTCCCCAAATGGCATGTCTAGAAGTATTAGCCGAAGTACTCGACACACGTAGTAAACCACATAAACCACCAACAGGGTTTATATTAGAGTGTTCGAGACTAGCAATGACAGAGAATTTCTTTCTCTTTAAAAAACAGCTCTTTAAACAACAAAAAGGGTAAGTATGGGTGCCACCTTTGCCCCACATGTGGCCAATTTATATATGGCCAACTTCGAATCAAGAAACATCGATGACATCCTACGAACACAACCGCATGGACAGCTAAAGATGTGGCGCCGCTATATAGACGACGTGTTCCTCATATGGCGGGGTGACAATACATCTCTACTCACCTTCCACAAGTGGCTCAACACGTGTGATTCCAGTATAAAATTTACCATCGAATGGAACAATGATCAAGTCAGTTTCTTAGATCTACTGATTAGAAAACAAGGGAATGCTTTGGTCACCTCACTTTACAGGAAACCCACAGACAAGAATACCCTATTACATTACTCAAGTTTTCACCCGGAGAGTCTGAAATTTAATCCACCATATGGACAATTTCTGAGGATTCGACGTAACTACACAGATAGGGTCGATTATCAAACACACGCCACACAACTCAAAGAAAGACTGGACACACGGGGTTACCGGAAACAATTGGTAAAAAGGAACATGAAGAGAGCAGCCAATACCAACAGGGCTCTCATTCTACAGAGTCAAGAAAAAAAGATCCACGAGAGACTGGTCTTTGTCACAACGTACAATCCTGTTAGCAATGCCATCAAGAAGATCATCAATAAGAATTGGGATCTAATCAAGAACCCGGGTACATTATCTAAGAAACCCATGTTTGCATTCAAACGAAATTGCAACTTGCGACAGAAGTTGGTGCACACTTATTATGAAAAACCCAAAGAGAACTCAGTTCTGAACCAATGGGGACTTCCACGCATTATTGGACACTACAAATGCGGGAACTGCAGCGTATGTCCCTTTACTGAGACCAAACATACTTTTCAATACAGGACCAATACATGGACGATGAAGAACCACACCAACTGCCATACAAAAAATGCAATCCATGTCATCTCATGTCCGTGTAATTTACTATACATTGGAAAAACCACAAGAGAGGTGAAAATACGTATTGGGGAACACCGCTCGTGTATTAGAAACCATACAGCTGACAAACCTCTGGTGGACCATTTTGACAGACTTCACCATAAAGATACAGACATCAAGTGGTTTGTACTACAAACCATATGCACTAAATCAAGAGGCGGGGATATGGCCAGTGCCCTACACCGCCTGGAACAGAAGTGGATCTATTCTCTAGACACGGTCCGCCATGGGTTAAATATTTCGGTGGAATGGAACATCCTGAATAGTACATAACACTATGGTGGCCGAATATGAGCACTAGACTTTTACATCCATCTGTAATCTTTTTTCATAGCCCTGCGACATGGGAAGAGAGGTCTCATGATTTAAGCTTGATAACAACAAATGAGGCCTTTTGACATATCCCATAGTGTTTAGCTCCATCAACTGGGCACTGGCATACTGGACCACCTGTCACGCTCAGTGAGGGCGCATAGCGGCACATTCACCATTGTTTGGTAACTAGATGTACATTCTTGTTCCGCCGGTGTTCTGGAACTACTTTGACCAGAATGCTGAGCAGCCGCATACCACCCAGAATCCCGAGCTGCCGTGCGTCCATTGGTGCTATTTGGAACGTACGCCGGATCGCCGCGATCACTAGCGGAGGAGCGCCAACAGATTCATACACTGACGGACAGAGCCGAGGCAAACACCGAGTAAGTAGACAGCAGTAGACAGAGTTTATGCCAGTTCGTGCTCTTTCGGCTCCTTATCTGAAACCATGCACTGTTGTTACAGTTTTCGTGACTCTTTGACCCACGATTGACCAGCAACGGGTACTCTCTTCCAAGGGATTCATTACAGAGAACCTAAGAAGTAAGCTTCATTTTTTCTCTTTTTTATGAGTGGTTTAGAGTTCACCGCAGGGACTTAGACATTCTGATATTTAGTTGTGTAGACTCATGGCTCCCTATTGTGGGCCCATCACACAATGTTTTCTATTCTATAGAGCTGACATCTACTAGAATTCTTAAAGCAAGCTTTATATTGTGACAATAGTTACGCGACAAATGGGTGTATAATTCGGAAACACTTACACTTTGTCTCCTCCCCTGCAGTCTGATTGAACCGACAGCTCGGACAATTTTGCGAGCCCCATTACGCCAACTGAGTGAGTACCGATTCATTAATGCTCTTTTTTTAATAGTATGCTATACTTTTCCTATAAACTTACGAGTTTATATGTCCTTTATTCTGTAGGACGTA
Organism: Ambystoma mexicanum; assembly: GCF_040938575.1. NCBI lineage: Eukaryota > Metazoa > Chordata > Amphibia > Caudata > Ambystomatidae > Ambystoma > Ambystoma mexicanum. The sequence goes on from NC_090922.1 coordinate 297,712,036, forward strand.
CAACGTGAAACTCATTATTCGAGATCTCTCACGCCGGGATTTACTCCACCGAACCGACACACCAGCCACTGAAAAAATCAGAGGAGTTGAGCCGGTTCACACACAGCTTTAGTAGCTAGCTGTTACTCAAGTACTGGGTTTTTATGAAACAGAGATGACACCTTATATATATTTTTTCTTATTTTTTAGACCTAGGCCTCTTTGCCCTTCACACACCCCCACTCTTCTATGAGACCACGCGGATTTGGCGATCGTCTCTTGTCCTGAAGAAGGTTGAACATAATACACAAAGGGAAGTCATTGCCCACCTTAAGAACTCAACCGAAACATGTCGACAAACAGTTTTTCTATCCTCTGAATGTTGACAGATGGACACATTGTAAATTAATAGAGTGTGAAACCAAGAAACGCTTTAATTGCCATTGTTATTGTGATATGAACAAAATATCATTTTTTCTGTTGTTTGTGAATGTGATGAATGCATGAAGAAGTTGTGAATGAAGTTTGTTTTGAGGGATGTGTTTGTTTTCTAAGTTCAAAGAGCCATATTTTATATGAACATATTTGTTATTGTGTAATTTGACATATGGGTTGTTGCAGAATAAATAGCTAACGATTACAAATTGAAAGAGTAATCAGTTGTCATCTCTGGTCCGGATGGTCTAATTTTCATTAGTCTTATCGTTTTGCCTGATAGACCACAGACTCAAAAGCAGGCGCCCCTTATATATTTTCTCTAATCAGCAGGCAGGCCAGTCCGTTAGCTGAAGGGAAGTCGGCAACCGCAGTACAGAATCGCTAGGCACAGAGTTCCTGTATTACGATATCAAGGTCCTGGCAACGGGAGAGCTGGCAGCAAGTACGAGGAGCTGGAGAGAGAGAGAGACGAGGAGGGCTGAGATGAAAAATTCAGAAGGCACAAAAATGGGTCCAACAACATAGATCCTGTAAGCAAGAACGAAGGTCCAAAATACTTCAACAAGAAGCAACAAACACCCGTTTGGGGTCCGGCTTTATTCCTCTCACGTTACACGATTGTAGCCACGTGATGGCTTCACGCTAGCGTGTCTGCATGTCTACCTCATTGCCATGACAACAGGTAGCGAGCAAGAAACGGTTCTCTGTATTTAAGTGTAATGTTTTTTCTAAAAGGCATGGAACCAGGAAGCAATGATTTTTTCTTGGAGGATAGCCGAGTCAATATGATGTTGTTACCAGGTATTTTAACCCTTTATCTTTTATGACCGCGATTCCTAACACAGTGTCACGTACGTCCAGAAGACCACCCGCGTGTTCTACGCTCTCAATTTCGGACAACTAGGTTCTTTCCCCCAGAGGGTTTCCCTGGGGCCTCTGCATCTCTCTGATCCCTGCTTGTCAGGCGGAGGGCGGCAGAGTCTACAGTGGGGTTTTCCTTACTTCAATCTGATCCAGATTAGTGGACCTCTATATATTAACCCTATTCATGACACATATGAACTTTGAAAACCGCCAGGAGCGGCAACAGTAAAAAGAATACATGAACTTTGAAAGATTCCAAGAGGGCAAAAGTAAAACTACAAGTACCAAGGAGCACTGGAGTTAGGAAAATGGTTGATTATCAAATTGCTTAAAAGGAAGTCGAAGTGGTCATGCAGAGGTCTACATAAAATCCTTGCAGTTTCAAAAGTGTTCGACAGTGAAAGTTCAGTGTGAAGGACAGCACGTGAGGAATGGAACCCCCACAAAGAGAAAGACAGGCTCGAGCCTGGCGTAGGGAAGCCTGTGTTGAATTGTGATGCAGTAAAGAGTTGAACGTGAAAAGAGAGGCAGGCTCGCGCCAAGTGGAGGGAAGCCTCTGTTGAAAAGTGGCAAAGTGAAAGCAAAGAGCAGAGTTGGAATAGTGGCAAAGTGAAAGCCCAAAGCAGACCCACTGTGTATTTGTGATAAGGCAGAGGGTGCCTAAAGAATTGAGGAAGCTGTCAAAGGCTTGAAGCCCAAGCCTGCACTGTTGATTTGTACCAGTAAGACAGAGTATGCAAGACTGATTGAACTGTGACATCCACCTATCCTTTCTAAGGAACTCTCAAGATCCTGTTCTTCTGAACGTGGGGAAGGATGTTGTTAGATGAGCCATTCTGATGTTTCTTTTAAGACACTATTTTTCCTTTTTGTATTCCCTTTACACATTTTTCATTTCAGAAGGAGGGCAAGGTTAGGTTTTCTTAGTATAGGCATTTTTTTGACTAGACTGATTGGACTTGTTTGGTTGTTTATTATTATAGTTGAGACTGCTCTTATTTTAGAGTTAGGGTGAGTTAGGAATTTCACCAACCCCAGTAAACTACAAAATAAAGGTTTTCGAAACTTGCATCTATTGTGTCTGTGTCTACTGTTGATACCATGCCTTCCTTACACTACTCACCTGTTTTCATTGGAACTCTCTGCCTCTTGCCATCCTACCATATCTTAGTCTTAAAGCCCATTTCCCGTCTCTGCTCTCTGACTCCTAACATCTGACTTGAAATGTTGTACTCCCATCATTGCATTATTGTTTTGTACCACTCTTTTTCTTTTATGTTAAGCTATTGGGTAAAAGCGTTATATACATTTCAATAAATACAATTAAATACAAATACAAACAAACCCATATTGGCCAGCTTCTCCTGATTTCCCTACCAGGTCTATCTGAAATAGTGGCCAAGGCATCCTTCAAGTCATCCCTAAAGCCTCTATAGAACAAAGAGGCTTGTTTTTCTTCAGGCCATCTGCTTTCCAGAACCAAAGATTTGAATTGAGTTAAGTAACTCACCAGATCATTACCTCCCTGCCTCAACTCTAAAAGGTCCCCGTCTAGTTCCTGAGAAAGTTGCTGCCTGTCAAACATTTTCTTAAACTCCCTCTTGAAGGCAGTCAGATCTTTCAAAATTGTGTTCTCCTGTCCCACCGAAGGAACTGATCAGGTGACAGCCTCACCTGTTAGATAGGATAAAATAAAAACGATCTTAGCTGTCTCAGACACAAAAGCCTCCGGCTCACAAAGGAAGTGAAGTTCTCACTGAGTTAGGAACATCTGACATTTCTTGACATCTCATACAAAATGCTCTGGTGGTGCCAATGGCACAAGCACAACTTGGGATCTAATTCCCCCTTTACTACTTTCTCCCTGCTCAGCACTTCCCCAAAAATCTGCTCTAACCAACTCTGGAGGTTCAATGACAATACTCTCCACCTGAGATAATGGTGCCACTGATGCCCCTTCAGCAGGTAAATTAGATACCTTTAAATTCAACTCCTCCATCCTTAAATGTAAATATTACATTTCCCACCTACAGGCCTGCATCTCCTCTCGCAATTTTTTAATCAAGTCCTCCAAAGAACCAGCCGAGGCCTCTGTGGGACCCATAACAGCTCAGGTGGATTTTTTACCGTTAAGGATTGTACACATATTTTAACACCTATAACCAAACTCCTGAAGAAAGGAGTCAAATGTGTCTGGACCCAAGAAACGGAAGAGGCATTTTTGAAGTTAAATAAGAGTTTCATGTCAGGTCAGATTCTCCTACATCCTGATCCCTTGCAACTTTTTTTGTGGAAGCTGATGCGTAAAATCTTGCTGTTGGGGTTGTTCATTCTCAAAGACACCCTGATACAGGACAACTGTATCCAGTTTGAAGACAGGGTCCCTGCAATGCCCCTTCTTACCCCCATGACCATGACGGCCGAAGAGTCAAAAACGCACAAAGTCACTCACTATTCTGACAGCCCCCAGGAGGACCAGTGACTGACACGCATGCAGAGAAATATTCTCTCAGACAGCCATTCAAACCGTATCCAGTGAATATCTTTTGCTTCAACAATGGTCATGGACCCAAATGCATTGATTGATGACTTTGACTAATGCCAAAGAAACCACTGAGCTGACGTCATTAGTGATACCACGACAGAGCCACGTTAGTCATGAAGTACACTCGCAACCATGCACAACTTTACACAATCACACACCTTTGTACTCGAAGAACGTGTTTACACAGTTCTGTAGATAGAGGACAGATACATATACATACTGTCAAAAGCTTTTATTATTTTTCTCAGTAGCCAAGTGCAGAAACGCTGAACACAAGGCAACAAAGAGATGCACAGCAAGCTTGCAGATGCTTATGGCAACTAACCCTATGCAACTACAGGATCACATAAGGAGCCTGTCAGGACCAAATACGACTAACCGATAGGAAAGGTAGCACGATATAGGTGTGCAGAAATCATAGTATAAGTATAACGAGGATCACATAAGGCCACAAGCCGCAGGACGAGAGACAAGGGAAAACAGAATCAGGCTGCACAGAACAGGAGGGCTAGGGCTCACAGCCAAGGTCAGAGACAAGCATCACATTCAAAACCTAAAATGACAAGGAGCCATCTGCAGATAAACAGAATAAATCTTCATCAATTGCAGACCAGAAGAGCTCAATTTTGTGGTCTCAACCACGTAATGCGGCTGAGCTAGACAATGGGTATTCATCCGCGGTGGGAAGACAAATAGTTCTCAGCAAGACAGACATGAAGTGAAACATGAACAAGTAAACAACGTTGCAATGGGGAGAGCACTCTCACAGACAAAAGTAGTACTGTTAACAGATACATTGGGTACACATAGTCATTCTCATCACCTTGAAGAGACGCACAGAGCGCTGAGAACAGAGCTGGGTCCCAAGCCTGGGGAGACCAGTTCCAGACGATCAGGGGACAGAATTCCAGGGGTGGATGGCAGCGTTCAAGGGCCAATGGTAATCTTGCGACCTAGCACTAATGTAATAGATAGTTTCTTGAGGAAGGGGCAGATCAGCCACCTGACATGAGAAGGCCAATCAATTCAGATCTATAGGGGCAAGCCATGCTGTATGCTGCCATACTGAGCACCCAACCACAAAATTGTGACAGGGTTTTCGGGTTGGCCCATGTTGTGATGATATTCCGTATCAAAAAGGGTTGACACAGATTTGGGAGGGTGGCTCTGGAGATTTTGATTATGATCTCTGTCAGTTTTTGTAATAAACAACAGCTCTAACTTGCCCTTGCCTGAATCCTCCATTTGTTCTGGGGGAAGGGTTGTTGGGCCCTTGGGAGCTGAACGGGTGAGCTCGTAGTAAACCCCAGACCTCTGGCATACCAGACCTCACCAACAAGTTGGTAGCAGAGGGATGGTTTACTATGCCCGTTTGGTGTAAAGCTGCACCCTTGTGAAAAGTCTGCCAGGAGCCAGCTTGGAAATATCGTGCCTGCGGTCCGTGAGGCGTCCAGCAGACCAGAAGGGTGGCGTGGCAGCTTTGGGGGAGCCGGTAGCCGAACAGCATCAGTGGATCACAGAGTGTAAGTATTGACTCAGCCTCATGGCAACTAAGGGGAGTGGGAAAGTAACGGTGGGTGTAGGGGGTGGTAATGAGTATGGTTGAGTATCTTTGAAGTATTGTCGCGTGTTGTCTGGTAGTGTTGAGTATTGTTAAGCATAGTAGATAAAGGAGCGGAGGTAGATGTCATTTCTGTGGTTAGGGCACATTCGGTCTTGAGGGAAAAGGTTCTGATGAATAACCTAGACTATTGACTTAAGGGCACAGATGACAGAAGTTACGTGAATATTGGATTTCCTGCAGAGTCAGCATTTTAGCTTCGGTCATGCATGATGGTATCCCGGTGTAAGCGCTTAGCAAAGGGAGCTGGCCTTGATTGCGGAAGGTGTTCGTCTGGTTAAGTCTTGAGGAGGCGTTTTATCTGCAAAGCGACGCTGAAGGTACAGATTGAATTGGAAAAATAGTGGTATCCCCTGTTAGGAGGCAAGAAGACAGCTCTGCGTTCATGTTGGGGTTGTGTAAATGTTTGTGTAACGGGACATTAGTATTGTGAGCGGTGTAAGTGATCTCTAGCACTCCCTTGTTTAGTGAAGTGGTGACGTCACCCATCAGGTTTGTGCATAGGACTCGGAGAGTTGTAGAAGGTGGTGTCGAGAAACTTGAAATTGACAGAGGAGGCTGTTCGGTTGCTGTGTGCGGAAGGCACATGAGTGAGATTGGCCGGTGTGCCCGAGGAGGCGGAGAGTTGCAGAAGGCCAGTGCACAGAGCACGCCTGACAGGTTGTTTTGGAGCCAGAGAGGCTCGAGAAGAATTGTTGGGAACTGGTATTTCTGATATTCATAAATCTGAACTGAAAATACTCATTGTGCTTGTGTAAAAATGGAGTGTCGAAAGCCTTGACATGAGGTCAAATAAGCATAAAAGCAATGTATTAAGGGAAGTGTGGGGGGATACGCCCCTACAGCACCTGTGTAACGATACCGTAGCAGTGACCGAATCCAATGTTTTCAAGGAAGAAGTGATGGAATTGTTTTTTTTATTTTTTTACTAAAAAAATAAAACGGTTAAACGGTTTAAATAAAATATATGTCGGGGTGAGGTAAGGGATATTAATAAAGGTAGGGGGAAGGAGGAGGGCTGCGGGGGTCTCCCCCACAGTAAAGAAAATGTGGTCACTTCACTCTTTCGAAAAACAGATTTGGTCAAATCACCTACATCCCCTGTGTAAGACCCTTCCGCGATATAGGGACAAGATTTGTAAATATAGCGTGGAATGGACAAAAAGTACAGAGGGTGAATTGACTAAGCCATGGCCACAATGCGGAGGTTTCTCCAAAAATGTGCAGCAACCACTGTAGACACACATACAAGATACCTGTAAGGGGAAGAATTTGGCCAGTCGCTCTGGAGAATGTTCCACTAAGACAAGGGGGCAGTAGCGAGGCGTCAATGGATGCTGAGCCAACAGGAGACACCGGGGGAAGCGTCCTCACCCTCCGCTCCCCCACCTTATCCTGAGAGTGAGAAAGAAGGGGCTACAGAAGGAACGCTGGGGTTATACCGTATACAGGAGCTAAAGGCAGCGGAGGGGCACACAAATCCAACATTTCAACCTCAACCATATACCAAGGAGGAGGTGCAAAAAGTAGCTAGACAGACAGTGGGAAGGGAGCACACAGCGAGACTCAGACGAATACCAAGGAGGGGCTAAAGCATAGCATTGAACGAATAGGTAGGAGGGCAGATACTTCTGAAATTGGATGGGAAGACAATGGGAGAATCAGCAGGGGTGATGAATGGAATGGCGGGTCATAAGGGGAGCAGCGAAGCACGTAACTGGGCGGAGATAATGCAAGAATTAGAAAGAAAGGAGAAGGAAGAAGAGGAGGGACGCGAGAGAGAATATATAGACAAGCAAAGGGAAGAAGAGAAAGAGCAGGAGCAGTGAGAGAGGAGGAGGCGGGAGCTCGAAGAGTTATAGAGGTGAAGGGAAGAAGACAAGGAAAAGCATGTTTTAGTGAAGAGGGAACAGAGAAAGTGGGAAATAGAGCAATGCATAAGAGAGAGCAAACCCAAGGAGTAGGAAGAGTAAGCAATAAGGGACATAAGGACAATGTGGGGAATGGGAACTGGAGATGACCAAGTGGGAGGGGGTAGGCGAACAGAGCCAGACAGCAGTACCACACAGGACAGGACTGCCACTCCATCGGACAAGACAAATGTGGGGTCCCTCGGGGAGGGGGTAGTAGGGACTTGATTGACTTTGAAGGGAAGCCCAGCGAAGACACAACCTCTAGGAGACTGAGCTTCGCTGATGATTTTGGCAGTGATATGGACACCAACTCAGACGGGGACACACAGAGAAGTGAGGACAAGGGAACAGGGCGACCCATGCATCGATCGACGGGGAAAAGCACAGATAGAAGCGTGACATGGGAAGTAGGAAAAGACACAGGGGGATTTAGGGGTGACAAGGGCGATTAATCACAACAGTCCAGAGACGCATCATGCAGTATGGAGGACCTGATTCCATACGTACAGAGGCTTAGAGATCTCCCAGGGCGAAGGAAGGGGGACCCGGCAAAGGCATGTACTGACATTAAAGACACAGAGAGACCTTATAGGCAGATCAGGCTGACACGAGGGGCGAATGCGGAAATCGGGTTCACACAGTTGCCCCTACTGGAAAAGGGAGGGAGGCGACCTCAATACATAGCAAGGAAGCACACAGACAAGGGAAACTTGAGGTGTAGGCTACCCTCGTAAACCACAGGTGTAGGGAAATGGATACATGAAATGGAAAGGATGAGAGCGGGACGTAAATTAGCAGTAGGGGACGTAAAGGGGCTACTAGTGGCAATCCTCGGGGAAGCCGCTGATGACATATGCAGAAGGGAGGGGGACCCATGAGTAACCACCCAGGAGATGACGCACAATAGTGCGCCATTTTCTTACAGCCTAGCGGCCGTATGGCAAGTTCTAAGGACGCAGTACACAGGCATGTCAGACATTAGTATGATTATGGCAGGCAACATGGGGTAGGCAAAGACCCCTTACCCTACATTCAGACGATTCAAGAGCTTTGGTGTCTTGAAAGGTGAGAACTGTGGGACAAAACAGTAGCATTATTGTACCACATATTATGCCAGGGGTTGCCAGAGGAGGTGCAAAGGCAACTGAAGAAATTGGTGGGGATGGAGGTAAATCCTTGGTCAGAAATACAACTCACAATAGTACACTAATGTAGGCTAATGCAAGAGAACACGAGGAAATAGCGCGAGGAAAGAAAGCGGGAGGAAGTGAAGTTAATACAGAAGAAGCTATCTAAATATGCCATGGAAGGGGCAGTATTGATGAGAACAGGAGGACAACGGACCACAGACGCAGTATGCGCCACCACCCACGGGAGGAGGATTCATGGGGTGGGGGAATGTGCAGCATGGGTTTTCAAGGAAGAGGAGGGCCACCTAGAGGACTCGGGTACAGGCATCAGACACAGCAAAACCATGGGGGATTTCCAGGGGGCTTCCAGGATATGCAACAAACGCAGGTGGGCCCAGAGGGATTTTCTGGGGGGTTCCAAGGGCAGGGGAGGGAACCAACTGATTGTTGGGTATGTGGATAGATAGGGCATATGTCGAGGGTGTGCAGAAGCAGAGGAGGGGTGCAACAGAATGGGGAATGCAATATCAGCCAGTATATCACGGGGAACAGAATGAGTATTATACGCAGGATAAAACACCACAACAAGGACAGACACTGAATGCATACCCACAAACACACCAGCCCATGACACAGGCACCACAAGTGCAAGCACCTATGTAGCAGTATTCTCAGGCTCCACAGATGCCAGAGATACAGGGTAACACACAACACGCATACACGGCACAGCAAATACAGCAGATGTAGAACACTACACAACCAAACAACTCCCATCAGGAAACTGGGGGCGTCACTGTAGTGGGGGGAACCCATTCCTGGGGAACAAGATGTCCTTATACCCTCAATAGGACAGCCCACAGATGGAATTGATGTGTTCCATCCTATCGATTACATCCAACCCTGTGGAGGAACGATGTATAGGGGTGACGATAGGTGACGAGACTTTTTCCTTTCTTGTAGACACAAAAAACGACTAAATCCTGTATTCGGGAAGGGAAATATAGTATGTCAGACAATGCCATAAATGCTCAAGGATTCTATGGGGTGACGGAAGTGGGTCCTTTTACAAAAGATATTGCACTTTCTATAGAGGAGTGTCATCTATCCATGCCCCAACTCTATTCTCGGCATACACCTGCAAATATACTGGGGGGGAGAGACATCATGAGCAGACTTAACATGACGATTTCATTCACTGACAAGGCGACAGTGTGCTCCACACCGGGGATACACCTTCTAAATGTCAGGGAAATCATTCAAGCTTATTGTGGAGGAAGGATGCAGAGGGGGGTGCCAGGCCATGAGGAGCTGTTCCAATATGGGACTGAAATCATAATAGCATGGATTCCAAGGATTCAGGGGAAATGTGGCACCTTCCAAACAAGTACTTATTCAGGCCAGAGATACCACTAGATGAGGAAGAAGGGACGATAGTGCCAATAGATTTAGAGACTACAATCGTGGGGACGACTGGGTAGCAGTGCACGGGACAGATGACACAGAGTGACCATGGTGAGCAGTTATCGCCCTTGCAGAAGGATACAGGTTGACTACCGTCACAGACTAATAACTATTCAGAGACAACAGATCAGATCACGGGATGGTGTTTGGAATGAGCGTCACATATTGGGTGAAAATACATTACAGAGATGTACCACAGAGAATGGCGATGGCGCTGAGAGCACCACCGACATTTATGGAGGAGGACTTGGCAAGGGACCCCAGCATTTTATGGACCACAAGTCCCTATGAGGTGGAGCTTCTGAAGGGGATAGGAGCAGTGAAGGTAAAACCGAAGCCAGGCGCAATCTTACCATGAGTTAATCAATACCCTCTCTCAAGAGAGGCAGACAAGGGTATCTATAAGACCATTGCAGCACTAGTGAAGCAGGGCATCCTAGTGCCATCAGAATCACCATGCAACATGGCTGTGTACCCTGTCAAAAAGGCGACATGGGGGTCATGGCATTTTATACACGACTTGTGCCCTCTTAACCATATTGTACAAGCAGAATATCCTTTAGTTCCAAATCAAGTGACAATATTGTGCAGCATTGCCACGGAAGCTGCCCACTTCACGGTCATAGATATGAAGAATGCATTCTTCTGTACACTATTACACCCAGACTCACAGGACTTAACTTTGTTTTTATAAAGAAATAAGAAGTGGAAACATACAAGACTTCCTCAAGGGTATTGTGAATCACCTTCCATATTCGATAGGGTGTCACGGCTTGCTCCCTTCGCTCCCATTCCTGCCACTTGGGGGCATGTTTTGGGGTTTATTCCCTACTGGACATTTCCTCCGAACCTTATGCTACAGTGTTGTGATGAATTGGGAGCGCTAAAACCTTATTTTCCAAGTTACTTGCCTTCCGGATCCATTCCAGGTTTTTGGCAGCCAGCATGCTACTTTAATCAAATGACTATACTTCCCAGAATGCCTGGCTCACTGCCTCACCTCCTCCCTTGCAGGACAAGGTTGGGTGGAGGATAGGCAACACCTGTGGCTGCAGGTGCAGCAGGCGGCACACCTGAGGGGTGTGCTCGTTAAGGAGCTTTAAAAGCCTCCGTTTACTTCAGTTCAGCGCTGGTCATTGTTGCAGTGTTCCTGTTATGACTGGTCCCTTGTTCCTTGTTCCTAGCTTTTGTGCCTAGTTCCTAGTTCGTGTTTCTTGTTCCTCTGCCCTGGATTTCGGATTTATGTGCTTAATTGATTTCTGCTTTCTGGATTTCCCTTTCTGTCTTCCTCTGTCTGCAGGCAGCCTTTCTCTGTGCTTTACCCTTTGATGCAGCCCAATTTGCCTGTGTTCTCTGTTTCTTTGATGCTTTCCTTTGCTACTGAAACACTTGATGCATTAGTCTTTCCCTTTTTAGATTTAGCTTCCTGCCTTTTCTCCTTGGATGGGTAGGAAAGGTTTCCTTTTGTGATATCATTTTCCCTGCTCCTGATCCTTACTTTCTATTGGGATCCATTCCATGTTTTCCATTGCACTTCTGCATTTATTTCCCATTGATTATTAGCTGTGGGGTGCTGTTGTAACTAGTCCCTGTGTGAATGCCTTTTGTTTTCCTCACTATTCTACAATCACAATTCCTACTTGCCCCTTGACTTGGGTCTTATGAATTTAGTTATCCTCCACCCATTGCTGTTATAGCCTTCTGGGTCCCTGTTTGATCTACTAAGTTCGTGAATTTACTGACATTCAAGTGGTCTTTCCGGTCCTCGTGAGTACTGTTTCTAAGTTCCTTATTCAGTATCATCCAGAGTGTCAGCTCACAGATCCTGTCCTTGCTTGCCCTCTACGTGGGCTTAGCGCTGTCAGTATCTGTAATAGCATAGTGGGTAAGGAGTTTGCCGACTTTCCTTTCAGTCATAAGGAGGTTCTAAGTGCTTACCCCACATCCCTTTTCATATATTGGTATTATTGTTTCACTCTATTTGCACTCCTGGGTTTTAGTATACACGAGTCTTGGGTATTGTATGCACGTTGTTAGATTCAAAGTTGTTCACTGTGCGATTCCGTGCACATTTCCCTTGCCATATTCATTGCCTTCTTCCTTTCTTACCAGAATGACCAGCCGTTATTCCCGTTTGAATATGGCCAGTTTAAGAAAGAAAGGCAGCAAGGCCACTAAAATGTTTGTACAGAAAGCTTCCCTTACGTTTACCTGTGACAATCAAATCACTGATCCTGACTTAAATGAACTCCTTGTCACAAATGGGTATTTACGTGCAAAGTATTTTTCCCACAGCATGGCCCATCGTACATTGCCTGATCCTAGTTCTGTCTTTAATTTTGATCCAGATTCTATGTCCGCACAAGCCTTAGCAGCGGAAAACAACACGCTGCTAGATTTATTACACACGAGTACCTCTGTTGTTGAACCCCATGATTCCGGTTGTGCTTTATCTCAGATTGAACAGTTTCATGATTCAAACATAAAGAATGGAGGGGTTCCTTGCATATCTTCTGTTTTCAGCCCTCAGTCTACAGCTTACTCCTCTGCACAATTACTTACTGTAGTCCCTAATGCCAAGAGGTCTGATGTCAATAGTCTGCTTAAGGGAAACACAGACCAAGTCGGTAAGAGAGAGTATAGATCACAAAGCCTGCAAGCAGTAAATGACAATGTACAATCAGTGCACAGCCGGATGGCTAGGGCAGGATCCAGCCCTGATGCCACCATGCCTTCCCCTGTGCCTACTGATAAGGATGTACAGTTAAGGCGGGGCATGCTAAAAGCTGAATTTGAGGAGTTAAAACAAGAATACATTACTTTACTAGAGGAGAATAAAACCTTACAGTCTTTTCTGAATACACCTCAAACTTTATCCGTTGATGAAGTGAATACTGTTCAGTCCCTGAGTGCGGAGATTTCTGTAGGTCATGATACTTGTCAATATGTAAAATCTATTGGGAGTGAAAGTCTTTTTTCTAGCACAGCCCTTATTCAGGGCACAGGTTCTGACAATTGTTCTACAGTTTGTCAGGAATTGCTGTTAGCTGAAGATTTACAAGCCACTCCTTTACCTAAGATTTACTGTGTAGCAGTTTGTCATAATTCTGAGCTTGAACACATACATGCTTCTGATTTCCAAACACAGTCCACAATGGTTGCATACACAGAATCTGTCACTACTGTAGGCTTAGGTTCTGCCCTTGATCTAGCTGCTGAGACTGAAGTAGACATTCAAGCTGATGTGGAAAACGATGCTACCTCTGTGTTCGCTCCTCCTTCTGCCAATTTTTGTCACAACCAACAGTCAAAGACAGTACAGAATTCTTGTTTTGATGGACTCATTCCACAGTGTACTGAACCAAAGACCCGGCAGGCAATTCCTGAACTGTTGATTGTTAATATGCCACTTTCAGAAGCTAAGACAGAGGAATGGACACTTGACGAAATCCTGATTAACAGAGACTTTACTATGGTGATTCCTCTGGTTGATTTTGACTTCTACAAAGGAAGAGACTCTGTATCATCCACTAAAGAGAGGGACGGCATGGGTACAGCTCAGTCTTTGGTTACTGGTGCCAAGGAGTCAACCGCCCTAAAGGTGCTTTCCATTCCTGAGCCACAAATGTGTCTGTCGACTTCTGGGACTTCAGTCTGTCCTCCTACAACCATTGACTCTTCGATTATCCAGTCCACGGCTCTACAGTCATCGTTGACACACGTGTCTTCAATCAATGAACAATTGCTATGTCTGCCAGTCACTCAAGAGCCTTCACCATGTACGTGGTCAGAGCCAAAGACCTTGACAAGTTTGTCTTCAGCTAACGAGACGGCTCCAGCTTGCATGCCCTCAGCCTCAGAATTTCCTCTGGCATGCCTGTTTTCGGCTACAGTGACTCATCCAGCGGGTTATCCTTCAGCCATGGAGCCTCCGGTAGCACATCCTGAGTGCATGTCTTCAATCCCAGAGCCTACTGCTAGTTTGGCTTCAGTTCATGAGAGACCTGTATCCTGCTCAGCCTCGCTGCCAATATCGGAGGTGCACCTGTCTACTCTGTCTGATCATGTTGCATATTCTTCTACTTCAGAGTTACCTCCTGAATCCCAACCATTTCTTACAGATGAACGTCCAGCCTGCCCTTCTTATGCTTCAGGGGGATCACCAGAATGCCTCCTTTTACACAAGTTGATTCTCCCAACTGCTTGACTGTAGCTCCCGAATATGCAACATCTGAGTCTGAGACTTCTGCCAGCTCTCTCTTCAGAAACATCAAGCTGGATCATGACTCGGGAGGGCCTTACATGCGAGGCCATTGGACTAGCCTGGAGTATTACGAGAGGGAGACGGATACCATCCGCCATGGCCCAGTCACCGAACAAGTAGCCGACCAGGATAGCGGGCTGGGCGGTTCGCATTTGGGGGCCGGTTTGGATCAGCCGCTTGACAGCTTTCTTTTTGCCGGATCCCACATGAGCCTGAGGGAGGGGACGGGCACGGCCCCCCAGCTGCAGCACCAGTCGGGTGCAAGTAGCCAAAGGAAGGGTATGACTGCTGCAGTTCAAGATGTGCCTGTTATTGCTCCTGCTGCGAGTATGCCTGATGTACCAAGTACTGCGTCTATCACTCCCATCGGTATGCCAAACGTCCCTGCGGTTGTATCCCACGTGCAACAAGGTGGCTACATGACTGACACCAGGAGTGCCAGCCTCGTACAACCCATTGGACTTCCAGGCCCCCAAGGCGTGGAACAGATGCAGTCGAACCTTGGTCACCCTCAACCACAGGCCTTTACCGAGATGGATGACGGGAGAAGATCCAAACCTCTACCTCGGCCGCCACCTTCTTTTTCTGAACATGAACATTTCCTGAAACCTGCTATTTTCTCACCTCCTGTGTGTCCGCTCTCGGCAGGGAGGCTTCCAGAGCATCTACCATTGTCTAAAGCATGTTGCACCAGCCTGCCTCCCTCCTCAATGATGTATGAGTGTTCGCTCCCAGTGTCTGAGCTTCCTGGACCTTCCAACTCTGCTTCGGGTCCTGCAAGTCCTTCATGCCTTTCTTCGACCTATGAGTCTCTTCCTCACCGAAAACCTGCTTATGGCTCTTCTCGATTGCGGCCTGATTCTATTAATTCCAGTCCTTCTGCTTTTTCCAGCGGGTCATCGTTTCCGTCAGTGCCATCCCTGAAGACAAAGCGCTACTGTCATGGAAGGAAGATGTTTTATGCGGGTGACGATCGCCTGGAGTCGGCCGTGGGAGGGGGTATACTGTCACGGCTCGCTCCCTTCGCTCCCGTTCCTGCCACTTGGGGGCATGTTTTGGGGTTTATTCCCTACTGGACATTTTCTCCGAACCTTATGCTACAGTGTTGTGATGAATTGGGAGCGCTAAAACCTTATTTTCCAAGTTACTTCCTTCCGGATCCATTCCAGGTTTTTGGCAGCCAGCATGCTACTTTAATCAAATGACTATACTTCCCAGAATGCCTGGCTCACTGCCTCACCTCCTCCCTTGCAGGATAAGGTTGGGTGGAGGATAGGCAACACCTGTGGCTGCAGGTGCAGCAGGCGGCACACCTGAGGGGTGTGCTCGTTAAGGAGCTTTAAAAGCCTCAGTTTACTTCAGTCCAGAGCTGGTCATTGTTGCAGTGTTCCTGTTGTGACTGGTCCCTTGTTCCTTGTTCCTAGCTTTTGTGCCTAGTTCCTAGTTCCTGTTTCTTGTTCATCTGCCCTGGATTTCGGATTTATGTGCTTAATTGATTTCTGCTTTCTGGATTTCCCTTTCTGTCTTCCTCTGTCTGCAGGCAGCCTTTCTCTGTGCTTTACCCTTTGATGCAGCCCAATTTGCCTGTGTTCTCTGTTTCTTTGATGCTGTCCTTTGCTACTGAAACACTTGATGCATTAGTCTTTCCCTTTTTAGATTTAGCTTCCTGCCTTTTCTCCTTGGATGGGTAGGAAAGGTTTCCTTTTGTGATATCATTTTCCCTGCTCCTGATCCTTACTTTCTATTGGGATCCATTCCATGTTTTCCATTGCACTTCTGCATTTATTTCCCAATGATTATTAGGTGTGGGGTGCTGTTGTAACTAGTCCCTGTGTGAATGCCTTTTGTTTTGCTCACTATTCTACAATCACAATTCCTACTTGCCCCTTGACTTGGGTCTTATGAATTTAGTTATCCTCCACCCATTGCTGTTATAGCCTTCTGGGTCCCTGTTTGATCTACTGGGTTTGTGAATTTACTGACATTCAAGTGGTCTTTCCGGTCCTCGTGAGTACTGTTTCTAAGTTCCTTATTCAGTATCTGTCACGAGTGCGACGCAGAATTGGTCTGTGTGGCGCCGTTGGTGGTATGTACAAGGGGTGCGAAGTTATCCTTCCAAAATGGCGCCCAGTCCTTCGTGCGCTGGTCCAGTCTTTCGTTCAGATCAGGAGGGTGTGACTCCTCCCCGTCAGCACGGAAGAGTATTTCCCACATCAACACCGATGGACCAGCGCGTTGCTACGACTATCGTGAGCCACGCTCCGTGAGTAATTTAGGATTCATTTGGATATCCCAGACCGCTCTACGTAACCTCTTCTTTTCCTACTTTGCTTGCTTAATCCCTTTTTTCTTGTTCCGCTAGTTGCCTCCTCGCGGACCAATTCACAGGCCAGCCATTTCCGACACCCAACTCTTACTTAGTCATTTCGGCACTTGCCTCCCAGTAAGTAAGCTCATCGATTCTCACAACTCTCCCCTTCTCAGTTGAACCCGCAGTTAACCTTTTTTCTCTCCCACTCTGTATTAGCAAAGGCAGACACATTCCACCTCTTGAACTACAGTACCCAGACTCCTCCTCTTCCATGGAAGTCACGACTTCTCACAGAAGGAATTATATGCTAGGGTAGGTACGCTACTTATCTCCCGCTCTCTTAGATCAGTCAAATAGTACTCGTTACTTATCTTTACCTTGTATATCTTCAGAACGAATTCCAGTAATCCCTTCTCAGACTGCCGAACGCCAGCCAGCTTGTTACCAACACCTGAAACCTTTTAGAATTCCTCCCAAGGTACGAGATTCCTTTCCTCCCCGCTTTTTGAGTATCTTTCACCATAAAAGACAGAACTTTCTTTTACCTTTCTGGTTTGTATCAACAGTCAGAGGCAAAAACACGGACACCGACATCCTCGACTCCTTCGTACCTCCGGGGATTGTCTCCCGACGCTCACGAGCCGCGACAGTCCTCGTCGGGAACTCTCAACGATCCCCAGCTACAAGGGTTTTTCCCGACCAAGGGTTTCCCTGATGCCTCCACTCCACGCCTGTTTCCTTATGCTGGGAGAGGGGGACTCAGGTATTTCCCTAATATCCACATTGAGTTTGAAGACAAGGTAAGAGAGTTTGCTGTTATTCTGATTGTCTACCTTTACCGAGATTACCTTTGCCTTAAAGTTAGAAAACCAACTTCTTTGATCGTTTGTTTGGAGCTAGAAAGATAACAGTAGCAACGCATTTAAAAAAGAAAAGACTTTGGTGATCTAGATATTGAAGACAATCTGAATCCAGACGCTATGGAACAGCAGATACAGCAATTAGTTAACGCTGTCCAAGCGCTCTCCACAGAGTTACAGCAATTAAAACAAGAAAACCTCACATTAAGACAAAAGGATCACCGAGCCGCCCATAGTGCGGAGGTCCCGCCAGGTCCACTCCCTTCGGGCCGTTTTGATGGTAACCCGCATATGGTAAAGGAATTTTTGGAATCCTGTACCATTCAATTCACTTTCAAGACAGCCTTCTTCCCAACAGATAGGGATAAAGTGGGACACATGATAGCCCAAATGACTGGCGCAGCTCTAGCTTGGGCAACCCCTTTAGTGGTTAATAACAACCCAATTCTAGATTCATATCCGGCCTTCTGTAACAGTGTCAAAAGCATGTTTGGTAGGCAAGAAATAGTGATAGCCTCTCAAGAACGTCTTATGGACCTAAAGCAGGGAAATCTCGATATCCTGGATTACGTTACTAAATTCAAACAGTATGCTTCAGACACATCCTGGGCGGATGATACCTTAGTCACGGTCTTTCGGCGTGGTCTGTCCGAGGAATTAAAGGACGAAGTGTCCCGAGTCCCGCGCCCCCAGAACATGGCGGAGTTCATTGCATTAGTCATGCAACTGGACTATCGCTTGCAAGAGAGAAATCGAGAAAGAAGAAAGGGCAAGAATCCTAGACCATTAGCAGACAACCACCATATCGTATCTAAAACCGCATCTCACGAAGAACCTATGCAGCTTGGGACTACTCGTGGCCCTCTTTCGGTGGAAGAGCGGACTAGGAGAAAGTCCCTAGGACTTTGCATGTATTGCGGGGCCAACAACCACACGGTCAAGGAATGCCCTATAGCTCCACTCAGGAAGACGGGAAACGCCAGTGCCCGGTCGTGAAGGGAACTACAGGGCCGGGTTCGTTCCATAAATTTTGTTCCCCCATTGGAGCATTCTCCTCCTCGCAAACTTCCTCCACAGACCGTTCCATGGTTGTAGTGGGAGTATCTTTATCCTGGAAGAACATTCGTCTTGAAAATGTCCCGGCTCTAATAGACAGCGGAGCCGCAGGAAATTTTGTAGATGACATATGGGCTAAGAACCATATTATTCCCAGAATAGGGAAAACCTTTTCTATTCCAGTCGAGAGTGTGGATGGCAGTCCCCTTACTTCGGGCCCGATCACCGATCACGCCTCTCCTCTCTCCATGTCCTTATCCAACCATAGTGAAACCATAGAATTGGACATCATAAGAACGGCTCACTATCCTGTCATTTTGGGCCTTCCTTGGTTAAAGAGACACAACCCGTATATAAACTGGACGGCTGGGACCCTCTTTTTAGGCTCAGAATATTGTGTCAGTAGATGCATGGGTCTCCAAGCAGAAAAGAGGGAGAAAGAGATCCAGAAAACCCCTCAGGAGGACTTGAAAGCCTCGGTAAACGAAATCTCCACGCTGCCTCCTCAATATAAAAAATACCATCTTGTCTTTTCCCAGACGGAATATTCCGAACTACCTCCACACAGCAGAGATGACTGTGCCATAGATCTCATCCGGGACAGCCCACTTCCCTTTGGCAGAATGTACATATTATCAGCCAAAGAGAAAGAGGTACTAAGAGACTACCTTCATACCAATTTACAGAACGGTCTTATTACAGAGTCCCATTCCCCTGCAGCTGCCTCTCTTTTCTTTATCCCAAAAAAGAACACTACGGAACTTCGTCCCTGTATTGATTTTAGGGGATTGAACAAGATCACTATACCCGACAAATACCCAATGCCCCTCATTCCGGATATTCTAGAGGCAGTCCGGGGAGCTCACATTTACACTAAACTAGATTTAAGAGGCGCGTATCATCTCATACGCATCAAGGCCGGCGATGAGTGGAAAACGGCATTTAGGACACCCTTCGGACATTATCAGTACCGGGTAATGCCCTTTGGGCTATCAAATGCGCCAGCTGTTTTTCAGCGATTCATGGATCACATCTTCGCCGACATACTTTTACACTATGTTATTGTCTATTTAGATGATATACTAGTCTTCTCTTCTACTACAACCGAACACAACCTACACGTAGGCGAAGTATTGCGCCGTTTACAACAGAACCATTTATTCTGCAAGATGGAAAAATGTGAATTCCACAAGACTTCAGTGGCCTATCTGGGCTACATACTCTCCGGTGAAGGCATCTCCATGGACCCAACAAAGGTGATAGCAATAAAGGAATGGCCAATCCCCAGTTCGGTTAAGGAAATCCAGAGATTCTTGGGATTCGCAAATTTTTATAGGAGATTCATTCCTCATTTTTCTTCGTTAACTCTACCTTTGACTCACTTGCTCAAGAAGGGTATTCCTTTTCAATGGTCCTCAAAGACACAAGAATCCTTTGAGGAAATGAAGACTCTATTTTCCCAGGCGCCCATTCTAGCCATGCCTAATCAACAACTGCGATTTATCGTGGAATCAGACGCCTCACAACATGCATTAGGGGCGGTACTTCTGCAACCCGACGATCGGAACATTGAAAGACCTATTGCCTATCTGTCCAAAACTTTGTCCCCAGCAGAACTCAATTATACAGTCTTGGAGAAGGAACTGTTGGCAATAAAAAGAGCATTTGAGGAATGGCGACATCTTCTACTGGGCTCATCGCATCCTATTGAAGTCAGAACGGACCACCACAACCTCCGGTCTCTTCAATATGCGCAGACATGTAATAGTCGACAAGCGCGATGGGCACATTTCTTTTCTCCTTTCAGAATCGAATTTTCTTTTATTCCAGGGAAATCGAATCTAAAGGCGGATGCCCTATCCAGAAGGGACCCGTTACAGAAATCTCCATTTCAAAAGGAACAATTATTTCCAACAGCACTCATTGTGTCAGTCATACGAAACTTTCTTACCCAAGTCCAGAGAGAAACAAAGAAAATAATAACCTCACAACCTGATCTCGCATCGCGCTTAAAGCTAACAGAACACAAAAAACTTCTATTTAAGAAGGAGCGAATGTTTATCCCCAATGTAGGATTACAAACAGAGGTATTACGGATGTGTCATGATTCGCAAGCAGCTGGTCATAGAGGGATCTATAACACATTAGAAGTAATACAGAGGTATTTTTGGTGGCCTAATCTAAAACAGGATATCACGGAATATATCGCCTCCTGCCCTGTCTGCCTACAATCTAAAACCACCAGAAAAGCTCCCTTCGGAGAATTGGTAAGGATGCCTCTCCCTACAAGACCCTGGCAAATTATCACCACTGACTTCGTGGTTGACCTTCCAGAATCCGAAGGTTGTACAGCCATCATGGTTACAATAGACACCTTAACGAAATTAGCACACTTTGTTCCTCTCCCTTCAGTTCCCTCGGCTGCAGTAATGGCTAAAATATTCCTAGAGCACATCTTTTCTTTACACGGGCTGCCGGATACCATTCTATCTGATCGAGGACCTCAATACACTTCTAAATATTGGAAAATCCTGTGTGACACCTTAGGTATTTCCAGAGCCCTGAGCTCTGGGTATCACCCACAAACCAACGGGCAAACGGAACGTTTGAACCAAACCCTCGAAGGATATCTAAGATGTTATATCTCTTCCGCCCAAGACAACTGGAAGGACCTACTTCCTCTTGCTGAATTTACATATAACAACTCCGCTCATTCTGTTCTTCATACCAGCCCTTTTTTTTGCACTTATGGGTTTCATCCCTCTGTTTTTCCCTATCAAACGCCACAGTCTTCCCCTTGTCCTAACATCGATGGATTGGTAGAAACCATTCGACAAGGCCACGTTGACGCTCAGGCCGCACTGGTAGAAGCTCAGAACAGAAACAAGATACAGGCAGACAAACACCGTACCCCTTCGCCAGACATACGGAAAGGGGACCTAGTCTGGTTATCAAGTAAATTCCTCCCTAGGAGATTAATTCCTTCCAAACTATCCCCTAGGTATTTCGGACCATTCTCTGTGATCGAAAAAAGGGGATCCGCAGCCTACAGGTTACAACTTCCTGTCTCTTGGAATCGTATCCATCCTACATTTCATGTTTCTCAACTCAAACCAGATGTTCGCAGTCGTTTCCATAAAACCCCTTCGGCGTCACCCCCTCCGATCTTGACCAGTACTGGGCCCGAATATGAGGTGTCAGGTATTTGTGATTCGAGATACAGAAGAGGAATCCTCCAATTTCTGGTGGATTGGAAGGGGTATTCCTCAGCGGACAGAACTTGGGAACCTGCTTCGGCTGTTCATGCCCCGCGTTTGATCCATCGTTTCTATAGGTGCCATCCGGGGAAGCCGGGGTTTGCCTCCCTTAGGAGGGGGCATACTGTCACGAGTGCGACGCGGAATTGGTCTGTGTGGCGCCGTTGGCGGTATGTACAAGGGGTGCGAAGTTATCCTTCCAAAATGGCGCCCAGTCCTTCGTGCGCTGGTCCAGTCTTTCGATCAGATCAGGAGGGTGTGACTCCTCCCCGTTAGCACGGAAGAGTATTTCCCACATCAACACCGATGGACCAGCGCGTTGCTACGACTATCGTGAGCCACGCTCCGTGAGTAATTTAGGATTCATTTGGATATCCCAGACCGCTCTACGTAACCTCTTCTTTTCCTACTTTGCTTGCTTATTCCCTTTTTTCTTGTTCCGCTAGTTGCCTCCTCGCGGACCAATTCACAGGCCAGCCATTCCCGACACCCAACTCTTACTTAGTCTTTTCGGCACTTGCCTCCCAGTAAGTAAGCTCATCGATTCTCACAACTCTCCCCTTCTCAGTTGAACCCGCAGTTAACCTTTTTTCTCTCCCACTCTGTATTAGCAAAGGCAGACACATTCCACCTCTTGAACTACAGTACCCAGACTCCTCCTCTTCCATGGAAGTCACGACTTCTCACAGAAGGAATTATATGCTAGGGTAGGTACGCTACTTATCTCCCGCTCTCTTAGATCAGTCAAATAGTACTTGTTACTTATCTTTACCTTGTATATCTTCAGAACGAATTCCAGTAATCCCTTCTCAGACTGCCGAACGCCAGCCACCTTGTTACCAACACCTGAAACCTTTTAGAATTCCTCCCAAGGTACGAGATTCCTTTCCTCCCCGCTTTTTGAGTATCTTTCACCATAAAAGACAGAACACTTACCTTTCTGGTTTGTATCAACAGTCAGAGGCAAAAACACGGACACCGACATCCTCGACTCCTTCGTACCTCCGGGGATTGTCTCCCGACGCTCACGAGCCGCGACAGTCCTCGTCGGGAACTCTCAACGATCCCCAGCTACAAGGGTTTTTCCCGACCAAGGGTTTCCCTGACGCCTCCACTCCACGCCTGTTTCCTTAGGCTGGGAGAGGGGGACTCAGGTATTTCCCTAATATCCACATTCAGTTTGAAGACAAGGTAAGAGAGTTTGCTGTTATTCTGATTGTCTACCTTTACCGAGATTACCTTTGCCTTAAAGTTAGAAAACCAACTTCTTTGATCGTTTGTTTGGAGCTAGAAAGATAACAGTATCATCCAGAGTGTCAGCTCACAGATCCTGTCCTTGCTTGCCCTCTATGTGGGCTTAGCGATGTCAGTATCTGTAATAGCATAGTGGGTAAGGAGTTTGCCGACTTTCCTTTCAGTCATAAGGAGGTTCTAAGTGCTTACCCCACATCCCTTTTCATATATTGGTATTATTGTTTCACTCTATTTGCACTCCTGGGTTTTAGTATACACGAGTCTTGGGTATTGTATGCACGTTGTTAGATTCAAAGTTGTTCACTGTGCGATTCCGTGCACATTTCCCTTGCCATATTCATTGCCTTCTTCCTTTCTTAACATAGGGTCCTTCAAAAGGAACTAGGCAATGTACAGATGGACAGCATGGTTATACAATACCTAGATGACATATTGATTTGCAGCAAGACAGAAGAACAGTATAGAAATGACTCAGTACATATGCTGACAGTGCTTGCAGAAAAGGGGTACAAAGTAGACGAGGCCAAACTAGAGTATTGTCAGACAGATGTGCTATACATTGGACAGATGATCTCCCAAAATTGCTGATGAGTGACACCGGAGAGGGCAGAGGCAATACGCAGGACAGCAGAACCTACAACAGTCAGGGAGATGCAGCAGTTTTTAGAACTATGTAATTACTGCAGGGCATGGGTATTCGCTTACAGCACTTAAACTAGGCCCTTATTAAGTGCACTGAAGGAAGCACAGAGAGGGGAGAAGATGCTACAATCGACAACATGCACAGCTCCAGTGTTAGGGATCCCATTGTTCTCACACTCCGACAGAGTGGTGATGACTGGAGTACTGACAAAGAAGACTAGCTTGGGGCACAAACCATTAGCCTGTTACAGTGGGAAATTAGACACAGTAATGAGAGGACACTATCCATGTGAACAAGCATTGGCGACAGCTGCGTTCACAGCGGACAAATCAGCGAGTATTACCAGGGGATGCAGCACCACTCTCTACGTGGAGCATGCCCTCTTTGCAATACTGAAAAGACTGAAGAGCACACTGACAACACAGAGGGACTCAGGGTATGAGGTGTTACTATCTAACCCAGCTCTCAAACTAGTGAGATGCAGACTTGTCAACCCAGCAACATTTCTCACCGACGCCTTAGAGAAGGGTGACTATGCACATGACTGCACAGTGAACCTAGAAGAATTCAGTGACACTCGCAAGGTACAGGAGGACGCACTTGAGTGGGGAGATGTGCTTTATATTGACGGGTCTTTGACAATTGACCAGACAACTGGGGAAAGACATACTGGGACAGCAGTTGTGAGATTGAGAGAGGACGGGACAAGTGAGGCAGTGACGTGTGCACGCCTACCATCACATTATTCAGCACAAGCAGCCTACTTTGGTGACATTTTTAGAAATTGAGGCTTTGTTACTCACATGTGATTATGCAAGAACTATGATACTAAAAGAGGGGTACAACATATTACCAGTGAAACGAATTATGGAGCTGCACCCAAAGAAGAAAAGGAACTGTGGCTAAGGAGGGGATATACAGTGTCTCCAACAAATGCCCTATAGCGGCAAAACAACACAGTGAAAGTGGGTATGACACCTGCATTATTGCACACAGCACTGGCACAACTACATTATCCAACCCATATAGGGAAGGAGGTGCTTGCCGCCCATATTGGAGAAACATGGTTCCATCCTAACTTGGCGGAACACATGGGCAAATTCATGGTTAATTGTTTGGTGTGTAGACAATATACTGCAGGTCATACATTAAGGGTAGTAGGAGGAGCCATACCTCGCCCAGTGGGTTCATTCCAACACCTACACGTTGACTATTTCGACATGATCCAAGTCTGCCAAGGTTACCGCTACATGATAGTGGTCGTGTGTCCATTTTCCCATTGGATTGAAGCCGGTCCTTGTTCTCATCCTGATGTCCTTAGAGTGGCGAAATTCCTGAACTGGGAAGTATTCCCACAATTGGGTGTTTCAAGGTCCTGCGGTCTGACAATGGCCCTCACTTTGCCAATAAGATGTTCAAGCATATCACTACCTTGCTGGGAATCCAACACAAATTCTCCTGTCCCTGTCACCCACAAGCAAATGAGGTGTGTGAAAACCTCAATGGCTTGCTTAAATAAGCTATAGCCAAGACTAAAAAGAGTTTGAACAAGAGTTGGCTACATTGCCTCTTCCTAGTCCTGTTCGCACTGCGCAATAAGCCTGGGTCTGACCACGGTTTAAACCCACACGACGTGGTGATAGGACAGCGCATGCAACTTGCCCTGGCTCCTCCCAATAGAGAAATTAACGATGCTGAGAATGTGGCAAATGTATTGGGTCAGGAAATGTATGAATATACGACTTCCTTGATTTCTAGTATCCCTTTTATTTTTCACCAGCTGCAAAGAGAGAAGGAAAGGCCTGAAGACTGAGAAGACAACAACAGTGTTGATAACAGCAAGGACTTACTTAAGCAGCCACACATGTACCCGGGAGACCAGCTTCTTCTAATACATCTTTTCCAAAGGTGCGATGCATTCACGTTCATGGCCCCCACACCGTTAAAGCAGTAACTGAGAGAGCTGTTTAATTGATCGGAAAGAACGTTTGGAATCATTTAGGTGGCATCAAGCCCTACAAAGCAACGGCCTCACCTTGCACCGACATCGACAAGACCAACAATCCTTAGCAAGAAGAGCAAAGGAATAATTCAGAATCAGCACTTCCAAGCAGAGGACACCCAATGGTTAATCGCTCACGGGCAGCAGTGTTAGTGCAAGGACTTCCTAAACATCCAGAGTGAGGGCACAATGTCTGTTTGTTATTTTTCTTTCCGCACACAATCATCTTGAAAGGGCGACTGTTTTTATTGCATTTCTTCCATGCCGCCCACTGATCCCCAAAACAGTACTACATGGTTTGCAGGGCTTGAACTAATATAAGACTAATATATTAATTCTCATTTTAGAGCATTTCAGGCAGGCATCTGATATCTTCAAGCTACACCAGCATACAAGCAGCACATGTAATGGAAGGGTTTGCTAAAACATTTTCATCTTGTCTTGTCTCTTATTTCCAAGTGGTGTTTTTGCATTCCTTTTTTGGAGAATATCCCTTGCATCTAGTGCTACCATTGTATCCTCTAACATTGCCCCAACTTCAGCAGGTGGTACCACCATGTCATGTGGACGGGGAGCATTGTAGGCACAGTAAGGAGAGGTAAGCGCAGTGCTGATACAGACATGGGAGCTGTGCACTTATATCTCACTGACACTGCTCGAGTGTCTAACAATATGTGGTACAAACACATGACCAAAGTAGGTAAGGAAACCACTGGGGATAGCTGCCATGTCTGCTCATCAATCCCCTATGCCAGGAGTGCATCAAGAACGTTTATAGCAACTGAAATACCAGCAGCAAGAGCACAATGCCTTATGTACCTATCCATGGTTACATGGTTACAACCCGAGGAAGATTCCAAGGGAAGACAACAACATTGAGATGGATGTCCAAAGCAACGTTCCCCTATGAAGACAGTTATATAAAGACTCTTGACATGATGAACAATTACTGGTAATTAGACCAAGCTATACAATACGTAACTGATGGGCCACAGAAAGGAGAGACAAAAACAATAACACAGTAGGAATCACCCTGCCCAAAGAGGGGCGGTCAAGGAAATAGGAGAACCAGGATGCTGGGAAAGACCACAGATGTTCGTGTATGGCCAAGTATACTCAGCAGAAGTATGGAAGTAGTATGGGAGTAGTATGAAGCAAAGCACACACACCAGCACCAATGCCAGACTGCCTGCCGTTTTGCATTATATAAGTCTGCCTTTTGCCCATAGAACAGCTGCAAGACCATTTTTTCTCACTGGAAATTCAGGGGGAGAATGGCATGGCGACGTTGTGTTCTCCAAAGACGCTGCGCAATACATCCGGACCCTGCGGATCTTGGAGGTCACGTCAGATGGAGAACTGCGCCTCGCATCAGGGATACGTCTTCATAGACGTTATTTAAATCATTGGGGGGCAGGAATCAGGTGCTTCTGATTGTGTTTCGTTTAAGCTCTGTCCGGTATACCTACGCCTGTTTGGCTGTCTGTATGCTTCTCTGTTGACAACCCCGGCCTGCTTTATTGGACTTCTTTGTCTCCGCCCACGGCATTTGTCATTCACGGATATCTACCACCTTGGCCTGCCTAAGAGAATTCTTTGTCTCCGCCCACAGCATTTGTCCTTCATGGATTTCTACGACCCCGGCTTGCCTAACAGACTTCCTTGTCTTCGCCCACGGCATTTTGTCATTCACAGTATTCCACGACCTCGGCCTGCCTAACGGTCTTTCTTGTTTCCACCCACATCGTGTGTTGCTTCATATTCCGGGCCTCGCTTCACGCCACAGGGCTTCCTTGCGGATTCCTCTGCATGTAACTTTGCTGCTCCATCCAGGTTACATATTCAGCTCTGTTCTACCTCACGTCGAGGATCCACTGCCTAAGATACAACTCACTCCTCCACCTTGTCATCCTACCATTCCATCATGAAATCTGCACAGGACTTATGGACGCTCTCCTGTTTCTTCAACAAGTGCACCAACTCGACTCTAGTGCGTCCCTCGTGCTGTGCGGGTTTTAGTCCCTGACTAACCTTCCCTTCCTCGTTTTTCCTACCTTGGTGTCACCTTCTGGTTCAACTTGGACTCCATTGCTTTCCTTATGGTAAAAGGACATATAGGGAGAAACTACATACTCAAGGGCAAAGGAAAGGGGTGGAGGGCGCTGCATTTACGATTCCCAGTATTTGCTATTATACTTGGCTTCCTAGGAGAAGCCAAGGAGGTGTTTTACAGCCAACCAGGAAGTCAGGATTCCTTGCAGTCAAGTTAGTGTACCATCTTCCTGGGTCAACTTACAACGATCTATTCAAGGATAAATACTGAATTGTGCCCTTTATTGCAGCCTGGTGTTTTTCCTGTTTTGGGTGGATTCCTCGCCCTTTCCATTGATTAACTCCTCTAGCTTTCCTTATAATTATCAGCTAGTGAGGTACATCATTAGGAAGGTCTTTTTGACTACAAAAGATTCCGGAGTCAGATCATCCCTTTTTAGGGATAGGGAGGCACCAGTGCCGGCCAGGATCCTTTCCTCATTCCTGGTGAGTTAATTCCTTCCATATCTTGATATTGGTGACGGATTGTGACACCAGTACACACAGTCCAAGGAGAAAACAAGTGCCTTAAAGAATGGGATGCAAGCACTAGGTTGCTCATCTGGGTAGACAATGGAGCTGGACCAATGCCCATAATACCACTGAAAACACCAGCATTGTGTTACCAGAATGAAGGTGCAGTAAAGGTTGGAGATAACACAGAGGGCCTCATTATGGGTTTGCCAGTAAAAAAAGTTAATTACCGGCATGCTGGTGCTACTGTGTCGGTGTAGCACTGCTGCCGGAATCTACGGTAGATTCTGAGTCAGCGTGCACACGCATTCCAGCATGCCGGAAACAGTAGCACCGGCATGCCAGTAATGCCCCTCAAGCCCCCAGTACCGGCATCCTCGATGCCACCGACACCAGCACCGACAATACCATAATTACTGGTACCTTGATGCCGGTAATACAGGCAATGGAAACAACGTCATCGCGACGGAACAGGAAATGCACCGGTGGCCATCAATCCATTGCAATCCTCAGTCTACAGCAGTCCAACAGGATAACTGAGTAGACAGCAACAAAGCAGACCATCACGACATCTAAGCAAGGCACCGTCTGTCATCGGAAACCACGTTTTAGTGAGCAGGAGCTAAACATGTTGGCAGACACACTCGTGGAACATGCCGATGTCGTCTTCTGCGCTGACATGCGGCGGCCAGCCCAACTTTGCAAAAAGGCCATATGAGAGGAAGTGACCTGCAAGGTACCGGCAGTGGGGACAACACCCCGGACTGTCTGAGATTGCCGTAAGCACTGGGACGATCTACGTCTCTGGGTTCGCAACCTCCTTGCTGGAGAATGCAGCCAGGGGCTGGCCACAGGAGGCGGCCCGCCATCCCCCATCAAACACATCCTGGGGGGAGACCTGCAGCACTGTTATCCACATGGAGGGTATTGAGGGTGTAGGAAATGCGGAGATGGGAGCAGCAACATCAGATGACGGTGAGTGTCCCTTACCGTAATCCCAAAGTCACACCACACACCTTCATCTCCAATGCCAATGGCAAAGTCCAAATGACAAGTAAGGTGCATCAGATTCCTGCTGCATTTGGACCCACCGAAAGCCACCTCCCACACAACTACAATATACCTGCCATGAACACAATCAACAAACCCCACTGACACACCCCACATGACCCCTGTATTGCCAACACAAGTACCATCTGCATGTGTACACACAAACATACACATCACTGTACAACTGCAGCCGTCACTACCGTGTCACCTCATGGCAAGATGCACACATCACCAGCACCATTTGCACACCTTTCACACCCACCATGTCCATACAAGCAGAGTAAACATCAATGCATCAACGTACAGAATGGGAGCACATCAGTTGCACAATGAAACACCACATAGCACACGGCCCCTGTGGCATGGACACAACACCCAAACCACTAGACACCTGTACCCCACCCAACAGATACTGTGCACAACATGGTTGCACCAGAAGGATGCTCTGACACTGCACCCTCCCACATTCTTGTGTGCACCATGCCAGGCCCTCCAACATGTCCATGACAATTTGCATAACTCGGTATGTAATCAACTTCCAGCAAGGCCCCTGGCAGACATCCACCCCTGCCAGCAAGGCCCCCCAGCAAAAATCAACTTCTGCCAGCAAGTTCCCCCGGCACACATCAACATCTGGGGCACAGCAGGCACTTCAGCTGGAAGAGCCGGAATCCCCTGTGGTCAGCGAGCAGGAGGATGCACAATCTGCAGTGCACAGCGAACAGTGTCAGGCGGCTCAATCCGCAGTGCACAGTGAGGAGGAGGCAGACTCCCCAAGCCACAGCCAGCAGGCGGAGGCCGTCTCCCCAGGCCGTAGCCAGCAGGAGGAGGTAGAATAAACCCCACCCAGGCAGGCAAGCACACATGGTACACCTGTACATGGCTCAGGTGCACACCGCGCAGTGGAGGCCAGTGGCCCGGACACCCATAGCGACGACACTGTGTTCATTCTCCCAAACATTCGGAGCCCACCTCCCCTGCCAGTACCAGGTCTCCGCCACTTCAGGGACATCGAGGGTCGACTCTCTCACGTGGAAGGGCGGCAGCAGGCAATGTAGGCCCTGGTCACACAGTACGTGACAGAGGCAGAATAGACACAGCAGGCCATGCAGGATGCCCTGCAAAACACTGCAAGAATGGTGAGCAGAGCAGTGTACTGCGTAGCCAGGCGTGTGCGTGAAGGAAATGCTGTCATGTCTGCCATGGCCCAGTCCATCACCCAGTTGGCAACTGCTATAGCGGAACAACGGAACATCACCACAACCCCCCAACCCGGCCCATCCTCCAGCACAACACCGGCCAGTTCGACTCAAACGAGGTCTGTGCGTCGCTCACAGTGACTCGTTCCCTGCCCAAAGGCTCACCCCCCTCCTCCAAAAAGGGGGCGTGAATAGAACAACTTACAAGTGCAAGTGCAGAGGGAGTAGTTGCAAAGGTGTTGTGGGGGTAATGGGGGAGGGGTGTTGGGTTATTGGGTGTGGGGATAGTGGGGGAGGAGGTGTTGGGGTATTGGGTGTGGGGGTAGTGGAGGAGGGGGTGTTGGGATATTGGGTGTGGGGCTAGTGTGGGAGGGGGTGTGGGGTCAGTTAAACGGGACAGTAGTGGTAGTTAAATAATGCAAATCTGTAAATAGTTATTCATTATTCAATACAGCTGGTGTGTAAAAGAAAAACATGTGACTGGACCTTACTTCTCGAGTGTGTTTCTATTTAATAATGTACAGTGCCCAGTGTGACCCATGGCCAGTGCCTTGTCTTTTCCAGTCCATCAGAAGTAGTGGGCAATTAAATCTTGCCGTGTCGCACGTCCTTCATTTACATTGTGCCGCTGAGGAATTCCACCATCTTCCTCATCATCATCCTCAGGTGGCATCATGTCCATGTCAAGGGCCAGGGGATGTTGCGCTGGATGCACATGTTGTGTAGCATGGCACATACTAACAGAATTTTTCCCACCTTCTCTGGCCAGTAAATGATTCCACCCCTTTCCCCCCGACCTGCTGAGGCAGCGGAACTGGGCCTTCAACAGGCCAAATGTCTGCTCAATGGCGACACGAGTGTGTGCATGTGCACGGTTATAGTCCTCTTCGTGCCTCTTAACTGGTTGCCTGATGGGGGTCATGAGCCAGCCCTTCAGGGGATACCCGGCATCACCTGCATGGGAGCAAAAGAAAGGGTACTTGTGATTAAATTGGTAATTCCATGTTAGCACTGGCTGTACAGTGCTCATGATCAAATGCAACTAAGGATTCATAACTGCACATGACATGTTCCATTTTCAATGACCAGGGTAAGTGTACTTAGGGCTGATCCATGGCTGGTGGGGGAGGATGGGTGCAGTTGCCGCCCCAAGGACCATTCAATGTGAATCTGCACTCTCACCAATCAAGTCCAAATGTCCATGATGGGCTCAGATTTCATTGATGTGTTACCAATGGAAATGGACTGTGCATGTACAGTGGATCATCACACATTTGCCTAATTGGCTTCATGTAACACAGTGGTATCCCCAGTATTCATACTACTTATTCATATGTCCATGTACATGTCCATCGACACCATCCCCCATATGACTAGGTCAGATTTGCATTGGTGGTATGGGCCACGAGTGAAGGGTTACGTTTCTGTGATACGGCTGGCTGGGGGTTGGCCTGGTGGAACTAAGATACTTTGGATGAGTCCTGCTCCTCTCAATCATATCTTGGTGGCAGTCAATGATTGCTGATTTGAATCGTTTTCATACTTGACCCATTGTACTTGAAGGTGTCCCTTAAGGTGACATGACAGGCATACTGATCTGCAGTGTACCTGTGGACTGAGTACAATGACTGATATTTTTCAGTGTGGCAGATGGGTTTCCCTCAGGCAGGGCAGCATGACTTGTGATTTCCTTTGCTGAGATCATGTATTTCATGCATTGTCACTACAGGGCGGTGCATTGTGGTACATGTTACATGTGGTTCATGTTTTCTGATGTTCCTGATACATGCGCTGGTGTGTGCACTGTGTCTGTTGATTGCATGTAAACACAAATGTGTAGGCCTTGCACATCTGCAAGCATGGCTTTGTTGCACATTCTGTTTAATTTGCTAAGGTCACAGTTGAAGGCACCCGGAACGCTGTGTGTGGTCTTGTTCCATTCTATGTGTGTGGTTTAACATTGTGGATGTTGGGAATGTAGAGGTTGCTAGGTCTGATTCCTCATCCGACTGTGCCTTCTATTGCCTGACCTAGTCTCTCTGCACTTCATTGCATACCTGCTAATGTTTACGGCTACTTGCAGGAGTGATGATGGATTAATGCATGCAGTGTGCACTTGTGCTCCTCATGCATGCAATCCTATGCTATGCTCCGACACCCCTCATGGCCCAGCTAACAGACACTTTGCCTATGCTTGTGATTCCCCCCAATCAACACCCCTGATGGCCCAGCCAGCAGACTTTACTTTACTTTAATACATTTATATAGCACGGCCATGAACCCGAAGGCGTGAGGGCACTACAGGACAAAAATAACAAGAAACAAAAGGCATATTCATGAAGCAGGGCCACAAGGAAGTATATCGGGGCATCAAAGTCGTTTCATGGAACATGTAGGTCTTTAATCTTTTCTTAAACAATTCTAAGGAGTCCATGGATCTCAACTCTAGCGGGAGAGCATTCCAAGCTCTGGGTCCATTGGCGAAGAAAGCTGAATCGGCTACTCTAACAGTGTGGCACTTTGGTTTAGATAGGAGGTACAAATTATTTGACCTCAATGATCTTATATTAGTTCTTGTGGATAGTAGCTGTTATAAATATCCAGGCATGCTCCCAGATCTGCACTTATGTACAATAGTCAAAGTGCGGAATAGGAATCTAGAGGCCACAGGCAGCCAATGAAGCTCACGTCTCGCTGGTGTGGCATGGTCTCTATATTTAAGTTTCATAACGGCTCTAATAGCCCCATTTTGACATATTTGTAGCAGTCAGACTTATTGATTCTCATAAGAAGGCTAGAGCAGTAATCTATGTTTGAGCCTACTATTGCTCTCGCAATAGTCTCTGCATTATCCTGTGAAATAAGAAGCCTTAAGTGTGCTAGAAGTTTAATATAGTATGCGCATGATGAAACAAGGCTACTGACATGTTGTTTTATGGTCATGTATTGATCGAAAGTCACTCCCAGAGTTTTCACCTTTTTTAGTGGTTTGATGGATTCTTCTCCCAACCGGAAGTTATCATACTGTGGACCAAGTTTAGTAATAGTATGTGGTGAACCAATTACCAGCAGTTCGGTTTTTGATTTGTTCAGTGCTAACTTATTATGAACTATCCAGGTTTCAATTAGAGAAAAGACTCTGTAGATGGCCATTTCATCCAGTCTGTGAGAACCGGAGAGCGGGATGACACATTGAGTGTCATCCGCGTAGTTGGTAAATATAATATTCTCGTGGTCGAGTATTGCAAACAAAGGAGCCGTAAATATGTTGTAGAAACAGGGGAAGGTACAAGCACCCTGAGGGACACCACAAGTTGTAACAATAGGTTCAGATTCGGCACTGCCGTGAAAAACTCAGCTATCTCGATTACTGAGAAATGACAAAACCCATTTGCAAGCTAGTGGGGAAAAATTGGCCACTTGAGACAACCTGGTGGCCATCATATCATGGTCCACCAGGTCGAAGGCCGCAGAGAGATCTAACAGCATGAGCAAAGATGCCTCCTTATTATCCATGCGTGCCATCAGTTTAGACTTGAGTTCAAGAAGTGCGGTTTCAGTACCATATCCGACTCGAAATCCAGACTGATGGTTGTTTAGGATGGGATATGACTTTAAGTGATCTGCATTTTGTATGTACGCCACACAGTCCAGAATCTTAAGTAGAAATGCTGTGTTGGTAATGGGGCGATAATTGTTTGGCATATCAATTTAGAGCCCAGGTTTTTTCAAAATTGCATAACCCAGGATTTCGTAAGTTCCTGCGGAACCGTGCCGGTAGATATAGAAGTGTTAACAAATTGACGTATGGCAGTGATTAATGAGGGGGCACAAGTCTTAATTATCATAGTAGTGTATATATCATTTTTAATTCTTGTGGGTTTTAGCTGGGTGACAATAGTTTCTAAGTCCTTATCTGTTATGGGGGATAGATTAAAGGTTGGAATCGTTGATGCTCTATGAAAGGACCATTCCGCAGATGTGACCTTAGTGCATTTTAGATTGTGTCACGACTCGCTCCCTTCGCTCCCGTTCCCACCACTTGGGGGCATGATTTGGGGTTTATTCCCTACTGGACCTTTCCTCCGAACCTTATGCTACAGTGCTGTGATGATTTGGGAGCGCTAAATCCCTATTTTCCCAGCTACTTCCCTTCCGGATCCATTCCAGGTTTTTGGCAGCCAGCATGCTTCTTTAACCAAATGACTATGCTTCCCAGAATGCCTGGCCCACTGCTCCACCTCCACCCTTGCAACACAAGGTTGGGTGGAGGATAGGTAACAGCTGTGGCGGCAGGTGCAGCAATCAGCACACCCGAGGCGTGTGCTCGTTAAGCAGCTTTAAAAGCCTCAGTCTTACTTCAGTCCAGCGCTGGTCATCGATTGCAGTGTTCCTGTTTTTGACTAGTCCCTGGTTCCTGGTTCCTTGCGTTTGTACCTACTTCCTTGTTCCTGTTTTCTTGTTTCCTCCGCCCTGAATTTCGGATTCATGCGCTAATTGATTTCTGCTCCCTTGATTTCCCTTTTTGTCTTCCTCTGTTTGCAGGCAGCAATTTTCAGTGCTTTCCCCTTTTAGATGCAGCCCAGTTTGTCTGTGTTCTATATTTCTTTGACTCTGTCCTTTGCTGCTGTTACCCATTTGCCTTAGCCTTCCCCTTAGTTTAGTTTCCTGTCTTTTCCTTGGAGGGGTAGGAAGAAGTTTGCATAGGTTATTTCGTTTTTCCCTGCTCCTGATCCTTACTTCCTAGAGGATCCATTCCATGTTTTCCACTGCACTTCTGCATTTATTTTCCCTTTGATTATTAGGTGTGGTGTGCGGTAGTAGCTAGCTCCTGTGTGAATGCTTATGTTTTCCTCACTATTTTGCAAACACTATTCCCATTTAGGTATTTAGTTTTCCTTCCATTGCTGTTCTAGCCTTTCGGGGTCCCAGTTTCTTCAACAGGATTCGTGGGCTAGCTGACATTCAAGAGGTTTATCTCGTCCTCGTGAGTACAGTTCTTAAGTTCCCTTATGTAATACCATCAAGAGTGTTAGTACACAGATCCTGTCATTGCTTGCCCTCCACGTGGGTTTAGCGCTGTCAGTACCTGTAACAGCAATTGGGGGTAAGGCGCTTGCCGACTTTCCTCGCGGTCAGGTGCTTACCCCACATCCCTTTTCATATATTGGTTTTGATGTCACACTCTATTTGCACTCCTGGGTTCTAGCATACCTGAGTCGTAGTTCCTGGGTGCACATTTCCCTTGCCATATTCGCTGCCTTTGTACTCGCCTGACTAATCCTGACAGTATGACCAGCCCAAAATTCCCATTGAATATGGCAAGTTTAAGAAAGAAAGGCAGCAAGGCCTCTAACAAGTTTGTACAGAAAGCTTCCCCTACATTTACCTGTGACAATCAAATCACTAGTCCTGACTCCAATGAACTCCTTGTCACGAATGGGCATTTACGTGCAAAATATTTTTCCCATAGGATGGCACATCCTACATGGCCTGATCCTAGTTCTATCTTTGGTTTTGATCCCGATTCTATGTCAGCACAAGCCTTAGCCGCAGAAAACAACACACTGTTAGACTTATTATACGAGAGTACCTCTGTTGTTGAACCCCATGATTCCAGTTGTGCTTCACCTCAGATAGAACAGTTTCATGATACCAACATAAAGAATGGAGGGGTTTCTTACATAACTTCTGTTTTCTACCCTCAGTCTAACGCATACTCCGTTGCACAGGTACATGCTGTAGTCCCTAATGCCAAGAGGTCTAATGTCAATAGTTTGTTTAAGGGAAACACAGACCAAGTTGGAAAGATAAACTATAAATCACAGAACCTGCAAGCAGTAGAGGACAATGTACAATCGATGCACATCCAGATTGCTAGTGCAGGATCCAGCCCTGATGCCACTATGCTTCCCCCTGTGTCTACTGATAGTGATTTACAGGTAATGCAGGGCATGCTAAGAGCTAAACTTGAGGAGTTAAGACAAGAACTCATTTCTGCACAAGAGGAAAATAAAACCTTACACTCTTTATTGAATACACCTCAGACTTTATCTGTTGATGTGGAGGAAGTGAACACTGTTCAGCCCCTGAGTGCAGAGACTTTGGTAAACCATGATATTTGTCGATATGTTAGATCTATTGGGAGTGAAGGTCTTACGTCTAGCACAGCGCTTAATCTACGCACAGGTTCTAACCATTGTTCTGCTGTTTATCAGGGATTGCAGTTAGCTGAAGAGTTACAAGCCACTCCTTTACCAAAAATACCCTGTGTAGCAGTTTGTCATAATTCTGAGCTAGCACACATACAAACTTCTGATTTCCAAACACAATCCACAATGGTGGCATACACAGATTCAGTCACTACCGTAGGCTTAGGCCCTGCTCTTGATACAGCTGCTGAGACTGAAGTAGATGTTAAAGCTGATGTGGAAAACAATGTTACCTCTGGGTTCACTCTTCCTTCTGCCACTTCTGATCAATACGAACAGTCAGAGACAGTACAGATTTCATGTTCTGAGGGACTCATTCCACAGTATACTGAACCAAAGAACCGTCAGGCGGTTCCTGAACTGTTGATTGTTAATCTACCTCTTTCAGAAGCTAAAACAGAGGAATGGACAATAGACGAAATCCTGATTAACAGAGACTTTACTATGGTGATTCCACTGATTGATTTTGACTTCTACAAAGAAAAAGACTCTGTGTCACCCACTAAAGAAAGGGACTGCAAGGGTACAGCTCAGTCTTTGGTTACTGGTGCCAAGGAGTCTACTGCCCTAAAGGTGCCCTTCATTCCTGAGCCACCGATGGGTCTGTCAACTTCTGAGACTTCTGTCTGTCCTCCTACAACCATTGACTCTTCTATGATTCAATCCACAGCCCTGCAGTCATCTTTGGCACACCTGTCTTCAACCAATGAACCGCTGCCATGTCTGCCATTTACTCAAGAGCCAGTCCCAAAGACCTGGACATGCTTGTATCCAGCAACCGAGATTGCTCCAGCTTGCATGCCTTCAGCCTCAAGGTTTCCCCTGACCTGCCTGTCTTCAGCTACAGTGACTCATCCTGCAGATCATCCTTCAGCTTTAGAGCCTCCGGAAATCCATCAAAAGAGCATGTCTTCAGTCCCGGAGTATACTGAGTATTTGCCTTCAGTTCATGAGACGCCTGTATCCTGCATAGCCTCGCTGCCAATATCAGAGGTATACCTGTCTACACCATCAGATTCTGCTGTATTTTCTTCGGCTCCAGCGATTCCTCCTGAATCCCAACCATTTACAGTCGATGAACGTCTAGCCTGCCTTTCTTTTGCTTCAGGAGGAGCATCAGAATGCCTGCCTTTTCCACAAGACGATTCTCCCAACTGCTTCACTTTAGCATCAGAGCCTCCTAAAGATGCAGCATCAGAGTTTGAGACTTTTGCCAGCTCCCGCTTCAGAGTCATCAAGCTGGACCAAGTGGTGAGTCAGAACCACTCACTTGGGTGTGCACAAGGGGTGGTGCAGACCGGCGTATTACCTACAGGACTTGTGCAACAGAATTCCGCCAAGAAGCACCAGTCGGGTCCTAGTAGCCAAAGGAAGGGAATGACTGCTGCAGTTCAAGATGTGTCTGTTATTGCTCCTTCTGCGAGTCTGCCTGAAATACCAAGTACTGCGTCTATCACTCCTATCAGGATGCCAAACATCCCTGCTGTGGTATCCCACGTGAAACAAAGTGGCTACACGACTGTCACCAGGAGTACTAGCCTTGTACAAACCATTGGACTTTCAGGTCTCCAAGGCGTAGAACATGTGCAGTCAAACCTAAGTCAATTTCAACCAAAAGCCTTTTCCCAGATGGATGACAGAAGGAAATCTGAACCTCTACCTCAGCCACCACCTTCTCTAATGGCTGAGCATAAACCTTTCCTGAAGCCAGCATTTTCCACACCTCTGCATGTCCACTCTCGGCAGAAAGGCTAACAGAGCTTCTCCCATTGCCTAAGGCATGTTGCACCAGCCTGCCTCCCTCCTCAAAGACTTATAAGGGTCCACTCCCAGTGACTGAGCTTCCTGGACCTTCCAACTCTGCTTCTGGTCCTGCAAGTCCTTCATGCCTTTCTTCGAACCATGAGTCTCTTCCTCACCAGAAGCCACCGTTTCCATCAGCACCACCTCCAAAGACAAAGCACTCCTATCATGGAAGTCCATCTGCCTTTGCCCACAGGCCACCATTTCCATCAGTGCCACCTCCAAAGAAAAAGCACTCCCATCATGGAAAGAAGATGTCTCGTGCGGGTGGCGGGCACCC
The DNA here is from genome assembly GCF_040938575.1 of Ambystoma mexicanum. Taxonomy (NCBI): domain Eukaryota; kingdom Metazoa; phylum Chordata; class Amphibia; order Caudata; family Ambystomatidae; genus Ambystoma; species Ambystoma mexicanum. Next base: position 297,750,743 of record NC_090922.1, read on the forward strand.
GAAGCCGGCCGTAGGAGGGGGTATACTGTCACGACTCGCTCCCTTCGCTCCCGTTCCCACCACTTGGGGGCATGATTTGGGGTTTATTCCCTACTGGACCTTTCCTACGAACCTTATGCTACAGTGCTGTGATGATTTGGGAGCGCTAAATCCCTATTTTCCCAGCTACTTCCCTTCCGGATCCATTCCAGGTTTTTGGCAGCCAGCATGCTTCTTTAACCAAATGACTATGCTTCCCAGAATGCCTGGCCCACTGCTCCACCTCCACCCTTGCAACACAAGGTTGGGTGGAGGATAGGTAACAGCTGTGGCGGCAGGTGCAGCAATCAGCACACCCGAGGCGTGTGCTCGTTAAGCAGCTTTAAAAGCCTCAGTCTTACTTCAGTCCAGCGCTGGTCATCGATTGCAGTGTTCCTGTTTTTGACTAGTCCCTGGTTCCTGGTTCCTTGCCTTTGTACCTACTTCCTTGTTCCTGTTTTCTTGTTTCCTCCGCCCTGAATTTCGGATTCATGCGCTAATTGATTTCTGCTCCCTTGATTTCCCTTTTTGTCTTCCTCTGTTTGCAGGCAGCAATTTTCAGTGCTTTCCCCTTTTAGATGCAGCCCAGTTTGTCTGTGTTCTATATTTCTTTGACTCTGTCCTTTGCTGCTGTTACCCATTTGCCTTAGCCTTCCTCTTAGTTTAGTTTCCTGTCTTTTCCTTGGAGGGGTAGGAAGAAGTTTGCATAGGTTATTTCGTTTTTCCCTGCTCCTGATCCTTACTTCCTAGAGGATCCATTCCATGTTTTCCACTGCACTTCTGCATTTATTTTCCCTTTGATTATTAGGTGTGGTGTGCGGTAGTAGCTAGCTCCTGTGTGAAAGCTTATGTTTTCCTCACTATTTTGCAAACACTATTCCCATTTAGGTATTTAGTTTTCCTTCCATTGCTGTTCTAGCCTTTCGGGGTCCCAATTTCTTCAACAGGATTCGTGGGCTAGCTGACATTCAAGAGGTTTATCTCGTCCTCGTGAGTACAGTTCTTAAGTTCCCTTATGTAATACCATCAAGAGTGTTAGTACACAGATCCTGTCATTGCTTGCCCTCCACGTGGGTTTAGCGCTGTCAGTACCTGTAACAGCAATTGGGGGTAAGGCGCTTGCCGACTTTCCTCGCGGTCAGGTGCTTACCCCACATCCCTTTTCATATATTGGTTTTGATGTCACACTCTATTTGCACTCCTGGGTTCTAGCATACCTGAGTCGTAGTTCCTGGGTGCACATTTCCCTTGCCATATTCGCTGCCTTTGTACTCGCCTGACTAATCCTGACAGATTGTTACTTTTCTGTAATATATTTTCCTTGAAGGTATCTAGTTTTTTATGCATGGCTTGTTGCATAACATTCCACCAAGTGGCATCATCCGAGATAGATCTATCTGGAGTGGTATGGTTGGTTCTTTCTTGTTCCTTCAGGATGCAAAAGAGCTCTTTAGTATTGTGCTGAGCGTTTTGCATTCTATCATTAAAAAAGCAAGATTTAGCTTTAATAATAGCCTTTTTGTAGATAGAAACAGAAACTTTGTATTTGTTGAGAAGTAGTAAAGTACTATGCTTCTTCCACAAATAATATGACTTAGTAGTTAGTGATTTCGCGACTGAAGCTCCGGAGTAAACCATGTATTATGTTTAGTTTCAGTTTTGACTGTTTTCATCTTTGTGGGTGCTAGAAATTTAGCAACATTTTCTAGATTGGAGGAAATTCTTTTTTCTAGATTTTCTGGAGTATCAAATATAAGAACAATTATAGTGTTAAGGATTGATTCTACCTTATTCATCTTAATATTCTTTAAATTTCGATGCAGTACTTTAGTGTGGTTCTGACATTTAAATATGATAGGAAAATCTGCCAGAATGCCAAAGTTCACAAAAAAATGATCCGACCAGGGACATGGTGAAAGTATTATGTTATTGACATTAGTTTCATGACTCGCTACCCAGTCTAAGATATGGCCCAAACTATATGTGGACACGTTGCCTATGCTTGTGATCCCCCCACACCCAAATCAACACCCCTCATGGCCCTGTGGTTAGACTCACCCAGCAGCCTGGTACGTTGTGCAGCGTGCCGTGCAATGTAGCGGGAAAGCGGTGAGTTGCGCAGCACCATGGCGTCATGTGTGGAGCCAGGGAATATTGCACAGCAATGCGTGATGATTTTGCATGCATCGCACAACATCTGTACATTCAGGGAATGGTACAGCTTCTTGTTGCAGTACACTACCGCCACAGCATGCCGGATAACCAGCTCCCCATGTGTACAGTCGAGGGCACCAATTACATTTGGCATGCCATAGAATGCTATTTTGGTTGCATTCACCTCCTCCGCAGTCCGTGGTAACTTGATGTGGTCACTTGCGTGTTTCAGGAGTGCAACTAGCTGTCACAGGTTTCCCCTTTTCGCACCTGTTTTCTCTGTTTTTTGCGGAGTCCTTTGTCAGGGTTTTCTTCCTAGCAGTTCGGGTCTTGTACAAGCCCGCTCGGCCGTCTTCGGATTCCAGGATTCGTTCAGCTTCTTCGTCCGGGATCTATGGAAACTCCAGGAAGCTTGGAATGGAGGCAGCACATGGAGGCGGTCTGCACGGAACACGGAAGAAACATGATCAAGGAAGGTAGAAGGAAAGGAGAAGGAGGAAGGTCCGGGAACCAGGAAGCAACACAGTTCAGGAGAACGAACTACGGAGCACGTCAGGCCACAGCTATCTGTAGCGTTGAGACGTGCGGAACCGCAGGGGAGTGGCTAATTTATAGAACGTGCTGCATAGGACGTAAAGGTCGATAGACCGCGTTCCGTGTATACGGCCATGTTGGGTGTACTACAGCGAGTAACCCCCGATGTGCCAGGGACCAGGAAGACCAGAATGGGCGTGATCGACGAATAATGACACTAGCACCTGGTTGAGCACACAGGAGAAACAGGTTTGTGAGATAGCTCCCCCACTGTGTGCTGATAAGTGCCTGTGGCAAGGAAGTGTAGCACAGATGCTACTTTCAGCAAGGGGGGGATGGCTGTCCAGATATGGATTAGGCTCACCAGGTCATCATGAATGAGGTCCACTATTGTGGTGATGGTGTACCTGTCCAGCCGGTACAGGGTGTGGATCTGAGCAGGGGTTAGGTTGAATGGGCTGGCCCTTAGGCGAGGGATTGATGGCTGCCTGTGGGGAACAACTGCCTGCACAATAGGTATGTGCTGGCCAAATCGCACCCTCCTTCTCCTCCTGCACCTCCGCTGCATTCTCTGGCTGTGTGCCTCCTCAAAGAGTAGCACTGCATGCATGTCCTCCAGCTCCAGTCCTGCAAGTGCTAATATTTGTATTGTTGATTTGGAAGGGGTGTGGTGTGTGGGAGTGCTCCTTTTGTGCTGTGCCAGACTCCACTGCCTCCACCTGTGCAGATTGTGTCCACCTTTGGCAGGTTTCTACACACCAGATTCCTATTAACGCCTGCACTGCGATGCCAGTGTTAACGGCACAATTGTATCCGTTATTAACGGCATGTCTGTGCACCTCTTAATGTGCACTTAACTTCAGCATGCCGTTGTAACTGGCATGGCTGCCGCGTGTCGACGCTCATACCGCCAAGGGTGAGGCCGGTCACGGCGGGTCCCTGCCGATGCCGGTGACACCGGCATCATGGCTCCTAATATTCTGGTCTGGTAAACAATTCTGGTACGGTAATACCGGCATCGATTTTACCGGACCGGCAACCTTGTAATGAGGCCCAGAGTGTAGGTACACAGAGAAGCATCCAGCAATGAAGGTTGGCACCGCAGTACAACTATAGGGCATGTGGATCCAAGACACAGAAGAAGCTGCCACCCAACTGGGGAGGAGTTTGCTCGTTGATGCACATCAATATGCCAGCACTGGTAGTGCCACAGAAGGATGTGAAGATGGACGACTTCCCTATTATGGATACTACCAAAAGAAGGAAGAGGTCGAAAGAAGGGGAAGAAAAGGGAGGGAAGAAACGGTCAGTGAGTGAGTAGAGTAACAACTATTTCTCATCAGAATTAGAAGCATCACGAGACAATTTACCATCTGAGCATTGGTTGTTCAGTGGGACAGAGATGTTGTTTCGTGTCAATAGTTCCAGCTGTCCAGACATATACAAATGCAAAATGGTTGCAGATAACAAGATGGGAGCTGATGCAGACAATAAACTCTACAGTGAACGGCTTCAATGTGATAAACGAAGAGCTCCGAGAAGGAACGTAATGGCACTCCAAAACAGATATGTTGTAGACCTTCTCACAGCAATGGAAGGAGGAGTTTGTGCCAAGATTGTGAGTTCCTGTTGCACGTTCATACCTGCAAATGACGGAGAGAATGGCACACTGACAGAAGCAGTGAAAAGATTAACGAAGATGCACGCCAAGATGACGGAAGAAGGCAAAGGGACAGGAAAGGACCAGAGATGGCTGTCATACATATGGTCATGGGTGCCAATATGGCTAGCAGACGGACTGAAAGCGTTAGTTGGAGCACTAACACTAGTTCTAGTGGGACTGTGTCTGGTTAAGATCTGCATTACACAATGCCGCAAAACTACTGAGAAGACAATGGGGATGAAAGTGTTAGTGGATGTGAACATGGAAGAAGAAAAAGACAAGATAGTAGAAGAAAGCAAGGATAAAGGAATGCCCACTTTTTCCGACTGAGATGATAACATACGACAATCCATTCACCATAACAGATACTGGGGGAAATGGATATGGTGCAACCCAGAAGGTGTCAGAAAACGTCCTTATCAAAGATGGTCTTTATGGTATAAATTGGAAAAAGCATAATTCATGCTGCAGGTTACTTCTACCAAGATGGCAGCAACCTGCCCCTTCGTTGTGGACTGCACAGCATGGTCTAGTTGTTCCACAGATGGCGCTCCGCAGACACCGGTGACAGCAGTGGATCTGAGGAGCTCAGGCTCATAAGGAACATGGAAAAGGTAAGCAGATGTGTCGCTTCTATTTTCTGTGAAGCCTTGACACGCTACTACTAATTGGTTCCCTGTACTTTTCTTTTCTCCGTGGATCTGGAGCCTGTATCGCTCCGCTCACCTTTGTTCATTTCTTTCTTGTCTCATCTGGATTCAAGCATTCTGATGGCGTTTGCCGCATTTCTATCTTTTATTTCATCTCTTCATTACTCTCCAGTTTTCCTCCCTATTCCGCTCTTTCTCCATTCTCCCTCTTACTTCCCCTGGCTTCTCCCTCTCTGTATCCTGCAACCATTCGCACTGTTACCAGTGTTCCAGCTCTGACTACTACTGAAGCCCCAACCATAACTGCATTGGAATTCATCTACACCAACACTGACGTTTCTGCACATTCCGCATGAGGGTTTTTTTCTACCTCAAGAGGGTTTTTCCCTGCTGGCATCCTGGAGGAGTCTCTGGGTCTCTGTTTCATTCAGGACATCGAGGCGTTTCAGGGCTGTTGTGCACTACTGTCTGCCTCACTATCTGAAGACCAGGTCAGTGCTTACGTTACAGTAAGTGATGCCCCTAAAAAAATTTTTAAAAAATGGAACAAGTGCATTAGTTGACGGCTTTGATCCAGGAGGTACAAAACCTGAAAACTGAGAATGAGGATCTACGCCAACTAGTTCTACAAAGCCCTGTGCATCACAAACTACCCCCAAGACCTTTGGTAGGAGGCAAATTCGATGGGAACCCGAGAAAACTAAAAGGATTTACAGATGCCTGTCTTGTGCAATACACCTTAAAATCATCCTATTTCCCCACTGATCGCTCTAAGATCAGTTATATGGTCTCCAATATGGCAGGAAGTGCCTTGGCTTGGGCTACCCCGCTGGTGACCACCAATAGCCAGATTCTGAGCTCCTTTCCAGGCTTTGTGAATAGGGTAAGAGCAATTCATTGGTAATGCTGATGGGAAAGGGAGTTATCTGAAGAACTCAATGACGAACTAGCCAGAATTCCTTGCCCCCCTAATCTGGCTGAACTTATCACAGTAGTCGTGCAGCTGGAATACAGGATTCAAGAACGATGGAATGAAAGGCCGAAAGGACCCTTAAATCAGGAAGAACGCACTCGCAAGAGAAAACAGGCTTTGTATGTACCATGGGTGTTTGGGACACTTGTTACGAGACTGCCCCATTTCCCCCTCTCGTCGTTCGGGAAACGAAAGATCTTGAACCTAAAGGGAACTAAGGTTCGGAAATGGAGCGAAGTGTTCCCAAACTAACTCAGGCAATGTGCACACAAATCTATTGGTGGTTGTTAAAGTGACTTTACAGAACAATGAGACAGTCATTACGGATATCCCAGCTCTTGTGGACTGTGGAGCAGCCGGGAACTTCATGGATAATGATTGGGCTCACAGCCATAACCAGACAAAGTAAAGCAGTACATGTTCCGGTGGAAAGAGTGGACGATAAACCTTTATCCTCCGGACTCATTACTGAGAGTGCTGCAATTCTTCCCACATGTTTATCCTGGCATAAGGAATTGATTCAGTTTGACCTAATTAAACCTGCTCATTATCCCCTAATCCTAGGGCTTCCTTGGTTTAGAGCCCATAACCCATCAGCATCAATTGGACGGCAGGAACTATTTTTTGGGGTCTGAACACTGTGTTCAACACTGCTTGCAACAAGGAGCAGTAGGAATGCATGCTCCGTTAGAAGAACAATATGACATTCCCCACTCCTCAAACGTGGCTACCATTCAGGCTTTCCCTTCTTGGTATCAGGAATATCTTCAGGTGTTTTGAAATGATGAATACAAGGAACTACCTCCTCATTGAACAGATGACTGTTCTATTGATCTGGTACCTGGTCAAGAAATACCCTTCGCCATATGTGCTTGTTATCTATAACAGAAAAAGAAGCTTTGCAAGAGTATCTAGCTACAAACCTCCATCATGGACTCATCACGGAATCAAAGTCTCCTTCCGGAGCATCTTTGTTTTTCATTCCTAAAAAAGGTACAAGTGTGCTTAGACAATGTATAGACTTTCGGGGCTTAAATAAGATCACAATCAAGGATAAATATCCATTGCCATTGATTCCAGATATATTAGAAGCTGTTCACGGAGCTAATCTTTATACTAAACTGGACCTTCGCGGAGCCTACCATCTTATCCGAATTTGCAAAGGAGATGAATGGAAAACCGCCTTCCGCACGCCCTTCGGCACTATGAGTATAGAGTAATGCCCTTTGCTTTATCAAATGCACCAGAACTTTTTCAACGGTTCATCGACCATGTTTTTGCGGGCATACTCCTTCATTATGTGGTAGTCTATCTAGACGATATTGTAATTTTCTCGAGAAACCTTGAAGACCATATCTTTCATGTCCCATAAACTCTAAGGAGATTAAACAGGCATCATTTGTATGCTAAACTGGAAGAATGAGCATTTCGTCAAATCAGTGTACACTATTTGGGATTCATTCTGTCTGAAGCAGGTACAGCAATGGATCCGTCTAAAGACTGGGCCATTGTACAGTGGAAGGCACCCGCTACCGTCAAGGAAGTTCAACGATTCCTAGGATTCACAAATTTTTATAGGAAATTCATATGCAGTTATTCCCATAAGATCAAACCCATTACAGAACTCCTTAAGAAAGGTAATAAGTTCATCTGGAATCAATCGGCTCAAGCAACCTTCAAGAATTAAAGGAAGCATTCATCTCTGCCCCAATACTAAAGATACCAGATCAACAATGGCAATTTATTTTAGAAACAGATGCCTCTCATTCAGCCATTGCAGCAGTCCTTAAACAGAGGCAAGCCAATGACTTTGAATACCCTGTGGCATATCTCTCGAAAACATTGAGTAAATCTGAGGTCAATTACACAGTCCTAGAAAAGGAGCTATTGGCAATAAAGAGAGCATGTCAAGAGTGGCATCATCGGGGGTGTGGCCAACTGCTCAATGCAGTAGACGTGTGCCTCTGGAGCTCCCGCTGCTGCGGCTTAACATCCTGTTATAAACAACTACTTAAGGATATCTGGTGACCCCCAAAATACGCTCTCCGGTGCGTGATACCCCAGGGCACATCTTGGGCAAATTCCAGCCTGAAACGCGCCGGGGCTGCAGAGGTGGGAGCGGGGGAAGGAGATGCTGGTACGGCCCGACGATGAACCAAGATGGCCGCCGGAGCGCTGGGCGCGCCTTGAGTGGTTGCCAGCTTGCATCGGGAATGGAGCTCCGGAGAGCTGGTGGGGGCCGGGAGCGGAGGCGAGGCCCCGTGGGACCCAGACTGGAGGAATCAGTGTGCCGGGCCAGCTGGTCGCCACGGCGGAGACTGTACACGGCAGAGGCAGCCCCGTCAGTGAGTGCCTGCAGCGGGGGCCCCCCGTCGTCTGGAACCGTCTGAAGGGGGAGAGGTCTCCCATGTCTTCCCTGTCCTCAGTGGTACGGACACTGGGCCGCCTAAAAGGGGACGTGGTGGCACACCAACGCACTAAAGCTGACTGAACCCGATACACCCCGGGGCAAAACAGCAAAATTTCCAGCACCCTGTGGCCAGTACAACACAGCCACTAACACAAGCTCACCATCCGGCTCCACCACCGCCTCACCACCCGGCTCCAATCGCCGCTCGGTTCGCACCCTCCTTCCCCCCACCTGCCTCAGTCGAGGAGGGCAATCTATACCCAGACAAGGTGCGGGCTGTGTTTATCGACCAGTGAAGTACCCTTGTGGGGCTGGGTTAGAGTGTGGCGGGACCATAATCTGGACACAGGAAGAAGCCCAAGGGGCCCGGCAACGGACATGGGGAATGACAAAACTAGACGGCCCACCATGCAAAACAGAATCGCCCAGTACACGATTCCTCCATCGCAACCCCCTGATTCTCAATCTCTGCCGTCGGTAGATGAGGACTCTGCATCCGGACTCTCCTTGAGAAACGTCATGGCAGCTATAGCAGACTCCCGCACATCAATGGAGCAGAAGATGGACGGAATCAGCCTGGATGTGTCCCTACTCCGACACGACTTGCAGAAATGGTCAGCACGAACGGGTGAGGCGGAACAGCGTATTTCCAACACGGAGGACGGGTTGCACGCGGTGCAACAACAGCTTCAAGGAGTCTCCGCCAAACTTAAAACTCTGGAAGCCAGAGTCGAAGAAGGGGAGGGCAGGTCCAGGCGCAGCAACATTCGAATCCTAGGTATACCCGAGAAGGCTGAAGGCCCTTGTATGGAGCTTTTCTTGGAGCAGTGGCTGATGGACCTGTTCGACCAGCAATCCTTTTCCAAATTCTTTTCTATAGAGGCCACACCAAATGCCCACTAGTAGACCAGTGCCTGGTGCTCCTCCGCGAACGGTGATAGCAAGACTATTGAACTATCGGGATCGAGACGCGCTGCTGCACCTTGCAAGAACCAAAGGCATGATCACCTTTAATGGCTCCAAGATAGCCTTCTTCCCAGACTACACGCGTTAGGTCCAGAAGGCAAGGCAATCCTTTGAAAAACTTAAAAAACAGTTGCAAGCGATGGGAGTCAAATATGGCCTGCTCTTCCCGGCTCAGTTGAAAATCTATCATAAGGGCACAACGGTCCACTTCAACGACCCAAATGAGGCCTGGGGATGGGCAGAGCAGCATATCGAGGGGGACTGGTCGGCACCTCGAACCAACAGGGACAGAAATCCCAGACCGCCAGCGGGCCACCCTCCAGAGCTGGACCAGCCACCCTCACCGAACCAACCGGCGGAAGCTGGGGACTGACTCTGGCGGACTCCCCGCGGGGTGTCTGATTCCACAAGCGGATGTAGGACCAAATTGATATTACAGACTATGTTGGGTGGTGCCACGAAACTGTTGTAAGTTGTTTACGTCATTAATAATGTGGCTAGCGGTGGCGTACCTCCATCGCACCTGGGAAAAGGCTTCCGCCCCCCCCCCCCTAAGTTTTTTAATTTTAACTTGAACAAGGGTTTGCAAGGTTGACACCCTACTTTTTTTGAGTGTCAGCGATGTTGGGGCTACAGGTACTTCGTGTTGGGGTGGAGTATGGGGAGGGGGAGAGAAGGGAAAGTTATAATGAGTTTTTTGTTACCCTGGGAGCAATGCGCCATTGCACGCTCCAAGGTCTGTTGAGGTTCATGGTAAGACGAGGCTGCAGACGGTCCAGGCAGTACAATATTCATTACTCCAGGCACGCACCGCAATACATCACCATTAACGGGGATACCCTCCTCGTGAAACTCCCGCCCAACCCTTTATCCTGATTTTTGGATGGCATCCATACAACCCCAGTCGATCTCGACTGAACGCCCCAGGTCTTTCAAGGTGCTCATCTGGAATGTAAATGGGATGGGCTCCGCGATTAAAAGGCGCTTGATTAAGCAAATACTCAGTAGACACTCCCCCGACGTGGCCCTGCTATCCGAAACACACCTAGCGGGATCAAACTGTGCTCATTTCCAACGCACAAACTACTTGGCTGCCTTCCATGCGGGATACACAATGGGATCCAGGGGCACTCTCATTCTTATACACAAACGCATCCCTTTTGCCATTCAAAGCCTGGAACAAGACCCTAGGGGCCGCTATGTGCTGATCCTGGGAACGCTTTGGAAAGAGAGGGTCGCTTTTGCTTCAGTGTACTCCCCACCCGGACTGGGGCAGGAGCTACTGGAGGAATTGACTACCCTCATAGGTAAACACCAACCTGATAGGTTGTTTCTAGGGGGAGACTTTAATGATGTCATGTGCAATGCCACTGACCGTACACATCTCAGACAACGCAACCCGGACACCCCTACGAAACTGTTTAACTTTGCGTCCGCCTTGGGTTTGGGTGATGTATGGCGAGAGTTACACCTGGACACCAAGGGGTACTCCTTCCACTCTGGAGCCCACGGTTCCCTCTCCAGGATTGACTATCGCTTTGTCTCACACACAGATCTCTACAGAGCACGGACAGCCGATTTTCTTTCCTGGGGCATCTCAGACCACTCACCCCTACTTGTGGAGATTCGCACACAGGGTCCTTCCCCCCTAGAACATGGAGACTAAACAATTACTATCGGGGCTTCCCCGAGCTCGTTGACCACCTTACGGAAGTTTCCACGAGTACTTTGAAATTAATGATAACGGAGAAGAGGACCCAGTGGTTTTCTGGGAGGCCTATAAGACAGTCTTGCGGGGCGCCTTAATCTCCTGGGTGGCGAACAGGAGGCGAGAGAGACTCCAAGACATAGCGAAAGCGGAGGGTGAACTGACCAAACGCGAGAACAAACACATCCTTGACCCATCCCCACAGACCCAGCTCTCCCTTAAACGAGCCACTGAGCGGCTCCGAAACCTCTTATTGGACAACGCTAAACAAGCCCATTGGGACTCGCGAGCCAGAATCTATGAGCATGGGGACAAAGCCGGCAGAATGCTAGCTTGGCTGGAGAAAAGGGATGAGGGACAACGCTGCGTTCGCGAGATTGTCACCTCATGGGGTGAAAGGGGCACATCGGATGCAGAGATAGTCGAGGCCTTTGCCCAATTCTATGAAACACTTTATCGGGCCCGACCTTGCGGCCGGGCCCAACCCTCCTTAATGACATATTATTCCCAACTCTCTCAGTACAGCAAAGGGTGAGTCTGGACTCTGCCCTCTCGGAGACCGAGGTGGCCGAAGCACTAGCCCTACTGCAGACTTGGAAAACACCGGGCCCAAATGGGTTCCCAGTTGAAACCTGGCAGAAGCTGGGGGGGGGGGCAACATTACATCTTCCCTCTATAAAATGTTCTTGACTGCCCGGGAACAGGGCACCCTCCCGCAGGACCTCTGTAAGGCCACCATCGTGGTCATCCCTAAATCAGATAAGCCCCAGGAGCACTGTGCCTCCTATAGGCCAATCTCGCTAATCAATGGCTAGGCTAAGGTCCTCGCCAAACTCCTAGCCAACAGGTTACAACCGGTAGCTGATGCCCTAATACACCCGAATCAATGTGGCTTTATGCCACACAAATCGACCCGAATGAATCTGCGTCGAGTTCACTTGGCGCTAGAGAGGGCTCCCACCATTAACAACCGGCTTGCTCTTCTAGCAATCGACTTCGAGAAGGCTTTCGATTCGGTCCTATGGGATGGCCTCTGGGAGATCATGGAACGCATGGGCTTCGGGGAGGGGTTGCTGGGATGGGTGAAGCTGCTGTACACAAATATCCGGGCGGAGGTCAAGGTGAATGGGTGGACCTCTCGCTCTTTCCGATTGGGCAGGGGTACACGGCAGGGGTGCCCCCTCTTCCCCTTCTCTTCACTCTCGCGATAGAGCCATTGGTCATATGGCTTAGCCAGAGCACATCCTGGATGGGATTCAGGTGGCCAGAGGGACACGAAGACCGGATATCCCTATACGCGGACAACCTCCTGATATACCTGGGAGAGCCTGTCTGAACCTGCCCCATGGTGACCCAGATGCTTGTCCAATACGGGGAATTTAGCAGATCAATTGGAAGAAATCTGTTTTCTTCCCGGTGAAAGGAGGGGATCAGCCCGACACATCTGACTGCCCATACCACATAGAACAGTTTGGCTTCCGATACCTTGGGATCTGGATAACAACAGATCTTACCAGTTATAGCATGCACAATCTTAAACTGATCATGGACCGATTCTCTAATGATGTACAACATTGGAAGCTTCTCCCCCTGACCCTCATGGGTAGGGCTGCCCTTTTTTAAAATGTTAGCTCTCCCGCGATTCCTTTATGTCCTTCAAAACGCCCCATTGCAGATCCTGGGAGCTGAATTTGGCCGGGTGGAAACCCTCCTTGGAGAGCTCCTATGGGGCGGAGGACAAGCGCGTATAGCCCTGGCAACACTTCAGAGGTCGGTCTGGGAGGGTGGGATCGGAGTGCCCCGCCTTCAGACCAACTATTGGGCCTCCTAACTGGTGGTGGGCAATGACCTACTGCACGGAGACCGGGAACTACCCCATATCAAAGCCGATGTGGGAGCTATGCACGACACCGATCCATTGCAGCTATTGTACCAAACCCCCCCAGATCCTCCCCACTAACAATGAAGGCACAGATTATTACCACTTGGAGGAACGTACACATGTTTGTGGGGTGGGGGAACAAAATATCAGTAGCGCAACCCCTATGGTGAAACGCCAATCTGAGAGAAATTCCGAAACTCAAGCCTTGGCCGTGCTGGGTGAGGGCTGGGATTCAGAAAGAGGGGGATGTCTTGAAAGATGGAAATCTTGCCCCGTTCCGTTTGCAGACCTACAACGCAGATTCCAGCTCCCAGACACTGAGAGATACCATGACATGCAAATGTCCCACGCCCTAAGAGTCCACATATCAACAGAGGACAATATCCCGGAATGCTCACCTATTGAACGCCACATTTTGCCTGAATATATCCCCTCCAAATGCACATCCATTCTTCATAATGCCATCACGTCCTTCGTGACTCCTGAGCTGACCGGTCTAAAGGTCAAATGGGAAATAGATGCAGGGGATATCGACCCTGAGGACTGGATCCGGGTACTAATGCACCCACGGGAAGCCGCCATCTCCTCGAGACTCAGACTGGTGCACTAGAACTGCACTGTTTGGGTGGAAAAAAGCAACAAACCTGAACTGCCTCAGATGTGGGGATGAGGAGGGGACCTTCTTTCACATTCTGTGGTCCTGTCCCCGCATCCGAATTTTCTGGGAGGCCTGTTGTCGGGAGCTGGCCTGGCTACTCTCCAAAACAATAGAAATGGACCCGAAGGTCCTAATCCTGGGAGTACCGGAGGAGCACGAACTGAATAAATGGGAAGAACTGCTACTGCATACGGCGGCTGCCCTAATCAAGCGCAATATTGCACAAAAATGGGGAGCCCCGGAGTCTCCAACACTGGAGCAATGGGCACTGGACATGGACACATATGCTATGATCGAAAGAAGGATCTATAACGCAAGAGGCTGTCCCAACAAAGCCTCTAAAATATGGACGGCATGGGAGGAGGGAGAGAACCGATGTATATGGACTCGGGGGATGTTACTCTGAACACTTACACTGTGAACTGTAACCGTATTCCATGAGAATGGTGATGCAAGACATACTACTACTGTAAGACGGGCCGTGTCGGCCCCATTGGATGTAGCTGCCTCGTCCCTCTTTTTGTTCCTCCCCTTTGGTTTTGGTTGTTTTGTCTATGTTATAACCAATTGATAATAATAAAAAATGTTTTATCAAAAAAAAAGAGTGGCATCATCTGTTGTTGGGTTCCACCTATCGCTTTATAGTTCAAACTGCTCATGGGAATTTGAAGGTCCTTCAACAGATGAAGTATCAAAACAGTCGACATGCTAGATGGGCATATTTTTTCTCCCAGATTAATCTGTATTTCACTTTCATTCCAGGAATTGAAAACATACAGACAGATACCTTGTCACGCTCGGCAGAGATTATCTCGCCACCTTCCCAAGGAGAGAGAATGTTTCTGCAAGCCATGTTTGTGCTTTCGGTTCACGACTTCATAGAATTAAATTGAGAAGAAACACAAAGACTACCTTGATACTTTACAAGAGTTAATCATGCTCTACCATCTTACTTTGTCGCAGGTATTGTTGCTTTACCACCATCGGCTGCTTGTTCCTTAATCTAATCTTCAAAGCCAAGTCCTCTCTATGTGTCATGACTCAAAGAGCACATGCCATCGCGGAATCCGAAACACATTGGATCTCATTCAGGGACATTTTTGGTGGCCAACATTAATCAAGGATGTCAAAGAGTACGTGTCCTCCTGTGTTATATGTTTACGAACCAAGGTACCTCTCAAAAAGCCCTTCGGACTCTTGGTACAACATGAATTACCTACTCAACCATGGCAACATATTTCAACCAATTGTATAATGGAATTGGTCCCCTCCTGTCATTAGACAACTATTGTGGTCACGGTAGACTCTCTCACAGAAATGGCTCATTGTGTTCCACTACCACAGATTCCCATGGCTTCCCAAATGGCCAAGTACTTTCTTAAGACCATTTTACGATTACACGGATTACCTACTAAAATCATCTATGATAGGGGTCCCAATATACTTCTGCTTTTTGAGACTGCCGCTGTAAACTGTTGGAGTTAGAAAGAGCTCTTTCATCAGGATACCACCCACAGTCCAACTGCCAAATTGAGAGGGTAAACCAGTTTTTGGAGCAATATCTTTGTTGTTTGGTCTCAGCCGCTCAGGATGATTGGAGCAAACCTTTGCCATTCACAGGAATTTGCCTATAACAACTCTCTGCACACTTCTTTGCACCTATGGGTTTCATACCATCGCCGTTCCCACGGTACCAATAAAAAGCCAAAAACTACCAGCTATTGATGTCATGATTGATGACTTAAAGAAAGAGCATACCATGGCCAAAGATGGCCAGAGCCAATATGAAGAAGTACGTGGACAGGAAAAGAGCAGTCTCTCTCTCTCTCTTTCAAGGTGCGCGAAAAAGTTTGGCTATCAACAAGATTTCTTCCCAGACGATTGACACCCACTGAGTTAGCCCAAAGATATTTTGGACCTTTCAGAATAACCCCAGTTATAGGTCCAATGGCTTATCGCCTGAAGCTACCCATCACTTGGATCTGTATTCATCCGGTTTTCCACATTTCTCAACTTAAAAGGCATATATCTGATTGATTCCAAAGAACAGCCTCTGGTAATCCCCCGCCTATAGACACAGCTCTAGGATTGGAGTATGAAGTTGCAGCTATATGTGATTCTCAATACTTTCCAGAGCGACTTCAGTGTCTCATTGACTGGAAGGGCTATGGAGCGGCAGACTGGTCATGGGAGTCAGTTTCAGACGCTCATGTACCTATGTTGTTAAGTTCCATCTAATCCATCCTTGGAAACCCGGGCCAGAAGCTACTTGGAAGGTGCATACTGTCAGGAAACGTCCTTATCAAAGATTTCTTTTTTTGAACAATTTTTATTATTTTTATTAACGACACACCAAACATTTCAAACATTGAGGACATTCGCATCACATCGTTATATTCACATATTGCGCGGCACAGTCCTCCCCCCTCCCACGCCCTTAACTCGAGCCCCTGCTTCACGTCCTTATCAAAGATGGTCTTTATGGTACAAATGAAAAAAGCAGCATTCGTGCTGCAGGTTACTTCAACCAAGATGGCAGCAACCTGCCCCTTCATTGTGGACTTCACAGCATGGTCTAGTTGTTCCACAAGTTGACGCTCTGCAGACGCCAGTGACAGCAGTATATCCGATGAGCTCCGGCTCATAAGGAACCTGTAAACACTAAGCGGATGCGTCGCTACTATTTTCTGTGATACTTTACTAATTGTTTCCCTGTACTTTTCTCTTCTCCATGGATCCGGAGCCTGTGTTGCTCCGCTGACCCTTGTTCATTTCTCTCTTATCTCATCTGGATTTGAGCGTTCTGACAGCGTTTTCTGCCTTTCTCTCTTATTTCATCTCTTTGTTAATCTCCAGTTTTCTGCCCTGTTCCGCTCTTTCTCCATTCTCCCTCTTCTCCTGGCTTCTCCCTCTCCATATCCTGCAACCATTTACACTGTTACCAGCCTTCCTGCTCCGACTACTACTGAAGCCCCGACCATAACTCCATTGGAATTCATCTTCACCAACACTGAAGTTTCTACATATCCCAGATCCTTCTGCATCAGGGTTTTTTCTACCCCAAGAGGGTTTTCCCTGCTGGCATCCTGGAGGATCCTCCGGGCCTCTGTTTCATTCAGGACCTTGAGGGTTTTCAGGGCTGTTATGTGCTACTGTCTGCCTCACTATATGAAGGCAAGGTCAGTGCTTACACATTACAGATGGAGATTGCAGTTATATGACCTGGAATTTCGATGACCATGCAAATTACTGTGGACATCTTGGAGGACTAACAATGATATGGCTACCAAAAGCAAGAGTGACAAAGTATGGAGATTTGGTCGACATGTCGACCAGAGGGGGTACTGGAGTGCCCCACCTCACCCCCAGCTGAGAGATTGCCTGCAGGCTGTGGCAAGCTGGATGAGCGACAATTGGATAAAATTGAATGGGGATAAGTCTGAGGTTATGGTTGTGGGATCTGGCACGTCCCCCTGGACCCTGTCTTTGTGGCCATCTTCTTTTGGTTATTTTCCTGTTGCTGTCCCTGTTCTTAAGAATCTTGGTGTTAAACTGTCTGCCTCTCTGTCTATCAGCTCGGTCTGCCAGGCTGGTCACTTTCAGCTGAAAATCATAAGAAAGGTACTACAGTTTATTCCTCTTCATCTTCGCCCTTCTGTGGTTGCGGCCTCGGTCCTTAGCCCGATTGATTATTGCAATTCCCTCTATCTTGCGCAACCTGACTATCTGGTACACCGTCTTCAAATTCGCACAGAACTCAGCTGCCTGGCTTGCTACCGGTTCCTCCTTTAGGGATCATATTTCCCCAGTTCTGAGGGCTTTGCATTGTCTGCCAGTGGCCAAACATGTGCAGTTTAAATCTTTATGTCTTGTACACAGGGCTTTTCACGCGGTAGGACCTGAGTATTTGCAGCTGAAGTTCCGGCCTTATGTCCCTGGCCATTTGCTGTGCTCTAAGGATCGCTTCCTTCTTGCTGTGCCTAGATATCGTCGTGCTAGAATTGGCGGCCGCTCATTTTTTGTGAGGGCTGCCAAGCTATGGAATGACTTGCCTATTGCGCTCTGCTCTACGGCTGCCCACTTGCCATACAGAAGGGCTTTAAAAACGTTTCTCTTCTAATTATTTTGCTCAATTTTAGTGCTTGTTCAGTCTTTAGCACCAGGTGGCCTGTTGGTGTCAGTTGCGCTGTACTTTGGTACAAAAATGGATAACATGACCATGACGGCCCGAAGAGTCAAAAACACACAAAGTCACTCACTACTCCAACAGTCTCCAAGAGGACCAGTGACTGACAGGTATGCAGAGAAATGTTCTCTCAGACAGCCATTCAAACCTTATCCAGTGAATGTCTTTATAGATACAGGTGCTTCAACAGTGGTCATGGACCCAAATGCCTTGATGGATGATGTTGACTAAAGCCAAAGAAACCACTGTACTGACGTCATTAGTGACACCACGACATAGCCACGTTAGTCATGAAGTACACTCGCAACCATACACAACTACACACACACACACACACACACACACACAAAACACACACACACACACACACACACACACACAAAACACACACACACACACAAATACGCACACACACACACACACACTTATGGCAAGGCAACTAACCCTACGGAACTACAGGATCACATAAGGAGCCTGGCAGGACCAAATATGACTAACCTAGCACGATATAGGTGTGTAGAAATCATACTATAGGTATAACGAGGATTACACAAGCCACATGACGAGAGACGAAGGAAAGCAAAACCAGGCTGCACAGAACAGGAAAGCCAGGGCTCTCACAGCCAAGGTCAGAGACAAGCAGCACATTCCAAACCTAAAATGACATCTGCAGAAAAACAGAATAAATCTTCATCAATTACAGACCAGAAGAGCTTGATTTTGTGGTCCTCAACCACGTGATGTGGTCGAGCTAGACAATGGGTATTCACCCGCGGTGGGAAGATGAACAGATCACAGCAAGACAGACAGGAAGTGAAACATGAACAAGTAAACAATGTTGCAATGTGGAGAGCACTCTCACAGGCAAAAGGGGAACTGTTAACAGATACATTGGGTACACATAGTCATTCTGATCACCTTGAAGAGGTGCACAGAGTGTTGAAAACAGAGCTGGGTCCGGGGCCTGGGGAGACCAGTTCCAGTCAATCAGCGGTCATAAATCTAGGGGTGAATGGCAGAGGGCAAGGGCCAATGGTAATCCTGCGACCCCGCACAAATGTGATAGATAGTTTCTTGGGGAAGGGGCATGTCAGCCATCTGACATGAGAAGGCCAGTCAATTCGGATCTATAGGGGCAATCTATACTGTATATCACTCTGAGCACCCAACTAGAAAATGTGATAGGGTTTTCTGGGAGGGCCCATGTTGTGATGACATTCTGTATCAAAAAGGGTTGGCATGGGTTTGGGAGAGGTTACTCTGGAGATTTTTGAATGTCCTGTGTGATCCCTGTCAGTTTTTGTTGTGGGGGAAGGGTTGTTGGGCCCTTGGGAGCTGAACAAATGAGCTCATAGTAACCCCCAGACCTCTGGCATACCACACCTCACCAACAAGTAGCTTATCTATCTAAGAAGTTACAACCCACTGAAACTAATTATATGATCACTGACTAGGAACTGCTAGCAATGAAGAAGGCTTTCCGAGAGTGGAGTCATTACTTGCTGGGGACCAAGCATACTGTGACACTGTTGACAGATCATAGAAATACACTTCTTTTTAAGTCTGCTAGATTATTGTCTCCCCGACAATTGCATTGTCATTGTTCTTTGCAGACTGTGACTTTGTCATTGCTTTTACACCTGGTTGATTAAGTGGGAAAGCAGATGCCTTTTCTAGGCAGATTCCTGGTAGTGAAAAGGAATTAGAAACCAGTTATTGCTGAAGATCGGTTAATTTCAATTGTGATTCCAGAGAATGATCAGTTTTGAAAGAGGGTGTTACAGGACATGTCAGAAGCAGAGATTCAAAGCTGGGTTAATCAGGATCCAGAACGAAGAATTGAGTATGTTCTTCCGTAGATGAAGTCTAACTTATACATACCTGCAGGAAAACTCAGGAAGAATATCTTGAAGGAATGTCATGAATCTAACCTAGCAGGGCATCCGGCATTTATCGAAAGACTCTGGATTCGGTTGGTAGGGCGTTTTGGTGGGAATGTAAGACAGTATACATTGAATCATGTAAAAACCTTTGAGGTGTGTGCCTGATCAAAGTCAGGTGGGGGAAAAGCTCCAGGTCTGCTTACTCCTTTGCCAAAACCCCGTAGTCCTTGGTATACAATCTCTATGGATTTCATACTGGACCTCCCTAAGGATCAGGATAGTTCAGTAGTGTTGGTGGTGAATCTGTTAACGAAGACTGGTCACTTTATCCCTATGAAAGGAGTAGTAACAGCGCAATTCTGATGCCAAGAGTTTTCTGCAGGGAGTGGTTAGGTTAAATTGTTTGCCCACCCAAATAATTTCATAATGAGGGTCACAATGTATCTCAACATTTTGGAGGGTCTTCTGTAAAGAGTTGGGAGTAGAGGTTAAATTGTCCACAGGTTATCATCCAAAGACTAATGGGTAGATGGAACATGTAAATCAGGAGTTGGAGAAGTATTTGAGATGTTTTTTGCAGGGTGAGAGTGGTTGGGTGGATATTTTGTGGCTAGCAGAATTTAGCTATAACAACTCGTTGAAGGACTGAACTAACTTGTCACCTTTCTATTGCAATTACGGGTTTAACCCATGTTTCTTGAAAGAAGTTCCTCCTGAGGAGAGTAATAACCCTGATGTATAGGACAGGTTAAAGTGCAGAAAGGAAAATTTGGTGGAAGCAGGAAACACACTTCAAAAGACTAAGTTAAAGTATGAACAATTTGCTGACCAAAAGCATCAGGTTAGTCCACAGTGTGTTGTGGGACAAAGAGTTTGGTTGTCCACAAGGTATTTACATTTAAAGGGGGTGACAAAGTTTAGCCCAAGGTTTGTTGGTCCATATGAGATAGTGGAGATTATTAACCCGGTCACAGTAATGTTGAAATCACCCTTTAGAATGAAGACACATCCCATTTTCCATGTGAGTTTGTTCAAGCCATGTTCAAAAGGAATGCGGCTGGGAAATCATCCACCACCTGTGATCACTGAGGATAATGGTGAGGAGTTTGCGGTAAAGGACATTCTGGATTCCAGGAGGGTTATCAGTAACCTCCAGTATTTGATAGACTGAAAGGGTTACTGTCCAGAGGAAAGGTCTTGGGAGGCAGTTGTGGATGTACATGCTCCCTGTTTGTTTTCAAGATTTCACAGTAGAAATTCACATAAGCCTGGCCTGAGACAGGGCTTTGCTGGGGTTGGGGGGTTGCTGTCAGGTTATGCAGGTGGCCCATAGTCATTCTTAAGATTGGAGGGTGTTTGGCAGAGCTAAATGTTAGAATTGGGAATTGTAATTACTGATAGGGGTTGACATTAGCATTGAGTCAATATTTCCTTTTCTTTCTATTAAGAGCATTGTTAGAATCCCAGGCAAAGATGGAGGGTAAGTGAACTAATGTGATTGGTAGAAAAGAACAATGCTTTGGAATGTGTTTTGAACCATCTAACTGCCTTTCATCCAAAGTAAGTTAGTGACAGGTCCAGTTATTTTAAGCTTCTTTTCTAAAGGCCAAATTTAGAGATCTGAAAAAAATCTACAGAAGAAAGAAGACTTGTTTTTTTTTTAATTAAGACTCCTGGTTTATTACAAACCTTTCTCAGAGCATAAGACAATAGAGAAACAACAAATAAGACCAGCCAAGTCCTGTTTCACACCTTATAGAAGACCCTTCAAGCGTTCTCGTTGGCATTGAACTTGTAATCTACGTCCCATCAAAGACCTACTTGAGATATTGTATGAGGCCAAAGATTATCGTATAGTCTTCCCCTTGCTGTAGGCGCAGTCAAATGGCCTTGGCATCTCTTTGATGGAAGGCCATCATCCATTTGCTGGTGGGGTGGCAGGAATTTCCTCCAGCTCAGAGCTGGAGGTAATACCGGCTCCCCACCATCAAAAACTGCTGGTATTACCAGCACTGGTATTACCGGTGCTGGTAATACCAGCTACTCCCCGCATGGAGTCCTATGGAACACCATGGAGTGGGGAGTAACAGCCCTTACTGGCACTTGGAATCTTCCGGTAATTCCGGTAACAGTAATTCCGTTTGGTGGTATCCCACCGGATTTACCGGCAGGATACCACCAAACATTTAATGAGGCCCATTACGTTTCCAAAAACTGCTTAGAAATACAATTGGCAGCTTCATACAATATTAGCTGCTGAATAGAGTGTACTACACCCCACTTACACTCTCTATATTCAACCGGAGTAAGGTGTATAACTGCTCAAGATGTGGCTCTCCGAGTGCGGATCACATGCACAAGTTTTGGTCTTGCAACGCACTTAATGCATTTTGGGGTGATGTCTTTGGTGCGCTTACTGATATTGTGGGAATCCGTCTAGATCCAGACCCAAAATGTGTACTGTTTGGGCTGTGGAGTGGGGATTAAGTCAAGAGAATGGCAAAGTTTTTGAACACATGCATAATGGTAGCCAAGAAGTGCATACTTCAACATTGGAAACGCCCTTCTCCCCCCATATTTAATATGTGGCTAAAGGAACTGAGTTGGACTCAAACTTGCGAGGAGGAATACGCAGCCTACCTCCCCAAAAGCTCACGCCCCAAAAATGTATGGTATGCTTCTGTGGCTACCTCAATAGACAGGGCGATGACGATATCGTCCTATCATTGTCACCGGAATGACAAGAACAATCTTGATCGATGTATGCCGGTATGACATGCTAATACCCTGTACTGTTGCAAGTGCCTCTAACATTGTGTTCCGAAATGTTTTGTATGATTAAGAATTCTTTGTGCATGATACGCTGCCACCTGCTGTGTGTCCCGCCTCACATCCCATCTATTTCCTATCTTTATTTCCCATGCCAATAGTTTCAGTTCATGGTCAGTGCTTACAGTGCCACCTGATAACTAAAACTAAACACATAATTAGTATGTCGAGGTACATGCTATACAAATATGCAAATACATCCCCTCAACAGTCATACAATACAAATTAAAATGAGACACATATAATCAAAGTACTCTGTGATTTCCTCCACTATATTGATAAACTATGACTTGTTGTGCAGTATTCAAGATCCACTTCTTTAGTCTAGGGTGCCCGCTCATTTCCCAGACCCAAGCCGCCCTACACAGTCGAATAACCGCTCTTAAGTGACCTACATGTTTCTTGGTCTGAATCTTTTTCATGTAGGAAAAATTCCAGAGCCAGAAAGTCATGAATTCATTTGAGGACATGCAGTTTACGTTAAAAATTAAAAAAATGCAGCTCCGCCGTGGCATGGAGGAAGATCGTCAGCATATTCTAAAAAGAGCCGAGGAGTACTCAAAGGAATTAAGTAAGCAGCAAGCCTCCTTGAGAGATTGCATCGCTTTACTGGAGAAGAAGCTTGAGCAGCCAGATGTGGAGCTAGTGAGGGTGAGTGCTTTCATCAACCAACTATAGAACAGTTCAGAATCACAGTGAAAAGATGTTTCATCACTTGTCAAATTAATGAAGATTGCCCAGGCTCACAGCTCAGGGTAGTCTTGATTCTATGAAAGACACAGGGGCAAGCATTAACTTTCTTTAATACTGCATCTTACAGCACTTCAAAACTTCAAACTTTATCTTTTATTCATTTTTTAAAAAAAAAACAAATGTATAAACGTTCAAGGGACTTCAAATCCCCATAAGTCCCTTGTTTCTTGTAGTCCTGCAGCCTTCCAACTCCACCTATCGGTAGTCAGAACCCTTTATGACTCACATCCTGTCTCAGTCCCTTCCTTTTACTTTTGGCAGCAAACGTCCACAAGCTTGTGCAACGCAAACCAGAACTTCCAAATATAACAATGTCCAAACACTTTCCAGACAAGGGCAACGGCCGTGGGAATAACTGGTACAACGGTTCCAGTTGAACTCTGAATGGCAGGAGAACAATGATCTGCCCTGGTCGGTCTCCTCACGTTGCCTCTTGGTAATCTCCTATGATGTGTGAGAAACCTGAAGGTGTCTCACCCGCTAGTCCAAGGGGATCTGTCATCCAGGAGGCCATGACAAGGCCATCGCTATTGGATCCAGTTCCTGGGGGTGGACCAGTGTGGGAGGATCACCTGGATGGGGGAATCCTTGGGCAGAGGGAGTGAGACATCGAAGGTTGAGACGCGGTAACCCCTTCCTTGTGACACCTTTTCCCCATCCAGCCTAGGATGCCGTTTACTTGACATGTCCCAACACAAATGTCAGGCAGAGCCAGGCAATTACCGACAACTACACACACTTGACTACGCTTTACTTTCCCCATAGGGATAAAAGGCGGAGCACAAGAGCACACTCCGAGCAAGGCCGAAAACATGAGGAAGCAGCCATTCCAGGACGGCAGTTCAAAAGGAAGAGAAAGGCAATGAGACCATAGAGAACATCAAGGAGGGAGTTAACCTTGCTCTTTTCAACGCAAACCTGCAAAGCCTCTGATGAAAGAAATTTAAGACCTGGAATCCCCGCTGACAGGTGGTGTCGCTGGATGCCAGCGGTACATGGAACCCTCACGCACTGATAGCCAGGGTGGGGAGAGGTGGTTGCCATCGAGGTGCCATCCTTGACTCCAGCGGCAAAGGAACAGCCAACGAGTTCAGCACAGCCTGTGAGTCGGAAGAAGCTGATAGTTGACCCGACTGTGTTAGGCTCAAGGGTGCAGTGACAATGTAAAGAAGATAAATAGACAAAAGGTCTTTGTGAACAAACTTGGTACCAGAGATAGAATGGTCCGGCACCACATGGGCGCTCAGTCGAAGGTCTCTAACTGGTAACCCTTTCCTGAGCAAAGAGACTGTGTTGAACATTGTGACTTGTCTAAAGAAAACTAAAAGTACTAAGAGGTCATAGGGAAGGCCGGTACAAGGTGTTAAGGTGGTCATACAAGGGTCGAGCCAAATCCCTTGTACAATCGAAAAGTCCTTAACAAATTACAGAGGTTTTGTTAATTTGGATCTGGGCGTTTGTGCCCGACTGAGGAAAACGCAATGGTTAAAAGCCTTCAATTGCCAGAGGCTAACAGAGTGAACCCGCGAGACAAAATCGGCCTTTGGTAGTCTCTGTTTGAATCAGCAAGTGCTCTGGTTGGTCTGAGCCCAACTGAGGGAGGCTAACGGCGGAGAGAAGGATCGGAGCCCAGCTGAGGGGGAACCAAGGGTGAAGGGTAATCACCTAATGTAAAGGTCAACAGAAGGAACTTTGATTTTGTTGTTTTGGCGTATCAGGCCCTCTGAAGCAAGAGGCTTTGCATGGAAACATAATGCCCTAATACTGAGAAAAGGAACTGTAAACTTGTGCCGGAGAAGCCCAGGAGTGTGCTGTGCTTGAGAGTCCCGCCTTGTCCCATGCTAAAACGTGAGGAAGGGAGACCCTGGCCAGAACATCCTGACTTATTATTTTGTGAACTCTTCTTTCTTTTCTTGTGAACATTATCGTGTTGCATAGCGGTAAGGATTTGCAATAGGTTTTTTAGTATAGGGCCTTTTTATTTGACTAGACTCCAAAGGATGGTATTAATATTATTTGATGGTCGTAGCTTGCTCCCAGTTTAGATTTAGGTTTAGATTAGGCTTTTATCTCACCCACTTTACAGTTTAATAAAAACCCTTGAACTGTGATCACTTGTGTCTGACTTACTTTGATGCCATGCCTTTCTTACAGAGACAAGAAGAGAATTACATCATGAGGGTGGGAATACGCCTTCCTTACTCAGTAACAGGTAAATATGATATAATCACAAGCATTACATGCCTCCCGTGTATTCTGTCTGGGCGGGAATAATGTTGGCCTCAGTGTCTTTAATAGAATCAAGACTACCCTGAGCTGTAAGCGTGGGAAGCCTTCATTCTATGTCAAGACCAGAGGTGAGCATTATGCTTCTTCAAAGCTATTCACTACAGTCGCAGCAATTTCAGACACTGGCTTAAAGTAGAACGTCTTAAAGGTGGAATCTGAAGATCAGTCCGCTGATCTCATAAGGTCTTGCAAGGACAACCCTGTTGCGACTGCTTTAGATGCCATAGCGCCTCTGGCTGAATGTGCGCTGAACTTGCACAAATCTATGCGAGCCCAATGCATTACTTCCCTGACCCGTCCCTATGGTGGCCGCGACTACTGCATGATGGGATACCCCGGATGGCCTAACTTCAGTGTTACAGTTATAATTCCGGTGAGATTATTAGCTCTCTGTATTGTATAACCAAATCCCAAAAGGATATTTTAGGAGTACAAACACTAACCTGATCGGATGCCAACTTGTTCAGAGCAGCAACTGCAGAGGAGAAGGATCACCCCAGAATCCCTGTTCCCCTCTAGCACCGAACATAAAAGAATCGGTGAGGGGAAACACGAACCCCAGGGGAAACCCTCTGGGGGAAAAAACCCTGGAGATCTTGACTAAGTCTTCTTGAAGGAAAGACTCAGGACGTCAGGACTGGCTTTCTCACAGGATGGCCCTTCTCTAGGTGGTGTAGTGGAGAGACCTACAGGATGAGAGAATAACAGGTGAGTTGTAAGAAGGGCAGAATGAAGGGTAAATTGATGTGGAGAGTACGAAAACTAACTTTAGATATGACTGGAGTTAGATCCTTCGAATGAGTCTTTCCTGGCCGTTGAAGGAGTTGTAGTCCAGAGAGGAGGAGAACAACTGACAAGGGAAGAATGATAAGTATGGTTCTAAACAAGGTAAAGATAAGTCAAATGTAGGAACAGGACTTACTTCCCCTAGGCGGACTTGCTGTCTAGAGCGGGATATCAAATGGAGGGCCCTGTTTGAAGGAACGGGAGAATCCCCTGGACTGATCGAGGGAGAGGAAATGAGCAGCCCGAGACGAGACACAATTCTACAACCAAAAGGAACGTTAGTGAGAAAAAGAGAGTGAGATAGTTGTCGATAGGATGGAGTTCGGGGTTCAGAATCTCTGCGAACTTACGGAGCATCACATTCAGCAGAAGCGACGTGCTAGAGCGGAGTTCCGGGTTCCTTAAGAGGGATCAGATGACTGATCACGTGTTCCTGACGGCAATGTGAAACAGCTAGACTGCTGGCACAGGTTTCCCTTGCTATACCAGAGTTTCCTCGAATCATAGCTCCACACAGGGACCAATGACGCCTAATCTGCCATCGGTGAAATGGTGTAACAGTATGCCCCCTCCTCAGGGGAGGCGAACCCGGTTTACCCGGGTGAAGGCGAAAGAAACGGCGCACCAATCGAGGTGCATGTACACCTGATGCCAGTTCCCATGTTCTGTCAGCAGGGGAGTAACCCTTCCAATCAATAAGGAATTGGAGACGGCCTTGACGATATCTAGAATCACAGATACCGGCAACTTCATATTCAGCCCCAGAAGTGGTCATAACGGGAGGAGGTAACGGTTTGGTGGACCAAGGGAAACTGTCTGGTACATCCAGACTAGGGATGTAACAGTATAACGGTATACCGTTAAAGATACCGTGAACCACTTAATTGAACAATAATAACCGTCACATTGTTTATACCGTTCATACCATTCATACCGTAAAGTGTGCTTTTCAATCTGATTTGGAAAGGCTGCAGTAAGCAAGTGCTGCGCAGTCTTGGTCTTGCACTGTTGGATGTGCCGTCTGCCAAGTAGTTTCAGTTGGAGCAGTTTTTAATGCCATTCCATAAACCACACGTGCCTGACACAAAATCAATATGTTAGCAATAGGAAGAATAGATTCTGTGCCAAGAAGGAAAAGGGTCTACTTTGGGTTGGCGGCTTTGGGGTTTATATATCTATAATGGATAATGTTCTCTAAACATATGGCAATAGGGTATTTCTCAGGTTCTATCATTGAATTTACACATAATAAGTCACACTGCAAAATTCACTCATCTCTGTGGGTATTCCCTGCTGCCATACCAAAGGGTAACACGTCCGTGATTACTGAACACCTTTTGGCCCGCAAGTAAACTAAAGGCTGTAACGTAAAGAGAGTGCCCGCGCGCGTGTGTGTGTGTGTGTGTGTGTTCATCTTCACCAGTAGCCAGTGGGAGAGCATAAAGCCTAAATGACCACTTAAGAAAAGCTATTCAGTTTGCTTTGCCAGTTGCAGCAGGGCTCCCCCCCTCTCCTCCTTTCCACACGTGTGTTTGGTGGAAGCAAGGCATTTCAGTGGAAAGTATGTTGAAAAGCCCAATTCTGGCCCTGGGTGCCTGGTTTTGTTTGTGGTGATAAATCTGTCAATTTATGACCTTTTAGAAAATATTTGTTAATATTAGTTAACTCCACCTGCTATACCGCGATAACCATGATGTACCGTCATTTGGCAAGAAGGTGATCGTACCGTCATAAAACTAATACTGTGACACCCCTAATCTAGACTGATCTGGGACAAGTGGAAAACAGGGTGAATGCGAGACCAAGAGGGAGGTAAGGGTAATCGCACTGCCACAGATCCCACCTGTTCTAGTACTTCAAATGGTCCAAAGAATCTTGGGGATAGTTTGGAAGGGATCAGATGTTTGGGGAGAAAGCAAGAGGCCAACCAAACTTTGTCCCCTGGGTTCAAAATTGGCGCAGCTTGACGGCGCTTATCTGCATATTTCTTGGAATGATCTTGTGCTGTTTGCAGTGCAACATGTGCCCTCCGATGTCCCTCTTGTATATCAGCTATCAAACTGTCCACTCCAGGAATTTGTGATGAGGTTGAGGAGAAAGACTGTATAAATGAAGGATGGTATCCATAAGAACAGTAGAAGGGACTTGTCTTTAATGCTGCATGCCTGGCATTGTTGTAAGCGAACTCTGCAAAAGGTAAAAGCTCTACCCAGATGTCTTGAGCAGCCGACACAAAGCAGCGGAGGTAGCCCTCTAACGTCTGATTTAATTGTTCCGTTTGCCCGTTGGTCTGGTGATGATATCCTGAACTCAGAGCTCTCTTGATGCTTAAGGCTTGGCATACTCCCTTCCAGTAACAGGATGTATATTGAGGACCTCTATCGGAAATGTTAGTATCTGGAAGACCATGTCTTGAGAATATTTCTGAGATGAATATTTTAGCCATCTGAGCAGTTCCAGGAAGCTTGGGTAACGGACTGAAGTGTGCCATCTGGGTGAAATAGTTGACAGTGACCATAATAGTAGTATTCTGAAAAGATGGTGGAAGATCAACTATGAAGTCAGTAGAGATGACTTGCCACAGTCTTTCTGGTAAATACAATCCCTGATCTCTGGTTAGATGGTAGGAAGTAGCTAACCCTTCACACAGTTGACTTTGATTTGAGGTTTCAGATTTAAGGGCTTGGAGAAAATCAAAAATGACGGAGACAAATTGGGCTCGGGGAAAAAAATGTTCAGAACAGAACCTAGTAGCATGAGGATTCTTACGAGAAAGAGCATCCGCTCGTAGGTTCTGATTCCCTGGTAAAAAGGTGAACTCAATCCGATATGGGAGAAAAAAATTTGCCCATCGTGCTTGTCTGCTATTGGTGGTTTGGGCCTGCTGAGGACTTTAAGATTTTGATGGTCCGTACGTACCACTACTGGGAAGGGAGAACCTAATAAGAGGTGTCTCCATTCTTCAAAGGCTTTCTTTATAGCCAGCAGCTCCTTTTCAAGCACCAAATAATTTTCTTCGGAAGGAGTGAATGTCTTCGAAAGATAAGCTACGGGTCTTTCGTAACCAGTACTTGATTGTTGTAATAGGACCGCCCCTAGCGCATGATGAGAGGCGTCAGGTTCTACAATAAATGGACGAGTCTGATCTGGAGTGACCAAGACTGATGCAGAGGTAAAGAGGCCTTTCAAGGTAACAAATGCATGTTGAGCCTGTGCGTCCCACGTGAAACGTACGCCCTTCTTGAGTAGCCTTGTTATGGGTAAGACAGTCTCAGAATAACAAGGAATAAACTTTTGATAAAAATTTGCAAATCCTAGAAATCGTTGGATCTCTTTAACCGATGTGGGGATGGCCAATCTGGGACGGCTGAAACCTTCCTCTGGTCCATGGAGATACCGTGAGCTGATAGGACGAATCCCAGGTAGGTGACCTGTGCTTGATGAAACTCACATTTTTCGGCCTTACAATACAGTTGATTAGCCTGAAGACGCTCCCAAGACGATGTTCACGTGGCAAATATGGTCACCCTCATTTGCAAAGAACACTAGTATATCATCCAAATAGATGATTACAAAATGAAGAAGAATGTCGGAGAATAAATGATCCATAAACCTTTGAAAAACAGCGGGTGCATTTACCAGTCCAAAAGGCATCACCTGATACTGAAAGTGTCCAAAGGGTGTACGAAAAGCTGTTTTCCATTTGTATCCGGGGGCGATTCAGATCAGATGGTAAGCCCCGCGAAGATCTAGTTTGGTGTAAAGTGTTGGTCCTTGAACCGCTTCCAGGATGTCTTTAATCAGAGGCATCGGGTACTTATCTGGGACAGTGATCTTATTGAGTCCTCGATAGTCTATGCAAGGACATAACTCTTCTGAGTCTTTCTTTGGAATAAAAAAGAGAGAGGCCCCAGCTGGAGATTTGGACTCAGTAATTAACCCATTCTGTAGATTAGAATGAAGATATTCCTTGATAGCCGCCTTTTCTTTTTGGGGCAGGACATACATCCGTCCAAACGGAAGAGGTTGATCGGGGAGCAGGGTGATGTGGCAATCATCCCGGCGATGAGGTGGTAAAGAGGGAAAGAGGGGTTTTGAAAAGACTTTGTAGTATTGCTGATGACATTCTGGCACTGTCTTTAACTGATTGATAGAGGAAGTTGTGGGAATATTGGAAATTTCCGATGGGACTTGGATTCCGACCGCCTCTTGAGATATACAATGGGCTAAACAATACTCCGAACCCAAAAAAAGAGTCCCTGCCGTCCAATTTATAAACGGGTTATGGGTGCGTAACCAAGGGAGTCCCAAAATGACAGGGAAGTGGGCAGCTTTTATCAGATCGAAAGTCAAACTCTCCTTATGTGAGGCAATCAGACAAGTCACAGGACTGGTTTGCTCTCGAATAGGCCCAGAGATTAAGGGACTGCCATCTACTGTTACACCTTTCCGTCATCGCTGCTTTTTATATTCGCATAAGTGGAGACTGTGCAGTTCCGCGCTTTGTTGTACGGCAGCGCTGTCTATTCCTGTCAATGCTAACAGTCTAAGCGGTACTGTTGTTCCGCGTTGCCAGCGCACGTCAAGAATAGGTCACATGATTCATCCACGCAACCAGCTGACTCTTACGACAAGTCATGTGACACTATTTCAGAACCGAAGGCTTTCGCCCTCTCGCGTCGCTACTGTCTTACATGACGCTCCTGTTCCCCTTCCAGCTAATACTACCTTTCAGCCTGCATTTCCGGGAACCCGTTCGCTATCCTATACCAAGCCTTCATTACTGAGTGAAAACAGCGGAATCCCTAGTCTTCCTGACTCGGTGAGTTCCTTCCCCGGTCCTCCGTTTCCTCTCCGTTCCTGGTTAGTTATTTACCCGTTCTTTCCCGCTCCTGTTTAGTATTCTTTTCTCTCATTACTACAGAAGTTTCTGAAGGAATTAGAACTCCAGTCATTACCTCCCTTTCTCTCCGAGAGACCTCCACCTCTCATCAACCGCTAGAATCTACCAACACCATCCGTAAGAACATACCCACCTGTAATTATTCTGTTCTTCTATTCCGGTTTCCTCCTATATTTACCTGTTATTTTCTCCCGATAGAACCTGTGATACTGCCATCGAGCCAGGAGTTCGGTGCCTTGGATAGCCATCTTTCTGCAAGGATCTCCGACAACGCGTCCAGGGTTTTTTCCTCCTTTGGGGGTTTCCCTGGGGGTCCTGCCTCTCCCTGTTGAGGTTTTCTTTCCTCCGGAAGGGGTAGAGGATTCTCAGGGAGGCTCTTCATTTCCGCCGTTGCTGTCCCGGTTCCGACGTTCTGACCAGGTTGGTGGAAACTTGTTTATACATTCACCCGCTTTTGGGTTATGTAGTTGATTTTCCGGATCAGATTGTAATAGTTAGCGACGCCCCCTAAAAAAGAAGTTCATTAACCTGGTCGGAGCGGTAGTGCTGGGATGGAACAGCAAATGCAGCAATTGATGGCTGCTATGCAGTCCATGTCTCTTGAAATGCAGAGTCTTAAACAGGACAATGCACAGTTGAAGCAACAGTTTGCTCGGGCCTTTTCTGATACCCCTCCCGTTACCCTCTCCACGGGCAAATATGATGGTGACCCTCATAGATTAAAAGAATTTCTTGACAGTTGCACCATCCAGTTTACGTTTAAATCTCGATTCTTCCCCACTGATAAGGACAAAGTGGGCTTTCTTATTTCACACCTAACGGGCCCCGCCCTTGCTTGGGCTACTCCGTTAGTCACTTCCGGAAACGCTATATTGGATTCCTACCCAGCGTTCTCCAACAGTCTCAGGTCCATGTTTGGTCGGCAAGAGATTTCAGTAGCCACGCAGGAAAGGCTTTTAGATCTGAGGCAAGGTAATAAGGACCTTATGTCCTACATTACCCAATTCAAACAGTTATCTTCCGAAACCGGTTGGCCTGATGACGGACTACTCACCCTCTTTCGACGAGGACTTGCTGAGGATTTGAAGGATGAGGTGTCCAAGATTCCACGGCCTGCAAACCTGGCTGAGATGATATCCTTGACTATGCAAATAGACTACCGTCTCCAAGAGCGTTCATTAGAAAGAAAGAAGGGGAAAGGCCCTCGTCTTAACCCAGATCTCATGACCATTCCACATAAGACCATTCCTTCTGAGGAACCCATGCAGATAGGATCAGTTAGGGGTCCTATTTCAGCAATAGAGAGAGAACGAAGGAAAGCCTTAAATTTGTGTATGTATTGTGGGTCTTCTTCCCATTTGTTGCGAGATTGTCCAGTCGTTCCTCCTCGCAGATCCAGACCTTTGCCGTCGGGAAACGCCAAGCCCCTACCGTAAGGGGAACCACGGTAGGAGTCCAGCTTCAGGGTTCCCCGACCGAAGATGAGTCCACTCTTGGACCGTTGGATCCTAACCCTTCCATGATTGTACTTTCATTAACCATCTTGTTGCCTGACCGGAACTTGATGGGTATACCGGCTCTGCTCGACTGCGGAGCCGCTGGAAACTTCATTGACGATAAATGGGCAGCCAAGAATGGGATAGACAGAACTCCTAAGTCCTTTACTACACCCATCCTAGGAGTAGATGGAAGTCCCTTAAGCTCGGGACCTATACGAGAACAAACCAAGCAGCTAACTTGTTTGATCGCCTCTCATAAAGAGACCTTGGTGTTTGATTTAATCAGAGCGGCACACTTCCCCATAATTCTTGGTCTGCCTTGGCTGCGGTTACACAACCCCTACATAAACTGGAAGGCAGGAACACTTTTTCTGGGTTCGGAGTACTGTGTCGCTCATTGTCTTTCACACAATTCAGTAGGCATCTATATTCCATCTGAGCCTCCTCCTGCCACCGAGTTGCCTTCCATCGGTCACTTGGGGCTGATTCCCGAATGTCACCAGCACTTTCTCAGGGTTTTCTCTACTCCCCAGTTTCCAACACTTCCACCTCATCGAAGAGATGACTGCCACATAGACCTGCTTCCAGATCAACCGGTTCCGTTTGGACGCATGTACGTGTTGTCCCAACGTGAGAAGAGTGCCCTTCGAGAATACCTACATGCTAATCTCCAGAATGGTCTCATTACCGAATCTAAATCTCCTGCTGGAGCTTCCTTATTTTTTATTCCAAAGAAAGATACAGAAGAATTGAGACCGTGCATCGATTACAGAGGACTTAATAAGATCACTATTCCTGACAAGTATCCAATGCCATTGATTAAAGACATTCTCGAAGCCGTCCGTGGAGCGGCACTTTACTCTAAATTGGACCTTAGGGGGGCCTATCACCTCATCCGAATCGCTCCTAATGACGAATGGAAGACGGCTTTTCGAACACCTTTCGGACACTTCCAATACCAAGTCATGCCCTTTGGTCTAGTTAATGCGCCTGCTGTGTTTCAGCGGTTTATGGATCACCTTTTCGCCGATTTGCTTCTCCACTGTGTCGTCATCTACCTCGATGACATTTTGATATACTCACCTACGCTTGAAGACCACATCCAACACGTCAACCTAGTCCTGAGTCGCTTACAGACGAATCAGTTGTATTGTAAGGCGGAGAAGTGTGAGTTCCATCAAACTCAGATAACCTACCTAGGATTTGTCCTTTCAGCAAACGGGATCTCCATGGATCCAAGAAAAGTTTCTGCTGTACTGGATTGGCCAGCACCTTCCTCAGTAAAGGAGGTTCAGCGATTCCTCGGATTCGCAAATTTCTATCGGAAATTCATTCCCTGTTACTGTCATGCCCCGCATTCCTATTTCAAGACACTTGCAGATATCTACTTCCAGTTGGAAACTGCCCTGGAGACTGTTTTCAGCCCACGGAATCCGCCGCACTACAAGGTCCAGAATTCCTTCGGCTCGCAGTCACGGGAAACGCCCACAACGTGACTTGCGTTCTGAAACAGATCCCAGTACTTAGTGTGGCGTGTCCTTGTAACGGGTGCTCCTAAAACTGACTATTCAGTTCGAGTACTCGATCTACGATTACCTACGGTTATCTTCCTGTTATCTGATTCCTGACCCGGCTTTGTATCAAGGATTATTCTGACGTCTTTTCCCTCGATTTCTGGCTCCTGGCTCCCTCGGTTGTTTCCCCCTGGTTAACGAACTCCTGGCTTGTATTTTGGATTTGTTCTTTGCCTACTTCCTACACAGAAAGTATACGAACTCTTTACCACAGGAAAATACACGGCGCTGCTCACAAGAAGACAACGCTCTACACACTGAAGTGACCAAACGGACGCTCTCCTGTTTCTGCTGGTCACTCCCTGGATTTGGGACGCTTTGCTGTTTATATTTGGGGTTTATTTTGGACACTATTAGACGCGCCCTCGTGCCGTTCGGGTTAGGTGGATCTTTGCACAAACTTTCTTCTACTGGGACTTCCATTTTCTACCATCAAGCCAACCTCCTACTACACACTTTCAGGTTACGGGACTTCCTACCTATCTAAGCAGGTAAGAGGGGTCAAGAAGGGAACAAGTATTGTATTTTGTACCTTTGGCTGCTATCTTAAACTATCCTTTTCTTTGTTCCTTTAGCTCTGTTGTCGCTGCTCCTGCCTTTCCACTTAAGCCCCTGGCCTGTTAGTTACTACCTTCTACAGGCTGCGCTCTTGGGGGGAAAGTCTTGTGCAAAATCACGTTTCAAGATATCCCAGAACCATCTTGGTTATAATCCAGGTTATCCCAGAGTGAAGAGGTTCCCTAAGCGGAGGCTGATCTTGTATCCTTTAAAAATCTGTATCCTTTTCCTATTGCGTAAAAGTTGTGACAGATTTAGGAGCCTATTACTTTTGCCTATCGGTTATGGAAACGGGAGCGGATCCAATGGCGGCTTTGATACAAGCCTTTGCGACCTTACGCACCGATATGGCATCTGCTAATGCGACTCTCCATCAACGTATGGATGTGCTACAGAGTTTTGTGCAGCCCTTACCCCCCGATGAGGAGTTCGGTGATGCCGCTGCTGCAGCAGCCCCTCCTGTACCCCAGGCACAATCGTCTGCACCCATTGTGCTTCCTGGACCTTTCCCTTTGGCCCCTCCAGAACGCTTCTATGGAGATCCTAAGACTTATCGGACCTTTGTCAATCAATGCCGTTTACATTTTCTTTGTCGACCATTGGCATTTCCTGACGCTGTTACCAAAGCAGCGTTTCTCCTTTCCCATCTGGGAGGAACAGCGGCGGCTTGGGCTAACCCTTTACTCGAAGCCAATGATCCAGCCCTATATAACTTTGATGCCCTTATTCAGTCTATGAATAGCGTATTTGATATGCGTTACAAGGCACAAACCTCAGACCTTGAATTCCTTGCTATCAGTCAAGGCAAATCAGATCTTCTGTCTTACCTCACTCGCTTTAACCAATTGGCAGCAGAAACCACCTGGCCCGAACAGAAGAAGGCAGCTGTCTTCTATAAGGGTCTTTCGGATGAGTTGAAAGACTCCTTATCAGTGGTACCAGCTTTACCAACGGGCTTCCCGGAACTGTTGGACTTGGTCCTACAAGTTGACGCTCGGCTACGGCAAAGACGTGGCGAACGGCGTGTTCCTGACCTTCGCTTCTCAGTCAAAGCAGAAACAACTCCTGCTACTCCCTCAGGAGAAACCGAGCCAATGCAAATAGGGGCCATCAGAGGTCCCTTAACCAAAACAGAACGAGAACGACGTATGGTTAACAACCTGTGTTTCTATTGCGGTCAATCCGGCCATTTCATTCGTGCATGTCCCAAGAGACCTGTTAAGGTAGCGGGAAACGCCAGGACTCGTCCTTAAATCGAGCCCTAAGGATGAGTCGCAATATGGATGGCTCGGACCAGTACCCTTCCTCCTCACACGTCTATCTTGCCATGCGTTTCGTCCTCCCGGGTGTTGAGGCCTTCACCAGTCCAGTTATGATCGATTCGGGGGCTAGTGGAAACTATATGGACATACAATTAGCTCAACACTATGGTATACCTGTGGTTCCGAAAACTACACCTGAGGAAGTACACGCAGTGGATGGTTCTCATCTGGTGTCCGGATGGATAACGGAACAGACTGTCCCACTTCGCATGTCTACCTCGGGAGAACACATTGAGCAAATAGTTTTCGACCTTATTTCAGCCCCGCAATTCGGGATCATTCTTGGTCTTTCTTGGCTCCGGACTCATAACCCAATTATTGATTGGGTTAAACAAACAGTTCATTTTGCTTCTGCGTTCTGTACCCAACATTGTTCTCGAAGCCCCGGTGCGACACCTTCGTCTCCCTGTTTGGCTTTGGTATCTAACATCTCCTCTGTTAATGCCACGCTGGGAGACTCTAATCCCGAACTACCAGCAGTATACCAAGACTTTTCCGATGTGTTTGACAAAGGGTTATCAGAAAAACTCCCTCCGCATCGTTGTTATGATTGTCCCATTGATTTGGTACCTGGGGCAGTAGTACCTCATGGTCGTGTTTACTCTCTGACCCGAAACGAAGAAGAACACTTGAAAGAGTATGTGGAGAAGGCATTGCTTCTGGGACATATTCGACCTTCCCGGTCCCCTGCTGCCTCACCTATCTTCTTCGTACCGAAAAAAGAAGGGGATCTACGCCCTTGCGTGGATTACAGAGCCTTAAACAAGGTAACAGTCAAGAACCAGTACCCATTGCCCCTCATAACGGAGTTGCTTGATAAGATGACATCATCCACTATTTTTACCAAATTGGATCTTAGAGGGGCATATAATTTGGTGAGGATACGAAGCGGGGATGAGTGGAAAACCGCTTTCAAAACAAAGTTTGGACTATATGAGTATTGCGTCATGCCCTTTGGACTTTGCAATGCTCCAGCTACATTCCAACATTTTGTTAATGATATTTTCGGAGATGTACTAGATTGCTATGTCGTGATCTACTTAGATGACATCTTGATCTTCTCGGATTCCCTCACCCAACATATCCAACACGTTCGCTCTGTACTGCAGCGATTACGTACACACTCTCTCTATGCCAAATTGGAAAAATGTGTATTCCATGCATCATCAGTTGAGTTTTTGGGGTTTCAGATATCTGCGAATGGGGTGCTCATGTGTACTTCCAAGGTTAAAGCAGTAAGGGACTGGCCAGTCCCAGATTCTGTAAAGGCACTTCAATCTTTTTTGGGTTTCTCGAACTTTTACAGACGCTTTATTGCCTCATTTTCTGAGATAGTAGCGCCCTTGACCCGTCTCACTAGCCCGAAGATTCCATTCCTTTGGGATTGCAAAGCCCAGTCGGCCTTTGAGGCATTAAAGGAGGCCTTTACTACTGCTCCCGTTCTGCAACACCCGAACCCTTCCCTTCCGTTTATAGTGGAGGCTGACGCATCCGCTATCGCGGTGGGGGCTATTTTGTCGCAGATCTGCCCCACTACACAACAACTACATCCGGTGGCTTATTACTCCCGTAAATTGTCTCAGGCTGAACGTAATTACACTGTTATGGAAAGGGAACTCCTAGCAATTCGAGCAGCCTTTAAGGAGTGGAGACACCATCTTCTGGGTGCTCGACATCCAGTAACTGTGTACACTGACCATCGGAATTTACAGGCCCTTTCCAACGCAAAATGTACCAATGCTCCACAAATACGTTGGCATTTGTTTTTCACGTTATTTGACTTTATAGTCACTTATCGCCCTGGACCTCTCCACGGAAAGGCAGATGCATTATCCCGAGTCGGTGCCGATTTCGACACCCGGGACTCGGTTACCCCTATGCTACCTTCGGGTTCTGTCATTTGTGTTTGTTCGGTCTCCCCCTCACTTCTGGATCAAGTTCGACAGTGGGCCAAAGAACATGCCGCTTATCTCGACACCTTGGGTGCCCAGGTTGTCACAGGTCTTCCTTATGTTCATGGTCTTTTATACTTACCTGACAACCACACCAGACGGAAGGCTTTGGAATGGGCCCATGATACCCCGTTAGCTGCACATCCAGGCCAGCTTAAAACCTATGACCTGCTACATAGATGGTGTTGGTGGCCAGGTATGAAAAAGGATACCGCGGCATACGTATCTACGTGTGCAATATGTATACAATGTAAAAGACAACCAGGGAAACCATTTGGTCTATTAATGAACATGCCGCTTCCTCCACGCCCATGGCATACGGTGTCACTCGATTTCGTGGTGGAACTGCCCTTGGTTAAGGGAATGTCAACGGTGCTGGTGGTGGTGGACGTATTCACTAAAATGGCACGGTTTGTACCGTGCTCAGGTATACCTACCGCCTCCTCATTGGCTACTCTTTTTTTCGATCATGTGGTACGATTCTTCGGACTACCCACAATCATGATTTCTGACCGGGGTACTCAATTTACTTCACGGTTCTGGAAAGCCCTTACCCATTCTTTGGGGATTGATGCACGGCTTTCATCATCTTATCATCCTCAAACGGACGGACAAACCGAACGCACAAATGGCACCATGGAACAATACCTTCGTTGCCTGTGTTTACAGCATCAGACAAATTGGTTATCCGTTCTGGGGACAGCGGAGTTTGCTTATAACAACTCTCGACATACTTCAACAGGATGTTCCCCATTTTACGCCTTGTATGGATTACATCCAAGAATACTTCCACCTGTCTTACCTTCCTTGGATCAAATCCCTGCAGCAAAATCCACGAGAGACACTCTGATTGCTATACGGAATTCCGTTATATTACATCTACAAGCTGCACAACTCCGGACAAAGACGCAAGCGGACAAACATCGGTCGCCTGCCCCCTCCTATGTCCCCGGTGATCGTGCCTGGTTGGCAACCAAACACCTCAACATTCGGGGTAAAAGGAAACTCATGCCCCGTTATGTGGGTCCCTACAAGATCCTTTCTTGTCTCAATCCGGTTGCTGTCCGTTTGGACATCCCATCCCATTGGCGGATTCACCCAGTCTTTCATGTATCTCTACTCCGTCCTTTTGTACCTGGCACTCGACTTCCTGTCGCCCCTGCTCCAGTTATGGTACAGGGTGATGATGAATATGAAGTACATGCTATATTGGACTCCCGTCTGCGTCGTGGAGTACGTTTCTACCTGATTGATTGGAAGGGTTACGGTCCTGAAGATAGGACTTGGGAACCGGCCTCGAATCTGCATGCACCCCGGCTCTTGCGGGCCTTTTGGTTGGAAAGACTGCGTGCCCGCAGGGGTGGTCGTCCTTTGCGGGGGGGTACTGTCATGCCCCGCATTCCTATTTCAAGACACTTGCAGATATCTACTTCCAGTTGGAAACTGCCCTGGAGACTGTTTTCAGCCCACGGAATCCGCCGCACTACAAGGTCCAGAATTCCTTCGGCTCGCAGTCACGGGAAACGCCCACAACGTGACTTGCGTTCTGAAACAGATCCCAGTACTTAGTGTGGCGTGTCCTTGTAACGGGTGCTCCTAAAACTGACTATTCAGTTCGAGTACTCGATCTACGATTACCTACGGTTATCTTCCTGTTATCTGATTCCTGACCCGGCTTTGTATCAAGGATTATTCTGACGTCTTTTCCCTCGATTTCTGGCTCCTGGCTCCCTCGGTTGTTTCCCCCTGGTTAACGAACTCCTGGCTTGTATTTTGGATTTGTTCTTTGCCTACTTCCTACACAGAAAGTATACGAACTCTTTACCACAGGAAAATACACGGCGCTGCTCACAAGAAGACAACGCTCTACACACTGAAGTGACCAAACGGACGCTCTCCTGTTTCTGCTGGTCACTCCCTGGATTTGGGACGCTTTGCTGTTTATATTTGGGGTTTATTTTGGACACTATTAGACGCGCCCTCGTGCCGTTCGGGTTAGGTGGATCTTTGCACAAACTTTCTTCTACTGGGACTTCCATTTTCTACCATCAAGCCAACCTCCTACTACACACTTTCAGGTTACGGGACTTCCTACCTATCTAAGCAGGTAAGAGGGGTCAAGAAGGGAACAAGTATTGTATTTTGTACCTTTGGCTGCTATCTTAAACTATCCTTTTCTTTGTTCCTTTAGCTCTGTTGTCGCTGCTCCTGCCTTTCCACTTAAGCCCCTGGCCTGTTAGTTACTACCTTCTACAGGCTGCGCTCTTGGGGGGAAAGTCTTGTGCAAAATCACGTTTCAAGATATCCCAGAACCATCTTGGTTATAATCCAGGTTATCCCAGAGTGAAGAGGTTCCCTAAGCGGAGGCTGATCTTGTATCCTTTAAAAATCTGTATCCTTTTCCTATTGCGTAAAAGTTGTGACAGTTACTCTGAGACTATCCTACCTATTACTCGTCTACTCAAGAAGGGGATCGCCTTCTCTTGGAACCCTTCAGCCCAACAAGCCTTTGAGACTTTAAAGGGTTTATTCATCTCTGCCAGGGTTTTACTTAATCCGGATCAATCTCGTCAGTTCATCATTGAGACGGACGCTTCTCACCATGCTCTAGGAGCCGTCCTTCTACAAACAACAGATTCAGGGGAGGAGAGACCGGTGGCCTATTTGTCAAAAACGTTTAACTCCTCGGAACTCCACTACTCGGTACTTGAAAAAGAGTTATTGGCCATTAAGAAGGCCTTTGAAGAATGGAGACATCTTTTACTAGGCTCTCCCCATGCCATAGTGGTCCGAACGGATCATCAGAACTTGAAAGTACTTCAACAGGCTCAAACCACAAATAGTAGACAAGCACGGTGGGCGCATTTTTTTTTGCCTTATCGGATCGAATTCACCTTTCTCCCGGGAAGCCAGAACCTGAGAGCTGATGCCTTATCCCGAA
This sequence comes from Ambystoma mexicanum, assembly GCF_040938575.1. NCBI lineage: Eukaryota > Metazoa > Chordata > Amphibia > Caudata > Ambystomatidae > Ambystoma > Ambystoma mexicanum. The sequence goes on from NC_090922.1 coordinate 297,791,834, forward strand.
AGAAACCACATGTTTCTCAATTCTGTTCAGAGAAGTTGTTTCCTCAAGCAAGATTTGTGGCAGTCATTTCCGACTTTCTACATTTACTAAAGCAGGATACCATTAAGAATCAAACCAGATGTGAAAATCTTCTTTCTACTCACCATCTTACAAGAGACCGAGGATTATATTTCAATGCAGAACGAGTTCTAATTCCTTCCAGCTTTCTTCAATCTGAGGTCCTTCGGATGTGTCATGACTCTAGAGCGGCAGGGCACCGGGGAATACAGACTACTCTGGATTTGATAAAACGATATTTCTGGTGGCCAACTCTTCAGGTCGATGTTCATGATTATGTAAACTCTTGTGCAACATGTATTCAGTCTAAATCTTCACGAGCTCCTCCTTTTGGTTTACTTACCCGCATGCCTATACCAGAGAAACCTTGGCAAATCATCTCCACCGACTTTATAGTGGATCTTCCGCCTTCCTCAGGTTATACAACCATAATGGTCACCATAGACTACTTGACCAAGATGGCACACTTCATTCCCTTGGGCAAATTGCCAGGGGCAGCCCAAATGGCAAGGATCTTCATTTCTGAAGTGTTTTCCAGACACGGACTACCTGAAGTCATAGTCTCTGACAGAGGGCCCCAATACACTTCACAATATTGGAAGGGAGTCTGTCACTTTTTAGGCATTAAGAGGGCACTCAGTTCGGGATATCATCCCCAGACCAATGGGCAGACGGAACGTCTTAATCAAACGTTGGAGGGATACCTACGTTGTTACGTCTCCGCAGCTCAAGATAATTGGGCTGAGCTATTATCAATGGCAGAGTTTGCTTACAATAATGCCAAACACACAGCTCTTAAGACTAGCCCCTTCTTCTGTTCATACGGATTTCACCCCTCTTTTGTTCCTACTACTACTCCTTCCTCCTCTAAACTACCAGGGGTAGACTGTCTGATAGACAACATCCAGTCTGGCCAAAGGAAGGCTCGTTTGGCTCTTCAAGAAGCCCAGGATCGAGCCAAGCGATATGCAGACCAACATCGACGCAAATTTCCAGAACTACAAGTAGGAGACAAGGTTTGGTTGGCCTCTCGGTTTCTTCCAAGACACTTAGTCCCTTCTAAATTATCTCCTAAGTTTTATGGTCCTTTCAAGTTGTTATCCAAAGTGGGCTCGGCAGCTGTTCGACTGGCTCTCCCAGCTGCCTGGTCCCGCATTCATCCTGTTTTTCATCTATCTCAAGTGAAACCTACTGTAGCCGATCGTTTCCGACGCTCTACTAAGACCATTCCACCTCCGGTAATCACTGATACCGGGACAGAATATGAGGTGGCCGGTATCTGTGATTCCCGCTACCACAGGGGTCAGCTACAATTTCTCATTGATTGGAAGGGGTATTCTCCGGCTGAAAGAACATGGGAATCTGCTTCTGGGGTTCACTCTCCTCTTTTGGTTCGACGTTTCTTCCGTCTACACCCCGGGAAGCCTGGATCACCCCCCAGGAGGAGAGGGCATACTGTTACACCTTTCCGTCATCGCTGCTTTTTATATTCGCATAAGTGGAGACTGTGCAGTTCCGCGCTTTGTTGTACGGCAGCGCTGTCTATTCCTGTCAATGCTAACAGTCTAAGCGGTACTGTTGTTCCGCGTTGCCAGCGCACGTCAAGAATAGGTCACATGATTCATCCACGCAACCAGCTGACTCTTACGACAAGTCATGTGACACTATTTCAGAACCGAAGGCTTTCGCCCTCTCGCGTCGCTACTGTCTTACATGACGCTCCTGTTCCCCTTCCAGCTAATACTACCTTTCAGCCTGCATTTCCGGGAACCCGTTCGCTATCCTATACCAAGCCTTCATTACTGAGTGAAAACAGCGGAATCCCTAGTCTTCCTGACTCGGTGAGTTCCTTCCCCGGTCCTCCGTTTCCTCTCCGTTCCTGGTTAGTTATTTACCCGTTCTTTCCCGCTCCTGTTTAGTATTCTTTTCTCTCATTACTACAGAAGTTTCTGAAGGAATTAGAACTCCAGTCATTACCTCCCTTTCTCTCCGAGAGACCTCCACCTCTCATCAACCGCTAGAATCTACCAACACCATCCGTAAGAACATACCCACCTGTAATTATTCTGTTCTTCTATTCCGGTTTCCTCCTATATTTACCTGTTATTTTCTCCCGATAGAACCTGTGATACTGCCATCGAGCCAGGAGTTCGGTGCCTTGGATAGCCATCTTTCTGCAAGGATCTCCGACAACGCGTCCAGGGTTTTTTCCTCCTTTGGGGGTTTCCCTGGGGGTCCTGCCTCTCCCTGTTGAGGTTTTCTTTCCTCCGGAAGGGGTAGAGGATTCTCAGGGAGGCTCTTCATTTCCGCCGTTGCTGTCCCGGTTCCGACGTTCTGACCAGGTTGGTGGAAACTTGTTTATACATTCACCCGCTTTTGGGTTATGTAGTTGATTTTCCGGATCAGATTGTAATATCTACACCTTGGATTGGTGTGGAGCAAGATTTAAGAGTCCTTGCGATGCCGTTTGTAGCTGCCCAATGGTCTTCCAAAAAGTTTCCCGCCGCCCCACAGTCGAGTAAGGCTGGGATATTTTGGATTAAACGATCTGGAAGGCTAAAGGTCAATGCTAGTACAATCATGGATTGGTTGAAGACGGGCTGTTCAGGAGACAATCCTAAATGATGTGGGGAACTCTGAATGGATTTCCCTACCGTGGTTCCCTCGACGGCAGGGTTTTGGTGTTTCCCGCCGTCTGAGGTCTGGTTCAACGCGGAGGAACTATCGGACAATCACGTAATATGTGAGAAGAGGAGCCACAATACATACAAAGTCCCAGGGTCTTCCTTCGTTCTCTTTCGGTGTCCATTAAAGGACCCTTGACAGATCCAATCTGCATGGGTTCATCCGCCGTAGGGGCTTTGAGAACACTGGGAGAGGATCAGAATGAGTACGGATTCCCTTAGGCTTCTTCTTTTCATGCGCCCTTTCTTGAAGCCGGTAGTCTATTTGCATGGTGAGGGTTATCATTTCGGCCAAATTGGTTGGTCGAGGAACTTTGGAAACCTCATCCTTCAGTTCCTCAGAGAGTCCTCAGCGAAACAACGTTAAGAGACCGTCATCTGGCCATCCAACCTCTGAGGACAACTGTTTAAACTGGGTGATATAAGCAAGAAGGTCCTTGTTTCCCTGGTGGAGATCAAGAAGCTTCTCTTGAGTAGTAACCGAAATTTACTGGTGACTAAACATAGATCTCAGACTGTTTACAAATGCAGGGTAGGAATCTAATACAGCGTTACCTGACATAACTAAAGGGGTTGCCCATGCTAGGGCAGGACCAGATAAATGCGAGACCAAAAATCCAACTTTATCTTTATCGGTTGGAAAGAATCTGGGTTTAAATGTGAATTGCACGGTGCAGCTATCCAAAAATTCCTTGAGTTTATGAGGATCCCCATCAAACCTGCCCATGCTCAATGAAATTGGGGGAGTCTCGGAAAAGGCTCGGGTCACCTGTTGCCTTAATTGTGCATTATACTTCTTGATAGCTTTCATTTCTAGTGACATAGACTGCATAGCGGCCATTAATTGTTGCATTTGCTGCTCCATATTATTGCCACCCGGTCTTGTCAGCTATCTTCTATGGTGTCGCTTACTGTTACAGTTATAATTCCGGTGAGATTAGTACCTCTCGGTATTGTATAACCAAATCCCAAAAGGATATTTTAGGAGTACAAACACTAACCTGATCGGATGCCAACTTGTTCGGAGCAGCAACTGCAGAGGAGAAGGATCACCCCGGAATCCGTGTTCCCCCTACCACTGAACATAAAAGAATCGGTTAGGGGAAACACGAACCCCAGGGAAACCCTCTGGGGGAAGAAACCCTGGAGATCTTGACTCAGTCTTCTTGAAGGAAAGTCTCCGGACGTCAGTACTGGCTTTCTCACAGGATGGCCATTCTCTAGGTGGTGTAGTGGAAAGAGACCTACAGGACGAGAGAATAACAGGTGAGTTTTAAGAAGGGCAGAATGAAGGGTAAATTGATGTGGAGAGTACAAAAACTAACTTTAGATATGACTGGAGTTAGATCCTTCAAATGGGTCTTTCCTGGCCTTTGAAGGAGTTGTAGTGCAGAGAGGAGGAGAACAACTGACAAGGGAAGAATGATAAGTATGGTTCTAAACAAGGTAAAGATAAGTCAAATGTAGGAACAGGACTTACTTCCGCTAGGCGGACTTGCTGTCTAGAGCGGGATATCAATTGGAGGGCCCCGCTTGAAGGAACGGGAGAATCCCCTGGACTGATCGAGGGAGAGGAAGTGAGCAGCCCGAGACGAGACACAATTCTACAACCAAAAGGAACGTTAGTGAGAAAAAGAGAGTGAGATAGTTGTCGATAGGATGGAGTTCGGGGTTCAGAATCTCTGCGAACTTACAGAGCATCACATTCAGCAGAAGCGACGCGCCGGAGCGGAGTTCTGGGTTCCTTAAGAGGGATCAGATGACTGATCACGTGTTCCTGACGGCAACGTGAAACAACTAGACTGCTGGCACAGGTTTCCCTTGCTATACCGGAGTTTCCTCGAATCATAGCTCCACACAGGGACCAATGACGCCTAATCTGCCATCGGCGAAATGGTGTAACATTCAGTGTAGCCCAATTTGAGATCCTTGATGCACTGTTCCACGCATAACTCAGAGCTGTCAGGGAAATAAGGGTAAGAAATGTCTCTAGAATTAGTCTTAGTACGCTTGGCAATCGAGAATGCCACGCCCTCTGGGTAAAAAAATCTTCCTATCGATGCCGCTTTAACATCAGAAACTCTCCTACATTCTACCAGGCAGAGCAATATCATCAGCTTCCCGGATAGCCAAGATATAGGTAGCAGGACATTGTCGGGCCAACTGAGAAACAAGTGAAAAACCTCTCTCAAATCCCATAGAACTGAGCATTTTGGAGCAGGAGGCTTGAATAATCACGCCCCTCTTAGAAGCCATATCACTGTTGGGTGTTCCCCAATAGGCTTACCGTCCACTCTGTCGTATCTGGCGGCTATAGCTGACCTATAAACTCCAAGTGTTACAACCCGTTCGCGAGAGCTCTACACCAACTCTCCCATCGATCCCATGCGGTGCCATAGCTCTAAAGAGTGAAAGGCGCCCATGAGTCTCTGATGAAGTCAGCAGTGAGTTGCAAAATTCCTGGCAGCTCCCATCTTTCCCTGAAACTCTGCAGGCTATAAACTGTAGACTTCCTTCATCGATCAGGGGATATGTCTGACAGGTCGGGCTGAGCAGCAGGTCCTGCCTGTACGGAATAATCCTCGGAAAGTTCCATCACTACTGGAAACCAGTCCTGGGACTTCCACAATGGTGCTACTACTACTACTTCCGCACTGTCCCTCCGGACCTTTGCCAATAATTTTGTCAGCATGATGAATGGAGGGAAGGCGTAATGGACTGCTCTATCTCAGCTGTGGAGGAAGGCATCCATTCCCATCGCTTCCGGATACATCCTCCAGCTGAAGTACTTGGGAGTCTCTGCATTCAATCTGGACGCAAAGAGATTGGTGTTGAAAGGACCCCAGATCTCCTCCAGTTGCACGAATGCTGCTGGTTGAAGTTTCCAGTCGCTGGAGTCTACGAGGTAGCGCAAATTCCAATCCGCCACCATGTTCTGCTCCCCTGGCAGATACTCTGCTGTCACCACTTTGCTCCGTTCCAAACAGTGGTGCCAAAAGTCTTTTGCTAGCTCGGCCAGCATCCTCAACTTTGTGCCTCCCATCCTGTTTATGTACCGGACCGCTGAGATGTTGTCCATCCTCAGGAGGGTACAACAATTGGCTCTGTCTTTGGCAAAGGCGCAGACTGCAAATGAGCCTGCTAATAACTATATACAATGTATGAGTAACTGCAACTCTCCTCTGGACCACTTGTCACCTGTCTCCAAACTTCTGCATCTTTCTCCCCGTCCGGCTCTACTCGCATCTGATTCTATGACTAGCTCTGGAACGTCGCCGAAAAGGGCCTGACCGTTCCATTCTTCCATTTTCTGTAGCCACCATTCTATCTCTGTCAGCGCTTCTTCATCTAGGGTAACTATCTGTTAGTACCCCACACCTCCTTGAAGTTGTCTGTTTTTGAGTCTCTGCAGGGCCCTGTAATGCAGTGGTCCGGGAAATATTGCCTGAATTGATGCTGCTAGAAGCCATACTATTCTGGCTAGACTGCAAAGCGAAATATTCTTCTCCCTGATCACAGACCGCAGTTCCTTTTTGATGGCTTTGAGCTTGTTCGTGGGTAGTTCGAGTATGGCCTTCTTGGTGTCTATCATGAACCCCAAGAACTGCATCCTCTGCCTGGATGTAGCTCTGACTTCTCTACATTTATTAGGAAGCCAAGAGAGGTAATCAGAGCACAGACCCAGCGCGCTTCTTCCTGGAGTGCTGCACTGTCCTGAGCCAGGATGAGAATATTGTCCAAGTAGCCGATAATCCTGATAGCCCGCTCCCTGATGGCAGCTACTACTTGCCTCATAAACTTGGTAAAGACCCAGGGGGCGGACACCAATCCGAACAGGAGACACTTAAATTGCCAAACTTCCTTGTTCTAATGGAAGCAAAGAAATCTCTGGTGTTCCGTCGCTATCGGGTTGGCAAGATAGGCATCCCTGAGATCCAGCCTTGCCAGCTAGTCTTTTCTTTGGAGTAGGTCTCAGAGGAAGAGAATCCCCTCCATCTTGAAATGTCTGTAAGTCAGCCATTCATTTAGACCTTTCAGATTGATCACTGGTCTCACTTTCATTTTCCTGTGAACCAGGAACATATTTCTGAAGAAAACTGGGCCTCCCTGTGCGTCACGCTCCATCTCCCCTTGCACCATGTATATCGGCTGGGGCACCGCTTGCTGCGTGGGTATGCCTATAACCTCCAGGCGCAGTCCTGCTACCGCTTGTAAAACCGATGCATCACTTGATAGCTCCCGCCATTTGCTCCAAAACAATGCAGTCCTGCCCCCTTCCCTTGGAATGCTTGCGCACTTTGCACTTACCGCCAGTGGCACTCTGCGGCCTGTAGGTGCTTCTCCATCTGCACCCGTGGGATGCCAGGTCTTCATCGGGAAGAAGGTGTCCTGCTGTCTGCCTTCCAAGTATTGGGCCTGCAGACCCTGAGGCCTTCTTTGCATATTGAAGCAACCGGGTGATCACTTCGACTGGTCCCTGTAAAAACTCGCTCTCAGAATGTTTTCCTTATTGAGCTTTGCGCCTTCTCTAGCGCGGTATATGTTCCGGCGAACTGCCTTCTCCAAACAGCTTGCCCTTCACTCCTTCCCCTGCATCATAAGTAGCTAGATCGCTGAGCTTGCTAATTATTTCTAGCAAGAGCCCTCTTCACCTTTTCATTGAGAGGGCACAGTTGGCATTGCATAGGAGGCAAACTGCGCATTGCGCCCAGCTTCCCAGCACTTGTGCTTCTACGGGCTCTTCTGTATCGTTTGTCCCCTCAGCTAGGTCCATTACTTTCGCTAAGGACCCTGCCAGATCCAACACCTTCTCCTGGCAGCCCTCACATGCACGATCTACCCCTTTCCACACGTCTCTCGAAGTCTTCGTGCTGAAAGTCACCGTCTTGGGGTCTAGGTCCGGGGTGTCCATCATGCATTTGCGGTCTAGGGCATTCCGCTCATGCGGAAGCGCGCCTCCTGTCTAATGGTTTCCTGATATGCTGGACTATGTACAGGCCCACTCTGGGTGAAGGCACCCACTCTGTAGATTTGGGGTCTAATAGCTTCAGGGTCGAACATGTCACCTGTATTGTCATCCTCAAGTATCGGGTGACCCTTATCTGAGTGCTTATCAGGAGCCTCCATCCACGAGTACCTCCTCATCTTCACCTTCCTCTTTATCATCGGGCGAGTATCTGCCGTAATCAACCCCTATGTTAGTCAACCCTGGGGCCGGGGGGTGGTGGGGTTAGAAGGTGTGGCACTGCTGAATTTTGCATGAATGCATTCTTTAATTTATTAAAGGGGTCGGACACCTCATGGGGCACATTGCTATTCCCTTCCATGTGGCTCGGGTGGTAGACGGGGGCGGCCTCTTCTGAGCCATCTTACTCCCCACATACCCAACCCCAGTGCAGGTGTGTCCGGCTGATGTACCTTCTCCTGGGCTATCTGCCGTTCTTTTCCTGTGTGCTCCCTCTCTTGCACCCTTAGTAGCCAGCATGGCCTCCAGTACTTCTAGGCGTTCCGTGAGGGATTGGGCCCCTTCCGAAACTGCTACTACTAAGGAGTCTCCTAGGAACCTTTTGGAACTAATGGAGAAGTCTTTGTTCTCCACTGCAATGTCCTCGACCCATTCATCCTCACTCGTCGGGGAACTGCTCTTATATGCCATTAGGGTGGCTCTTGAGGTCAGGGAGGTCAAGTACAGTGTACTGAGTCCATTGTTAAGTCGCAGTGCCACCTTCTGCTTGGACTGAGCGAGCTGCTAGAAGGTCATCAGCCTGTGTTATCACTTTTTTTTTTTTTTGCAGTACGTTGCACTGTAGTCTCTCAGCACGCGTTAGCCTACCCCACAATTATTTCCTTCCTCTGCTGGGAGAAACTCCTTGTGGTATTAATACGAAACGAAAGCCGAGCGCAATGTATCTCTCTGATCCGCTTTTCAAATCGTTGCAGAACCAGAAATGACGTGCCTCGCGGCATAGAACATGAAGCGCATCCAATGGACACATTGTACACTCCGGAGGCCCCAGAGTCCTAGCGCCCCTGCAACTTGATCTCGGCAGATAGACTTGCGAAAGCAGGACCAGCTGTCAAGCGCGGCGCATTCTGTCACGGCTCCGGTCTCAACTCAGCTCCTAGTCACCACTAAGGACAATGTACTGGCCCCGAGTTACGACTAGCCTACGGCTATATCTAGCGCACGCTTTAGGCCGCTAAGCGGCTGGAAAGACAGCACCGCCAAAGGCCCAATAACCTAACATGTGTGACTCAAAATCAACCTAAGGCAATATCTAGCGTGTGCCCTAAACGGCGTAATTAGTATAAGATGTGTATACAAACGCATTTCTATCTATACGCGAAACAAGAGTGAACATATGCAATTAATACGAGGGTTCCCTCCTTACTTATCTCTGTGAGAGCAGAAAAAAGAAAGAGGAAGGGACCCGGACCAGGTGTGAGGCATAAGGGGTCCTGGCTACTGGTAGCTGGAAGGCCTCAGGACTACACGAAAGAAGGGACTAATGGGGATTTGTAGTCCCTTGAACGGTTTATCCATTTGGTTAAAAAATAAAAGAATGAATAAAATATAAAGTGTACGTTTTGAAGTGCTGTGAGGTGCAGTATTAAAGAAAGTTAACGCATAATGCTCTCATCCGGTCTTGACATAGAATTAAACATTTTTTGTATGATCCAATGATTGTATATGGAAGATGGCATTGTAATCTTTACTCTGTAAATGGTTTTAATAGGAAACCATTAGCAACTATTTCAATTTCCGAATGCGGTATTCTGCTGTCATATCATGGGTGAGGATTATGGAATCCATTATGGATATGGTCACTGACAACTTTCCTGTTACTGGTGGTGGTTGTTGGAAGCGCCCATGCTAGTGTTTGGTTGGTGAAGGTTTGGCTTGACGACCTGTTCTGTATGTACCTTGCATGTCGCTGGGTCCTTTGCTTTTCTCAGTTGCAGTTGCAGATTTCGTTTCTCTGTGTTGCACTACGTTTCTGCAGAGCTGTAAGGAAGGAGAAGAAACAAAATAACATGGTCTGCATTGTGAGAATGGAGTAGTTATTAGCGCATTTCCTGGGCTGACTGGTACATTATTACAGGTGAATTATTATCATTTTTTTTTTGCTAAGTGAATAGATTTTATTGAAATTTAGGTCATTTATGCATCAGAAATGGTAACTTCCACTTCTACACCAGGTTCGATACTGATTGATGTGATCTGCTTCACAATTTCAGAAGGACTATGAAGGTCAATCAGGGCTTGTGAATTCGCATCTAGAAACGATCCCATCTCTTGGAACCTTCACCACAGGGTGTTTTTCTGGTAGTGATTCGCAGAGTCTTAGTGGGCATACAAACTGGTCCCTTGACTTTCAGGTTCTTTTCCTTTGCACCTCTAATCAGGTCAGCACACACTTTCTCGAGTGACTTTACATTGCGACTGGTCAGCGTGATTCTGATACAGTGGATTGCTGCTACTTCCTGTTCGACAGGTGCTTTGCCAGCATCTTTAATTTCCATGGCTCGATTTGTTTCCCGGCCGACTTATTCGTCCCTACAAAGACACGAACAGCAGTGAGCCAGGGGCTGACGTTAACGCTCACTGCGTGGAATTATTAAGTTGAAGATAGCGGAGTCAGAAGGTTGGACGACTGAACGGGGTAGCTAGCTGACCAGCCGACTTCACTAAGGTGTGGCGTGCCATCCTTGCTTGGCATAATAGCAGGCTGGCTAAAGCTATTTCAGGGGTTTTTTTTGTGTGCACATTTTGCGGGTGTATTGTGACTGCCGGGGTCTTTGCAGCTGTGTGTCTGCCATTAACGTGTGGTTTGTACCATCTCTGCCTGTTTCGTTGACAGTGATTTGGTGCGGGATATTTTGACACGTGAGGAAAGTTACTTCACTTTCGGAAAGACTACCTTTGCACGCCAGTGAAAGTAGTGGCTCTGCATTCCTCAAGAACTAATTAAAAGTACACTCTTTTATCTTGTCAAAAAGCCACGATCAGCTGCCGGACAGCAGAGCACAGGTGATCGCAATTTAAGAAAACTAACCAGTTGGATCTTGAATGAGTGTGGAAGCATTGTGAAGTACAGTGCTGTAGATAGCATATTTTGAAAAGGCTCGCCATATGAGTATTTCCAAGTTTCAGAACTAGCTATTGTGTCAATCCCTTTGCCATACGAACAAACAAGGGCGCTTTCCAAGGGGGTGACTGCTAGGCTGAGTCCTGTTGGCGGAGTGTGGTGCTGGGAGTGGCTTACTGTAGTTCATGGTGTTTCACATCAACACGGTAAAGGCTGTTTTCATTTACTACACTACTGTTCATTTAGTGACTCTATGCAGGTGATAAAGGAGTGCTCTGTGTGACATTGCTAGGTTACAATGTTTGTTCTCCACAGCCTCTCAAAACACTTAGACATGATGTTATGTGAAATAATGCTGGCGATGCCCCAGGAGTTGCCACTTCTTGAATCACTTCCTGTGGTGAATGTAAACTCTCCAAACACTGTAACGAATTATAGCGATTGAACAACAGGACACAGTCACAACGAAGCTCCTTCTGCCCCCAATATCGGCAGAAACCAAGGCACAGACGGCTTTATCAACTCTTAACCATATGAAGATATTAATGCTGAGGTGAGACTTGTTTTGGGAGTAATCCAAAATAAATTGGACACTCTGGGTAACCATGCAGGTTTCAGTGAAACTTTGTTTCCAACTAACCTCCCTGAAAGGTCGGATTTGTCTCAAGCCGTGTCAATTTGTCAAGAAAACTATTTAGAGGCTGTGACCGATATAGCACTGCCTTCATGCAGCAAAGGTCTAAATGGGCAAGGTAGGTCAATTAATTTGTCGCCATCTAATAGAAATATGAGAAATGAAAAGGGGGGCAGGTGGAAGGCGCTTGGAAACAAGACAAATGCTACTGGATTGCCAAAGAAATCAATAAAAGAGACAACTAGGAAAAAACTAGTGAATGCTTGCCCAGGTAAATCCCTTAAAAACCTAACCATTCCTGAGGTACTGGTGGCCAACAAATAAAAAAACAACACCAATAGAAAAACCAGAGCAGGCGGATGCTAGGACCATTGTTATTGATAATTTCTCTGAAAAAGACGATGAGGTGCCCACAGTATTGTGTCGGGAAGTAGGTATTGTAACGGGGTATGACTGTGACTGAGACAATTGAACTTCGGCCACCTGTGGAAGTGCCAATTGTACGATCCTCATATATCCAATATGACAGCATATTCAGTGTAGGAGTGTCTTCAAAGCAGTCAGAAAAAGCGGGTCGAATAGAATAACCTCTTACCTCCCTGAAAGGTCGTATTTGTCTCAAGCCGTGTCATTTTGTCAAAAAGACAGTTTAGAGGCTAAGACGAATATAACACTGCCTTCATGCAGCAAAGGTCTAAATGGGCAAGGTAGGTCAATTAATTTGTCGCCATCTAATACAAACATGAGAAATGAAAAGGGGGGCAGGAAGAAGGTGCTTGGAAACAAGACAAATGCTACTGGATTGCCAAAGAAATCAATAAAAGAGACAACTAGGAAAAACTAGTGAATGCTTGCCCAGGTAAATCCCTTAGAAACCTAACCTTTCCTGAGGTACTGGCAGCAAACAAACAAAAAAACAGCACCATTAGAAAAACCAGAGCAGGCGGTTGCTACGACCATTGTTATTGATAATTTCTCTGAAGAAGAGGAGGAGGTGCCCAAAGTATTGTTTTGGGAAGTAGGTATTGCGACAGGGGGTATGGCTATGGCTGAGACATTTGAACCTCAGCCACCTGTGGAAGTGCAAATTGTATGATCCTCATATACCCAATGTGACAGCGTATTCAGAGTCTTCAAAGCAGCCAGGAAAAGCGGGTCGAATAGAACCCGTATTTGGCCCCCCAACAAAGGAAGTCTGCTCGTGTTATATGCCGTGTAATGCAGAATAAAACAAAGTAGTGAAGCAGAAAGAGGGCATACAATGACCGTTAGTGGGGTCCTCTGTCTTTTCGACCTTCAAACCGACAGTAACAACATGTCAAAATGAAGATGTATGAAGTGTCTGATCTAAGGGCACTTATCACTATGAAGAGGTGAGGGGTTTTGAGGAGAGAGGTCCTGTGGTGTAGTTAAATTGGCCTTACCCATCCTCATTCCATATGGCGAGCAAAGCATTTTTGATTCAGGGACATAGAACGCATGAAATATCTACAATTGTGCATGATTATGAAAGTATTAACTCAGACATAATGGACATAAATGGGGTGCAATATATTCATGAGAAGGTGTGTGCGAGAGGGAGTTCTTCCCTTAAAGGTTATCATGAACAGGGTGACGTACGTCCAGCAAGATCATTTTCCATCCTGAAAGTGGCGAGGGGAAGAGATGAAAGTAATCCTTTGAGGGGGTGGTACAGGAAAAAGAGACTAAGAAGAAAATTATAATTAATAACACTCCTAAACAGCACTTCACAATGAGGAAGGGCCTTATAAAAATAAACTTGGAAAGTATCTTCTGTATTGGTGGTTGATTAATATTTAATTGACATGCGGGTCTAGGAATGGGCGGCCTTTGATCACTGTAACCCAAAGCAGGCCCATCCTTAAAGAGTACGTACACGCTTTGTCTGTAAAGCAAGTTTATTGTACAAACTATGACATCAACGAGTCAAACTAACCTGTCTCCTCGAACCACACAAAGAACACACATTTTATACAATTTACAACAGTTAAAACACTCCCAGAGGTTTTGTTATAGAGTCAACCTCCCCACACATGATTGGTTTACACTAAACCCCTCTATGAGGCCTTTCCATATTTGGTCATATCTCCATCTTCTAGTATCACCGTTTACACAACTTACAAACAATTTCAATTATCATAGGTTCCATCTAGTTAGAAACATTTACCCCTACTTGTGACACACACAGCTATTCTATGGAAATTCCACTGATGTGAAGAATATCTATTGTTGCTGGATTTATCACCCAAACATGTTGGTTTCATTCTAAACTATGCAACTTACCCTTCCAGCCCGCCCACAAGGTTCCCGACCAACACCTTGACAACTCTAATCAAAATCCATGATCTATCGGCGCTCCTTTCCCCGCAAGCAACCCGTATCAGGTTTAATTGCCCGGCCCTAAAATCCAGCTCTACCAAGTGGCTGGAATCCCCCGTGGTCAATAACAGACTCCTATATACTTAAAGAGATTGCATCTCCCCTTCACAATGCACCTAGATTATAAAAAAAAGCCTGCCTGAAACTGACCATCTGATATTCATTGCAACTGCTGCTGTCTTTCCCCAACCTTGTCAAATGCGTTTTTCAGTCACACAGAGTTCAAATGCCCAGCCCAGGTTTTCAGCCAGCACAATTCCTAAATTATCAGAGAACTCTGCGGCAAAACAGATATGTATGTTCATACTGCCCAAAGCCTATTTCCCTAGAGACCCCTATGTATGTGTACCTATACATGTATATTCAGGACTACCGCATCCCCTTACACTGATTTTCCCATTGCAAATTTCCTACCTCGCATGCACACGTAGAGCTCCTTGCTGCCGGGTTGTTAAGCGCTATGTGGCATTACACACCTATATTGCGATTATATTGTATCAGCAGTTTTGACATTTATAATGCTGCGCACATGCAATCCGAAAATGTATCAACTAAAACACATACAACACTAACAATAATGCATATCTTATTCCAATTAGCTACACTGGATTCATGCTAAATTGCCACATCATGTCAACATTGCCCTTCACCCCAGCCACCAATATGGCGCGCTGAATTCAAACTTCTCTTTACCCATGGGACCCTTATCAACTACCCCAACAGTTGTTAACCCTGTTCTCGCAAATTGCAAATTTGAGTGTTATTTCTATGCGGGATATTGAGAGCGTAGGATTCACGGATTCACAGAGAACAGATAAGGTGGTGCTTGGTCTAGAAACTAGAGTTGTTTATGAATTGTTGTTGAGAGAAGCAATAACTTTGAGACAAATTGGGTTCTTGATAACGCAAGGGGGATCGGATCCAATTAGAAAGAATGGTGACTTTTTAATGGATACGGGTAATTTTACGACTGTTACCTTTACAAATGATTAGTCAAACACAAAAAGGTATGTCAATTCTGATAAAAGGGAGATAGATCAGGGAAATGTGAATCAGGATTGGTCTTGGGTGGCTTCTTCATTAAATAACCACCATCATCTGAAGGTTTCCACTCGAAGTCTCTAGCGTCACCATGTCTCAATTTAGTGTCCTGGAATTCTAGGGGGCACGCCCACCTGTTTACAAATCCCGATGTGGGTCTCACGTTATAAAATGTTGAGTTGATTTGTATTCAGGAGTCCTATTTGATGGAATCACCTGCCTTGGGTGGGTACTCTGTGGTATCACAATATGCAATAAAAGTGCCCTCAGGGAGACCAAAGTGGGATATTTTACTATGCTGAAATCAGAGTGTGGCTTTCTAGATGTAAATAAATATGAAATCATAGAGGGTTTGTTGGGATCGGAATAAGGTACCTTTGAAAGGGGCATTCTAATGCATTTTTGCATTTGTAACATCTACTGGCATGAAGGAATTTGTCAATTGGATTATTTTTGGCCTCTTTAGTAAAATTCATCACGGAATGGATGGAGAAGCATGTTAATGGCCACGTGATTGTTCTCAGTGTTCTCAATTCTACTTGCATTCCGATAGAGGAAGAAAAAAACATAACGAGTACTGTTGCCTCGATATTTAAGGATCCTTTCACTAGTCCTTTTGATAATCCAGATAATGGAAGTAAATGGTGAAGCTGCATAAATAAGAGAGTTTGCAGCCATCGCTTTTAGCTCACTGTACTTTTCACAAAGGAGGAATATCCATTTGCATATAAGTCTTTGTCCCACCCACAAGGGCAGTCCAGCACCGAAATGCCAGGCAAACCTCCTTTGAACAAGAGTACCAACAGCAACCCCATACATGTGTGTTCAGCCTTGTTGGGCCTCATCAGTGAAGTGGAGCTGTGCCTCTCAGAGCACAGTGAGCAAGGGGTCCACGTCTAATCCAAGAGGGTACATTATCACAAAAATTGCTACGCATAATGGACTTAGGCAGGGGTTTCAATTTATACGTTTCTGATGCCGGCAGGTCTTTAGAATCCTCAGCATTTGTCACCCCTAAAACTGTGAATCTGCCGGTGTGTTGGTTGGCGTACGCCGATGACTTTTTACTGATAGATTGTACAGATAATAGATTGCAATGATTACTGGTCCCCTTTGATGTCTTCGCTAGGGAAAAAAAGATTCTGTCATTAACGAAGAGGAAAAGGAAGGCAATACTACATTGGTCTTCGAATGGCTCAACTTTGAGCAGGGTTAATTCTTTGGTTTACTTGTGGTTTCCCATTACTGGTGCCTCTGACAAAGCACACATCATCAGTTATTTGAGAGTGAAATCAGAGGCTCTCATCCCACAGATGAAACATATTAAGAATCGTTATTGCACATTTCCATTTATACCCCTAATTAAATTCTTTGAGGGGAAAGTAGGCCCGAAGCTATATATGGTATTGAGTTGTGAAAAGGTTGGGCACTGGGTTACTTAAAAGTATTGGAAGGTGTCATTTGGTGTAGGGTGCTCGGTGTCCCGAACGTCGTCCCAATAACAGCACTAAGACATGAGCTGGGCTTAAATTCAATGAAAGTTAAAGGTCAGTGGCGTATTATGCTACTATATCGGAAATGTCTGCAAGCTCCAGATAATACATTATATAGTGACATTGCTGAAATGATGGAGAAGCGACAGGTTCCAACTTTGGTGGAATGCGCTGAACGTTGCACTTTAATACTGAGGGCTAATGGCCTTTCTAATGATGATCCGGTGAATGATCCAACTAGGGTAAAAAGATCTATGCTCAACCAGGACTGGTTGCATGGTTATATTAATCAGAGTCATCTACAGAGCGAACACAAGCAGAGGGGTATTATTGCCCATTACATAGAAATATTTCCTTGTGCTAGGAAGGATTTTCTCTACTTTCATTGGAACCTGCATTTAACTGTAGAAGTGTTAAGACACAAACTTGTACAGGAGATTGGGGCAGAATGTCAATTTTGTAAGCAATGTTAAATGGTCAAAATCCATAAGCATCTACTGTTTGAGTGCCAGAGGACACAGAGATATTTGCACTTTAGGATGTTTTTTGATATTTGTATTAGTATTGATTGTGAGTCATTTTGGGAAGTATGTGTACTCAATCATCAAGCATCGCGTGTTATATCAGTGGTGAATTTTTTCAATAGTTTGAATCTAAGTGACTGAGTGATTTTGAAGTGTATTGTATGACTGATTGGGGAATTTTATGAATTGTTGGTAAAAAAACAGCTTTGAAGGAAATGTGTATTTTAATGTATGTTGGTTTTATCTGTGTGATGATATTCATGAATTGTTTATGTATTTGTTTTTATTGATTGTATTGTTAAGGTTGAATATGTTTTTAACCAATAAACAATACAAATAATTTTAAAAAACAAATCCACTTCTATGATGTAACTGCAGGGTTGTCAATGATTCACCAAGCTAAGCCCAGGAGGGTTGGATGCTTTCCTTCAGACTGCACCCCTACAAACAGACATGGGGAGGGGAGGAGACCGGTGAAAAGGCAGAAGTGTGCTTGCACTACTTTCCAAGGCTGCAAGGGAAAATATACAGATGCAAATTCATCTCCACGCTCCCTTATTACTCATCTCCCCCATTTGCTCCCTTATCCTACCTTAGAGAGGCAGCAGGAAAAATAGGGAACCTATGTGAGCCACACACACACCCGATGTATCTGAAGCCATAGACCAGATGAGCCACCTGATGTGAAGTCCGCTCACCAGGTGTAGTGGAAGGGAAAAGAAAAAGACCAAAAAGAAAGAATAGTCTGAATGGACCTGACCAAAACAAAATGTGGGCGGACACTAATCGACAAACAAGCAACAACAGGAATTCCTTCCAGAAGATACTAGCCTCACAGAAAAAAACAGATGCAATAGAGAAATCCAAGGGGTGCAATCCAAGTCAGATCCAAGGAAACAGTCCAACAAACCGATGTGTGCTGATAGGGAATCCAAGCAAATAATTCAACAAGCATTAGCGGAGTCAATACCAGGTAAACAGTCTGCCAAGTCGTCATGTGCCTGCAAGGACAATCTAGTAGTGTAATCCACAACATTCCACGTAATCTAGAGCTGGGGAGTCAAGATGCCACATAAAGAGTCCAGGAAACAAACAAACGCTGCTTGCGCAGTGTCAAAGCTGGGATGCAAATGCTTTACTTCCATGTTGGCGGTCAATCTGGGTTTTCTGGGGCCAGATTGGTTGTGCGTCCAAGGGTGAGATGACATTACGGGTGCTTTCAGTGCTGGTGGTTGTAGTTCCCATGGCGTGCCCAGTCTGCTAAGCACCACGGCACCCTCCAGGTCTGCCGCCCCCAGCACCTGACAAATAGGGGAAGCATCTAGTCGTGACAAGGGGGATAGAGTAGGAAATTCAGCATGTATCCCTTTTATTTACTTTTCGGGTTACTGAGGGGAGAGGGAACTTGTTATTATTTATGCTGTACATAGCCCAGCATGTCTCCAATCTACTACCACTGCAATAGCTTTCAGCAACGGGGTGTATTCCACCTTGCAGTTCCGAGTCACGTCATAAACAAGTTGAGCTTTGCTCTCGTCTATCATATGTCACTCAGTACCCCTCGGTTTAATTTATTCTCACAGTTGATTCAGATTGTGCAAGTGCAGTAACAGAAGTGCAGAGGAGGAAGGAGGGGGTTAGGCGAGTGCTAAGGGAAGGCAGGTGGAGAAGTGCCAGGGGAATGCAGAGAGTGCAAGGGAAAGAAAGTCCACGTGCTAAGTGTGAGGTACTGGTTGGCAGGGCTGAAAGGGTGCAGGCCCAGCAAGGCAAGTGCAGGGAGAGGGAGCCTTGAAGGGCAAGTGCAGGTTTGGGGGGGCTCAGGGGAGACCAAGTGCTGGGGTAGACTGGTTGAGGAAGTCCTGGTGCACTGTAAGAATCAGAAGGACCCAGGCAGCCAGTCAAAAAGATGCAGAGGGGGACAGGGAAGGAGGAATAGAAAATGAGGGTCTTGAGAAACTTCCAGAATTTAAGGAGATCTGTCTCAAATCTGAGGGGCAGGGAGGCCATTCCAAAGGGAGGCACCTGCTGTGGATAGAGATCTACCGCCATGCTCTACTTGGAAAAGCGTCTGATCTGCGCAGAGTTGGAGCTAGAAGACCGAAGGGCTCTAGCAGGAAGGTATTTAGGGAGAGAGAGTTGGATGTAGCTGGGTTCCAGGCCGCAGAAAACCTTGTTGGTGATGCAGAGGGTCTTGGACATGATCCTTGCAGCAACCGGGAGCCAGTGGAGTGATTTTAGGGCTGGAGAGATGCGGTCCCTGAGCTTGAGGCCAAGGATAAATCTCACAGTCCTATTCTGGATTAGTTGAAGGGGGCGATGGGAGGATTGGGGAAGAGCCTGTTGCAGTTGTCCAGCCTGTAGAGGACCAGAGCTCTTGAGACATTACATTTCTGGGGGAAGGCGAGGAAAGGGAGAATGCCTCTGAGAAGGGGCAGCTGAAAGTGGGCCTTCTTGGCAAGGTCCGTGATGTGAGGAGAGAAGGAGAGAGAGGAGTCGAAGATGACACCAAGGTTTATTTGCCTCACAGGAGGGGACCATGTAGGGCACCCAGAGAGTAGGAGAGAAGGAGGGAGCTTGGGTCCCAAGGAGAAGGATATCAGTCTTGCTGACATCAAGACAGACATCGTTAGCGGTGCACCATGCCTGAATAGCAGACAGTCAGCAATGAGAGAGGAAGACAAGGAGGCAGTGGAGGGAAGCTTGAAGGAGAGCTGCATGTTGTCTGCATAACACTGGAAGTTAGGAGAGAAGGCAGAGATCAAATGGGCTAGAGGGGCAAGGTAGACGTTGAAGAGCCACAGCGAGAGGATAGAGCCCTGAGGGACACCACAGGTGGAGAGTGTGGTGGAGGAGAGAAAAGGGCCCAGCTGAACCTGGGAAGGTCGGGCAGAGAGGAAGGACGTCAACCAATCCAGAGCCAGGTCTGTGATGCCAAGTGTATCACTGTGCCAATTGATCAGGGTGGCATGATTGATTCTATCAAAGGCAGAGGAAAGGTCAAGAATGATGAGAACGGGAGGAGAGTTGGAATCTGAATTAGAGAGCATGTCTTCACACATGTTCAGGAGTGCAGTTTCTGTGCCTCTGGCTGCTGTGAGGCCAGACTGGTGGTCTAGGAGACAACTTACAGATTCAGTGCGGTGGATAAGCTGGGAGATGGCCAGCTTCTCCAAGAGTTTGCCCAAGAAGGGAGTAATGGAGATAGGGCGGTAGTTAGCTGGACAGGAGGTGTCGACAGAAGGCTTTGTGAGGAGAGGATGCACAAGGGAGTGCTTGAGAAGTAGCGGGAAGGAGCCAGTGGCAAAGGAGGGATTGCAGAAATCAGCCATGGCTGGGGCAAAGGAGGCAATGTTCTCTTTGATAGTTCTCAAGGAGCAGGGGAGCACCTGTCTGGATGAGACTTTCATAGAGTGGTCTTGTCTCGAGACCTCATCAGGCTATATGGGAGAGAAAGTGTACAGTAGGATGGAAGGGGAGAAGGGGGCCAAGGGAGGCCTAAGAGTGGGTGAACGAGAAGGGAGTGGTGTAGAAGAAAGCGAGGACAGGATGTCCTGAGTTTTAGTAATGAATTGAGAGGCCAGTGCAGTGCAGAGGGTCAGGGAAGGCAGAGGAGAAAAGGAGACTGCAGTAGGATTGGTGAGTTCCTTGCAGTTTTTGAACAGTTCAGCCGTGTTGTTAGTGGCCCCAGAGATACGTGCTTGGATTTAGGCCTTCTTTTTCAAGTGGATGGATAGTCTGTATTGCCTTTGGAGCAGGCGACAGGCCAGACTGTCAAAGGATGTGCTTGACGCCTGCCACTTCCGCTCAGCAGCTCTGCATTTTCAGATAGGCTAGGTTGGAGTCATACCAGGTGTTACGCTTGGAGGCAGGCTTCATGCTGATCTTCATGCCAGGGGGCAAGGATGTCCAGAGTGTTGGAGATGGAGAGTTGAAGGTTAGTAAGGGTTGTGTCAGTGTGAGATCCAGTGGGAGGGGGAATGAAGGTGGCGGCAAAAGCAGCAACTGACACTCGCTTCATTGGTTGAATGACGGAGAAGGAGACTGGCAGCGCGGGCGAGGGCTTACCAGGGGGACCAAGGAGGTCCAGGTGAGAGGACAGGAGAGCATGATCAGACCAGGAGAGAGGTGTAGTGAGAGGGTTGGAGATGGCAATGTCTGCTGAGATGAGAGCAGCCAAGGTGTGTCTGACTGGGTAAGTCGGACCGGAGGGAAGAATGAAAAGGGAAAGGGTCACAGAGGTTGCAGAAGAGTCCAGAGGCTGCATCAGGGGAGTCGAGGTGAATATTGAAGTCTGAGAGGAAGAGAAGCTTGGAGGTGGAGACCGGGAGAGAAGAGGTGAGGTCATGCCACATTGAGAGGAAGAGGGAGACTGGACCAGCGGGTCTGCAGATGGTGTCAAGAGTTAGCAAGAGGATAGGAGAGACACCAAGCCTGCAGACTAGGCATTCGAAGGAGCAGTAGGACTGAGTGGGTATGATAGAAGCAGAGACCCATTCAGGGAAGATCAGGGCCACTTCCCCCCAGACCAGTTAGGCCTGGGCTTAGAGAGGATAGTATGGGTTAGCACAGAATATTTTAAAGATTACTTACAGAGCTCCATAGGGCACCTTTCTCCTCTGCTCTTTAATCTCTACCTGAGCCCCATCCCCAATATCGAGCTGCCTTGCTACAACTACGCAGATGACACTCAAATCCTCTTCAAGATCCCAAGGAACCCTTCCAACATCACCCCCAACCTCTCTTCATGCCTCACAGAAATCAACCTCTGTATGACTGACAACCACCTCCTTCTCAGCCCCTGAAAATCTGAAATCATGATCTGCGGCAAGACTGCCCTTTTCCCCCCATAACCTACCCTTTGGCCACCCTCTCTAGGCCCACCCCCCTCAACACAATAAAGAACCTAAGATGTATCATGGACACAGATCTGACATTATCACAGCATATCAACTCAGTGTCAAAATCCTGCTATCTACACTTAGGCATTCTCCAACAAATCCTCCCCTACCGATGTTCCCACAGAGAGTTGCAAGAATCACAGCCATCATCCTCTCTTGCCTAGACTATGCTAGCACTGTGTACCTGGGCGCCCCTGCATCACAATTTAGGAAACTCCAACGGGTCCAAAACACTGCAACAAGGCTCCTTCTTGCCCTAGGCCCCAGACAACACATCACACCCATCCTCTGTGTCCTTCACTGGCTGCTGATAAGGCAACGATCCACCTGAACGGCCATGTGCATCACCCACTGTCCTCTACACAACACTAGTCCAGAATTTCTACAACACAAGCTCATATCCTACAGGCCTGCCAGAAACTTGAGATCAGCCACAACTCCCATCCTTGTCATCCTAGTCGCTAAATCGACCAGAATAGGGAGATCATCTTTCTCTGTCCAAGCACCCACCAACTGGAACTCTTTCCCTTTTAGCATCCGACGCATAGAAGATCACCTGGCCTTGCGGAACGTACTCAAGACCTGGCTCTTCCCTTCACATGATCAAAAAATACTGGCCCATTGTTCAACTTAATCTACCAGACGAACCATTGCCTAGGATGGCCCTGAAAAGGAACAAGAACCTGAAAGATCTCCTTACCCATGCCAGGTCCCGACAAAAGCCTACAAGATCTACATTATGTAATATGCGGGAAATCCGATGGCACCATCCATGTGGTACATGTCTGGCATGCAACCAGACGCAAAAAATGAAATCCTTTCCTATAGGAGTCAGGGAATGGGAGCTTCGCCAATTCACCAATTGTAAAACAACCAACGTGATCTATCTAATTGAATGCACCTGCAAACTTAGATATGTGGGACAAACATCTAGACCTGTACACAAAAGAATAAGTAAGCACAAATCAAGGATCAGGTGTAAAGTACACACTGCACCCCTGGTATCACACTTCATGGAACTACAACATGCCCATGACTCCTTCAAATGGTGGGTGATTGACCGGGTCATAGGCACCACCAATATCTCCAACTCCCTTAATTTCAAAGAATCTTGGTGGATATTTAAACTACAAACCCTGACTAACGGTCTTAACGAAGCAGCCCCCATGGACTATCAAGCCACCACCTGAGAGCGCCCTGTCTCTCCTCCCTGTTCGTTCCCACACTGGAGCGCCTCACTAATCAGCCCAGGCGAACCAGGCTCATCTTATTTCAGCAGGATCAGTCCACATCACCTCAAGTTTTTTTGACATTTAGCACACCTATTAGGACTGACATTCCATCAGTCAGCCCCTTACCTTCACTTGGGCCCTTCCACATGGCCCTCGCGCACATTTGGATTTTCCCCTCATACTCCATTACAGTAGCACTGTATTTGGGCTCGTTGTCAATGACACAGACCCTACACTCGACCTGTGCGCATGCACTTTTGGCACAGCTTGCCTAGCTTCTAGGTTGTCACGGACGCCTCCTTTCTGCGACACTCCGCGCACGCGTGAGCCACAGACACCTGCAAGGCTCCGCGCATGCGCACATTCTAGAACACTTAGCACGTGCATGCGCATAAGCAGGTGTTCCCACAGCACCATTCCCGTACACTACGGGACCCTTTCAGACTCACAGCTCACGGCGAATCTGAACGAGCTACATCCAAACGAAGCCCTGCACAGGTGAGTCCGCTCCAGCCCCCCCCAGTGGGCTTGACTCCAGATATATATGCCACTCTATGCAGATACCTTTGCCGACTGTGCTATCCCAGAACAGAGTCTCCCCCTTTTACTAACCTAGTTTCCCAACTCTTTTGTTGTACCCTTCTACCACAGGGTCTGCTATTCCAAGTCGACCCAGGCACCCTGTAACCTATATGGATGCCAGCAAGAGCAAGCACAGACCAAAACTTCAGATTACAGTCTGTGCCCAGTACCCCTACAAACCTCTGGAAGCATAGGAGTTTCCACACAGCTTCCGGGAAAGGTCAGTTGCTAGACTGTTAGGGCTCACAGCCCTTCACTTATTTCCTGTACCAGCACTTACATAGTGCGTTTTTATCCTTCTGCTCACACTTTTACTCCCATAGAAACACTTGGTACCCTTTTCTGAGTGGACACTTCTCTCCTTTTTTTACCTTTAGGGAGACCTGCATATATAAGGCCCCAGAAGAAGATTGTGAATCATAACAGTCGAAACATCGGTGATCCTCGTGGCAAATTGATTAAAGACCACACTCAAGGAACACATTGAATTCTCTTTATTTTCTATTAGATGTCGGACCAGTCTCTCTTGGTCTTGGATCAGCCTTCGCTGGCCATCATTTCCAACCACTTCAATATAGACAGATACAACTACCACTGTCTACATTAGCCCTTCAAAGGCTAATACCAGTGCCCTACATTAAAAGGACTTGCTGTTTTGTTAATTTTATTGGTCTGTATAATTGTATGTAAAAACAGTAATTGAATACAATACCTTACAGCATTGACACTATGAGGCTGTGATCATTATGAAGCAATATTGTGGATACCTCTAATTTGTCCCTTATAAACACAAGGAGTCACTGTGCATTGTATATACAGACCTGTGAAGAATTGAACTTTAGTACTGTTAACTTTTTCTTTCGTTTATACACACAGTTTTTGACCAGTCCTTGACCTAGCTATGTCATGTTAAAATCATGATGTTTTTATGTGTTTTCTCTTTTCTCTTTTAACCCAATGCTTTTCAAGCAAAACTCATAAGAATAGCCACAAAAGTAATAAAAAGGCTACCACAAATCCAAACATAGCTGATGGTTGTTTCTTCACCTCATGATATGGATTGTCTACCAATGCATGGGGCACCTAGGAAGGTTACATCATTTACTGCTTAAAATTGTTTGCAGCATTGAATTTGGGAGGACAGGACAACCCAATGTACACCTACTTTGATCTCTCAGCCCACTATATCCTGTCCGACTTTAGGGCTGTCTCTCTAGTTATAAGTACTGGCTCTTCCCTACAGCAGCTTGACTGACCTAGTCCACCTCCTGGGTGCAACGATGAGTCACTTGAGACAACAAGACAGTACCTAGCACGCACAGGAAAGACTCCAGCCAATTCGTATGATACCCTCATTGCAACTAGATATCAGCCATGACTCTCTGGTACATATAGCACCCTATCTCAAGGGATCTCAGCTGTATCCCTCTCGTGGCATGCCCACCGACCCTCATACATCTGCAATAATTCAGTACACAACCTCATAATTCACATCACCTCTGCCCAGGGGCGTTGCTGGGTAAGGGCTGTGGGGCTGTAGCCCCGGGTCTTTTGATTGCAGCCCTGGATAGAAGCTTAGGGGATACAACTAAAAGGCTAGCTAGGCCCGAGTCCTGACAGTCCCAACATTAGCAAAGCCCCAGATCTTTTCCAGACCTGTCACTAGAATACAGATGAGTTCCACAATAAAATGTGGTCCAGCTAGTGCACATAATCAGTCTCCTTGACTCCTATACTTTCCCAGCAGTCTACCACAGCACCCATCCTCTAGCCATATCTCCATGGGCCTCTTGTAGGGACTTAGCCACCCCTACCTACCATTCTACTGACTAAAATGTACACACACATTCTAGAATCCTCTTGTCAATTCTCATGCCTTGGGCTTCGGTCCTTCTAGGGCGTTCACCCACAGCACTTTGAGGTCATACCAATGGCATTAGGCGCTATATAAATGCCATATAACAACGTAACATTTGGAAAACTAATAAAACATTTATTTGAAAAATAGGACAGTTGAAAATCTCCATTCTCAATGTTTGTTTTACTTTAATTGTTTTGCACCAAGATTACTAATTATGTGATACTTAAGATGTTTTGGACTTCAAATCCCATCAGCCGGAGCCAACATAGTCAATAGTGAAGTATTAGGAGTTGTAGTCCAGTACATCTGGTGGGGCCACATAATGAGTAACTATGATATTCACAATGATACAAAATGCCATAGATGGCGAACAAGTAATGGTCATTATGCAGAGTCTATATTGCTCATCTCCACATACCTCTGATGCATTGCAGATACCCAGCAGTCAGCAACCTGTTACCCAAAGATACAATCGTACTCAGTTTCGGCAGTGCCCCGGTCTACTAGTTTCACTTTACCCGAGAAGATTGTTATGTTAGTATTACATTGCCCCTAGCCCAGAAAAGGCGCTGGTTCATTTTCACATTGCCCCGAGAAACCCTTCCCACACACTGCTTGGGGTGCTTGTTGTTTATTTGTTTATTTTGGACCAGAGCCCATAACACATAGTATAACATACATTACTAGCACACCACAGTTATACACAACGTAAAACCGCATACATTTCGTGAATTTGTATCCTTCAGGAAAGCTTTCCAGGTAAAGTGCAACAGTGCCAAAGTAAAGTGCAACAGTCCCAAGGTAAAGTGCAACAGTGCCAAAGTAAAGGATACATCCTTCGCACATCGTAAATATAGTTACATGAACCACATTAAAAAATCACGTTAAAAAGAAAGCACCCAAAGCGCAAAAACAGTTCCCAGGTGCTATTTGATCTCATTTATAGCAAGAAACAAAAGTCATATATGGCAATAGCAATTATACTTGCAATCTTCTAAAATAATAAATTGCAAATGTCTACCCTTCTCCCGCTTATGTCCTTATTTTTCCTCGGTGTGCTATACCAGAGGCAGAAGAAAAGAAAATGAATTATGCCCTCCTGAAAACCTGCACCACAAAGTCAGAGCCCTCGTGGTTCCGTCGGCTCATTTGTCGTTCATATCCCTATTGACATATCATATCACATATCATCCATCTGTGTGTGTGTCCAAGGTATAAGATGCAGAATGCAGTAGTTAAGTTGTCATATTCAACAACATAATGATAATGATGTATTTTTTTGCCATAGCACTTTACACAGAACATATGGTACTCGTTTATTGACATCAGAAGGATATATATATATATAGTTGGCCTTGTTGGGATTCCAAACTGCGACCTGCAAATCACACACAGGTCACAGCAGTGAGCGTTGAACCCGTGGAGCTATCTTTCTGGCTAAAAAACATAGTGCTTACAAAGGTTTCTAACCCATCTATTGTAAAGCCTCATCAAAATTATACTTTCGTTAATGCTGGAGGCAGAATCCCGGTCAATTTCATCAGGAGCCAATGATCCATGCTTCTCTACCAGCGCTAATTTTCCTGGCCTTCATGAATTTGAACCAGTAGATATTTGGTATAAGTTGATTTATTCATGCTTCCCTAATAAAAATATTCAGTAGGAACTCAGTTTCCTATAACCAGATCTAGTCCCACATTTTAAGAACTCTTCTTCACTGGATCAGAAAATCAATGAATGAGATATTTAGTTCAGAATGTGCAATCAAAATATTGGTTGACTTGGCCACTCGAAGTAACTTTTTGAGAAAAAATATTATTGACCTTAGTTAGATCATCTGTGATGCATAAACCACATACTTCACTTCTGTATATTACCTGTGAAGTTGCTTTAGAATTATATACATTAGCTGATATACCCAGAGTTGCCCGGGATTTTATTTGCTTAAAAGTACTATTTGATAGAAGTACCTTAAGGTAGCTTTACGCTTTTCGGAAAGGTTCCATAAGAAAGATGAAAAGAAAAGTTCACTACATTTTTTGATTATTTCTATTTTTTTAATGTTTTCTCATACAGACTACAAAAACAATGTATTGTTCTTCTTAAAAACAAATTCTGAAACGTATAACTGTACGTGAGAACAACATGGAGATTTCTGAGCAGCATCATAAGTGAGATGATGCCGACGGTGCCAACAACTATGGACCTAAAGTTCAATATTACTAAAGTACATGTTCATTGTAAGGCTTGTTTATAAAAAACATTTTTTGTTTCCCTTCCCGGTGAACACTTTTGCTTCAATTACGTTGGACAGCAATTTTTTAATGCATAGCCTTGTGCCATTAGACAGCCTAGGTGGGTCGAGATTGCGAAGCAGCATGATGCGTGACCCAACTTTCAGTCAAAGGTGATGTGGTGGCATTTCCGGTGGGTCGAGTGAGTTGAGGAATTCTGTTGTATAGTTTACGGATTCATCAGCATCCACCACTGTATCCATTGAGTTGTACTCGGTAACTGTGCCCAGAAGCATATTATGAATCTGATCCTAGGGCAAGACCTTGAGTTTTGTTCCTCGTGTCGGGACCGGTCCTTCTACGACCACATTGATGTTTTGCTGATTTCAGGCAACCGTCTCATGTGTGAAGGTGCTGGAATCTGGGGAAAAGGGTGGAGTGTCCAAATGTCATGTAGCTGGTAATGTCCGGAGGGTCCAAACAGGTAACTATGTACAATTTGGTGTAGATTGGTGAAACTGTGTTGAATTGTATAAGGAACAACGCTTTGCCACAAACCCACAAACCCATTTTGACTTTTGCTGAAATCCAGGGAAAGGGATGGGGTGTCCAAATGTCATGTAGCCAGTAATGTCCAGAGGGTCCTAACAGGCAACAATGCAACATTTGGTGCAGATTGGTGAAATGGTGTGGAATTGTATAAGGAACAAAGCTTGGCCAAAAATCCCGCCACAAACACATTTTTACTTTACTATATATAGATAGATAGATAGATTAAAGCTAACTTAATAGACAAATAGCATCAGTTTCTGTAAAAGGACAATATACCTCCCGTGGTCTATTACATATGCATTACTGTCCTTCTCTTATGTCGTGCCCATTTATATATAAAAAAAATCAGACCCCAAAGAAGTAATTAACTCTTTCAATTCTTGTGTTACATAACCAAAATGTCACTTATATTTAATGTTTTTGTTCTTTAGCCATCCTGCTCAAACTTAACTAATACCTCGAAAGGGGGGTGTGGCATGAGCCCATGAAGCAAGGCAGAGTCAGAGCGGAGCTCCCGCCATGATCCTCCTAAAGATCCTGATAAGCAGCATATTGTTTCACACTGATGGATTTCACACATACCTGGCGTCTCGTGAAGCGTTTCTTTACACCTGCAGCGAAACCCCGCAGTGAATCGGAGAGGATTTCTGGGTCAAACGGCGTACTCCAGTTGGGGGCCCCCATAGACAAGATGGCAGACGCTGTGGCACCCAGACCCTGAAGGGAGGGACGAGCCCTGCTAGAAGTTCCTGCGTGCGGTGCTCATGGCTGACCGAAGAGCTCCAACTGCGTGCCCATGGGGAACAATAGCCCCTGGGAAGTGAACGACACCAGCAGAAGGTGGAACCACCTAGAGCACTGCCGCAGTGAAAACCTCTGTGCAGCTCTGAAGGTGCGGGGAACGAAGGAATGCCAGTGACGTCCCAGACAGTGAGAGGGAGAGAGCGACTGCTGGGCTAGCTACGCTGGAGGGATCAGCAAATTGGTGGAGGACATCGGGTAGCTGAGCGGGAGCTGGTTACATGACTGCGACCGCTCTAACCGACTGAGAGCTGACAGACACTGCGGCTGTGACCGAGCGCACGAGAGGATACACACCTGGATAAGAAGAGGAGGACCGTTACGCAGAGCACTGGTAGCAGATTGAAGAGGTGAGAGGCTGCGGCCCCCCGCCAAGAAACGCTCGCTCTGGGCACGTAGCCCCAGGTCCCTGACACTTCTACAACATTGAGCCTGAACGGAGTGGGAAGGGCACAGGGGCCATGATTATAGACTGAATTCGAGGGTTCACAGGGAGAGGAAGACTCTTCTGGGCTTACTGACCCGAGTGGGGCAAACCAAGCACAGAGACTTTGCGATGCAGTGGAGAGAGGGGAGCACTGCAGGAGGTGAAGCTGCACAGATTTTTGGTGCAATAACTGAAACGTGTGGTCTTGATAATGAGTACTTGCTATCCAAGGAGTGGGCTGGGGACACAGCGCCTGACCACCACAAACCTGCTGGCTGGTGCTAAACAAGACAGACTGATTGGTGCTTGTCGCATCAGAATACACACGCCACCACACTAAACAGGAAGCCAGTCTGGCTGGCATTATTAATTAACTGATGTGCAATAGTGGCCATGAATAGCCCTGCTAAAGGTTGTTGCATTGCCTGTCAACTGGGAAGGGACAAACACGAAGAGCTTGAACGAATAGCGCTGCGTGCATTTCTGATAGGCATTGGAAGGACTAGGGCATGCCTGAATTAACAGGAGACACAACGCTCAAAGGACAGTAGCGTGGCAAAATCTGGTGGTAGTCCACCCCAAACCAGGGGCTGGGTGCAGACGGTCACAACCTGGGGACTCATCGGGAAGGGGCTTCAGGCACTGATAGGCCAGCGCAACACAACCGCCACCACTAACGGACAATCGCCTGTCCCAGGGCAATGTCCCCCTGTGAACGAAAGAGCAAGACAACAATCATGGATTCATTTGGAGGGGCTAGCAGACGTAGTGCATCATCGCAAAGCCCCAACTCTGCTCAGAAGGAGGCCGCAGCTCAGGAACAACTTGGGAAAGAGGGCCAGGTCCTGGCGGCAATAGCAGCACTGAGGGCCTCCCTCGAAACGAATATAGATGAAGTCAAAGTAGACATACAACTAATTTGACAGGATGTTCACAATCTGGCCGAAAGGGTGACAATTGCTGAGTTAAACCTAAAGGAAACCCAGGAGACTACGAGAGATCTCATGATCAGGATAAAAGAACTGGAGAGCAGAAATGCAGCGCTGGAGCTGAGGTCCGAGGATGCAGAGGGAAGGGCCAGGTGGAACAATATACGCCTGCTGGGAATTCCGGAGGGAATGGAGGGCCCAAACCCTACTGGGTATGTGGATAAACTATATTGCAGGAGATCGGCCTGCACCCAATGATCGAGAAAATATTGAACTTCCAAGCTAGAGAAGTGATCCTGAAATTCTCCAGGAAGGGAGGTGTGATACAAAGGGACAACTCAAAAATTGCCAACTACCCAGATAACACGCCCAATGTGCAGAGAATGGGGAATTCATTTATGCCGATCAAGGCTAGGCTCCGGCACCACAACATCAAATATATGCTCATGTATCTGGCACGCTTCAAGGTTATCCATAACGGATGAGCACAGTTCCTGGAAACCCCGGCTGCGGCCAACATGTGGCTGGAACACAACAATCTAGGGGACAGGGGTGATCACGCCGCCTGAAGGACCGCTATTGGATCTGTGGAAAACACAGGTCCCTGGCAGGGGTCCGACAAGTGACTCAATTTCTGCAGCTGCTGGGGGTCGGGAGCTGCATGCTAACTATACATAAGCAACGCTGCTGGAAATTCTGCTGAGGCGGGGGCAATGTTCGACTGCCAGCCTTGGGTACAAAGACCTATCCCATATTGCTGGCCGAATGTTGGTGATTTTGTTCTCACAGTTAATGTTTGTAAACACCTTCCACAATTGGTTATACAGGGTACAGCAGAGACAGGCAACAAAGCATGGGTCAACAGAGATGGGGAAGCGGAGGCTGGTTATGGGAGTGGGGGGAGGGGCTGGCTGATCACATGGCATTCAACATTAAGGTATTGACGTGGAATATGCAGGGATTGGGTACATATATATGCAAGAATTGCATGAAATCCTTCTTAGACAGAATGAAGGTCTCAATAGCATTACTACAAGAAACCCATTTATCGGCCGAAGATCTAGCAAGGTTTGGGGAGCGATGGGGCATACAGGTGTCTCGGGCGGCATACTCCAGATATGCTAGGGGGGTACCTACTTGGTTTCACCCCAATGTGCCGTTCCAGAAGATGGGGGAAGAGGTGGACAAACAAGGGAGATACCTGATTTTGTGGGGATACATAGATCAGGTCGAAGTGTGCATATTCAATTCCTATTTCCCCAACCACGGCATTCCATGACATGTCAATGCGATCAGTACTAAAATTGCACAGCACAGGGAACGATTTGTTATATGGGTGGGGGGTTCAACTGTGCCATGGACCCATTACTGGATCTGTCGACCCCACCTAAAGGCGGGACGGGACCGGCACCCCTGGCCCTGAAGGGGGCCGTAGGGAATTTGGATCTGGTGGACGCATGAAGGGTGTTTCATCCAGACGACAGAAGTTACTCTTCTTATTATTCATCGCCTCATGGCCTGTACACCAGAATAGACTACTTCTTTGTGGACAGGTCTCAGGTAGCAGAAATAGGGGCAGCTCAATAAGTGGACAGGTCAATTTCAGATCACTCCCCACTGCTGATGGAATGTGCCGTTAGCGGGCCTCGACCTCCGATCCCATTGTGGCGCATACCCGTTGATGCCCTAACGGATCCAGCCTTTAGAAATGGGCCGAAGGGGAAACTGGTGGAGTTCCTGGAACTCACTCTGGGTAGCGTGAAAGAACTGGGAACTGTATGGGAGACACTAAAGGTGGTGGTAAGGGGTGAAGTAATGACCAGCGCCGGTGGTATAAGGAAAACTCTCAGGGTGGATGTGGAAACGCTAGAGGAGGAAATTCGGCGGCTTGAGGTGCCAGAGGCAGGGCAGCAGATAGATGAGGTGAAGTTGGTGGAAGTTAGGGAGCGCTGTCGTGCGCCATGGATTAGACTAAAAAATGTTACTTCACAGTCAAGAGTACCAGGGTTCACGTAGAGGGGGACAGACCCAGTAGACTCCTATCCTGGCTATGCAAAAAGGAACACTCGAAGCCCCTGACTACAGAGTTGAGGGATGGGAAAGGTATACTGCACAGAACACAATCTGATATCAACTATGTGTTTGCAGACTATTATTCAAACTTATATAGCCACAAGAACTTGATACCACAGGAGGAGGTTATGGACACCCTAGAGGAGATAGGACTGCCTGGACTGGGAGGAGAACAGCGGGAGGCATTGGATGCAGGCATCACAGAAGAAGAAGTGAAGGAGGCTATCAGCTCACTGGCCACCAGCAAAGCCCCGGGTAGTGATGGTATTCCCTCGGAGTTCGATAAAACATACACACCCGGGAGGCTAGTAGGGTCGAACGTGAGACACTTAATCATTCCCCTAGAGGGGTAGAAGCCTTCTTGAACAACAAGGACATGATGAACATTACGCAACACATCACAGACCAATCAACAATTTCTAATCAGGATTTACAAGAAATACCTGACTCCACCACAATTCTAGCATCATCACAAAGAAACTTCAATAAAGAAATGGAGATCACAGAATCCCCTTTCCTCACCCTTGAAGAACGAAGACTGCGAGTGATTACGACCAACCACAACTCTAAAGTCCATTTACCCGGAGAGCCCTCGGTAGCACCCAAACTCAACCCCCAAAAACAAGAGAGAAAAAAACGCGATAATCACTCTCATCGGCAGCTAGCAAGACAGACCCACAGATCACATAGCAGCCCTCATACTTACCGGCCAAAAGTCCAGAAAAAGAAATCTCCATCAAGAGTCCCCACAAAGGAAGTCCCGAGGACGACTTTCAAATCAAAAACTGCCAAATACCATTCAAAACCTCAAATACGATGGATACTGAAACTAGAGCAGATTCCTGGGAACTATGATGAAGTGATATTAAATAGAAGAGCAGTTATCAATTTATTCAGTTACATCCCGAAACTCTGTTCAGTGAAGTCAGCCGACCTTCAGATTGTCGACCCGAGCCATCAGGGTTCCAGGGCGATTTCACATCTATATATAGCGTCACAAAAAACTAACAACATCCTACAATCTGCCCTGGAGGAACTTCTAATAATGGGCTACGACCTTACTGAATCCTCGAGAGAAATCAAAACATGCAATCATCGGAAAAACAAAGATCCCCAGGAGTCCACAAAAGCAATTGAGCATCCTCGACCTTCACGCCAAAAACTTTGTTCTTGACCAAAAAAATCAACCAACACTACCGTTCCGGACCAAAAACCGAGCACCAGCAAAACGGCCCAGAAACAAGAAATCACTCGGCCTGCTAAAAGTTCTGATAACTAAAGCTTCCGAGTCGCTCGCCAGACAAAAACATTCAAAAGAAGGCCTAAAGCTTCAAAGGATAGTCCAGAACGTGTCCTACCCTGCGGAAACAATTCCACCCTCAAGCTCGTCTCTGCACTCCCTTTGGTCGTGGTTGCCGAAAGCCCTAAAGTTAAACCAACAAAAATAGCCATTCGAGAAAACGATCTACAGCAACACATCAGACTGTCGGATCCCAAACGTCCAAGACCAAATAAAAATGTGCTCATGGAACACTCAAGGTTTCCTTCACCTTACAGCACCAGGTTCCACAAACTTAACAGACTACGATATTATCTGTCTACAGGAGATATGGCTTCTTCACCCTCCAGTCCTTGACGGTTATGAGATTCATACAGTGCTGGCCAAGAAGGGCCCTCTAGGCTGTCCAACAGCGGGCCTTCTTATCGCGATCCGCAGTGGACGAGGCCTAATCAATTCACAAAAGCTAAAAGAAAATCACTTCATGCTGATGGTAAAGCTAAACTGGATTACAAGAGATAGAGAATCGAACAAAATACTGACAAATACATTAATAACCGTCACTATCTATTGGAACCCAGCTACCATAGAATGTGCGAAATTTATCAACACAGTTGAACAAGAGTTGGATTGGGTGCAAGTCACACACCAATCGGACCATGTAGTTCTATGTGGTGACCGCAACATCAACTGTCAATCCCCTATGAACGCAAAATGACTCAAATTGAAAAAACTACCAACTGACCAGAGGTCAACCAAATGGCAACACCTTATGAATTCCAGATCTTTTGACAACTTGGATCAAGTCTTCTCCGAGCCAAACAGACTACCAATTTGGGAAAGAGCGAAATCAAACCCCACAATTGATCACATCCTTGTATCACGTTCTTTATTACCTCACATCAATTCTTTCAAAGTGATCAAAGCAAGGGAAAGCGATCATAACCTTCTTGAAACTACTTGGTCCACAAACTCACCGACTAACCACACCATGATCGCAGACATCGAAGTCACCACGCAAGGAACAAGACTCAGGATAACTGAAAAGGCAATAACTACCATAACAGCCCTATACAAAGACCGCAGCAATCAATCTCCCAGGACAGATGTGGACTACACGCCATTATTGATCACCTTTAGAGTCCCACAAAGAAAAAGAAAGTCAACAACATAAGATCAAAAACATACTTATGACAAACTAGTCACTGAAAAAAAGAGAGAGCTGAGAAAAACAAAAAGACAAGCTCGGAAACTTGACTTCCCACAGTCCTCCGTCATTATCAAAGCTGCCGTCAAAAACTACAAATCTTGGCTAAGGGGCTACCGCCATAAGCTCTACCAACAAGATGCGGAAGACATCCTCAGGGCTATTAATGGCAACCACGCCAGAGACTTCTGGTCCTTGCTCCACTCAACAGCGCCAGGTGCTCGGCCATGTCAAATGAACGGTATTGGCCAATCGGCTTGGGAAGCTCACTTTCAAACCCTTTTCAAGAGCCTTACAACCATAACTCCCTTGACGGACAACAACAACACCTCTTGGATCTGCTTGGACAACATCGAAGACATTGGCCCTCATTACAATCTTGGCGGAGGACCATGGTGCTATTAGCACCATGGTCCATGCCGCTAAGGTTACGATTCCGCCATGGTGGATGGCGGAATTACCGCCCCATTCCAACTGCTGGACGGTGATAAATCTGCATGGCAGTTAGCCACAATAAACATCATGAAACACATCCTTAACGTGCTCCTCCCGACGCAGATCTAATGCAATGTTCCACCGATACCTTTGGATCAATTCTTTTTCTTCTTTTAGAACTTTGTTCGTCCTTCAGGACACGCAGGACAGTGCGAGATGTTCTACTAGCACTTCGAAATTTTGTTAAAAAATCTATAATGATTATACAAAAATAAAAAAATAAAATAAATAAAAACATTCACAGAGGTGGTGGCCCAGGTGCTACACAAGGTTTTTCTAGAGGCGTTCACAAAAGGTGAGCTCCCAAAAAGCATGAGGGAATCCCACTGATAACTGCGATTCCTACAGGCCGCAGCCATGTTCAACTATGATATGAAAATTCTAACGACAGTACTGGCCAGAAGGCTACAAAGGGTAATTGGGCAGGGTGGGGGGAGTTGGTTCACTGGGATCAGAGTGGTTTTATCCCGGGGCGCAGCACAGCGTTAAATCTTAGCGTTAAATCTTAGACGTTTGCAACACATCATGGCACAGGCTGCTGACAGTCGGGAACAATATGTGGTGGTTTGATTCCCTATATTGGGAGTGGTTATTTGGGACACTGAGGGCGTTTTGGATTTGGAGAGCAATTTATCAAATGGGTGAAGTTGCTCTATGTGATGCCGGTGGCCCATGTAAAGTCGGGCAGGCAGGTTTCTGCGGCCTTGGATATGCAGAGAGGAACGAGACAGGGGTGTCTGTTGTTCACCAGGCTGTATGTGCTGGCGCTTGAACCGGCAGCGATCTATCTGCGTAAGCAGTTTCCAGAGGCAGGCACATGGGTGGGAGATGTTGGCCACCTGATCTCACTATATGCGATAATGTTCTACTCTATCTACAGAATCAACAGCATAACCTTCCACTGGTACTAGAGGTGCTTGACAATTTCGCTAGAGTATCTGGCATATGCTTTAGCATGGACAAATCATTTTGTTCCCGCTGGCTCGCATGAGGAGCTTAGTAAAGGACGATCTCCCAGACTTGGGACTCCCATGTGTCTGGAATCCTTCAGGTACCTAGGGGTGCACATCATGCACACATCTGCAGCCACCCACAACCGTAACACTGGGGCAGTGGTGCTGGGTCTGAGAAGGTCCATGACATTCTGGTCGAAATTACCATTGTCATTGATGGGCAGGGTGACCATAACGAAAATTATTATACTACCAAGATTTTTGTATTTTTTTCACAATATTCATCATTACATTAGGCCTCCTACATTAGGCCTCCTTTCTTCAGGTCACTGGAAGCGATGCTCAGAGAATTCCTCTGGGGCACTCGAGGGAGAGGTTTGCGCTGTCAACACTCTGTCTGCCCTACAAAGTGGGTGGGGTGCAGCTGCCAAACCTGGAATGATATTACCTCGCAGCACAACTTAGCTTTGTGGCCAAATGGCTCTCGGACGAGCCCATGTCCGAAACACCGCTACTGCAACAAATGGTGGCTCCAGCACATTTAAAAGAGGCTTTATGGCTCTCATCGGAATGCCTGGGTGGAGCGCTTGTGTTGGTTGCCCTGGGGAGGCAGGTGTGGCACAGAATGTAAAAACTGTTGAAATTGGAGGGCTCATATCTATCTGAGGTCCCACTGGCCGGGGATGTATGCTGGAACGGAACCGAAATCAAAGTGGCAAGGCTCTGGGAGCTCTCAAAGTGGGGGGATATGTATATGATGGCACATTTTGAGAAATTGAGTCCTTAGTCGACCAGATTGGGTTACCTAAAGGCCACTTCTTATGGTATTTATGGGTGAGAGCTGCAGCTAAATGGAAATGGTCTACATGGCCGGAGGAGCCGGAGGCAACTCCACTCTGGGCCCTGATGTATGCATTGGAGAATGGTTGGAAGCCAATGTCTAGGCTGTACGAAAACCTGGCTGACAGACTGAATCCCAAGAGTGCTGTGCAGAAGGCTAGGTGGGAGCTGGACCTGGGGATGACGTTTGATGACAGGGAATGGGAAAATGTGCTGGGATACCATAGAGAGGTGTCCAGAAATTCTCAATTTAGGTTGCTTCAGCTGAACGTGCTATATCGCAAGTACATGACGCCAAGCAGAGTGGCCGGCTTTAACTGCAAGACTAAGCCGCTCTGCCCATGGTGCAACAACATGGGGCGGACTTCATGCACATGTTCTGGTCCTGTCCCAGAGTGCAGAGCTACTGGGCAAAAATCAAGCAAGCTTGCAGAGGCGCTGGTGTAACAAGGTATGAATGGACCCCAAGGGAATGTTTGCTAGGTGCTTACCCAAGAAATAGTCAAACATGTAATCAAATTTATGGACATGGCCTGTATATTAGCTAAAAGACGCATCGCAATGGCGTGGAAGGCGGTTATAGGTAAAATGGTCGAAAACAAACCATTGACAGACAAATTGATCGAAACCAAATGGTCGAAAGTCAAATGGTCGACAGCCCATAAAGAAAACGTAAACAGGTGATTTGATCGAAACACAAAGATCGAAAGACAATTGATCGACAAACACATAAATAATATACACGGGTCATTTGATCGACAGAAAATGGAAGCGCATTGAAATGACCATGAAAACAAAAAAGGTGACAGGAGATGACATTAAATAAAGAGTAAAGCACCTTGTATTAGACCAATGATCACAGCTGACGGTTAGAAACGAACTGTCAGTTCGTCAGGAAAGTGACAGAGAGAGCAGCTGATCAAAACACGCGAGTGAATAGCGTGTACGTGACTGAAAAAACGGTGAGTAAAACACACTAAATAAGTGAATCAAAGAGTGGTTCACACAGTTTTATATTAGAAATGGGGGGGTTCCCCCCCCCCAAAAGCCCCCAATCTTTTTTTAAAATCTTTTAGGTTCACACAGATTTATATTAGAAATGGGGGGGTTCCCCCCCCAACCCCCCAATCTTTTTTTAAAAATCTTTTTATAGAAATGCGAACTATCTCAAAAACAAAATTACGATTCGATCGTTTTTTACCATTTAGAAATTCCGTATTATAATTTTAGGAAAAAAAAACTTTAACTGCACACTCATTTACCAAAAATAACAGAGTGGGTGGATTAATTTTTTAAAATTTGCTATTTCAGATACGGATCGATAAAAAAAATGGAATTCATAAAATCGCAAAGAGGCGCAGCGCAATTAACGTATGAAGGATATATATACAACAAGGAATGCACACGACAAGAAAAGAGCTATTGGAAGTGTAAGGAGTACAAAAAAAATGCCTGCAACGGCAGAGCAATAACGGAAGGAGAAAACATATGTTTAACTTGCGAGCATAACCATATGCAGGACAGTATGACAGTTTTGATAAAGAAAGCGCTTAACGAATTGAAAGAAAATGTGGAAATGAATAAAAATGAAGCATCAACTTCGCTAGTAGCCAAAGCATATGAGAGGTTACCACTGCATATAACAGCGGAAATGCTGAATACAAAAACAATTAAACGGAATATAAATAGGCAAAAACAACGAAAAGAAAACGTACCCATGGCACCACAAAATTATTTAAACATGATTATACCGGAAGTATTACAAAAAACAGAAAAGGGAGAGCAATTTCTGTGGAAATCATTAGAAATAAAGAGTGAGAAAATGTAAATTTTTACAACTTTTCAAAATATAACACGCTTGGGAAATTCAAAAACTTGGCATGGAGACGCAACATTTAAAACCTGTCCAACACCATTTCTACAGTTTTATAGCATACATGGAACAATAAATTGAACAGTGATACCTCTAGTTTTCGTTTTAATGCCAGGAAAGTCGGGAGAACTGTACAGCTGTATATACAAATTAATTCATGAATCATTGCCGGAAAAAAAACCAGAAACAATAATCATGGACTTTGAACAGGGACAAATAAAAGCATTTTCAAAAATGTATCCAGAAACTCATATTCAGGGATGTTTTTTTCATTTTAGTCAATCAATATGGAAACAAATTCAAAAATTAAGATTACGGACAATGTACATAGAGGACACCGAATTTCAGCACCAGATAAAGAGATTATACGCTTTAGCATTTGTGAAAGAGGACATGGTTATTAAATATTATGACACTTTGATTGCATCTGATTACTACACAAATCATGAAGAACAATTATGTAATTTAATAGACTATATGGAAAACACGTGGATTGGGCAACTTACTAGAAATGGACCAGACGAAAGGGAAAATATGAAGTTGAAATATGGAATTGCTATACATCGGTGAAGAAGAACTGGCCGAGAACAAACAATGTGCAAGAAGGTTGGCACAGCAAAATAAATAAAGAATTCAACTCTAACAACCCAACACTATGGCACTTTATCAAAAGTCTCAAAAGTGAACAAAATAAACAAGAAATAAAACTATCCGAAAGACTATCACTGGAAAACCGACCAATAACCAAAAAAAAATTACAATTCCTAGAAACAGTAGCCTACAACTTGAAATGTTGATAACAAAAAAAAAAACTCACCAGAAAAAAATGCCAGCTCCATGCCAAATCCATCCATGGTAGAGAAAACCCAAATCCAACAAAACATCGTACTCCAAGCCAAAAAAAAGTCCTTGAAAGTAAAATCCATCCAGGAAAAACAGTAATCCTCACTTTAAAAAAAGCCATCCGTAGTAGTGAAAAACCCAAATCCATGAACATATAGTCCAAAGAAAAACGATCCAAAACATGCTCCGGAGCATCCACGCAGGCGAAATCCACGACAAAATTCATCCAAAAATCCATGAAGAAGGAAAAATCCATTAGAAAATCCAAGAAAAAAGGGAGCGCGAGCAAGAGGCATCCGGAACGCGAGCACGGAACTTCAAAAATGGCGTCTACGTCAACGTAGAAAACATAACACGTCATATGTTACACTTTTAACAGTTTAACGTTACTATACAGTTTAAAAATGGTGCAATAGCACCATCTAGTATTGAAAAAGAAATACATAACAAACTTTTTTCATTGTACAAAAACAACTTGTTATATTTAATTATTTATTCATTGTTAATATATTTATTTAAAAAGATATTTATTAATACATTTTATTTAAAAAGATAAATATAAAATGTTTTAATTGTTAAAAATACAAACAAAATACAAGAAATATATGTAAAAGAAAAAATAAAAGACAATACAATACCAAAATAAAGTGAATGTTTAAATAAAAAAAAGTGAATGCTTGTCTCAATTTCGACCGAAAGGAAGGAATTTCGACCCTTTGACCATTCAACCAAATTGCAATTCGACCAAATTGGGTTGACCATTTGTCTGTCAACCCTTTGTCTGTCGACCATTTGACTAGACACTGTGGAAGGCCACTGTCGGCCCACAATATGCATGTTGGTGCAAAGAAGCCTGGAATGGCAGCCATGACATGTGGAAGACTAGACCACTGAGGACGTAAGCCCGAACGTGACGGGCGAATTCAATAGCGGCAATGATGCAGCGGAGTCTACAAGCGCCAAGTGGGCAGGCGGGTGACACCTTTATAACTAATCCAGAACAGGACTGCAAGACCTCAAGCCCAGGGATCGTATCTCTCCAGCCCTGACATCTCTCCACTAGCTCCCTGTGGCTGCAAAGATCAAGTTCAAGACCCTCTCCATCGCCCATAAGGCTTTCTGGGGCCAGGGGCCACACTACATCCAACTTTCTCTTCCTAAGCATCTTCCTTCTCGATCCCTCCGCTCATCCACCTCCAACTCTCTGCGGGTCAGATGCTTCTCCAGGCAGAGAGTGGGGGTTAGACCTTTGTCCTCGGCTGGGGCCTCCCTCTGGAACTGCCACCCTGCCTCTCTCAAACTTGAGCAGGACAACCTAAGGTTCCGGAAGCAAATCAAGACCCTCCTGTTTGCTTCCGCTTTCTCTCTCCCTCTCCCTTGCTGATGCACCTGCCTGCTGCGCACACTGGTTACCAGGCCACCCACTGAATTTACGGGACCAGGATCATGCACGACCATTTGCCCTTGCACTGCCTTTGTTCCTCCCAACCACTTAGGGACTGTATCTGCAACCCTACAGTCCCCTGACTCCCTGCACTTATGAGCCCCCTCCCTGGCAGCACTTGTGTGTTCCATTGCACTCTCCCCTCCCTCCTGGCACTTCTCGCTCCCCACCCAGCAATTGCTCTATCTGAATGACACATGGCCTAGTAAGATCATTGTTCTGTCTTCCCTTGTTTGTCTTGTCATGCCTAGAAACACTTGTACACAGGCGCGTTATAAATAACTTATCATATCATATCATATGTTAATGTCTTCTCTAAAAAGGGATCACAGTGCAAACATGGTGTCACAGATTCTCTTACGTAGTAGCTTCCAAATTGCTCACCCTGCCCACTCGCTTGGATCACTGGTTCCCTTACCTTATCCCTCCCCCTATGATTTTGAAAGCGCTCTGTTGCTTCCTGAAACTAGATCCAAACTCAAATACCTTAATAATAATAATAATGTTGGTGTGTATTTCATACTGGAGTCAATAGTCAGCTCTGTGGGTTTCCCATCCACTAATATCGTGGCCTTTAGACCACTTAATTCTTCATCACTCTGTACAGTAAACATAGCTTCTTCAATGTCCTCACATAGTTCCACAAAAATGTTCATGTAGTTAGCTGATTTGCAGCATTTGGCCATATGTCCTTATGGCTGCATCATGTGCATATTATCCAGAATTCTGGCCATGCAGGGCTGCTTGATAAATAGTATGCACCAACACATCTAAGATATATTTCTTTATTTCCTTGCTCTCCTTGCTTCTAGATCATCACATTGTCATGAATCTGCTTTTGCCGTTGTTGGGTGCTGATCTATTTGGTGGATTACTTTTTACAATTTCTACTTCGGTGTTGGTGGTTTTGCTGGTCATTGGTAAATTGGGGGACATTTTAGGGTGCCAGGTTGAGTCTTTCTTTGAAGTACCCCCATGCATTGAGCAGCATGTTCCACCTCGTCAGCTACACAAAGGAGAAGGGTTGCTTTTTGCATGATCTGGCCCATCTAGTCACAGAGGCTGTTTCCTCAGTTTTTTTGCTGCATTTTACTTTTGGGGT
The DNA here is from genome assembly GCF_040938575.1 of Ambystoma mexicanum. Lineage (NCBI taxonomy): Eukaryota > Metazoa > Chordata > Amphibia > Caudata > Ambystomatidae > Ambystoma > Ambystoma mexicanum. The sequence continues at coordinate 297,834,382 of NC_090922.1, forward strand.
GCAAGCCTGCTATACCTCCCACACACCTGCCTGCCCCATAGAACCGTGAAAATCAAGTTTATGTATAAACCAACCCGACCCCTCTTCCCCTTAAAGTGCTGCAAAAAACACAGTGAAATTGCTGTTTCTAAATTATTCCTCAGACACTTGTCTATTCGGCTGCCAAAGTCACGGGTTCTAACAAGACCTGTAACAGCTGCTGTGTATTTCAAAGTGGTAACTCTTGAGGATGGTGCTAATTTTAGTCGCACAAGGTCTGTCTAGTTTCTCGTATTCGTTTAGTCCTAGTGCTTCCACAGATGATAGGTCTGCCAGGTCTTCATACTTTCACTGCCCAGCCAAGAGTGACTAGGTGAGCCGTGTACCCAACCACGAACGGGCATGTACAGGTCTGTTCCTATAAACCGAAACCGACTACCTGTTGGTCTGGGTGCCGCAGAGAAGAGTGCTCAAGAGCTGACTGCAGCTGTGAGTCTGAGCTCACTGTTCTTCTAAACCTCTCGTTCTGCTCCTAAATAAGGACCGTTGAGAAACCCCAGGAACTCTTTATGGACAAAGCACAACTAGAAATGTTTACATCTCAGGAGCTGGATCTATGGGAACTTCTTGTTCCCCTTCACCAGCCACACAGCGTATCAGTGTATATCTGCTCTGAGGTTGTGTTCTGGAACACATATTCTTGTAACATAATAGTGCAATTAGACACTGTACCTTAAAAGTGGTTACGGCATGGTACCAGAACATTCTTTGTTGCCATTTTGCTATGGACTTTAAACCTTTGCTTGGCTGATGGTTCTAATGATGACAGTTGTTTCAAAAAGGGTTGTTTCAATGTATAACTCTTTGCTACCGGTAACAAAACGGAACCGAAAATCTGTTCTGTTGTGGTTCTAATTAAAACTAAATTTTGATCTAGAACCAGATGCAATTTGCTTAGGTTAATCACTTGACCAAATTCCTCCATTCAGTGGCGGGCCCCAAACTTTAGAACTCTCTCCCTCTTTTTTTAGCGTAAGACCCCAGGATTTAATATTTTTAAAACTCAGTTGAAGACTTATCTTTTCGAGTAGATCTGCTCTATCTTTTTCTCTGGATTTCTTTAGCGCCCTGATGACACTGGTGAGGGTTGCGCTCTATAAATACCTGATTGATTGATTGATTGATTGATTAGAGAGATCCTGGAAGCCTGAACCTGAGAATGTGCATTTATCAACCTATTGTTATGTATGGACAGACCATTATTCATTTCACATGCAGCAGCCCTATTGTATGACAAGACCGGATGCAAGCATTATGCTTATCTCTTTATTGCCACTTCAAATAGCAGCCACCTTTCAAAACACAATCTGTTCATTTTTTTTTTAATAAATCGGAAAAACACCAAAGAACAGATCAGAAAACTACTCTGACCTGGGACTACCACTACCCACAAGTCCCCAGAGTCCTGGTAGTTTCCAACTGAGTCCTAAACACCAATCCCGTGCCAGCTCAGTCCATGCCTCATTTCCTGCTCTTGCCTCTTTCTCTTTCTTTGCTGCTTCATCAGCAGATAAGTCACCTTTTTCCTCTACTCCTAGTTGTGGGATTGTTTGTGTGAGCATTATGCCTTAATAGAGGTCTGCAGTGTTGGATGGATGCACGGACATAGTCTCTATGTTTATTAAGCTTTACACATAAAGTTACACGTATAAATACATTTATAGTATTCTTAGTAGATAGTACTGGGAGTTTGTGGTCATTCCACTGTGGGAAGAGAGCAGGCCCGCGGAAGCGCGGTTTGCGAGCGGACTTTAGCAGGAGCCTGTAGGAAGGGGGAGAGCTCCGGGACCGTGAGTTATCTCGCTCGCTCCGGGCGACCGGAGCTCCCCTTCATAGAGCTGTAGGACTTTCCCGGCAGCGTAGAGGCTTGAGGAAAGGACCCGCAATTGCGTGCGCAATGTACAGTTTATTACGAATAGTGTCGGTAGATATTTGCGCGCTCGCACATCAAAGCAGATTTAGTCCACAAATCCTCCAGGGGAATTTTAAGCGCTCATAGCCTCTCAGTTTTGACCTCTGCGTGGCATTGGCAATTAAGGCACAAAGATCTCCGAATAAAAAAAAAGAAAAGAATACTTAAAGGCTGTGGGGCTGTCAGTGTGACCAGGGGACCTCAAGATATTTTCCCTTATCGACATGGAGGAGGGAAGCACCACTCCAGATTACAGTGATGAAGAGTGGGAGAGAGACAGGGATCTGTCTCTGAGTTTTAAAAGGGTCCTGGGAGATTCACTGACAGTGGCAGTGTTCCAGGGTGTCAGACCCATCGAAGAGCGCCTGGATGCGCTAGAGTCCCTCCTGGCAAGGAAAGCCTCACAGAAAAGTTTGAGAGAGCTCAGCCCTGTGGAGGGCATATCACAGGGCCCTCATAGGAAGCTAGGGTCAGCGCAGAAGGGGGTGGACAAGACCTGGAAGATCCCCCACTCTTCTACCCCCGGGTCACATGTCAGGGGCCCAGACCAAGCCCCGGGAGGTTTTCGGTCCCTTCGATAAACTGAAGGGAGCGTTTCTGGGAAGGGCGACAGTGTCGAACCTCGGACCCCCTACCCCAGGGGTGGTAAATACAGGGGACGCCAAAGAAGGTGAAGAATATTCACAGGAAGAAGAAGAAGAGGTCGAGGAGAGCCTCGTGGAGGAGGAGAGAGTGGACGATGAGGGTAAAGACCTGACAGATGACCTGGATGATATGTTTGATCCGGATTGCATCAGACACCTGAAATCCTCAGAGTGGATGCCTTCCGCCAGGGTCGCCCATTACATTTGCAAGCCCCTGGAGAGGGAAGTGAGATTTAGGATGAGGGCGGAATGTCCCAGGCTGGATCTGCCAGGGAAAGTAATGGAGACCCCTGAGCTGGATGTTAAAATGGTCACGTTTGTTACCAAAGCCACAAAAGATGTCAGGAGAGGCGTGGACAGGGCATGGAAGGCCTGTCAAGATAAGGTTTTGGATATAGCGGGTCACATTGCAAAAATAATGGATTTAGCGGAAAGGGCTAGGGACACAAAGGAGCCGAAGGATCCTCATACACCAGCCAACTGGGCGGAGAGGGCTGTCTGTTTTCTGGGAAACGTTAGCTGTGCCTTGTCAGCGGAGAGACGTTGCAGTTTACTGTTAAAGATTGACAGTAAATTAGGAGACCTTGCAGGATACGAGTCTGGAGAGGCGGCCAAAGGTATGCTGTTTGGCGAGGCATTTGCCAAAAAGATGTCTCGTTTTGTGGGAACGTATATGGCTTTGGAAAGGGCACAATCCTCTATTTGCTAAATATTTCCCGGACGTTTTTTTGCCGGGACTGGCCGCCAGAGAGGTCGAGCAGCCGGTCGATCTTTTACAAGGCGACCTCAAGGACCCAGAGCAACGTACTGGGAGAATCGCCAGCAAGACTCCTTCTTCCCGGCCAGAGGGAGAGGATTCCGTGGCAGAAGAGGCAGAGGGAATTTCCAGCAACAGAGTGCCCCTGCTGGTAAGCGCATGGAGCAAGAGTTACCCCAGGGTAGGGGGGTGAACTGCTTTGCATTTGAATGTGTGGCGCAAGATATCAGGCGATGCCTGGGTATTACAAGCAGTAGTAGCTTTAAGCTTAGAGTTTGTGGCTGTCCCGTATCAGAGTCAGATCCTGGTAAGCCTGAGAATGTCAGCAGAGGAGGACTCCCTCCTCGAGAAAGAGCTCCTGGCGCTTGCAGAGAAAGGAGCGATAGAAGGGTGTCCCCGAGGGAGTCTGGGGTTCTACAGCAATATGTTCCTGGTTCACAGGAAAGGGAAATCGAGGCCAGTTATCAATCTAAAGGAATTGAACGGATGGCTAGTTTACAGGCACTTCAAGATGGAAGGTATCCATCTTCTGAGGGATCTGCTGAGCAAAGGGGACTGGCTGGCGAGGTTAGATTTAAAGGATTCCTACCTGACCATTCCGGTGGCGCAGGAGTTCAGGGACTATCTCAGGTTTTTTTGGAAAGGGCAAAGTTGGCGTTTCGCATGCCTGCCCTTTGGTCTGGCATCAGCACCTTGGGCATTCACGAAAGTGATGAGACCGGTGGTGGAGGCTATCAGGAACAAAGGTATAAGAATTATCATATATCTGGACGATATATTAGTTCTCTCTCAGAGCAAGTCAGTCTTGCAGGATCAAGTTATCTGGGTGAGGGACAGAGCAAATCAGTCTTGCAGGATCAAGTGATCTGGGTGAGCGATCTAATTTCCTCCCTTGGTTTTCTGATCAATCGAGAGGAGTCGGAGCTCCGTCCGCAACAGCAGATAGAGTTTCTGTGGCCCATAGTAGATATCAAGAAGGCCACGCTGGAACTACCACAACAGAAGATAAAGAATGTAAAGAAGGAGTTGAGAGTAGCGCTAGAAAGTCTCACATTTCGCTGCGCAGCCTAGCGCGGATTGTAGGGCTGTTAGCAGCGTCGATTCAGGCATCTTTCCCGGGCCTCTGCACTACAGAGCGTTCCAGAGGTTGAAGATCAAACACCTGCAAGGTGGAGTGCGGTATCACCAGTTAGTACCGCTGCACGAGGAAGGGAGAGTAGAGCTGCAGTGGTGGCTTCAGAACATGGAAGCCTGGAACGGAAGAGCCATCTTCGGAGATGTGCCCGTATTAGTGATAGAATCAGACGCCAGCAGACTGGGCTGGGGTGCCAGGTGGGGTCAGCTTCAGACAGGAGGTCGATGGTCAGCGGAAGAGTTAAAACTTCATATAAATTGCCTGGAGCTACTGGCAGGCTCCTTTGCAGTTCAGGCGTTCGCCAAGGATCGAGTGAATTGTTGTATTCTGCTGAGAATGGACAATATATCAGCAGTTCGTTATATAAACAAATTGGGAGGAACGAGATCGAAGATGTTAGCAGAGATAGCGAAAGATTTCTGCCATTATTGCCTGCAGAGAAAGCTAATGATAGCGGCGGAGTATCTCCCAGGGAAGCAGAACGTGATTGCAGCATGGAAATCCAGGTACCTGGCGGATTCCAGCGATTGGATGTTGCACAGGTGAGTTTTTGCTCGCTTGCAGGAGCCGTGAGGTCAGATAGAGATAGATCTGTTCGCATCCAGGTTGAATGCGCAAGTGCCGAAGTATTACAGTTGGAGGATAGACCCCGGAGCTTTGGGGACAGATGTGTTTCTACACAGCTGGGCGGGCACACTTTAGTACGTCTTTCCCCCATTCATTATGTTGATGAGGACGCAGGCGAAGGTACGTGTAGAGCGAGCAGAGTTGGTGTTGGTGTTGGTAGTGCCGCTCTGGAAATCGCAAGCATGGTTTCCGATTCTGATGGAACGTTCTTCGATTTTCCGAGACTGATTCCGTGGGAAGCGGACCTGCTGTGCAATCTGCGAGATCAGCAGCACCAATTAGTGCAGTCAAGAGCCCTGCAGCTGCTGGCGTGCAGGATTTCAGGATACGATGGGATTTGCCAGGTCTTTCGAGAGAAGCTGCAGATTGTATCAGAGTCTCATGGGCCCCTTCCACTATTAGCAGCTATAATGCCGCTTGGGCGAAGTGGGAAGAATGGTGTGAGCAGAAACATGTTCATCGTGTTTCAGCACCTGTAGTTCATGTATTGAATTTCTTAGCGGAGATGTCGTCTGGAGGGAAGGCTTTTCGTACACTGGGGGTGTATAGATCGGCAATTTCAGCGGGGCATGAACGATTTGAAGGTCGGCCTATTGGAGAGCACCCGGCAGTTGTTAGACTGTTGAAGGGGGTTAAGATGCATAAACCACCGATCCCTAGATATTCAGTGATGTGGGATGTCAAAGTGGTTTTTCGTTTTTTTAAACAGTGGCCGGATAATGCGCTTCTGTCGACACAGCGTTTGTCAGGCAAGTTAGCAATGTTGTTGAGTTTAGTATCTTATAGGAGAGTGTCAGATGTGAAAGCATTGGAGATTGACAGGAAAGTGTTCTATCCGGAGGGTATAGCTTTCCAAGTAGCTCAAAGAACTAAGAGCGCATCCAAGGTCATTTCATACCCTTATTTTCCAGGAGAGCCCAAGTTGTGTGTGGCGCGATGCATTAAGGAATATGAGAGAGTGACAGATAGTGTGAGACCTGCAGGAGTGCATCAGTTGTTGATTGCGCGTAGGAAGCCTTTTCATGCTATAGCGACAGCCACCATAGCTAGGTAGGTTAGAGAGGTCATGTGTTGGGCTGGAATAGATCTGAGTATCTTTGGGGCGCATTCAGTTAGAGGAGCGATGGCGTCCAAAGCGTTTGCGGCAGCTGCTTCTTTGCAGGATATATTGAAAGCCGCAGATTGGTCCTCAGAATCCACATTTAAGACTTTCTATTTTAAGCTTGTGGCTTCTGTGGCTAAAGTGGTTTTAGAAAGCTTTGAACAAGTATAATGCTCGCCCCCGGTCTTGTCATAAAATATAGATTACCCGGGCTAATTGCGCTGGTAGTCTTGATTCTATTAAAGACACGGAGGCGCGCATTATCCCAACCTGGTATGCAGGGGGGGATTGATGTTGAGTACATTTTATTAATGTGTATTGTGCATTGTATACGACTATGTTGTCTTCTGGTACTCCCACCCTGATAATGTGTTTTTTCGGTTTGGGTTTCAGGAGACGAGGTTAAGAGCAGTTGAAGAGGATAAAGTTTGAATCTGACGGAGCCGATGTGTTGGAGTCGGCAAGGAGTTTGACCGAGTTCGGAGAAAGTTCAGTTTGGGTTGCAGAGGTCAAATGGAGTTATCGTTTGTTTTTCAGCTTCTGAGCATCAAAGAAAGAGGAAGAGGCTAGAGCAGGAAGTGAGGCATGGACTGAGCTGGCACGGGAATGGTGTTTAGGACTCAGTTGGAAACTACCAGGACTCTGGGGACTTGTGGGTAGTGGTAGTCCCAGGTCAGAGTAGTTTTCTGATCTGTTTTTCTGATTTATTAAAAAAATAAAAAAAATAAACAGATTGTGTTTTGAAAGGTGGCTGCTATTTGAAGTGGCAATAAAGAGATAAGCATAATGCTCGCCTCCGTGTCTTTAATAGAATCAAGACTACCAGCGCAATTAACCTGGGTAATCTTCATTGTTGGGAATGGGACACAATCTTCTTGCACCCCCAAGCTTAGAATAAGGCAAAGGCCGCCATAGGTAATGCAAGAGACCAGGGGGGTGCCCTTAAGGCGTCTGCACAATTAAATTATTGTATGTTTCATAGATGCAGTGTACATGCAGAAATAGCAGCCATTTTAGATTTTAGCAGCTGTTGGAACTGTTTAGATGGGGCCCCAGCTAAGAGACTATTTCAATGGTCCAGCTGCGAATGTACCAATGCTCCCACGACTACCGCTTTATCATTCACAGGAACAAAAGGAAGAGCTTGTTTGAGTAGTCACAGAGAGTAAAAGATGGCCTGCAATTTGGCTCGGATTTGGCCTTGACAGCCCAAATTATTCTACCATATACAACCAATATTTTTAACCTAGGTGCAATTTCGTATTCAGTACCAAACAGAACCGGAGGCAGGGGATGTCTGTCCTCTTTGAAGAGATGTTTTAGTCCAAACAAAGTAATCTCAGTCTTGTTAGAATCTAGCAAAAGACAGTTGGCTTTCATCCAAACAGGCTATTATCCTCTTAAACAATTCCTCCACATTATCCAATCTAATGAACAACTGTGTATCGTCCGCATATAACTGGAAACCAACCCTATGCATCCGCAGTATGTCCATGAGTGGCCTTAGATAAAGATTAAATAATAAAGGTGACAACAAGGATCCCTGAAGGCCCCTGCAGTCCTGTCCAATGGAATCTCACAGAAAACCTCCCAACCTCACCTGTTGGCGGCGCTCTGACAGAAAACAGGTGAACCAGCGCATGGCCTTAGCTGAGACCTGCCCTACTTCCCTTAGGCATTTGACAAGGATGGCATGGTCCACTGTGTCAAACGCTACTGACGGGTCTAGCATTACCAGCAGGGAGTTTCCCTTGGTCTTCTACCTGTAACACTTCATCCCACACTGCCACCAAAGCCGTTTCCATCCCAAATATTTGGCGGAATCCTGATTGTAGCGGGTCCAAAAGGGACTCTTTCTACAAACTACACAGTTGAGTAGTGACGATTTTCTCCAGGATTTCTGCTGGCCATGGCCAGCCTGCCTGTGGGCGGTAATTCTGTAGGTTTTCAGAGTCCAAATTAGCTTTTTTCAGCAACAGGGAAATTATCTTTAAAAAAATAAAATGTAATCTGGAGGAATGGGCCTCCGGTCCAATGATTTATTGACAAAAAGAGTTATAAAGGGACCAATATCTGCTGCCAGGCGTGTTGCACTCCATGCGGCTAGGTAACAGAAGACATCGTTGGTGGGTTTGAGTGCGTTTAGTATAGCTAAAATAGTCTCTTCTAAAAGTGATGTAAAATAGAAGACTGCCTCCTCCCGCCCACCAGTTGGACCCTCCTGTATTAGATCTTGGTCTGTCTCCAATTGCCTATTTTTTTTTTAAACTTTGGTTTTTATTAGCATTTTGTGAAAAAAGAAAAACCAGAAAAAGGGGCATAACCAAAGCCCCCATCTCCCCCTTTTCGTGACCCCCCACACCCCCCCTCCGTGCCCAATCAAAACATAGCAGTAAAGAGACCAAACTTCCACTTCTTTTCCTATGTCTTTGAAGCGCCGCAACTTGTGACCAATTCAGTTACTGGCTTGAAGCCGACATCGCCCCGGGCTGTGGGAACCCCCCATTTGGGTGTTGACCTTCACAGCGGTGATACCGCCCCGACCATCAGGGGGCACGATCTCGAAGCTAGTGAACATCCCATCCCCATATCTGCTGGACCCCGTACCATTCAGCGAGGAATGAGCATGAGTCTTTATTCACCAAGGCGGTCAATTTGTCCATCAAGAACATGTTCTTAAGTTTTTTTGTCCAATCTTTGGAAGGTGTTTCCGGGTTCTTCCACCTCTGGGTTAGGGCCACCCTGCCTGCTCTCAACATAGTTTCCCACATCCTTGGGTACCGGTGTATTTCCGCTTCCTCCGGGGGGAGGCCCAGCAGCATGGTCAGCGGGTTGAGGGGTAGAGGGTCCTCCGTTACCTCCGCTATCCAGTCTCTCACTGATTCCCAATAGGTCTGCACCTTCGGGCATAGTCACCACATGTGACCTCTAGTCCCTATCTGGCCACAGCCCCTCGGGCATTCAGGTGATACCCCTGTGAACATTTTCGAGAGTTTTGCCGGGTCCCTGTGCCACCCCTGCAGGATTTTAAAGTTGTGTTCCATATCCGAGGTGAAGAGATTGCCATGAAACGATATCCTGAAAATGCGAGCCCAGGCATCCTCTGATATCTCCTCCCTCGCCAGATCATTCCAAAAGCCCCGGAAACCTCGCCTAGCCTGGAGGTCATGGGTGTTTAGGACAGTGTACATACAGGAGACCGCACCCTTTCTGGAGGTCGCTGAGTCGAGGAGTTTCTCGAAGGGCGTTAGTTGTCTCCGCAGGTTTGGGCCCAATGCAGGGTCGTTGAGGATGCCCTTGAGACGGAGGTATTCGAATATGGAGAGGGTCCCACCACCCAGTCCCTCCCGGAGGTCCTCATAGCTCAAGAATTCTCCCTCCTTGAACAGCTGGCCCGCCCATTCCAGTCCCGCGTCAGACCAATGCTGGGATTGTCTAAATCCCCTGCTGCCCAGTTTCAGGGGGGGGCCCCACAGGGAGGTCATGGGGGACGGCCACGAAGAAAGATGCGCCGTCTGGGGGCATTCCCTCCAGATGTCCCAGAGAAACCCCCGGGTCGGGTGTGACAATATTTGTTTCGGGATAGACCTACGAGGGGCCCACAGGAGGTCATGGACTTTTAAGGGGTGGACATCCATGTCCTCCAGATATGACCAATATGTTCGTAAACCTTCCTTCATGTGTTCTAGGAGGACCCGCAGTTGTGCTGCGTGATAGTACAATTGGAAATCTGGGAGACCAAAACCTCCCTCCTCCCTCGGGAGCGTCAGGGTGGCCCTACCGATCCGCGGGGTTTTCCCCTGCCAAATGAAGTCTCGGACACCCTTGTGTAAATCTATGAAGGTTTGAGCGGGTGTAAAGAGGTATAAGAGCCGTGGCAGTATGTTCATTTTGACTGCCGTCATCCGACCATACCATGAGAGGATCATTCTTCCCCATCTCCTTAAGTCAGAGGCGATCTCAGTTAGCATGGGTTCGTAGTTGGAAGACTCTAGTTTTGTTAAATCCCTAGTTAGGAGAACCCCCAGGTATTTTATAGAGTTCTTGCCCACCGCTATCCCATGAAACCTAGTCAGGGGGTCTAGTACCGGGTCCACCAGGCGCATCAGAAGGAGGACTGACTTGGCAGTATTTATTTTCAGGCCTGAGAACCTCCCGAAAGAGCTGACCAGGGACAGGAGGGAAGGGATCGAAGCGCTCGGGTCCACTAGGTATGCCAGGATATTGTCTGCAAACAGGGATAGCTTGAATTCCACCTCCCCCTTCCAATACCCGTGATATCTGGGTGGGACCTAACCGCTATAGCCAAAGCCTCCATCGTGAGGACATAGAGAAGGGGGCAAAGGGGGCAGCCCTGTCTGGTTCCTTGGGTAAGAGGGAAGGATTCTGACAGCACTCTGTTCACCTGGACCCTCACAGTAGGGGCTCTGTAGAGGGCGGCAACCCAGCTCAGGATGTGCGTCCCAAAGCCCATTCGTTGGAGGAGGAGGGTCATGTATCTCCATTCTACTCTGTCGAAGGCCTTTTCCGCGTCCAGGGACAGGATGCATGCCTCGAGGTTTGAATTTTGGGTGAAATGAACCAAGTCTATCGTTTTGCGAATATTGTCTGATCCCTGCCTGCCCCCTATGAAGCCCACCTGGTCCCCGTGGACTAGCTTCTGCATTATCCCCTCCATCCGCCTGCCCATCACCTTGGCCAAGATTTTGACATCGATGTTGAGCAATGATATGGGTCGGTAGGACGACACTCCCTCAGGTCTCCCATCATGGTGTCGGGGAGAGTGTCCCCTTCCAATACTGAATTGAAATCTTTCGCCAGGTATGGGGACAGGGTAGATAGAAATTTCTTATAGAAATACACCGAAAAGCCATCCTCCCCCGGGGAAGTCCCCACCTTCATCCCGCTGATCGCCTTCTCCATCTCATCCTCGGTCACCCGGCCCTCCAGCCCCACTGCCTGCTCCCGTGAGAGGGACGGTATCTGTATGGAGTCGAGAAACTCTTCGATTTGGGCATCACCACCGTCATATTCAGAGGCATATAATGTCTCATAGTATTGACGGAAGGCTTCGCTGATATGGGGGGTGTCATAGCCTAATGTTCCCCCGCTGTCCCTCACCTCCTTCACCATCCTGCTTCTCTGGACCTCCCTTAATTTCCAGGCCAGGATCCTATCCGCTCTGTCCCCCTTCTCGTAGTATTTCTGTTTAACCATTTGGAGGCTCTTCTCCGTTTTGTGGAGGAGTAGGTCTTTCAATTGGAGCCTGTAGTCCTCCAGGGTGGCCACGCGATCTCGCTCTAGGGTCTGTACCGGGGAGCCTCCCGGTTGGAGGCGCGCTATTTTATCTCTCAGGTTCCTCTCCTGGGTCTCCCTTTCCCTCTTCTGTCTGGAGCCTATTTTTATAAGCACTCCTCTTAGTGTCGCCTTGAAGGTGTCCCAGGGAGTGTGCGTGCCCACCTCCCCATTGTCGTTTAGCTTGAAAAATTCTGTAATGGCCTCAAGTACAGTCTGGGCATGGACCTTGTCTCTCAGAATGGCATTGTTACATCTCCAGCGTCCCCTTCGTTCTCTGCACCAGTCCCCCGCCAAGGTGACCCTAACCAAGTCGTGGTCCGACCAGGGGACAGGGTCTATCCTGTAACCCGCTATGTGTGGTCGGAGTACCTCGTCCGCGAGGATATAGTCTATTCTGGAGAAGGCTTTGGGGGTGGAGGAATAGTACGAGAAAGAGGGGGTCCCTGCTCGGGGGGTGGGTAGCGTGTCCACTAAGTTCAGGTCATCATTCACCCTTTGGAAGCAGCGTGACATGACGTCCCCAGCGGGTCTGGGGTTTGATGCACCCACCCGTCGTCTATCTCTGGATGGGTCTAGGACCATATTGAAATCGCCTCCCACCACCAAGGGCCCTGGACAAAGGTTTTCAGCCTTTCACCCACTCCGTCCCAGAATTGAGCTTGACCCTCATTTGGGGCGTATACTACCGCCAAGGTTATGGGCGATCCCTGTAGGGAGCCCCGTACGAAGAGGTAGCGGCCTTCGGGGTCCCTTAGGATGGAGTCTTTCACGAAACCCAACCCCCTAGCGGTCAGAATTGCGACCCCCCTTTTCTTTCCTTTGTGGGAAGCGTAGAATGTCTCCTCGATTCCGCCCCCCCCCGCAACCTGGGCTCCCTCCCCCTCGCCCAGTGTGTTTCCTGCACGAACAGTAGGTCCAGCTTAGCCCTCCTAAACTCTCTGCTGATTAGGGATCTTTTCGTGGGGGTGTTCAAGACCTGTACATTCAGGGTTCCCACCCCCAGGGCCAGTCATCGTCAGCCATAATCGCTGTCGCCTTTCCCCTTGGTCACCGGTGGCGCATGGTCGCTCCCTCCCTGCTTACTATGTTTCCTTGTTTGGATCTCTTTGAAACGTTTCCCCAACATCCCCCCCAACTCTTTCCCCGCCCTAGAACCCTCAACTTGTAAACAAACCCCCACCCCCCTCCCCGGCGTCCAGCCAATTAGTTTGTCCATTCTTGGATTGTTGGCTGGACCACCAGCCGGTTCCCCTCCGGCCAGATGTCAGATCCAAAGCTTGCTAACGCGAGCCCCCCCTTTCCCTTCTCGTCACTCCCCCGAACCTCTCAGTTTGGTCCCTCTCCGGGGCCTTGGTTGATGCTTCTCTCAATTCCCACAGTTGTGATCCCCCTTATGCCCCCTTATACTTGCAGTTCGAGGGGGTGCAGCAAATCAAGTGTCTCCAGAGTCCTTCTGGTTTCTGGTCCCGATGATCTGCGTGGGGTCGCTGGAGTCACCCCTCTGAGTCGGCCCGGTCTTCCTCCATTGGTGTTGGTGGTGTGTTCAATTTCTTGAACTTCCTCGCGCCGGTTTTTCTCCTTCTGGGTTTGGGCTGCCCGGGGGTGCCCCCGCTGAGCGCCTCCGGACCCACTGGTCCCCTCCGGGGGGCGGGTTCACCCACATAATCTTGAATGGCGCCCTTTATGTCTTCCTCATTTACCAGCGTTGTGCGTTTGCCTGAATATTCAAAGGTCAGGGAGAAGGGATATCCCCATCTGTAACGGACGCCCTTCTCTTTCAATTGTTGTGTCAGAGGGCGGCACATCCTCCGTTTGGCTAGGGTGTAAGTTGAGAGGTCTTGAAAAATGGCGATCGGTGCGCCGTTGTAGGTTATCGCCCCCGCCTTCCTCGCAGCCTCTTGAACTTTGGCTTTCTCTGTATAATAGTAGAAGCGGGCCAGGACCGTTCTGGGGCCCCCCGATCTTCCCCCGGCCCTGTGCACCCGGTCAAACGTGAGTTCCGTCGTCATTTCCTCAGCAAACAAGAGGGTGATGATGTCTCTCACCACTCGAGTCAGCTCTCTCTCCGTCCGCCGTGTGTCGAATTGGATTTCCTGAGATGTAGATGACGATTGATAATTTTCCATTTGTAGGACTCTATCCTCAATTTTGTCTACTCTTTGGTCCAGTTTCTCGAACTTCTGGGAAATGTCGGATCTCATTTCTCTGATCTCCTGAAGGATGGAGGCGAAGCCCTTTTCCATCATCATTGCGGGTTGGCCTGCGGGTTCCGTGTGGGCCATGGCTCCGGAGACCGCAGGGACCTCGATCGTTTTCTCTGTTTCTTGGAAGCGAAACGTTTGTAGGGCTTTCTTCCAGCTCATGGGGTGTCGTTGATCCTCTGCCACGGGGTCTGCTGCGGGCCGGGGGGCCCTAGGGGGGAATGCTGTGCCGTCCCAGGTCCAGTCCGTAGTGCGTCGCTCCGGTGGGGTTTGTGGTTGATGGATTGTCCTCTGCGGGGGGGTGGGGCAGCCCCCCAGGCGGGCACTCGCCCCGCCAACTGAGGACGGGGGCCTCTCACCTGGGTTGCGGGCAGCCTGCGAGATCAGGGCGGGCCGTGGGAGCGGTGATGCAAAGGACGCCGGAGGTGTGTGTCAGTTCTCCTGAAGGGCGTGATCGTGGGGACTCCTTTCGGGGCTAGGGTGTCTATTGCCCCCCAGTTTCTTGGTGCGTCGTGGCCCAGTGGGCCCCTGGGGTCGTGCTGCGCTGACCCGGGGTCGAGTTGTTGTGGTTCTCCGGTGCGTGAGCTCTGGTCCTTATTAAAGGTGGGGCCGCCCCCCAATCGGGCCTGATATGCGGGAAGAGGCCTCCGGGCGGGCACACGCCCCACCGGGTCCTGGTGGGGGCCACACACCCGGGTCTGTCTCCTTGATCAGCCGAGTCCTGGGTGGTTGTGGGCGGGCACACGCCCTGCGATCTAGCACAGGGGACTCCACCCACCGGGATCGAGCGCCAAGTGAGGCCTTCTCTCCCTCCGACTCCTCTGTGCTGGAGAGGTGGTGTGGATCCTCGGCCTCTTGGGAGGGGGGGCTACGTGGACACGGGTCGTGGCGTGAAAGCCTCTGGGATCCCAGCCGCGGGCCGCCGATGTTTGTCCTCCCCCTGGCTGCGGGCCACGATAGCCCCTCTGCAGAGGGGGGCCGCGCTCCACCCACGAGGGCCGCTACGTCCTGGGTCTGGCTGTGTCGATTTAGCCCTGGGCGGGCTCTCCGCGGCATATGCTGGGCCCGCTTTAGGCGGGGGGTCGTGGTCGCGGGGCCGCTGCCGCCCCGGGTTTGCTGCAAAAGTGAAGCGTGGGGGGGTGCAAATCCCCAACCCACCCCGCCGCCAACAAGCCACCTCTCTGTGCCTCGCGGTAGCGCGAGGATCCTGTCCTCCTTCGTGTCTCCGATGGGCCCTGCACTTGTTCCCCCCTGCGGGGATGGGCGATGGGCCGACAGCGGGGACACGGCACTCCAACGGGAGTCCCCCGCCTCACCGGGCAGCGCCTCTTCCCTCGGGCCGCGACCGAGGGATCCTCCCTCCAGGCCCGCTCCTCACACCATCTCCGCGGGCCGTGAGGCCCGTTCTCCGTTGTTCCGTTGCCCCTGAAGACCGCTCCTTCGAGCCAAGGGGGGCCGGGGGGTTTTATTCAGCTCCAAATTCGTTTCCTTACTTAATTCTCTGTCAGAAGATCTGTCGCTGTATCTTTCAAGAGAAGGGAAAGGAAAAACAGGAGAGAGCTCCCACTCCCACCTGCCGCTGATAGGTTTGCTTGAGTTTATCCTAAAGGCCTCCATGATTAATTTTGCACGCAAAAGGAATCTGTAATCATGTTTTTTTTATACCCTTGCACCATACCTTGTAATTAATCTGCAACTCCTCGTCCTTGATGTGTGTGGATGCCACATATGCATCACAGAGGAAGAATCTCCATCCTTCGACAACTCCATACACTACATAGGTTCTGTTGACTCCTTCACTGCTTTCAGTCCCTTACCCAGCATCAGGCAGAGGCCAGCTCAAATGCAGCTATTTGTTGTGCTCAGTTTTACTACACTACGGACTCAACCTTATAAGGGTCACAAGCAGCCTTCCTGTTGATTTCCTTATAGAAGGATTGACGAATCCAGGGAATTCATCCCTTCTCCCAAAGAGGGAGGTGTGCCTGCTATGCAAAATACTCCCTAAGGTATTGGGCAAGCAGGACCCAACAGGGGAGTGACTCCTCCTTAGGGGACAAAGACTCCCCAGTGAACCAATCTGTAACACCTCCCTTATTACCAGTGTCCTAAATGATTGTTGCTTTCATGGAGAGTGATAACAATATTAAAGACAAGGGCTCTTTAAATGTGCTTGGTGGTGCTGATGATCCTTTCTGGAGGCCTGAACCTCAAAATCAATGTTAGTCTCTCTCTCTCTTTATAGGGAGAGGCATATAGCGGATAAAATCCTTACCTGGATGAGAAGATGCAGCACAGAGCAGAAAGTCCACTGGGAAAATGCCAGTCGGAGAGGGGCCGCGCATAACAGAAACTGCTGCTACAGCTTGGAGCTGAAGCATTCTGATGGTAGGACCACGATGTATGCGCAGTGGGCGGAGAGTGGTAGAAGGCCACAGAACTCTGCTGATCCCAGGTGCAGCGGAAGCCCTGAATCACAAGCCTATGGAAGCAGAAAGACAGAGCCACAACCTCTATGGCAGACCAGCGTGCCCGAACGGAGGTGCGAGAGTGAACCAGAGGCTGACTAAAGAACTGAGCAGTGTGGTTCCTGGATGGAAGAAAGTAGTCTCCTCCCCTGACGGCAGACAGCATGGAGCAACCATAAGGGAGGGAAGAGGGTGGTGGAGCTCCGACTCCATCCAGGGGAAGATCATAATGCTTAGAAGGTGGATCAGCTATCCACAGTGTCTGGTGGGGCTATAGAAAAGCAGAGACTGAGAGAAAAACCCAGAGAGGGTGAAAACAAAGTCAATATCACAAAGAGGGTTTTAAGAAAACCCAGAGTAAGCCACACACTAGAAAGGGGTGAAGGCAAGAATAGTAACCCACCAAGGGTCACCCAATATCTATCAGAGAGGAGAACACTTCAAGGGGGTGAAAGTGAGAAAAATAACAGATGAGGTGTTACCGATTAGCCACGAGAGAGGAGGGCACTTGAGGGGGTGAAAGTGCAAATAATAACCCATGAAGTGTTACCGAATATCGACAAGAGAGACCATTCCATGGTGGTGAAAGTGAGTGAGCATAATAACCCAGGAGGGGTTACCCAATATCCACGAGAGAATAGAACACTACGAGGGGGTGGTAGAGAGAGCAACTACCCATCAAGGGTAACCGAAATTACGAGAGATAGAGAAGATGGACCTAGGATACAGGTCTTACAAAGTCTAATTGCTGAATTAAGACAACAACTATTTATCTTGAATGAGACTTTCTTAAAAAGGGTAAGGATTCCCCTCATGTGAAGGAAAGCAAAGGACTTGAAATTGTGAACTGTACAAGAGGGCCCTCATCCTGATGCTCCAACAAGGAGTCCAGAGAATATGTTTTACTTTACAAGCAGGCAAAGGCTAAAGAGAGAGAAAGAGAGAGAGAGAGAGAGAGAGAGAGAGAGAGAGAGAGAGAGAGAGAGAGAGAGAGAGAGACACACACTGTGGGAGGAGGGTCAAGCACCAACCAGCACAAGCTAAGAAGGGGGAGGAGAAATACTTCTCAGGGCCAACTTTTGTTTTTCCTTCAATTGTTTTATTTTTTTTGTCTGTTTATTATTTTGACTACAAGTTACATGAAAAGGAAAAAATGAGAAAACACAATAAAACAATCACAGGAGCATACACAATAACATCCAATCACTAGAATACTTTAGCATCACATCTTTGAATTACTTAGCATAATATCCCAGCAGTTAGATGGCAAGATCAAAGATCAATATGGAGCACATAGTCTGTGCACATCCAAGACCTCACCTCTGACCCAACCCAACCCCATACATTACACAACCCACCTATAGACTTGTTCCCAGATGACCATAGTACATTAACAAATCGCATTAAGAATAGCAGTTCATCCATTATTAGATGCATGCCTTCCACATGATGAATATGGCTTGTCTGACCATGTTAGAGGTCTGATTCCCTTTACTAACGTACATTCCCCACATGCAATAGCCCATAAAACCCCATCACACTCAGCCCTGATCCACAACCCATGTTGCAGTGAAACCACATATCCATTTTCAGAGGAGTCTGAGATCAGATAAGGTGTGCAGGTGGTCCCACACCTCAGGCCACACACTGTAGAAGCCTGCGCCCCCTCTACTCCTCTCCATCTATCACTGACACCCAACTCTGCTTTGTTCCACTTTTGAAATCCCAAAGCCAGTTGCAAAACAGTGGTCCCCCCGGTGCCTTCCAGGCCATTGCGATGGCGCGCTTAGCAATGATCAACCCCAGGGACAGTACAAGAATAAGCATGTTATACCGCTTTCCCCTTTTACAGGTGAGTAAACACAGTATACACTGTCGGGCAGTAGCCTGTATCGGTAATACAGTAAATTCCACTATTTTGCTTATCACCTGCTACCAGAATACAGGAACCCCATCACAGCCCCAGCGCATCGGCAGATATGTTCCCACCTCCCTCCTGCATCTCTAGCCATTAGGGTCTGATCCGTGGGCCATTTTGACAACCACCACAGGTGTGATGGATGCACGCATCACACATTTATACTGGATCTACTGGAACCGTGTATTCTGAGAGACCTGCTTCATGTGCCAAGAATCTTAACCCATTCACTGTCAGTGAGCGATTCCCCCAAGTCCTCTCCCCATCTATTCCGCAGCACTGCCGCACCATCCAATCTTGCCGAAATGGCAGCAACTTAGATCTCCCAATAAATACCCTATCAACCACAAGAGTGATTCAACATTGATAACAAAAGGTAATTTCTATCCCTACGCTCTGATCGCCTATTTCCGTATTCCTATCAGCATGGGTAACAGAGAAGGAAGAAGCCTCAGTAACCCCTCCTGGGCACTGTGAAGGCATCATGAAGCAAGACACAGACAATGGATTCAATGTTTAAACAAAACACTTGTATACACTTAAATGTCAGGATGGTGTAAGGCCTAACTTGCCCTATGCTAAGGTGGGATTTACCTACCTAAAGAAACTAAAGATTGGGCCTCATCACGAGTTAGGCTGTATTCCCGGCTGTAATACCGCCGACTGTAATAGCCCTAGCACCGACCGGTCCGGCTGTATTACCGCCGGATCACGAGTTGGGTGTTAACGGTAAATCCCCATTCCCCATTGGGTCCATTGGATTCAATGGGGAATTTTCAGCGCTAATTATGCGGGCTAATACAGCCGGCGGTAATACAGCCGAAAACAGGGGATTTTCACCTCCAGAGAAAGGCTGGAGGTAAAACAGCCCATTTAGCGCCCAACTCGTGATAGGGCCAGCGCTTAAATGCGGCTGTAATACCGTTACCACCGCATTTAAGGGCTACAGCCCAACTCGTGATTAGGCCCTTAGTCTGAGTCAGTAAGTTCAACTTAAATGTTTGTCTGTGTCCAAAACCTATACTTGCCCTCACAACTAAAGCTAAACGATTTGTAGGGATGTCAGTACCACAAGGAATAGTGTTATAAGTAATGTTCTGAGCTTCTTCCAGCTTCCCCAAGTTCAAAACAGTTCCACAGAAACAGAGCTTCGGATTCCCTTTCGACAAGTTCAACACAGTTCCAATAGGCCTCAAGGTTCCCTTCCCCAAGTTCAACACAGTTCCAATAGGCCTTGGGCCTCCATTCCCCAAGTTCAACACAGTCAGTTCTCTTGACTTTCAATAAGTATATCAAACCAACTTTGCAACCCTTCATGCTTCTCAATGGTTCATTTAACTTATTATTTTCTTGAATAACTTCCACACTTGATAGGTACAACAGCTTCAGTACCTTCACTTTCCTTGGTTCACTCCAAGTAGGTGTTTACTCGGTTTAGGCACTATTGTCGGACCACATTGTCCACCCACTAGAGGTCACACAACCGATAACCCTTGGCATTTTCGTTATGTTCACTTTTTCTCATTGAACTTCCTTACCAACACAGGCTCCCTCTTTGACCACTTGCAGTTCTTTATATCCTCTGTAGTTTCTTGCCTCTACATAAACTTGACTTTCACACCATTCACTTCGTTGGATGCTTTCCTCATCACCACCTTGCTTTGACACTTTGCTATAGTGCTTATCATTGGCCTTTCACCTGTTTCTTCAGCCCTTATCACTGGCTTTCATTTGGTTCATAACTTCTGATTGTCCATTACTACTTTTACTTGCTTTCACTGTATTTGAAATTGCATATCACTTTAATTTCATTCATGCAGTACTTTCATGTACTTTGCAAAACGTTTCCTTACTTTGGTATTCAATATTGCATGAAACACTGTGCAGCGCGTTCAGCATTCATAAATCTTTCCTTCGGTCTCCAGACTCTCTTATCAGGAGTTTTCTTCTGATCAGCATCTCCTTGTGCCCAGACCCAGCCCCTGGAGTGCCCCGGCATGACTATTCACTTTCCGGCAGCTCCTCCAGGTGCGTTCGGCTTTCTCTGCTGCAGTCTCTTGCTCCTCTTCCACTCGCCGGGAATGTCTTCTCTGAACCTTCCTTCTGCTTTTGCCAACTCACTGGAGTCTTCAGTGTCCCCCAACTCCGGCCTGACCTCCTCACAGGCTGTTCAGGTTGCAGCATCTCTCTCGCTCTCCTGCAGTGCTCTGCTTTCTTTACACCGGCCCCTCTCCAGCCTGCTCTGTACCGGGTTTGCCGCTCCCCAAAAGGGTATCTTCCTCCAGGCGGGACTCTCTCTGCCTCTTGTTTGTTTCTTCTAATATGCACCTGTCGCCTTTCAACTGGCTGCAGTATGTCCTCTGCCTGACCCCAATTAGAGGGACTTGCCTGACCATGGTAATGCTGTTTCACAGTCCTTTTCTTCATTTCAGTACCATAGAGGTGTGCACAAATGAAAGTGTGCATCACTACCAGTTGCCTCTTCTTCGTCCCAGTTTGAAAGGCATATGAATGGTGAAGATTGTCCTATAAATGACAAAATAAAGTGTGTGTGTGTGTGTAAGATGGGGCAGACTGATAATAACCTACAAAGGTAGGGGGAGGGCAGGATGCATTCTGATAAGGGAAAGGGGGATGCCATGTCTCTTCTGAAGATATCCTCTTCCCACTCCCCAAGGAGCCTCCACCCAGGTGATCCTCCCTCGCATATCCAACCACATGGTCAGGATCCAAAAGCAATGGCCTTTCCCTGACCACATAAGAAGAGGATCTAAGGGGAGTAGATGGGTGGATGCCCTCAGGTTCCTCACATACCCTTTCGCTATGCCGGATGAACCTGTTTGTGTCACATGAAAACCGGGAGAGAAAATCGACGTTACCCTGGTCTCGTCCTTTTCAGTGTTCCAATGTGAAACAATAGGGTTGCAGGTCCAGGAACCCCCGCATAACCAATGGGTTAGACTCCTTACATTGACTGACCCATACTAAGGGAGAGTGGTCTGTGATCAGTCTGAATTTGCGGCCCAGTAGATAGTATTTCAGATGGGTTACCGCCCATTTAATAGCAAATGCCTCAAGTTCCATAACTGAATAGTTCTTTTCCCAAGGAAATAATGTTCTGCTGATGTATAATATGGTGTGTTCTAGCCCATTATGATTTTGTGAACGGACGGCCCCTAAACCCATAAAAGGCTCTTAGATCTTTTTTTGTTTTTGGCGTAGGCGTAGGGGATTTTGGCGTAGGGGTGTCAAGAACCATCTAACCTTTTCTAGCTGGGCTTGAACAGTACCATTACTCACAAAAACCCTAGGTATTTAACTACAGATTGATCCAGTTTGCATTTTCGTGGGTTTGTGGTTAGGCCTCCTTTTCTCAGTATTCACATGACAGTATAAAGGTGGTACAAATGAACTTCCCAAGTTTTACTGTGCATCACAATATCGTCTATATAGGTTCAGCAAAAATCAGAATATGGATGTAGAATCTTATCCATTATTCACTGGAAGGTTGCAGGAGCTCCTTGTAGACCGAATAGTAATACTTTACATTGAAACAGACAGAGGGGAGTAACAAAGGCAGTTTTCTCCTTGTCAGTTCCGTGGAGTGGAACCCGCCAATAACCTTTTGTAAGTTCTATAGTAGAGTGGTATACAGCATTTCCCATCGATTGATAGGATTGCCAATACGTGGCTTTGGGTAAGCGTCAAAGGCAGATATGGCATTTATATTTCTAAAGTCAATGCAAAACCTCCAACTCCCATCAGTCTTTGCCACCAACACAATAGGGGAGGACCAGGGGCTAGTAGATGGTTCAATAATATTGGTCTCGAGCATCTGTTTTATTTCCTAAATAATAGTTTATTTTCGGGATTCAGGTAGCCGGTACAGTTTTAAATGTACCACTTTGCCTTCTGGAGTGCAGATTTGTTGATAAATATCCTTCACTCTTCCTGGCTCTTCCCGCAATACATCAGCAAACTGACTTATAAGATCATATAGATCTTGCTGTTGGTTGTTAGTAATGTCAGGTGGTATTAGGGCAGTGTTGTCTGAATTCTCGGGTAACAAACAATACAAAATGGTGGCGTTAGATTCTGAAGGATTTTCCTTCCATTCTTTGAGAAGATTAATATGGTAGACTAGGGGTTTAAGGCAGCGATCAGGTTGGGACATTTTATAGTTACAAGGTCCTGTTTGTTCTAACACCTCATATGGTCCATGACACTTGGATATTAGTTTGTTATCAGAGGTGAGTAAAAACACTAATACCTTTTGGCAGATGGAAAAAGATCTTAATTAAACCGTTTTGTTGTTCTTGACCCTTAGTCATATGGGTTTGTACCAAAGATCTAACTGCCGTCATGTGTTTGTTAAGTCGAGTCGCAGTTTGGGAGAGTGGTATTAGGGTCTGCTCTCGTTCATCCCAGGTTTCTCTCAACATATATAGGACATCCCGGTGTTCCTGTGATAAAGTAACTCGAACAGGGAGAATCCTTAGGAAGCCTGAGGTGTTTTCCTAACGAAAAAAGCCCATGGGATCATCTGATTCCAATTTCTGGCATCTTGTTCCGCTAACTTCCGCAGTATGGTCTTCAACGTTTCGTTAAATTTTTCTACAAGGCCATCAGTCTGTGGTTGGTAAACTGAGGTTCACAAAGTGGCAATGTGCAACAATTGTTTTAATTCACCCATGAGTTTGCTCATGAAGGTGCAGCCTTGATCGGTCAATATTTTCTTTGGGAACCTGACTCATGAGAAGAGAGGGAGCAGGTGTTTTAGGATTTACTAGGTGGTGTTTGCTCTCAGAGGAAAGGCCTCTGGATATCATGTTGTATAGTCCAGGATCACCAAAATGTACTTGCTCCCTATGTTAGGCAGAATCATATGCAGTACCCTTTGGAAAACCACACACAATTAAGACTACAATTGTAAGAACAAATTCACCTTTGGCACAAGCCTGTACTACACAGTAAAGTGGTAGCAATGGCTGAGCAGCCAGACTTATCTCAAGAATAAAGTGAGCAGTATCAACAGTTACAAAAAGGACAGCTATTACTATGGTTCAAACAAACACTGACTCAAGGTTTCTGAGTAAAAGATAAATACATTTATTTACACATCAGTTGTAAAACAGTTCACTAAATAAAGCAGCAGAAAAATCACACTCTTAATATAGTACATAACACCCATACACAACACCCAGTGAATTCTGGACAAGTTAGGCTCAAAATGAAGTGTGAACAAAATGGTACTCCAGCAATTTAAAAGGGAGGGAAAGGCAAGGTTATACAAAATTAAGCAGCACCAATAAGTAAGTAGGCAGAGCAATCTAGAAAAGGCTTGCTACAATGAGGATTCAAATAAATAGGCCTGGGCCAATTTTAATGGTACAGAGTCTTTTCAGAGGATCACACAGTTCAAAGTAGTTCGCGGTTAAGTCTTTGTCGAGAGTTCAAAACGAATTTGGTTGAAGGAAAAGTTATTTAAAAGAGTAGAGAAGGACAAGCCCTCGGATTGGCGAAAGATTTCAAACACTTTCCCTGCGGTCGGATAGAACGAACAACCGGGTTAGAACAGTACCTTAAATGAAAAAGAAGGCTGTAGCTGAGGCAGAAGTTCCTGGCAGATCCTGCAAGCTCATGGTTCCTGAAGCGACTGTCGGACTGACATGAAGTAGGAAGACTGGAGGGTCCTGCACTGCCCAGGGAAGAAACCAACAGCAGAGCAAAGCAACAAATAAAAGGTGCGCTCTTTAAAACCCAAACAGGTTCTGAGCCTCCTAGCTATCCGGTTCACTGCAGCTATGCACAGCAAATTCGACCAGGGGAGGGAGGCCTTGCTTGGTGTTTGGTGAACTGGTTGGTCCCACTAGCTCAAGGGAAGGAGATTCCTTGCAGACCTTCTCTGTTGTGGAAGTTTGGAGATTCAGACCCGCAGCAGGACTTCACCGGGAGGTTCAGTCGTGGTCCTCTTCTTTTAGCTTCTCTTCAGTCCTCTCGATCCAGTAGCGACTCTGTCTTCCTAGGCCCAGAGACCTCCTTTTTATGCAGTTTTCCCCCATTCACACAGCCTGGCTGTCAATCACACAGCAGGGTGGCTGTCCTGGCAGGACAGTCACCTAGCCAATCAAACCAGAATGCGACTTGGGTCTCCAAGGGAACCCTGTGCAGGGGGCCTAAAACCCGTCCCTCACATCCTGTCCCCCATGACTTTCAGGCACCTAAGGATGGCTTCAGTGCCGAAGCCCGCCAAAAGACGGCGAACAAAGGAACCAAACCTGGTTTGGCGCGCAGGGTAAAACACGAGAAAGACCTTTCCAAAAAAGAAATGGCGAATAAACCCAGCCGGAACCAAATAAAAGTAAATGGGGTCGCGGATTTAAGTTCGAGGCTACTAAGATAGCCTAACACAGTAACAAGGCTATTTACATAGACCGTGGTAGGAAAAATATGGCAGATACCACTGCCACCAGCCAAATCTTAAAGAAAGGGGAACGAATTAATGTTCCATGGGAGACAGACAAAAAGGGATCACTATTAACCCTTCCTTTCAAGTACTCTATGTAAGATAGTTTGTACTGGATCTGTGAATATAAAAAGATTAATAAAGTCAATGGCAACTTTCCATGTTTTGGGAGACAGTAGTCAGTCCCAGAAAATGGAGTTAAAAGTGGGAAGTCTGAAAAAGACAACCCTGTGTCACTGCACTAAAGGTGCTGTGTGACACAGTAAAAAGATGATGCCTGTGGAGTAGGTGAAGCTCCACAGTCAATGAACACAAAAATGTAAAACACACAGCAAAACACATGTAAGTTTGGGAAAAAAGGCTCACACTCTTACCAGGTGAAAACAAAAATCCTAGAAATCCAGCAAAGCTGCTGAGCGACTCAGTAGGTAAGGGAAATGAGCCATTC
This sequence comes from Ambystoma mexicanum, assembly GCF_040938575.1. Taxonomy (NCBI): domain Eukaryota; kingdom Metazoa; phylum Chordata; class Amphibia; order Caudata; family Ambystomatidae; genus Ambystoma; species Ambystoma mexicanum. Next base: position 297,859,397 of record NC_090922.1, read on the forward strand.
TGGAGAATTCTGCCTAACACTCGCGCACCCCAGACTAAGGGATAGGAGGATTTAATCCACTCCTTGATGAATCTCTTCACTCTAGTCGGTTATAAACATCCTAGAGAGACCATCAGCATTTTGGTGGTGACATCCTGACCTGTGCTCAATGGTGATCTCCAACCCTTGCAGGCAGATTGACCATCTTAGAAGTTTGGGGTTTTCCCCTTTCATTTGCATTAACCATCTCAAGGGTTGGTGGTCTGTCTGAATCACAAAAGTAGAGCCATACAAGTATGGTCTAAACTTCTTCAGAGACCACACAATGGCAAAACACTCACGCTCTATGGTTGCCCACCTTGTTTCTGGTTCCTTCAGTTTCCTACTGATGAAGCAAATGGGGTGCTCCCTACCTTTCTCATCCAGGACTGCACCTGTACCTGTATTGGATGCATCTGTCTGCACAATGAAGGGTTGGTGATAACCAGGAGCTCTTAGGAATGAAGCTTGACAAAGGGCTTTCTTCAGGTTTTCAAGGGCTTGAGTGCACTCCTCACTCCATCTAACCTTATTAGGGAATTTTGGAGAGGGGACTACATAAGAAGCTTAAATAAAATTTGAGAGCATGGATTGGGAAAAGGTGCCCAGATGACACAGGAGGAGGACATTATTATGAAAGCGGCCTCATTGAATGAACGTTCAGCAGTGGCACACGCTGTGGAAGTGTGAGAACTAATTCAAGAGCTGGACCCGGAGCTCATTTGTTTGACAGAAACATGGTTCACGGAAGGGTCCCAAACGGTATTTCATAAATTGGTACCTGAGAACGATATCATTCAAATCATTAATAGAGAGGACAGGAGAGGAGGGAGTATTGCGATAATCTGTAAGTCATCTATAAATATCTCACACTTGGAGAGATTGGACTGGAATGATAACACTCAGTTTGGGGAATTTTCAATCTTTTTGTCCCATACTGGAGCAATAAAGGTGCTGCTGGGTTATAGGCCAGCCGGACCTTTACAGAATTTTTTGGAAACATTAGATGCTCACTTCACCTTAATGGGGAGTAAACACAAGAGTTATTATGTATAGGGGATTGGAACATATGGTTTGAGAGTGACAACACCCACCCCAATTCAGGCGCCCTGATGGATCTTCTAGATAATCATGATCTAGAGGTCATCACCAGGGAATCCTCACATAAGAAGGGCCATTTCCTAGATCTCTTAGCAGTAAGAGGAGGGGCTGCGCAATTTCGTGAGGCTATCCCACTACTGTGGTCAGACCACTGTTTGCAACTATTTGAAATTAGGCGAATAGAACCACAAAAAGGGAAAGGACGGGAGAACACGCCAGTATAGAGTCGGAAGGCGATGGAGCTGGAAAAAATACCTGGGGAGGAAGTGGAGAATCGATTGGCAAACTTAGACTCTGAGCTCCCTTGTGAGGAGTTTTTTTGCAAGGGATCAGACTTCTTAAATGAGATCTGTGACAAGTATGCACCGCTAAAACAAAAAGTCACAAAAAAAATCTAAATCTTGGTTTGGACCAGCATTGGGTCTGATGCGTAAACAGGTAGGCCAGGCCAATAAGCTATGGAGGGTTTCCAAACTGGATAGAGATAAAGAATATAAAATGGCCCTGTTTGTGGCAAAAAAAGAATTTCTCCAAAGAGAAATTAAACAGACAGGAAATCAAGCCAGAGCACTATTCGATGTAGTGGCAAGGTTTAGGAATCCAAAATGCATGGCAGCACCCACTGCCGACACTCAGGAACAAGCTAATAAGTTCAACAGCTTCTTTGAACAAAAAATTGTGGATATCCAAAAGAGCATCACTGAAGTGAGGAATTCTGAAAATTGGGAAGAACACCAAGAAGAGACAGAAGTGGAAGAAAATCAGGGAGAAAATGAGAGCTTCCACTTTCAAACTATTGAGAAGGAAATAGTGCAAGTCTTAATAAATACTCCAACTAAAACCCACAAAGGACCTGGCATTTCCTATGCCAGCATGCACTGCCATACGTCTGGCAGCAAATCTTACTCCATTTATAACTGCCTTCATAAATAAATCTTTAATGGAGGGTTATGTCCCAAGCGCCCTGAAGGAGCGCAGGTAAAACCCCTATTAAGGAAACCCAACTCAGACCCCACTGTTTAAAAAAATTATCGCCCAGTTGCCCACCTATGTTGGCCGACTAAAATCCTAGAAAAAGTGGTCGATAACCAATTCCAGCAGTTTGTAGATAATAAAGGTCTCCTGGACAAATACCAATTGGGGTTTCGCCCAAATCACGGAACTGAGACCGCCCTACTGGCGGTCCAGGATGATCTACTGGAAGCTGCAGATAGGGGAGGCTCCACAATATTGTTGATGCTGGACCTATCTGCGGCGTTTGATACGATTGACCATAAGATCATCCTCCAACATATTGGAAAAATTGGGAAAGCTGCGAAAGTAGTGGTGGACTGGTTTGGCTCTTTTCTGCAGGATAGAACCCAGCAGGTGACACTAGGAGCCTTCCTCTCAGAGCTAATATGGTTGAGATGCAGTGTACCTCAGGGCACAGCGCTCTCACCATTGATTTTCAATCTCTATATCTGCCCACTATTTGATATATTGAGGAAACAAGGACTAAGATTCCACTCCTACGCTGACGATACGCAGATTTACGTGGAGACGGAAAACTTGTCCGAAGCATTTGAAAGGCTTGACCTGCGCTTGCGAAACATAAAAAAATTGATGGCATGTAACCAGCTGCAGCTCAATGCAGCTAAAACAGAAGTAATACTATTCGGATAATGCTATGTGAGCAAGAAAAGACCACTTTTTTGTTAGGGGCTTGTGGGATGTGGTCTGCAAACAGAGACCTTTGTCTCTGTAATACTATTCGGACCTGAGAAAAAAAGGAGAGGGGAAGAACAAAATATAACACTGCGGATTCTGGGTGAAGAAATTCTGTTCTCAAAGAAAGCGAGAAACCTAGGGTGCATATGGCAGGAAAATCTGGCCAGTGAAGCCCAGGTAGGGGCCAAAGTAAAAGCTGTTTATTACTCCCTGCATATGCTTAGGAAAGTACTCCCCTTTGTCGCAACCGAAGACCACGCCGTGGTCGTAGGGGCATTGACAAATTCCCATCTTGACTACTGCAATAAAGAGAAGGGGTACCTGTTTTAAAGTCCCTAGTTCTACAGGTCAATCTAACAAAAATATCACAGGATTTGAACTAGTAGACCAAATGCAAGGGTGACGGAGTACACAAGTGGTTTTAGATTGGTTTACAATTCCCAAGTTTATTTTCTTTAATTATGCACAAGATGCTATATCAAAAAATATATATATTCAACATTTCATATAATTCTGTGGCCCATACTCTTAATTCATTCATTCACATTTATACTTTCTTCATCAGTCTCTCATTCTACACTTCATACTTTGGAAAAATGGTCTGTATATAAAAAACAGTAAAAACATCTGTTATCTCTACATATGTTTACAATTCATTGTGAAACACATCCCCACCAATTAGGGGTATTACACAAGTCTGTGTTCTGTTATTCCCACAGTTCTCACGTCGACACGTGTTTCAGTTGCTCTCAGCGAGCATCCACATTAATGCTCTCTTTGTATGGCAACCTTCTTCAGGACAAAACAACCCATTTTTCAGGCACATGTATTGACATGGGCCACACCATCTCCTATCCTGATGGGGTCAGGAGGAACAGTGGAATCTGGAGGCCAATAGTCCTCTCGTTCAAGGTAGCAACAGCCACAGCTTCCCAGGTGGGTTCATCCAAGACGGGGTGTTCTATGGATGAAATGTCTGAGGCGGAGGCTTATAATTCCAAAGCTATCCGTCTGTCAACGCCTTTTCTTCTGGTTCATAAATCCGATTCTCAAGTCCGCTTTCTATGAACATGAACACGAGGATTCGTGTGGATGGCACTCACGACCCCGCTGGCTGCTGTATGCGTCATTGTGGTGCAGGCAGGAAAGAAAATCTGTGACGGCGAGAATCGGATTTATGAACCAGAAGAAAAGGCGTTGACAGACGGATAGCTTTGGAATTATAAGCCTCCGCCTCAGACATTTCATCCATAGAACACCCCGTCTTGGATGAACCCACCTGGGAAGCTGTGGCTGTTGCTACCTTGAACGAGAGGACTATTGGCCTCCAGATTCCACTGTTCCTCCTGACCCCATCAGGATAGGAGATGGTGTGGCCCATGTCAATACATGTGCCTGAAAAATGGGTTGTTTTGTCCTGAAGAAGGTTGCCATACAAAGAGAGCATTAATGTGGATGCTCGCTGAGAGCAACTGAAACACGTGTCGACGTGAGAACTGTGGGAATAACAGAACACAGACTTGTGTAATACCCCTAATTGGTGGGGATGTGTTTCACAATGAATTGTAAACATATGTAGAGATAACAGATGTTTTTACTGTTTTTTATATACAGACCATTTTTCCAAAGTATGAAGTGTAGAATGAGAGACTGATGAAGAAAGTATAAATGTGAATGAATGAATTAAGAGTATGGGCCACAGAATTATATGAAATGTTGAATATATATATTTTTTGATATAGCATCTTGTGCATAATTAAAGAAAATAAACTTGGGAATTGTAAACCAATCTAAAACCACTTGTGTACTCCGTCACCCTTGCATTTGGTCTACTAGTTCAAATCCTGTGATATTTCCATCTTGACTACTGCAATAGTCTGATGACAGGGATCCCAGTGAATCCGATGATGAGACTCCAGAGGGCCCGGAATGCGGCAGGTTAATTGCCCATTTTAGGAAAAGGGACCACGTCTCAGCATCACAGAGATCTCTCAATTGGCTTATGGTGGAGGACCGAGTTAAGTTCAAGGGGGCGTGCCTTATGTATAAATGCTTCTATGAACTTGCACCAAAATACCTGAGTGCCAGAATCCCCTATTATCAGCCAACCAGAGATCTCCAGCCTGGAGACAAACTTCTGATGGATATTCCTCTGGCTAAACTGATCTCGAAGGGGGACAGGAGCTTCTCAGTGTTTGGTCCAAAGCTTTGGAACCAGCTACCAACTGCCATACGGTCATGTCCATCGCTAGAAGGTTTTAGAAAGGAACTTAAAACCTTTCTATTTACGTGAACCAAAGAGGTAGGGGCGAGAACAGCTTCTTACAGTTAAAGGTTGAATTATAGTTAACATCTGCACCCAAATGCAGTTTAGTATGCCTGGTGCGCACAAGAAATAATCAAAATCAACATTCAAAGGAGAAGCTATGGACCCATAGTTATCAATGAAATTCCTTTAGTACCCAGTTAGACCTAGGAAGGCTCTCACTTGGGTTTGAGTAGTAAGGGTGGCCCAGTTTTGTACAGCTTGTACTTTGCTAGGCAATGGCCTTATTTCACCTCCTCCTACCTCATGACCAAGGTAGACCACTTTGCTCTGACCAATTTGACATTTGCTTGCCTTTATGGGCAGATGGGCCTGCTCAAGAGCCTCCAAAACAAATCCTAAGTGATCAACATGTTCTTTCCAAGTAGGGCTGAACACTGCAATGTCGTCCAAGTATGCCATGCAGAAGTCCTCCATCCCATTCAGAACTTGATTGACCATCCTTTGGAATGTAGGAGGTGCATTCCTTAATCCAAAAGGCATAACCTTAAACGGGTAGAGGCCTGCTGGGGTTGAAAATGCAGTTTTCTCCTTGGCATGGTCTTGTCAGGGCTATTTGCCAATAGCCTGACGTCAGTTCAAATGTACTGAGGTACTTGGCTGCACCAAGTTTATCCACCAGTTCATCTGTCCTTGGTAAAGGATGGGCATCAGTCTTAGTGACTTCATTTAGAGCTCTATAGTCCACACAGAATCTCAACTCCTTGGATCCTGCCTTTGGTACTAGAACAACTGGACTAGACCATGGACTTGTAGAGGGCTCTATAACCCCGAGATCAAGCACCTTGTTTACCTTTACTTTGATGTGGGATCTAACATGTTCTGACATTCTGTAACCTCTGCTTTTCACAGGTAAACAGTCACAAGTGAGAATATCATGCTGGGCCCTATGAGTCAAGCCTGGTGAAAGTGAAAACAGGGAGGCAAACTGATTCAATAGAAACTTGCACTCATCCTGCTGTTCAGATGTCAGATTAGAAGAGAGATTAACTCCTTCTATCTTCTCATCTAAAGGTTGGTCTCTGAGTAGGTCAGGTAGAGATTCACTCTCCTCCTCCTCTTGAGCTGAAGCTAGAAGCAAAGCTCCCACTTCTGGTTTCGAGACATATGCCTTCAAACGGTTGGTGTGAAATACTCTGGGAGCCTCCTTAGGTCTGCCTAAGTCCACCAGATAGTTCACCTCTCCAGGTTTGCCCACAACCTTGAAGGGTCCTATCCATTTGTCCTGCAAGGCCCTCTTCCTTGTTGGCACCATAACTAGTACAAGCTGGTCTTGAATAAACTCAACCATGTTGGCCTTCTGGTCATGCCAATGTTTGACCAGAGCCTGACCTGCTTTCAAGTTATCACTTGTTTCTGCCATCATGTGTGACATTCTCCTCCGGAGACCTATCACATAGTCAGTCACTCTGACTGGCTTGGGGGAAGGAGCACTCTCCAACCCCTCCTTAATCAGGGCCAATGGACCTCTGACTGGATGGTCATAGAGAAGTTCAAAGGGACTGTATCCAACTCCCTCCTGAGGGACTTCTCTATAAGCAAAGAGAAGGCATGGCAGTAGAAGGTCCCACTTTCTTTTAAGGGGTTCCTCTAAAGCACCTATCATTCTCTTCATAGTATGATTAAACCTCTCTACCAGTCCATTTTTCTGTAGGTGGTAGGCTGTAGAGAACTTGTAAGTGACACCACAGTTTTTCCACATGGCTTGCATGTAGTGGGTCATAGAATTGGACCCCTGTCAAATATCACTTTCTTCGGAAACCCTACTCTGGTAAAAATGCCAAGTAGAGCCTAAGCCACAGCCTGAGCTGTAACAGTCCTCATAGGTATTGCTTCAGGATACCTAGTAACATGGTCTACTACAACCAGGATAAACCTTGTTTCCTGAAGATGTGAGAGGGTCAAGGGGACCAACAATGTCTATGCCCACCCTCTCAAAAGGAACTCCCACCACTGGGAGAGGCACCAGGGGTGCCACATTCTTGGCTCCACTCTTGCCAGAGGTTTGGCAAGTGTGACAGCTCCTACAGAATTTGTCAACTTCTGAACCCATTTTAGGCCAGTAGAAGTATAAGGAGAGCCTTTCCTTGGTCTTTTTGAAACTCAAATGACCAGCCAAAGGTATCTCATGGGCCAACTGTAGGAACTCGAGTCTGTTTTCAGTCTTTTGCAAGTCTTTTGCAGTCCCCAGGGATAGACTCAGTCAGTTTACTGTAGAAGAGGCCATCTTCCCAGTGCAACCTATGCTTCCCAGGCTCTTGCCCGTCGAGCTGAGAAGCTGCCTGTAGGCGAAGACCTTCGAGAGTAGGACACTCTTTGTCCTCTGCTGAAGTCTGCCCTGTTGGGTGCACTTTCTGCCAGTAAAGACTGCAGCTCAGGATGGTCAACAGGATCCAGATCTCCAAATAGAGTAATGTCTTCTTCCAGATTTGACTCTTCAGAAGCTGGTTCAACCACGCAGGGTTGTACCTCTCACTCAGCCTCAGCCGGTGGAGGAGTCATAGGTGTGACTTTGGACAATCATGGAGATGTTCTTGTTGGTAGCACAGGGGTGCTATCTGCTTTCTTCTTGGAGGTCTTGGGTTTCCCCTTTGCCTCTTTCTTCCTGAAATAGCAGTGAGCAACTCCTGTCGGGTGGGGGTGATAGTTTCCTCTATCAATTCCCCCGAAGAGCCTCTCAAGGTCCTCTCCTTTGCAGGCCTAGTGAGCTCCTGTCTCCTTTTACTGGGAGGCCTGGGGGTACTAGACACAACTCCAAGAGTTGTCAGGTCATTACCCAGCAGGACCCTCCAATGCACTTCACTCTTCACACTAACAGGCATCTTGACAGTCATGTCATTGCACTGGATGAGAGCTGGTAACTGGGGAAGCATTTGCACAGGGCCTCCAGCTAACTTGGTTAGGCATTTGGGTGCCTTAGCAACATCCTCTACCTTGAAAAATGATTCATCAACCACAGTTATGCTGGCTCCAGTGTCTCGGGTGGCAGGAGTCTCCTGGCCACTCACAAGAACACTATCTTTTATAATACTCTGTAGTATTATCTGGGATGGAATTATAGACTTCTAAATTCTGTTGTTCCCACAAACCCAGGGGAAACTAAAGAAACACTGTCTGAGACTCTCATGGGTTCATCAGCCAGTAGGTGAAAGTTTCCACTTGCCATAGGTACTTCTTCCTCTGGGGAGAAGGCTAAGGAGACAGTGTAGACCCCTGAAGGTTTACCCTTACATCTGGGATCCCCTTTCACATGGTCAGCTGACCCACAAACATAACATTTCCCAAATGTTTTGATGAATGGAGGCTTGTTCTGACCTCCATCTGGTTTGGGTCCAGATGGTACACTAGCCTGATTTGGTTTCCCTTGTGGTTTATCCTTATGGTGCTGTTTGGGCCCCTCTTTTGGATTGGAGGTATTAGAATTCTCCTTGTTATCTTTCTTTGGCTGCTTTTCCCTCATCCTTCTTCTGAGTTGCCCCAGAATCCTTGTGAGTAGCCCTGTTGGCAACCCACAAGTCAGCAGCCTTAGCTAACTTCTTTGGATCTATCTCCTTAGAATAAGCGAAGTGCTGTCTGAGCTCAGGAGAGCAGGCATCATATATTGACTCCAACATAACAAGATTTCTCATACCTTCATAAGTGTTTACCTGTGAACCTTAACCCAACCATCTAGGTTTTTCAAACATTCACATACCCAGGCAGCCCAACGGGTACCATCATGCTTTTTGAGGGTCCTAAACCCCTTAAGGTACTGGGAAGGGGTCTTCCCAAATCTAGCAATTAAAGCTAGCTCCACACACTCATAATCCATCCTATCCACCTCCCCCAACTCCATCACAATATCAGATAAAACAGTGGGTAACCTAGAGAAGAGCCAAGGAAGCAACTGATTCCCTGTAATGTCTTGAATCCCATGATTATATTCAAACATAGCCAACCAATCCAAAATATCAAGCTTAGCCTCATACATACCAACAATTTATTTAGGCATACAGGGTCTCTTACCACTGGACGACCTAGAAGTCTCTGGGAGAGAAGTATTTTCAATAGACAACTTTTTCATTTCTAAGGCATGGTTCATCTCCATTTCTCTGAGCTTAAGTTCTTGATGCTTTTGTTCAGTTTGAGCATTTATACGTTTGAATTCCAATTCAAGCCTCATCTTTTCTAGAGCAATGAATTCAGGACTGAGTCTTAGACCTGATGGGGTCCCAGTAGACAAAGGTTGAGGTTGTTGAGCAGGTTGCGGAGCAGTAAGGCCTACATTGTGAGACACATCTGCCTCATCTAACTCATCCATAATAACTGACACATTTTCATCCTCATCATTTTCCACATTTGCTGGAGGGTCAGGTATTTCAGACCCACTCCCCAGACTGTGTTTCTCTAACACCCTTTCAATTACTTCTGACTGTTGGCATTTCACAGAGAAATTCCTTTATCTACACAGGTTTTTCAGATAATCAATGGTGTAACTAAGGAGAGTCTCCTGACTGTAAACTTGCATATAATAAAGTGAGCAGCATCAACAGTTACACAAAGGACAGCAATTACTATGGTTCAAACAAACACTGACTCTAGGTTTCTGAGTAAAAGAATATACATTTATTTACACATCAGTTGTGAAACAGTTCACTAAATAAAGCAGCAGAAAAATCACACTCTTAATATACTACACACAACCAGTGAATTCTGGACAAGTTAAGCTCAAAATGAAGTGTGAGCAAAATGGCACTCAAGCAATTTAAAAGGGAGGGAAAGGCAAGGTTATACAAAATTAAGCAGCACCAACAAGTAAGTAGGCAGGGCAATCTAGAAAAGGCTTGCTACATTGAGGATTCAAATCAATAGGCCTGGCCAATGTTAATGGTACACAGTCTTTGCAGAGGATCAGAGTAGTTCGCGGTTAAGTCTTTGCCAAGAGTTCGAAACGAAGTTGGTCGAAGGAAAAGTTATTTAAAAGAGTAGAGAAGGACAGGCCCTCGGATTGGCTAAAGATTTCAAACACTTTCACTGTGGTCGGACATAACGAACAACCGGGTTACAACAGTACCTTAAATGAAGAAGAAGGGTGTAGCTGAGGCAGAAGTTCCTGGCAGATCCTGCAGGCTCATATTTCCTGAAGTGACTGTTGGACTGACACGAAGTAGGAAGACTGGAGGGTCCTGCACTGCCCAGGGAAGAAACCAGCAGCAGAGCAAAGCAACGAATAAAAGGTGCACTCCTTAAAACCCAAACAGGGTCTGAGCCTCCTGGCTATCTGGTTCACTGCAGCAATGCACAGCAAATTCGACCAGGGGAATGAGGCCTTGCTTGATGTTTGGCGAACTGGTTATTCCCACCAGCTCAAGGGAAGAAGATTCCTTGCAGACCTTCTCTGTCGAAGTTTGGAGATTCGGACCCGCAGCAGGGCTTCACCGGGAGGTTCAGTCATGGTAGTGGTCCTCTTCTTTCAGCTTCTCTTCGGTTCTCTCGATCCAGTGGCGACTCTGCCTTCCTAGTCCCAGAGACCTGCTTTTTATGCAGCTTTCCCCATTCGCACAGCCTGGCTGTCAGTCACACAGCAGGGTGGCTGTCCTGGCAGGACAGTCACCTAGCCAATCAAAACAGAGTGTGACTCGGGTTTCCAAGGGAATCCTGTGCAGGGGGCCTAAAACCCCTCCCTCACATCCATCCTGTCCCCCCAGATTCTCAGGCACCTAGTGCAGAAGCCCGCCATAGGACGGCGAACAAAGGAACAAAACCTGGTTTGGCGCGCAGAGTAAAACACGAGAAAGACCTTTACAAAAAGTAATGGCGAATAAAGCCATCCAGAACCAAATAAAAGTAAATGGGGTCCATCGGATTTAAGTTCGAGGCTACTAAGATAGCCTAAAACAGTACCAAGGCTATTTACATAGACCGCGGTAGGAAAAACATGGTAGATACCACTGCCACCAGCCAAATCTTAAAGAAAGGGGAACAAAATAATCTTCCTTGACAGACAGACAAAAAGGGATCACTATTAACCCTTTCCAGTTCACTATATAAGATAGTTTGTACTGGGTCTGTGAATTTAAAAAGACTAATAAAGTCAATGGCAACTTTACATGTTCTGGGAGACAGTAGTCAGTCCCAGAAAATGGAGTTTAACGTGGGAAGTCTGAAAAAGACAACCCTGTTTCACTGCACTTGTCACGGTACCTGCCCCCAGACACCAGGAACAGACCAACTAGCCCAGGGTATTGGCACTCATGGGGACCTCCAAGGTCCCAAAGGATTCCCTAAGGGATTCCTGGACTCGGTCCTGGCGCCGTTGGGGCCAGGCTCATGCTGCCATCTCAAGTAAGGCAGGTTTCAAAGGGACAGAACCACGTGCAGACAAGTCTGAAGCAGGCTGAAAGGACTACTTTACCAAGGGACTACTTGCTAGGGTGTGGTTGGAGGGACTACTTTACCTGGGAACTACTTCTTGAAGACTATATAAACCATGCCTTCAGTACAGAACACACGCTTTGCGTTATTCTGCACTCCTGCAGTGTAACGCTCACCGTGTCTGCAAAGTCCAGGCCTCTCTTCAGCCACACCCGTCCTCTCGGGTTACCTGCGAGGAAGAAGGAGAGAGAACAGAACAGAACAAATAGAACAAGACTCTTACCTGGTGCTCCATCTCGGTCGCTCCGAGTCACCGCTTCTGCAGAGCTGCAAAGGAAAAGGCACCAGGTTAGCAGCGCAACGCTAATACTTACCAGAAGGCTGCTCATTCCAGCGATCCATAGAAGCACCATCACTCGATCACCGCTCCACCATCCGATCGCTGCTCCGGAGCTGCCGCATCTGTAGAAAACAAAGAAGACATCAGGTTAGCCGCGCAGTGGGGGAAAGGCCTCATTCAGGCTTTGAAATCTTGTGCAGTGCCGCTACTCACCTGAAGGCAGCCCTTCTTCGCGGCCCCGCAAGACATCGCCACGCACTGGCATCTCCGCTTTGGATACACCGCACCTGCAGAATACAAAAACAACAGGTTAGGTGTGCAGAGAACCAATACCGTGTGGAAAGATTATTGCATAACGCTGCCGCTAGACCTACCTTGGAAGCCAGTTACCATTTTCGGAAGGGACCCCGCTCCATATTAAGCACAGAGGGGAAACCTGTAAGGAAGAAGCACAGGAGTAAACCTTGGCAATTTGAACTCTTAAGCAATCCATACCTTGGAATAAAGATTTACCCATTGAGTCACAGTTGTCTGGAACTCTGCAGGATCAGTGAAGTAACTAGATCCTTGAACTACTATGCACCCCTGCACACAGTCGCAGGATGGAGAGTCCGCCATTCATAACATACAGGTGAGACATAGCAGAGGGGTGCAAGAAGAGGTCACGGGAGGCGGGAGTTGCCCTTGTCTTTATGGTTGGGTAACATTTGGTTTAACCTTTTAGGCAACCTGCTTTTGTGACAAAAAGGGGAATCAGAGGGGGACACAAGGAACCACTCAACACCGGACCGTCCAGCTCCGTTCGGCACCCCTGTGGAGACCAGGTGAGCGTAACAGCACTAAAGGTGCTGTGTGACACACAGTAAAAAGATGATGCCTGTGGAGTAGGTGAAGCGCCACAGTCTATGAACACAAAAATGTAAAACACACAGCAAAACACATGTAAGAGTGGAACAAAAGGCCCACACTCATACCAGGTGAAAAAAATAAATCCTAGGAATTCAGCAAAGCTGCTGAGGGACCCAGTAGGTAAGGGAAATTAGCCATTCTGGAGAATTCTCTGTAACACCCTAGTTCTGATGTCTCTAAGGGCCCTACAATATCCATACCAATTCTTGAGAATGGAATTTCAATGATTGGTAATGGATTTAAGGGAACTGGTGGTGGCATATGAGTATTAGTCTTTTGGTGGCAAATCTCACATGCCTGGATTAAGTTTTTAAAGTCAGCATATATTCCTGGCCAGTAGAACTTGCTAGTGATTTGGTCCTGTGTTTGTTTTCTGTCCTAGAAGGCCTCCAGTCAAATGTGAATGCAGTATTTCTAATACCAGTTGCTTATGACTCTTAGGGATAACCAGTTGGGTTATTTCTAAGTCTTCTGAAATGGTGTCTCCCTGATACATAAGTCCATGTATTAAGAAGAAAAAAGATCATCCTTTCTCATGGCCCTCTTGTTGAGATGTAACCTGTAAAAAGGCTTCAGCCAACAATGGGTCATTCCTTTGGGCAAAGGGTAGGTAGGGAAGGGTTTCAGTTTCTTCCTCTCTGACCTTTATAGGGTCAGGTTCTGGAAGTTTGTCAGGTGTTTCATCCACCTCCCAAAACGTTAAATACCTCTTTCGGTTCTCTGCTTCCTGGCCTTTTCCTTGATCCTAGGGAACATTGCCCTCTCAAGCACACCTTGAACAATTGTATCCCCTTGATGAATGTGAAAGGGATCTTTTCCATGGTTCTGTAACAACACTTTAATGTCACCTCTAAAGTCTGGATCTATAACCACAGGTAGTACATCAGTTCCAAACCTCCATGCGAGTCCTGATTTGGGAGCCAATCTAATATAGGTTTCAGGGGGTGGAATTAGGATCATATCAGTGGGTATCAGTCTTCTTTCACCTGGGGAAAATGTAGTCCCTGCTGCTACAAATATCAAACCCAATAGAACCATTAGTGGCTACTGATGGGTCTGATGCGCTGGTACTTAACCTTTCAAATGTAAGGGTCCCCCAACTTGTATGGGTTAAGCCACAGCCCAATTCCTGACACCATTTTTGAAGGCATCATGAAGCAAGACACAGACAACAGATTCAATGTTTAAACAAAACACTTTCATTAACTTAAATATGAGGATGGTGTAAGGCCTAACTTGCCCTATGCTAGGGTGGGATTTCCCTACCTAAAGAAACTAAGGATTGTCTGAGTCAGGAAGTTCAACTTAAAAGTCTGTCTGTGTCCAAAATCTATACTTGCCCTCACATCTAAAGAAACTATGTATAGGGATGTCAGCACCAACAGATATAATGTTCTAAGTAAAGCTCTGAGCTTCTACCAGCTCTTGGCTTGCATTTCCCCAAGTTCAAAACAGTTCCGCAGAAAAAGAGCTTGGAGTTCGTTTCCCCGAGTTCACACCGTTCCAGTAGACCTCAGGGTTACCTTGCCCAAGTTCTGCACTGTTCCAATAGGCCTCAGGGTTCCCTTCCCCAAGTTCAACACAGTCAGTTTTCTTGGCAAACCAACTTTGCAACCCTTCAGGCTTCTCAATAGTTCACTTAATGTATTTTTTTCTTGAATAACTGCCACAGTACGTTCACTTTCCATGGTTCACTCCAAGTAGGAGTTACTCGATCTAGGCACAGTTGTCAGACCACACAGTCCACCCACTACAGGTCACGCAACCGATAACCCTTGGCACTTTGTTATATTCACTTGCTCTCATTAAATTTCCTTGCCAACACAGGCTCCCTCTTGGAACCTGTGTCAATTGACCAATTGCAGTTCTTTTTATCCTTGGCTGCTTCTTGCCTCTGCAACAAAGTGACTTTCACACCATTCACTTTGTGGGCTGCTTTCCTTGTCACAACCTTGCTTTCACACTTCACTACGGTGCTTATCATTAGCCTTTCACTTGTTTCTGCAGCCCTAATTACTGGCTTTCATTTGGTTCATAAGTTCAGATTGTCCATTACTACTTTTACTTGCTTTCACTGTATTTGAAATTGCATATCATGTTCATTTCATTCATGCAGTACTTTCATGTACTTTGCATAACTTTTCCTTAGTTAGATATTTATTATTGCATGAAACACTGTGCATCTCTTTTAGCATTTATAAATGTTTCCTTCGGTCTCCTGACCCTCTTGTCAGGTGTTTTCATCTGATTGGCATCTTCTTGTGTACAAGCCCAGCCCCTGGAGCACCCCGGCATGACTATTCCCTTTCCATCGCTCACAGGTCTCTGTCAGCTTCTCTGGGTGCATACGGAGTTCTCCGCTGCGGTCTCTCGCTCCTCTTCCACTCGCCGGCAGCTTTGACGAGCAGCGTTCATTTTTTGCCGGACCTTCTGTGGCAGCTTTTGGCAGCTCCCTGGAGTCTTCATTGTCCCCCCAACTCCAGTGCGGGGCACACAGCAGTGGATTTTGCAGGGCTCCCGACTTCCTTACAGCCTTCTTGGGCTGCAGTATCTATCTCGATCTCCTGCAGTGCTCTGCTTTTTCCACACCGGCCCCTCTCCAGTCTGTTCCTCACCGGGTTGCTGTGATCTTCTCCCCAAGAGGATTTCTTCTTCCAGGCGGGACTCTCTCTGTCTCTCGCTTCTTTCTGTTTATATACACCTTTGGCCTTTCAACTGGTTTCAGGTGTAAGTCCTTTGCCTGACTGGACTCTCTCTGTCTCTTGCTTGTTTCTGTTTATATACACCTGTGGCCTTTCAACTGGTTTCTGGTGTAAGTCCTTTGCCTGACCCCAATTAGTGGGAGTTGCCTGAGAAGAGGATCCATGGGGAGTAGATGGGAGGATGCCGTCAAGTTCCTCACATCAACAATTACCTCACTCAGCTTGAGTGGTCTACATTCAAAGGCATTCATGTTAGTGACCACATTTCCTTGAGGGGTACAGTGAGAAACCTGAGGGTATCCTCACTCGCACTCCCTCTTGATCCTCTGCTCAGGTGGCCAGGGAAAGGTCATCGCTTTTGGATCCCAACCATGGGGGTGGAGAAGCAAGGTAGGATCACTTGGGAGGAGGTCCTTGGGAATTGGGAAAAGGGTACACACAGGCGAGACACGGTGTCCCCCTTTTTTCCTGTGAAAACCAAGCTAACCGTCCTCTGGCCTTTATGAGCTACTGTAAAACCACTCCCCTCAATTTTCCTCACTCAACCTACTACAGTACTGGGACGAGGAAGAGGTGACTAGGGGTAGTGAACACCAATGGGTCATTTCACCACTCTAGTACTGATACGAGGAAAATGCCTGTAAAGTAATTCAAAGGTCAGGCATGCCCCTCTAATTATAGTCATGCAATGCTAATTGAAAACCCACACCTGCAACCTGTCAGGGGGTTGCAGGTGTATAAGAAGGGAGGAAGCAGCAAACAGAGACCATCCGGGAGGCCTGTGTTGGGGAGACCAGCAGGGAACCCTTTGTGTAAGGAGGCAGCCGTGGTGGGTTCTGAAGGGAAGCCAGGATGCCTGCATATGACCCAGAAGACCTGAAGACCTGTGGAGCCTAGGGAGAGTTGGGCCGGCAGAATTCCACAGGTGTGGGAGCCTCTGTGGTCGGAAAGGAGCAGCTGGAGCTGCAAGCAAAGGAGACAGAAGGAGACTCGTCGTCTGCACCCACAGAAGGGAAGCAGAGCGGCCGACGAGCAGGGGGAAGCATCCAACGTGCGAGCAGAGCTTGCGGTGACCCACATGCAAGCTGGAGAAGCAGAAGTGAAGTGACGCAGAGAACCAGTGAGTGAAGGGGAATGTCACTCAAAGCTGGGCGCTCCTAGAGGCTGAGTGTCAGTGAGAAGTGCTGAATGAAACAAATGGAATGCCGAATGAAACAAATGACATATGCAAGTTGAAATAAACCCGAAGTCACGATTTTAGTGAGAATTCAGCAGCAAAACAAATCATCATGAATTTTGAACACCGAACTGAATGAAAACATTATGAGCAATTGCACGATTTGATGAAAGATAAATATGAAAGTGCCCTTTTGAAAATAACATGCGAAATAAGAAAGCAAGTGTGGATGTTTGTGAGAGAGCATGACAGAAAGGTGGGAAAGAAATAAAACCACCACGCAGTGAACTTTGTGCATGAATACAGTGCGGCAAGGCCAAAGACTGGCAGAGGATATGTGACACATTGTTGCAAAGCCAAGAGTCTAATCAGGAGAAGCCAAAAGACTGTGAACTTTCATATAAAGACAAGAAGCGGATAAGCAAGAAGCTAAATGAGTGTGAATCTGTGCACTGGGGCAAATGCAGAAAAGCCTTTGTGGGCTGAAGAGCCTGGGGTTCCTGGTTGTGTGACCCGTAATGGGTAGACTTGTGGTCTGACAACTCAATTGTGAAAGCCAAAGACATTATGGAAATAAACCAAGAAGGAGTAATTTAAGTGAACTGTGAATTCAATTCAGAAGGGGTATAAACTGTATTTGGAGTTTTGTTAAAAATTGAAAGGCTGAAACTAAGTAGAGAAGTTGAAGTCTTGGGAATGGGAACCCTGAAACTTCATGAACTATATTGCTATATTGAGGGTGGAACCCTCAAGATCCTTTTCTTTGGAACTGTATTGCCTTGAACCTGGCGAAGGGAACACCAAGGATTTGTGGAACTGTTTGAACTTGAGAAAGGGGAGCTGAAAAGGAAGCTAGGAGCTGGAAGAAGCTCAGAACGTTGTGTTGATGCACATTTCTTTTATTGTTGAACTACCTATACATTGTGTAGCTTTAGTTGTGAGGGAAAGACTAGGTTTTGGACACAGCCAGACTTTTAAGTTGAACTTTCTGACTCAGACTTTCCTTAGTTTTGTTCAGGTTTGGAAATCCCACCTTAGCATCGGGGAAGTTCAGCCTTTAACCATCCTGACATTTGAGATAATAAACCATGTTATTTTGAACATTGATTCTGTTGTCTGTGTCTTGCTTCATGATGCCTTCACAGTACATAAACCAGTCCACCATGTGCTGAAGGGTAGCTGCTCAACAGTATAATAGAAAGTCAGGCGCATCTACACCGCCCTTCCCCACCAGGAGCTGCAATGCATTTAAAGCCACTCTGGGACTTTTGTCCTTCTACAAAAACATTCCCATTATCACCTGGAACTTCTAAAAAAAAGTCACTCATTAGAGGCATGGGCACGACCTGGAAAACAGAAGCAGCAACAAGCACCACTCGTCCTACAACAGACAAAGGAAATTTCACTGAAAAATATCTGTTGATATACAGAAAGCTATCATAACATCTTGCACATTGCGATGATATATCCACTCCCAATCTGCTCCCACCTTGATCCCCAGATACTTACACCCATTGCTTGGAGTTTACATTCCAAAATGCTGCAGTTTGTCTCCCACTCTGGCAGGGAAGGTATGAATTGCTGATTTCGTCCAATCGTCATCCAGTCGTGACAATTCACCATACTCACTAACGAATCCCAACACAGCCTCCAAACGACTGACCTGATCCCGAATGTATAACAATATGTCATCAGTGTACAGGGAAATGCAATGTGGCACTCCCTGCATTGCTAAACCAACATCCTTGTTCCATTTACGTACCTCTCTTGCCAATGGCTCAATCGCCAAGGAATAAATCATTGGTGACAGAGGTGAGCCCTGGTGCATGCCCCTCTGAACTGGCCATGTTAAGGATACAAGCCCATTCATCACACCCTAGAAGTAAAGCCTTCATATAACAGCTCAACCCATCCCATAAATCAGGAACCCAATCCCAATTGTTACAAAACCAGCCAGTGAACTTCCCAACAAATGGAGCCCAATGCCTTATAGGAGCCCAAACTAACTATTACCACCTCATCCTACAAGTTCCTGAAATCGTCGAAGATAAGAAAAAGCCTCCTGAGATTTTGAGCAGTGCTCCTGGCTGGGATTAATCCAGTCTGGTCTGGTTGTACAAGCTCCTGGACCATCCGTCAAAGACGGTGAGCTAGTATATCCACATTGATCATGGACAAAGGGCTGTAGGACCCGAAATCGGCTCCATCCTTGCCTACCTTAGAGAGGACCACCACAATGCCTCCAGCATAGAGCCCAGAAACCTACCCAAGGCAAACGCTACCAGATAAACCTCCAGAAGCTTTGAAGCAAGAAGATCCTTATACAACTTGTAAAAATCCACTGTTAGACCATCCATTCCTGGTGTTTTACCCAAATTTAGGCAATCAATTGCACCCACCACATCCTGCAGCCCTATGGGGCACAAATATCACTCCCTTGTTCAACTGTCAGTCTGTTTAATCCTGCCTCATCCAACCATCTGACAGAACGATCAAAAGTGAAACCATCCCTTCTCGAGTACAACCTCTCGTAAAAGTCACCAAACTCCCTGCAGATATCCTCCTGTTCAACCACCATGGTGCCATTCACATCCCTTATCCCATAACATAACCTCTTGCCCCCTCCCTCTTCACCAACCAGGCAATGAGCTGGCCCACCCTATCACCTTCAGAGTGTTTCTGCGCCACATATCTTACATATACAAATCATTCAAGCGCCTTGGCCAAACCTCTCCCCACCTGACCCTTTTCAAGCCTGCAAATCCTCTCCTCTCTTCTCGTCTCTCCAACCCAACCCTGTCCAGTTCCAGCCTCTGTACAGTAGCAGTGAGCACTCTCTGTACCCCCGCCCTGGCAGAAAGACAGAGCCCTCTGATAAACACCTTCAGCGTCTCCCATAAGTAAAGCGATGGGCAGGTGACCCCCAGTTACACTCAAGACACAGAGTAATCTCATTGTTATGGGGAGATCTAAATGCCTTATCCTGCTGATATTTCCAAACAAAATGGTGTGTGACCAGATAGGGCCCTGTCCAAAAATTCCTTTACTCACAACCAACCTAGCCTAGGAGTAACAGCGCTCCAACATGTTTTACTCGCCATCCATCAATAAATAGCAGATCTGCTATTAGCCTGGAGAGGGTCTAGGTCGCCTGGTTCAGAGGCCTAGTACATTTGCTCGGCGTGTTCAATTCCTTACATAAGACAAAGTTAAAGTCCCCAGACCACCACAACCTATCCACCCGATACCGTATAATCAATGCACTTATACGTTCAAAAAAGTCTGCTTGGTCCAAGTTAGTAGCATAAGTGCTGAAAAACAGCACTGATTGGCCCATGCATCTACCCACTATCCCCACATATCCCCTGTCAGGGGCAATCAGTGTGTCATGTATCAATAAAGGCACTGAATCCTTCACCCATATAAAAACTCCCTGTGCGTGGGGCGGTACCACACGCCCCCTCCACCTCGCAGAGACCTTATCCAACTCATCGGATGAGTCTCCTGCACTATAACCAGATCAGCCTTGTGCCCAATCAAATATGAATATTTTTTACTTCACAGCATTATTTGCTCCCTCACGCATGCAAGCTAATAATTCTTACTGTCGCCATGTGCCCATAACCAGTGCAACTGCCACCTGCCCAGTAAGGATTACAAAACAAATGACTACTCGCCATTCAGCATCTCAGCAATAGCTCCAGGACCAGAAAACGGAAAAAGTCAACAAGAACAGTACAAACCCAACTACCAACCCTCCTCCCACACCGTTCCTGCGTCTGCACCCCAACACACAGATACAATTCCACTCCCCACACAGCCCAGGACAAGCCCAATACGCCCCATCCAATTGGCAGTTTCCTACCCCAACACCAATCACCTGCCCAAGGGGCTAGCAACCTGGGCTGGAAAGAAGGAACTCTGGTGAGGGCTAACCCGGTGTAGAGAACAGGAAGCAAGGCGGCCCAGCCCGTCACCCGCAAAACCATCAACCACATCCAACCATGCCTAAAGAAAGAAAGAATAACCATTCCAAACATAATGTCAATTTGTGCATACATGGAATGGTCCGATAGAACGTCCCCAGCATGTCCGCCCACATCGCCACACTTCGCAGAACCCCAAACAATATCAACCTCACAGCAGAAGAATCAGCAAGCGGTAACCATGCAGCCATTCAGCCTATCGTCCCACAGCCCCCAGCCCTTTTTTACCCCTGCTGAGATCAAAAATCCCATCGACATTCACCTCCACCTTTCCTGAGGGCGCCCTCAAGGACACAGGAGCAGCAGCACCAGGTGAATGTTCAGGCACAGTCCCAAGGGTGTCCACACCCGTCTTACTCTGTCAAACATCGCTCTTTATCTGGTTCTTCAACCAGTCCTGTGTCTCCTGTGGGGTGTAGAAAACGAAGGACCTATCCTGCGTCAGCACCTGCTGGGTAGAACATGATGTACTTATAATAACATTCTCTAGGTTTTCACTTCACAGCCTCAATGTACTTCTGTTGACTCTCTACCTCCTGCGTGAACGCTGGAAATATCAGAATCCTTGATCCATTTACAAGTTAAGAGGAGTGCAGCAGTGTCCCTGTCTCAGAAGTTAAAAATGTTTGCAATACACACACTTGGGGGAGCCCCAACAGACAGCCTCCTTCCGGGCACCCTGTGAGCCCTTTCGATGGTGACCATTTTGACAGTCCCTGTATAACAAATTTATCAGTCAAAATGTGTTCAAGATACTGTGCTTTGTCCTTCCTCGCCTTCCGCCACGCCAAGTATCCTTACATTGCATTGTCGCAAGTGGCCCTCAGCGTCTTCTGCACTGATTTCCAACCATCTTGTGATGGCCATGAGAGCATCAACCCTAGCCTTCAACACTGGCACAAGGTCCTCAGTGTCGCTCACCCTCTATTCTACCTCAGTAACTCTCTTGTTCAACTTTTTAAGATCCATCCACACCAGGGGAACTTCAATGCCCAGCATCTCCACCTCATTTTCCAGTGAGGTCCCTGAGTCCTGCATGACTGCTATAAGCCAAACAGTGTAATTGTACCCCCCATCCTCCCGAGAGGGTCTGCTGCCACAGGCCCCTCATTCGACTGCTGCAGCTGCTGCGTGAGCCTGGGGTCTCCCCTTGATACCCACAAACTGGTACAATTTCTGCTGTCCCGTCAACATCCTGACCACCTCAGAATGTTAGTCGTTCAACAGCACACCAATGGCAGTCCCAGCAGGACGGATCCAGCAATAGCCCTGTAGGCTTAGCAGAGGTGTGTGTGTACTGGAATCCAGAAAGCGGCTGATCCACAGGTCCCACTCGGCACCTCTCTGGCTGAAGCCACAAAATGGTGGGCCAGCCACACAGGCGGACCAATCTTCGCCAGCCACAGCGGATCCCACAGCACACTTCCTCCACAGGATCATCTCCACATCATGTTGGGGAGTAGATCAGTAGATTGTTACAAAATGGTAATGCGCGTTGTCTGATGAAGGATATATTTCAGGATTTACTCGAATGGCGGGAATTGTGCCCAGGGAGCTCACATCCTCCTTGTCCAGCGGCAAACCACCACTTCCCCTGGCTTGTTTTTTCTTTATTAGTGGTAGGGTCAGTGAGTATGATAGCATAGGTTTGGAACAGAGGCCGAACTTATACATTTGTGAGACATTCTGTTGAGCACATTTTCATTCTTTTTTTAGAATAGGGAAACTTCATCATAGCAGTAGGGTTAGGATGTAATAAATTAAATTGGTTGCAACCATGTCTAGTTGTCCATATCCTGTGTCTGACCTACCTCAAGGATGCGACCAAAGTCTGCTTTGCTTCCTTCAACCATTGTGTCAATGTCCGAGGCCAGCAGGTATGGGACGTGGTCATCCAGACCCGTCCTATGAATAGTGGTAATTGAACACACAGCTCCAGGCCAGCTGTGTTTTTCTGCCTCTTACCACTAATAAAAGAAATAGAAGGACAAAATAATAGTAGAACAAAAGGAACACTGGCCGGTGATGAAAGCAGGATAAGATCATCATCCGCCTGCCATTTATAGCCCGGGGAATGGAAGTGGTGTGGAATAAGTGGAAGTCTTGTTAAAATGAGTGCGCTTGGGCGACAGGTTACCGCTGATGGGTAACCCTAACAAACTTTTGTTAAGGACTTTAAAAAGGGCTAGAGACACAGGCGTAATAGCCACTTCACCATCATTATTAGAATTTTGATAATTGTTCTTATTGTTGCAACACCTTAAGAAGGACATAACCCTTACAGTTGCTGTTAGGAAGGGGAAGAGAACGGTAGTAGATGACTGTGACCAAGAATATTTGGTTCCTGCAAAAGTGTCGTCTGACAAAAATGTTGCCAAAAAATGGTCATGGTTTGCAGGGACATTATCACATTGAAAAGCCCCCACAACTTTCTTTTTTCTCAAGGGGAGAAATATATAAAGTCGCCATATATAAAGTCGCCACAGCCTTTTCCCAGCGACCATATGAATGGTGACCATATATATGGGGATAATATTGCCGGATACCGAATATTTGCTAGAGCTATTTGCATTCCTTATCCTTTCACCCTTATGCCTCCATTTGCATTATTTCTTATTTTGTATTTGAAACGATGAACAGGCTATTGTATCTTGGGTATTAATCTGATGTCCCTTTCTCTCTCACTCTCTAGGATATGAAGAACATCCTAAGCAGGTACTGTCTGTTCAGTAACTAACTTAAAATGATAGCATAGTAATAATAAAAGATAGTAATAATAATAATATGTCATTGGCCATCTCTACAGGCAGTACAGACAGTTATTTGCCTGGAACCCTGATTTATGGGCCTGGGCGAAGCAAAGTTTGATGTTCTAGGCAAAATATTTACTAGCCAAGGCATAGGTTCTTCCCCAGATTTTCACCAAGAACAGTTTAATGCCACTCCAAGATGGCCACTGTTCAACTGTTGCTTTGTGGCCTTCATGTTGGGGTCAGACATAGAGCTTGGATTGGCGTTGCGGGCAGGGCAAATGAGGCAGCAGTTTTGAGAAATGAACGTAAGGATGAGGATTGCAGGTAAAAGGGTTGAAGGTAAGTGGGGAGTGGAGGGAGTGTGCGGGGCGAGCTGATGGCCCTCAGTGTGGTGAGTGAAATCCTGAGAGCCATCAGGATCCATGGCACCACTGAAGAATAATGAACTACCTGGATCCTCATTGGCTCTCAGGATTGCAATGTTCAAATCTGGGTTCTCATAACAGTAAATATTCTTATTGTAATTAATGTTATAATCTATCATCATAATCAGGGCTACGCCCTGCTTTCAGTGTACCAATATTGTATCAAAATAATCGGATGTGGTCTGTAAGGTTTCTATCTCATAATAACAATCATGTTATTATATAAGAATATGCAGACATCCTTATACAGTTACTAGCTGATAGTTGTGTTAATAGTATTAATAATGAGATAAGCAGGTACAATCGAACACCTATCCTGCCCTCCTCTCTGTGGATACCAAAGGGAGTTGGGCAGATTAGTTAAAGATGGATGAATAGTGTCGTTGGTATGTTTTAGGTTAGCGAACTACACCCTTGTAAATGGCCAAGTGAATGAGTGTGCTCCACCTGCCCTGTAATGGTGTCATGAGGTGGCGCTTGCTAGAAAAAGAAAATGTCTTCAGCTGTCCATTCCACTTCAATGGGGCCCCCAGCATATTTGCAGACCAATATTTGATGACCCTGGCCTGATTTTCGGGAGTGAGGTTATTAAAACCTCACTCCCTGGCCTAACTCATTTTGGTTTGGGGGCACTGGTCAGACCTTAAGGAGCATAGCACAGGGAAATCTTGTTTTCCAAATCTTTGTGGAGTATGGGTCTTTTCCCATACTAAGTGAATGCCAGGCATCCCAGTGACTGTGTGATCTTGGTTTCTACTTTTTGGGTGAACTCTGTGCACCTCTTTATTTTTAAAGCATGATAGCATGTCGTGCACTCAATTGCTCTAGGTGACAGGCCATTTTGTTTTAGGATCTGACTTTGCTCTTCACTGTCCTTTTAGCCATCTTCCTTCAGACAGGCCATAATGTGTCCATATTTGGAAATCCTCTTCACACATTCTGGCTGCAGTTTGGGAAGGCACCCCTTTTTGCACAAAGGGAATTATACGGTTACAGACATCCCTATTACATATCGTGGACCCTTTGTGATGTAGTTTTAGCTGAACCTGCTGTCCATGATTGGGCGACCACTCAGAGGTTTGAAGGTAGCAGGTCCCCTGATAGGTGGCCCGGATCCCCTCAACCCATGATTTTGGATATTGGGCGAGGCTCTGCTGGAGCCATTCTTTAATTGACTACTGGAGACAGTATCCAAAGAAGGGGCTGAAGAGGAACACTGACCATCTGCCAACATTCAACGTTTGAATGTGGCAGGCCTCCTAATAGGTGGGCAGGGTCCCCACATGCTATGTCATCGTATATTGGGAGAGGATCCGGGGCCATACTTCCAGTAAGAACTAGAGAGAGTATTCAAATAAGAGGAATGCTGAACATCTGCCAATATTCAATATAAATGGCTAACTGCAGTTCCTTTACACAGGAGCTGGCAATGTAAACTACATCTACCAGCACAAAATATAAGTCACTTACTTCAATTACTTTAGACTTGAGCTAGTTCTTTGGACCACCTCTAAAAGCACACAATCTGTGTGAAATTCCTCTATTTCTATTCTCGTAATATTTAATCGGGCCCTCTGAACCATATGTACAATGTGAATGACTTTCTCCGTATTATTTCTGTTTGTGGTGGCAGTTGGGACCACATCTACCAGCCTGCAATGTGAAGGATTTACCTCTTTTTTCTGTTATTTTAATACTTTCATTTGCGTTCGGGACTGCATCAACAAGCCTGCAACGTCAATGGCTTTGCTCTGTTTCAATTTACTTTCTGCAATGTGGTGTTAATGGCCTTGGGCCTGGCTGGGGTGGGCCAGAAATGCCCTGCCAGCCCCAGCCCCGGAAGGCTCAAGTGAAGCAAGAGCCCCAGTGAGGGCTCAGGACCATTACTCGCCCAGTGCACCCCCAACCAGTGTCATTAGCGATATTTGCACCTGGGGCTTCCATCTCAGGGCTATTTTGATGGTTTTCAAAAAGAAAAGGGAACACCTTCGCACTTGCCGTATTTCTTGTTACAAAAAAAAAAACACCAAGAAGGCCGGCGGTTGAAACAGTGAAGGGATTATGTCCCTTTACTAATTCCACTGCCAACGTGATGCCAGGGTGACAAGAAGCAAGGGGCTGTTAAGGATGGCAGGTAAGCGAGGGGGTGTGCAGACCGGCGGGGGGGCGGGGCTAAGGGAGAAAACATGGCACAGAGGGGTTCTGGCCAAAAGAAAGAAAACTTGAGATGCTGAGGTGGCAAGTATGGAACCCGGGTTTGTACTGTGGCCTCATATACCCATTCCATGGGCAACACCGGGGGTAATGGCCCGCAGCCCCAGTTAATGGCCTGAGCGAACTGAGGGCCATTAACTTGGGCCCAGGGCCGTTACCCCCCGGTGTTGCCCGTGGAACGGGTACATAACACTATTAGAACACCAGGTTGATGTTTTGGCAAGCATGGGTGTTATAAAAAAAAGGATTTTCCTTAGTTGAACGGGACGCCGTACATGTCCCGTTCAACGCAGGAAAATCCTTTACAAAGATGGCCGCCATGGAAAGGGAAGGCGGGGCTCCGTACGGCGCCCCTCTTCCCTTTCCATGGCAGCCGAAATAAGTTAAGTGAGAGGGCAGTAAAACAAAAAAAATAAACAGGACGGGGCTCACCCCACCCACGTACTAATGCCAGATACACCCTGTGTTGCAGGTCATCTGATTGGCTGCTGCCCCAACCCCCACTCAATGTGAATTACATTCCTCTGCTTCAGTTCTGTTACTAGCTGAACCCAGAAATGAAAACTCCATCTACCAGCATGCCATGTGTATTACTTTTCTCTTTCTCAGTTCTCTTTCTGTTTATGCTGGCAATTGAGACCACAGCTATCATCCTGGAGTCAGAATAACTTTTCGAATGGATTGTGTCCTCCCACGTATTCATCATCTTATGATATTGGTATCCTGCCAGCTTTGCTGCTTCGGAAAAAAATTCTCGGCAGAGGGCACTGTGCACGAGGTCGTGGCGTCGATGTCCCTCGGCGGGCTCCGTACCGTGTCGACGTCACCATCAGTATAAATAGCTTGTGTCGTGCCCGTTGGCTTCAGTTCCGTTTTTCCGATTGATTTGCTCTCGAACTGCGCGCTTCGCAATTTTCTTCTGAAAATGTCATCTTCTTCCACCCCTTCTACTCCCAAGACGGGGTTCAAAAAATGTATCGACTGTGGATCGAAGATGTCGATTACAGATCCTCATCACGTTTGTCTTTGGTGCCTAGGTTCAGATTATTGAACTGTAGACTGTGGCTCCTGTCAGTCGATGACGGAGAAGGCCCTTCGTGAGAAAAAAAGGTAAACTGGTGGTGGGGCGCAAAGCTTCTAAGGCATCCTCGAAGGCCTCGTCAAAATGACATAAGAAGTCGAGCGATTCGAAAGAATCGGATCGCCGTAAACACTCTAAGAGATCTCGATCTCGCATTAGATCGAGACGCACTTCATCTTCCTCTTCAAAAAAGGTTAAGAGGAGACCTAGATCTCCCTCTTCATCCTTTCGATACATCTACCGAATTGGTACAATGCCCGACTAAGTCGGATTCCACAAGAAAATGGGAACAATTTAGAAGGAAGATGATGGAGGTCTTTGAGAATGCAGCCTCTACCCCCCTCAAAGAAGCCTCAAAAGAGCCAGACCCCGGTCGCTCTGTCGGACGACACAGGGAAGTCAGGAACTTCTGTGGTAAAACCCAGTAGTATGGGTGAAACTCGTAAAACTCGAGTCCACGTCAAATCGTCGAAGAACCCTCGAGAATCGAGTGTTTCCCCGACACTATATAAAAAACAAACGTTGTTGAAACCCTCGACGACTTTGTCAACGCCATTGGCGCCGACGGCTTCGACATCGAAGCCAAAAGCGTTTTCGACACCTGTGTCGAAGACATCATCGATGTCCGCGAAGAATCTTTTGATACCATTGAAGGTTCCTTCAATTCCTTCGACCCAAACTCATGAACAGGAAAGGAGATTTACTCCTTTACCTAAATTAGACTTCTTTATGTCTATGTCTTCTATTTTTGAAGAAAGTGGCTCTGAAGAAGAAGAGGTTTCTCCTTTTGGAGTACAATATGGAACCAGAGAGGTCCCAGAAAAATTAACTGGTCCAGAATCAAAAATGAGAGACCTGTGTGTTACCCTTCACTCTGCTAGTGGCATTGATACGTCACCTGAGCTGGAATTGGCAAAACCTGACCCTGCAGAACTTGCAGATTCAGGGTACAGTAGTTTAATGAATAGAGTGGTGGAATACATGGGCTGGGGTAGAGCCTCACCCACTTTTGATCAGGATGATATGACTGACATACTTGATCAAGGCCTCCAGAAGGTACCAGTTCTCCCCTTCCATAGGGTACTTCAAAGAACGGTAGAAAAACAAACTTGGACACATATGGCAAAACAGGAACATACTGTAATTTTCCTAACAAGTATAGAACTTCTACTTCTGATCCTGATTACGTAAGCAGGCATCCCACTCCAGAGTCTGGTTATTCAGGCCGCAGCTTCCTCAAGACAGACAGCATATCCATCTATCCCCCCCAGATAGAGAGGATAAGAGTTAGGCAGAATCCTGTGCAGTTCCCTTAGGGAACACTGCAAAAAGATTAAGACTACAGGAGTAAGCAGTAAACCCAATTGGTAGCAGTCTGTACCACCCAGATTTACCTGGTAGCTGTGGCTGAGCAGTCAGACTTCTCTCAAGATGAGTAGGGCAGTATACAGAGCATATACAATAGGGCCAAAAACACAGTGGAGCAAACAAACACTGACCAGAACTTGGTATCAAAAGTATATAATTATTTATTTAAAACACACTTCAGGAAATACACTAAGCACTATAGATCAAAGCAAGTTCAAACACAATCAGAAAAAGTATACACACCTCCCTTAATAATTATTTAGACAAGTCTAGGTCAAAACACCACTATTTGTAAAAACAGATGCGAGTGCTTAACTTAGATGGCACTCCAATAATGAAGTTAAAGGGAGAGAAAAAGACAGGTCATGAAAATAAAACAGTTCCCAACACTTTTCTAATACCAGAGCAAGCTAGTGAAAGCAGAGTCTACTGTAGAGCCAAAGTTCATAAGCCAGGGCCACTTTAAATGGAGCAAGGCGAAATGTGCCCAAGATCACACAGTTTAAAGATGCACTCAAGTCTTTGCAAAAATGTTCAAAAGAGGTTGGTTTGATGTGAAAAGATAAAGTTAGAAGGTCTGGGGGCCAACCCAGTTGGAAAGCCAAGGATTTAAGGGTCACCTTTAGCAATCCGTGGAAAGGGAGGCCAGGTAGAATACAGTACCTTTAAAAGTGAGGAAGCTCCAGCGGTGGCAGTTGTTCCTGGCAGCGGGTGCAGTTCATGGTTTCGACCAGGGAAGGAGAAGATCTCGTCGAGGAGGAAACTTGGAGTCGTGGCACTGCCCAGGGATGAAACCAGCTGCGGAGTTCGTTCGGTTAAAAGGTGCGCTCCTTTTATTCGTGGTCCCAGTAGACTGAAGCTTGGCTATCCGGCCGCCGGGTGCTTGGCACTGGCGATTCGACCAAGGGGCGTCCTGGAAGGCGATTGTCGAACTGGTTGATCCCACCAGCTCAGGGGGAGAAGACTCTTACAGCAGAAGATCTTCTCTTGTCGTTGGGGAAGTGGTGAGGTCGTTGCAGCAGGGCTCCACTGATGGTGTCGTCGTTGCAGATGGCTCAGCTTCTCCCCTCTCTGGATTTCTCAGGTCCAGTGGCGCCTTCTGAAGTTCCAGTCCCAAAAGCCCTGCTTTTATGCAGAAAAACACCCATTCAACAGCCTAGCTGTCACTCATACATACTAAGTGGTGAGCCGGGCGGCTCACCACTGGGCCAATTTAGACAGAGTGCGACTTGGGTTGCTAAGAATTGGCACCCAGACAACCCAGTCCAGGGTGCCAAATCCCCCACCCACACATCCTGTGAATCCCAGACAGAGTGGCACCAGTTGGAGGGCTTCTGTGGAGAAGCCTGCCAAAAAGTGGAACAAAGGGCCCGACCTTGGTTGGAGTTACAGAGACGGACACGTACGCCATTTTGCAAAAGAGTTCTGGCAAAACGACCCGACCGGCAATTTTATATTAATTTAATAAACCGACAGCATCTTTACAATGCACCAAAAAAAAGTGGTGCGTTTAAAATGAATGGGAAAATCCCATAGGAAATATTCCGGTGGAATATTTCGCGTGGTAACCACTGCCACCGCCAGAAACTCGACAAGGGGGGACTGGACAGTGACCCCTTGGAAACAGACCCAGGGGTAATCTAATTAACCCCTTCCACAATATGATGGTTTGTACTAGTTCTGTTCATAATTTTGGACTAATAAAGCCAATGGTGACTTTATATGCCCTTGGGGACAGTAGTCAGGGGTAAAAGCGGCAGCTAAATCTCTTAGCACCTCCATGTGACAGCCTCAGAAACCTTATTCGGGCTCATCTTCCTGGAGAGGTCGTTCTTTTCGGTACTACTCATCTTTTGGTAGAGGAAGAGGACAGGCCATTCAAAGAGGTAAGAGAAATGTCGCTCGTGGTGGACGAGGGAAAAGTGCAAAACCAGCCTCAGGAACGGCATCTTTGCCCTCAGCTGCTCCTGCAGCTGCCTCCAAATCACTCTGAGGCCTTATCGCACAAAACCCTGGTGGGAAGCATAATCTCTCAGCATCTGAAAGAATGGCGGGGCATTACTTCAGATGCTTGGGCACTGGAGACAGTAGCTCAAGGTTACTGCCTTCCCTTCCTAAAAAGGGCTCAGGACCATCCACCGGTAACCAACTCTGTCAAAATTCCAGATCCGCTCCTGTTGCAGTAAATTTTAAACCTGCTAGATAAAGGTGCAATAGAACAGGTACCTGTAGCGGAGAGGAACAAGGGTTGGTACTCCCCCTATTTTCTCATTCCAAAGGAGGACAGAGGATTGAGACCCATCTTGGACTTAAGAAACTTGAACAAGTTCATCAGGAAGGACAAGTTCAAGATGGTAACCCTTTCTCAGATCCTTCAGACTTTCCAACTCCAAGACTGGTTGGGATCATTGGATCTTCAGGGTGCTTACTTTCATGGGCCAATCCATCCCAAGCACAGAAAGTACGGGAGGTTGGCGGTTCTCACTTTCAGTTTTGAGTTCTGCCATTCGGGCTGGCCTCCGCCCGAGGGTTTTCACCAAACTGATGGTGGTTGTGGCAGCGAGTCTCAGGAGAGGGGGGGATTCACGTCTACCCCTACCTGGACAATTGGTTGATCAGAGTTCGTTCTCCTGAACAAGCTCAGGAACATCTGTCGATCACCTGTAACTTTTTTTTAAACACTTTTTATTAACCTTTTAACAACAAACAATCAATCACATAAAACAAACTTAGCGGTATATGTTGTACATTTTACATAGCACGTGTCTTGTTTAAGTCATGGCCGCCCAAAACCCCCTTTCCCTCCCCTCAAACAACATGAGCCTATTCCATTCCGTCATTCGTCATATTCTCTAGGGATGTACCTTCTTCGGTGTCCCGGGAGGTGTGATCTTCACTTGGGTTTTCCTGGGTAGACCCCGATAATGTGGCCACTAGATGCCTCCAGGTCGTCAGTGTGTCTGCCTCTTCCTCTCCCCCTCTATTAGCTGCCTCGGTCCATACTGCCGTTTCAGTTTCTGCCAATTCTTTTAGATCGTTCCACCAGACCTCTATTTTGGGTCTGTTGCACGCTTTCCAGGCCATGGCAGTTCTGTGCTTGGCCAATATATATGCCAGATCTTTGAGTTTGCTCACATCTTTTAGTTTACGTGGTCTAGGAAACCCTCTCATCATGCATGCCCATACCGATTTCACCATTAGCGTTAAGCCTTTTTGTGCCAGGCGGTGGGCTACTTCTTTCCAGAACACCCCAATTTCAGAGCACAGCCAGAACATATGCGTCATGCCAGCATCTACTTCTGCACACTTGGGACATGTTTGGTGAGTCATATACGCTCTGTGAGTTACATATAGTTGGATTTGTTGCAGTCTTGCATTTCTGGGCACTTTTATGGTACCTTTGTGCTCTTTCCCATTGTCCATCATTCATGCTTTCTCCCACTTCTTCTTCCCAATCTCGTCTTAGCTGGATCACTTCTTTCCCCATTTTAGACATCCGCAGTTCGTATATCCGGGAGACCTCATGCCCTCCTTCTGCAATGTCATACATTGTATCTATAGCTCTGTCCGGTTGGTCCTCTGACCCTATTTCGGACCATGTTTTCCTAACCCGTCTCACCAGTCTACTATATGTGATATATTGCCCAAGGTGTAGGCCGGCATCTTCTGCCAGTACATTAAATTCCAGTATGTTCCTGTTTTGCCATATATCTCCCAGTGTTGCGATCCCCAATGGTTCCCAATATCTGCGTATCATCTGTCTTAGTTGTGCATCCCCATCGGTCAGTGCCACCAGTGGGACTTGCGGGGAGCACGGGGTCGGGCTTTCCATGGCATGACAAGCCTTTCGCCACATATGCCACCCTAGCTCCAGCATTCTCGGGTACCCCTTTAGTTCGGCGTTGGGCAGCCATATCCATTCTTTCAGAAAAAATGGAATACAGTCTGATCTCAGCAATCTGGATTCAGCTGTTGAGTCTTCGGATAGCCACCTGGCCAAGTATTGTAACTGGCTAGCCCAGTAGTAGATTTCGAAGTTGGGAAGTTTTATACCTCCTTCATCATACGTGTTCTGTACTTTCCACAGGGCTATTCTATTTCTAGTGCTGTGCCAAAGGAACCCTCTGCATATGCTTTGAAGTTTGACGAAAAACCGCTTGGGTATCAGATATGGTATGTTTCCGAAGAAGTGTATCAGCCTAGGCAGCACCACCATTTTCAGCAAGGCCGCTCTCCCTATCATAGCTAGTGAGAGCTTTGCCCAGAATCTCATGGTGCTCTCTATGTTTGCCACTGCCTTTTCCGTATTATATTTGTGTTCATTCTCCACAGCATAGTAGGTGCCTATTCCCAGGTATCTGAAGGTGTCCGTCTCCGAGGGTATTTATAGAGTGGCTAAGTGTTCTCACGGAATCCCCTTATATCTCCCTAGGGGGAACATGCATGATTTTTTGGGGTTGATTGCAATACTCGAGAGTGAAGCGAACCGCTCCATTACTTCTAGGTTGTATTGCAGAATTTCCTCTGGGTATCTCAAATGTAACAACATATCATCCGCATACAGAGATATTAGGTGTGGCGTTCCGTTAGTGAATATCCCCACCTCTTCATACTGTTGTCTTAAGTATATGGCTAGGGGTTCTAGTGCAAGTATGTATAGCATCGGGGTCCAGGGGCACCCTTGTCTGGTGCCTCTACAAAGTTAGAACAAAGTATATGGTGGGAGGCACAACAGTGTCACAAAGTGTATAGTTAGGTCATTTCGCAAGGATATGGTTATTATGCTTCAGGGAGTTCATATAAAGCTTCAGGTGCAGCAGGGAGAATCTCGAGGCCACTCGAGATTCAAAAAATGAAACACCAAACACACACCAGCCGTTGCCAGCTGATTACCCTATGCTGCACTCCTAATGGGACAAAAGTCCCCGTGGTTATTTTTAGTGTCTCGTGAACCCGCTATCCATGCTCGACTTATTTGGTTTAAGGATCGGGACAATTATCGCCTCCCGTAGGGATTTTGGCAACATTCCTATTACAAGGGATTCGTTTAGCATAGCCAGCAACGGGGGCAGCACCTCCATCTTATACGTTTTATAGAACTCGCTAGGGAGTCCGTCCATCCAAGGGCTTTGCTGGTGGGTAATGTCCCAATCACTGCATCTAGTTCTTCCAGTGTGATTGGGGCGTCTAAGTTCTCTCTCGCGTTTAATTTGGGCAGGCCAATGTCGCTTAGTGTCTCCACTATTGCATCCCAGTCACTTCCTTCTGTGTCTTCACACAGATGTTTGTAAAACGCAAGGAACCCCTCATTCACTCCCTCTTGGGTATCGAGTGTCTGTCCCCTCTCCCCGTATATTGCTCTAATCGTGGGTCTAGGTGTCTCGCTTTTGTATCACCATGCCAGCATCTTCCCCATTTTGTCTCCACCAGCATGTCGTCTCTCCATACATTTTTTGTGGTTTATGTTACTTAGCCTCTCCCAGTGCCCTTCACATACCATATGTTTATGGTATCAGCCTTTTCTAAAGAGTTATTGCTTCCTAGCATGGCCTCTTCGAGTTCCTTCTCTGCTGTCTGCAGCTCTCACATTATGCCTCCTTGCAGCCCTTTGGATTTTGCTATCGCTGATCCTCTTACCACCACTTTAAACACCTCCCATAGGGTGCCGGTCGATTTCACACTCCCCATATTATTCTCAAAATATTCTACTATATCATCTCTCAGGTCTTCTCTAAAACCTGTATCTTTTAGTGCTTCGGCACGCAGCCGCCATGTTGGGATTCTAGCTCTGGGAGGTTGGTACTGCCATGTTAAGATCAGTGGTGAGTGGTCTGAAAGGACTCTGGCTCTGTATTCCGTCTGCACTACTTCTCCCACTATCTCCGGGGAAGTGAACAGATAGTCCAACCGTGTGTATAAGTTGTGTGGGGCTGTGTAGTGCGAGTATTGTCTCTCGCGCAGGTGTTGTAACCTCCACATGTCTTCTAGTTTAAGGTCTCGTAACAAGATCTTTAAGATTTTGGCTGCCGGGGCCAGTTTATCGAGTTTAACATCTGACCTGTCTACTTTGGGATCCAGCGTGCAGTTGAAGTCACCTTCCCATATGATCGCACCCCCAAGAAAGGGCTTATTTTACTATATAAGGTTTTAAGTAGGTTACAGTGTCTTGGTTTGGGGGGTAATTGTTAATTATGCACACTTCTCTGTTTTCTATCACACCCTCTATCGTTACTAGCCTCCCGTCTGACTCCACTGCAGATTGCAACAGCTGAAAGGGCACATGCGGTGCCACCCAGGTAATTACCCCTCTAGCATATGTCGAGTATGTTGCCCCCACAGTGGTTCCCTTCCATTATTTTTTTAACACATCTAGTTTCTCTCTGGTGAGATGGGTTTCCTGTAATAGCGTAATGTCCACCTTCTGCCTTCTAAGGTACATCATGACTTTATTTCTCTTCAGGTAGCTATTCAACCCTGTGACATTGGAGGTTACTATCTTAAGGTCTCCCTTCATTTATCCATATCCAGACCCACCACTGTCTCCCTTCGTTTTCTGTATCTTGGCATGTGGCGCTTGGACATAGGCTCGTCCCCTAACTAAACTCTGTACACACTTCCCAACTCCCTCCCCACACCCCTCCCTTCCCGTTCCCAACTGTTTCCCAGCTCCATCCCTGGATCTCAGGCTATCCCACATTTAGTCCTTTCTCGGCCGTGCCGATACTAGGAACCCAGCAGGAGGTTGCCGCACTACCAGCCACCTAACTAAACTATAAAGGGGTATAGGGGTGTGTCCGCCACGCCCCCCCGCAACTCTACACTATTGTGCCACATTAGTTCACATCTACTCATTTGGCACATAATTTGTCCACTCCCTTCATCATTGCCCTATCCTATATTCAAATCCCAATGTCACAAATTATACAGCACCTCGGGTATTGCGATTGCTGTCTCACTTGTCTGTTCCGTCCTCCTTCCGGTTATCCGTTCCCATTGGGCAATTTTGGGCATCCAACCACTCTGTTGCATCCTCAGGGGTGTCGAAGAATAGGGCTCTGTTCTTGTGTAGCACTTTCAATTTTGCCGGGTACATCAACATGTATTTGTAGCCCGCCTCTCGCAATCTTTTTTTAACCGTTCCATAATTCAATCGCCGTCTTTGCACCAGCAATGTGTTGTCCGGATACGCCGTGATGGTCGCAGACGCCCTTTGTATCGTGCCACCTTTCTGGAAATGTTCTAGGATTTTCTCTCTGTCGCGGTAGTTCAGGATCTTGGCTATTATTGGCCTTGGAGGGGCTCCCGGCGGTGGTTTCCTTGTGAGAGCTCTGTGCGCCCCCTCTACTGCAAACCCCTGAGTGAGCACCCCACCTCCTATTTCTTGTAGTAACATCATCTCAACATAGTCCGTTGGGTTGGGTCCCTCTTCACCTTCCGGGAGCCCCACAATACGTACATTATTTCTCCGAGCACGCCCTTCAGCTTGCTCCGCTCTATTTTCCAAGTTGCTCACATGTTGTTTCAGTATGTGAATCTCCGATGCGTGGGTCGCACATGCAGCTGTGTTAGGGATCACTTCTTTCTCCAGTTTGCCCGTGTGTTCCGCTCTTGCTCTTACGTCTTGTCCAATCAGATTCACACCCTCCTGGACTGCGCCAACTTTGAGTTTCAGTGCTGCCTTGAGTTTGACCATGGCCGACTCCAGTTTAGTTTCCCATGTTAATTTCAAGTCTGCAATCACCTCTAGGATCTGTTGATCATTGCGTGCTGGGGTATTGTTCGTTTGTAGGGTCTTTTCCTTACTTCTGGCTCCCTCCATTGGTTGCGGTGTCCTTGCAAATTCTTCCAGTGTGGGCTGCTTCCCTTTTGTCTTGTCTTGTTTGGACACCATCTCGATGCTGCTGTGTGCTCCCGTTCCGGGTGGCTCGGGTCTAGCCTGCTGTGTTCTGGGTCAGTTATATGATTAATAGTGCTTTATGAGGCTTTGTGTATAGACAGTTCACCCAACTTTGGAGCCGTACTGGGAGGTTTGAAGTGTTTTATATTACTGCAGCAGTTATTGGGGGACCGCAACTCCCCCGTGGGGGCAATGTTTAAGTTTCCGCCCTGGCTGTTCCGGCTGCACAGATTTGTTATAGGGTACACCCCAGTGCAACAATATGTCGTGGTCTGGCTCCTCGGTTTGCAGGGTCACTTTGGTTATGCGGTTCTCCTCTCCCCTCAGAACTCTTGCGTCTGGAGAATATTTCACTTTTGTTCCCAGTAGTTGCAGGGTCCTTCTCAGGTTGGAGCGGGGTGTCGGCCTCCAGGTGATGTCTCACATCCCCGTGCGGACATTCTAGATCAGTTCCCTGCAGTCTCCATGCCCTCAATTGAGATGCAGGGCTTAGGAGCTAAGTTCCATTGTGCTACTCGGACACCGTGATCCCAGCAGTCACTTCCAGTCAGACTCGGCACCAGTCTGTTGTATCTTTATATGTGCTGATTTATTTGTTCCAGTTAATTCCTTATTGAGTTTGGGCTAAGTGCCCCGTGTATCAGCGTGTCACGATTCGCCGAACCTGGAGAATGTGGAATAGATGGCACTTCAGGCGCCATTATTGAGACATTACGTTCCTTCTGAAACGCAATCTGCGGTCTAGTGTTTTCCCACATGGCCGCTGCTAGTCCGAGTTTTATTCAGTCGGAACTGGTGCTCGGCGCGTTTCAACCCACCCCCTTTCACTCTGTGCTTTGGGTTTTACGCTCTGTGTTATTTCTCCTTGGCTCTGGTGAGCCCTTCTGTCCTGTTTTCTTTCATTTTTCCCTTTCACTGTCTCTCTTTCTCCTTGCTCCGCCGTCTCTGGGGAGCATTTCTCCTGTTCCTTTCTTCGCTAGGCGGTCTCCGCCTCTCTCTTCCCCTTCTGTTCTTTGCTCTCTTTCTCCAGCATGGGGTCTGGCATGGATTCACATGCTCATGAATATTCCCCGTCGTCAGGCTGGGAATCCTCGGTAAAGAAAAAATCCGTATCAGTTTCGTTTCTGATCTGTCTTTCTTAGTAGTAACCAATCACTGATCTTTGGGTCATACTGCCCCCAGCCAATGACTGCCCTCTCCCTAAGCCCCGCCTCTGGCAGCCATCCTCAGATTTTTACCGCACGCTCAAGTGTTGGGAGTCCTCGTGTTTAGCTCT
This sequence comes from Ambystoma mexicanum, assembly GCF_040938575.1. Lineage (NCBI taxonomy): Eukaryota > Metazoa > Chordata > Amphibia > Caudata > Ambystomatidae > Ambystoma > Ambystoma mexicanum. Next base: position 297,897,034 of record NC_090922.1, read on the forward strand.
TGAGTTTTTTTACTGCGTTTTCACGTTTTTCAGGAGAATTTCTCATTTTTTCGGTTTAATCGAGCCCCAAGCTCCACCGTTTCTACTTCCGAAACGGGGACCCGTTTTGGAATTCTTCTACACCCCTCAAGGGTGAAGTTTTCGTCTAGTTTACACTTCTTGGAGGATTCTGGAAGATCTGCGGCCTACCTCAAGACATGGCCCAGGACCAAGGGAGCTCGACGCCCGGATCCAAGCTGTTCAGGAACTGCCCTGGATGCGGATTATATAACGTTTTCAAGGAGGACGAGCATTCGCGATGTCTCTACTGCCTCCATGGGGACAAGACGCACGTGGAGAAGGACTGTGCGTTCTGCAAGAACCTTTCGGAACGGACCAAACAAGATCGTCGTTCCCGCCTCGCCACCTGGCTGGAGAAGGGGACAGCAAGTGAGAAGGCGAAGAAGAAGTCTGAGCGGGCTTCCAAGTCCTTTGAGGGTGCCCCGGCGACAGGGGCCCAACAGAAGGCCAAGCACTGCGAGTCTGCGGGCTCCGGGAGCGCTGAAAGGTCGGGCTCTTCGGTTGCCAAGCAGGGCGCTACTTCCCGGCACGTTCGACCACGAGCCAGCGCTCTGGGTCGGGGAAGAGGAAGTCCGAGAACCCGGGTAGGCCGCTGGAGCGGACCCGGTCGATCTCGAAGGGGGAGCGAGCCGTTGACCCTCCCCCCAAGGCGAAGGCCCAGGACGCACTTAAGGTGGTGAGGGCCTTGATCCACCCGGCTAAGGCCTCTACCGTAGTGGTCTCTGCGACCCCGGCGGAGCTGGCTGAGACTACGCCAATGGAAACAGCCTCTGGGCCCAGAGTATCCCTGCCACCGCGGAGGGAATCCTCTTTCCAGCACATCGCTAAGACTCCTGTGAAGCCCCCGGCTGAAAAAGAGGGGGGGGGAGGTGGCCGTTACAGACTCGGAATCAGCCTCTGAGGAGGAACTGGTGGAGACCAAGAAGGGCCTCAAAGAAAGGTCCATAGGCCTCAACGAGAGGTTCATAGACCTCAATGAGAGGTTCGAGAAGGTTCGATCCCAGGGGACGGTCCCTACTGACGTGATCGATGAGAGCGACGAGGACGACGAACAGGGCCCACGGGAACGGCCATCCCGTCCGTCGCAGCCATTGCCCGAGCCCCAGGATAGCTCGGCGCCCATTTTGTTGGCAATCCAATCCTTATGTACCGAGATAAGGACGAGATTACCACGCACCCCGACAGAGGAGCCAGAACCAGGCCCATCGGGAAGCCCTCCGAACAAGCGGAGGAGAGTCCACCCTGCTCCACCCTTCGTGCCTGCGAGACCGGCGGACCCCTCATCCCCCTCGCCGGGAGATGATACGGCGACGGATACGGTGACGGGGACGGACGACGACGATGACACAGCGGACATCCCATCGTTGCCTCCCCCGCGGGCATCCCCAGCCGACGAGGTTGGCTCTTTCCACGCCATGATAACCAGGGCATCCGAGCTCTTCCAGCTCTGCCCTGAAGAACAGAAAAAGGAGGGGTTTCTGTACCAGCGACGAGAGGCTAAGAGGAAGACAGTCCTCGCGGTGCCTTTACTCAACGACATCTGGGACGAGGGGCTTGCAGTCCTCAAGAACCATGCCACGACACCCGCCAAGAGGGACAGGTACAAGAAGAAGTACCGAGTCCCTGATGCCGCCCTCTTGTGCCTCAGGGCCCAGCCCACGCCAGACTCAGTCGTCTCGGCAGCGGCTAAGAAGAAGGCAGCGGGCGCAGTGGCTTCAACTTCCACCTCCCCGCCGGACTGCGAGGGTAAGAAGTTGGACTCTATGGGACGACGAGTCATCTCGTCGGCGGCGACGATGATTAAGGCGGCCAATGCCTTAGCGATCGTGGCCCGCTACGACAGGGAGCTCTGGTTCAAGATAGCTCCCCTGCTAGATTTCCTGCCGGATGACAAAAGGGCAGAGGCCCTAGAGATTCTGCAGGAAGGCGAAGTGGCGTCGCATCATGCCATTACGGTGGCAACGGGCATTGCCGATACCGGATTTCGCCAACTGGGCAACAGAGTTTGCCTCCGACAACGAGGATGGCTCAAGGCTTTCGCCAGGACGTCCAGACCAGAGTGTTGGACATGCCGTTCGACGGCAACAACCTCTTTGGTAAGGCAGTGGATGAGTCTCTACAGGCCATCAAGACCGACTCGGAGACGGCCCGGGCCCTTGGGGTGCTTCAGCAGCGACAGCCCTTTCGGAGCTCTGGAGGCAGACAGGGTGCCTCCAAAGGATCCAGCGGTGGCTCCTCCACCTACCTCCAGGCGGCCCGCTCCTCTTCCCAGGAGGCCTACAGAGCTTGCGGCAAACAAGGGGGTTACCGCCGTCGTTGCCAAAGAGGCCAAGGCGGCAAGGCCGCCTCCAAGGAAGAATGACCCGGCCGTGTTGTCGGGCCCCCACCGAAGCACCCCGGTGGGAGGTCGGCTGACGAAGTTCGTCGGCGTGTGGGAGTCCATCTCCACCGACCGTTGGGTGTTGGACACCCTGGCCAATGGGCACTCGGTGGGATTCCAAAAGAAGAGCCCTCGCATTCCTCCCGTGGCCAGGAAGGAAAATTGCGTCCCTCAACTGTTGTTGGAGGTAAGGGCGATGCTCAAGAAAGGTGCCATCGAGCTCATCCCGAGAAGGCTCCGGGGCTCCGGAGTGTACTCAAGGTACTTCCTTGTCAGGAAGAAGACAGGCGGTTGGCGCCCCATCCTGGACCTGCGCTGCTTAAACAAGTACATCAAGGTGCAGAAATTCAGGATGGTCACCCTCCAGCACGTGCTGGGACAGCTGGAGGAAGGCGACTTACTTCCACATCCCTATTGTAAAAAGGCACAGGAAGTTCCTCAGGTTCGTGGTTCAGGGATGCCACTACCAATTCAGGGCCCTACCGTTCGGATTAAAGTCGGCACCCAGGGTTTTCACCAAGTGCCTGGCACCATTGGCGGCGCGGCTGCGTCTGCAGGGGATCCACGTTTATCCCTACCTGGACGACTGGCTAATCCGGGCAAGGACAAGGGAACTCACCGTCGAACACACGGCGAGGACCGTCCGGTTGCTCACGGAGCTGGGGTTCGCCATCAACTACCACAAATCCTACACTGGTTCCATCGCAGATAGCACTGTTTCTGGGAGCGAAGCTCGATACAGTGGGGCAATTGGCCTCCCCTTCAGAGGAGAGGACCAAGACCATCCTGGGAAAGGTGCGGCGCCTGCTAGCCACGGATGTGGCCAGGGTGAGGTCCATCAAGTCCCTCCTCGGGATGATGTCCTCATGCATCTACCTTGTACCCCTTTGTAGACTTCGGATGCGTCCGCTATAGGAGTTTCTCGACGCCCGCTGGCTCCAAGCGAGGGGCTGTTTCGAGGACAGGATCCCTCTCGACGAGGAGTTCCGTCGGGCGATCTTATGGTGGGGCATCCGTGCTCACCTCACGACAGGCATGGAATTTGAAATCCCGGCGTTTCAGGAGACGGTGACAAAGGATGCCTCTCTGGAGGGTTGGGGGGCCCACACCGGAGACCTCCACACAAGAGGCCTTTGGCTCCCGGAGGAGATGTCTCTCCACATCAACATTCTGGAGCTCCGAGCAGTGTTCTGGGCTCTCAAGTCGTTCCTTCCGTCCCTCAAGGGCAAAGTCGTGAGGATCTTCACCGACAACACCACCACGATGTTCTATATACGGAAGCAAGGAGGCACCAGATCCCCAGCCCTATCCAAGGAGGCCCAGGATCTGTGGCACTGGGCTGTCGCCCAGGGGATGTTTCTGGTTCCCTTCCACCTGGCAGGAATAAAAAACACCATCGCGGACTCGCTCAGCAGGGAGCTGCGCTCGTGCCACGAGTGGGAACTGCGCCAGGACCAAGTGGATCGACTCTTCCAATAATGGGGCAAACCCCAGATAGACCTGTTCGCGACGGCGACGAATTCCAAGTGCCAGAGGTTCGCCAGCAGGTTCCCACAGCCGAGGAGCATGGGCGATGCTTTCTCGTTCTCTTGGGACGGCCTGTTTCTATACACGTTCCCTCTGTTGCCGTTGCTGCTCCGCCTCATCAACCAGCTCAAGAAGTCCAGGTGCAGGATGATCCTCGTCGCACCGGCATGGCCGAGGCAGATCTGGTTCCCGGACCTTCTGGACTTGTCAACGTCCCCACCAGTCAAGCTGCCGGCGGACACGGATCTTCTCTCCAGGGAAGGAGGCGCCATTCTCAATCACGACCCACAGTCGCTGAACTTGCAGGCCTGGCTCCTGCAGCACTAGAGTTTGGAGGGTACGATATCCCGGCTGATTGCAGAGAGGTTCTTGCAAAGGCCAGGGCGTCCTCGACTCTCAAGTGTTACGGTCATAAGTGGAAGAGGTTCTCTGTCTGGTGCCGTGCACAGAAGATTAACCCTCTGCGGATTACGGCCCCTCAAGTGCTGCCGTACCTACTGTCGCTGGCCAAAGCTGGACTGGCTCACGCCTCCATAAAAATACATCTGGCTGCCATCTCCCGATACACCAGGACTACGGGACGGGCGTCCTTGTGGTCTCATCGCCTGGTAAAGGAATTCATGAAGGGACTTTTCCGATCATTCCCGCCGGTGAAGGCCCCTGCCCTGGCGTGGGAACTTAATGTGGTGCTGACCAGGCTCATGGGAGCCCCATTCGAGCCTATGCATTTGGCGCCTTTGAAATTCCTGTCATGGAAGACAGCGTTCCTCGTGGCCATCACCTCTGCACGACGAGTGGGACAGATTCAGGCCCTATCTTGCAAGCCTCCATACTTGACTTTTCATGACACAAGGGTAGTGCTGAGGACGCATCCCTCCTTCATGCCCAAGGTGCCGTCAGACTTCCACCTCAACGAGCCCTTGGTGTTACCAGTTTTCTTCCCGTCGCCTTTGACGCCGGCCGAGAGGACTTTGCACTCTCTGGATGTAGCTAGAGCGCTGAAGTTCTATGTGGACCGCACGAAGAGTTTTCGGAAGACGTCACAACTGTTTGCGAACTTTGGGTCTGTGAATCAAGGGAAGGCTCTCTCAAAGACTTCCATTTCCAGATGGCTCTCCGGCTGCATCATGCATTGTCACCGGTTGGCAAACCGACCGCTGCCCGGCCGACCAGAGCGATCGCTGCTACCATGGGTTTCCTGTCTGGTGTGCCCCTGCTGGACATCTGCAGGACTGCTACGTTGTTCTCCAGCATGGGTCTGGCATGGATTCAAATGCGAACCCTCCCACCTACCCCTCTGCGGCTCTTCACTTGGTCATACTGCCACTTGGCGTGCTACCAAATCTGAGGATGGCTGCCAGAGGCGGGGCTTAGGGAGAGGGCAGTCATTGGCTGGGGGCAGTATGACCCAGAGATCAGTGATTGGTTACTACTAAGAAATACAGATTAGAAACGAAACTGATACTGATTTTTTCTTTACCGAGGATTCCCAGCCTGACGACGGGGAATATTCATGAGCATGTGAATCCATGCCAGACCCATGCTGGAGAACAACAGTTACAGGTACAGAGTTCTCTCCACCCTGTTCCACCCCTACCTGGTGTCGCTGCCTTTTGCCCCTCTGCTCCTGGACCAGCCACTGTTCCTCTTGGATTCTACGGTCCTTGCTGAGGGGTTCCGTGCCTTATTGTTACTCCTCTCTCCTTGCCAACTGGACCCTTCTTCCAGCGACTCTCTTCAGGGTCTTGTGGCTTTCCTTGATTGGAAGTTCCGTCCAGAGTTCTCCTTTCCATCTGTCACGAACTACTGCAGGGTCTTTTTGTGCCTGACCGGCATTTTCCCCTTTGGCTATTCTGGCAGATTCGCCACAGGACTACTTATCCCAGAAGTGCTCACGGTGGCGAACTCCCGGGGTAGACCGTATCTTCACAAAAAGAAGGATTACCGGCGAAGACGCAAGACTACCACTAGCTCTGCCGACACAGGTGAGGAGTCGGGGGAACCATTTGACTCTTGAAATGCAGAATCTCAAAACTGAATTCAACAATTTCCGTCAACAGGCTACTGTGAGAGAAATTCCCCCATCTGAATTACCGCCTATGCCCCTTTCGGTTGGCAAATATGAGGGGGCACCCAAGAGTTTAAAGGAATTCTTGGATGTATGCTCTGTGCACTTCACATTTCGCCCTAAAACCTTTTCTTCTGGACATGCCCGAGTCTGGTTTTTGATGTCGAATCTTTCAGGCAATGCCTTGGCATGGGCCACCCCATTCGTGACACGGAATGATCCTGTTTTACAGGATTACAACGCATTTCTTGCCTTGATGAAACAGACTTTTGAACGGCCTGAGATAAGTTTCAGTGCTTGCAAAGACCTGCTGGATGTTCAACAAGGGACATTGGATCTCCTTTCGTACCTTACTCATGTTAAACGTTTAGCAACTGAGGCTAACTGGCCTGAACATGCTCAGTTTGCCATCTTCCGATGTGGATTACGAGAGGATCTGAAGGACGAACTGGCTCGGATTCCTCGTCCTTCCTCTCTCTCAGATCTGTTCTTGGCAGTATTACAGATTGACTTTCGCATAGGAGAAAGAAGGTCGGAAAGAAAGAAAGGGAAGGCCTCTTTTTCATTTTCGACTCCCACTGTGCCACCATCCACCTCCGTCTCTAAGCCTCCTAAAGATGAGCCAATGCAGATCGGGACCACAAGAGCACCATTAACTCCAGAGGAACGCAAGAGAAGAAGAGACGGAGGGCTTTGTCTTTACTGTGGTTCCTCTAATCATATACTTAGGGATTGTCCGGACGTTCCACCAAGGCGGCCGGGAAACGAACGGCCTTGGTCCTAGAAGGGATGGGTATCCGAGGTTTGTGAAAGAGTCCCTACGTTTCAGTTACAGTCACTAGTCTTCAGGAGAGGGAAGACACGCGTCTCATGGTTGTGGCCTTACAGATTCATCTAAAAGACAGACTGATCGACGCTTTGGCCTTGATCGATTGTGGTGCCGCAGGTAATTTTATGGCTACCATATGGGCCGACAAGGTTGGTATCCAGCGCTTGGAGAAGTAGGAACATTAGAAAGTGGAAGGTGTGGACGGCACTCCTCTTAGTTCCGGTCCGATTACACACACCACTATCTTGTTACAGGTCAACATCATGCAACATTCTGAAGATCTTACTTTCGACATTATCAGAGCGGCACATTTTCCCATCATTCTGGGAATTTCGTGGTTACGGAAGCACAACCCTTCTATCGATTGGTCCAACAGTGTGCTTGACTCTCAGTCTCCATTCTGTAAACAGCATTGTTTGCCCGAGCCAATTCATCAAGAGGTCACTACCATGGGAAGTGTCTCCTCTCGCATTATACATTGTTTACCTCCGGAGATGAAGGAATTTCCATCAGTGTTTGCCGACCAGGGAATATTAGAGTTACCTCCTCATCGTCCAAACGACTGTTCCATCGATTTAATTCCCAATGCCTTGGTTCCATTTGGCAGAATGTTCTTCTTATCCGTAGTGGAGAAAGAGGTTCTTCGGAGATATCTGGACATACATCTGGAAAATGGTCTTATCCAGTCTTCTCGATTTCCTGCAGGGGCCTCATTATTCTTTGTTCCAAAATGGGACTCTCACGAGCTAAGACCTTGCATAGACTATAGAGGGCTCAATAAGGTTACCATCAGGGATCGTTACCCTATGCCCCTCATCTCTGACATCCTCGAGACTGTGCACGGGGATACTATCTTTTCCAAACTCGACTTAAGGATCGCTTACCATCTGCTGCGTATTAAGGAGGGTGACAAATGGAAGACGGCTTTCCGTACCCCTTTTGGCCAATATGAGTATTGGGTGATGCCCTTTGGGTTAGCGAATGCTCCCTCCATATTTCAGCGCTTTATGGATCGCCTATTTTCCGACCTGTTGTTCCATTCGGATTATCATCTATCTAGACGATATCTTGGTTTTCGCAGCCTCAGATCAAGAACATTTAGACCATCTCCGTGCTGTGCTTACACGTCTCCAGAAGAACAAATTATTGCTAAAATCAGAAAAATGTCTATTCGCTGTCACCACTGTACCCTATCTGGGTTTCATTCTATCCAAGGAGGCATCATGATGGACCCACGCAAGGTGGAGGCTGTTATGGGATGGCCGGCTCCTTCTTCAGTCAAGGACATTCAGAGATTTCTGAGTTTCGCTAACTGTTATTGAAAATTCATACCACACTTTTATGAAATCATGCTACCATTGACAGGTTAGTTGAAGAAGACTAGTGTTCCCTTCATTTGGTCTGATGAGGCCAATAAGGCTTTCCTGCTTCTAAAGAAGCTGTTCTCTTCTGCTCCCATACTCTGGCAACCTGATCAGACTAAAAGATTCATCATCGCAGCTGATGCATCCGCCAGAGCCATCAGGGACGTCCTGCTTCAAGAATTCGAAGGCAAGGAACATCCCATTGGCTACTTATCTAAAACACTCACTCCCAGCAAATGCAATTATTCAGTGATCGCAAGAGAACTCTTAGCCATGAAGAGGGCGTGCGAGGAGTGGAGGTATCATCTCCAGGGTAGTTCCTACCCGTTCTCCATACGCACGGATAATAAGAATCTTAAAACCTTACAATGGTTGGACTGTGTTAATTCCAGACAAGCCAGATGGGCACATTTATTTTCACAGTACTCCTTTGTAATTACTCACTTACCGGGGTCTCAGAACATATTAGCTGATGCCCTTTCACAGAGAGATTCTCCAGGGTCTTTTTCTGATTCCTTACCAGATCCTTTGTTTCCTAGGTATAGGATCATTCTTCATATATCTTCTTTCATCAAGGAGGTGGAAGAAGCCACTATTGCCTTCCAGGATACTATACCAAAACATTTGCTCTCTGAAACTGAAAGAAGAAAGGGTTTGATATTTATTTTTTAAAAAAGCTTTTTCTTCCAACCCACAACCTTCGTTCTAAAGTCCTATCCTGGTGCCATGACCACATTTCGGCATGTCACAGAGGAATAAGAGGCACATTAGACCTGATATCCCGCTCTTTTTTCTGGCCCACTATGATGGCTGACATCAGAAGATACATCGACTCCTGTGCGGTCTGTGCCAGAAGCAAGAACCGGACCCAATGACCCATCAGACTTTTACAACAAGCCGCTCCTCCCTCCAGACCACGGAGTCATATATCCACAGACTTTATTGTTGAGCTGCCTATTTCTGAGGGTTGTTCTTGTATTATGGTCACTATCGACTATTTTTCCAAATTAGCCCACTTTTCCCCATTGGCCAGGTTATCTTCTGCCTCTAAAACCGCCAAAGTTTTTGTACGGGACATCTATCGCTTACATGGGCTAGCAGACAAGGTAGTCTCCGACCGAGGAAGCCAATTTACTTCCTGTTTTTGGGCTGCCCTTTGTGCCAGGCTGGGTATCGAAAGAGCATTATCATCTGGATTCCATCCCCAAATTAATGGCCAGACTGAACGTCTTAACAGTACTCTCGAACAATACCTTCGATGTTACGCTAACTCGCAACAAGACAATTGGGTAGCCCTTCTACCCACAGCAGAATTTTCTTATAACAACACCATCCACTCTGCCACAAGAATGAGTCCTTTTTTTGTACCTATGGACTTCACCCCCGCAGCTTATTGCCCTTACATTCTACTCCTTCTAATAGTCCGTGCCCTGAGAGTCTTCTAACCACCATCACAGAAGCTCATCATCTGGCTCGGAATAATCTCAAGGATACCCAACTTTCTACCAAAAAACAAGCTGATTGCAAACGGTCTCTCGGTCCACCTCTAGCAGAAGGCAACATGGTTTGGCTCTTCACTAATTTTTTACCCAGATGGGTACACCCATCTAAACTTTCTCCCAGATACATAGGTCCTTACAAGATCACGGCACGCATCAACCCAGTGGCCTATCAGCTCAAGTTACCTCCCAGCCTCAGTCGGATTCATCCTGTCTTTCATTCTTCGCTACTCCATCTGGCTGATTCCAGAACTGCTCCTAGACCCATATCAGCTAAATCCCTCGATAGGAAGAACAAACAAGAAGAATATGAGGTTTCTCAGATACGGGGTTCCAGATTTCGTAAGGGCCGGGAGGAGTATTTATATACCCTACCTCGGAGGATTCCTGGGAACCAGGTTCTTATGTTAATGCTCCTATTCTGGTTCGAAAATTTCATTGCTCCCACCCTGGCAAGCCTGGGATGCCGGAGGGTGAAAGGGGGCATACTGTCACGATCCGCCGGACCTGGAGAATGTGGAATAGATGGCGCTTCAGGCACCATTATTGAGACATTACGTTCCTTCTGATTACGTTCCTTCTGAAACGCAATCTGCAGTCTAGTGTTTTCCAACATGGCCGCCGCCAGTCCAAGTTTTATTCAGTCGGAACTGGCGCTCGGCGCCTTTCAACCTCCCCCCCCCTTTCACTCTGTGCTTTGGATTTTACGCTCCGTGTTATTTCTCCTTGGCTCTGGTGAGCCCTTCTGTCCTGCTTTATTTTGTTTTTCCCTTTCACCGTCTCTCTCTCTCCTTGCTCCGCCGTCTCCGGCAAGCATTTCTCCTGTTCCTTTCTTCGCTAGGCGGTCTCCGCCTCTCTCTTCCCCTTCTGTTCTTTTCTCTCTTTCTCTCATCTGTCGTTCTCTCCTCCTTGTTCCGCCCCTACCTGGTGTCTCTGCCTTTTGCCTCTCCGCTCCTGGACCAGCCACTGTTCCTCTCGGATTCTACGTTCCTTGCTGAGGCATTCCGTGCCTTATTGTTACTCCTCTCTCCTTGCCAACCGACCCTTCTTCCAGCGACTCTCTTTGGGGTCTTCTGGCTTTCTTTGATTGGAAGTTCCGTCCAGAGTTCTCCTTTCCATCGATCACAAACTACTGCAGGGTTTTTTTGTGCCTGACCGGCTTTTTCCCCTTTGGCTATTCCAGCAGATTCGCCACCAGACTACTTGTCCCAGAAGTGCTCACGGTGGCGAACTCCTGGGGTAGACCATATCTTCACTAAAAGAAGGATTACCGGCAAAGACGCAAGACTACCACTAGCTCTGCCGACACAGGTGAGGTGTCGGGGGAACCATTTTCTGAAGACGAACCTGATACAGCGCTCCGGCCTTGATCTTTATTATTCATCCGAGCCTCATGGAAACGAAATTCCGTCCGAGGCAAGTCGCTGAGGCGGCTTTCGCATTGGTGTCCAAAGTAGCAGTGACCTTGCTACAATGTAATGCACCGCAGCATTAATGTGTCGGAGGGAAGGCAGCCTCCATTCATAGCGCGGCACAGCCCACACTGTGTCAGTCTCGCAAGTCTGAGGCAATACGATGCGGGTACAGTGTCTGTACCCTGCAGTCACGCACCCCGAAGCTCCTGCTTCGTGTTACATGCACCTGCACACATGGAGCGCGGTGTCACCCCACCACGTCCTCTTCCACGAGCGCGCTGAGCCATTTGTCCGTGTGCTGCCAGTTACTGCAGTGTCATGAGCTGGGCACATCCTCCGGTTCTACGTTCCCCGCAGCTTCAAATCTCTTTGTTCTGGCCACCACCATTTTGGGGATCATCCGATCCGTTCTCGTCTATTTTCCTCTGGTGATTTTATGTCGAGTTAATGTGTAGGGCCAATTCCAATGACTTCTGCTTGTGCCTGGTTGTTTCATACGCACATGCATGCGGTTTTATCCTTCTGTGGCTGTATTTGGTTCTGTTATTATCCGGATCATTGTAGAATTGCAGGAGACACGGCAGTCCCACATCCTTCTACATGGCCACCAAGCCACACCCCCGATCACCTGTCACTTCCTTCACAAACTGGGCTTCTCCCTCAATTTCAAGAAGTCTCACATGATACCATCCCAAAAGCTCCAGTTTATCGGAGCAGTTTTGGATGCTTCCTCGTGCAAAGCTTCGCCTCACGAGGTGAGAGCTCTCCACATTCTGCAGATGGTAACAAAGTTCTAGAATGCCCAGCATCTGCCGGCCTTCGATTTTCTGAGGTTGCCCGGCCTCATGTCATCCTGCATTTTTCTGGTGCCAGAGGCCATATTGAGAATGAGATCCCTTCAATGGGCCCTCAGAACTCAGTGGTCCCAGTTCTCTGGGAGTATGTCGGATCTTCTGCAAGTCCCGAGCACAGACTGCTCAGGATCTACTATGGTGGAATTGCAATGACAACATCCTCAAGGGGGAATCTTTTTGGCAACCATGGCCGGAGATAACATTGGTAACGTAGGCCTCACTCACGGGGTGGGGAGCCCACACCAGCGATCTGATAAGCAGCAGTCGTTGGTCTCCATTGGAGTCCAAACTACACCTCAACCTATTGGAGCTGAGGGCAATCAGACTAGCGCTGAAGGCCTTCCTGCCCTCTGTACAGGGAAAGAATGTCCTTATAATGACGGACAACACAGTGGCCATGTACTGCCTCAACAAGAGAGGAGGCGTAGGGTCACTACCACTGTGCAGAGAGGCAATGCACCTCTGGTTCTGGGCAATACGAGAAGGAATCTCTCTATCGGCAGTTCACCTAGCCGGAGAGCAGAGCACAGTGGCAGACGCTCTGAGGAGGTAGAGCACAGTCTCCCACGAGTGGGAGCTAGCTCAGGAAGTCCTTCTGGAGATCTTCGCCTTTTGGGGAACCCCTCAAGTGGATCTGTTTGCGACCACAGTAAACCGCAAGTGCAAACAGTACTGCTCAAGGGAATTTCTTCCAAGAGGAGCTCTAGGAGACGCGTTCATGGTGGACTGGAAGTTTCCACTTCTGTATGCATTTCCTCCAGTCCCTGTGATTCCTCAAGTAATCAGGAGGTTGAGAAAGTTCAAGAAAACCATGATCCTAATTGCCCCGGATTGGGCCAGGAGGACGTGGTACCCGGACCTTCTAGACATGTCCATCTGCCCTCCAATACGTTTTCCGGAAAGAGAGGATCTTCTCTCGCAAGAGGAAGGTCGGGTTCTCCATCCAGAGGTCAAGATACTCAACCTTCACGCAGGGTTCCTGAGAGGTTGAGATACAAGGATTGGGATCTTCCGGATGACGTAATGGAGATTTTGCTTTCGGCTAGAAGGCCAGCAACAAAATCCTTGTACCGGTGTCGTTTGAACAAATTCAGTAACTGGTGCAAAGATAAGGATGTGGACCCTTTTCAATGCGGCACCCCAATGGTGCTCTCTTTCCTATTGCATCTAGCCAATCTGGGGCTCCAGATCGGAACAATTAAAGGATATCTTGCTGCGCTGTCCATTTTCAAGCGCTCCTCAGAAGAGGTTTTTTACTTCAAAATTCCATTGATAATTCAATTCCTGAAAGGGCTTACTGATGTATACTCTCCAGTCCCCTTTCATGTCCCAACTTGGGATTTAAATCTAGTACTTACATTTCTAACTTGTATACCTTTTGAGCCTCTGCACTCCTGTCCCTTGAGGCTTCTAACATTGAAGACATTCCTTCTTGTGGCCTTAACATCAGCCCGCAGGGTTAGTGACCTGCAGGCTCTCTCATGTAAACCTCCATATACTACTTTTTACAAGGACAAAGTGGTTCTTAAGGTTAAACCATCTTTCTTACCAAACATAGTTTCTGACTTCCACTTGTCACAAAAAATCATATTACCAACATTCTGTCCTCCTCCTCACTTGGGCAAAGAAGAGGAGAGACTGCACAGACTGGACCCCAAAAGGGGTCTCAGTTTTTACATTTCAAGAATGTCAAAATTACATCAAAATGACCAACTTTTTGTGGGTTATACAGGTCATAAATTAGGATTAGCGGTGACAAAACTATCCCACTGGATCATTCTGGCTATAATTCAGCTGCAACATGGGCATCAATGCATACCTTCATCAAGCATTATTGCTTAGATGCCTCTTGCTCCAATGAGGGTTTATTTGCTAAGGCGGTACTTCATTCCGTCCATGAGAACAATAACTAGTACTTCCACCTCCAAAATTACCACTGCTATGAGAGTCTATCATAAGATGAGGAATACGTGGGAGGACACAATCCATTTGAAGAACAAGTTACTTACCAACTGTAACGTTCTTTCGACTGGATGTTCCTCCCATGTATTCCTCAACGCCCCTCCCATCCTACCCTGCAGTACAGTTTACGTTTCTTACACTTTGCTCTCACGAAGAGTCTACCAGCCCGGGTGATCCTCGAATATTTCCTCGAAAAAACAGAGCTGAAGCCAACGGGCGCGGCACAGCTATTTATACTGATGGTGACGTTGACACGGTACAGAGCCCGTCGAGGAACATCGACGACACGACCTCGTGTACAGCGCCCTCTGCCGAGAATTTATTTTTCCGAAGCAGCGAAGCTGGCAGGATACGAATATCATAAGATGAGGAATACGTGGGAGGAACATCCAGTCGAAAAAACGTTACGGTTGTTAAGTAACTTGTTCTTCTCTGTTTCTGTTCTTTTTTTATTTGTGCTGGCATTCAGGAAGTCATCAGCCAAAATCCATTGTCAATGACTTTCCTTTGTTTCAGTTCTCTTTCTGATTGCACTGACATTCAGAAACTACATCTATTACCACGCAATGTGAATTACTGTACTCCGTACTGTCACTGCAATAGGAACCATATCCACCAGTATGTAATTGGCATGACTTGCCTCTGTTTCCGTTTTCTTTATGCCCATTCTGGAAATTGGGATGACATCTACAAGCATGCAATGAAAATGACTTTCTTCTGTTTCAGCTACTGTTATCTGGTCCAGGAAATTCGACCACCGCTACTGTCAATGTGCACCTCCCGGTTCATACCCATGTATGTACAGGCACGCACTACGTCCCCCAAGGAAGACGGGGACTCGAAGGTGTTCCCAACACATCTTTATTCTTCCACTTCTCTTCTCATATGAACTCCCTTCTTTATGTCATTTTCCTTCCCGTACCACTCCTGCCCCTGACCAACACTAGACCTCCCAAACTCCCTGATGTCACAACTCCCCCACCCACCCAATTTAAACTTGAAGTTTGTCACGTTACCCCATTACTTTAATAAGTCTTCTAGCCTCATCCTTGCCCTTTGAGGTCATTCATCCCTCCCCTCTGACTATCCAGATATGGTAATGGGTTCAGGGTCAGCTTGGTCGGTCCAATCAGAGACTTCTCCATCACCTTGATAGGACTCATCAGAAGAATATAGGGTCTATTTCTCACGACTGGTGTTCCACCGACTCCAGCCAGCAGTCGGCATTCTCTTGAAATGCGAGGAGTTTCAGGTCACCTGACGTTGATCCCTTCTGCCCCAATCATGGAACCCTTCTTCCTAGTGATGACCAATGGATCCTCATGAAAGGTGGCAGTGTGCTTGTTGATTTTAGGTTACTTCACTACCACCACATCTTCAAGGGCCAACAATGACTCCTTCGCACACAGCCCGATATCAGTGTTCCGTTTCATTTTCTCTTTCGCAACCCCATCACGCACCCTCATGGTGTTGTTGTCCACGTATCTCTCGGATTCCCTTGGGTTGTTTGGTAGCCACATGCAAATGTTTCTGTCAAGCATTACTTCTGCATGGCATTTTCCTGTTGCGCTATGGGGGGTGCTCCTGTAGTCCCGAAGCAACTGATGCAGCACCTGTTCCTAGGGTTGTCCCGTCAAATGAGACACCTGAAAAGCTCTCTTCAAGTTGCCCATGAGCGTTCAATTCTCCCATTCGCCTGTGGCCATAAGAGGGTTACCTTCCTGTGACTGAATCCCATGTACTCTGCAAATGTCTTGAAGTCTTGGCTTGTAAAGGGAGGCCCATTGTCAGACGTTGCCTTTCTGGGAATGCCATAAACTGTGAAGATCATGTGCAAAACCGTTATTACATGATGCACCACAGTGGAAGCCACCATCTCCGCATCCGGGAAACATGAATATTGGTCCATCACGGCTAACACATATTTCACCCCTTCAATATGTCCAAAAAAGTCGATCAGCCAGCACGTGGGACACTACTTGAGTAGTTCCTTGACCATCATGTCTGCTCTTTGAAACCACATCTTCTGCCGCATCATCCTCTTAGTTGTCACAATCCCTCAGTGCCGCTCATGGGCCAGTTCCACCACCTGCCACCACTCAGGGAAGTAGGCACCACCAGCTTCTTTCCCTTGAGTAGAAGGGTCTCATCTGCAACTGCCAGCTCATCCTTCACCAGCAGGAGATTGTCCAGGTCCAGCTTCACCTCCTCTGACTCAAGACAACCTCTCTCTTTTGCTCTCCTCCACCCTCCCGATGTCAACCCCTCAATGATGATTTGTATGGCCACATTTTTTTACCGCTTCTTGGGCGACGTTCATAGGATTCACCCCTTGCGGTATTGCTTGCTGCACAACGTATCTGATGTACCTATGAGCCACTGGTAGTCCAAGTGAATCAGCTTTCCTTGGGTGTTGTGACAAAAATCTACTGGATCGTCCTCTTTCCCTGGCCGGTGGACGATGTTGAATGCATAGTCCTGCAGTCGCAAGCCCCACCGAGCTATGCAGGGTGACATTTTCACTTAGGGGTTGCCGTAGAGGATCAGTAATGCCTGGTGATCTGTGATGACTGTATTCCCGTAAAGAAACAAATGAAAATGCTCACAGGCCCAGACGACTGCCAAACTCTCTTTCTCAGCTGTTGAGTATACTTGTTCCGTCTTGGACGTCTTGGCGTAGGAGATGATGTGTCTGTGCTGAAAATTTTCCTTTGCCTTTTACGCCACCATAGCTCTGAGGCTCACTGGATTTATGTCCACTGTCAGTTCTGTCTCTTTTGTGACATCAAAGTAGGCCATATTTTCGGCCTCTGCAACACGATCACGAATGCTGGTGAATGCGGTCTGGCACAACGTAGACCAGTGAATTGGCACATGTTGCTTTGTGAGTGCCTGCAACGGCCCACTAATGGTTGCAAAATCTTTGATGTATCTTGTGCAATAACTTACCAGCACCAAGAATGACCGAAGCTCTGACTCATTCGTTGGGGGAGATGTCTCGTTGAGTGTTGCCACCTTCTCGGGATCTGGTGTAATTCCTTTTTTAGAGAAGATGTGCTCAAAGAAACATAAGGTGCCCTTCCTGAACTCACACGTTTCTCTATTGAAGGTGAGGTTTGCTGCCTCCAGCGCCATATACTCCCTCGACAGCAGGTCATCGTGTTTCTCCATGCTAGTGCCAAATACGAGAATGTCATCGCTATAATTGATGCAATTAGGAATGTGTTTTATCGCTCAAGCGCTTGTACCTGAGCAGGCCAACGCGCATCATGTATGTTGTGATGTAGCAGCTCTCTGACCTTAGGACCAACTGATGATAGCCCTTGTTGTGGTCCAGCTTAGAGAAAAACTTGGCGCCATTTAATAAGTGTATCATGTCAGTGATACCGGGGGCCAAATGACATTCTCTCTTGATGGCTTGGTTTGGTCACCTCATATCCACACACAGACAGATGGCGTTTGAACCCTTCTTCGGTACTGGCATGATGGGTGACACTTGTGGGGTGGGTCCCACTGCTGGCTCTATAATGTCCTGCTCCAACAAATTGTGAAGCTCTTCCTCCACCTGTCACTGTATGTTGACAAGGATTCCTCAGTAGTGCTGTCCTACCGGTGGGACTTCTTCATCAATGTGGAGCATGATCTGCTTATTTTTCAATCTCCCGATGCCTTTGAACAGTGTTGGGACCAGTTGGTCTATTTTGTCCACAGTATCTATGTACTTGTTGACATTCAATCTGTATAGTAGATGTATTAGGCCCATGTCAATGGCCGTTTTAAAACTCCGAATGCACCCACACTTGGTTGCCGTCGATATCACATGCACTGGAATCCTTCTGTCTTGTGGTTTGTACCGGCATCCCTCCTCAAACTGACCTATGCAGGGTAGCAGGGACTTGGATCCACAATGGGTAGCTATCCACCTTCGACGAGCGAAGTCTGGGTGCTTGTGGAAGGGTGTGGTACATTTGTTTACTGATGATATTTACAGTGGAATCCGTGTCTAACAGGAATTCCATCTGTCTTTCATTTAGAGGCATGAGCAGTGTGGACTATATTCCGATGCTGGTTTGTTGCCCCAGGCATACAGATATCCTTTACGTCGTTGTTCACCTTCCGAGGAGCTGAGTTCTGTTTCTGACAGCGATTGCTCAACTAGCTACCTATCATGGTGTCTTGACCGTCTTACTGGCCTTGATGTCGAGATGCGATAGTGTCTGTGATCTTTTGATTTCTTTTCTTGTCCCGAGTCATCCTCCCGCCGTCCTCCATCTCTGTATTTCCTGTGTGCCTTAGCTGCTATTTGCGATGCCTCTGAGGTGATAGTTGGTGTACAATCTTTGGTCCTGGTTGTGTTGCCTCCTTCACTATCCCCTTTCACCAGGTTCCTTGACATCCGGCAGACGGCCTTAAAGTGATTTTCATCCTGACAAGCCGAACACTGCGGCCCTAAGGCCGGGCATGTTGTCATGATCTCTGCTTCCAAAAGGTCAGGGTTTTCCCAACTCCCTTGGAAGCAGATTCATAACCCAGGTTCCGAGTGCCAACCAGTCCCAATTGGGACCTTTTGGACCCAGTCCTGGCGCCAGTGGCACCAGGCTCATAAATATGCCCAGTCCCAGCGCTGGAAGCGCCGGGCTCATAATGCTTGGGTGGACTTACCTGCAGCAGACCATGCTGCTTACTTGCCTGCCAGTTGAGCCTCCGATCCTCTTCTGTTTGGAACTACTTTTCCTGTTGGGTGGGGCAGGAGCCACTCCCTAGGTTCAGAACACTGGAACTCTTCTGGAAAGCAGGAACTCTTTTCTTACCTAGGCGTGGCTGTGGAAGGAGACACCTAAGCACTACAGGAAGCTATTTAAACCACACCCGATGGATGAATCTTGCTTTGCGTTATTCTGCATCCTCTGCAGCAGAACGCTCATCGTGTCTTCTGCATCTGATCCTGGGCCTAAGGAAAAAGGCTTACCATCCTGAATCCAGTCTTCAGCAACACCTATAAAGACAAGAAAGAACAGGTTAGCATTACAGTCTTCAGTGACAGCTCTTCACTTACCCGGGCCATCGGCTGTCACCAACGCCTCGCGCTGCATTCTGAAAGACAAAGGCTTACCTACTCTTCGTGCGCTCCGGAGGTCTTCACACTGCATTCCGGCATCTGAAAGACAAAAGCTTACCAACTCTTCGCACGCTCCGGAGGCCTTCGGCGCTGCATCCCGCATCTGAAAGACAAAACAAGGTGCGTTTAAAGACATTGGGGAACTTTAATACTCACGTGCCATTACTCCTTTCCACATCTAACCCAGTGGGTATTCCGGCACCCTGCAGCAGCTCCGAACTTGTACCTGCAAAATAAAAAGACAGTTAGAGCGCATCGTGAAGCAGGCAACAAGCGCTTACTTACGTGCTTCCAGGCGCTTCTATTCATCACACGGGCTCCATCTTCAACTCACTTCAGCCCGTCATCCACCATCGCCGGAACCCTGCAAAACAAGAGACATCATTACTAAAGACTTTAAAGACATTAGAATTACTCGAAACTTACCGTACCGTTCGTGCAGTAAACGACGGACAGCAGTCCTCTGAATTCAAGAGGCCTGCTCCCCTTATCCAGTGAAGAAACTGGTTACAGCACCCTGCCCCGAGGCAGATGGAGAGCACGGCGTTCACTTACCTAAGGTGAGAGCGTTAACCTTCCGGGTTCTACAGGAGAAGAGAAAGGGAAGAAGAGAGAGACATTCAATAACCCAGTTCATTAATCCCATATTTTCTATCTGCAGACATCTTACCCTTCGAGTCAAACATACAGTGCACAGAGGTCCAGCCCAAAGAGCCAGCCGTGTGTTACACATCACCTTTGAAGATACGGTATACGCCCAGTCAAGACCGGCGCCTCTACGGGAATCAGGTGAGCGTTACAGAACGCAAAGCCTACCACAAAACTCCCGTCCAGGCGCTATGGAAACCTCGGATACCGACCAACTAGCCCAGTTACTTGGGCAACTAAGGGCAGAAGTGCATGCAGCCCGTCAGGAAACGAACGCTCTAAGAAGGGAACTGATTATTTCCAAGGAGCGAACAGATGATCTCGCTAGACAATTGCTACAGTCACAAGCCGGACAGACCCCGTTACCCGCATCTGGGGGAAATCTTCCTTCTACATCCTCTATGAATCCAGTGCAGATCAACCTACCTGGGAATGTACCTCTGGCTCCGCCCGAACGATTTTCTGGTGACCCAAAGAGGTTTGCAGTATTTATCAATCAGTGCCGGTTGCATTTCTTATGCCGGCCAGCAGCCTTTCCAACTGATCAAGCTAAAGTAGCTTTCGTGCTTTCGTACCTTAGTGGCAATGCGGCAGACTGGTCGATCCCTCTAGTAAATTAAGATGATCCGGTCCTCCATGATTTTCAAGCTTTTCAGCTCAGTATGGAAAAACTGTTCGCAAGACATTCACAGGGGCAGGCCTTGGACAATGAGCTTCTTTCGTTGCGACAAGGTAATCAAGACCTTTTGGCTTATATTGCGTCTTTCAACAGACTGATAGTGGAAACTCAATGGCCTGAGGACAAAAGGATTACGCTGTTTTATAGAGGTCTACGTGGAGAGCTCAAAGATGTGTTAGCCCAAGTAGTGAATCCCCCACAAGATTGTTCAGACTATATAGACTTAGTCGTTCAAATAGATCACAGACTGCAGAACAGGAAGGCCGATCGTTCCAAGTTTGATGCTCGAGTATTTTCCAAACCGCCAACTCCTTCCAAAGGAGTAGACTCCGGGGAACCCATGCAAATAGGGGGTCTGAAAGGTCCTCTAACACAAAAGGAGCGGGAAAGGAGAAAACAGTTGCAATTATGCCTCTATTGCGGAAACTCAGGGCACTTTCTTCGATACTGTCCGGTGAAACCTGCTAAGAAGGCAGTAGGAGCTGCAGTTACCAAAGTTACAAACTCTGAGCAGGGAAACGACCTCGCCCGACAAGAATAGAGGTCCTCTTGCCGAGCGTGAAAACCAGTTCCGTGACCTCGCATTTCGTGATACCTATGGTCCTCATTAGCCCTGATAATCCGGATCGATTACATGCAATTGAAGCTTACGTCGACAGCGGTGCCATCGGCAATTATGTGGATCATGAAATGGTTTTGAGGATGAATCTAACTCTTTGTCCCAAGGCTATAAAGGACGTCATTACTACGGTGGATGGTACGGAGATAGCCTCCGGGCCAGTAACGCATACCACTCAAGAAGTGACGCTAATAAGTCAAGATGGACACCATGAGAAGATCGTGTTCGATGTGATCAAGGCCCCTCAGTTTCAGATTATTCTAGGAATACCTTGGTTAGAGAAACACAATCCTCTGATCGATTGGCGAGCAAGAACGGTCCAGTTTCCAGAATGTGTCTCTACTTGTCACCCTCCACCTGGTGTTGCACTGGCAGCAATTTCTTCAGAGACTCCCCAGTTACCTCCCGAATACCTAGAATACCAAGATGTTTTCCGGAAGGATCAGGCTAACTCTCTACCTCCTCATAGGTCTTATGACTGCCAGATAGACCTGATACCTGGATCTACTCCTCCTTGTAGTAGAATTTATGCCCTCACCGAGCCTGAGAACCTTCACCTTCGACAATACCTGGATCAATACCTGGCAAATGGGTTTATTCGTCCTTCCAAGTCCCCTGCTTCTTCAGCTTTGTTCTTCGTTCCAAAAAAGGAAGGAGACCTTAGAACTTGTATAGATTATCGCTCCCTGAACCAGATCACCGTTAAGAATAGATATCCGTTACCTTTGATCCCTGAACTCCTGGACCAAGTCAGAAAAGCATGCATATATACAAAGCTGGATCTAAGAGGAGCTTACCACTTGGTACGAGTAAAAGAGGGCGATGAATGGAAGACGGCCTTCCGCACCAAGTATGGGCTATTTGAATATCAGGTCATGCCCTTCGGACTTTGCAATGCCCCGGCCGCCTTTCAATATTTTATGAACGATGTCCTCAGAGAGCTCATAGATGTGTGTGTTGTTGTTTACATTGACGACATCTTCGTTTATTCTTCATCGGAATCTGAACATCGGAAACACGTGAAAATGGTCCTCGAAAGATTGTGTCAACACAAACTTTTCGCTAAGTTGGAAAAATGTGTTTTCAACGTGACTGAAGTTGAATTCTTGGGATTCATATTATCACCTGGCGGAGTGCGTATGGATTCAAAGAAGGTCGATGCAGTTCTCAAATGGCCATCACCAGCCTCCGTAAAAGGTGTGCAAAGCATGTTAGGCTTCGCTAACTTTTACCGCAGGTTTATCCCCGAATTCTCTCGAATAGTCCAGCCCATCACTGCCTTGTTAAAGAAAAACAAACGTTTTGAATGGTCTACCGAGGCGGAACAAGCTTTCCAGGATTTGAAGACTAAATTTATCTCTGCACCAATCTTAAAACACCCTCGCCCCGAACTCCCCTACATCGTGGAAACTGATGCTTCAAGCCTTGCCATGGGGGCAGTTCTATCACAAAAGGACCCGGTAACCAATCAGTTGCATCCCGTGGCATTTTGGTCCCGCAAATTCTCGCCTCCTGAATTCAATTACACGATTACTGACAAGGAACTTCTGGCTATCCAGTCTGCCTTTAAGGCTTGGCGGCATTATCTGCTGGGGGCCCGACACACCGTTACTGTGATTACGGATCACCGAAACCTGCAATATTTGAAAACCGCAAAAGCCCAATCCTCTAGACAACTCCGTTGGGCTTTATTCTTTGCCGAGTTTGACTTCATAATTACCTATCGACCTGGTACAAAAAACGGTAAAGCTGATGCCCTTTCTCGGATGGGAGTGGAAGAACACTTGCTCAACCCTAAACCTGTACCAATCATTACCGAACAAAGAATTCTGGGTGTAATCGCCACACAATCCATAGAGGAAGTTAAGGATAAAGCCAGGCAACTTGTAACTCCAGCAGACATACAGAATTGGCATCTGCAAGGAAAGGACTTTGCAGTAAAGGACAATTTATTGTATTTCCAAGAACGATTATACCTACCCAGCACAGATTTACAGAAAGAAGTAATCTCTTGTTATCACGATTCTTTAATGGAAGGACATCCCGGTATAGCCAAGACCTCAGAAAAGATCAAGCGCTACTTCTGGTGGCCGTCTTGGAAAAAAGATATCAGAGACTTTATAATGTCCTGTGGAGTATGCGCCCAAAACAAGAGTCAAAAGGAAAGACCAGCAGGCCTCTTACGCCCTATTGACATCCCACCTCGCCCTTGGCATACGCTTTCTATGGACTTCATCACCGATCTACATCCATGCTCCGGATACAATACGATTCTAGTAATCGTGGACTTATTCTCCAAGATGGCGCATTTCATTCCGCTCAAAGGCTTGCCAACAGCAGCAACTCTGGCCCGAGAATTTCTCGAAAACATCGTCCGACTGCACGGTTTTCCTTCGGTTCTAATTTCGGATCGAGGTAGTCAATTTATTTCTCATTTTTGGCGAAGTTGCTGTCGGTCGGCTCAAATTGATGTGAGACTATCGACCAGTCACCACCCTCAGACCGACGGACAAACCGAGAGAACCAATCAAACTCTGGAACAGTATTTACGCTGCATGCTGCAACAAACTGAAAAAACTTGGAAAGACATCCTTTGGATAGCCGAATATGCCTACAATAACTCTGTCCATTCGGGAACTGGGAAAACCCCGTTTTTTCTTTTGTACGGCAGTCACCCTCGAACCTCGGAGTTGGATCCCCTCCAAGATCTTGAAACACCAGCAGTAGACTACCTGCATTCTACAATCACCCAAGCCTTTAAGGAAGCTGTTTCTCACCTTCAAAGGGCTAAAGAACAATACAAGAAAGGAGCAGATCAACATCGGAAGGAAGCCCCTCAATATCGAGTAGGGGATCAAGTCTGGTTATCCACCAAATATCTACCTCTAAAAGGGCCACGCACATTCAACCCAAGATACCTTGGTCCCTATTCCATCACTACCATAGTAAACCCAGTAGCGGTCAAGTTGGACTTTCCCCCGCATAAGAAGATACATCCGGTCTTCCACGTCTCTCTATTAAAACCCGTGCAACCTCAAACCCGACTAATTAAATCTCCAAAACCTATCCTAGTTGATGGGGAACTCGAGTTTGAAGTCAAAAGCATTCTGGACTCCAAGATCTCCAAATCTAAACTATTTTACCTAATTGACTGGAAAGGCTACGGCCCCCAAGAGAGATCCTGGGAACCTGCTGAATATGTCCACGCTCCTCGCCTAATCAAAAGATTTCACCGAACATTTCCTGACAAACCAAAACCCCCCGAGAAGCCCGGTTTGGGAGGGGCCTTGAGGGGGGGTACTGTCATGATCTCCCTTGGAAGCAGATTCATAACCCAGGTTCCGAGTGCCAACCAGTCCCAATTGGGACCTTTTGGACCCAGTCCTGGCGCCAGTGGCACCAGGCTCATAAATATGCCCAGTCCCAGCGCTGGAAGCGCCGGGTTCATAATGCTTGGGTGGACTTACCTGCAGCAGACCATGCTGCTTACTTGCCTGCCAGTTGAGCCTCTGATCCTCTTCTGTTTGGAACTACTTTTCCTGTTGGGTGGGGCAGGAGCCACTCCCTAGGTTCAGAACACTGGAACTCTTCTGGAAAGCAGGAACTCTTTTCTTACCTAGGCGTGGCTGTGGAAGGAGACACCTAAGCACTACAGGAAGCTATTTAAACCACACCCGATGGATGAATCTTGCTTTGCGTTATTCTGCATCCTCTGCAGCAGAACGCTCATCGTGTCTTCTGCATCTGATCCTGGGCCTAAGGAAAAAGGCTTACCATCCTGAATCCAGTCTTCAGCAACACCTATAAAGACAAGAAAGAACAGGTTAGCATTACGGTCTTCAGTGACAGCTCTTCACTTACCCGGGCCATCGGCTGTCACCAACGCCTCGCGCTGCATTCTGAAAGACAAAGGCTTACCTACTCTTCGTGCGCTCCGGAGGTCTTCACACTGCATTCCGGCATCTGAAAGACAAAAGCTTACCAACTCTTCGCACGCTCCGGAGGCCTTCGGCGCTGCATCCCGCATCTGAAAGACAAAACAAGGTGCGTTTAAAGACATTGGGGAACTTTAATACTCACGTGCCATTACTCCTTTCCACATCTAACCCAGTGGGTATTCCGGCACCCTGCAGCCGCTCCGAACTTGTACCTGCAAAATAAAAAGACAGTTAGAGCGCATCGTGAAGCAGGCAACAAGCGCTTACTTACGTGCTTCCAGGCGCTTCTATTCATCACACGGGCTCCATCTTCAACTCACTTCAGCCCGTCATCCACCATCGCCGGAACCCTGCAAAACAAGAGACATCATTACTAAAGACTTTAAAGACATTAGAATTACTCGAAACTTACCGTTCGTGCAGTAAACGACGGACAGCAGTCCTCTGAAGTCAAGAGGCCTGCTCCCCTTATCCAGTGAAGAAACTGGTTACAGCACCCTGCCCCGAGGCAGATGGAGAGCACGGCGTTCACTTACCTAAGGTGAGAGCGTTAACCTTCGGGGTTCTACAGGAGAAGAGAAAGGGAAGAAGAGAGAGACATTCAATAACCCAGTTCATTAATCCCATATTTTCTATCTGCAGACATCTTACCCTTCGAGTCAAACATACAGTGCACAGAGGTCCAGCCCAAAGAGCCAGCCGTGTGTTACACATCACCTTTGAAGATACGGTATACGCCCAGTCAAGACCGGCGCCTCTACGGGAATCAGGTGAGCGTTACACATGTGTCTTTGTGTGAGAATTCGTACCTGCACCTGTAAAAAAAAATGGATCCCATTGGTTCTTGGGTGACGCTCCTACTAACGTCTGCCCCATCTCTTCTCATTTCCTCCCTTTCTTCTTTGGCATTGCTGGGTCTGTCCTTGAATGGTTTCGATCCTATTTCTCTCAATGGTCCTATTCTGTAACTTGGGTTGGACACACCTCTTCCCCACTTCCTCTTCTCTACAGTGTACCTCATGGTTCTGTACTTGATCCTCTCCTTTTCTCACTCTACACTGACCCACTCTCTGCTGTTATTTCATCTTTTCCTTCATCTGTACGCAGATGGTACACAAATCTTTCTCAATTTTTCTTCCTTTGACTATATTCTGCATTCCACTATATCAACGTGCCTTTCACTGTCCAAAACTGGATGTCTTCTCATTTTCTACACCTCAAACTTCTAAGTACGTGGTTCTGTTTTTTCTGGTTTCAACTATTCTGTCTACTCTTCCTTCTAAATCTCTCTTTTTTCCTCCTTCCTCTCTGCCCTTTCCTTCTTCTGCATGCAATTTGGGGGTTATTTTTATCCCTAACTTTCCTTTAAACTGCATATCTCTTCTGTTGCTCGCTCCTGCCCTTATTAACACCGGTTGGGCTCGCGCCTATCTCTCATTTCATGCTACTAAACTTCTTTTGTTCTGCCTGGTCTTTTTTTCGTATTGACTACTGCCCTTCTCTTTTTCTTGGCCTTCCTGCCTCACATTTTCTTCCTGTCTGATCTGTTTATAATTTTTCGGTTCGTCTTCTCTTCTCTTTATCTTTTTGCTCCTCTATCATATCTTCTTTACTGTCTATTTCACTGCATCCCTTTGAATCACATATTCTCTACCATTTTCTTTCTATTGTTTTTAAATGTACTCACAACTTGGCTCCTCCTTATCTTTCTTCACTAGTTTCATTCTATTCTCCCTCTCAGGCTCTCCAATCACAGAATCTGTTTCTTCTCACTGTCCCCAAACCTCCCTGTGCTTCTTCCTGTTTCTGATCTTTTGCCCTCTTAGCCAGGAACGTCATTTCACCAAAATGCCAGCGGTTGTGGCAGTGACATCACAGAAAGTGATGTAATTTGACCTCACCCCGAAGTGACATCACAGTTAGCATTTGAACACGACCTTTCACCTCTTAACACAACAATCATTTAACCCCTGAATGGTATCAATGGAGTCATTGGCCAGTTCATCAATGATGTCTCTGGTTGCAGGTCTCACTACCAGCTTCAGCAGACATTGCTGTCGATGATCCTCCATGGGCCCCATGGCGCCCACTTACAGTTCAAGGTCTCTGGCCCATCTGGGTCCTATGTTGCAGGTGTCAGTAACGTAAAATACTCCTGTTAGCTGAACCACCAGGGACTCCTGGACCCTCTGCTGCACCTGCACTGGGGGAGTGACAGGGACTGTGGCAGAAATATCAGGGTCAGACATGTTGAGGATTAGGACTGGCTGTGTTTGTAAGTAGGGTAAATAGGTAGTTCAACTGAATGTCAATGAGTAACCGGGTGGCATACCGGGTGTGCCAAATGTAGGGCTTCTACTGGGCCTCATGGCACTCATTGGCCATATGGCTTTTTTCTCCAGTAGCAGGCCTTATCAACAGCTCTCTGCCATCTTCACCGAAAATGGCGGCCGCCTGTACAGGCACGAGTACCGCTGTGTGGCAACGTGCCCCAATTACTGCCACAGACCGATGGCACTCCTCAAGTTCACTTGGGCAGGAGACCTTCACCCTCCGCTCAGCCGGCTCTCCAAGGCCACAGTGTAGCCTGCAGCTCACTATCTAAAACGCGATGTATACACGTTATCACCGCTGCACCCATAGGGCGCACCAGTGTTGTCACAACAGTCCGAAGTGGGCTGCGCCAAGCTCCTCCACCTCATGGGCTCGCCCGCTGCATTGCCAATGTCAATGTGCACCTCCAAGGGATCACCCGGGTATTGTAGTCTTCGGGGAGTGGGAGTGGGACATCGGATGGCGAGATGCAGTATCCCCTTCCTTGTAACACTTTTACCCCATCCTACCAGGTAGGATACTTCGAAACTCAACCCCTCCCCCCCCTTCACAACACAAACACTTTCTCACGGACAGTTTGCTATGAGAGAAACGGACTAACACCCGAGCCGTATACCTGACATGTGCCAATAAAATGGTCAGGCAATCACTGACCATCACTCACACCTGACTTCCATTACACTTCCCCCACACAGATAAAAGGCAGAGCACAAGAGCACACTGGGAGCTAGGCAAAACACACGAGGAAACAGCAGTTCTGAGATGACAGTATAACACGAGGAGAAAGACGGCAAAATAGTAGGGAATTGCAAGGAGGGAAGTGCCCTTGAACTTTTCGACAAGGAACCGTTACTTTCATGAACCCTCGAGAATAAAAAGCGTAAGACCAGGAAATGAGGCTGGAGAATCCTGCATTGTGTTTCAGAGGTATCCGGAGCCCACCCGCGTCAATAACCAAGGCGGGGTAAACTGCTTCCCACTGTAGTACCGTCCTTAGCTCCTACAACAAAGCAGTGCCAGTGAAAACAGTGCAGCCGGTGAGTTGGGGAGACTGATACCAAACCAGTGTGTTTTGAAGCCAAGGATGCAGGCAGCAACATTGTATGGTGAAAGCTGAAGCGAACAGTGTATAAAAATGCATGTGATAACCAGTGCAAGTGAATTTGAACAACAGATGAGTGTTTGAACTTTGAAACCAAGATACAATACCTTTGACAGAGTGGTCTGGTACCAAGTGCGTGCTCATTCGAAAGTCTCTGTAAGACATGTGATAATGTCATGCCTGCCAACCCAGGTCAACCCAGGACATCTGCTTCCACACCTGTTGCTACACGGAGGACTCCCAACAGGCTGTTCTTACCTGCCCGCACTGCCTTTAGGACTGCCAGGCCCTTCTACACGCAGTGGAGATTCTTTGGGGAGCTACCGGGGAAACATCTCCATTAAACACGGTTATTAAGCACATAACACTACATCTTTTACGTGCGCTTCTTTTACACTATTTACAGTGTTTACAGCAGCATGTAAAATCACCTGATACACTTTTCTAACGTGACAACCTTGGCAGTCCGTGACTGGTCACGTGATTCCTTATAATGCGGAGTATCCAGGGTAACGATGCTTCTGTTCGTTACAGGATACCTCGCGTTACGGAGCTTTGAAGTTTGAGTATATTCTCTGTCGGCTTCAACCTTACCGCAGTCTTCAGCGGTCCTTCAGAATTACTTACCGCTCCAGTCCCACCTCAGAGCCGCTTGGTATCGCCTTCATCAGCGGTCCTTCTGATTTACTTACCGGCTCCAGTTCCACCTGGGAGTCGCTTGGTACTGCGTTCATCAGCGGTCCTTCTGATCTACTTACCGGCTCTAGTTCCACCTCGGAACCGCTTGGTACCGCGTTCATCAACGGTTCTTCTGATTTACCTACCCGCTCCAGTTCCACCTCGGAGCCGCTGGGTACCACATTCATCAGCGTGCCTTCAATGTCACTCACCTTCACCTGCTCCAGTTCCATATTGGAGCAGGCTTTCTACAATTGGCAAACCAGTTTTGGTATAGTGGCAACCGCTATCCTAATAAGCCTGAAAGTGCTATTCCACGATCCTGTACATCTGGTATTATTGAATCACTCTGCAGCTACAGATTACTTCAGTCAATCCTAATAAGGGCACTATTCCGACAATCCTTACCTAGAACTGTAAATTTCAATTCCATATCATCTTTTGACTGGGCTTCCATTCAGGACTCATGCACTGAACTTAATGGACGCTATCCTGTGTGCACCAACCCGACTCTAGTGTGGCTCTTGTTCCGTCCGGGTTAGTTCCCTCTACTAACTTCCTTCCTTGTCATTTTTCCTTGGATTTCCTGCTGACTAATCTGGATTCAACCTGTGTTAGTGTATCATAGATAGACGCTTAGTTACTTTCTTGGTGGTAGATTAGTTCCTAATGTAATTCCTTATTTTTCTATCTCCAGCCTGGTGTATTTTGGTTCTTACACACCCTTTCCACTATTTACTCTCTTTGGCTGTGTACATTAACTAGTCAGAGAGTGACATTAGTTGGAAGGTCTTACATTGACGGACGTCGTTCTACCTCAGATCATTCTGTACATCAGGGACGACTCCTCATGTATCCTTTTGAATACCAACCTGTATCCTTTTATTGGTGTATAGGGGTGGTACAGTCTGAATCATAACAGATAACCAATGTGAATGAAGTTGAACAACAGATGAGTGATTGAACTTTGAAACAAAGATACGATACCTTTGACAGAGTGGTTCGGCACCGAGTGCATGCTCTTTCAAAAATCTCTGTAAGGTATCCAACTAAGAGTTGAGAAAGGTAAAACAGTGGCAAGGAACTGTACATTGAAGTGGTCCTGCGACGGGTCAAGAAAAATCCTGTGCACAATCGAAGGTTTTCGATGTTGACACTGCCAAGCAAGTTTGTGTTAATTGATGACAAAATAGAGAAAGTTGGTCCAAGCCCGAACGAGGGAGATCAGTTGAAAGCCTTTTTGGGATAAAGCAAGCTGGTGTTAAAGTGAATTCAGTTGGTCCGAGCCCGAACAAGGGAGATCAATTCAAAGCCTTTGGGATAAAGCAAGTTGGTGTTAAAGTGAATTAAGTTGGTCCGAGCCCGAATGAGGGAGAACAAGGCCAGAGGTTTGCTAGCATGGGCCCTTTTATTTTGACAAGTGCTGCCAAGGTGCATTTCGGGCCTACCTAAGGCCATGGCCATTGCCATGAACAATTTGGCATTTAATTAGGAAAATACAATACTAGGACTGCATTATTATTTGATGGTCGTAGCTTTCTCTCATCTTTAGATTTAGTAATAGATAGGCGTTTTTCAAACCCTTTTTGGAAGTTCAATAAACACCCTTGAACTGAGGTCACTTGTGTCTCTCTTACTATTGATACCATGCCTTCCTTACAGTATGCACAGGCCCACACTGCATCCCCCAAGGAAGACGCAGACTCAAGGTGTTCCCAACCCACCTTTATTCTTCCACTTCTCTTCTCAACTGAACTCCCATCTTTAGGTCATTTGCCTTCCCACTCTGATCCCGCCGCACAGCACTAGGCCTCCCAAACTTCCCAATGCCACAGCTACCAGCATGCAATGTGAATTACTTTCCTCTGCGTCAGTTCTGTTGCTTTTGCACTGGAAATTAAAACTACATCTACCAACATGTAGTCTGAATTACTTTCTTCCATTTGTTCTTGCTTTCTTTGCTGGGAATTGGGACCATATCCTCTCTGTTTCTCATTCACAGTCTTGGGCTGAACGCCTGTTTTGCCACTCACCTCCTAAACCCCTCTTTGCTATGGGGCCCCATTTCTCATCATCACTCTCGCCTACTCTTCATCAGATTTTTTGCTCCTCCCTTGTGTCTCTCCAGTGCTTCACTGCTTGGCATAATCTGGATGTCTGAGACACTGACAGTGTTGTGATTAAATTAAATTAAATGTGTTTGTTTTTAGTTCATGCATGAACTTGTACACATACATATGATATATTTAGTACATTGAAAACCCAGTAGTGAAGTGCAATAGAACAATGCAATACTGTGCAATTCTGTGCGGTGGCAATAACAATGATAACAGTAAAAATTGGTAATAATACAAGTAGTTAAAATTAAATAAAATAACAGAGTAAAATAACATTGTCCTTATTATCATTATTATCACTTCCATTTAAAAATCACAGTCATTTAGTTCCATTTAAATTCCGTATCATATTGAATCATTTCGTTTCATTCTTTTCATTTCATTATGGTTAATCGTTGATTAATTTCCGCTTCACCATATACTAGGACGGGTTTCATAATGTTAGGAGATGGATTCCACTCCCAAGATGCATTTCGGGCCTACCTAAGGCCATTGCCATGAACAATTTGGCATTTAATTAGGAAAATACGATTTGATCTGTAACCATAGTCCAAACAAGGCTATATGCACAGCGTCTGAGTCCGTATTCAGACAATAGTGCCAGAAATGGTCTGTTTTAATTGCTTCATACTGACTTACAAACTGTCCCAGCATGCACATATAGCTTGATCCCACTTTCGCACACTGAATGAAAACATGGCGGGGGGTCTCCAGTTTAGTCAGAACTTTACTTTACATATGTGGCAAATTCTCATTGATCTTGGGATTTTTAAGTAAGCCCCCCCTTATAGCGAGGAGAGGGAGTTGGTTTAATAAATAGCGCTGGGTTGCAGGTAATGGGTGGCCCCCCTCACATATGTATAATTTTTCAGTGTTTCCAGGTGGTTGTAGTTGCCTATCCAATCATGGGATGGCATTTTCCTCTTATATATGGTTTTCAACGTGGTAAAACGTGTACCGCGTTCAAAATCAGGCTTCCAATCAATGGCAAGGAAACCCTCACCATTAATTGTTTGATGTCCCAATTTCTACTTTTATTACAGCAATTAGTTTCCGTACACTGTCCCAGCATTCCTAATAGGGGGCATTTAGGTTTAGTTCTTGATTTTATATACAGAAGTCCTCTGTGTGTCATTACCTGAGATCGCAACGAGATCAGCCCCAACTCAAGCCTCAAATAGACCATAGGGCTAGGGGAAGAGAGCGATAGTATATGCCTCCAGAAGGACCCTTCCAAGACATCTAGCCAATCAAGGTCACCCATGGCTAGTGCCTCCAGGCCATATAAGATTGTGGGATCAAAACTCTGTTTATAGAGTTTAATAGTACCTTCAATTGAGAACCCTGTTGTACGTTTGGTGAACTGGCCAATAGCATACATCATCTGCCGGGCCTTGCACTATTGTATCGACCTGTGGCTGACGGCTCCACACCCAAATGGGTGTAAGTCTGCACATACTCAATGGGACCCAGATCTGTCTCTAGTTTTACCCAGGGTAATTTTCCTCCAGAGAATAGCATCATTTGGGTATTCTTCATGTTGATGGCAAGATATTTTTTGCGCACATATACAATCAGGGCCTTAAATTTACCCCTAACACCTGCTATTGTGCAGTCCATCAGGACAGATTGTCAGCATATAGGATGCTGGATATACGGGTATCTAGATCGAACAGCCCCTCACATAGGGTAACAGCTTGTGGGAGGTCTGATAAGAACAAGTTAAACAACAGGGCGGCCAGGTTACTACCCTGCTTGACCCCCCCTGTTGATACTTAGCCTAGATGTTAATGTGCCAACCTCATCTAATCTAACTTGCGCGCCTGTATTTGTATGTAATGTAACCGGGAAGGACAAAATCCAGTAGGGCATCCCAGGGTTATCAGTTTTTGCCACAATAAGGCCTGATTGATCGAATAGAAGGCTACACCGAAGTCTACAAATATAAGATATAACACTGGGCTTCCCCTCACTGTGGCCTCCTGCATACATTTATCAATAAGCCTGATGTTGTGTTTAGTACTGGACCCTGGTCTAAAGACAGTCTGTTTCTGATGCAAGATGTTACAACTCGTGACCCAATTTTGCAGTGCAGTCATGACAAAGGTGGCAAATAGCTTCCCCATCACATCCAGAAGAGAAAGGTGCCCATTATTTCTGGCATCTTTCTATCCACTTTTTTGTAGACAGGTAGGATAATTGCCTGCTGCCATGTATCGGGCACCGTACAATCACCACAGACTCTGCTATACAGCATCTCCAAGATTTTGGTTAGAGTCAGTACTCATGGAACTCAACTTGTAACTATTGTACAATTCGCTAACATGTTAGATAACGCTGCATTTGCGTCTATGTCTAGTGAAACCTTGCAGCTACGGGTTCCCATCTTGCTTCCCAGAACGGAGCGTATCGTCGTATCGCAAGGGCATCCGCCGCTCACGCTGCACTGAAATTCAACGTTTTTGTATTTAAATAAGCAGTAATGTGATCAAGGCAACACTACAATGTTTCACGGCACTCAGATCCCAATACTGCACGAGTCTCCAAGATAGTCGTTTAGTCTGCAGTCAGCGCCAATGTCTAGTGAACAATATATATGTAGACTCTTATTATCAGTAATGATACTGTTATCATTCGCATGAATACAATTCTTTACTTATTGGGGAATTAGTATCCCTACAACTCGTATGTACGTACCCTCCTGATCACCTCACACAACAGCAATCCCCCAGGTCAGGCTATATACCTGCACTACTGAATCCGGTTTTGATATAATGGACATGTTACCCTTGTGTGGGAAACGAGGCGTTCACAATATGCACTTATATTATTCTCACGGTCCTTCAAACCATCCCCAGCCCAGACACCACTTTCACCAATCACTTGCACACTCCATAACCCTACCACGCTTGCTTCCCCCTCTTTGCTGGCCTTTAACTGGTCTTCACGCTGGGCTCCAACCAACTGACCAGATTCTGGCATTACGCCGTTCATATGAGACGGTCAGCCCTATTGCCCATGTACAAGCTAACTGGAATCTCGCCGCCAATGTAGGCTCACTTAGGCACATTCACAACCCCCGCCCCCTATCTTTCTCTCTCTTTTTCTCACTTTTCTGAGCACAGCCACACTATTGGACGTGCACGCGCAACTCCACCTTGTCTCATTGGACCATCACAAGCTCATAGCCCTTATTTATTAGGTCCTGTGACCACACCTAATCAGGCTCGACAATTGTACAATCTGCTCAGACCTAGTTTTCTCTCTCTCCAGAAGCACAATTCATTGCACCTTATTAAGAACTACTCCTGGCTTCACGCCCCACCATTACTTTGCCCCAGAACATCCAAACCTGGTAAGCTCATCCCACACTACTTATATTACATGACTCAATTTGAGCTCAGCCTATTATTGTTACTAATCATGACGCACTTCCCTTTCTTTTCTTTTCTTTTCTTTTCTTTTCTTTTCTTTCTTTTTTCTTTCTCCGTTGGTGCAATCGGATTCTCTCACTACTTTGTGGGCTATCGCCACTGACATGCATATTGTGCAGTTACTGTACTGAACATAGATGCATTTTAAAACCTTATGATGCACTAATGACAAAGTGATTCCAACATACTTTAATTTGTCCATGTTGATCACTAAATGCACATGTTACAAAAAACCCTCACCTTGCACTTCTCACCTTCTGGGGCACAAATTGGGTCCAATGATATGCCACACTTATGTACAATAGGACATCTTACTAAAATGTAACAACCTTGCATGATGGATGACTAACGCAGCCTTGATAATGACCCTTGAGTGGTCGAAATACATGCCGGCACCCTCAGTAACAATAAAGACCTAATGGCACAATCCTAGAGCACGTGTGCTCTTTATCCTGCAAATTGTGATCTAGAAAATCAAATGAACGTTGGAAATCTTACCACAAACTGAGTACACAGCGCCAATATTGTGGGAATCGGTCAAAAACTCTCTAATTCTCCAAGATGTTGGACCAAACTACAGGGTTTCCTTTTAGAACTGTATTCGACAAACCATTTGGCCCAGGGGCTCTCTAGCCCTTAAGTTTACCAATGGCTGTATATATTTCCTCCGCACTCATTTTCAAAGGACAGTGACACCCCCTTTTTGTACCCTCCAGGCTATGGTCGGTTGGTCAAATTTGGCCCTGAGGTAATCTACCCATTTATCCGCAGGGATAGGGTTAATGGTTTGTCGTATAGACACATTTGTTGGGAATCTCTGCTACATAGAGTGGTAAACATCATTTGCCACTGCACAGTTGTCTCTGAGTGCCTCCGTCTGGTAAGCCAGTTCCTGTAGGTGGTTTTGATCCTCTGTAGCCTAGAATCCACCTCTCCCTGCATGCCCCCTGTGTTTTTGGCTACCGTTACGTTACTTTGCATCTGTCTTATTGCGTCTATAATTTCGATGTCAAATACCCAACCAAATTTGGCATTATGGGTGTTTACATTTTTAGTGGGGCGAATCCCAGCTTCCCACGCAATGACCTGCAGCCGCTCACCCATCGTGTTTACATTGGCAGACCCAAAGGTCTGATACTCATATTTTATAAGGCCATAGGCGCTCTGGATGCCTTATCTATATTCCTGGGGGTCCAGCCTAGTCTATTCCCTGCTGGGTTTACTTCTACCCCTCCACCGCCAACCATTACGCTCATACAGACCCAAACACAGCGTAGGTTTCAACAGGGAATGGTCACTAAAATCTGTTCTCCGCATCTCAAATGATTTTACTCTTTCTGCACAAGCATTACTAGCAAAAAAGTTATCCCGGGTGGAAGATGTTTTATTCATCTACCAGGTACACTGCTCAGGTTTATCGCCAATGTACGGCCATTCAACATTGTTAGGCCGCATTCTTTTAAAAAGGAACCCCATTGTTTCCCCTTAGCATTCCCTTGTTTCTTAACCATAAAACTAACAGGATCCACATATCTATAAGCATCCCCATTATCAGTGTCTCTGCAACCGGCTGTCAGGAAACCCACCGGAGCACACACTCCACAATCACATGCATTAATACACATAGGTCCCTTCGTTCGTAGACCACATAACCAGCCACGTTTTTTGTATTGTCATGGCAGACTCAGGCATTTCACATCCCATAGAACCACCTGTTATGCGCAACAAGCGTTAGTCTCCCCGAGATACTCTTCATATGGGAAGTGTTGGCAGTTACCTTGGAAACTCTTGCACTCATGCTGACGTTTCTGCTACGTCTCATGCACGTTGGTATCATGTGACTGGCTATTTAAGCACTTACTTCCTGGAATCCGTGCTTCTGATTTTGCTGAAGTACATTTTTTGTTTCCTGTCTTGTATTTCGGATTTCCCTGGTTCTTGACTTCCTGCCTGCTTTCTTGGTATTGACTCATCTTGATCGTGATTTGCTTCATTGTTTTGGACGTTTTTTCTGGATATTTTGGACTCGGATTGCTTTCACGGATTACTCATTGTGGAGTCGGGCAGCTGGATATGTGCGGGCCCGTCCGTCATAAGCAGGCCTAGGCAGGCCAGCATAGGCGCGCTGCGCGATGTGGTCGCAGGCAAAGGAAAACACGACCACTTGGTTGAATGCATAAACCCGTACTGGCGTTCTAACGGAAGTTCCGGTGGTACCTTTATTTCCGGCGTGTCACGTGACCCGGAACTACCTGGGCACGTGACACCACATTCCTCCCAAACTTGGAGGTGTTTACACTACTGTCAACGACAAACATTATGAACTAATACTGACACATTATGTTACTCTGAGTTCATTTGGATGGGGTCTTCTGTGTGTATGCTCCATCTACTACGTACCCTCGGAGACGGGATGATGGTTTGGGCCTCTCTCTCAGGTGATATTGGGTGTTTCCTCTCTCCGATGTGTCTGCCCAGGGGATTTCGGGTTCATCCCTATCTTCTTGCTGGTGTGTTGTTTTGGAGTCTCCTAGTGTGTCATGACTCCTTGGCGACACTTATCCTCGGGGTGTGCACGGTGCCACCGTCTCTCTCTGTGGGGACGTTAGGTGCTCTTCCCATAGCTCAGGTGGTACTTTCCTGAAGTGTGACATGTTTCTTGTTATGGTTTCACTCCCTCGAGTGGCGGTAACCATGCTGTGGTTGGTCGCACTGACTGTCCACGGTTGGAGTTCGAAGTTGAGTGACATCTTCTTGGGCATTGCTCGGTTTCTGACGATAACAGTATCGCCTGGTGTTAGCTCTCGGTGGCTGGCTCTCCTGGCAATGCTCTCTTGTTCGTTTCGCCTTAGTCGCATGGCGTCTATGGCTGGGATGTCTGGCTCTGGAGCTATCCACTGAGGGTGGATGGGGAGTTCTGCCTGTATGGGCACTCCGACCATGAGAGCGGCAGGGCTGATGCCTGTGGAGGAGTGTGGGGTTTGCCTGTGGGTTCTCAAGAACCGATATACCGCCTTCAGCCATGGGCGCCCTCGTTCTTTAGCAATGTGAATGACTTTGTTGAGCGATCCCATGAATCTTTCAGCGTCGCCGTTCGCTTGGGGCCATCTTGGGGTGATACACTGGTGTTTGACGTTTACGTCTTTAAAGTACTCGCGTATTTTTTGGCTGTTGAATGATGGACCATTGTCGCTCTTTACTTTTCTCGGGATTCCATGTGTTGCAAAAATCTTTTCTAGCGTGAGAATTGTGGTCTCAGCATTGGTGGATGCCACGTGTTCTACTTCGGGATACCTGCTGAACTCATCGATCACTACGAGTAAGAATCCCTCACCAGCAATTGTGCAGTGATCCATGCTGACCGCATCCCACCGCTTGCTGCTTCTTGGAGCACTGCTGATGGGTTCTGGGTTCTCTGGTCTTCTGGAAGCTTGGCAGGCTGCGCAGGATCCTACTAACTCCACTACTCTTTGTTGTATGTTGGACATCCACATTCTGGACTTTAGGTATGCCATTGTTTTGACAATGCCCTGATGCCCGCTGTGGGCTAGTCGGAGGGCCCTCTCTTCCAGTGACGCAGGTAGTATGATACAGTGTCCTTTGAGGAGCACTCCCTCGGGGGCAACGGAGAGTTCATGTCGGATCCCGAAAAGTGCTCGGAGCTTGACTTGAGCCGACATGGTGCGTTGGGCCATGGAAGCGAGGTAGTTCTTCCAATTCCCTGATTGGATGGCCGCAGTGGTATGTTGCAGGATGTGTCTGACTCCGTCTCACGTGCCACTTCTTGTAGGGTCAGGGCCTGTGGTCGGGCGCAGGCGACTACGTGACAAACATGTTCATCTGTTTCTTTCGCATGGCGTTGTTCTCCTTCAGTGGCCGGCCTCGGGTGACGGGACAAGTAATTGGCGGGGTTGTCTGTTCCTGGGCGATAGTCAACCTCTGTGTTGTAAGGTTGCAGTTGCAGCATCCACTTCTCGATGCGTGCTGGTGGGTGAGGAGCAGATCCTTGGAATATTGGGATCAGCGGCTTGTGATCCGAGAAGACTTTTGCTCGTTTGCCGAGCAGGTACACTTTGAAGTGACGGCATCCCCATAGAATAGCGAGGGCTTCTTTTTCTATGTGAGCATAGTTCTGCTCGGGCCTAGTGAGTGCCCGACTGGCGAATGCAATGGGGAACACATTGCCGTCGTTGTCCGTTTGGGTTAGTACTGCCCCTAGGCCGACCGGGCTGGCATCAACGAGGAGTTCAGTCTGTCTTTCTATGTTGAAGAATGCCATGGTGGTGGATGCTGACAATGGGCCTCATTACGACCCAGGCGGTAAATTACCGCCTGGGTCGTACCTTTACCACCATGGCGTAAACTACGTTTACGCCATGGTGGTTGGCGGACTTACCGCCCCATTCCGAGGTTGGCGGGGCGGTAAGTCCCCAATCCCCATTTACCCTTCCCCATTCCCATTTTTGCCCCATAGGGCATAATGGGAGTGGGGGAGGCGTTAATTACGCCACCGTAAATTACGGTGGCGTAATTAACAACAAGGTCCCTTAGCGCCATGGATTTTAACACCTGCTAAAAGCAGGTGTTAAATCCTCCATGGCGCTAAGGGACCTCGGAATCAGGCGGTAAGGGTCGGCGCTGTTTACGCTGCCGTAAACCCCTTACCGCCCGGGTCGTAATGAGGCCCAATGTGTCCTTGATTTGTTGAAATGCCTGTTGGTGGGTTGGGGTCCATTCCCATTTTTGGTCTTTCTTCGTCAGTTCTCGGAGTGGGCTTGCGATGCTGGCGAGGTCTGGAATGAAACACGCGCAGTATGTCGCCATCCCCATGAAGCTTCTCACCTCAGTGGCCGATTGAGGTGCTTTGGTGTTCTTTATGTCTTGTACCTTGGAAGGGTCTGGGGATACACCTTTGGCGCTGAAAATGTATCCAAAGAAACATAGTTCTTCTTTTTTGAACTCACACTTTTCCGCATTTAGTGTCAGGCCACCCTCTTCCAGCCTACTTAGGACTGCTGCCAAGCGTTTGTGATGCTCTTTCTCGTTCGATGCGTACACCAGAATGTCGTCGCTGATGTTTGTATTACCCTCTAGGCCAGTGATGACTCTGCGGATTTCGTGTTGGAATACCTCCGCAGCTGACGATATTCCGAAGTTGAGCCTTTTGTACCTCATTAGGCCAAGGTGAGAGGAGAAAGTTGTGATGTATCTCGACTCTCTGGCTAGTCTGAGTTGGTGATAGCCAGATCTAAGGTCAAGTTTGCTGAAGTTGGTTGCTCCTGTGAGGTCCACAATGAGCTCATCTATTGTTGGGGTCACATGACTTTCTCTTCCAATCGCCGCATTGGGAAGCCTCATGTCTATACAGATTCTCACTGCGTTAGACTGTTTGGGTTTTAGGGCCACCACCATGGCGATACCCACAGGGTTGGGCCTGATGTTTTCTCTATTATACCTGCTTCTTCAAGCTTGGCCAGTTCTTTCTCCACTGCTTCTCTCAAATGAAAAGGAATCCGTCGGTGTCGTACAGCTTTCGGCTCGATGGTAGGGTCTATGTGAAGCTTGATGGTTCTGTCCTTTAGACATCCGATGCCTTGGAATAGTCAATTTACTGTTGCACCTGTATCGATGACCACCTTTAGCGGTTCTCCGTTGGAGAGGACTGTGCACGATGGTCTCTTCCTTTGGCGTGATCGGTGTGGTTCAACGGCTGATATGAGGTGTACTCGGTGTGTCCGCCTATGCCCTTT
Source organism: Ambystoma mexicanum (assembly GCF_040938575.1). Taxonomy (NCBI): domain Eukaryota; kingdom Metazoa; phylum Chordata; class Amphibia; order Caudata; family Ambystomatidae; genus Ambystoma; species Ambystoma mexicanum. Next base: position 297,937,410 of record NC_090922.1, read on the forward strand.
CTTCCGTCTGTCCTTATCTTTCCTCTCGGGGGATACGCTGTCGTCGCTGTCGTCACTGTCACTCGTGTCAGGAGATCTTTGGGAATGATCGACAGCTCTGGCCTTCCCTTTCCGTTCTTGTTGGTAGGAGGATTCTCTTGGGGCGAACTTCTTTCGGCGATCTTGTGCCGGTCGCGTGGTAGCTTCCTTGTCGTTTCGATTTGGCGGATTTAAACAGACTGCAGCATAATGATTGAGGCGGTTGCACTTTCTACACGTAGACCCCCATGCTGGGCAGGATTCGCCTCTATGCCATGGGCCACCGCATCACTTGCAGGCTTTGTCTCTCCCTGGTGGTAGGTGTGTTTTCTGACCTTGTTTCGTTCAAGTGTCCTGATGTTTGGATATGGCCGCAATGTCTTCTGTCGGTTTAGGGCTGTCCAGCGGGAGCCTTTGGATCGCTGCTTCCATCACTGCTACCTGATCTTCCCTCTGCTCGCGAAGGCGCGCTATTTCTAGGATGCGAGACAGGCGAATGTTTCTCTCGAATAGTATGGCTCTCCTTAGCTTTTCCGAAGATATGCCGTTGATTATTTGGAGGCGGATGGCAAACTCTTTGTCAGGGAACTCACAGCCTATTGCCATTTCGCGAAGGCGGGCATGAAATTTGTCCACAGTTTCCTTTTCGCTCTGCCTTGCCATGCAGAAATGAAAACGTTCGTAGTCCGGGTTGAGATCTGGTTTGAGCATGTTCGTGAGTATAGCCTTGGCTACGTCGTAGTTGTTGCTGTCCCCGCGGTTTGGGGTGGCGTTGAATAAGCGTAGGGTGGCAGCCCCGATGTTGAGTAAAAGGAAAGTGCGCTTCTTTCTCGCTATGGTGATGTCCCTGGCATCAAGGTGCATTTCAAATTGTTGCAGCCAGATTTCCCATCTGATGGCTGCTCCCGTGGTGAAAGGGTCAAACGGCGGCATGAATGCGGACAGTGCTGGGTCAGGGTGGTCAGTGGTAAGGCTCTTTCTGTTGGACGAGCTCGTGCTGGCCCTCGCGGGGCTGGTTTCAGAGCTGGACATGTTGCTAAGGGGTTAATGACGGAAGGACGCTTTCAGTGAGGGCGGTTGTTTGGTACACTCACCAGTGTTATTCCTGCATCCTGCATTGCCACGGGATATCTTGGGTCTTGCCTGTAGTGTGGGAGACAGAGTTTCCAGGCTGCTCCAGTTTACTGTAGAACACGAGAGATTTTGGCTTAAAAGTGACTTCTCCTCCTCTTTCAGAACTGGTGGCAGCAAAGCGTTGGGCGTGTAAATGACTTTACCCCTGTTGATCCCAGTGACAATGTTGGATGTGTGTGTCAACACGCTGCTTCCTGGAATGTTCGAGATGTGATTTGAGTGCCGGCGTAGTTGCAGCTGACACGCGGCGAGGGATGGAGTTTTTTTTTTTTTTTTTTTGGTGCGCGTATGATACGTGGCTCTCGTTACTGTTGTGGCCGACACGTGGCCTCACAGAGCGCTCCGCTCTGCAGCCACGTGTAATGCAGGGTGCGGGTCTGATCGCGCGGCTTTCTGGAGGCAGTCAGCCTCCGCTCACTGAAGAAGGGGAGCGCGGCCCCACGTGGATCCTTCTCCGGCCTCGTCGCCAGTGTGGAGTCGGGCTGCTGGATATGTGCGGGCCCGACCGTCATACGCAGGCCTAGGCAGGCCAGCGTAGGCGCTCTGCGCGATGTGGTCGCAGGCAAAGGAAAACACGACCACTTGGTTGAATGCATAAACCCGGACTGGCGTTCTAACGCCAGTTCCCGTGGTACCTTTATTTCCGGCGTGTCACGTGACCCGGAACTACCTGGGCACGTGACACCACACCCATTGCCTCATCCTTTGGAACTATACAGCTCGTTATCCTTGCCGACTCGGATTGTTTACAAGGGCTGCCCTTTGCCTCATCCTTTGGATCTGTTCTGCTGATCTTCGTTGCCAACCTGGACTGCTATTCTGGATTATGTTTGCCTCATGCTTCTTGGACCGGTGCAGGGAATAACGCTTTCTGGGTCAGCCTGGGAGTCTTTCTCTTTTAGTCCCCTATCGAACTAGAGACTGCTGGTGTTGTTGACAGGGGCTCGAGGAGTGTCCGCGTTCCGTCGGGTGTTTTTGTCTTATGGACTTCCTGGCCAGTAGGCGTACGCGTGTCGTCGGGCACAGTTCTTCATTTCCTGGACTCCTGGGCTTGCTCATACGTGTTGTTACCCTGCAAATCCTTCAAGGATCCACACACATCACACATACACAGTAAGAATATAGTCATTCACAACACTTAGTACACAATACTCACTTCTTCCTATAATAATCCCATTGTCTGTTGTGTCCCTAGATACTGATGCTACCATTCTAGCTAAGGGAAGTGGTTGTCTAAAGAAAAAAACAGTTTGGTTATTCCTAAGCACTCCTTCCTCGTGGTTCAGGTCAGTTTATATGCACATCACGTGTCTTATTGATTATTGGAAAGAGGTTTATTCCTAACCTGATTTTCCTTTCCGGTTCTAGGAGCACAGCTGGTCATGTTTTGCGTCCATTCTTCCAAATAATAGATCCCTGGGTATTTGCCCTCCAGTATACACACGGTTATATTGTTGGGTAGAATTCTAACATAATCAGAAGCCCACTTATTTATTATGAACCCAAATGTGACCTTGGCACAGATTATGCAGTTTTCAGATCTGCGTGCCGATATGGCCACAGCCCATGTCTCCACGCAATAGCGTTTTGACTAGTTGCAAGCTGGGATGCAGCCTGCTGCGCCATCAGTCCCCGATCCAGCCCAGGCTTCTGGGTCTGGGTTGGGGCGGACTGGACATGAGAATGGTCCTGTATATATGACGGCCCAGTATCCTTAGCTCCGCCGGAACGGTTCAACGGGGACCCCAGAACATTTTGTGCCTTTCTTAATCAGTGTCGTCTGCATTTCCTTTGTAGACCATCCTTGTTCCCTGATTCCACAACCAAGGCGGCATTCCTACTGTCACATCTCGGAGGAACTGCTGCCTCTTGGGCCAATCCGCTGTTGGAAACAGGCAGTCCATTACTCTTCGACTGTGATGCCTTGATTCAGGCTATGAGTCGCGTCTTTGACACCAGTTATAAAAGTCAAGCTACGCACCTGGAGCTTCTGGGTCTACGACAAGGTGACACTCAGTTGTTGGCATACCTGGCTAAATTTAATCAGCTTGTGGCCGAGACAGGTGTTCCGAGGATAAGAAGGCCTCCATGTTTTATAAGGGGCTTTCTGACTCTCTCAAAGATACTCTTGCAACCGTTCCTATTGTCCCTACCTCCTTCCCTGAGTTGTTGGATATGGTCCTCCAGATTGATGCTCGCAAGGCAGAGAGGAAAGGTGAAAGGAGAGCGCTAGTTCCCGTGGCCATGACTCCAGTCACACCACATGCAGGTGGTGTGGAACCTATGCAGATCGGGGTAGTTAGGGGTCCCCTGACTGCGGAAGAAAGAGAGTCAAGAAAAAAGAATAACCTGAGTTTTTATTGTGGATCCTCAGAACATCTCCTTAAAGCATGCAACAAGAAACCAAATAGGTCAGGAAATGCCAAAGCCCGGCAATAGACGGGGTTGAATTGACAGGCTCTTCAAGCATTGACTCCGTTGGTTCTAGACCATTCACCGTTTCTGTTAGGTGATCTTGTCCTCCTAATAATGAGTGGCATATGACTGCCGTGCTCGATTCAGGAGCAACCGGGAATTATATGGACGATACATTTGCCCAGAAACTAGGGATACCTATCGTGGCTAAAGAACATCCTGAGTTGGTTAACGCCGTTGATGGCACAACATTGCTTTCCGGTTTAGTTACAGAGAGGACAAAGGAATTAATTATGGTATTTCCTAATGTCCATTCTGAAAATATAGACTTTGACTTGATTGCTGCCCCACAATATTGATTGATTCTTGGATTACCATGGTTGAGACTCCATAATCCCATGGTGGATTGGCAGTTGGGGGAGGTAGTGTTTATCTCAGAGCATTGTGAGTCCACCTGTCTTTCTTCTGATATTGAACCACGTATGCCTTCGTCGCCCCCTCCTGAGTGTTTCATCCTCATTTGGGGCTATTACGTCCACCCTGTTGCCAAAGGAATATATGGAATTCGGGGATGTTTTTGACGCTAAGGGGGCACAAGTCCTTCTGTCCCATAGGTCTTACGACTGCCCTATTGATCTGGTGTCTGAAGCAAGGATACCCTCAGGACGTATCTATTCCTTAACGCAGAAGGAAGATCCGGTCCTTAAGGAATATTTAGACAAGTCTGTACGGACGGGCTTTATTCGCCCTTCACGCTCACCTCTGGCTTCTCTGTTGTTCTTTGTTCCAAAGAAGGAGGGGGATCTTCGTCCCTGTATTGATTATTGTGCACTGAATGCCATTACTATCAGGAATCAGTACCTTATTCCATTGATCTCTGTCCTCCTGGATCAACTGGGGTCTTCCAAGATCTTTACCAAGCTGTATCTCCGTGGGGCATATAACCTGGTGAGAATAAGAGAGGGGGATGAGTGGAAGACGGCGTTCAAAATGAAGTACGGGTTGTTTGAGTACTGCGTGATGACGTTTGATCTCTGCAACGCGCCCACAACATTTCAACACTTCATTAACGATGTATTTAGGGACATTATTGATCAGTTTGTTATAGTCTATCTTGATGACATACTGATTTATCCCGAGTCATATAATCATCATGTACAACACGTCAGTAAGGTGTTACAGTGGTTGTGAGAAAATTCTCTGTACGCTAAATTGGAGAAGTGTATATTCCAGGTTAGATTCGTAGAGTTTCTAGGATATCAGATAGAGGATCATGTACACACATGTGTTCCTCCAAGGTACAAGCCGTCCTTGACTGGCCAGTTCCCACAATTCTAAAATCCTTGCAGTCATTCCTTGGCTTTGCCAATTTTTATCGTCGCTTTATCAGGTCCTTCTCAGAGATTGCGGCTCCACTGACTGCACTTACTAGTAGTAAACCGGCTTTTATGTGGAATTCTGCTGCTAATCAGGCATTCAAAACTCTCAGGTTAGCTTTCACGAGTTCTCCGGTGTTACAACACCCAGACCCTGCCCTACCCTTCGTGGTAGAAGCAGATGCCTCGGATCTTGCTTTGGGCGCAATTCTGTCTCAACCCTGCAAGGATACCCATGTACTCCATCCAGTGGCGTATCATTCTCGTAAACTTAATGTGCATGAGCAGAATTACACCATCACAGAGAAGGAGCTTCTGGCAGTCAAAGATGCTTTCAGTGTATGGAGACATCATTTTCTGGGTACCTTGGTTCCAGTACAAGTCTACACGGACCACAGTGATCTTGTTGCCCTCCAATTTATTAAGTGTACCACAGCACGACTGGCGAGGTGGCACAAGTTTTTGCTATGTATAACTTCATCACCTACCATCCCGGCTTGCGGCACTCTAAAGCTGATGCATTGTCACAGATTCCCGGGGAGTGTTCTCCATGTGCTGGTCTGGGTGATCTGTTGTTAGCAAAACAAGTTGTTTGTGGTTGTACCCTAAAGCCTTCCATGAGGTCACAACTACAAACCTGGGTTAAAGAGAACCCGGAACACATCAATGACCAAGGAATCGAAATTCTACAGTCCTTACCGTATGTACAAGGTAGGGTGTATCTGCCTGACAAGAACACTCGTTTCATGGCCTTACAATGGTGTCATGATTCACAATTTGCTGCTCATCCAGGTATCAGAAAAACCTTGGAAGCATTGCATAGGTGGTGTTAGTGGAAGGATATGTCCAACGACGTTGCTCAGTACATTGCCACTTGCGCAGTTTGCACTCAGGGCAAAACAGCACATACAAAACCCATGGAATTATTGCACCCGTTACCGGTTCCTAGATCACCATGGACAATGGTATCTATGGATTTCATTGGAGAATTACCAATTGCACAAGGTTTTGACACAATATGGGTAGTCGTGGACTACTTGACCAAGACAGCCTTGTTCATTCCATGTCGGGGTTTACCCACAGCACCTATTTTAGCAAATTGTTTCTTAAAACATGTATTCAGGTTCTTTGGCTTTCCCACTGTCATTGTTTCGGATAGGGGGTCTCAATTTACCTCCCGCTTCTAGAGGGCTCTGACTCAATCCTTGGGCATCGAAGATAGGTATTCAAGTTCCTATCACCCGTAGACGGATGGGCAGACCGAGATAGTCAACGCCACCCTCGAACAGTTCTTGAGGTGCCTACTTATACAATATCAGGGGTCTTGGCTGTCGGTCCTATATAGGGCTGAGTTTGCTTACAATAATTCTTTGCAAACAGCCACAGGTGTGACGCCCTTTTTTGCATTGTATGGTCATCACCCTCGCTCAGTGCCCACACCTCTGGATGCTCTTATGGGCAACCTAGCTGCACGCTCCTGTGCCTCGGATATTGCTAAGGTCCAGACAGACGTCGGACAGCATTTGCTGACTGCCCAACGTAATATGAAATGGTATGCAGATGTCCATAGGATGCGTTCACCTGTGTACGAGAAGGGTAGGAAGGTGTGGTTGTCCACTAAGTACCTACGCTTGCTAGGACGCAGGTCATTAAGTCCTCGTTTTACTGGGCCTTTTGTTATCTCTAAAATTATTGACCCAGTCACTGTTTGATTGACCCTTCCTGCCTCGTGGCATGTCCATCCTGTGTTTCATGTTTCGCTTCTCAAACCTTTACGTGATGCAACCAGATTGCTGTCACGGGTCCAGCCTTTGCCTGTGAGGGGTTCTGATGAATACAAAGTCAACCAAATTCTTGATACTAGGGTTCGGAAAGGGGTTCAATTCTTTCTCATCGATTGGAAGGGGTATGGCCCGAAGGATCGGACCTGGGAACCCATCTGTAATGTCCATGCACCGGGTTTGTTGGCAGATTTCTGGTCCTCCCAGAGAGGGAAGCGTTTTTTGAGGGAGGGTACTGTAAGGAAACCCACCGGAGCACACACTCCACAATCAAATCCATTAATACACATAGGTCCCTTTGTTCGTAGACCACATAACTAGCCACGTTTTTTGTATTGTCATGGCAGACTCAGGCCTTGCGCACCCCATATAACTACCTGTTATGCGTAACGAGCATTAGCCTCCCCGAGTTACTCTTCGTATGGGAAGCGTTGGCAGTTACCATGGAAATTCTGGCACTCACGCTGACGTTTCTGCTATGTCTCACGCACGTTGGTGTCATGTGACTGGCTATTTAAGCATCTACTTCCTTGAATCCATGCTTCTGATTTTCCTGAAGAATGATTTTTGTTTCCTGTCTTGTATTTCGGATTTCCCCGGTTCTTGACTTCCTGCCTGCTTTCTTGGTATTGCCTCATCTTGATCCTGATCTGCTTCGTTGTCTTGGACGTTTTTTCTGGATAGTTTGGACTCAGATTGCTTTCACGGATTACCCATTGCCTCATCCTTTGGAACTATACAGCTCGTTATCCTTGCCGACTCAGATTGCTTACAAGGACTGCCCTTTGCCTCATCCTTTGGAACTGTTCTGCTGATCTCCGTTGCCAACCTGAACTGCTATTCTGGATTATTGTTTGTCTCATGCTTCTTGGACCGGTGCAGGGAATAACGTGTTCTGGGTCAGCCTAGGAGTCTTTCTCTTCTAGTCCCCTATCGAACTAGAGACTGCTGGTGTTGTTGACAGGGGCTCGAGGAGCATCCGCGTTCCGTCAGGTGTTTTGTGTTATGGACTTCCTGGCCATTAATCCCATTGTCTGTGTCCCTAGATACTGATGCTGCCATTCTAGCTAAGGGGAAGTGGTTGTCTAAAGAAAAAAACAGTTTGGTTATTCCTAAGCACTCCTTCCTCGTGTTTCAGGTCAGTTTATTTGAACATCACGTGTCTTATTGATTAGTGAAAGGAGGTTTATTCCTAACCTGATTTTCCTTTCCGGTTCTAGGAGTACAGCTGGTCGTGTTTTGGGTCCATTCTTCCAAATAATAGATCCCTGGGTATTTGCCCTTCAGTATACACAGGGTTATATTGTTGGATAGAATTTGTTGTCTACACTACGTGTACAACGCAACATCGAATTCTAACACCGGCATTCAAGTCACCACCCAAGAGTACAGACTCGTGGCCTACAGTCATTAACCACCCTGCGCACATAGAATCAATACTTTCCTGAATGTCGTCTAAGACCAACATAGTCGGGGGCACATATATATTAATCAACAGAAAATCTGTAGATATTTTCCTAGACTTACCACCTCATCCAGCCCCAGTCAGACATATCTCAATTGCTAGTACATTTGGGGTATTCATTATCTCTTTTACATTCTCTACTGGGAGTTTCTGCTTAATCCCAATTAACAGGCCACCAGATGGACAACCACTTTGCCCCTTCTTTGGCAATGACTGGAACAACACATAGCCCTCTAGGTATATTAATTTTGTTAGCCAAGTCCCCTGCAGAAATATTAAGTGACATTCCTGCAGAGTTGAGATCCCTTAGTACCCATGAAGTGGCTATGGCCATGTGTGTTCCAGGAGGCAGTCTTCATCAATCAATCTGGTTGATCCAGATGTCTTAACAAGAACTTCCTGAACCACTCCCATCCCATCACATCTTCAGCCTGGGGGGGAGTGTGACATGGCCCAGACCCGGGGCACCCAATAATGCTGGTGTTGCTACTCTCCTTGCCAACTGAGTGGCAGCTAGGGCTGCTGCTTGTTTTTTAAGGCCAATATGCGATGGTCGGTCAATTTCATACCCTGCTTTCTCTATTTCTCCCTGATAACATCTCACCAATGTGAACCCGCACAAATATGCCCCCCTCAGATTGAACAGGTTCAACAAAACTAAAATCTGATGATGATAAAAAAAACGCAGGGCCAAAACTCTTTTACAGACATAGACCACATCCAATCTATTTACATGTTTTTCCGAGAATGTTTGTGGACCTCGGGCAAAGGTAAATGTCTTTGGGTCAAGGATAACAGCTGGATTTACCAGCGTGTCAGGCTTCGGTGATGACAGACCGACAGCTGACACAACTTGCCTTGTTTGGCCAGGCTTAGTCTGAGCCAGCAGGTTTCCCACTTGCGGACCTTCCCATACCAGTGATAAGCAGGCAACCAAGGCCGAAGGTGTGGAAGTAATGTCATTTCCTAGGTCTTGTACTAGGGCAGAGGCCACTTCACTGATTAACCGGCTTGTCAATCTTCCAGCATATTTTTGTCTCTGTCTTTTCCAGGTAGCCTTCTTTTTATCCTTCTTGCTTTTATGCTGTTTAAGCCAGATAACAGTAGAATTTAATCGGTCAGGGGATGGATGAACAACTCCCCTAGATGGCTCAGTGGCATCATTTGCCCGCTGCCTAATCTTTGCCCGCTTTGCCAGACACCTTTCTTTCCTGGTCATGTACAAGGTGGTATCAGGGTTTGAATCAGCAGTCAAACTTATTAGGCAGGATGGGCTATTAGACACTGCCTTTCCGACAGGCGGATCTGTGTTTTCATTATGTTCCACAGTTGAGTTTGGTGCCACAGCTTGCCCCTTCTGGCCAACAAGGACGGAAAGTCTCACATCCAAAGAGGCAGTGAGCTTGCCCAGTTTTTGGGTTTCGTCCAATCTAAGCCCACACAGTTTAAGAAGTTTTTTTATGGAAAAGTGCAGGACCCCAGTAGATGTGTTTCTGGTCTCTGTTCGATCAGAAAAACTTTTGTTCTGTGTGGCACTTTGGCTTTCATCGGTCCTTGTTGTATTGTGAAACAGGTTTGTGATGCTGATAGCTGCTGGGACGGTGCCATACATATGGCGGGTGGGGCGGGGGAAGTTGGGCACCAGTGCAGCTGTATCCACCTGGTTAGTTACCAGGCCAGCTGGCTCGGCTGATGGCTCCAGGTGTTCCCTACTAGACCCCATGGCACTTTGCAAGGTGTAACATAGACCCAGCAGAGAATTGTTATCAATGTCACTGTAGTCCAATTTAGTTACTTGATGGCTCAGATGCCATACATAAACTTCTTTTCCCCTGGTTTGATTTGTCACCCTTGGTGGTGCGAAAATAATTAGATATTTTTCCCCGGCCAGGCGGAGAGATGGATTTGGGCCCAGCCAGCCCCCTGTACTTCACAACCTCAGGTACCAAGGCAGGCCTTCTTTGTGTCTCTGCTCTTGTCACCATCCTTGTTGACGCTTTACAATAAGGTTTGCCAGGATGAGTTTTAGGGTTTCTAGATATTGGCATTGTCTTTCCAGGCATATTTATCCCTCACGTGTATCTGTAAAACAGCCCAGGGAAGGACACTGATAAGGTGTAGGGCTTCTGTTAATAGGGGGTAGATCCATGGACACAGGTCAAAGTTTAAGTCAGGAGGCGTACAGATAACGTAGTCCCAGCAGTATATGGTATCAGCCAAACCGTTTATATTTCAATAATCTCCCCCCAAGCACTGATATTTGTAATGCCCGGGCTTACCGTAATGCTCACCCCCAGCTGGTATATATGGAGAGCAGAGCTTTGCCATACTTCTGACTCTGATGTGGGTACCCCAGTGAACCCCTGCTGAACACCACGTAACACTTTTGCCTGCGCTTTCGCCCTCTGTTGTGATTAACTTCCTGGTATCTGTGGGTGTTACATCTGACTCGGGGCCCATTCACACAATAAATCACACCAGCTCAGGCATTGCATCTATCTGCTTTATTCGTCTGCCTCTTACTGACTTGCTTTTGGTTTCCCCTTTCTCCTCCCACCCCTCCCAATGCATACCTTGTTATCTCCCCATAGCCCCCCGAGGGCATGACCATGGGCCCTTTCACCTCCATGACCACTAGGGGTTCAGGTCTGTACCTCAAGTCTGTTTTTCGTTGGTGTCTCTGTCTGACTAGCACAATCTCGCCAAGCGGGACCTGAGGCTCTTTGGCTCTCCTCTTCTGATCGGCCCATTCTTTGGCCTTTCTCCTCTTCATGGCCTCACGTTCCCTGATCTCTGTGTCTTCGGCCGGGGTGTAGTCCTCCAGTTGGGGTAGCCTTGTTCGGGGTTTGTATTTAATCATGAGTATGTCCGGGGTTCGGCCGGTTGTCTCATGAGGTGGAAGATGCGGGCGTGAGATGGAAGTAGCGGCTATGCACTCATCAATGCCTCATATGCTTTCTCGTTCATTACATTGACGGTAGCCCCTGTGTCGATGAGGAACAGTGTAGCGAGTCCTCTGAGGTGTACTGTTACTTTTGGGGTTGTGCTGTCGTCGGATGTGTTGTGTATGAGCCGAACATATTTTCTACTGTATCAGTCATATTCATGGTAGATTTCAGGGCCCAGTGGTTCTTCTTCCAAAGGTGGGTTCTCGTAGGGGGCACTGGTGGAGAATTCTCTTCTTTGGTCTTCTCCGTAGTCGGGTTGTGCATGGTGAGGTTGCTCCGGAGCGTCATATACTCCACCCGACATCTCTACTTGGAGATTCTCCACGGCCCGGACGAACCCAGGATAAGTTGCATGTGGCGTGGTGTGCCTGTTGAATGAGTTCCTGGCACTGTCTCTCTCCGGATATGGTCGTGGGTTGGTAGGCCTCGTTGGGTCGTATGTCCTGGGGGGAGTTGGTTGGGGTGGCAGTCTGTACGGCGGCAATAAGGGGGCTATTTCCCGAAACATGATTTAGAAGTGGTTTTCCTGGCCACATCTCATACACATTTGGCCGATGGCGGGGCATTGTCTTTTTTGTGGGAATTCAAACCCGCAACAATAGCATTGCCTGTCGGCGGGTTTCAGAGGGTCGAGCTCCAGGCGTCCTAGCGAGATGATGGGCCTGGATGGCATGCCTGCCCTTGCGGGTTGTTGATCATGGCGCCAACAGTGTCCAGCTACTTTGGATTTTCAATGTTGGCTGCCTGTGCATCGACCCTTTCATAGACTCTTGCTAATTCAGCGATTTCCTGTAGTGGGAGGGGTTTCTTCAAGAGGTGTTTAACTTCTCTTTACTTTTCTGTCATACTAGTGTTTTTCAAGAATGTTAGCTGTTTGACTGGCGTGTTCTTCTCCAGCTCCTGAGGCTGCCACACATTTGTTTGCCAAACTTGATTGGATACCAAGCTCAGCTCACTTACAATACCTTAGTGCAGGATTAAATGTTTACATATTGTTTGTTTGATATAAAGGACCATGTGTCTCTTTTCTGGCCATTTTTTCAGGAAGTCTTCCTAGAAAAGTCTTGCTGACATTTTAGCAAGTACATTTTGTATTAAGTATTATATGGTGAAAATAAAAACCCTACCAACAGTAACTGAGTAGGTATTTCACTCTTCAGCACCAACCCACAACTCCATTTCATTAGTTGTACACTTGGACACAGTCATTGATGGTGAGTGAGATCTTCTAACCACTTTTTTCTGCAAGGGGAACTCAGTGTAAACCAAAGTTGGATGGAGTCTAGAAGATGATGGGTGTGGAAATGGCATGTGCGATACACTCAGCAGTAGAGCAGGATGCCACTGCACCTTTTGCCCCCCACCCCTTTTTGTGATGCCTTCAAGGAACCTCCGTGCACAAGATCTCCAGTCAAATCCTATCTCCTACAGGCACTCCGAGACATTTCCATCACCCAAACTCGTCTGAAAGGATTCTGACTGACTGGGTGCATGCATACCTGTTCCAACTAGCCCTATAGAGTTATTTGTGAACCTCCTCCCTTAACCCCCACAAGAGAGAGAAAGAAAAAGAAAGAACTTCCTGGGCTGGGGTTGAGGTGCCTCCAAGACATGATCACACTTCCTTCATTCATTATGTCATTGCCACCGTGTTTGCCCTCCTTTAACATTTTGAGTTGGTCCTTTGCCATTTATTCTGGCTCTAGTGCCACATGGCTTTTCATACTATTCGCTAAGTCACATGCTTGCCACATGGCTTTCTTCTTTATTTGCAAATTCGTATGTTTACCAGCTGTTTCCATTTTGAAGTGTGCCCATTTTATCCCACGCTCCAGTCTTTTAAACGTCTGCCCATTTATTTGGCCGATGTTTCAGATTTTTGTCCAATGTGATGTTGGTGCTCTGCTTTGTTCACTCCTCTGGCTTCATGAGTGCTTCATGAGTGCTCCACTACTTCCCTGCTGAGTGAACCCCATTATTCCAGCACCCCAAAATGGAGAATGATTGAACAACTCTGGGAAAAGAAAAGATTGAGGTATCTGCCAAATGGAACAAAAAGAAAAGTGTAGTTCACTGAAATGGAGGCTGCAATTAGAGCACCTTAGCTCTCTGTGCTGTTCTGACACCATTATGTTCTATCATTTCTCCATCTCTACTCCTTACTCATTGTTCTTCACTGCTTTAACACAGTTATCCCTTTTTAATTGACTCTTAATGGCCCCATCTAACATCTCTGTGTCATGGTCCATGTTCATTTTGATAAATGTGTTGTTTTTCTTCTGTTGTGCTGTAACTTGCAATCCTGTTCAAGATATGAATATGCAGAGTATAATAAAAACCTTGAAACTGCCCATTCTGCTCTTCTGCCACACAGTACTGGCCCTGTTCCACCCTTACATTGAGAAGTCTCTCCTAGCTCATCTTGGAGACTCCTGCCCATGCATATGCCTGGGAGGTATTTAATAGCACATTGTGGAGGCTCTCGTCCATCCTTACCTTGATAGGTCTCTCCAAGCTTATTTTGGAGGCCCCCATCCATCCTTACCCTAAAAGATCTTTCCTAGATCATTGTAGAGGCCCGTGTCCATCTTTATCCCTGGGAGTTCTCTCATTCGGCGTTATTCTCACAGTTGAGGTTCCCGGCCAATTCCTAAACCCTGGAGCTTCTCAGTCCTCTCTTTTATCTCCTAAGAACAGCTCCCTGTCCTAACTTAGGCCTCTTACAGCATAACACCCCTCCATTGATCCATCCATGTTGTTGCTAATTACTCCCATGCAGAGGTGGAAGTGTAATGCTAATCATTGGTATGTTGTACCACTAGTTTAAAACAAATATTTGAAATGCGTACCTTTTGCTTATGGAAGAATAGTACAGCACCAGGGTCAAGCTATAATTACAAATGCTGCACCTTGTCTTTGCAGACAAAGTGGGTGCCTGCAGCAGGGGTGGAGTTCCATTGACCACTCAATGTGAAATTCCAGCCCTGCTGAGGATAGTGTTGTTTGCTCAAACACAGGCTTGCATGTGAATTAAATTAATAATCACTGCTTTCGGACGACGTCTAGGCACTGTAAGACCTCCACAGTGATGAAGAGCGCAGTACACATGGTGTATAACGTAGCATGTAATACAGCATTTGTTATATGCGGACAATCTCGTCCTATTCGACCACACATTTGCTGGCATCAAGGCTTTATTGAATGAATTGGAGAGAGATGCCACGGAAAATGAATTAGTTTTAAACCTGAGCAAGACAAATGCCATGTTAGTATCTCTGAAAAAGGTAAATAAACTCAAACTGAACACTGCACTGGGAACAATTAATTACACAGACTCAAATATCTAGGCATCGAAATGGCAAATAGTGGCAATTATGAAAACCTTATTAAGATTAAAACTGGAAAAGCAAGACAGTTAACATTTATGGTCCTTAAATGTGCCAGGAATACACTGGATGCTCCATGGGAGGGATCTTATCACTTTATAAACAGTGGTTTTGTCCCGTGATATTGTACTGTCTGGAAGCACTGGCAATGAGAGACCTGAATTGGTTAAATAGAATTGAGGGTTTTTTCTGGCGGCTATCCTTGGTCTCCCTCAATCTACTCCTATGCAGCATCTGCACCTGCAGCTCAGACTCCTTTCTTTAAAATCTTTGGCACAGAGGAGGTGAGGAGATTTGTACCTTGAGATGAATTCTGAGACGAATTGTGTCTCAAAATGTGCCTTGTTTACATTAATAACATTAATAGTTTCCTCCCATAGTAATGAGGTCTTGAAGAAGGGCCATCACTTTGTTAGGTTAAATAATGACTTGTTTGAGCTTTTGAAATGGACACCGGATTTTACCCAGAAAGATGTCTCGCTGGGATTGGGCCTCAAATTTCGACCACCAAGCAAAACCTCGGGGCTATATATGGGTGTCCTTGGTGGTACATCGATACTTCAGACCCGAAACTTATATTATGCAGTGCCCTGACCCAGAAATGCATCGGTTATATGTCTAATGATGCGCACAAGTGCAAGCTATCCATGGTGCTAGATGGAAACTGGATGAAGAGGCTATATTCTGTAGAGTTTGTAGGCTCCCCGATAAGAAAGAAACCGTGAAACACATTTTTACTGAGTGCCCTAAGTTGGGCCCCTTGCGTATGATAGATTTGAGTCACTTGGTTCAGAACTATGCTGTTATGTTAAACCAGGAATTTTGGTGTTATTGGGGCTCATTATAACTATTGAAAATGGGAAGTCCTTCGGCAAAGAACGATGGACAAACATGGTCACACTTATAAACAATACAATTGTAAACCATCAATATATTCGAGTCATTAAGTTTCAATTGTTCACACTGTACTTTGAACATAGTTATATATACACATTTAATAGGCACAAAAAGTATTTCTGTGCCGTTTCAATTAACACCATGTAATACAATTCACATATATTTCACGACCTCTGTATCGCATTGTATCCATATGATTCATATTAAATTCCCATATGCATCATAATTACAAGTCCTTGTCAGTTTTTTTTGTTTTTTTGTTATATCCAGATATCTTGATAGGTGTCTGAGATGTTACCGGGAAGTCAGGCACTGGTCATTTTTTACGGTTTTTTTTTAGCACCACACACCATGGGTAATATTAAGCAGCGCTCACATGCCCCAGGGTTCATAGCACAATATACATGCAAATTATTAGCAGGTGTGGAAATATATTAAGGACAATTATTTTCTGGAGAATTACGGACATGGGAGGGTATAAGTGTAAACATAAGTGATGTTCGGTATTGTTGATGCTGAAGGCTGTAATTGTTTTGCTGCAATTGTTAAGTATTTTTGGTGATATGCCATATGTCTTATGTAATGTAATGTATGTATTTATCGTATTTATTATGAAATTCCGTTTTTATGTGTTTTATAAGATTCTTGTAAAGTTAATTTGAA
This sequence comes from Ambystoma mexicanum, assembly GCF_040938575.1. NCBI lineage: Eukaryota > Metazoa > Chordata > Amphibia > Caudata > Ambystomatidae > Ambystoma > Ambystoma mexicanum. Next base: position 297,953,493 of record NC_090922.1, read on the forward strand.
CTAAATACACGTAATTGAATAATAATAATAATAATAATAATAATAATAATAATAATAATAATAATAATAATAATAATAATAATAATAATAAAAATAATAGCATGTATTCGGCAAAGAGAAAACCGGGAACCGATTTCTAAATGGAATTCGGAAAACACAAGCCTACCCCGGACTCACTATTGAACCCACAACAACTTACTAGAGGCTGTGCTTAATTGGTTAACTTGCAGAAGATTGGGTCAAATGTAATATTTCGAAGAAAAAAATGTTAAACATGAAACCAATCCGCAACATTACAAAAAATCTTTGCTCTGTTCATCAGAAAAACATGGTTGACAGGAAGATGATGGAGCCACATTCAACATATGTGCATATTCAACTTCTACAGTCACCCCTACCGGTGACTCCGCTATCTGCAAGATAACCAATTAAACGCAGCCTCTAGCACGTTGTTGTTAGTGTAACATAGCACAGCATAACAGATCATGTGTTGCTCTTGCTAACCCTGTATTCAGCGCCAGATCAAGCCCTGTGGAGGCCCTTAGGCAGTCAAAATGTCGCCCCCCCCTTGCAAATTATCGCCTAATACGTTTTTAATTTTCTGCACCGCTTTATGTTGATCTGTTATCGCGGGCCCCCTAGAAGGAGTGTGGCCCATAGGCTGGTGCATACTTGGCCTAATGGATAATCCGGCACTGCCTCTATTCCAACCTTTTAAACTAAAAAAACAATTCATTTCCACGCTTACCGTAAGATTCGTTTTTTTGTGGGAGTGCGTCGTGCACCCCATAGGACGCAAGCAGTTTCAAATAATGACTAATAGGCAATGTTCACAGCCGCACCTGAGTAACTCAGAAGATACTTTGTAGAGCTCAGGTTGGCCCATGTGCACGGTAAGATGCTCAGCCAGTCCTGGCATTTAGAATCCCAGTGCTTTGCATTGTGCTATTTGTAGTCACTCCAGGCATTCTCGAATCAATCCCCAGTGCAACAAGACTTTGGAGGATAGACATTGGAAAGATCTGATGAGTGCTGTCGTTAGTAAAGATCAGGGTTTTTTCTGGCAACAGGAAACGTTACACAGCATCCCTTGTGGTTAATGTCACTGAAGAGTGTTGGATTTGCCATTTTAAACCTATATATAACTTATGCCGTCTGGGCCCCACGCTCGTAGATCCCAGTGATCAATTGATTGAAAATGGGTTATACGAACCCCTGATTTTAATATCCTTGAGATATTCAGAGCTTTAGAGTCCCGGACAGTGGGGACGCTCCTGCCCCTGACTGCATTTTACCGGATTTCCTCTTCAAAGATGAACCCACAATATGAGCAGCATTTCATCTCATTCTCCTCAGGTAACTCCATTAGCATTTAGTTTTTCCCGATTCTTGGAGAGAGATGAGATTATGGCCATTTACAAAAAAGGGGACAGAAACATTCCTTCACACTATAGGCCAACATAAAAATAAAAAAATAGGTACATCTCAGTGATCAACTGTCTGGCCAAAGTTAACAGAAACACTTTGATGAGCAGAATAAACAATTGGTATATGGACAGTGATGTAATCACCCAGCTCCAACACAGTTTCAGGTACGAGTGGGAAAAATGGTTTAAGCATTCCGATTTTTTTGAATAATTCAAAAGCGTGTATATTTAAAGGAACAATGATTGTGTGCCAGTTTTGTGGATCTTAAAACATCCTTTGATGCTGTTACTGGATCAAAACTATTGACTGAATTACAATAGATGAAGTTTCCCCATTTTTGTTATGTGCTATACAAGTGTAACAAGCGCCACATAATAATAGCACAGCTGTGGTAAAATGGGGATTAAAAGATGAGGCCACTATACGCTTTGCTGTTTTAAAAGAGGTGTGACAAGGGAGCGTCTTAGCTCCTTAGTTATTTTCCCTATACATACATAATTTGACAGAAGATTTCGGTCACGACCCTCGCCCAAAACCCCCTCTGGCAAACCAATTGGCCAGGTGGAGTCAGGACTCGGGCCTCTAGAGCCTGGCATCCTCTTCAAAAGCCCTCATGGGGCCAGTCCTGGCGCCTATGGCGCCAGGCTCATACACCATGAACAACAATGTGCTTGGGAACTACTTTATTGTATTGTCAGCCAACATGGAGGCATCCACATAGCTTGGTTCCTATGAATCAAGCTATGCGGTCTAGTGTTTTGGGTGTGGCAGCCTGGAACTACTTTCCCTGGTACTACTTTACCTGGGCTATATAAGCCACACCCTGACTGCAGAACATGCTTCGTGTTACTTTGCAGCTTGCAACGCGTCGCTCACCGTGTCCAGCTATATCCTCGAACCTCGTAGAAGCAGAACCTGCAAGGAGACAAAAGGAACCTCATTAGCGGCAGCATCTTACCTGCAGTCTTCATCTTTAAACGCTCGCAGCTACCAAGAACAGCTTCCTCGAATCTTCACGCCTCCCGGACAGAACGACCTGAAAGAGGAAGATAGAGGCAACATTAAAGAAAGCAGTAGAGACATTTACAAATTACGAACTGCTCAAAAGGCTTACCTGGCTGGTTGCCTCTCGGCGGGCACCACTCCGGACATTCCACTTGCGCTGAAGAACACCGCGACCTACAAGGAAGGAAAACACAGGTTAGCAAAGGCAAGACTTTGCAGCGCTGCGCATAGCGCTTACTTACCGCATCATATCGCTCTTAATGCGCCATCATTTACAAGCGGGGCTCAACCAAGCCAGTTCGCCGCGCTGAAGCTCTGCATACCTAAGGGAGAAAAAAGAGACATTTTAAACAAAGAAAGGCATGCAGGATAGCAACAAAACTAAAGAACAGCAATAAGACCTACCTGAACAATATCAAACGGGCCGGCGTCAGTGAAGTAACTGGACCGCACTTGCCCATGAAAGACAATGCGCCCCTGCAAAGAAGGCAGGACGCAGAGCACGCCGAATTCTACCACAAGGCAGAACCTTCCCCGCAGACCACATCAGGGCAAAGCTGAGAAGCATACCAGCGAGTAACCCAGCTGGGTGGCGTCCCTGTGGATACTAGGTGAGCATAACAATTTTAGTGAATTTGAGATGGATGCACCACGACTAAAACATGTTAAATGCACTGTGCTTATGTACACTGATGATACTTTCTTGTTATTTAAAAACCTCATGGGTACTAAGAAAATTCTTCATCAATTTGACAGAATATATAAAGCAATGGGTCTTGAAATGATTGTTACAAAGACAAAATCAATGGTTTAGAGTTTAGGTTATTACATGTGTGTTTCAGGGAGAAAGGGTCTTGGCGCCCATAGGTAGAAAATAACAAAGTGACATTACCCAAACTTGGAGGAGCAGTTGTGCTACTCTTTTGGTGGATAAATTGGTTGCACCCACATTAGAAATGTAACGCCACCAGGTTGTTGCTGCTGTGCTATATGGTGCAGAGTTTTGGGGTAATTGAAATACCTCACGTATAGGTTTTGCTGGAAATGCCATCCTAAAAAGGTATTTAATGCTTCCAAACAGTACACCAAATATAGTACTAGATCTTGAGTTGGGTTGCCCCACTATTACACTTGAGGCACTGTGCAAGCCTATGCATTATTGAATACGAATGTGGCGTAGCACGTCCTGCATAAAATGTAGAGACGCATTAGTTGATGTGGTCAGAACTCCAGTAGCAACAACGTTCCACTGGATGGAAGGAGCCTAAAACCCTTGAATGCGTTTTATATGGATTCACCCAGATATGATTAATATTGTAACTACAACTACGGTGAAAATTGCTGTTAATGAGTTTCCCTTCAATAAAAGTTTAGACATTTGTACAAAAAACACTCTTGTTGTTGACTATCTTTTATACAAGTCTTTTGTATGCCAAAAATTGTATGTTAATGAGTTTTTTTGCCAGATAGTTAGGGAAGACATGGCACTTCTCTTGTCCTTTATATATCTCATTCTGATATCCAGTCTTTTTACCAGACAAAACTCATTGCAGAATGTCTTACTGTACTTGATTTACAGTTTCTTGCAGCAAAATGCAGGGGGTAGGTTTGGGTTAGGCAATAGGGTATTGGGGGAAGGGTGGCGGGTGAGGGAGAGGTACAGGCAGGTGGGATAAAAACTGTAATAAATTGTGCAGTGAATACATGTTCGATAAAAACACATCAAACATTCAATCCACACTATAGATCTGAAACCTTTCGAGAAGTGTAGGAATTAGCAACATCAGGGCTGCTCTTATTAACTTGTCGCCAACTCAGCATAGAGGTCTGGCTTGTACAGTGAAAACCTTCCTAAAAAAGAGCGTGGCTCTATCAGAGCAAAACATCTTTGCGATGTGAATAAGCACTGGACATTGATTTGGAGGTCTATGATTTTGTCAATAGAGCAATTAACTTTTACCTCGTTTTTTTTTATTTTGCGTGGTTTATATGAAATTGGATACTTTGAGTTTTGGTTTTAACTTTAATGTTTTTATTCTATATATTTGTACTGTGAAAGTGTAATCAATACTTTACCGGAATTAAATATTTATTGACTGGCAAAACCTTCCAGCCAATGGAAATTGCAAACAAAAGGTCAAGCCTGCCCTCACTCTCCCATCCTACCCCTCACCATCTTGCCTCCGCTCCCAAACCCGACTTCTTCCATTTTGGATGCCACTGGTTCTCCTTTCCACTTCAACCACTTCTCACATACCTCCTACAAGGTCTCTTATTTCCATTGTAGTAGAAACTCCCTCTGTACCTTTTTTGTACATAGGCGCTCTATGCTCTCTGCGTGATTAGAGGGGAACACAATGTAAAATATGTTGCACCCACCTACAAGTGGCATAGCAGAAGACACACACACACACACACACACACACCCCTTTTGAATGTAGATATCTTCAGCACAACCCACCATGGATGTGCCTTTCCTAAAGTATAATCATATTTAGATAGCAGTGTCTCCTCGTAAGCTTTGCTTTGAGGGTGGACCGACCAGGACAAAAAGAACACTAAATGTGAGACAAAGGAGGGACAAAAACACCATAAATACTCACTTTGCATGTGATTGTCTATTATCTTACTTTTGTCATGCATTTCTAATGGATGCAGGTTGACGCATTATTAAAATGTGGACAGCTTCTAAGACAGATTACTTGGAGAAATCATGCACTGCGATGTCCATCTTGGAATGGTAACCTTCTATCAGAAATTCATTAATACGGTTATTCTGCTAATGTGCTCCGCTCAATAAGACAAGTGAACCTTATTATGAATACAATAGATAGTGGAAGTGATCATTAGAAATTCATAAAATACGCCTTCAAAAAGAGCCACTTTACAATGTCAGTACAAATAAGTAATTTAGGTGCAGCTAATGGGAATGTTTTATCGTTCACTCATTCTTCTAGAAGCATTTCATCCCCAAAACACTTATTGTCCCATACCATTGTAAATAAAAGTTGGCACACTTGTAATCCCAAAACATTACTCAGGTTCCTGCTGTGTTACAATGGGCAGAGCAAAACCAAAGAGGTGATGGCTGGAAAGTTTAGAATTAATCTTAACTTCTGGTATTGCTCTGGGCAACACTCCAGACCATTGTTCTTCACCTGCCAAGCCATTACAGAAATGGGAAAGACCATATGACAATGTGACAATATGCAGCCTGCGCCCACATTGCTCTGCTACCCGCGGGACACTACCACACCCTTACAATATGGTATGTTTGCAATCACCATCCAACAACCCCATTTCAGACACACAGCGATCTGTGCTACACCGTTCAATTGTGGCTTTCCATCCCATCTCTCATCCATCTTGTGCTAACATCTGCATCCTCAGCAGTCTCTCAATCCTACAACTCTTCCTATGGCAGAAGCTCCCTCTCACGCCTTACCCCCTTGTAGATGGAGGGTGTTATAACTGTCGATGTCTCGTTTTCAGGTGCGATGAAGTCTTGGTCATGATCCAAGAATCCAATGAAGTAAGTCAATGCATACAAGTCTTCAAGAGCCAACAAAGCCTAATTTATGACAACATTAAGAAGATGAAAGGTAATAAGAAATATTGATCAACAGGTACATTGGTGGGAAAATCAAAAAAGTTTTCAAACAAGACATATTGGAATGTGCACCATCTTGTGGTCAAGGTTTTATGGTAGTCTAAGAGCTGGACAATAATCCTAACTGTATAGGAGATATGGGAAGATTGGCCATATGTCTACTTCATGGAGAATTTAGATGACTGCTAAAGATTGACAACAATCGCTTAGCATTTAGGATGGTAACTGCTAACGTGACTCGCTAATGAACCAGACTTATGAACTAATCAACAAACCAGACTTAACTGATGTTTTTTGTAAATTCAGGCTATTCATTTGTCAACGTGACATTTGTTAGCTATTCACCCCTGGCTGGTACCTGTTGTGCAATCAAAAAGTTCGAAATGTGGGCTGTAATTGCTTATAAGAGCCCCCGTCCTGAACAGACTGCAGGTTATTCCCGCCAACACCCCCCCTTAGACACCTGCTGCCATTTTCTAAACACAATAAACGTCCATGCAGGCAGTATATTTTTTGTTTCCTCTTTTTCGAGCCACTCTTCTTCCGCCACACTGTTGCCGTGATGGAAATGGTAATATTACTCTTTGGTGCTGGGCGCTCATATAGGCCTGAACAAGTTCACATACCATTATCCTGCTAATATTTTTCTGATTGTGCTCCAGTTTTATAATAGGACACAACTACATGTGATGACCTTAGGTTCGCAAGTTCCTGTGTTCGCTGTTTTGCTATATTCTACTCACCAGTGGTTTTGCTCTGGATTGGAGTGCAGTGGGAGAGGATCGTGGGAAGAGTGATGTGAAGACTAACGCTCCCCACTGGCAGAGTGGGTAGGATTTTCTCAATTTGACAACACTGTTTGGTGTCTCTAAATGGCCCTTTTCTGCTCTCTAAGGGTAAATGTGTTTGTCTATTTCTTTGTTCTCTAAATGGCCCTTTTCTGCTCGCTAAGGGTAAATGTGTTTGTCTATTTCTTTGTTCTCCAAATGGCCCTTTTCTGCTCTCTAAGGGTAAATGTGTTTGTCTATTTCTTTGTTCTCTAAATGGCCCTTTTCTGCTCTCCAATGGTAAATGTGTTTGTCTATTTCTTTGTTCTCTAAATGGCCCTTTTCTGCTCTCTAAGGGTAAATGTGTTTGTCTATTTCTTTGTTCTCTAAATGGCCCTTTTCTGCTCTCTAAGGGTAAATGTGTTTGTCTATTTCTTTGTTCTCTAAATGGCCCTTTTCTGCTCTCTAAGGGTAAATGTGTTTGTCTATTTCTTTGTTCTTATTTCTTATATGCGAAATTTGGTACGCCTTTGTGAAAGTTCAGATTAACATTTGCTTTGTTTTTCAGTAATTTGTACAGTTTCCGGCAAAGGTTCACTCTCTATGTTTAAAACAAATACCTTGTTATAGAGTTATATTATACTGCATTTAGAGTTTTGTCCTTCGATGTTCGAGGCCTGAACACCCCACAAAATGATTCAGCAGCTAAAAGTTCTTAAGGAGCAGAATGTTGAAGTGTCTTGTACAGGGACATTTGCTAAAGCCTGATACTGGTAGTCTTTCTTCTAGACACTTCTTAGTCCAATTCTGTCCCTACCTATGGGGGCAGTGGTGTAACTTTGCTGACAATGTTGGGGGTGGGGAGGACATGACATCTAAATGAAAGGGGCCCCTGCCAAATGAGCGGGACAACATAGTTTGCCACAAAAATTGTGTGTGTGGGGGGAGGGGACAAACTCCCTTGTTCCCCCCCAAAATGACACCCATTTATGGGTGGAGGGGTAGGAAAACGAGGAATGGGGATCCCGTTGGGGAGGGATTTTTCTTTTGTTTTAGAAGGACAGGTCCCTATAGGGAAGGGAGACACCTAATACTGAATGGTTCAGTTATTGGGCGGGGGGGAGGGGTGTGTGTGTGTGTGTGTGTGTGTGTGTGTGTGTGTCCCAGCTGAAGTGAGCTGAAACAGTCCGCTGAAGTGAGCTGAAACAATCCAAAGATGTTCTCCTCCTAGCGCCCTTTCATGCCTCAGCAATCTTCAGGGAGCCTAATTGAATGCAGTTGTGCAGTGTTGAATCCCTCTGGTATGTACCAGGCAGTTGCAGCAGGGAATTCTGGTAACTGTAGTGTACCCAGGAGCTACTGCCAAATAGACAATGTACGATATCTGAGAGACTTTATTATGACCCTGGACGCTCATGTGTAGGACAACTCATTTTGCCAGACCATGTTATCTGTCACAAAGAGGAGGGGGTGGTTGAGCAGAGGCCAACATCTCGGAAGTTGTCAAACTGATTGCTATAGGATCATGTTTTCCTCCAGGACCTAAGTGATTGTATATTAGTTTTCTCTCAACAGCCCTGACTATGCTTAAGAGAATATGACATGGGATGTCTTTAAATTCATTATAAGTGGGCATAGCTTTGAAAAAAGTGAGCTGACTCAACACAATTCGACAAAGTGAAAGAATCCTAAAAACAATCTCGGATTTAGAACAAAAGCATAAAACATAAGAGTCTGATAAGTGATACAGGTGACTACAATTTGCCAGAAAACAGTTTAATGCGTCATTGTCGACCAAAATGGAATACGTTTTAAGGTGAGTCATTCAGAGGTACTATGAAGTCCAGAATTAAAGACATTCGAATCTCACAACTTAATGATGATACTGGTAAGCTGGTTTATAATAGAGAGAGCTCTAAACGCTAATTATTTAGGGATTCCTATGCTTACGTCTGTGCTAAGGAGGATGGAGAGTGGCGGGATGTTAAGTCCTTTTTAGATAGGGTATAACTCCCCAGAATCTCTTGCTGAGCAACAACAGTTTGAATCCCCGATATCTAAGCAGGAAATTGCTGTACTTGAGAAGCCAAAATGCACCATGGCTCCGGGCCTTAATGAATTCACCTCCTTATATTATAGACGATTCCGAAACATCTCATGGTTCTTTCTGTTGGTTAGCTTTTTTAAACATAAAATGGCTCAAGGAGTTGTTGCTTCTTCTGTGGATGGGGCCATCACTAATATGAGTCATATCAACTGGCAGAATTACTGGAGATGGGAGGTGGATTGAAATGTGCTTAAAGAATCTTCAGAAGCTGAAAAAACAAGCAGATCAATCTTATCTAGCTAGATGAAACAAAAGCTGATCAATATGCTCAGCGTAACAAAACCAAATTTCATCAGCGTGTCAAGAATTACAGTTTTGAATCACAGCCGAGGTCAAAGAGGTAATAAGATTGGAGAGATGTGAAAATTGAAACTGTATATTGTATTTAGTATTTATTTTATTTATATTGCGCACCTAACCCAGAGGTAGCAAGGCGCAGAGGCATCAAGAGGATTGCAAAGCGTGGTTACATACAGAGGTGTGAGGCCCAACTATGGTTACAGTGTTGGACGCGTCAAAACGAGACAATAAATGCCGAAAAGGCATAAGTTACAGCGAAAAACAGTATAAGCAATATTATATACAAGATGCTGGTTGTCTCATGAAAGGCATCTACGCCGAACAGTTGACAGCCTAAATGTACATATTTACAAACATAGTGGTGTGGGACATCAGGGCAGCAAGGGAGTAGGCGATCATTATGCGTCGTGAGCCTTCAGCCAATGGATGGTTTTAGATCTGAATTGGCGTTAGGGAAGGTCCTCCCTGCAAGTAGGAGGAAAGGAGTTCCAGAATTGTGCTGCTTTTACCGGAAAGCTGTTCCCTCCAGACATTGTACGTTTAAACCTAGGCACCAGGAGGAGATTGGAGTTGGCCATTCTAGAGGGGCGAGAGGAAGTTGGTCTGGTGAATCTAGTGATAAGGTATTGAGGGGCTGCTTGGTGGAGGCATTTGTGAATCAGGGAAACCGATTTGAGGAATATTTTGTCTTTAGTGGATAGCCAGTTGATGGATCTTTAAGAGTCAGAAATGTTGGCATTCTTCGGGATACTGAGGGCCGCTCTTATGGCATTATTTTGAAGGATCTGTATTTTATTAGCGATATATTTGTTGCAGTCTACATATAGTGCGTTGCAATAGTCCAGCTTGGACAAGATCAACCCCCTGGCTAGTGTGATGCAATTGGATGGAGAGAGAAAAGGTTTAGCTTCTCTGATAAGTTTGCATGTGTAGGATGTGGCAGAAGCCATAGCATTAACTTGTTTTTTGAAGGTGAGAGTGGAGTCTAGGTAGAAGCCGAGGGTTTTGACCTCCTTGGCTACCATAATCTTATTGTTGTCAATTACGAAAGAGGAGTAATTTTGGTCCAATTTGCTAAGGTTATGTGAGGATCCTAGAATGAGGAGTTCTGTTTTGTCATCATTCAGGCATAGACCGTGTGAGGCCATCCATGCCTGAATGATGACGTACACTCTGTTGACGAAGGCCAAATCCTTGTCATAATCCCCCGTCAACGGGATGAGGATCTGCGTATCATCGGCATAATTAGTGTAGGTGATACCCAGACCATCTAGATCATCAAAAAGGGGCTTCGTGAATATGTTGTACAGTGTCGGGGAAACGCATGATCCCTGGGGCACGCCACATGTGATGGGCGTTGGGTCGGCGGCTGCTAGTAGGGAGAAGACTCTCATCGTGTGGCTATTTAGAAAGGATTGGATCCAGTCAGTAGCCTCTTGAGAGAAGTGGGCTGCTTTTTGAAGGTGGTCACATAAGATCTTGTGGTCGACCAGGTCGAAGGCAGCTGAAAGATCAAGAAGTAGCAGTAGTGCAGTCATACCCTGATCTCTCAGCTCATCTATCTGTGCCATGAGGTCTATGAGTGCAGTTTCGGTACCATGTTGAGGCCTGAAGCCCGATTGTCTAACTCCTAAAAGCTGCAGTGCTCGAGGTGATGTTGGATTTGTTGGTATACTATTTTGTCAAGGATTTTAAGAAGGAACGGTACTGTGGTGATGGGGCTGTAGTTAGTGGGAGAAGAGGGGTCTAGATTCAGTTTTCTGAGCAGGGGGAGGACCCATGATTGTTTAAACTGTTAGGTACGGTGCCTGATGTGAATGACGCATTTATTAGTTTGGTAATAAATGGTGCAAGATCACAAGCCGCGTCCTTAATCAATTGTGCAGGGCATAGGTCTCTGTGGCAGTTCGATGGTTTGAGAGTGAGAATGGCCTTTTCTACCTCTTTGGTAGATACTTTGTGGAAGTTAAAGTGGGAATTGTGCACACGTGCGCCTGAGTGGGGTGAGTCTTTTTAGGGATGAGACTACTAGGTTTAGTAGAAGAGAGAAGGGAATCTTTTTTAATGTTTATCTTTGTCTTGAGGGAGGAGATTTTGTTGGCTAAGGCATTTTGTATACCCGTGCACCAGTTTTTATCCTTGAGGCACAAGTCAGGGGCTTGGATAGGAGATTCAACCTCTAAAGAGCTCTCTGGTGTTAGATTGGCTTGTAGGATTCGGGTGCTGTAGGACATTTGTTTGGCCAGGATAATTTCTTTTTTGTATTGGGAGGCTAGTCTACTCAGGTTATTCTTATTTTTTTCTGAGGGATGTGACCTCCAGATTTTTTCACAACCTCGCTTTTCCTGTCTGAGGGCTTTAATATGGGGAGAAAACCAAGAGTTGATGTTGCTCTTTTTCAGCTGCAATCGGGCCATGACATCAAGAGATGAGAGCATGACTTTATTGTATATGTCTACCATCATAAAGGGATCTGTGTGGTCCGGGATGGCGTTCAAGGTCGGTGCGATCAATGGGATCAGATTTTCAGGAGTAATGTTCTTTTTATTTCTGGTCTGGACAGCTGGAGCTATACTGTCAATTTGCGCTGGTGTCGCCTCTAGGGTAAACGAGATCAAGTAGTGATCTGTCCAAGGCTGAGGAAGTATAGAAGAGATCAGGACTGGGCAATTGTGCGTAGCTAGCCAGTCCAGAGTTCTACCTTTGGTATGAATAGGCTCAGTAATCATCTGGGTAAAACCCAAGTCTTCTAAGGTATTATTAATTATTGTGGCATTAGCATCTGCGGGGTCACTAAAACCCAGGTTAAAGTCTCCTAATAAAATGCTTTGTGAGGAGTTCTTGAGATTATTGGATAGGATATTTGTAAGGTCTTCTTCAAATGACCCTAAGGGGCCAGGAGGTCGGTAAATCAGGTTGATGGAGATGGATTGTGTGTTAGATACGGTTAGTTCTGCAGTTAAGGATTCACAAGATCCTGCATTGTATGGTGTCTCAATAATTAGGGGGAATTTAGTTTTAGCTATAATGGCAAGACCTCCGCCTCGAGAGGTGGTACGATCAAGTCTTAGTAGAGTATAATCCTCTGGAATAGCTAGCATAATTGCAGGGCCTGCTGTAGGGTGCAGCCAGGATTCAGTAACAGCTAAGAAGTCCAGCTCTTCATTGTGGAGTAGGTCGGCAATGTCTGTTGCGTGGGCTACCATAGAGCGGGCATTTATCAGTGCTCCCTTGGTCCCAAGTTGTGCTGGTTTTGAAAGTGCTTTTCTGGGCGCGAATAGATTCGCGATAGAGTCTGCTGTTTAGTTGAAGAGGGTGCTGGGAGGGGCTATGGAGGCTAGTGGTAGCCTTGCTGTGAGCTACTTTGGTTAAAGGGTCATAGAGCCTTGGGAGCCTTGCACGTAGTTTGAGGTTCCTCTGGAGGACAGTGCAGGGTGTGGTGATCATGTCAGTAGGTTTGTGAGAATTAGGTGGGGACTCGTGTGCAAGTGAGTTTAGTGACGTGATCGGGTATTGGATATTCATGGTATAGAGAAGTGATCTTAGTAGCACAGTATAGAGCATATGGAGATACATTGTATGCGTGGGCAGGATAGGGTTAGTGCAGGGTAGTTGTTGGCGGTTGGCATGCAATCGTATAACACCTGGGTCTGAGGAGGCAGCAGTTCGAATACAGGGCAGTAGCACACCTAAATTCAGTTATATCACTAAAGTCTGATAAACATCAGTTCAATACATGGGCATTAGCACACCTAGATTCGATCACTAAAGTCTGATAAACAGCAGTTAAATACATGGGCATTAGCACACCTAGATTCGATCACTAAAGTCTGATAAACAGCAGATAAATACCTGGGCATTAGCACACCTAGATTCGATTTATCACTAGGGTCTGAGAGGCAGGAGTTCAAATACAACGGCAGTAGCACTCCTAAATTCAGTTTTAACATTAAAGGTCTAACAAGCCGTAGTTCATTACATGTGTAGTAGCACACATAGAAGCAAGTTTAGCACTAAGGTCTAACAGGCAATAGTTCAGTACAGAGGTAGTAGCACATCTAGATTCGGTTTAGCAGTGGGGCTAGAGAGGCAGGAGCTCAAATACCAGGGCAGTGACATTTTAGCATTAGGGCTAAAAAGCAGCAGTTCACATGCATAGCCTAAAATTCACCTAGGTAAGCTTATCATGCAGTTACAGTTGCATTTGTAGTATCGTGGGTCATCCAGGACAATGTAACACACAGTGCTGACAGAGTCGGCCGTGGGTGGGTTGCGACTTTGGATTATTTCAGGATGGATGTACAGGATCAAGCGCAAGATTGGAGCAATGCAGCGAGTATAGTATTAGTTAAATTGCTGTAGTATACAAGATGGTAGGACATCGGAACAGAGTATAAAGAGGAGCTATTCAGTGTTGCCGGAAGGTTGTTGCCAGGGAAATGTTCGGTGTGGGGGTGGCAGCGGGCAGGTCAAGAAATCATCCTAAGCGCATATAAGCGTTGCGGAATTCTATTCAAGTAGCACAGTATGATGCTTGGCTGGGCGCCATGTAAGCACTTACCATAGAAGGTTCGAACAACAGCGTTTGTGGCTCCTGGCTCCCTTAGCTCCTGACAGGCTCCGGACAGGAAGCCTTGTGGGTGGCCTTAGGGGTGGGCCGGCGTTCGCCTGCCAGCGACGGGGATTGGATATGAGGGAATGGTGGGCCAATCCAATCAGGCCTGCAGCATTAGCAGTGAGCTGAGGCTCGGCTCGAATCTGCTATCGGCCATCTTGGAATTCACAGAGCCTCCTCGAGGCTGATGGCGGCGTTCACGTTAAATAAATATATTTCGGCAGCTACTGCAAGGATTTGCAGTTTGAATACACGGGGAAGCTTTGTGTGAAATGTGGACCACGAGGCAGATTTCAGAACTGCTCGTGGCGGCACGATGAAAAGTTGGGCGCAGTGGTCAGTGTAGCAGGGGGCCTCATCCTAGCCTCACCTGGGCAGTGATCCGCACTGCTCCAGCAGTGGAAGGGGACCTGTGCCTCCTGGCTCTTTCCTTGATCTGAGGAATATTGTAGAGAATTGATATTGTAGAGAATGCTTCTAATATACCAGTCTAAAATTTGAGGCATAAAAAATAAAAAAAGATAATTCAACATGTAACATAGAAATAATATGATTTCCATAGCAGCGGATGAACAATTAATGAAATCAAATGATGGGTCAGAGCCTTCAGAGAGAATTCTGTCTGTGCATCACAAGACAGTTCCTCAAGAAAACATGTACCAGGTTCAAATACAAACTGACGCGGAGTTGGCTCGCCGAGTTGCGAGCAGTCTACAGCAGTCCCTGCTGTGTTTGCAGTCTGTCTACAGTTACAGCTATTGTGAGGGAGGAGCTGTTAAAACCCCTCACCCAACGCGAAGCGGCACGCAGAGTTGGCTCGCCGAGTTGCGAGCAGTCTACAGCAGTCCCTGCTGTGTTTGCAGTCTGTCTACAGTTACAGCTATTGTGAGGGAGGTGCTGTTAAAACCCCTCACCCAACGCAAAGCGGCACGCGGAGTTGGCTCGCCGAGTTGCGAGCAGTCTACAGCAGTCCCTGCTGTGTTTGCCGCCTGTCTACAGTTACAGCTATTGTGAGGCAGGAGCTGTTAAAACCCCTCACCCAACGCAAAGCTGCACGCGGAGTTGGCTCGCGGAGTTGCGAGCAGTCTACAGCAGTCCCTGCTGTGTTTGCAGTCTGTCTACAGTTACAGCTATTGTGAGGCAGGAGCTGTTAAAACCCCTCACCCAACGCTAAGCGGCACGCAAAGTTGGCTCACCGAGTTGCGAGCAGTCCACAGCAGTCCACAGCCGTTATGGCCAGCCTGGAGGCTTTGGAATCACCCCTACTTGCACAGCAAAGAGGGACCCAAGTGCAACTGGCCCTGCCATCTACACCTATTGGCCGTGTACTGAGAAGTCAGTACACCCGTCTCGAGTGCCTTGAGCGGCGGAAAAAAAAAGGTAACCTTCGATTTCACCAAAAATCAAGAAAGGGGGAGGTTACACATCTATCCTCTTCCTCCTCCTCGCTGTCTGCGTCAAGCCCATCGGACGTCCTTTTCCCGCCGGCTTCACATACAATTTCTGATGGTGAAGATGGGAGCGCTGGGCCCCCCGTCCAAGATCTTGAAGAGGAAGCCGGGTCTGATGAAGTCTTTGATCAGGCTACCCCCTCCATCCCTCCCACTCCTCGCCCCGATCTCACTGCTTACGTACCTGAGTGTATCCCGGTGAGCGGTTCGAGATCCAGCGCGAACTTGCTCCCTGGAACTCTGTGTTTATCGGCAAATAACCTGGCGTTGAGTCCTTCCGGCCGGCCCTCCTCCACTGCGGCGAGTGGGATCACCCCTGACGGTACCGAAGGGTGCCGCCGGTCTGACCCCAGCGGCCTGGTCCCGGTCCTGGACAAATCACCTAGTTCCAAAAGCTCTCCAGAGCCAGCAGTGCAGGAGCCATACAAAGACTGTGATACCGACATACCATCAGCACAAACTTTACACCAAGAAAACGTGCAAGCAACATTTTTAAACACGCAAAATACTATTCAAGTGGAACTACATATAAAACCAAGCTCTCTGAAACCAGTCTTTCGTAACAACAATACAGACGTTACTTTCGTCCAACCACCACACTTGTCCTCAAGAACAGTAGTAACAGAGGCGTTGGCAGGCCGCCCTGCCGCAATACTTAGGGGGGAGCAGTCAGGACTCCCTGCAGAAGTGACAATACCATAAGTCATTTCGAAAAGATTACCAATCGAGCCCTACGCTCGCCAAAGACAAATTGCTCTGGCCATTTTGAAAAAGAAAGCCCTGCACCAAAATAAATCACGTGACCAAGGCGCACATACTAGCGCCAACCTCCACCAAAGGAAACATTGAGTAGTCACCAAGAAAATTGAGTCTGGGAAACCGTCACTCCCTAAACCTTTAACGTCTTAAGCACTGAAAGACTTCTTCGCTAGGCAAACAAAGAGAAAACTCGAGACGGAGGCTGAACTCTCAGACGCAGAACTACTGGACGTGGGCGCAGAAATTCCCTCCGCCCCCAAGCAAAGGAAAATATTAGAAGTTAATCTTGTCAACCTACCTCTAGATATTCCACACTCTCTTCCAACAAAGACGTTGGACGTATTGTGTGAAGCCGATCACCCACGACTGAACCTTCCAAATCAGCTCCCACCAGTGGCGCTCCTACCTTCATCTTCAGCCTCTGCCGAAATGGCCATTCCACAACTATCAGGGAGCACTCGCCCGGAACTAGATGCACGAAACGTACCAGGCACTAGAATTCCAGATGAAACACCACAAAGAAACAACACTAATTTAACCGTTCCACGCTCCCGGCCGTCACAGGAAAGTCAAAAATCGAATACAACTGACCAATATGTATCGCTTTCACCAAAACATAATGACAATCTCAGAAACACCTCTACCCCTGTAAGAGACAGAAGTTCCTACGAATCCTCATCAAACCAACACAAAGGGGCAACAGGAAAGAACCCAGATATGTTTACAATTATGTCAACAATTACGGTGGGACTGGCCTCTTGTGTAAAACTGTACGAATCAATCTCCCACTCGATGAAAGACTTGTTTGCACTATCAGCCACGACAAACTCAAAGGTGATCTTTCTGGAAGGTTTCATCACCGCACTTGACCAAAAAAAATCGAGCGAGAACGGCTCTGGGAACTAAGAATGGCCCACCTGTTTCGTGACAACAATACAGACGTTCCTTTCGTCCAACCACCACACTTGTCCTCAAGAACTGCAGTAACAGAGGTGTTGGCAGGCCCCCCTGCTGCAATACTTAGGGGGGAGCAGTCAGGACTCCCTGCAGAAGTGACAATACCATCAGTCATTTCGGAAAGATTACCAATCGAGCCCTACGCTCGCCAAAGACAAATTGCTCTGGCCATATTGAAAAAGAAAGCCCTGCACCAAAAGAAATCACGTGACCAAGGCGCACATACTAGCGCCAACCTCCACCAAAGGAAACATCGAGTAATCACAAAGAAAACTGAGTCTGGGAAACAGTCACTCCCTAAACCTTTAACGTCTTAAGCACTGAAAGACTTCTTCGCTAGGCAAACAAAGAGAAAACTCGAGACGGAGGCTGAACTCTCGGACGCAGAACTACTAGACGTGGTGGCAGAAATTCCCTCTGCCCCCAAGCAAAGGAAAATATTAGAAGTTAATCTTGTCAACCTACCTCTAGATATTCCAGACTCTCTTCCAACAAAGACGTTCTCTACCCCTATAAGAGACAGAAGTTCCTACGAATCCTCATCAAACCAACACAAAGGGGCAACAGGAAAGAACCCAGATATGTTTACAATTATGTCAGCAATTACGGTGGGACTGACCCTTTGTGTAAAACTGTACGAATCAATCAACGACTCGATGAAAGACTTGTTTGCACTATCAGCCACGACAAACTCAAAGGTGATCTTTCTGGAAGGTTTCATCACCGCACTTGACCATAAAAGCGAGAACGGCTCTGGGAACTAAGAATGACCCGCCTGGAAGACCAAACAAGACTGCGACCCCTGTCCATGGCCTGTCCATTACCTCATCTAAGCACACATTTAACATCTCATGTAATGGCTGATAAATCGATCATTGGAAAAAACAACCGAGCAACACAAGCGATTCTTGCACTTGAGCCAGCTAAAATACTCTGTGACCCAAAAGACAACGAGTCCACAGGAAACTTGGCTCAACCTAGTAAAAAAAGTACAACTTGTACCACCAACGAGAGGAACAAAATAGAGAAAGTTCCAGCTAAAGTTGCAAACATTTTCAACTGTACTAAACCGAGTCCCACTTTACAACCGAAACCAGTGTCGCCTCTAGTTGAGATATCGAACACACCTAAAGATGTACCAACGCAGGTAAGCCAAACAATAATTAAGTTGGACAATTCACATACATCTACTTCACACTCGCTGGTGAACTCATCATTAATGAATTTAACAGTACATTTGGATCAGGAGGAATTTATTGATTCATCTCCTACTTTGAACCAACTTTCAACCTTAATGCCAAATAACACTCCTTCACTTCCTCCTTCAATCGGACCTATAGAAGCGACATTGGCCGCGCCTAGATTAGCCACGTCGACTTCAATAAATTCATCGCAAGAGCTCCCGGCTAAAGAAGTGTCTGACAACAAACAATCCACAGATGCAGATAAGTTGACCTATCGTGAAAACAACCCTCTGCCAACCAACAAGGAACACACCCGAACACTGACCCAAATAAACCAGAAAGATCAAAAAAGACTGAACCATCCATTGTCACACGAACACACTTCAAGTCAAAACCTGGTCTTTAAAATGAAACAACTAACAGCAGGAAAAAACGTCCTAGTCCTAAACAGGAAAACAGCCTTAAATACTCTGACAAAAGTGCCTAGTCTGACTCACCTGTCCACTACAGACTTTGTCTTTATCAAGCCCTATCATGGACAAAAAAAGGCCAAAGCATACTTACACGTGAAGAGTCTACCACGACACGAGCCAATCAAAGACACACGCAGTACTGAAACATCTGGGCTTTGGGCTTTTAGAAATGCAACTCTCTTCACCTCAACTAGCAAAGGGATTGATAATAAAAAAGACAAATGTATCAAGCGAAAACTATAAGCAAAAAGCTCCAGACCAACACAAAAACAAAAGACAAAACAACTTCATAGAAACAGGCGAACGACACTGTGAAAGGCCTCAACATACTCCACACGACCGGTCAGACAGAGTTTATTACTCCAGAACTGAAGATGGAAATAACTGGAACAAAAGACTGGCTAAAAAAAGTTCTAAACCCTAACCCTCAAAACTAGCAATAAAGTGACAAAGACCCTCGGCCTACGTACCACGTCTTCCAACTGTCCACGGATATTGCCATTCAATCTATCTCAATGTGTTCTTGGAACACGAGGGGACACAATCACCTGCTAAACTCCGAGACCCAAGACCTAGCACAATTCGACATAATATGCCTTCAAGAGACCTGGCTGAGGGAAAAGCTGGTCCTGGACGGGTATGACACCGAAGTATCACCAGCGTTAAAAGGCATCTTAGGCAGACCTTCGTCAGGCCTTCTAACTTCAATTCGTATTGGCTCTGGAATTAACGTAAAAGCAAAGGTGGCTGAAACCTATGGCATTCTGGCTCTACAGACTGAGTGGAGCCACCCAAAGGAAACTTCAAAGGGTAATCGGAAGTCAAACCTGGCCATCATAAACACCTATTGGAATCCTCAAAGAGTCAGCAATAAGGAATTCTGTGACACAATGACAAACTTATTAGACAAGTTCACAGCGGAGTTGCGTACGCACCACATTATCATCTGTGGCGATTTTAACGCCAAGTGCAACCTATTTTCACGTCCCACACCCACTACAGCAGCAGTTGTAAGAGGAGATCTCTGGTCAAACCTGATGGACGTTAGAAACTTCCATAATGTGGCAAGTGTACGGGGCCAGCTGCCTACTTTTCCTACATGGGAGCGAGACTACGCATCAGCTACGCTCGATTACATCTTTATATCCCATGCCCTACTAGCATATGTAAATTCTTTCGAGGTTTATAAAACAAAAGAAAGTGACCACAACCTCCTAGCAATGGTCTTCGAGTCCACAAACGTCCAGAGACCAACTTACACAATTAACGTTGGATTGTCAACTAACATAACCCGGGTCCAGCTCACAGCAACAAACATCAGAGAGCTAACTTAGACATATGACGAAGAACTGAGAAACTCCAGCGATGGTCCTACAAGGCCGAACTATCTTCCTCTCGTTCTGCCACACAGGCTAAAACAAAAGAACTCCAATGTCTTAACAAAAACTGGTCTTCATGAATACGACACATTGCTAGTCCAGAAAAGAAGAGACCTAAGAAAGCTAAAGCACATATGCAGATCAAACACCAATGACATTCATAAACACATGCTGAGCTCTGCCAAAAGAGCTTACAGATCTTGGCTAAGACAACGGAGGACAGCAACCTATCAAAAAGACGCAGAACAAATGCTTAAAACCCTATCCTCAAAGAGTGTAGGAGAATTTTGGGCTTTAATAAAAAACACAGACCATTACACTGACAATCAACTCGCAAACTCCATACCTGAATCAACTTGGATATCTTTCTTTTCTGCGCAGTTTGCCCCTATTCTCTCTTCACCAAGCATCGGTATACGCCCTAACGAAACACCTTGGATAAATTTAGCAGTCCAGGAAGACGTTTTGTTAGCAATCTCAAAATTTAAATCTTCCAGGGCGCCGGGGCCAGACGGCCTGACCAACATAGACCTGAAGCAGCACCGAGTTGAATGGTCCACCCTGATAACTAAAATTTTTGAACATCGTAGAACCTCCAAACAAATTACCTCAACATGGACTGAGGCGTGATCGTGCCAATTTTCAAAAAAGGAAACAGAGACAACCCGGCAAACTATCGCTCAATAGCCCTCTTAGACATCATGGGAAAAATATTTGCTACTCTACTCCTTTCAATATTTCAAAAATGGGCAAGAACCTTGCCATCATCAATCCATCTACAAATGGGCTTCTTAAAGACCGCCAGCACCAGCATCAACATCATGATCTTGAACATCATCAAAGAGAACAGAAGAAACGGTGCACGAAAGTCTTTCTAGCGTTTATTGACTTATCTCAAGCTTTCGACAAAATAAGGGACAACCCGGCAAACTATCGCCCAATAGCCCTCTTAGACATCATGGGAAAAATATTTGCTACTCTACTCCTTTCAATATTTCAAAAATGGGCAAGAACCTTGCCATCATCAATCCATCTACAAATGGGCTTCTTAAAGACCGCCAGCACCAGCATCAACATCATGATCTTGAACATCATCAAAGAGAACAGAAGAAACGGTGCACGAAAGTCTTTCTAGCGTTTATTGACTTATCTCAAGCTTTCGACAAAATAAGTCGTCAAAGACTATTGTCCAAACTGACCAACTGGAACTGTTAAACAGAAATCCTGGAGCCAATAATCGCCTTACATACAGACACAACCATCCAAGTCCGCTTAAACCGAGGTATGCTATCCGAAGAGTTCAAATCCGAACGGGGAGTCAAACAAGGCTGCCCCTTAGCCCCGGCCCTCTTTATCGCTTTCCTGGGAGATTTTCAGTACACTCAACCATCGGTCAGAGCATTTCCACCCAAAGTAGGAAACACTCCAGTATCAAGATTGCTTTATGCGGACGACGTGATTGATGGACCAAACACAAATAGGTCTTCAGCGCCAGCTGACAAACCTGGCTAAATACATAACCTCAAACGACGTGGAAATGAACACAGAGAAATCCAAAATGTTGATCCTGGAAAACAAGCACTCGAAAGGTAGAGGGCACGGCACTTGGTCCTTAAATAATGCAAAGATCGAGACAGTCACAGACATAAAATAATTCGGCATAATGATTGATGAACTTAGATCTGAGAAATCAACGTACCCGGCCCTCTGGACCAAAGTAAAAACGCTGACCACACAAACAAAGTTAGTAGATAGCAAATATGGAAAATTCTCCCTTCTACCAGCGATCCAGTTATATAGACAAAAGGTGGTCCCTTCGCTATGGACGTGGCTCTCAACATCCAAGATTCAATATGGCCAAAACTTGAGGGCTACCTCTGGAAGGCGGTCCTGGGCCTGCCTAAATCTTCGTCCATGTCAGCTACAAGACGTGAACTTGGCTTTCTTTCGCTGTCGGCCTCAATAGAACAAAGTCAAATGAGAACACTGAGGAAAATCTTAATGCCAGATAAACTTCCCATCTATAAAATGATCCAGGAAGAACTCTGCCTTGGGCGCTGTAAAGCATTAAACTCTTGGGAACAGAAACTCACGCTGAAACTTAAAGATCTGGCCTGCACCCAAGAGGACCTAATACAAAATCCTGAAAAAATCAAAACCAAAGTGGCGCAAGAAGACTGGATCAAAACGTGTCACCTGGCAACTGCAAACAAACTTATGTGTCATTTACCACCTACTACTAACAAATTGAAC
Organism: Ambystoma mexicanum; assembly: GCF_040938575.1. Lineage (NCBI taxonomy): Eukaryota > Metazoa > Chordata > Amphibia > Caudata > Ambystomatidae > Ambystoma > Ambystoma mexicanum. Next base: position 297,975,781 of record NC_090922.1, read on the forward strand.
CTTCCGTTGAACTACTGTATTAAATTTCCAAACAAGATTCTTCAGAAACTCTTTATGAGAATAAGACTGAACTTGACGCCAACCCAAGAAATTCGGGCCATCCTTACCCGAACCACATCGAAAATTTGCAGACTTTGTTTAAATTCCGAAATGGTAGAAACGACAAGACATCTGCTCTTGAACTGTCCCAAAACTAACTATCTGTGTGAAGCCTTTCTACTACCTTTATTCCACGACTCTCCACTACGAGAAGAACACAAACGGTGGTGCCGATTGGTTGCAGGAGAAAAGACGAAATGGGCCCTAGTCACAGTCAAGATACTTGACGCAGCTCTAAAAAAGGCCATTGAGACTGTAATTGAACCTACTTCAGGTTGATCACCAGAGGCTTCACAACCCTCGTTGATATATTTCACTAGCAGGATACGTCATCTTGTAAAAATCAATTTCTTTTTTTATTGGTTATAATCAAGTAAATCAATTTTTTTTTTTTTGTAAATCAAATACAAACTGAACTTCCTAGTCAGGGAAAGTGTACACTTCCTGAAGATGATTTGGATTTATTAAATTTATAAAGTACAGATGAACACTCAACGTCGCAACAAATACCCAAGTTCATTCAGGAAGAAGAGCGTTCAAGCGTGGTTCATAGGTCATAGTGTAAGAGGCTAGAGTCATGGTACCATAGCCAGTAAACACAAACTCATCTTATTATCCAGACAATGCTGCCTCATCAACTCTAAGCCTGGAGTAAGTGGGCCATCTTGGGTTCCACGTAAAGAACTTAAGGATGGTCCATAACTAGTTTACCACCAGGAGCATTGTGTTTGATGTAAGAACACCAGGCAAACCAATGTCGGAAATGAAGATATGACATAGAATATATATCACAAAATGCAATTAAATGTTAGGAATTAACACATGGAAGTCATTATTGGCCTCCTGTCAACTACTACTAGCATTGACTGCATCCCAGACATTCTGACTTCAGAGGTAGCCAGGTAAACAGCAGAAAGCATTGCCTGCATGGACGAAACAGCTATGTGAATCCTCTGCAATATTTCTTTCAACAAAACAGTCCAACCTTATTAAACACACAGAGGTGAAAGCTACAGCATGGAAGAAGAATGTGTTTCCTTTTGTAAAGAAAACATGTTCAGTTTAACATTTGATCTAATGCAAGCTCATGCTAAAACTCCAGTTCAACCAGGTTTATAGTAAACACGATTCCCTTAGAAAGACAACCTACTTATTTAAATATTAAAATATAAAATCACATTTAACTTACTAAAACGTTTTGTATAATGTACTCATTATTAAATTAACATGATTTATTACACCACCACAACTCTAAAACCTTGATTGCTATTACAACTATGTGATAATAGGCTTCTAGAAATCGACAGGGGTCATTGTCACTTCAGATAATGGCCCTTCTCCAGGTTTCTAGCCCTTGGCTCTGCTTCCGGCCATATCTTGGGGCCAGGTCATTATTGTGTGATAATGACCCCTCCCCAGTCCATAAATCTATAATGGTAATTGTGTTATTTGTAGGGGCATGCACTGGTTTTATCTCCACAATATTTAGAGTATACAGTTTTGTTGTGGTTAATTGATCATCACAGGATATTAGATATATACATAGATAAGGGGGAAGTGGTTTGCAGGCGGAGATGGAAGGAGGTGGGCCTATGGCATTGGGGCATGGAGCCCCACCATTAAAAGCAAGAGAACATGATTAGAAAGCCACTGTGTATTTGCCAACAAGCAACCAAACTTTGTGTGTGTGTGTATATATATATATTAAATGGCCCGCAGTAGCGGCGGTGTAATTATGGTTAAGTTGCTAAACTCATACGAAGAGCACTTTTTTCCAGCGCCTTATAACTTCTCTCCCCCTGGACAAATCCTCACCAAACTTTGCAAAAAAAGTATATGGGCCGCTCTGAATTTTTTCTGCAACGTTGGTGAGGTTTAGTGCGGGAGGGTTTATAGGGGGGTCCCAAATTTTCTTTTTTTTGCATAGACTGAATGGGGAAAAAAACTTTGCGCAAGGCTACAGGCCGAACGGCTGGACAGATTTCCACCAAATTTGCGGCAGGAGCGGGGGCTTGGGTCAGAAAGTGGGCTTTTGTGTGTTTGGTGGGAATCTGACCAGTACTTTTGTTGCAAAGGACTGAAATGCATGTCCCAAAAAATGTGTGATATCTGGGTCCGCTCGACGGACCCATTGCCCTGTTTGCTCCGCGAACCGAACTGTCATTGGCTTGCGGTACAGCGTGTTGTAGGAGAACTTTGGACGCGGACGGTGGTTGGCTGGAGGAAAATATGTTGGCAAACGCCACCATGGTGTATTGGAGGACAGTGCGCAAGTGGCAAAGTTTTCAAAATATACCGTACGCCATGTGTTGGTGGCAATAAGGGAGGGAAAGGGTGGGCGAGTGAGAAGCGGTTCATGTGACATATGTAAATAGGTGGAGGAAGACAGAGGAGTGGATGCAGTATTAGTATTAGTGCCTATTGCGCCAATTCTCGGGTACCTAGACAGGCAGCAACTTTGTGTGATGATTGGAGGCCGCTGTCGTAACGGCCCGATAGCTTCTGCCATGACCTGTTTGCGGCTACCTCTTTCTCTGGTGAGTGGCGGCACGTGAATTTCAGAAGGCGAGTGATTTGCACATGGCATAGGTTGGGTGGGAACGCGGGTGCCTGTGCTTTGCGGATGGATTGTGGTAGTTGGGCATATGGTGGAATGCATGGGTGCATGAAGTTGCGGTGGATCTGTTGAAGGATTACACTATTGGGTGCATGGCCAAAGGCCGTAGGCCGTAGGCCATGCACTCAAGAGCCTAGGGCTTCAGCTCACTCACTACAGGAATGCATGTCTGACTCTGCAGCTGGTACAGGGTGGTGCTTGCATAGTGTGGTGTATGCACATTGGTTGGAGTAGGGCCAATGTTGCGAACAGTATGTGGGTAGGCTGGCAATGACACAATACTTTGTGAATGGAAATGGGTACGGCCGTAGTATGTGAATGAAAGTGCACAGGGGTGCAGGAAACAGTGTTTTATTTGTACATGATGGTAACTGTTGCAATTTTATCTTGCATGGAGGTGCACAGGTTTGGTAGGAGTGCTGTGGCAGTCTGTGTATGTGGATTGTCGTAGTTGGTGGCATGGAGACATGCATGGTGGCGTTACATTGTGATGAGTGTGTGCAAGGCCTAGACCATTGGGTGCATGGCCGAAGGCTGTAGGCCGTAGACCATGCACTCAAGAGCCTAGGGCTTAAGCACACGCACGGCAGTAATACATTTTTGACTGCATCAGTTAGAGGGTAGTGACTTGTTCAGAATGGGTGTGGAGCATATTTTATACGCAATCGAGCAGCAGAAGTGAGCTGCGTTGCGTGTATGTTTGGTTTCGCAGGTCAGATGACTTTTAGAACATGGTAAAGTTTTTTCATGTGTGGTTGGAGATGGTGCATTGAAAAGTCATGTAGTGTGGGCAGTGGATGCATTGAAGGCCGTAGGCTGTAGGCCATGCACTCAAGAGCCTTGAGGCAACAGTGCATGGGAAACTGGGAGAGGCTGGGGAAGCTGGATTGTGGGAAGTATATCCAGAGGCTACATGCAGAGGGAGACAAGACCAGCAGGCTCCTAGCCTGGCTAACCAGACAAGAGGGCAAGCTGGAACTGATAAACGCAATTAAAGACGAACTGGGGGATGTCACTAGGACCCAGGAAGGCATAAACACGGTTTTCTCGCGATTCTACAAGAAACTATACTCCCGGGTCCAGGAGGCGGAGGAGGGAGATATAGCGGATGCACTGGCAGAAATCAAACTTCCCCAACTAGCAGAGGAGCAAGCCCAAATGTTAGATACGCCCCTCACAGAGGAGGAACTGTCGGAGGTCATAGTCCAGCTGCCGACAGGGAAGTCCCCGGGACCCAGCGGGCTACCAAGGAAATTATACAAGAAATACAAGGACAGTCTGGCCCAGAGACTACTGGAGACACTAGAAGAGGCATATGAGAGGGGAAGGCTCCATGTAGCATGTCAGAATCCATAATAGTGCCTGTACTAAAACCAGGGAAACCACCCCTAGAGTGCAGGTCCTATGGATCAATCTCCTTGATAAACCAAGATTCCAAAATCCTCACAGTGGCCCTGGCCAACCGGCTCAAATGGGTCATACCCACATTGGTGCACCCGGAACAAACAGGGTACATACCGGCAAGGAATACTACGTGGAACCTCGGCAGACTCCACGAATCAGAAAGAGGAGGAAAGAGCAGTGGCATCATTGGATGCCATAATGGCATTTGATTCGGTGAGCTGGGACTGGCTTCTGGGAGTGCTTGCCCACTCCGGGATAGGAGAAGGGTTCCTATGTTGGATCAGGCTTTTATACAAAGATCCGAGGGTGAGGGTAAAGACGGGCAGACACGTTTCGGACTAATGGAGTATAGCGCGGGGTACGAAGCAGGGGTGCCCACTGTCCCCGATGTTATATATCCTGGCCCTAGAACCGTTTGCAGCCTTTTTGAGGGCCGAGTACAGGGACACCGGGATAGTGATAGATGGGTAAGTACACCAAATATCAATATATGCGGATGATATGCTACTCTATGTCTAGAACCCACGGGTTCACTTGCTGGACCTGCTTGAAGCCGTAGGAGCATTGCGCAGGCTATCGGAAATTACCATTAATAAGGAGAAATCCTCGCTGTTCCCCTTGGCGGGCCTAAGAGGCTTGACACCAGACCGGTTACCGGAACTAGGCCTCACAGGGACCCTTCTCACCTTCCGATATTTAGGAGTGGATATATACCACAATATTAAAGAGACACATAAGGCTAATACACAGGTGGCCCTGGTTAAAATGGGGAACGTCTGTAATGCTCACCTGAATCCCTCGGAGGCGCGGGTCTGGGCTCGGGGTTCTCGGAGTCTTCTAGGGTCACGCGCAGGCCTCGAATGCCACCCTGGAAAGGCCCTTTCCTCACTGAGATCTTGATCTGAAGGGTGAGGTGTCTGCAATTATGAGAGCAAGGGGTTAATATGGATATATAAGCCTGACTGGGTAAGCTGCCTCCCCTTTCTGGTACTCCCAAGTAGTTCGTAGGCTAAATGTGCTCACCTTATGTAGGTGAAAGCGGAGCTCTCCATCCTGCGTCTGTACAGGGGCGCCGAAGCCAGTTACTTCACTGGTTAATTGTCCAGCCTCTTGGTTGCAGAGGATGAAGATTTGGAGCTAGGCCGTTGTTAGCAGCACGAACGGCGGTTGCTTGAATATGGAGATCCGGAGAGCGATGGAATGGCGAAGGTATTGCAGGCAAGTAAGTAGAAAATGTCAATTCGAAGTTAAAAGCACTTCTTAATATCTCTTTTCCTTTTTCAGGTCGCAGAAGCAGCTGGGTAGAAAAATGGATGTCGAGGAATGCACCGAGGAGTGAGAAAGATGAGCGCTGCCCAAAACACATGCGTATAGATGGAATTTTGTATTTCTTAATGATGTCCTTTTGTTTTGCAGATGCGAGTAGCAGCGTCGGCGGAGGCGAGGAGAATGCAGCGCAGGTAAGGAAAGTTTCACGGAGGTTTACTAACCAATGTCTTTGCTTCAACAGGGTGCCGGAAAAATGGAAAGCTGCAGCCCGTGGCTTGAGATGCACCGATGGACTGGGTAAGTGCTGCGCTGGTTTTTATCTCGTGCTAACCTGGTGTTCTTTTCCCTTTTCAGATGCTGCTGGAGACGAAGATGGTATTTCGGAAGGTAAGATTGCGGATTTCTCTTCCCCAGATGCAGAAGTTGAAGATTCTCTGGAGCTGACACAGTGAGCGTCCTGCTGCTATTGCAGAATAATGCGAAGCACGTTGCTTTGATCGGGCGTGGTTTAAATAGCTTACTGGAGTGCTTAGGTGTCTCCTTCCACAGCAGCCTCGCCCAGGTAAGAAGTCCCAGCTTCCAGAATAGTTCCAGTATCCAGTCCCAGGGAGTGGTGCTGGCCACACCCAGAAGGTAAAGTAGTTCCAGCCATGGATGGATGAGGATTTCATCCTGCAGGTGAGTGAGCAGCATGGTCTGCAGCAGGTAGGTCCACCCAAGCACCATTCCTTACATCATGAGCCCGGCACGTCCTGTGCCGGGACTGGGTCCCCTTATGAGCCTGGCGCCACTGGCGCCAGGACAAGGTCCATAAGGCCCCTATGGGAGCCGATGGGTGCCTGGAAATGAAGTTGTGACCCAGCTTCCGAGGCAGTTGGGCTAAACCTGACTCCTTGGAGGCTGCGGTCATGACAGCACCCCCCTCAAGGCCCCTCCCAAGCTTGTCTTTTCCGGAGGTTTTGGCTTATTGGGAAAAGCCCGATGAAATTTTCGGACTAGACGAGGTGCATGTACATATTCTGAGGGTTCCCAAGATCTCTCCTGGGGTCCATACCCCTTCCAATCAATCAAGTAGTATAGTTTTGATTTGGATATTTTGGAGTCCAAGATGTCTCGAATTTCAAATTCGGGTTCTCCGTCAACTTGGATTGGCTCCGGGTTGCACAGGTTTCAGGAGAGAAACATGGAAGACAGGATGTATCTTCATTCGAGTAGGTAATTCTAGTTTGACAGCCACTGGGTTAATCACGGCCGTGATCGAGTAGGGTCCTAAATATCTTGGGTTGAAGGTGCGTGGCCCTTTTAAAGATAAAAGTTTAGTGGACAGCCAGACTTGATCTCCTTTTTGATATTGAGGAGCCTCTTTTCGATGTTGGTCTGCTCCTTTTTTGTATAATTCTTTAGCTCGTTGAAGATGAGCTGTGGCTTCTTTAAATGCTTGAGTTATCGTCGAATGCAGATGGTCAACAGCAGGTGTTCCGAGAGCTTGAGGTGGGTCCAGATTTGAGGTTCGAGGATGACTTCCATACAGCAGGAAAAAAGGGGTTTTTCCCGTCCCAGAATGGATTGAATTATTGTAAGCGTATTCAGCAATCCAAAGGACATCCTTCCAAGTACCCTCGGATTGATGCAACATGCAGCGCAGATATTGTTCTAAAGTTTGGTTAGTTCTATCAGTCTGCCTGTCGGTTTGAGGGTGATGGCTGGTGGAAAGTCGTACATCAATTTGTGCTAAACGACAACAACTCCGCCAAAAATGGGAAATAAATTGGCTCCCTCGGTCAGAGATTAGTACTGAAGGGAAACTGTGCAACCGGACAATGTTTTCAAGAAATTCTCGGGCTAGAATGGAAGCTGTAGGTAAACCCTTCAGTGGGATAAAATGAGCCATTTTTGAAAAAAGGTCCACGATCACTAGAATTGTGTTGTATCCGGAGCAAGGGGGTAAATCCGTGATAAAATCCATCGAGAGCGTGTGCCAAGGGCCTGGTGGAATGTCTATTGGACGTAGTAATCCTGCTGGTTTTTCCTTCTGACTCTTGTTTTGTGCGCAGATACCACAAGAAGCCACAAACTTTTCAACATCTTTCCTCCAAGATGGCCACCAAAAATGCCTTTTAATTTTCTCTGAGGTTTTGGCAACTCCAGGATGTCCTTCCATTAGAGAATCATGGTAGCAGGTGATGACCTGTTTTTGTAAGTCAACGCAGGGTAAGAATAGTCTTCCTTGGAAATACAATAGGTTCTGATCTATTGTAAAATCCTTTCCTTTCAATTGCCAATTCGATGAATCTTCGGGAGTTATGAGTTGATTGACCCTTGCTTTAATCTCTTCGAGGGATAGTGTGTTGATTGCTCCTAGCATCTTTTGTTCAGGAATTATTGGCACCGGCTCCGGATTAGCTGTAAGTTCGTCTACCCCTATCCGGGAAAGGGCGTCTGCTTTTCCGTTCCTAACGCCTGGTCGATATGTGATTACAAAATCGAATTCTGCGAAGAATAAAGCCCAGCGTAGTTGCCTCGAAGATTGAGCTTTAGCTGACTTCAGGTACTGGAGGTTACGGTGATCCGTGATTACAGTTACTGTGTGCCGGGCTCCCAAAAGATAATGCCGCCAGGCCTTAAAGGCGGACTTAATTGCCAAGAGTTCTTTGTCCGTAATTGTGTAGTTGATCTCAGGAGCCGAAAATTTGCGAGACCAAAAGGCTACAGGGTGTAACTGGTGCGTTTCGGGGTCTCTTTGTGACAGCACAGCCCCCATTGCAAGACTGGAAGCGTCTGTCTCGACGATGTAGGGAAGTTCTGGACGGGGATGCCTTAAGACTGGAGCAGAGATAAATTTGGCTTTTAATTCTTGGAAGGCTTGTTCGGCTTCTGGAGTCCACTCAAATTTTTTATTCTTTTTCAGAAGAGCCGTGATAGGTTGGACTACCCGAGAGAATTCAGGAATGAACCTTCGGTAAAAATTAGCGAAGCCCAGCATGCTCTGTACACCTTTCACGGAAGTTGGGGAAGGCCATTTGGTGATAGCATCCACTTTTCTTGAGTCCATGTGAGCTCCGTTGGGTGACAAGATGAACCCTAAAAATTCCACTTCCTTTGCGTGAAAGGTGCACTTCTCCAGTTTAGCAAACAAGCGGTGTTTGCGAAGTCTCTGTAAAACCGCTGTGACGTGTCTACGATGATCAGTTTCTGAGGCTGAGTAAACCAGGATGTCGTCAATATAAACGACTACGCACACATCAATAAGTTCTCTGAGGACATCATTCATGAAAAACTGAAAAGCGGCCGGTGCGTTACATAGTCCGATGGGCATTACTTGATACTCAAATAATCCATATTTAGTGCGAAAGGCCGTCTTCCATTCGTCGCCCTCCTTAATGCGTACCAAATGGTAAGCTCCTCTGAGGTCTAACTTTGTGTATATGCAGGCGCCTTTTACCTGGTCCAATAATTCAGGAATCAAGGGCAACGGGTATCGGTTTTTGACTGTAATCTGGTTCAGGGCGCGATAATCGATACAAGTTCTTAGGTCACCTTCCTTTTTCGGGACGAAGAACAAAGCTGAGGAAGCCGGGGATTTCGAGGGGCGGATGAATCCGTTAGCCAAGTACTGGTCCAAGTATTGCCTGAGAGGGAGGTTTTCTGGTTCAGTGAGGGCATATATTCTACTGCACGGAGGGGTGGACCCAGGTATTAGGTCTATCTGGCAGTCGTATGACCGATGCGGAGGCAGGGTGTTGGCTTGATCTTTCTGAAAGACGTTGCTGAACTCTTGGTATTCCAGAGGTAATCGAGGGTCCTCGGAAGTGATGGCTGCTAGCTTGATTTCGGGCTGAGGATAACAGGTTGAAGCGCATTCTGGAAACCGAATTACCTTGGCTCGCCAGTCTATCTGAGGATTGTGCTTTTCCAACCAAGGCATTCCCAGAATCACCTGCAACTGCGGGGCCTTGATTACATCAAACACGATCTTCTCCCGATGTCCGTCTTGACATAACAACGTTACCTCCATGGTGGTATGAGAAACTGGTCCGGAAGCTATTTCAGTACCATCCACTGTAGTGATTACGTCCTTTACCATCTTGGGACGTAGGGGAAGATCCATCCTGATAGCCAAGTCTTGGTCCACATAATTACCAATTGCTCCGCTATCAATGTATACTTTGATAGCATGCATGCGATCTGGTCTATTGGGACTTATGAGGACCATAGGCATTACCAAATGCGAGGTCAAGGAACTGGTTTTGATGCTCGGCAAGCGGACCTCTACGCTTGTCGGGCGAGGTCGTTTCCCGATTCCAGTTTCTCAGCATTTTTATCAGAAACTCCTACGGTCTTCTTGACCGGTTTCACTGAGCAATCACGAAGGAAATGTCCAGAATTCCCACAGTATAAGCACAGCTGTAATTGCCTTCTTCTTTCCCGTTCTTTCTGAGTTAATGGTCCTTTTACTACTCCTATTTGCATTGGTTCCCCGGAGTCATTCCCTTTAGCGGAGCTCTGAGGTCTTGAAAGTACCCGGGTTTCAAATCTGGATCGATCGGTCTTCCTGTTCTGTAGCCGATGATCTAATTGGACTACTAGGTCGATATAATCTGAACAGTCTTGCGGCGGATTAACCACCTGTGCTAAAACGTCTTTAAGTTCCCCACGTAGACCTCTGTAGAAGAGCGTGATTCTCTTATCTTCAGGCCACCTGGTCTCAAGCACCAGTCTATTAAAGGACGCTATGTAAGCCAGGAGATCCTGATTACCTTGTCTGAGTGACAGGAGTTCATTGTCCAAGGCCTGCCCCTGTGAATGTCTTGCGAACAACTTTTCCATACTGGTCTGAAAGTCTTGAAAGTTATAGAGGAGCGGGTCATCCTGTGTCACGAGAGGAATGGACCAATCTGCAGCACTACCGCTAAGATAGGAAAGTACAAACGCTACCTTGGCTTGGTCCGTTGGGAATGCGGCGGGTCTACACAGAAAGTGCAAGCGGCATTGATTGATGAATACTGCATATCGCTTTGGATCACCGGAAAAACGTTCGGGCGGGGCCAAAGGCACATTCCTTGGCAGATTAATTTGCACCGGATTACTTGAGGTTGTAGGAGTGCCGCCCCCTCCATAGGGAGGCAGTGGCGTCTGTCCCGCTTGAGCCTGTAGCAACTGTCTGGCCAGATCATCCGTCTGTTCCTTGGCAATGATCAACTCCCTTCGTAAAGCGTTTGTTTCTTGGCGAGATGCGTGTACTTCTGCCCTTAGTTCCCCAAGCAATTGAGCCAGTTGATCTGTGTCCGAGGTTTCCATTGCGCCTGGGTGGGAAAATTGCGGTAGGCTTCGCGTTCTGTAACGCTCACCTGAATCCCTCGGAGGCGCAGGTCTGGGCTGGGGGTTCTCTGAGTCTTCTAGGGTCACGCGCAGGCCTCGAATGCCACCCTGGAAAGGCCCTTTCCTCACTGAGATCTTGATCTGAAGGGTGAGGTGTCTGCAATTATGAGAGCAAGGGGTTAATATGGATATATAAGCCTGACTGGGTAAGCTGCCTCCCCTTTCTGGTACTCCCAAGTAGTTCGTAGGCTAAATGTGCTCACCTTATGTAGGTGAAAGCGGAGCTCTCCATCCTGTGTCTGTGCAGGGGCGCCGAAGCCAGTTACTTCACTGGTTAATTGTCCAGCCTCTTGGTTGCAGAGGATGAAGATTTGGAGCTAGGCCGTTGTTAGCAGCACGAACGGCGGTTGCTTGAATATGGAGATCCGGAGAGCGATGGAATGGCGAAGGTATTGCAGGCAAGTAAGTAGAAAATGTCAATTCGAAGTTAAAAGCACTTCTTAATGTCTCTTTTCCTTTTTCAGGTCGCAGAAGCAGCTGGGTAGAAAAATGGATGTCGAGGAATGCACCGAGGAGTGAGAAAGATGAGCGCTGCCCAAAACACGTGCGTATAGATGGAGTTTTGTATTTCTTAATGATGTCCTTTTGTTTTGCAGATGCGAGTAGCAGCGTCGGCGGAGGCGAGGAGAATGCAGCGCAGGTAAGGAAAGTTTCACGGAGGTTTACTAACCAATGTCTTTGCTTCCACAGGGTGCCGGAAAAATGGAAAGCTGCAGCCCGTGGCTTGAGATGCACCGATGGACTGGGTAAGTGCTGCGCTGGTTTTTATCTCGTGCTAACCTGGTGTTCTTTTCCCTTTTCAGATGCTGCTGGAGACGAAGATGGTATTTCGGAAGGTAAGATTGCGGATTTCTCTTCCCCAGATGCAGAAGTTGAAGATTCTCTGGAGCTGACACGGTGAGCGTCCTGCTGCTATTGCAGAATAACGCGAAGCACGTTGCTCTGATCGGGCGTGGTTTAAATAGCTTACTGGAGTGCTTAGGTGTCTCCTTCCACAGCAGCCTCGCCCAGGTAAGAAGTCCCAGCTTCCAGAATAGTTCCAGTATCCAGTTCCAGGGAGTGGTGCTGGCCACACCCAGAAGGTAAAGTAGTTCCAGCCATGGATGGATGAGGATTTCATCCTGCAGGTGAGTGAGCAGCATGGTCTGCAGCAGGTAGGTCCACCCAAGCACCATTCCTTACATCTTGAGCCCGGCACGTCCTGTGCCGGGACTGGGTCCCCTTATGAGCCTGGCGCCACTGGCGCCAGGACAAGGTCCATAAGGCCCCTATGGGAGCCGATGGGTGCCTGGAAATGAAGTTGTGACCCAGCTTCCGAGGCCGTTGGGCTAAACCTGACTCCTTGGAGGCTGCGGTCATGACAAGGTCATGCAGTTTTGGAGGACACTACCGTTGGGGATGATAGGTAGGGCGGCCCTGTTGAAGATGACGGTCCTACCCCGCCTCCTGTACTATTTCACTAACATTCCTTACAACATCCTGCGGTCATTCTTTAAAATGCTACACACCATGGCAAGGGTCTTCCTGTGGGGAGGAGGGAGAAATAGGGTGGCACTGAAAACACTATCTAGGGGCTATGAGTGGGGGGGCGTCAGGCTCCCAGACCTTAAACAATATTACCTGGCAGCCCAGCTTCAATTCGTAGTGCAGTGGCTAGACGAGGACACATCCATAGATTCAATACGTTTTTCGACCGTCGCTGCAGCGATATCACCTGGGAGAGCTCCTGTGGATAGACACAGCTTCAGCCAAAGCACTCCCCAGTATGGTTCAGTTGGCCCGACCCCCATGGAAAAGTGTGTGGAAAATCCAAGGCACAAGAGACCCTTGCTCCAGGCATATCCCACTAGCGGGATTAGTGGATGTCCGCATAGCAAACCTGGCAACATTCAGAACACAGTGGGAAGACAAGTGAGTAGCCCAAATAGGAGATCTGTGGCAAAAAAATGGACATTGGGTGGACTTCCAGACCCTGGTAGAAGAGCAAGGCATACACAGGGGTCAATTCATGTTGTACAATAGCATGGTCAGAACGATAAAGAAGAGATGAGAGACCCTACCGGATGCGTAGGACACAGGGGCGGGACTAGATGTGTGGTACAACATTTTAAAGGGGGGGACACACAGTGTCCAGGCTCTATGAACAATTGCTAGGAACTAATAACACAAGAGAATTACAAGTAAGAACTAAATGGGAAGAAGAGCTTCAGAAACCCTTCAAGGATGAGGAATGGAACAGGGCCCTCTAATATGCAAAGAAAGTCTCCAGGAACGCAAGGTTCAGACAGATGCAGCTTTACCAAAAAGAATGTCAAGTATGAGGAACAGACAGATCCGGAGCTGCCCACGCTGTGCGGCGGAGCTGGCGGATATGGTGCATATGTTCTGGTCATGCCCAAGAATAACGAACTTCTGCGACGCTATCAAAGAAAGAGCGCTAAAGGGAGGAATCCAACTGCAAGCATGGTCGCTGGCATCGTACCTATTGGGCCTGTTCCCAAGAGGAGACAGGCAGAGAACACACTTGGAAAAAATGAAAGACCTGATGACAATACTGGCAAAACGCTGCATAGCAATGGCATGGAACACAAGTACGGGTCCCTCGATAGAGGGGTGGTGGGCGGACCTGCAAAAATGGGCGATAGCCGAGACAATAGTGTGGACAAGGGCAGCACAAAGGGGTGAAGGTGATGGTGGGGCTAAGATATTGGCATGGAACACCCCCGTGCAGGACCTGTTCGGAAGCAATGAAAAGGACAGCATGAGCGAGCCAGGAGGCCTGGTTGAGGACTTATCAGCGACAGAGGATGATTGGGGAGTACGAGCCGAAAGAGTCAATGAGACATGGAGGAGATGGACAGGCCATATGTACCCGGGTGGAATACACAAGAGTAGCGTAGGCACATTATGGATGGAAGGAAAAGAACATTGCAGTGAACTGAGCAGATAAGGAATGATATGAACTCTAACTCCAACTTGAAAGTGCCCTACCCTTGTTGAAAGTTATTCCCCCACAGGGTGGCAGAGTTTGAAATACATTGACTGTAAGTGAATGGAAAACACTGTGAAGTGGCTGCTCATTTTGGATTCTATCATGTGGATGTGTAGTGCTGTGGAATACCTAAAATGAAGTGACTGATTTTGGTTTGTCTGTGTGACACTGCGGTGACACTCAGTCATGCCGATATTATTGTTGTTCATTGCGGAGGGAAAATTGCACAGCATGTTACACGAGTTTCAGTGCCGTTTGCGATGAAGGAGGCACTTGCCCAGGTCATGCGTTTGTTTCCAATCTCTCGCATAACTTTCTATTGCATTATGCAGACACTGATGTGGCTGTGTCATTTTCTATTTGGTCCACAAATGGAGAAAGCGAAGTACATTGCTAAGAAGCGTATTTGTGCCTTTTTACGACATGTGCCAATGGCGTACTTGACACATGGGAATATGACGTTTCACAGCACACACATTTTTCACCAGCTATAATGTTCATCTTACTATGGCTGCCATCCCGATTTCTGCACACCCCATCCAAATTGCCTTGGTGCCCTTCATGAAAGTAGTGAAACATTTTTGTAGTCAGTGTTGCGCACTGACACTCTTCAAAACGCTCTGCAACACGTAAAGAAACCTCTCTCTACAGCAACCCCCATTCTAACCAATTGACCTAAAGTGTTTTGCACAGTGCCACGCCTCACGTCCTGCATCTGTTCATTGGCAATTCCATTGTTCTTCTGTAAAAGGTGCTTTCTTTATTTCCCTTTGTTCCTTTCCCAGTTTATTTCCATTTCTTATGGTCTTCTCGCACACGCCACAGAAGGAACGGCAGGAAAGGCCCGGTATAGAAGGGGCAGCACCTGCATGGATACCATAGGGATGTGCTGAGAGACGGAATTATTGGGAGACCCTCACCTAGATAGGCGCCAGTCATTGTTATGCTCCGGTAGGACCCTTCCCACGCACCTTCCCTCTGTAGAGTAGTGCATTGCAGTACATGCACAACACAATGGCCATTGCCGGGTAAGGGTCTGTAGCGCAGCATATGGTGTGCAAGGATGTTTTAGAGCTCTGCTGCCCTACAGGAGTGGCCCTCTTGTTGCCCGCAGCAGATGTGGCAAATGCTGTACATGAAATTACCCTACGTAATTATTGGAAGGGCGGTAGACTGCTCACTGGTCCCTTGTGCTTTCATTTCAGTTGTCGTCACATACAAACCCTTCATGCTTTGCCATTAGTCTTAGGGGTAGCATTCCCGGAGATGCATACTTTGTGGAATACAAGAATGTTTACAACAACGCGAAACACAGCTTCATTACATGGAACAGGAAGCCATTTAGTCTGTGCGACCCATGCAGCTACAGTACTTATCTAACCACCAGTAAGATTGTTTGCGCTCTGCATATTCTGCTGTTTGCTTACTTGCCTTTACTTTACATACACTAGTATGTGCGTCACCAAGGCGCATCAGCTTTGCCATTTTGCAGACTCACAACAAACTGTCCCACCTGCAGTTACATGTTTTCTTCAACTGTACGACCCGCAGGCGACCGCTTGACACTTTCCGTCACACTGCTCAGTGCAGACACGATGTGTCTGTTTCTCGGGTCATGGAAAGGCAAGCAGCACACCAATCAAATTAATTTGACATTTAACATGCCCACGTTACACTGTAGGTTGCTGTTCCTTGTTTAGCAGTGGGCGTCATACAGTGAGGCGTGCTTTAGCCACACATTGGTAGGTTTGCAGAGCCACCCACGTACTCGGCAGGTGTACTTGAAATGCGGTAGCCTACTATATGAATCCATAGGGCTGGCGACAGGGGCGTTGTACCAGCACATAGTGGATGACCTATGCATGGGTATAGGTGTGGAACAGATGCGCGTGAGCTTCCACAACTATTTAAAAGTGCATTCGAAGATGCAGACATGTGGCCACTTAGGGAGTCCTATGGATAGTTGCAGTGTGATTGCACATACGCCGACCAGGTGCAGTCTCCCTAGGAAACGTCCATATTGCTCATCTGTAGTCATCTCGGCCAGTACTGTGCGGCACTGATTCACCATGCAATGTTAACAGAAAAAACAATCACCAACATTTACCATGTACATCTGCAATTGCTAAGATACACCAACACTATTCGGAAAAAGAAGGGATAGTGCAAATGGATACATACACCAGACTATTTGGCCTTTACACACGTTTATCATGAGGGCAGTAAAGGAATCAGTAACAAACTGTTGTTAACGGGACGTTATGGTTCCGTTGCAGTACCAAGCAGCTATCATCTTTACAGAAAACACTATGCTAAAGCAACGTTCTGGTTACAGTGCCCTACTAAAAACCTATGAAATTCACTAACAAAAACATTGTTAAAGTGACATTATTGTTAAGTTGCACTAGCAAAAACCTATGAAATTCAATGGAAAAACGTTGTTACAGAGACATTATGGTTACAGGTAAAACCAAACCACCCCCCCGAAATTCGCCAGTTATGGTAAGCTAAGCAACCATAACTCGCACCACAAGTGTGCACTGCAAGGACTAACCCCCATGACATCAAAGATGCATTCACAATTCTCATTGATGACAGCACTGATGACATCACATGTGCATTTATTTTTCATGGAAAGCCTCCCCAAGGCATTGTTATTGTAATGGTGGCAGAAAACTATCAAAGATCATTGGAAGAACTATCATGAAATAAGTAGTTCATTGAGCAATGCATTGCTATACACACCATTGTATTACAGACTTCCTTGCAGTACATGAACCAACTCATGTGGACACGTAGCCATTGTCTGCACCATGCCCCATAGAAGTGCAATCTTGAAAACCTCCCCATGTTACATAGTGAAATCATGAATGCTTTCGTTTTAGAGTTTCGGGTACTTTGAAACATGTATGAGGTAGCTACATTGCCTTAATAACTACATAATTGCACTACTGCACAGAAAACATAAAGACACCACAATGCATACAAATATGAACATATACCGGGACATTACAGTAGGCAAACAAGAAGCAGTATTACCAGAAAGTGTTCATAACATAACTGATTACCTTCATGCACAGAAATCATTGCTGTGTTTTACACTTTCTTCTTCCCCTATATGTATATGTATCATATGATGTGAGTGAACCCTGAGGAAAGTAGTGCAAGAACATATGAGAAGGGTGCCGTACACAAAGATAGAACCTTTTGAATTGTTACTTCCAGACTGGTAGTGAAGAAAAGCACCTGGCCTACTTATGTCAGTGGACAAAAAAGTGGCAGTCACACATGTGATGTCATCACTGATATTTGTGATGGCATCTTTGATGTCAAGGGTGTTAGTCCTTGCAGTGCACACTGGTGATGCGAGTTATGGTTGCTTAGCTTACCATAACTGCCTAATTTCATTTTTTTTCAGTTTTACCTGTAACCACAATGTCCCTGTAACAAAGTTTTTCCATTGAATTTCATAGGTTTTTGCTAGTGCAACTTAACCATAATGTCCCTTTAACAATGTTTTTATTAGTGAATATATATATAGTAGTGGCTGTGTAGTTATGGTTAAGTTGCTGTTTCCAAAGGAAGAGCCCTTTTTGGGTGGCTTATAACTTCGCTCTTCCTGGACGTATCCTCACCAAACTTGGCAAAATATGGGTCACTCTGAATTTATTTGCAAAGTTTGGTGAGGTTTGGTCTGGGGGGGGCAAAGTTATAAGGGGGGTCCCAAAACTTCTTTTTTTCCCATAGACTGAATGGGGGAAAAACTTTGCTCATGCCTACAGCCCAAACTGCTGGACGGATTTTCACCAAATTTGCACCAGGAGCAGCGGCTTGGTCCCGAAAGCGTGCTTTTGCAAATTTGGTGAAAATCCGTCCAGTAGTTTTTTTTAAAATGACCAAAAAGTAGGTCACAAAAAATTTGTGATATCTATGTTTGGTCCGCGGGCACACTTCCCTGTTCGCTCCGCGGACAGGGTCCTGATAGGCTGGGCGATGTGCATCGTGTCCGCGGACATTGGACGTGTTCACTGATTGGGTGGTTGAGAGCGTGTGGTGCGTCAGATTTCCTGGGCATGCCCGCCATCTTATATTCGCGGACATCCGCGGACAGCGCAGTGAAACTTGGTGAATTGTGTTGGCGTGTAAGACTGTTTGGGGAGGGTGGGGGTGTAAGAGATGGGTTAAATGTTGTATTTATTTAGGTGGCAGGCACTCCTGTTGTGTTCGTTCTGACCGCGGACAACATGGGTGTCCTGAAATGTTCGTAAATAAACAAAATGGGGGTGTCCTGAGGACGCTATACCTGTTCGTACTGTTCATAGGCAAGTTGAAACTGTTCTAAGAACACATTATGTGTCCTAGGATGTTCGTAAATAAATGAAATGGGGGTGTTCTGAGGACGGTAGACCTGTCCGTATTGTTCTCAAGCAAGCTGAAACTGTCCTAAGAACACAAGTGGTGTCCTGAAATGTTCGTAAATAAATTAAATGGGGGTGTCCTGAGGACACTGTCCGTATTGTTCGTAGGGAAGTTGAAATTGTTCTAAGAATATGTGTCCTGGGATGTTCATAAATAAACAAAATGGGGGTGTCCTGAGGATGCTATACCTGTCCGTACTGTTCGTAGGCAAGTTGAAATTGTTCTAAGAACACATCAAGTGTCCTGGAATGTTCGTAAATAAACAAAATGGGGGTGTTCTGAGGACGCTAGACCTGTCTGTATTGTTCGCAAGCAAGCTGAGACTGTCCTAAGAACACACGCGGTGTCCTGAAATCTTCGTAAATAAACGAAATGGGTGTGTCATAAGGACGTTATGCCTGTCCGTATTGTTCGCAGGCAAGTTGAAACTGTTCTAAGAACACACGCGGTGTTCTGAAATGTTCGTAAATAAACGAAAAGGGGGTGTCCTTAGGACGCTATACCTGTCCGTACTGTTCGCAGGCAAGTTGAAAATGTTCTAAGAACATTCATAATGTTCGCGGATATTAAAAGTGCCCATATGGCATAGTTAAAATGTTTGACTCTATGGGTGTGATATGCTGCGGTGGTTGTGGCCAGGGCATAGAGTCTTGGGTGCATGGCCATACGGCATATCACACCCATAGTGACTTATAACTTTGGGACCCAAGAACACATTTATAGGCAATGAAGTTATAAGCCAGTATGAGTGTGATATGCTGTGGTGGTTGTGGGCAGGGCCTAGAGTCTTGGGTACATGGACAAGACCAAATGTATAAGCTCTGAAGTTATAAGCTACTATGGGTGTGATATGCTGCGGTGGTTTCATTTGCTTTGAAAGCATCTTCGTAGGAGTCATAGTTATCTAGTATTTCTTCTTCTTTTCTCCATGGTTTAAAGAGTTGCAGCAGGGACATGTAATATAGTTCTTTATGTTGAGGAGTCTTTAATGACAATTTGATATGATTAATTAAATTTGGTTTGGTGAGTTTTACTAAGCTGCCTTCACAATTTGACACTCTGTATCTACCTTTTTTTCCATCAGGTTTTATATTATTTTTGTATGTGAAGTTTTGGGCTATGTGGTATAGACACATGGTTTCCAAAGTGGTACTTCTGTTTGGGTAGTATTTGTCCAGCAAATCGTTTTTTAAAATGTCTTGGCTGTTGGGATCATGTTTGGCTATTGTTTCTATGTCGTCGTATGATTTCAGAACTCTTTTTCTAGATTTAGCAGGACCAAGACTTAGCCATACTATATTTTCAGTTTTTCTATACAAAGCAGTACTGGTTAAATGATCTGCTGCTTCATAAGAGCCACATTCTCTATGGGAGAGCATTTTTATTCCCAAGCTGTATAATTTCTGAGACCGTGTTTTGTCTGATGACAGGTCATTCCAGAGGTCTTGGAGCTCTGTTTTTTCTACTTTGGTTAAGTATGCTGTAACATATCGTGCAACTGCAGTGGAATTGTCTGCAATGTACTGCACATCTATGTTTGCATTCCATAAGAGGGCAATGATTGCATTGTAATCATTGATATATTTTTCTTCTTCTGTTCTTTTTATGTAATATGTATTTTTAGGTGGTTTACCTTTAACACTATGGGCCTCATTACACGGTGTGCGGTAAAAATCCCCAATTACCGGCATGGTGCTCTTAACGTGTCCGCCCTCGCAAGAGGGCGCTAATAGCGCACCATTACGAGTACGCGGAAACAAGCATAGCGCCATGCCGGTAATGACCCAACCACCATGCTGCTAAAGACCCCAAAAAGTCACTTACCGCCCTCGACGAAAGTGCAGATAGCACCTCCGCCCTCACGCTGCATGCAAATAGCGGTCACCTGACCGTTAAATTGCGGAACCGGAAATAGCGTCATCGTACAGGAACGGGAAAGAGCATGGCGGCCATCTTTAAAAACACAATCCATTGCCATCCTCTGCCCTCTGGACCTGTTTGTGGTACTTTGCTGTTTGAGATTTACTGGAATACCCTTACAATGCCCAAGGCACTGAAAAAAACAACTGACCACCAGCGGAAAGAAAAGTTTTCTAATGAGGAGTTACTCATGCTGACCCAGACCTTAGCAGACAATGCTGCAGTGGTCTTCGCTAATGACATGTGGCGGAAGACCCTCCTTAAGAAAAAGGCTATCTGGGCCGAAGTGGCAATGAAAGTAAGTGCCGTGGGCACCAGCACCCGCAATGTACGTGAGTGCAGGAAAAGATGGGATGACCTGAGACTCCGGGTCAGAATGATCCTGGCAGGGAATCATAACACTGCCACCGCTGGCAGATCTGGGTCGCCAATCAAGCTAAAGGAATGGGAGGAGACATGCGCCAACCTGATCGGAGTCAAATGTATCGAGGGAGTCGGGAGGATGGAGCATGGCGTGGCAGACACGTCGGATGGAGGTAAGTGTACTGATGAAAGCATGCAATGTGTATCTACAGGTCCGCACAAATGTCAGCCCAGGATCACCTCATGGATGGCCAAACATCCACACATGCATCCCACCCTGCCCATGTCAGTGCCAGACCCAAACACACACACATGCACACATCAACAGAGCCAAGTGCCACACACAACACTGCATGGATGAGCCACTGAACTGGCACGTCACCTGCACCCTTCACAATGAATTGCAAATGCCCACAACTGCATTGATGATGTATCCTGCATTAAGTACATCGAACCCTAACCAATGCCATCCCCCTTCTTGTCCCCGACAGGGTCACATACAGACAGTGAGGATGCATCCCAGGCACCCCCTGCGCAGAAAAAGAGAAGGCCACAGCCCACTGAGGACACCCCCATGACATCAAGGGGAAAGGGCGCAAGGCTCCATTTGCAGAGTTCCAAACATGGTTCGAGCGCCACTGCCAAGGCCACACCAAACCCAACTGCCCCACCTCAGGAGGTTCACTCACAACCACCACTCACAGCCACCGAGGGACCACCCTCAGCTACTGCTAGTTCGGCAGGAGAGGCAGCAGCCACCGCACCATTAACTGATGTGGAGGACCCAACTGAATTCGAGCTGGCCATGCACACCCCAAGCCCCCCTGGAATCCCGAGCCATCACCCCATCACCACCTGGCTCCAACATCACTGGTGACGAGACCATGGGATCCTTCAGTAGCCCCCCGGTGCCTCCATCTGTACACCTGCCAGCATCACAATGCACAGCAGCCACACCACCAGAGGCTGACACTGCCCTTGACCTGGCCGGCATCAGCCAGCGGCAACAGGGTCTCACTGTGCTGGTTGGTCAGCATGTGGCGGAGGCTGCCCGTTTCAGGGCGGAGATTGGGGAGACATCCAGGCATGCCAGGGAGAGTATGGAGGCCTGCACAGACAGGCTGTGTGTGGAGCTCATCAGAGTTTGTGAGGTCCTCATACGCATTGCAGATGCAATGGACCGTCAATTCCCACCAGCACCAGGACAGTCGGCCACTTCTTCGTCTGCCAGTTCGCGGCAGACAAGCCCACTCCGATGCTCCGCACGCACCACCAGGCGCACCTCCAGGCAGCCTCCAAATGCTGGACTATGCAATGACCAATAGGGAGTGAATATCCATGCTTCCGCGTGCATGCCTGGATGCAAACATTGTGGAAGACACACGAGGGACAGTTGTGGGGGGTGGGGGTAGGGTGTGATGGGACAGTTGTGGGGGGTGGGGGGTAGGGTGTAATGGGACAGTTGTGGGGGTGGGGGGTAGAGTGTGATGGGACAGTTGTGGGGGTGGGGGGTAGGGTGTGATGGGACAGTTGTGGGGGGTGGAGGGTAGGGTGGTGGGATGTTTGGGTACATGCACATTTTCCTGTTTGAGTTCGTAAATACACTGGTGTTAGAGCAAAACACAGGCCTGGACTTTTTCATTGTGTATGTGTAATTTATTGACGCCAGGGTCCATTGTGAGCTAACAAACAGACACCAGTGCACCACTAGCCATATCGAGGTGACAGTACGAGAACTTGTTACTCAGAATATTTGGTTGATCAGATGCTGCCTCACAGCACGTCCCTCCTGGCCATCCCCTCTTGCATGACCTGCATCCCCTTCACCTCCATCCTCATTACCATCATCATCCTCATCAGGTGATTCTATTTCAACGTCAGGGGGCAGTGGCACATTCCGTCTGATACACATATTGTGCAGCATGACACATGCCATGGTGATCTTGGCCACCTTCTCATGGCCATACAGGAGAGCGCCACCAGACCTGCTAATGCACCTAAACCGAGACTTCAATAGACCGAAAGTCTGCACGATCATGATGCGGGTACGGGTATGTGCACGAATGTATTCCTCTTCGTGCCTGTTCTGTGGGTTCCGTAGAGGTGTGAAGAGCCACCTCTTCAGGGGATAGCCGGCATCACCTATATGAGGGAAGGAATGGGGTCCTGTTACTGTTCACCTCAAGTGTGGCCTGTTCATTTCATTGGCTTACATCGGTATGTGCATTTGGAGGATGGACTACAGGCTACACCCAGTTGGAGTATCTATCTCTCCCCCCCACGTACACCCAGTTGGAGTATGTATCTCTCCCCCCCACGCACACCCAGTTGAAGTATCTATCTCCCCCCCCACGCACACCCAGTTGGAGTATCTATCTCTCCCCCCCCACACACACCCAGTTGGAGTATCTATATCCCCCCCCCCACGCACACCCAGTTGGAGTATCTATGTCTCCCTGTCATGATGCCTACCCCCGGAGCACCAGGCCAGGCCCAGCACCCCCGGAAGCAGGCATCATGCCCTCGGGTAAAAGCCCAGCGGCCCCTTATAGGGGCTCTTTGGACTCAGTCCTGGCGCCTTTGGCGCCAGGCTCATGTTGGACATCAGTCCTGGCGCCATAGGCGCCAGGCTCATAAAGGGAGGTGTTTTGTGCACTTACCTGATGCAGACCATGCTGCACGCTTCAGGCCTCCCTGAGACCTGAAAGGGACTATTTTTTCATAGGGACTATTTTTTCACTGGGGCGTGGCCAGGGAAGGATACATACCTAGTTGGGGAAGGATACATACCTGGGACTTCTTTGGAGGCTATTTAAGCCACGCCCAGACATGCTTCGCGTTGTGCTGCTTCCTGCAGCTTAACGCTCACCGTGTCTGCTCCTGCTCCTGGACTCCAGCCACACCCGCCTTGAACCTGGAAGACCTGCAAGGAAGGAAGAGAAGAGAAAGGTGAAAACCAAGGACTATTTCAAACTTCTTACCTGCATCCGGAAGCTTCTCGCCAGCATCCCTGAAGAAAGACTTCCATTTAAAAGCATCGCGTTGCTCGCTGCAGCGCCACGCTTCACTCACCTGTCCTCGAGACATCTCCTGGCTCCATCGCGGCTGTCAGCATCGGTCGCCATATCTCTGCACCTAGGGGAGAGAGGAAGAAACAAAAGGTGAGCAGAAGGAACACAGAAGGAAAGGCTGATTAACAGCCATAATACTTACCGGCTTTTCTTCCACATTTCGGGTCGGCGCTGCCCCGTTGGCAGGTACCATACCCCGGCCCCTATGGGGAAAGGACAAGAGACATTTCTGGGGAATGATAAGGACATTTAGAGGGATCGCCCTCATCACTACTCACCTTGGCAGTTTAACCCCTCGACGCATCGCCTTCATTCTGCACCTGAAATGAAGGACAGATCACAGGTTAGAAAGACAACATAAAGGGGGCCTCACTTGAACTTTGAACTTTCATACTTACGGCGCATCGCTCAGGAAAGTCAAGTGGATTTTGCCAGCGCCATTCTGAAAACCAGTGAAGTAACTGGACGAACACGCGCCCCTGCACCAGAAGTAGGATGGAGAGTTCATCCTTCCAAACCATAAGGTGAGCTTAAACCGGGGTTTGGAGGAAGTTAGAGAGGAACGAAGGGGGAAGGGAGGAAGGTGGGAGCTAGCACACTATTCTGCAGACTGTTAATCCCCTTTCTCATCTGCAGAAGGATATTCCTACGGGCCAGGCAAGCACGATTTGAAGGTCCTGTCCAATCGGTGTTCCGGGTCCTGCGCATCACGCTAGAAGAGGCCACAGCAATCCAGACTAGACCAGCGCCCCCGTGGGAACCAGGTGAGCGTTACAGAACGCGAAGCCTTCCTACAAATTCCCACCCAGGCGCTATGAAAACTTCCGAAACTGACCAGTTGGCCCAATTACTGGGGGAATTACGGGCCGAAGTACACGCCGCTCATCAAGAGACTAGTGCCCTCAGGAGGGAAGTGATTGTAATAAAGGATAGAGCTGATGACCTGGCTAGACAGCTTTTGCAAGGTCAAGCTGGACAAACTCCTTTACCCGGTTCCGGGGGGAACCCCGCTCCTGTGGTTTCCAGTAACCCGGTGCAGATTAATCTACATGGAAACATGCTGCTGGCCCCACCTGAACGCTTTGCTGGGGACCCCAAACGATTCGCCGTATTCATGAATCAGTGTCGTTTGCACTTCCTATGCAGACCTGGGGCCTTCCCTAATGATCAGACCAAGGTAGCCTTTGTGTTGTCATATCTCAGCGGCTGTGCTGCCGATTGGTCAGTCCCACTGGTAACTCGATGACCCGATTCTTTGTGATTTTCAAGGATTTCAAACAAGCATGGAAAGGTTATTTGCTCAACACTCCCAGGGACAGGCTCTGGATGACGAACTTCTATCCCTGCGACAGGGCAATCAAGACCTTCTATCCTACATTGCAACCTTCAATAGACTAATTGTGGAAACTGGTTGGCCAGAGGATAAAAGAATCACGTTATTCTATCGAGGTCTACGCGGAGAACTTAAAGATGTCCTGGCACAAGTTGTAAATCCGCCCCAAGAATGCACTGAATATATAGACTTAGTGGTCCAATTGGATCACAGGCTGCAAAACAGAAAAGCAGATCGGTCCAAGTTTGAAAGCCGGGTGTTGGCCAAGACCCACGCTAACCCCAAGGGGGCTGATGCCTCGGAGCCTATGCAAATCGGAGGTGTTAAAGGACCCCTAACTCAAAAAGAACGGGAAAGAAGACGACAGATGCAATTATGCCTTTATTGTGGGTCCTCCGGACACTTTCTACGAGATTGCCCGGTTAAGCCGCCCAAGAAGGTGGTAGGAGCCGCTGATAAAATCCATGGAAACTCTGTATCGGGAAACTACCACGCCCGGCAAGCGTAGGGGTCCGCTTGCCGAGCTTGAAAACTAACTCTCAGACCTTGCATTTCATTGTGCCAATGGTCCTCGTAGATCCGGAACAGCCTAAACGGTTGCATGCTATAAAGGCATACATCGATAGCGGGGCTATAGGAAACTATGTGGATCGAGAATTGGTCTCTAGGATAAACCTCCCTCTGCGTCCTAAAACCAACAAAGATGTCATCACCACAGTAGATGGAACCGAAATTGCCTCTGGACCGGTAACACATTCCACAGCTGAGGTGACACTTGTAGGTCCGGATGGCCATCGGGAGGCAGTTGTGTTTGATGTAATCAAGGCTCCACAGTTTCAGCTTATTCTTGGAATCCCTTTGTTAGAGACACATAATCCTCGAATTGATTGGCGAGCGAAGAGAATAACCTTCCCGGATTGTGCACAAACCTGCTACCCAGAAAATCCAAAGATTAATCTAGCATCAGTAACCTGTGTCCCCGTGCAACTACCTCCAGAGTACCAAGACTTTCAGGACGTCTTCCAAAAGGAACAGGCCAACACGTTACCTCCCCACAGATCGTACGATTGCCAAATCGATCTGGTGCCCGGTGCACAACCCCCTTGTAGCAGGATTTACGCCCTTAATGAACCAGAGAATCTGCATTTGAGACAATATTTAGATCAATACCTCGCCAATGGTTTCATTCGCCCGTCAAAGTCCCCGGCATCCTCAGCTTTGTTCTTCGTGCCTAAAAAAGAAGGCAACCTTAGAACTTGTATCGATTACCGCGCATTGAACCAGATAACTGTTAAAAATCGTTACCCTCTGCCTCTGAACCCTGAACTCCTTGACCAGGTGAAGGACGCTTGCGTATACACCAAGTTAGATCTCCGGGGGGCTTATCATCTGGTACGAGTAAAAGAAGACGACGAATGGAAAACGGCCTTCCGTACAAAATATGGACTATTCGAATACCAGGTGATGCCTTTTGGGTTGTGCAACGCGCCTGCAGCCATCCAATTCTTCATGAACGATGTCCTTCGGGAACTCATCGATGTCTGTGTTGTCGTGTATATCGATGACATTCTTGTGTACTCCTCTTCGGAATCTGATCACAGAAAGCATGTCAGGGCCGTCCTAGAGAAACTGCGCCAGCACAAACTGTTTGCCAAGCTGGAAAAATGTGTTTTCCATACCACCGAGGTTGAGTTTCTCGGATTCATCCTGACACCTAAAGGGGTCTGAATGGATTCATGGAAAGTGGATGCAATCCTCAAATGGCCATCACCTAGTTCGGTGAAAGGTGTCCAAAGCATGCTTGGTTTTGCCAACTTTTATCGCAGGTTTATCCCGGAGTTTTCACGTGTGGTGCAACCCATCACTGCACTCTTGCGAAAAAATAAACGTTTTGAATGGACCGAGGAAGCCGAACAGGCCTTTCAGGAGTTGAAAGCTAAGTTCACGTCTGCACCTATTTTGAAGCACCCACGTCCCGATCTCCCATATATAGTCGAAACCGACGCGTCCAGCTTAGCCATGGGAGCTGTCCTGTCTCAGAGATACCCTGAAACCAACCAACTGCACCCCGTAGCATTTTGGTCCAGAAAGTTCTCGCCGCCAGAGATAAATTATGCGATCACCGATAAGGAACTATTAGCCATTAAGTCCGCCTTCAAGGCTTGGCGGCATTATCTCCTCGGCGCCCGGCATACCATCACCGTGATCACTGACCACCGAAATTTACAATATTTAAAAACTGCCAAGGCTCAATCGTCTCGACAGCTCCGATGGGCTTTGTTCTTTGCTGAGTTCGATTTTGTAATCACCTACCGCCCCGGCTATAAGAATGGTAAGGTGGACGCTCTATCCCAAATTGGAATGGAAGAAATAGACACAAACCCAGAACCTGTGCCGATAATTCCCGAACAAAGAATTTTGGGGATAACCACTTTACAAACCCTTGAAGACATTCAAGCACGAGTGAAACAATTCCTGGACTCTTCAGCCTTGCAGGATTGGATCAAAAGGGGGTCTAACTTTTCAGTCAAGGATGGCTTACCTTACTTCCAAGGACGCTTATTTTTGCCAGAAAAGGAATTGCAAGAACTGGTTATTTCCCGTCATCATGATACCCTGATGGAAGGACATCCTGGCATTGCCAAAACAGAGGAAATGGTTAAACGACAATTCTGGTGGCCTTCCTGGCAAAAGGATATTAAATCTTTCGTGATGTCCTGTGGAGTTTGTGCCCAAAACAAAGGTCAAAAGACAAGACCCGCCGGTCTTCTTCAGCCCTTAGACATTCTACCAGCACCTTGGCACACCCTGTCACTAGATTTTATCACGGACCTGCCCTCTTGTAATGGTTACAATACTATTCTGATCGTGGTGGATTTATTTTCCAAAATGGCCCACTTTATTCCGTTGAAAGGATTACCTTCAGCCTTTGTTCTTGCCAAAGAATTCCTCGAAAATATCATTCGTTTGCATGGATTCCCGTCCATACTAGTCTCCGATCGGGGAAGCCAGTTTATTTCTCATTTTTGGAAAAAGTGTTGTCAACTGGCACAAATCGACGTAAGACTCTCGACCAGCCACCACCCACAGACCGATGGTCAGACGGAGAGAACGAACCAGACCCTTGAACAATATCTACGATGTATGTTGCACCAATCGGAGGGTAATTGGAAGGACATTTTATGGGTGGCAGAATATGCATACAATAACTCGATACACTCTGGAACTGGTCAGAGCCCCTTTTATACCCTATATGGACATCACCCTCGTACTTCAGACTTGGACTCACCTCTGAGCCTTGAAATGCCCGCAGTGGACCATTTGCATTCTACGATTACTCAAGCCTTCAAGGATGCAACTGCACATTTGCAACATGCGAAAGGGAAATACAAAAAGAATGTGGATCTGCATCGAAGAGAGGCGCCTCCATACCAAATAGGGGATCAAGTATGGTTGGCTACCAAACACTTATCACTCAAGGGGCCTCGAACTTTTAATCCAAAGTATTTAGGCCCTTACTCGATCAAAGCTATAATCAACCCAGTGGCAGTCAAGCTTGATCTACCAGCTAACATGCGGATTCACCCCGTTTTTCATGTGTCACTTTTGAAACCAGTGCACCCAGGAACCAGATTAACAAAGCCACCAGAACCGATTCAGATAGGAGCCTGAATTCGAGGTGAAGAACATTTTGGATTCTATGATCTCAAAATCAAAACTTTTCTATCTAATTGATTGGAAAGGGTACGGGCCTCAGGAAAGGTCTTGGGAACCCAGTGATCACGTACATGCACCTCGGCTGGTAAAAAGGTTCCATCGGAATTTCCCAAACAAACCGAAACCTCCAGAAGGAACGACCTTGGGAGGGGCCTTGGGGGGGAGTGCTGTCATGATGCCTACCCCCGGAGCACCAGGCCAGGCCCAGCACCCCCGGAAGCAGGCATCATGCCCTCGGGTAAAAGCCCAGCGGCCCCTTATAGGGGCTCTTTGGACTCAGTCCTGGCGCCTTTGGCGCCAGGCTCATGTTGGACATCAGTCCTGGCGCCATAGGCGCCAGGCTCATAAAGGGAGGTGTTTTGTGCACTTACCTGATGCAGACCATGCTGCACGCTTCAGGCCTCCCTGAGACCTGAAAGGGACTATTTTTTCATAGGGACTATTGTTTCACTGGGGCGTGGCCAGGAAAGGATACATACCTAGTTGGGGAAGGATACATACCTGGGACTTCTTTGGAGGCTATTTAAGCCACACCCAGACAGCAGCTCATGCTTTGCGTTGTTCTGCTTCCTGCAGCTTAACGCTCACTGTGTCTGCTCCTGCTCCTGGACTCCAGCCACACCC
Source organism: Ambystoma mexicanum (assembly GCF_040938575.1). Lineage (NCBI taxonomy): Eukaryota > Metazoa > Chordata > Amphibia > Caudata > Ambystomatidae > Ambystoma > Ambystoma mexicanum. The sequence goes on from NC_090922.1 coordinate 298,004,988, forward strand.
GCCTCGAACCTGGAAGACCTGCAAGGAAGGAAGAGAAGAGAAAGGTGAAAACCAAGGACTATTTCAAACTTCTTACCTGCATCCGGAAGCTTCTCGCCAGCATCCCTGAAGAAAGACTTCCATTTAAAAGCATTGCGTTGCTCGCTGCAGCGCCACGCTTCACTCACCTGTCCTCGAGACATCTCCCAGCTCCATCGCGGCTGTCAGCATCGGATGCCATATCTCTGTACCTAGGGGAGAGAGGAATAAACAAAAGGTGAGCAGAAGGAACACAGAAGGAAAGCCTGATTAACAGCCATAATACTTACCGGCTTTTCTTCCACATTTCGGGTCGGCGCCGCCCCGTTGGCAGGTACCATACCCCGGCCCCTATGGGGAAAGGACAAGAGACATTTCTGGGGAATGATAAGGACATTTAGAGGGATCGCCCTCATCACTACTCACCTCGGCAGTTTAACCCCTCGACGCATCGCCTTCATTCTGCACCTGAAATAAAGGACAGATCACAGGTTAGAAAGACAACATAAAGGGGGCCTCACTTGAACTTTGAACTTTCATACTTACGGCGCATCTCTCAGGAAAGTCAAGTGGATTTTGCCAGCGCCATTCTGAAAACCAGTGAAGTAACTGGACGAACACGCGCCCCTGCACCAGAAGCAGGATGGAGAGTTCATCCTTCCAAACCATAAGGTGAGCTTAAACCGGGGTTTGGAGGAAGTTAGAGAGGAACGAAGGGGGAAGGGGGTAAGGGGGGAGCTAGCACACTATTCTTCAGACTGTTAATCCCCTTTCTCATCTGCAGAAGGACATTCCTACGGGCCAGGCAAGCACGATTTGGAGGTCCTGTCCAATCGGTGTTCCTGCGCATCACGCTAGAAGAGGCCACAGCAATCCAGACTAGACCAGCGCCCCCGTGGGAACCAGGTGAGCGTTACACTCCCCCGCCCACGCACACCCAGTTGGAGTATCTATCTCTCCCCCCCCCACGCACACCCAGTTGGAGTATCTATCTCTCCCCCCCATGCACACCCAGTTGGAGTATCTATCTCTCCCCCCCCAAGCACACTGCCATGTGCTTGGCCTGCTACTCACCAAGTAGCCACGAACGCTGTTCCGTTTGTCGCTCCATGTAGCGGGGGGTAGTTGAGTTCCGCAGGACCATGGAATCATGGGTAGATCCGGGAAATCGGGCACAGCAATGTGTGATTATCTTGTTGGCGTCACATACCATTTGGACATTGATGGAGTGGTATTGCTTCCTGTTTCGGTACACCACTTCATTGTGATGTGGGACGACCAATTCCACATGTGTACAGTCGATGGCCCCGATGCAACTTGGGATGCCTGCCAGTGAATAGAAACCGACTTTGGTGTTTGCAATCTCCTGGGCAGTCCGTGGCATGTATATGTGTCCCGGTGCATGCTTCAGGAGGGCATCGAGTACCTGGTTCAGTGTGCTTGAGAATACTGGTTGGGAGATGCCATACATCTGCCCCACTGTATGCTGGTAGGTGCCTGTGGCCAGGAAGTGGAGCACAGTCACCACCTTCAGTAGAGGGGGGATGGCAGTTCTGATGTCTATGAGGCTCACAATGTCGTGGTGTATCATGTCCACAATGCTGGTGATGGTATCCCGGTCCAGACGGTACAGGGTGTGTATCTGCTCAGGTGTTAGGTTAAATGGACTGGCTCTGATCCTGGGAATTGGTGGGTGCCTCTGTGGTATGATTAGGTGCTGTGGTGGTGCTTGCTGTACCTGTCTTGCCCTCCTCCTCCTCCTCCTCCTGCGTCTCCTCTGTGCTGCCTGTTGTTGTTGCAGCTGCGCTGCAATCAAGTCCTCCAGGCCATGTAATGCTGCTAGTATTGGAACCATCTTGCTGTGGGAAGGGGTGTGGTGTGCTCCTTTTGAGCAGCCACAGTCTCCATTGCCTCCACCTGTGCTGATTGTGGCCACCTGTGGCAGGTGGTAACACTGCACAGTTATTTTAACGGGTGGTTCGCGATGGCGGTATTAGCGCCATGCCGGTAAGGGGTTTTGGGGGCTTTACCATGCCGCTATTGGCATGTCCGCTCGCCTTGTGATGGTGTGCTATTAGCGGCATGGCGTTATTTACGGGATGGAGGGTCGCGCGTCCACGGACTGCCCGCTATTAGTGGCACCGTACTTAGCGGTGCCACTAATAGCGGTGAGCCGGGTCGTATTTAGCATGGGGATTTAACGTTACCGGTATTCCATTACCGGTAACGTTAAATCCCTACCGCCTACCGTGTAATGAGGCCCTATGTCTAACTGAAGACATGAAGTTGTTCACTTGACCTGTTTCTGCAACTGGTCTAGGGAAACCAAAGCAGCATTTGGTGTAGTATTTCCCTTTGTTTTTGTATTTGCGACGACAATATTTGCCACATTTGTGTCTTTGAAATTGTAAAATTTGTGCATGAAGATCACTATTTGTTGCTTCCGATGGAATTTCACAAGTGACATATTTTTTGATAACTGTAACACAGTGGCATCATTGTCTTGACCAAATTTAGGAGCATCTTTAATCCATAAAAGCATGTGGATATGTGGTGCTCCTCTGGCTTGGTATTCTTTTCTCCAAAAGAAGTGTTGCACTTCTCCGAGGGGAGGAACAGTTTTATTACATATAAAGTGTAGCATAGCAATGAAGCGATGATGAAAATATCTTGAAACATTAACAAGATCTAGAGAACAAAGTTCTCCAGGTGTTAGTATATCTATGTTTGTTTTATTTTTGTTTGATATGCATAGGAATCATGTAAATCTTCCCATGCATATTCTGCACAATTTAATGTAAAAAACCAAGTGGGTGGGCCAAGGTTTCTTATCATACAACGTACACCTCCATGACGTCGGAACCAGTACTCTTTAGTACCACGCATGTTTGCTAATAGATTTGTAATACTTGATTGTAAAACCTCATCTTTTTCTTGCACTTTTTGTAATAATTGTGGAGCTGACATATTTTGAAAGTGGGTTCCTGATTTTAATGTGTGTGCAACTCCTTAACATAGATTTGCTAGTTCACTTTCAAAGAGTAGGTGGAATATGTATTCCACATTTTGTCTAAATCTGGGATCTTCAGAATACATCTGTAACGAGTGGTATTCTGATGCTGTTATTTGAATAGGTTTATCATCGTACATTCCTCCTTTGCCAGTAGGAAAGAGTAGAGGAAAAGCACGTGCTTCTATACTTTTTTCCCATATGCTGATTGGTGATCCTTTTGTTTGTCGCATTTGGTACGTTTCTAGTGCATCTTCTACGGTGTCATTAGAGTGCAATGGATGAATTGTATAATGGTCTAAAGTATTGGATACTGTAGCAGGATCGAGGAGCTCAAATTGACCCGTTTCTGGTGACTCTTGTATTATTTCAATGGTTTCCTTCAAGTTTTCTTCAATATTAATTTCTTTGTAGTATTCATTATTGTCTTTTAGATATCACAAGGCTTGTCTAACTTTATGTAAGTCTACCAGTTGTTGCCAATTTCTTTTGTCTTTTGTAGGTACACCATTTACTATGATAATTAAATATTGCTCCATTGGACGTTGCACTCCCAGAGTGTGCACATTTTGTTTTAGATCTAATGGTAAATACACTACTTTGCCACGAATGCCTTTCACCAATTCAGGGGGAGGTAATGTTGCTGTTTTTGGTTGAAGGCGTATTATTGTTTGAAAGGGGTGCACTGTTTGAATTATGATGCTCTCATATAAATTGAGTTGTTGTAGGGGTTTTGGTAGTGGGAATAATTCCAAATTATTTGTAATAGCACATAAAGGAGTTTGGTTGTTGTCAAGTTTTATAGTGCAATAACTGCAAAGTATTAAGGTGTCAGTTATTTCGTATTTGTTTTCTGCTATAAGGTAGAGAGCTAATTCAAAGCATTTAGAATCTTCATTGTCTTCTATTTTGTATGTTAGGTCTACAGTTTTTGTGTTACTTTTATAAAAGGTTCTGGGGCAACATATACACTCATGGGGGGTAATTCATAGAATTCAGCGCACAAGGGGCGCATCCGGCTGGCGCACAGTGTGCGCGTGCGAATCCCTGCACCAGCCGCGTGGGCCAAAACCCATTTCCGCGCACAGCGTATTCATGGATTCCAGCTACCAAAACCAGCCGTGGCGCACAGTGGCACAGCGACCCTGCAGCAGCGCCAGTTACGCCCCTAAGAACGCCTCTCGCGCAGGGAAAAGCCATCAAAATCCCCAATACAGCGCAAAGGGCTGCGCTAACCCTGTACCAGCACGGCAAACGGGCTACGTGTATCACTGGGGTGCGCGGGAAGTACCTCACGTCATTTCAGCTGGGTACGTGCATTTCAGGGGTGCGCGGGAAGTTCCACACGCGATTTCAGCAAGGTACGTGTATTTCAGGGGTGCGCGGGAAGTTCCACACGCGATTTCAGCAGGGTACGTGTGTTACAGGGGGGCACTTGAAGTTCCACACGCAATTCCATCAGGGTACGTGTACATTAGGGGTGCGCGGGAATGTTCACACACGATATGAGCAGGGTACGTGTATTCCAGGGGTGCGCGGGAAGTTCCACACACGAATGTCCAGGCTACGTGTATTTCGGGGTGCGCGGGAAGTTTCACACGCGATATCAGCAGGGTATGTGTATTCCAGGGGTGCGCGGGAAGTTCCACACGCGAATGTCCTGGCTACGTGTATTTCGGGGTGCGCGGGAAGTTCCACACGCGAATCTCCTGGCTACGTGTATTTCGGGGTGCGCGGGAAGTTACACACGCGAATCTCCTGGCTACGTGTATCTTGGGGTGCGTGGGAAGTTTCACACGTGAAGTCAGCAGGGTACATGTATATCAGGGGTGCGCGGGAAGTTACACACGCGAATGTCCTGGCTATGTGTATTTCGGGGTGCGCGGGAAGTTTCACACGTGATATCAGCAGGGTACGTGCATATCAGGGGTGCGCGGAAAGTATCACACGCGATTCCATCAGGGTACGTGTATTACAGGGGTGCGCGGGGAGCACCACACGTGAATTGCACGTGTGGGTCCTCCCAGGTGTTCCCTCTACACCCTCCACGGCCCCTGCAGGTGGCTCATACCACAGGGGCCTACCCTGCACATGTCCTGCAGGCACCCCATCCACTATGGCCATGCCCCCCAGCCAACCCACATGTCAACTTGCACTACTGCCCACCAACGCATGTCCCCCTGCACCCCCAGCCACCAGGGGCACCCTCCACCAGGCCCCCACCCATGTCTCCCACCACCCCCACCCCCCAGCAGTGCAGGGGCACCCTCCACCAGGCCCCCACCCATGTCCAACTCATGTCCCCACCACCCCCACCCCCCAGCACTGTGGGGCACCTGCCAGCAGGCCCCCACCCATGTCCAACTCATGTTCCCCACCACCCCCACCCCCCCAGGACTGCAGGGGCACCCTCCACCAGGCCCCCACCCATGTCTCCCACCACCCCCACCCCCCAGCAGTGCAGGGGCACCCTCCACCAGGCCCCCACCCATGTCCAACTCATGTCCCCACCACCCCCACCCCCCAGCAGTGCAGGGGCAGCCTCCACCAGGCCCCCACCCATGTCTCCCACCACCCCCACCCGCCAGCAGTGCAGGGGCACCCTCCACCAGGCCCCCACCCATGTCCAACTCATGTCCCCACCACTCCCACCCCCCAGCAGTGCAGGGGCAGCCTCCACCAGGCCCCCACCCATGTCTCCCACCACCCCCACCCCCCAGCAGTGCAGGGGCAACCTCCACCAGGCCCCCACCCATATCCAACTCATGTCCCCACCACCCCCACCCCCCAGCACTGTGGGGCACCTGCCAGCAGGCCCCCACCGATGTCCAACCCATGTCCAACTCAACCCATGTCCAACTCATGTCCCCACCACCCCCATTCCCCAGCAGTGCAGGGGCAGCCTCCACCAGGCCCCCCACCCCCCAGCAGTGCAGGGGCACCCTCCACCAGGCCCCCACCCATGTCCAACTCATGTCCCCACCACCACCCCCCCACCCATGTCTCCACCAGGCCCCAACCCATGTCTCCCACCACCCCCACCCCCCAGCACTGTGGGGCATCTGCCAGCAGGCCCCCACCCATGTCCAACTCATGTCCCCACCACCCCCACCCCCCAGCAGTGCAGGGGCACCCTCCACCAGGCCCCCACCCATGTCTCCCACCACCCCCACCCCCCAGCAGTGCAGGGGCACCCTCCACCAGGCCCCCACCCATGTCCAACTCATGTCCCCATCACCCCCACCTCCCAGCAGTGCAGGGGCAGCCTCCACCAGGCCCCCACCCATGTCTCCCACCACCCACACCCCCCAGCAGTGCAGGGGCACCGTCCACCAGGCCCCCACCCATGTCCAACTCATGTCCCCACCACCCCCACCCCCCAGCAGTGCAGGGGCAGCCTCCACCAGGCCCCCACCCATGTCTCCCACCACCCCCACCCCCCAGCACTGTGGGGCACCTGCCAGCAGGCCCCCACCCATGTCCAACCCATGTCTAACTCAACCCATGTCCAACTCATGTCCCCACCACCACCATTCCCCAGCAGTGCAGGGGCAGCCTCCACCAGGCCCCCCCCACCCCCCAGCAGTGCAGGGGCAACCTCCACCAGGCCCCCACCCATGTCCAACTCATGTCCCCACCACCACCCCCACCCATGTCTCCACCAGGCCCCAGCCCATGTCTCCCACCACCCCCACCCCCCAGCACTGTGGGGCATCTGCCAGCAGGCCCCCACCCATGTCCAACTCATGTCCCCACCACCCCCACCCCCCAGCAGTGCAGGGGCACCTGTAATGCTCAACTGACTCCCACGGAGGCGCTGGCCTGGTTCGCGCTGCTGTGACCTCTTCTAAGGTGATGCGCAGGGTTCGGAAGACGGACTGGACCGGGCCCCCAAATCTGGCTTGTCTGGCTCGCAGAAGTATCCTTCTGTAGGCGAAAATAGGGGATTAACTGTCTGCGGGGTAATGCAATCGGCCTCCCACTTTCCCCTCTCACCCTCCTCGAAACCCTGTGATTCCTCATAGCGTCTCACCTTAGGGTCTGGAAGGACAAGCTCTCCATCCTGCTTCTGATGCAGGGGCACGTTGGTATCCAGTTACTTCACTGGATTTTCGGATTGGTGAGAACCAAACTTGCTTGGCTTCCAGGTAAGTTTTTGATAAGAGGTTCCCCTTGTGTCCATGCATTAATGTACTAATGCTAGTGTCTTTTTCCCCATAGGGGCCGGGGTACGGAATGCCGGGGAACAGGCACCGACCCGAGATGAGAGGTGAAATCCTTGTAGAAATCAGGTAAGTCTTTAATGAGCGTTTTTTGGTAATGTCTTTTCATTCGCTCATTAACGTTGATGTCTCTTTTTCCCCTTTAGGGGGCCGGGGTCCGGAAATGCCAGGATGCGGCGTGGACCCGAAATGGAGAGGGAATGAATCAGCAGGTAAGTCTTAACATGGAGATTTAGCTTTCCTTATTCCCTTCTCTCTCTCACCTTTTGTTCTGGTCTTTTTCTCCCTAGGCGCTGGGGCGTGACTGCGAATCCGGATGATCGCTGCTGAACATGGAGGCGCCCTGTAAAGGTGAGTGGAATGGGGCGCTGCAGCGATCGACGCGATGAGCTTTTAAATAAAAGTCTTCCTTTTCAGGATTGTCGGCGAGATGTCTCCTGGATGCGGTTTTAGCAGGTAAGGACTTTTCCTTCTTCTGTTCTCTTCTTCTCTTCCTTTGCAGGTGATTCAGGATGCTGGCAGGCGTGGCAGAAGTCAGGATGCAGGAGCAGACACGGTGAGCGTCCAGCTGCTAGATGCAGAACAACGCGAAGCACGTGTGGCTGTTCGGGTGGGGTTTAAATAGCCTTGGAAGAAGTTCCAGGTATGTATCCTTCCTCCAATCAGGTATGTATCCTTCCCCAACCACGCCCGGATGGTAAATTAGTCCCACAGGTAAAGTAGTTCCTTTCAGGCCTCAAGGAGTCCGGGATCCTGCAGCATGGTCTGCATCAGGTAAGTGCACCCAAGCACTCCCATAATGAGCCTGGCGCCTATGGCGCCGGGACTGATGTCTTTTATGAACCTGGTGCCATAGGCGCCAGGACACTGTCCAAAGGGCCCCTATATGGGGTTGCTGGGTCCTTCCTTGGGGACTGGATGTCCGCTTTTGGGGACGCAGGGCTTGAACCGGCTCCCCGGGAGCAGGCATCATGACAGCACCCTCCACCAGGCCCCCACCCATGTCTCCCACCACCCCTACCCCCCAGCAGTGCAGGGGCACCCTCCACCAGGCCCCCACCCATGTCTCCCACCACCCCCATCCCCCAGCAGTGCAGGGGCACCCTCCACCAGGCCCCCACCCATGTCTCCCACCACCCCCACCCCCCAGCAGTGCAGGTGCACCCTCCACCAGGCCCCCACCCATGTCCAACTCATGTTCCCCACCACCCGCACCCCCCAGCACTGTGGGGCACCTGCCAGCAGGCCCCCACCCATGTCCAACTCATGTTCCCCACCACCCCCACCCCCCAGCAGTGCAGGGGCACCCTCCACCAGGCCCCCACCCATGTCTCCCACCACCCCCACCCCCCATCAGTGCAGGGGCACCCTCCACCAGGCCCCCACCCATGTCCAACCATGTCCCCACCACCCCCACCCCACAGCAGTGCAGGGGCAGCCTCCACCAGGCCCCCACCCATGTCTCCCACCACCCCCACCCCCAGCAGTGCAGGGGCAGCCTCCACCAGGCCCCCACCCATGTCTCCCACCACCCCCACCCCCCAGCAGTGCAGGGGCACCCTCCACCAGGCCCCCACCCATGTCCAACTCATGTTCCCCACCACCCCCACCCCCCAGCACTGTGGGGCACCTGCCACCAGCGCCCCACACATGTCCACCTCATGTTCCCCACCACCCCCACCCCCCAGCAGTGCAGGGGCAGCCTCCACCAGGCCCCCACCCATGTCTCCCACCACCCCCACGCCCCAGCAGTGCAGGGGCAGCCTCCACCAGGCCCCCACCCATGTCCAACTCATGTCCCACCCACCCCCACCCCCCAGCACTGTGGGGCACCTGCCAGCAGGCCCCCACCCATGTCCAACTCATGTTCCCCACCACCCCACCCCCCAGCAGTGCAGGGGCAGCCTCCACCAGGCCCCCACCCATGTCTCCCCCCACCCCCACCCCCCAGCAGTGCAGGGGCACCCTCCACCAGGCCCCCACCCATGTCCAACTCATGTTCCCCACCACCCCCACCCCCAGCACTGTGGGGCACCTGCCAGCAGGCCCCAACTCATGTTCCCCAGCCAACATGTCATCGCAATCTAGATCCCTGGTCCCTATGGTCAGCCTCCAAATGCAAAACACCCACCCGAGTATTGCATCCACCCACTCAGAAATGGCAATTACATGACAGAACACCAATTGCAAGTTTCGAAACAAACACATGTCCCTCACATACACCCAATGGGTGTCAGTGAATCTCAAAACCCATATCATGATATGCATGAAACCAATGAGATGATACTACACATTGAAGTTCGATAAAAAAATATGTATTAAAGGAAACATAAATAGATTCAAAAATAAAGAAACAGAAATGGGAATGTACAAAAAAGAAAAGAAGCATGTCCGTGAAAAAAAGCAAAACCAAAAATCATAATCCAAAGTAATGGTGTCCAAAGTCACTGTCCACAAAAGAAAATCCAATGGGAAATAATAATTGAAAGCCATTGCTCCATGGGTAAATTGTGAAATAAAAATAAAATCCAACAGTGAACTATGTACAGACGAACAAGCCAGGGTCCATTATCCCAACAAAAGAAATGAAACCTATCTAACAACACTAACTAATAAAATAAACTATATACAAAAATGTGGCCAATGTCCAAAAGGTCCAAAATAAATAAAAAAACAAAGGAAACCTAACACTAACTACATAACTATATACAAGGGCAGCGGGCTAGTCTGACGGCTCACTTTTGGATGTCCCGGGCCAGGGCATCATCGAACTCCTGCTCAATGTCCCGGAGGCGGTCCTCCTCCATGGCCCCGAGGGTCCACAGGGCCGTCGACGTGTCCACCTCCAACCCCCTGCGAATTGCTTCGTGGCACTCGGCCCGCCTCAGGGCCCTCCGCATGGAGTTCTCCGCCCTGACCATTGTGAGCCGTGCCTCTTCTGCCCGCTGCCGCTCCGCATCTATGGCGTGGCCCAACCGCTGCCACACGGAAGACACTCTCTGTCCTGGGTCCTCCTGCCCTCCGGCCGATGCCTGCCCCTCCGATGTTGAAGGCCCCAAGCCTTCATGGCTTCCACCGCGTTACTGCTGCTGCTGTTCCTCTGCCCGTGCACTGCCTCCTGCTGCCTGCACATCCTCCGCCGGCTGGGGTGCAGTCGTTCATGTGGCCACCCCTGCTGGACGTCCAACTCCCGACTGTGGCAGGGATGCCTCCTCCACCAGCCTGGCCGCACCGTCAGAGGCAGCTCCACAGGGCACCCAGGTGACTGATGGGTGGGAAGATGGCACGGAGGACGACTGGCGCGTAGGGGGTTCAGTTGAGGAGGGGGTCGTAGCAAGCCCCATCAAACGGAGGAATCCAGCCTGAGTGACCTGTCCCAGTAGGCTGACGTGGTCAACGAGCCATTCGAGATGACGTGCAGTCTCCTCATGAAAAGACTGCAGGTCACCTCGCATGGCCCGTTGACGCAACGCCACACCAGTCAGGACAGGCTCAACCCAGACCCAGATAGCCACGTCCGCAGGCAGAGGAAGGCCAGTTGCTGTTTTCTCATCCCCTGCCTGAAAACGGTTCTGGACGTAGGAATCCCTGCTGGTGCAAGATGATGCAGGGACAGGATCAGGGACAGGATTGCACACAGGCACCTCCGCAGCGGCTTGTGCTGCCTCCTGTCCCTGGTCCTGCACTGCACCACTAGCACCACTGGGATCCCCACCTCCAGACCCCATCTCTGTTGCTTGCACGGCCTCCTCCTCCACCAAACCCCCCACCAACCTGGATGACTCCGTGCCATCTTCCCCCGTTGGGCCCTGTGGGGTCCCAGCTGCCCCTTCTGCTGCCGAGGAGTCCAACTCCAACCTCCGCCTCTTGGACCTCCCCCCGGCACCTGCGGCCTGGGACGCGGCACCGGACTCCTCACTCCCCGATGAGATGACAACCTGGGAGGGGAGCCGGGCCTTGCGTCTCCGGCTGGCGGTGGGATCCCCGCCGCTGTGCTCCACAGCACCTTCTCCGCCCTCTTCATCAGTCGACGCTGCAGACAGGGAGAAATAAAACACAGGCATCAGGGCACTGTACAATGGACACATACACACATGACAGTTGTACATGAGTGGCATTGGCAAACCTCAGACATGCCATCACAATCCCCAACACACATGTCATTTCAACTCGCACACATGAGCCATACCACAGCCATATCGCAACTGCCAGCACCATCCATACACATACAACAGCATGAGCAGGCAAAGCTGAGCCAGACATCACATGCAACACAGGAAGTGCACCACACATGTACACACACCACCACACTTGCATGCATGTGTACACCTCTGCCAAGTGTCGCAGTGTTCAGATGGGCATCCATGTCACATCTGCCAATCAGGCTTCCACATCCCGCTGTCACATGCATCCATGTTGCATCACTGTTGCACCCTTGTCAAATACACACAAATGCACATGTACACAGTGCTGATACATGCAGCTGAAAACAACATACATGCATGACATCACGGACATGTCTACTTACATACACATTCATCCAAACATGTGTGCCCACACAACTGCATTTGGCATGCAAGCCTACACACACAAGTTCCATCCATGTCTCACACATTACAGCCCTCGCATGTGTTAGCCCCACGGCCCTGTACACCCCCACCCATACTCGACCCCATACAAACAGATGTGCAACCTGCACAGTACTGAAACATCACCACACGCACAGCTCACAATCAGGATGCATGTACACTTACCGCTCGACTCCAGACGGGTCTGCCTCTCAAGGACCTGGACGTGGAGCGCTGGGGATATGCGTTCCAGGACCCTCATTTGATCTTCCGACAAGTGGCCCCGGCGCCCTTTGGCATCCGCTGCCTTCAAGAGGCGCCGGGCCTTGTTCAGGGTCCTGGACCTGAAGTCCTCCCAGCGCTTCTTGACATGTTGGAAGTCGCGGACTGCCACCCCCTCCGCGTTGATGGCAGTCACGATGTCAGTCCAGAAACGAGTCCGTCCTTCCTTGCCGGCGCGGGAACTTCCGAAGAGGGGATCATATTGCCCCAGGACTTGCTCCACCAGGACACCAACTTCCCTGGCACTGAAGCTGGTGCCCCTCTGCCTCTCCGGCCTGGGGTTGTCAGTGGTACCAGATGTTGCAGTGCCCGACATGACAACCCCAGAGGCAGGAGTGGGTGGGCAACTGGGTCCTGGGGCTGGGCTGTGGAGCGATGGAATCCCAGTCGGGAGTCTTTGGTTCCAGCAGGGGTGGTCACAGCAACAGCACCCCTGGCTGATGTGCAGGCAGCAAATGGCAGGGCACGTGGGCAGCAGGCAGTCAGGCAGCAGCAGATGGCAGGTGGGAGCGTGCTCGGGGCTCTGGGGGGCAGTAGTTCGGCCTTCTGGGTGTAATTCGAGGAAAGGCCCTTAGCGCGTAAGCGCGTCTGCACGCATACGCAATTTCATTGGACAGAAGGCCCCTCAAGCGCAAGCGCCCCTGTGACGTGCATGGGCATTTCAGCGCGCGTGAAAAACTGCACGTCCGCGTGTAATACGAGGAAAGGGCCCATGCGCGTAAGTGACGTGACGCGCACATGCGTTTCCCTCAGCACAGGTTAAAGGTGAGCGGGCCCAGCAGTTCGCTGTACGTGCCTTTCGTGGAGACCGACGTGTGTTGCTGCTTCCTGTTGTTTTGCGCGCCATCACAACTTCACAGATATCAAGGACGTATCTCTTCTTTTGGCAGGGGTATTGGCTACGCGTGTTTTTCTGCATCGCGCTAGTCAGACGGTGTGTCGCACACGCTCTTTTTCCCACTGCGGGTGCCCCTGTGTATCGCACCCATTTTCGATGTCATAGTAGCCTGCGTGTCCCACGCGTACGCGTTATTCGTGTTACTGGGTGCCACTGCATACTGCGGGAGGTTGAATCCAGGCACGTAGGCTGCAGGGTTGCGTGCACGGTTTTACTGCTGTTTTGGGGTGCCTGAGCGTTGCGTGACCCGTCACTACATCACCGGGGTCACATACAGCCTTGCAGGTGCAGGGGGGCTGTTAACATCTTGCTTCCCACCCCCTTCACCCCAATTGCCCAGGTCAATTGTGGTGTACACCTCCCATTGGCACCACTCCATCTGTGCCGGCACTACTACATCTGTGCCATGGTTGGGAGGCCACCAAAGGTGAGGGGCGCCTCAGCTGGGCGTCCTCCTCGTGGCGGGCGTGGTCGGGGACGTGGCCGTGGTGACCAGGGAGTATGGGGACTCCAGGGTGTCCAGGGCGGCCACAGAGGGGAAAGAGGCAGGGGTGCGCCACTTGAGCACAATGTTGTGCCATGTGTTGGTGCAGTCATGCCACCACCCCCTGTGGTTCCGGGGGATGCAGCTTCTGCATCTGGCACTGGCGCCCGTGTGACCCCGCAGTCCGTTCCATCGACTGCCACGGGCCCAAGGGTAGTGGTAGCTGCAGGTGCAGCTGTGGACACTGCCACCCAGGCTCGGGGTCTGCCAGCGCAGGCTGCGTTGGCACTTGAAGAGCCCTTGGTAGATCTCCAACAGGCCAGGGGGGAAACCATAGGGGCAGGCCGGGCTGCTCAGACAAAGACACGTGTCCCTGGGGCAGTCATGTCATCTGCTGCCCCGAACAGCCGGGTGTTGGCAAGTGCAGGGGCAGATGCACCCAACAGCATGCACCCGGTTGTGAGTCTGCCAACCAGGACCGTTGCGGTCAATGACCCTGCCACAGCTGATGTTGCTGCGCAGGGTCCATTAGTGGGCACCCAGCTGCCACTGACACAAGTCAGGCCTTTGGTCATCCCTCCACTTGCCACTCCCTTGGCTCAATCCACCGAACCCACTGGCCATACTGGTCAGGGCGGCATTAGCCAGCCAGGGTCTGCGCCACAGTCCAAGAGGAGGAAGGTTGCACCTGCAGCACAGGCTGGGACCCCACACACAGCCACGACCTCCTGCACGCCGAGGAAGAAGCCTTTCTGTAAGCAGAAACTGGACTTCCTCGTGGACGACGTGCGGGGCCACAGCCGTGACATGCTAGTGTCCAAACGGTGTTCCTGCGCATCACGCTAGAAGAGGCCACAGCAATCCAGACTAGACCAGCGCCCCCGTGGGAACCAGGTGAGCGTTACACTCCCCCGCCCACGCACACCCAGTTGGAGTATCTATCTCTCCCCCCCCACGCACACCCAGTTGGAGTATCTATCTCTCCCCCCCGTGCACACCCAGTTGGAGTATCTATCTCTCCCCCCCCAAGCACACTGCCATGTGCTTGGCCTGCTACTCACCAAGTAGCCACGAACGCTGTTCCGTTTGTCGCTCCATGTAGCGGGGGGTAGTTGAGTTCCGCAGGACCATGGAATCATGGGTAGATCCGGGAAATCGGCACAGCAATGTGTGATTATCTTGTTGGCGTCACATACCATTTGGACATTGATGGAGTGGAATTGCTTCCTGTTTCGGTACACCACTTCATTGTGATGTGGGACGACCAATTCCACATGTGTACAGTCGATGGCCCCGATGCAACTTGGGATGCCTGCCAGTGAATAGAAACCGACTTTGGTGTTTGCAATCTCCTGGGCAGTCCGTGGCATGTATATGTGTCCCGGTGCATGCTTCAGGAGGGCATCGAGTACCTGGTTCAGTGTGCTTGAGAATACTGGTTGGGAGATGCCATGCATCTGCCCCACTATATGCTGGTAGGTGCCTGTGGCCAGGAAGTGGAGCACAGTCACCACCTTCAGTAGAGGGGGGATGGCAGTTCTGATGTCTATGAGGCTCACAATGTCGTGGTGTATCATGTCCACAATGCTGGTGATGGTATCCCGGTCCAGATGGTACAGGGTGTGTATCTGCTCAGGTGTTAGGTTAAATGGACTGGCTCTGATCCTGGGAATTGGTGGGTGCCTCTGTGGTATGATTAGGTGCTGTGGTGGTGCTTGCTGTACCTGTCTTGCCCTCCTCCTCCTCCTCCTCCTGCGTCTCCTCTGTGCTGCCTGTTGTTGTTGCAGCTGCGCTGCAATCAGGTCCTCCAGGCCATGTAATGCTGCTAGTATTGGAACCATCTTGCTGTGGGAAGGGGTGTGGTGTGCTCCTTTTGAGCAACCACAGTCTCCATTGCCTCCACCTGTGCTGATTGTGGCCACCTGTGGCAGGTGGTAACACTGCACAGTTATTTTAACGGGTGGTTCGCGATGGCGGTATTAGCGCCATGCCGGTAAGGGGTTTTGGGGGCTTTACCATGCCGCTATTGGCATGTCCGCTCGCCTTGTGATGGTGTGCTATTAGCGGCATGGCGTTATTTACGGGATGGAGGGTCGCGCGCCCACGGACTGCCCGCTATTAGTGGCACCGTACTTAGCGGTGCCACTAATAGCGGTGAGCCGGGTCGTATTTAGCATGGGGATTTAACGTTACCGGTATTCCATTACCGGTAACGTTAAATCCCTACCGCCTACCGTGTAATGAGGCCCTATGTCTAACTGAAGACATGAAGTTGTTCACTTGACCTGTTTCTGCAACTGGTCTAGGGAAACCAAAGCAGCATTTGGTGTAGTATTTCCCTTTGTTTTTGTATTTGCGACGACAATATTTGCCACATTTGTGTCTTTGAAATTGTAAAATTTGTGCATGAAGATCACTATTTGTTGCTTCCGATGGAATTTCACAAGTGACATATTTTTTGATAACTGTAACACAGTGGCATCATTGTCTTGACCAAATTTAGGAGCATCTTTAATCCATAAAAGCATGTGGATATGTGGTGCTCCTCTGGCTTGGTATTCTTTTCTCCAAAAGAAGTGTTGCACTTCTCCGAGGGGAGGAACAGTTTTATTACATATAAAGTGTAGCATAGCAATGAAGCGATGATGAAAATATCTTGAAACATTAACAAGATCTAGAGAACAAAGTTCTCCAGGTGTTAGTATATCTATGTTTGTTTTATTTTTGTTTGATATGCATAGGAATCATGTAAATCTTCCCATGCATATTCTGCACAATTTAATGTAAAAAACCAAGTGGGTGGGCCAAGGTTTCTTATCATACAACGTACACCTCCATGACGTCGGAACCAGTACTCTTTAGTACCACGCATGTTTGCCAATAGATTTGTAATACTTGATTGTAAAAACTCATCTTTTTCTTGCACTTTTTGTAATAATTGTGGAGCTGACATATTTTGAAAGTGGGTTCCTGATTTTAATGTGTGTGCAACTCCTTAACATAGAGTTGCTAGTTCACTTTCAAAGAGTAGGTGGAATATGTATTTTGTCTAAATCTGGGATCTTCAGAATACATCTGTAACGAGTGGTATTCTGATGCTGTTATTTGAATAGGTTTATCATCGTACATTCCTCCTTTGCCAGTAGGAAAGAGTAGAGGAAAAGCACGTGCTTCTATACTTTTTTCCCATATGCTGATTGGTGATCCTTTTGTTTGTCGCATTTGGTACGTTTCTAGTGCATCTTCTACGGTGTCATTAGAGTGCAATGGATGAATTGTATAATGGTCTAAAGTATTGGATACTGTAGCAGGATCGAGGAGCTCAAATTGACCCGTTTCTGGTGACTCTTGTATTATTTCAATGGTTTCCTTCAAGTTTTCTTCAATATTAATTTCTTTGTAGTATTCATTATTGTCTTTTAGATATCACAAGGCTTGTCTAACTTTATGTAAGTCTACCAGTTGTTGCCAATTTCTTTTGTCTTTTGTAGGTACACCATTTACTATGATAATTAAATATTGCTCCATTGGACGTTGCACTCCCAGAGTGTGCACATTTTGTTTTAGATCTAATGGTAAATACACTACTTTGCCACGAATGCCTTTCACCAATTCAGGGGGAGGTAATGTTGCTGTTTTTGGTTGAAGGCGTATTATTGTTTGAAAGGGGTGCACTGTTTGAATTATGATGCTCTCATATAAATTGAGTTGTTGTAGGGGTTTTGGTAGTGGGAATAATTCCAAATTATTTGTGATAGCACATAAAGGAGTTTGGTTGTTGTCAAGTTTTATAGTGCAATAACTGCAAAGTATTAAGGGGTCAGTTATTTCGTATTTGTTTTCTGCTATAAGGTAGAGAGCTAATTCAAAGCATTTAGAATCTTCATTGTCTTCTATTTTGTATGTTAGGTCTACAGTTTTTGTGTTACTTTTATAAAAGGTTCTGGGGCAACATATACACTCATGGGGGGTAATTCATAGAATTCAGCGCACAAGGGGCGCATCCGGCTGGCGCACAGTGTGCGCGTGCGAATCCCTGCACCAGCCGCGTGCGCCAAAACCCATTTCCGCGCACAGCGTATTCATGGATTCCAGCTACCAAAACCAGCCGTGGCGCACAGTGGCACAGCGACCCTGCAGCAGCGCCAGTTACGCCCCTAAGAACGCCTCTCGCACAGGGAAAAGCCATCAAAATCTCCAATACAGCGCAAAGGGCTGCGCTAACCCTGTACCAGCACGGCAAACGGGCTACGTGTATCACTGGGGTGCGCGGGAAGTACCTCACGTCATTTCATCTGGGTACGTGCATTTCAGGGGTGCGCGGGAAGTTCCACACGCGATTTCAGCAAGGTACGTGTATTTCAGGGGTGCGCGGGAAGTTCCACACGCGATTTCAGCAGGGTACGTGTGTTACAGGGGGGCACTTGAAGTTCCACACGCGATTCCATCAGGGTACGTGTACATTAGGGGTGCGCGGGAATGTTCACACGCGATGTGAGCAGGGTACGTGTATTCCAGGGGTGCGCGGGAAGTTCCACACACGAATGTCCAGGCTACGTGTATTTCGGGGTGCGCGGGAAGTTACACACGCGAATCTCCTGGCTACGTGTATCTTGGGGTGCGTGGGAAGTTTCACACGCAAAGTCAGCAGGGTACATGTATATCAGGGGTGCGCGGGAAGTTACACACGCGAATGTCCTGGCTATGTGTATTTCGGGGTGCGCGGGAAGTTTCACACGCGATATCAGCAGGGTACGTGCATATCAGGGGTGCGCGGAAAGTATCACACGCGATTCCATCAGGGTACGTGTATTACAGGGGTGCGCGGGGAGCACCTCACGTGAATTGCACGTGTGGGTCCTCCCAGGTGTTCCCTCTACACCCTCCACGGCCCCTGCAGGTGGCTCATACCACAGGGGCCTACCCTGCACATGTCCTGCAGGCACCCCATCCACCATGGCCATGCCCCCCAGCCAACCCACATGTCAACTTGCACTACTGCCCACCAACGCATGTCCCCCTGCACCCCCAGCCACCAGGGGCACCCTCCACCAGGCCCCCACCCATGTCTCCCACCACCCCCACCCCCCAGCAGTGCAGGGGCACCCTCCACCAGGCCCCCACCCATGTCCAACTCATGTCCCCACCACCCCCACCCCCCAGCACTGTGGGGCACCTGCCAGCAGGCCCCCACCCATGTCCAACTCATGTTCCCCACCACCCCCACCCCCCAGGAGTGCAGGGGCACCCTCCACCAGGCCCCCACCCATGTACAACTCATGTCCCCACCCCCCCCACCCCCCAGCAGTGCAGGGGCAGCCTCCACCAGGCCCCCACCCATGTCTCCCACCACCCCCACCCGCCAGCAGTGCAGGGGCACCCTCCACCAGGCCCCCACCCATGTCCAACTCATGTCCCCACCACTCCCACCCCCCAGCAGTGCAGGGGCAGCCTCCACCAGGCCCCCACCCATGTCTCCCACCACCCCCACCCCCCAGCAGTGCAGGGGCACCCTCCACCAGGCCCCCACCCATATCCAACTCATGTCCCCACCACCCCCACCCCCCAGCACTGTGGGGCACCTGCCAGCAGGCCCCCACCCATGTCCAACTCATGTTCCCCACCACCCCCACCCCCCAGCAGTGCAGGGGCACCCTCCACCAGGCCCCCACCCATGTCTCCCAGCACCCCCACCCCCCAGCAGTGCAGGGGCACCCTCCACCAGGCCCCCACCCATGTCTAACTCATGTGCCCACCACCCCCACCCCCCAGCAGTGCAGGGGCAGCCTCCACCAGGCCCCACCCATGTCTCCCACCACCCCCACCCCCCAGCACTGTGGGGCACCTGCCACCAGGCCCCCACCCATGTCCAACTCATGTTCCCCACCACCCCCACCCCCCAGCACTGTGGGGCACCTGCCAGCAGGCCCCCACCCATGTCCAACACATGTTCCCCACCACCCCCACCCCCCAGCACTGTGGGGCACCTGCCAGTAGGCCCCCACCCATGTCCAACTCATGTCCCCACCACCCCCACCCCCCAGCACTGTGGGGCACCTGCCAGCAGGCCCCCACCCATGTCCAACTCATGTTCCCCACCACCCCCACCCCCCAGCAGTGCAGGGGCACCCTCCACCAGGCCCCCACCCATGTCTCCCACCACCCCCACCCCCAGCAGTGCAGGGGCACCCTCCACCAGGCCCCCACCCATGTCTCCCACCACCCCCACCCCCCAGCAGTGCAGGGGCAGCCTCCACCAGGCCCCCACCCATGTCTCCCACCACCCCCACCCCCCAGCACTGTGGGGCACCTGCCAGCAGGCCCCCACCCATGTCCAACCCATGTCCAACTCAACCCATGTCCAACTCATGTCCCCACCACCCCCATTCCCCAGCAGTGCAGGGGCAGCCTCCACCAGGCCCCCCCCACCCCCCAGCAGTGCAGGGGCACCCTCCACCAGGCCCCCACCCATGTCCAACTCATGTCCCCACCACCACCCCCACCCATGTCTCCACCAGGCCCCAACCCATGTCTCCCACCACCCCCACCCCCCAGCACTGTGGGGCATCTGCCAGCAGGCCCCCACCCATGTCCAACTCATGTCCCCACCACCCCCACCCCCCAGCAGTGCAGGGGCACCCTCCACCAGGCCCCCACCCATGTCTCCCACCACCCCCACCCCCCAGCAGTGCAG
The DNA here is from genome assembly GCF_040938575.1 of Ambystoma mexicanum. Classification (NCBI taxonomy): domain Eukaryota; kingdom Metazoa; phylum Chordata; class Amphibia; order Caudata; family Ambystomatidae; genus Ambystoma; species Ambystoma mexicanum. Next base: position 298,025,165 of record NC_090922.1, read on the forward strand.
GGGCACCCTCCACCAGGCCCCCACCCATGTCCAACTCATGTCCCCATCACCCCCACCTCCCAGCAGTGCAGGGGCAGCCTCCACCAGGCCCCCACCCATGTCTCCCACCACCCACACCCCCCAGCAGTGCAGGGGCACCGCCCACCAGGCCCCCACCCATGTCCAACTCATGTCCCCACCACCCCCACCCCCAGCAGTGCAGGGGCAGCCTCCACCAGGCCCCCACCCATGTCTCCCACCACCCCCACCCCCCAGCACTGTGGGGCACCTGCCAGCAGGCCCCCACCCATGTCCAACCCATGTCCAACTCAACCCATGTCCAACTCATGTCCCCACCACCCCCATTCCCCAGCAGTGCAGGGGCAGCCTCCACCAGGCCCCCCCCCACCCCCCAGCAGTGCAGGGGCAACCTCCACCAGGCCCCCACCCATGTCCAACTCATGTCCCCACCACCACCCCCACCCATGTCTCCACCAGGCCCCAACCCATGTCTCCCACCACCCCCACCCCCCAGCACTGTGGGGCATCTGCCAGCAGGCCCCCACCCATGTCCAACTCATGTCCCCACCACCCCCACCCCCCAGCAGTGCAGGGGCACCTGTAATGCTCACCTGACTCCCACGGAGGCGCTGGCCTGGTTCGCGCTGCTGTGACCTCTTCTAAGGTGATGCGCAGGGTTCGGAAGACGGACTGGACCGGGCCCCCAAATCTGGCTTGTCTGGCTCGCAGAAGTATCCTTCTGTAGGCGAAAATAGGGGATTAACTGTCTGCGGGGTAATGCAATCGGCCTCCCACTTTCCCCTCTCACCCTCCTCGAAACCCTGTGATTCCTCATAGCGTCTCACCTTAGGGTCTGGAAGGACAAGCTCTCCATCCTGCTTCTGATGCAGGGGCACGTTGGTATCCAGTTACTTCACTGGATTTTCGGATTGGTGAGAACCAAACTTGCTTGGCTTCCAGGTAAGTTTTTGATAAGAGGTTCCCCTTGTGTCCATGCATTAATGTACTAATGCTAGTGTCTTTTTCCCCATAGGGGCCGGGGTACGGAATGCCGGGGAACAGGCACTGACCCGAGATGAGAGGTGAAATCCTTGTAGAAATCAGGTAAGTCTTTAATGAGCGTTTTTTGGTAATGTCTTTTCATTCGCTCATTAACGTTGATGTCTCTTTTTCCCCTTTAGGGGGCCGGGGTCCGGAAATGCCAGGATGCGGCGTGGACCCGAAATGGAGAGGGAATGAATCAGCAGGTAAGTCTTAACATGGAGATTTAGCTTTCCTTATTCCCTTCTCTCTCTCACCTTTTGTTCTGGTCTTTTTCTCCCTAGGCGCTGGGGCGTGACTGCGAATCCGGATGATCGCTGCTGAACATGGAGGCGCCCTGTAAAGGTGAGTGGAATGGGGCGCTGCAGCGATCGACGCGATGAGCTTTTAAATAAAAGTCTTCCTTTTCAGGATTGTCGGCGAGATGTCTCCGGGATGCGGTTTTAGCAGGTAAGGACTTTTCCTTCTTCTGTTCTCTTCTTCTCTTCCTTTGCAGGTGATTCAGGATGCTGGCAGGCGTGGCAGAAGTCAGGATGCAGGAGCAGACACGGTGAGCGTCCAGCTGCTAGATGCAGAACAACGCGAAGCACGTGTGACTGTTCAGGTGGGGTTTAAATAGCCTTGGAAGAAGTTCCAGGTATGTATCCTTCCTCCAATCAGGTATGTATCCTTCCCCAACCACGCCCGGATGGTAAATTAGTCCCACAGGTAAAGTAGTTCCTTTCAGGCCTCAAGGAGTCCGGGATCCTGCAGCATGGTCTGCATCAGGTAAGTGCACCCAAGCACTCCCATAATGAGCCTGGCGCCTATGGCGCCGGGACTGATGTCTTTTATGAACCTGGTGCCTTAGGCGCCAGGACACTGTCCAAAGGGCCCCTATATGGGGTTGCTGGGTCCTTCCTTGGGGACTGGATGTCCGCTTTTGGGGACGCAGGGCTTGAACCGGCTCCCCGGGAGCAGGCATCATGACAGCACCCTCCACCAGGCCCCCACCCATGTCTCCCACCACCCCTACCCCCCAGCAGTGCAGGGGCACCCTCCACCAGGCCCCCACCCATGTCTCCCACCACCCCCATCCCCCAGCAGTGCAGGGGCACCCTCCACCAGGCCCCCACCCATGTCTCCCACCACCCCCACCCCCCAGCAGTGCAGGTGCACCCTCCACCAGGCCCCCACCCATGTCCAACTCATGTTCCCCACCACCCGCACCCCCCAGCACTGTGGGGCACCTGCCAGCAGGCCCCCACCCATGTCCAACTCATGTTCCCCACCACCCCCACCCCCCAGCAGTGCAGGGGCACCCTCCACCAGGCCCCCACCCATGTCTCCCACCACCCCCACCACCCATCAGTGCAGGGGCACCCTCCACCAGGCCCCCACCCATGTCCAACCATGTCCCCACCACCCCCACCCCACAGCAGTGCAGGGGCAGCCTCCACCAGGCCCCCACCCATGTCTCCCACCACCCCCACCCCCCAGCAGTGCAGGGGCAGCCTCCACCAGGCCCCCACCCATGTCTCCCACCACCCCCACCCCCCAGCAGTGCAGGGGCACCCTCCACCAGGCCCCCACCCATGTCCAACTCATGTTCCCCACCACCCCCACCCCCCAGCACTGTGGGGCACCTGCCACCAGCCCCCCACACATGTCCAACTCATGTTCCCCACCACCCCCACCCCCCAGCAGTGCAGGGGCAGCCTCCACCAGGCCCCCACCCATGTCTCCCACCACCCCCACGCCCCAGCAGTGCAGGGGCAGCCTCCACCAGGCCCCCACCCATGTCCAACTCATGTCCCACCCACCCCCACCCCCCAGCACTGTGGGGCACCTGCCAGCAGGCCCCCACCCATGTCCAACTCATGTTCCCCACCACCCCACCCCCCAGCAGTGCAGGGGCAGCCTCCACCAGGCCCCCACCCATGTCTCCCCCCACCCCCACCCCCCAGCAGTGCAGGGGCACCCTCCACCAGGCCCCCACCCATGTCCAACTCATGTTCCCCACCACCCCCACCCCCAGCACTGTGGGGCACCTGCCAGCAGGCCCCAACTCATGTTCCCCAGCCAACATGTCATCGCAATCTAGATCCCTGGTCCCTATGGTCAGCCTCCAAATGCAAAACACCCACCCGAGTATTGCATCCACCCACTCAGAAATGGCAATTACATGACAGAACACCAATTGCAAGTTTCGAAACAAACACATGTCCCTCACATACACCCAATGGGTGTCAGTGAATCTCAAAACCCATATCATGATATGCATGAAACCAATGAGATGATACTACACATTGAAGTTCGATAAAAAAATATGTATTAAAGGAAACATAAATAGATTCAAAAATAAAGAAACAGAAATGGGAATGTACAAAAAAGAAAAGAAGCATGTCCGTGAAAAAAAGCAAAACCAAAAATCATAATCCAAAGTAATGGTGTCCAAAGTCACTGTCCACAAAAGAAAATCCAATGGGAAATAATAATTGAAAGCCATTGCTCCATGGGTAAATTGTGAAATAAAAATAAAATCCAACAGTGAACTATGTACAGACGAACAAGCCAGGGTCCATTATCCCAACAAAAGAAATGAAACCTATCTAACAACACTAACTAATAAAATAAACTATATACAAAAATGTGGCCAATGTCCAAAAGGTCCAAAATAAATAAAAAAACAAAGGAAACCTAACACTAACTACATAACTATATACAAGGGCAGCGGGCTAGTCTGACGGCTCACTTTTGGATGTCCCGGGCCAGGGCATCATCGAACTCCTGCTCAATGTCCCGGAGGCGGTCCTCCTCCATGGCCCCGAGGGTCCACAGGGCCGTCGACGTGTCCACCTCCAACCCCCTGCGGATTGCTTCGTGGCACTCGGCCCGCCTCAGGGCCCTCCGCATGGAGTTCTCCGCCCTGACCATTGTGAGCCGTGCCTCTTCCGCCCGCTGCCGCTCCGCATCTATGGCGTGGCCCAACCGCTGCCACACGGAAGACACTCTCTGTCCTGGGTCCTCCTGCCCTCCGGCCGATGCCTGCCCCTCCGATGTTGAAGGCCCCGAGCCTTCATGGCTCCCACCACGTTGCTGCTGCTGCTGTTCCTCTGCCCGTGCACTGCCTCCTGCTGCCTGCACATCCTCCGCCGGCTGGGGTGCAGTCGTTCATGTGGCCACCCCTGCTGGACGTCCAACTCCCGACTGTGGCAGGGATGCCTCCTCCACCAGCCTGGCCGCACCGTCAGAGGCAGCTCCACAGGGCACCCAGGTGACTGATGGGTGGGAAGATGGCACGGAGGACGACTGGCGCGTAGGGGGTTCATTTGAGGAGGGGGTCGTAGCAAGCCCCATCAAACGGAGGAATCCAGCCTGGGTGACCTGTCCCAGTAGGCTGACGTGGTCAACGAGCCATTCGAGATGACGTGCAGTCTCCTCATGAAAAGACTGCAGGTCACCTCGCATGGCCCGTTGACGCAACGCCACACCAGTCAGGACAGGCTCAACCCGGACCCAGATAGCCACGTCCGCAGGCAGAGGAAGGCCAGTTGCTGTTTTCTCATCCCCTGCCTGAAAACGGTTCTGGACGTAGGCATCCCTGCTGGTGCAAGATGATGCAGGGACAGGATCAGGGACAGGATTGCACACAGGCACCTCCGCGGCGGCTTGTGCTGCCTCCTGTCCCTGGTCCTGCACTGCACCACTAGCACCACTGGGATCCCCACCTCCAGACCCCATCTCTGTTGCTTGCACGGCCTCCTCCTCCACCAAACCCCCCACCAACCTGGATGACTCTGTGCCATCTTCCCCCGTTGGGCCCTGTGGGGTCCCAGCTGCCCCTTCTGCTGCCGAGGAGTCCAACTCCAACCTCCGCCTCTTGGACCTCCCCCCGGCACCTGCGGCCTGGGACGCGGCACCGGACTCCTCACTCCCCGACGAGATGACAACCTGGGAGGGGAGCCGGGCCTTGCGTCTCCGGCTGGCGGTGGGATCCCCGCCGCTGTGCTCCACAGCACCTTCTCCGCCCTCTTCATCAGTCGACGCTGCAGACAGGGAGAAATAAAACACAGGCATCAGGGCACTGTACAATGGACACATACACACATGACAGTTGTACATGAGTGGCATTGGCAAACCTCAGACATGCCATCACAATCCCCAAAACACATGTTTTTTCAACTCGCACACATGAGCCATACCACAGCCATATCGCAACTGCCAGCACCATCCATACACATACAACAGCATGAGCAGGCAAAGCTGAGCCAGACATCACATGCAACACAGGAAGTGCACCACACATGTACACACACCACCACACTTGCATGCATGTGTACACCTCTGCCAAGTGTCGCAGTGTTCAGATGGGCATCCATGTCACATCTGCCAATCAGGCTTCCACATCCCGCTGTCACATGCATCCATGTTGCATCACTGTTGCACCCTTGTCAAATACACACAAATGCACATGTACACAGTGCTGATACATGCAGCTGAAAACAACATACATGCATGACATCACGGACATGTCTACTTACATACACATTCATCCAAACATGTGTGCCCACACAACTGCATTTGGCATGCAAGCCTACACACACAAGTTCCATCCATGTCTCACACATTACAGCCCTCGCATGTGTTAGCCCCACGGCCCTGTACACCCCCACCCATACTCGACCCCATACAAACAGATGTGCAACCTGCACAGTACTGAAACATCACCACACGCACAGCTCACAATCAGGATGCATGTACACTTACCGCTCGACTCCAGACGGGTCTGCCTCTCAAGGACCTGGACGTGGAGCGCTGGGGATATGCGTTCCAGGACCCTCATTTGATCTTCCGACAAGTGGCCCCGGCACCCCTTGGCATCCGCTGCCTTCAAGAGGCGCCGGGCCTTGTTCAGGGTCCTGGACCTGAAGTCCTCCCAGCGCTTCTTGACATGTTGGAAGTCGCGGACTGCCACCCCCTCCGCGTTGATGGCAGTCACGATGTCAGTCCAGAAACGAGTCCGTCCTTCCTTGCCGGCGCGGGAACTTCCGAAGAGGGCATCATATTGCCCCAGGACTTGCTCCACCAGGACACCAACTTCCCTGGCACTGAAGCTGGTGCCCCTCTGCCTCTCCGGCCTGGGGTTGTCAGTGGTACCAGATGTTGCAGTGCCCGACATGACAACCCCAGAGGCAGGAGTGGGTGGGCAACTGGGTCCTGGGGCTGGGCTGTGGAGCGATGGAATCCCAGTCGGGAGTCTTTGGTTCCAGCAGGGGTGGTCACAGCAACAGCACCCCTGGCTGATGTGCAGGCAGCAAATGGCAGGGCACGTGGGCAGCAGGCAGTCAGGCAGCAGCAGATGGCAGGTGGGAGCGTGCTCGGGGCTCTGGGGGGCAGTAGTTCGGCCTTCTGGGTGTAATTCGAGGAAAGGCCCTTAGCGCGTAAGCGCGTCTGCACGCATACGCAATTTCATTGGACAGAAGGCCCCTCAAGCGCAAGCGCCCCTGTGACGTGCATGGGCATTTCAGCGCGCGTGAAAAACTGCACGTCCGCGTGTAATACGAGGAAAGGGCCCATGCGCGTAAGTGACGTGACGCGCGCATGCGTTTCCCTCAGCACGGGTTAAAGGTGAGCGGGCCCAGCAGTTCGCTGTACGTGCCTTTCGTGGAGACCGACGTGTGTTGCTGCTTCCTGTTGTTTTGCGCGCCATCACAACTTCACAGATATCAAGGACGTATCTCTTCTTTTGGCGGGGGTATTGGCTACGCGTGTTTTTCTGCATCGCGCTAGTCAGACGGTGAGTCGCACACGCTCTTTTTCCCACTGCGGGTGCCCCTGTGTATCGCACCCATTTTCGATGTCATAGTAGCCTGCGTGTCCCACGCGTACGCGTTATTCGTGTTACTGGGTGCCACTGCATACTGCGGGAGGTTGAATCCAGGCACGTAGGCTGCAGGGTTGCGTGCACGGTTTTACTGCTGTTTTGGGGTGCCTGAGCGTTGCGTGACCCGTCACTACATCACCGGGGTCACATACAGCCTTGCAGGTGCAGGGGGGCTGTTAACATCTTGCTTCCCACCCCCTTCACCCCAATTGCCCAGGTCAATTGTGGTGTACACCTCCCATTGGCACCACTCCATCTGTGCCGGCACTACTACATCTGTGCCATGGTTGGGAGGCCACCAAAGGTGAGGGGCGCCTCAGCTGGGCGTCCTCCTCGTGGCGGGCGTGGTCGGGGACGTGGCCGTGGTGACCAGGGAGTATGGGGACTCCAGGGTGTCCAGGGCGGCCACAGAGGGGAAAGAGGCAGGGGTGCGCCACTTGAGCACAATGTTGTGCCATGTGTTGGTGCAGTCATGCCACCACCCCCTGTGGTTCCGGGGGATGCAGCTTCTGCATCTGGCACTGGCGCCCGTGTGACCCCGCAGTCCGTTCCATCGACTGCCACGGGCCCAAGGGTAGTGGTAGCTGCAGGTGCAGCTGTGGACACTGCCACCCAGGCTCGGGGTCTGCCAGCGCAGGCTGCGTTGGCACTTGAAGAGCCCTTGGTAGATCTCCAACAGGCCAGGGGGGAAACCATAGGGGCAGGCCGGGCTGCTCAGACAAAGACACGTGTCCCTGGGGCAGTCATGTCATCTGCTGCCCCGAACAGCCGGGTGTTGGCAAGTGCAGGGGCAGATGCACCCAACAGCATGCACCCGGTTGTGAGTCTGCCAACCAGGACCGTTGCGGTCAATGACCCTGCCACAGCTGATGTTGCTGCGCAGGGTCCATTAGTGGGCACCCAGCTGCCACTGACACAAGTCAGGCCTTTGGTCATCCCTCCACTTGCCACTCCCTTGGCTCAATCCACCGAACCCACTGGCCATACTGGTCAGGGCGGCATTAGCCAGCCAGGGTCTGCGCCACAGTTCAAGAGGAGGAAGGTTGCACCTGCAGCACAGGCTGGGACCCCACACACAGCCACGACCTCCTGCACGCCGAGGAAGAAGCCTTTCTGTAAGCAGGAACTGGACTTCCTCGTGGACGACGTGCGGGGCCACAGCCGTGACATGCTAGTGGGTGCCAATAGTCAGACTACGGCTGCCCAACATGACACCCACTGGAAGCATGTTGCGGAACATGTCAGTTCATTCGGCCATGAGGTGCGCACGGCGCAAGAGTGCAAAAAGCGTTGGAATGACATCAAACGCAGCACTAAGGCTAAGCGTGCCTCTAATTACAACTTGACTCTGGTGACTGGCGGTGGGCTTGCACCAGAGGAGGAAGAGCTCACTCCGCATGAGGCACTCGTTGCGGAGTTCATACCACCTGAATTGGTCGAAGGAGTGGGAAAGATGCTGGACTTTGATGCCCAGTCCAGTGAGTGTTGATGCGTGTTTGTTGAGGATGTGTGTGTTTCACTTGTGGGATGTGTTGTGCATGATTGCCGCTATATGTGACGTGTACATGGTTCTGATGTGTAAGTAATGCAATGCTTCCGTCATGCATGTCTCCTCTGCCTGCATGTGGGGACTCCATGTAGGCATGCTCCCTTGCCCCTCCTCCGCCACTCTGCACCCCAGTTCCACCTTTGCACTGGTGTTCTTCAATCTTGCCAATGTGTACTTTCTTGTTCATGCGTCCTGTGTAGATGCTAACTTCCAGCGTAGAATCTGCCAAACATATGCCGTGTCGTACAGCCTTAGTACTTGATGCAGGGTATCTCACTTGTACTGTGCATAGGTCAGATGTCCCGCAGGGACATGAGTGCCCATTCATGCACCATGTGCATTGCACGCATGCCCCTATGTGTCCTTGACTGGATGATCACTGTAATACCAGTCCTTGGTTACATACATTGCCTGCCATCTCATCAGCCTTCCCATGTCAAGTGTGGCTCAGTCTTGCGTTGCACACATGTTTAGGGTCTGACAATCTGTGTGGCTCACAGGCCTCAGCCTGTTCAATGGCCAATGACTCTGTCCAACTGTTGTTGTGTCTTCTTCACACATGGGCGGAATGCAGAGTTTTCATCATGTGTCCTGCTTACTGTCCCTGCATCATTTGCAGTGTTGTCACTTGAATCACATTCAGCTGTTGATGCCAGTCAACACTGCCTGTCAATACACAGGTGTATGGTCAGCCTTTTGATACCATGCTAGGCATCCCTGCTTTGGTACTGGGGTGGAGGGGTGCTTGGCTTCTAGATATGGTACACATTGAATGCACAATGCACGTGATGTCTGAATTTGACATTGCACTGCCTTCACATTTCCTGGCACACACCATGGAGTCCTTGTACATGTAGGTAGTGAGTGGCGTACACATTTTCTGCACTGCATAGACCCACTTCCATGGAAACTGCCACCTTTCAACAGGTCTGATCACAGAAGCAATTCAAAGTGGACCCAGCATGCATGGCAGGTTATATGTTGTGTGTCACATGTCTGCCTGATGCGTTTGCTGTCGGTGTGTGTGTGTGTTGTGTGCTTCTGACATGTGTAGTGACCTTTTTTCTCTCTATTTTTCAGGTGATGACGCAATGGAGGCGGAGGATGGTGTTGTCATGCCAGACACAGGGTTGTTACCACTACATCAACCCGGCACTAGTGGGGGTCGTGGGGTGGTAGGCCACGAAAACCCCCAAGTGCTACAGTCCATCTTGTCTCTGGCTGCCTATGAGTCCAGCCTTGATGACGACTCTGACGTCCATGTTGAGTTGGATGAGCATCAAGTCCATGTGTCAGGGGTGAGTGATTCTGATGTGGACACTCCTCTGTCTGCGACCCCTGCACTGAGGGATCAGACAGTCTTGGTTCCTCCACCCGTGGTGGATCGGGACGCAGGGTCACCCTCCACACCAGTCACTGATGTGCCTGGGACATCACGTCGACGGGGGCATGTAGTCGTGCAGCCGCGGGCGGTGCCAACACAGCGAGGACCCCCGGTCCTTGGGTCCCGCAGGGGTCAAGCCTGGCAATGCGGTCGCCGCGCGCAACCGCAGTATACTGAGTGGGAGCAAGACATGACTGCCAATTCAGAACGGCAGGGGGCAGCAATGGAGAACATCGCTGAGAGCATGGAGCGTGTGGCCCGATCTGTGCTCCCCCTTGCTAGGCAGGTGCTTCTCCAGCAGCAGGCGGCACGGTCCACGGCCCGCTCGCTCAGGCTGGGCATGGCGGCCTCAGACAGGGCACGCCAGGCTGAAATGTCGTCTCTGCGTCAAGCAATTGCTGCTCACGCAGAGGCGCACATGGATGCCCTGAGGGAGGAGTATGCTTCTCTCAGATCCACTCTGGGTGTCCTTATGATGTCCCAGAGGCAGCAGGCAGAGGAGAGGTTGGCACAGCTTGAGCGTACCATCTTGGCTGAGCTACAGGCTTGCCGGGAGGTGCAGCGGTTGTCCAGCCAGTTCTTTCAGGATGAACTCCGTGTTACACGTGTTACCTTGCAAGAGGAAGCACGTGTATCACGTGAGGTTCTGCATGCAGACCTACATCACATCGCCACACAGAACCAGGCTCACCCGTCCGGCAGACTTGCTGCCGACGAGGGGCAAGCTGCGGCTAGGCGTGGCCAGACTACTGTACCATGTCCTCCTTTACAGGATGAGCCAGACTCGGACGACCATCTATCTCCCACATAGGTCGGGCTGTGCAGGCGTTGAGCCCATGGAGGTTTTTTTTTTGGCTCAGCATCATCGCATGTGGATGTTGAGCAGCACCCTGTACCTCCCCCCTCCAGGGTGCCTCCCCTCCCCCCCCGGGTCGTATGTGGCCATTTTTTATTTTTCTTTTAGTTTAGTTAGTTACGTTTCTGTTTGATAGTTAGTTTAATTAGGTAATGTAGGTTTTCCATAGTTAGTGTAATTAGTTAATAGTTACTATAGTTTAAAATTGCTTGTCTATTGTGCTTTCATGTGATGGTGCGGTGCTTTGTGGCTTTTGAAGGCATCCACTGTCTGTTCCAGCTGGGCCCTTCAGGCTTGTCTTGTGTATGTGTTTGCTGCTTGGGGTCCTTGACTCACATATGCCACTCCTGCCTCCCTTATCCATGGGCTCGCAAGGATGGTTCGGTGTCACAAACTTTTACACAAGGGCTTTGGACTGTCATATCTGTGGCATGTCTAGTGCTGTGTGACTTGTGTTTACACCCCTAGTGGGGATGATTTTGGTGTTATTGTCCACTGTTCAGCTTTTGCTAGATGGGGTGTTTCATGATTACTGTGTACATTAATTGCTATGCATTGTGTAGTATGTTTCTTATCTTTACTGTACACGTGCTTGTTGCAATTCATGCTGTAGATAGTGTTCCACACTTTGGATGTGAAAGACGGACTGATGGTGTGATTTATGATGTGACTCTCTGACATGGTCAAGTAATGAGATGCCTGAAGAGACACACACAGATGACTTTGAAGCATTAATCATGTGTTTCATGCCCTTTCTGCAGGGGGATGAGCCTCCAGAGCACCTTTGCCAGCAGACATGGCCCATTGGACGACGGAATTCTGGACACGTTTGTTGGTGCCCACATGCACATGTGTGCACAAGCAGAGGCACAGGGATTGCAGACCTACATCCTAGAACTGCTGACGTGTTCCAAGGAACTCCAGGCAAGGTGAGCAGCACAGGGCGGCCACAACACAGCAAAGCTTGCACCAGGCGAGTTGCACATGCAGGCTTAGTCACAGCACTGAGGGTGAGCTTGGACGAATATTGGTGTTGAAGCACACAATGCAGCTCAGATGTGTTGGTGGACTGATGGCTGTTGATTGTAAGGTTGTCTGGGACACCTGCAGGGGCAGTGGCACATGCCCTCCGGTACACCAAGGTCCATTGAGGCACTTGTATCAACCATGTAGCCTTCCGAGACATAGAAAGGGGCAGCTCTCAGGGACATACAGCAAGGGACATACTCGGGTGCAGTGCATTTCATTTCCATGTACTTTATGATAAATGCACTGCCAACTTTGTTTCAGTCATGGTGGTACGCAACTTGCTCTGAAGTCATGACTTGCTATATGGGTCTGTCTGCTTACCGAGGGAACATTGCATGTTGTGTGAATTGTGACACATTGGTGTTCCGTTTGCCACGCACCCACCGGCGGCTGACTTACTGCATTGACTGTGTATGACCCGTCACAGGGGTAATGTTATATATGGGTACGAAGCATCTACACCAGATTGTCTGTTTGTAGAGTAGTTTGTTGCTATGGGGCATGTTTGGTGGTGTGTTTTTGTGTAATTGGCATGTACAGGTTGTTGACTGTGGCTCTCTTTGCAGCATTGCAGTGCTCCTGTAACCGGACCTGAGAGTGTGCAGGCAGGAGGCCAGCACTCAAAACCAGAGCTAAGTGTCTTGTTGTTTTTCTTTCAAACTGCTCTGCATAGGCTTGCTGGGGGGTGCACTAATGCATGGATGTATGTGTGATTCAATTTGGTATGTTTTTTCCCCCTAATCACCCGGAATCCTATGCAATTTTGAACCCTGTACCCTCTATCCGGTGTTCCTGCTTCCCGTACCTATCCAAGCAGCATTCCCTAACCCTCTTTCCCCGCTGGGGTTGCGGATGCCTGTGTAAGCCCCGAACTTGCAGGCGCAAAAACCCTAGAGGGGGTGGTTGGTTCGTACCACTCCTAAGCCTGGACTTCAGAAGGCCATGGCAATGATGTCCAAGTTTGTTTGGATTGTGTATGTGTTCATGCAGGTAGTACATTTTCGTGCATTCCCTACTTTCATGTGTCATTCCTCCTCCCCTCTCCTGCCACTCATTCCAGTTATCCAGTGTGCCAACACATGTCCCGACTGCATATCCCTGAACCTCCTTCCCCACCAGGGTCTCAGGAGCATGTGTGATTTTGACCTTGCAGGCACCCGGGACACGGTGGGGGTGGTTGTTTCGTGACACTCCCGCGCCTGTACACGGGACCTGTGACAGTACACATCCGTTCATGGTGCATCATCCTATGTTATGTACCACACATGGTTCACATCCTGTTGTGACATTGTTTTACTGTGCTACCTTGGTTGTTGCATCATTGTGGTAGTACTTGGCCTTTGCGAGGTACTGCTACGTCAAGTCATCTACTGGAGGGTGTTCGGGTTCGTTTTTATGGCTTGGATTTTGTGATTTTGGAAATGAGTGTGGATTCTGAGGGTGCAGGCACCTTTTTACACACAAGGTGGGAGATGGTGACGAAGGGTAAAGGTGATCCTGTGGCCAGGTGGAATTGAGGGTTGAAGGCTCCATGACCCAGGTGGAGTTGTTCAGTGGGTCATGGTCATTTGTGAGGGAGGGGGGGGGTTGTTGTTGATAGTTGCCTTGCCCTGCAGTGTGATGGGAACTCTGACATCGTAATGGTGGTATCCTATGTACATGTTGTGTTGTGCTGATCAATGCCTGTTCATGTGTTGTGTTTACCTTTCAGGTGCGAGGGGATAGTTGTGGTTTGACATGCTGGGGTGTACACATGGTGAATGTTCACATGTGATGTGTAGAGAACACTGATGGTCACTTGAGTGCACATGCATATGTTGAGTGCATGTCCTTGCAGACCCACACACTTGCACTCTGATGCACTACATGTACTCCCACCCTTGCATATCCACGTGTACACTGTTTGCCTTCTGGTGGCCACTGTGTCCCTGCAGCACATGTTCTGTGACCAATTATGGATCCTGTACATGCCTAATTTGCTTTTTGATGTGGTCTGTCGCTTAGATGTGATGCTCAGGGTGTGCATCACACACAATGGCTGTTCACTGTGATGTGCGCTGAGCAGTGTGTTGCAGGAGTAGGACACAACACACAGAAGTCTTTTTTTGTAATTTAGTCATTAGTTTTGTTAGTGGTTTCATTTTGTTTAACACTACAATAAATAACTTTCTTTTGAGAAGGATTGCACTGTCTATCAAAGCTTCTAAGATTAATTTACTATGGTAGGTTTTAAGGGTTGTGCATGATTTCTCTCCTGTTTTTATAAGATTTTGAAGGACTCTGTAGCGGAACATTTTTGCTAAAATACTTTTTGGTATGCTTACTTGGTACTATATCAAGATGTATAGGAACAGTTTTAAAAGTAGTGTTAGCTGAATTCTTGTTAATCGTTTTCTATATCGTTTTACATTTTGATAGAGGAGGCGAAGTTTCTGTACTTGAAGCTTGTTTTGTTTCGTTAAAAGACTGTATTACTTGTTTTGTTTGAACTTTTTGTACAAATTCTGCTAGAGATGGATGCTTCTTTTGGACACTTCTATTTTCATTTGCTCTACTTCTGCGTTGCTTTCTACGGACTTGATTTTTGGTAGGCATTCTTTAGGGTCTGTTGAAAAAAATAAAGAAGGTATGGGTTGGGGTGTTCTGCAATGTATGTGTGCTGTGTGCATGAGTGTCCGAGTATGATGATAAAGATGTATGTGATGGTGTGTGATTGTGCATTGGGCAACTACAACTAGTTGGGATGGGTATTCTTGAATTTATGTGCTACTAAACTGGGGTTCAGATGACAGTAGAAAGTAAGCTAGTGGTGAGGAGAAGCACAAATAGTAAATCTAATGGTATAGAATTAAAACAGTTGTTTGTTCTATAATATTAAAATTCTAGGGGCTGAGTTATGTAATTTGTGCGCCGAAAAATGGGGATTTGTGCGCCATTCTGCCTGTAAATCTGTGTTTAACAAATGGGGATTTGTGGACAGATTGGTGCACAATCTTTGTTTTTAGGTGCAGAAATAGCATGAATTAACCCCACAGTGTGTTTGAGTAATAGTAATAATATTATGGTGGTATTTAACTTACTTTTTTTGTGGAATAAGCAGGTTTCTTCTTAGTTGTTGTTTTTACTTCAAATTCTGCTGCTGCTTTTCAGGAGAGTGGTCTTCACTGCAATTGTAAAGGAAACAAATTAGTAATTTTGTGTGTTTATAGCACTGATGTTAATTTAGACATTGATTTTTATGTTTTTGTACAAGTGTTGTTGTTTGATATTTGAACATAGTGTGTGCATGCAATTTTGTTTGACTATTTGCAGTCTTTATATTTAGTTCAACATGCTTTGCAAATGTGTGTGTAAAAAGAAATTAAATAGCAGATAGGTTTGGAAGTGACAGTTGATTATAGCAGATGGGAAACATGACAGTAAGTTCATTTTATAGGTTATACAAGTTAAAAGTCAGTTAATCTGTTTATATGAATGTATAAGAATTGTACATGTACTATAAAGAAAATATGCATACCTGTAGTTTGTGTTCATGCATATGAATATGCATGCAGCTGCAAGTAGAAATCTTGGAGACTTGTACAGTATTTTTTGTAGTAGGTCCTTCTAATGATATGACACTTGTACTCAGAATGATTAACAGTACATTTGAAGTGCTGATCTATGATGAT
Source organism: Ambystoma mexicanum (assembly GCF_040938575.1). Lineage (NCBI taxonomy): Eukaryota > Metazoa > Chordata > Amphibia > Caudata > Ambystomatidae > Ambystoma > Ambystoma mexicanum. The sequence continues at coordinate 298,040,561 of NC_090922.1, forward strand.
GGAGTTAGATGTAGAGGTCTTGGATGTGATTGGTGGATGGTCGTGTGACTGCTTAGCTATATCCAATGAGGGAATGGCACAGAGAGTGAAGTGGAAATGGTAGTAGGGCTATCCATGTTACGATATGTCCGCGGATATGGCGGTAGTCCACGGACATCGCGTGTTACATATGGGGATTTTGGGGTTGGGAGGCATGCAAATGAGAATGAGCAGAGCAAGGGATTGGTCAGTAAAGTTTAGTGGGTGTGTTGTGCCAAGAGAGAGTTTGTCAGATAGCTATGGCAGTGTGTTTCAGAAAACAGGTTGTTTGGATTTTGGGAGACTCGTGGATACATTGGTTGAAGGTGCATGCAGAAAGCTGTGGAGTAGCTGTAGATCTTGGATTCCCACATGTGGAAGTGCACTGGCATGGAGTACGTGGAATGAAGTGGTTGGACTTGCTACCTCTCTGTGCTACTTTGGAGACAGAGCATCATCCAGACATAATGATAATTAATTGTGGAGGGAATAGTTTAGGACATGTGTCTGGAATTTCTTTGCAATTTCCAATGAAAGAAGGACTTGGGAAGGTCATGGACATGTTTCCAAATTCTCAAGTAATTTTTTCTCGGATTGCGCAGAGACAAATGTGGCTGCGTTCTTCTTCATTTGGTCCTCAAATGGAGAAAGCGAGGCGCAATGTCAATAAGGCTGTTTGTGCCTTTCTAAGAGATGTTGGCATGTCCTCTCTTCACAATGAAAATATTATGTTAGTAGCACATAGATTTTTCGTAGAGATGGAGTCCATCTTACTTATGCTGGCAATCAGATTTTTCTGAGAAATGTACAAAATGCATTGCAACCTTTTTTGAAATTACAGCCATCCATTTTGTAGTAGGTGTTGACCAGTTCAAGTTTTTCAACACAAACAAACACCACCAAAAGGCTCTTTTCAGAGCCACCATTTCCTCCTAGACAAAAGTGCAATGGTTATGATAGGGCAGCACCCCTAAATTTTAGATGTCCGCGAACTGTCCGCTGACTTCTAAAAAATACACAAGGCTCTGCTCCATTTATTTTCCACTTCTATTTTTAAACTGTGAAAGGTGGCTCCGAAAAGAGCCTTTTTTTTATTTTTGTTTTTTTATATATTGTTTGGGTTTTTTACACACGACACACTGGGAGAGGAGGGTAAAGAAAGGTAAGGGGGGACACCAACCACAGGGATAAGAAAGGGTGGGTGTAGAGAGGAAGATGTAGGGTGGGCCTTACTTAGGTAGTGGGCAGGTCTTCTTGTGCTCTGAGCCTGTAGTCTCGAAAGCACTATGAAGTCTCTCCCCCCTGCAGAGTACTGCATCGCAGTACATACACACAATTGTGACCCTTGAAAGGTAAGGGTCATCAGCATTGCGAATGGCCTGTGAGGCAGCTGGAGGAATACGCTGTCCCACAGGAGTGTTGCTTGTGGTGACAGGATCGGAAACGGAGGATGTAGAGGAAGTCATCCTACTATGCTCCTTGCAAGGTACAACCTTGCGAACGGCCCCACCGTGGAACGACCTTAGGTGTCGCTTCATAGTAGTCGTTCCAAAGCTTTACGAACCAGGCCTCCTGTGACTCAGTACCATTTTGCACTGGTTGCAAGTGACTTTGTTCGCACGTGCCTTATGTACATTACCATGAATGGTAAATAACCGCCACTCCCAAGACTCACGGCGAGTGCTGGTAGTAGGGACTTCCACTACCTCATTCTCGTCATCCTCTTCATCCTCCTCTGCATCCTCACTCCTGTTCCCCTCTTCAGACCCTTGGGGAGTTGGTGTTGGTGGAAGGGGTGGGGGTGGTGCTGAGGCAGATGTAGCACCAGGTGGCAGTAGTGCAGCCATGGATGCCATCAGGTTTCAGAAATAAATCTGGAAAATTGGCAGCATAAATGCACTGTGTTCTGTAAGATACCCAGAAACACAATGAGGATGAGCTCTGGGGTGTGGCCTTATATAGGGGTGCTTGTGCGTGCTTCGCGGACACCCGAGCTGTCCGCAGACAGATTGAACACCAAAAAAAGGTTAAAAAAGTCCCAAAAAGTATGTAGAAAGTCATGATTACTGTCTGGGACTTGTGCTATTATTGTGCTATTATTGAAAAATATTGTGGATTGCCTGAAAAGGTAGTTTTAAATTGTTCGGGGACACAAACAGTGTCCACAGTCAGAACACACGTTTAGCGTGGGCGCAGTCACCCGATGGCTTCGCGAACATGTCCGCGAAGGGAACGGGTGTCCGCAGGACACCAAATGCACTGAAACTATTTTGCGCATGCACGTTGGTATTCTACTGGTGTTCTGTTCAGGTCCTGAAACTAATTAAAAGTGCAACACAAGCGAAACGAACAGTTACGGACAGGCGTTTGTTCTTAGAACAGTTTCAATCCACTTGCAAACAATACGGACAGGCATAGCGTCCTCAGGACACCCCCATTTTATTTGTTTGCGAACATCCCGGGACACTTGATGTGTTGTTAGAAAGGTTTCAACCTGCCTACTAACAGTACGGACAGGTATAGTGTCCTCAGGATACCCCCATTTTGTTTATTTACAAACTTTTCAGGATACCGCGTGTGTTAGTTTCATTGCGGATATCCCGGACATCTCGTGTGTTCTTAGAACAGTTTCAACTTGCTAGCGAACAGTACAGACAGGTATAGTGTCCTTAGGACACCTCCATTTTGATTAATTACGGACATCACGGACACCTCTTTTGTTCTTAGAACAGTTTCAGCTTGCCTGCCAACAGTACGGACAGGTAAAGTGTCCTTAGAACACCTCCATTTTGATTAATGGCGGACATCCCGAACACCAGGTGTGTTCTTAGTACAGTTTCAACTTGCATGCGAACAGTACGGACAGGTATAATGTCCTTAGGATGCCCCCATTTTCGTTTCTTTACGGACATTCCGGACACCCGCGCTGACCGCGGACACCTCAACTGCTTTTTTAAAAAAAAACAAGAAATGAATTAGGACACAATATAATAATAATTTTACTTTATTATATATCGATGTTAAATTTATGACAGAGAAGGTGAAGCAGAAACTGAGACAAACACAGGAGAATTGGGGGTTTCAAGATGATTCATATGAGGCGAAGAAGGGATGGAAGTCTCATCAAAACGTTTTTGTTCATGGAGAGGGTTTGGGGATAATTGACTGGGATATGGTGAGGGGGGACAGGTACATGTGGGACAATGGTATCTAGTTTTTTCTTTCAAGTGATCCTCCACAAAGTTTTTTAAATAGTTGACATTTTCCATGAGTATGTCAATTTTTTCTTCCATGCGCTGGAGAGTCTTATCCAATATTTCTTTTCGTTTACTATTTTCAATGTTTGTATGCTCTGTACAAAAAAAGTATATGTTAAATGTATATAAAATAATATTTATTAATTGGTTTATATAGAAAAGTGTCTACCATTAGGTTTACTATCTTCAGACATTTCCTCATGTGGGAAATGCTCCTCTAACCACTCCAGAGTACTAGATATTTCTGTGAGAAAATAAATTATATCACTTTTTTTGTATCTAATACAGAAATTTTTGAAATATATGAGTACAATGAAGTACACTTACTAGCTTCTGGTAGAGCGTATTCTAACTGGTCTGTAGATCTGCTGTTGCTCTTAGTTGTGGAGTTTCTGTGAGGTAATCATGTTGGAAGCCTATCTTTCTTCTTTTGGTATATTCCATTTTAGAACATATTGTATTTAAATGAATGGTTGATGTGTTATATATATATATATGGGTTACACTTTTTATTTATTACTACATATAATGTGTATGTGTGTTGGTTTGAGAATTTGTGCAGTGTTCATATGTTATTATATAACAATTGAAGATACCCCCCAGACTTTTTGGGTAGTGCTGCTGTTGTCCGCGCCTGTCCGCGGACATAGGAAGAGTTTGCGGACATCAAATTCAGTAGCGGGGGTTCAGTATGTTCCATGCACATAAAGTCAGGGATATCATTGTTAAGCTGTGCTACTATAAACCTAGGAAATTCAGTAAAAAGACTTTGTTAAAGGGACGTTTTGGTTAAGTTGCACTACTAAAAACCTATGAAATTCAATAAGAAAACGTTGCTAAAGGGATTTTAGGGTTCCAAGTAAAACCGAAAAACCCCTGAAATTCACCAGTTATGGTAAGTTAAACAACCTTATCTCGCTCCACCACTGTGCACTGGTAAGACTAACACCCAGGACATCAAAGATGACATCACAAATGTCATTGATGGCATCACTGATGACATCACATGTGCATTTACTTTTCATAAAAAGTCTGTGCAATGCATTCTTATTATAATGTTCACAAAAAAGTGTCAAGGATCATTTGAATAAATATCATGAGCTACTTCGTGCATTAATCAATACATTGATATAAATACATTCTATTATAAATTCTATCAAGTACTCATGTAGAAACATACGCATTGTGTGCAGCATACATGATGGAAGTGTAATATACATAATTTTGCGATATTCAATACTGAAATGATAACTACTTTCTTTTTACAGTTTTGCATACTGTTATACATGTAATAAGTAGCTAATAAAGCCTACTTACTACAGACAAAAGACAAATAAATAACAACACATACAAATATGAGTATATACATGGAAAGTGAAATAAGCAAAAAAACAAATTATCTTTTTGTAGAGAAATGATTATTCGGTTTCAAAGGTGCAACTTACCCTATGTATCACATGATGTGACTGCACCCTAAAGAAAGTAGTGTGAGTACAATGTATACAAATATGAATATATACAGGGAAAGTATAGTAAGAAAAAAAAGAACTATCAGAAAGTGCTGATAACCCTAATGATTATCTTCATGCACAAAAACAATTGCTGTCTTTCAAGCCTGTGTCTTCCCTTATCTATATGTTTCATATGATATGACTGGACCCTAAGAGAATTACTGTAAAAACATACTTGAGGGATAAATCTACAAACATAGTACCTTTTTAATTGTTATTTCCTGCCTCCTACTGAAGAAAACCATGTGCCCTAGATATGTCAGTAAAGGAATAAAGGGGGAGCCAGACATTTGATGTCATCAGTGATGTCATCAATGACATTTGTGATGTCATCTTTGATGTCCTGGGTGTTAGTCTTAGCAGTGCACAGTGGTGGCGCGAGTTTGGTTGTTTAACTTACCATAACTGGCGAATTTCAGGGGTTTTTCGGTTTTACTTGGAACCCTAACATCCCTTTAGCAAAGTTTTTTTTATTGAATTTCATAGGTTTTTAGTAGTGCAACTTAACCATAACGTCCTTTTAACAAAGTTTTTTTACTGTATTTATATAAATATACATATATACATATATATATATATACATATATATATATGTGTATATTACACAGTCACGCTAGTGGCTGTATAGTTATGGTTAAGTTGCTGTTTCCATAGGAAGAGCACTTTTTGGGCGGCTTATAACTCCGCTCCACTTGGACGAATCCTCACCAACCTTTGCAAAAAAAAGTATATGGGCCACTCTGAATTTTTTTGCAAAGTTTGGAGATGTTTGGTCCAGGGGGGGCAAAGTTATAGGGAGGGTCCCAAAACATCTTTTTTTCCCATAGACTGAATGGGGGAAAACTTTGCGCACGGCTACAGGCGAAACCGCTGGACGGATTTCAACCAAATTAGTGGCAGGGGCTTGGTGGCAAAAGCGTGCTTTTGTACATTTTGTGACAATCCATCCAGTAGTTCCCTTAAAAACGATCAAAAAGTATGTCTCTACAAATTAGTGATATCTATGTCCGCTCCGCAGTCACACTTCCCTGTTCGCTCCCTGGAGAAGATTGCAATTGGCTATTCCGTGGCATGCTGACCGTGACCATGTTGCGCTTTCACCGATTGGTTGTGGCACAGCGTAAAGTGCGTCTTAATCTTTCGATACGTCCGCCATGTTTACTTCGTTTTCTGTTGAACGCGGACCTCGCCGCTAATATACCTAAACGAAGAAGACACCAATGCACTTGTTACACTTATGGAACACTGTTTCGAAGGGTGAGCGTTAATGAGACTTGGTAGTAGAAAGTGAAACATTGAAGTATTCTTGTTAGCACTGTCGTACGGTACAGTGAAACTTGCTGCTCATTGTACGAAATGAACTTACTGCGTCCATTTTACAATACATAAACAATATTACTGCGGTCAAACTGGCGGGAATCTGAGGCAGCCACCTGCTCTATTTCGTACACACAGCAGTTCCGCGCATGTACGGAAGTAGTGGTTCTCATGAATAGCCGCTGATATGTTGTTGCAAAATGAGAATATATTTGCATTCGCAGTGAAGGCCACTTCATTTTCTGTTTGAAATACAAGCTCAGTACGACTGCACATTTGTCGACAGCCATAAGGGGCAGTTGTTTTTTAACCTTTAGGTCCAGAGAAAGAGCAGAAAGAATGTGGGGAGTAACAGTTAGAAAAACATATCGTTTGATAAGGTTATGCTTCAGAAATGTTTGCACCAACCATGAAATATTAGTTACACTACTGTCTGTCTGCAGCTAACGCAATAGAGCCGGTCCACATCATGTAAGTGTATTTTTCCCGCCTATATACCCAATTGACATAAAATGTTTACTTTGGGGGAAAAAATATATTTTTTCCTACTGCATTACAAGGTTTACGTGCCGTTGAATTTTTTTTCCCCATTATGGACATTGCAAATTGTCGCCGTTTGCAGGGTGCCAGTACATTTCCCCAAATTAAATTATTATTTAGTAGTAAAAGTATGTGTTACAACTTTGTTTTGTGCAGAGGTTGCATATTGATATACATTTCATTTACGCTTTTCTCCTGAGATACTTCCTTTCCTATTGTGATTGTCACAGATTACAGCTGCCGAGTGACGCCTTTTTTAACCGTCAAAGCAACTGTTAATTACCGGTTGTCTGTGCGTCATATTGCACATTTTCGCCGTTTGTAGGGCGCCAGTACATTTCCCCAAATTAAATTATTCTTTACTAATAAAAGTATGTGTTACAACTATGCTTTGTGCAGAGGTTGCGTATTGATATATGTTTTATTTATGCTTTTCCCCTCAGATACTTCATTCCTTATTGTGATTGTCACGGATTACAGCTGCCGAGTGACGGCTTTTTTAACCGTCAAATGCAACTGTTCATTACCGCTTGTCTGTGCGTTATAATTGAGTGGGATGATAGTGTTGGACCTCTCTGTCTGTACACTGCTGTCGCAATAAGCAGTAACATTCCATCCTTTCATGGTTTACTAATTGCTTAGGGCGATGATTTCGCTCAGTTTATTGTGAAATAAATCTACTGTACTAATTTTGAAATGTCAGTGTTTTTTTTACAAATGTACTCTGCTTTCACAATGTGGCATGCTACGTTGCATTTTGTAATGTGTTCTTTTGTAGGTGCTACATCATGGCACGGACATCAATATGGACACATTTGTTTAAGATGCCAAGGAACATTATGGAGAAAGGTACTGCATACCCCACTTGCTTTGGCTACAGGAGGTCAGGCCCATATCATATGCTTTAGTGCCGTCAGGCCGATTTCTGTCACCGTCAGACCAATTTCTGTCACCCTGATGCCCTATTAACCAACATTAGTTCAGAATACTTACTATCTTCTTAAAAGCGGGAAAATGAGGTAAGATGCACTGAAAGTGTTTGGTGCACAGAAATGTTTAAAATAATGCATGGTTACACCCTCCCAATACACATATCTTCACACCTTTCGACCTGTGCCACTTACGAAATTATGTGTCGAACGGTGAGTGGTAATGGTGTTGCTTCCAGTATTTCTAACGTCATTGCGCCTCCCATCACAGAGTTTGTTTCAGATTTTATGTAAAGGTATGTAGGCTACTCCTTTGCATTTTGTAAGCACATTTTTACAGAAAATAATTACTAGATTTACAAAACATGTAAGTAAAGGTCATTGCCAACACCCGAAAACGTTTATGTTATGTATGTGATAGTGTTTTGATATTTAACAAGTGTACTCATGTACATAACAAATCAACGGGACAGCTTCCGTCTCTGAGGTGTAACATCTATGTATGGTTTGTGGCCACAATGTCGGGGATGAGGCTACTGGTCATCACTGGAATGGACAAAATATTGCATTGAGGTCTCCATGTCCACCAGGGACTGCCTTTCTGGTAAAGGTGTTGCTTATAACCATACATTTCTCAAGGAACACAAATGTGGTGCTGCCTTTATGGTCACACAGTTTCATTTTTGCTTTCTGTAGCCTGCAATGGGAAGCGAAGAAGGGTTTCTATCCAACACCCGTCTTCCCTTTCTATGGTGGCCATCTTGACAAAGGATTTCTTTTCTTCAGCCGGGAACGTCAGAGGCGTTCCGGTTGAAGACAAAAAATCCTCTTTCTTGGTAGCACGGGTTACTGCTGTAAAATCTCGATTGCTTATGGTATTCATCCCCCAATCTTTGGTGAGGAATGAGGGTTAATGATCCAGATACGTCGGTATGCACTCTGGCTTATATTGTGTTGCACGCTTGCCTTGTGGAGTTCTGTGCCGGAAATTTTCAATTTTCAAGTTTGTACAATAATATACAATGTACTTCTCCATTATCACCCAGTTACACATGTCATTGTGAAGTGCGTATGACTTTTCGAACACGCCCCCATGCTGTGCGTCAGCATATGATAATGTGGAATTCTTCGGAAGGTGGGCAGTTACTTCAAATGTTCCTTTACAGTAGTATGCCTATGTGTTACTATTAGAACCCTTATAAATATAGTACATTTTTGTTAACGTACTGTTATGATGTATTTACACTACTAAAAACCTATGGCATTCAGTTAAAAAAACTTTGTTAAAGGGACGTTATGGTTACGTTGCTCTCCCAAAAACCTGTAAAATTCACTACAAAAAAAACTTTGTTGAGGGGACATTATGGTTAAGTTGGCCTACGCTTCTCCAAGCAGCGCTCAGCCTCTCAGTGGGTGCCTGCTGGGTGGCTTCAGAAGCATGCCTCTAAAATACAAACAAACCGTTGTTGTTCAACCATTGCCTCCCCATACGCTAATAAAGGCAGTACAGGATTAACAACAAACAAAAAAGTCAAGGCACTCGATCTGTCTTTCAAATCACTCATGATTTAATTTACACACCAGTGCGTCAACAATACAATTTCACAAAAACATGGACTTACTAAGGATTATTAAGTCCTGGAGTAAACATTCCTAGTTCACCATGTGTTCAGCCTCTAAAGCTGGGGCTTCGTCAGGTGCGAATCAAACCCCATTGTGCAGTCGCCATATTTTTAAAAGTCTTGGCGCGTCAATGCAGCCACATTCCACTTGCTCAGAACAGTCATATGACTGTCTGCTACTGGTTCTGTGTACTATGTTAAGCATAGCGCCATTTTGGAACAAGATGTTCTAATTTTATCTATGTCTTGAATGGCTTTAAATTCAAGTGAAAACTGCATTATATCAACATTAGTTCAACTCACGAATGTCTAATTACACACACTGTGCAATTGTGCATAAAATCTGCCTGAAAATAGTTTTTTTTATAGAATAAACCTAACTGTTGTCATTTAATATATCATGCCAGTGCACTCAATTAGTAGTTATCAAAATCCAGGACTTTTCAGAGGCAAAAAGCAGGACCAAGCTATCGCATTTAAGTGTCTCAATTAATAGACATATTGTTGCAATATGTTCAAAGATCACCTTTTCTTGAAAATAACTGCTGTAATTCCACCCGAGTGGGCTATATATCTAATACAGTTAGTTGTTCGGAAACTTCATGGTTGTATCAAACAGATTCATGTTTATCTGACTGGATGATAGAAATATTTAAGGACTCTGTAACACATCCTCACTCAGTACATAGAGAGAATATACAATGAAGGTCTCATATCAGTTGGTAAACAAATATACGGCTAATTCTTCATCTGTGTTATGCCCTAATGGCTTTTGCGTATTAAAGTTGATGATGAGTTTAGATTCCAATTGTTTCAGCCGTCTTTCTCTATTGCCCTTTCTTCTATATTCTGGAATGTGTGCTAGGGCTGTGTATTTCAGTAGTGCTGAATGTACTGCCAGTGGATAACTGGTGTCCTTATTTTGTATTGCTCTGTAATGTTGTAGTACTCTCAATTTTGGAGGACATATTGTGGAGCCAATGTACATTAAGTTGCATGGACAAGAGATCCCATATACTACAAACCTTGTGGTACATGTAATATGTTGGTTAATCTGTCATTTGAGTTGATTATCTCTACCATACTGGACTGTAGCTCCCGTTTCTGCCGGTTCACATATCTTGAATCTTTGCCACTTGAAAAATCAATTTTTGGTACTTGGCCAATTTCCCCGTTTGGTCTTATGGGAGTCACTCAGAGCTATATATTCCTTTATGGACTTGGCTTTGGAAAAAGTGCTCTTCGGTTGTGATCCAATATAAGTTTCTAAATCCTTGTCCGATTATAGTATAGGCAAGTGCTTTCTCAGGATAAATCTCAATTTTCCTGCAATTTTGGAGAATGGCATAAAGAATCTCACTGGGTCTCCTTCGTTGTTGCCTTTTTTCTAAGTATTTTTCAACAATTGTCCTCTCTCCATTTTTTTGGTTTTCTGTAGAGCCATTCCTATATCTTGTGCAGTGTACCCTCTGGCTTTGAACCTTGCGTTGATGTTTCTGGATTCTTTATGATAGTTGTAGTGGGCCCCTGGCCAAAAATGACTCTAACATCGTTGTAAGAGCATATAACATATTTACTGTGTTCAGGCTGCAGGTACAGGGTACAAAGCACATCAGGTAAGTTCATAGGGACCGAAACATCCACTGGCATCCTCTCTGTGACCCCATCTTCTCAACTGACATTCACAGAACCACTCATAACCTAACATTCACTCACTCACCATTCCACGCCAGTCACTCTCAACATTCCATGCATACAAAGCAGGGTCCAGGGAAGGCTAAAGTATAACACATCTTCACCCTCAACAACAACAAGACAACGCCCACAAATCAAGAGACATACACACCTACAAACACACAAGGTCCCAACACATGTACATCCCTCAACTTCAGGACTAAACCTCTCAACAACACACCCACACACCCTGCGACCGTCCTAGAAGGACAATATGCACCACACAATGCCTCTCCCTTTTTCTACTAAGTAAGAGAGATGCACCAACAACTTAATACCACATCATATCTCTCAGACAACATCAGGCTTAAGGCACACACCACCACTGAGGCAAACATGCCATACAAGCAATATAGTGTGCCCAAAACCAGTACACCACACAGTCAACATTCCCATAAATAATCAGCTATCTTAAATACCCATTAACCATTCCTCAAGCAGGTCACTGGCTGCCCACCACAACACGTGCCCCATTTCAACACGGCAAGGTATTCCAAATACTCCGGTAAATGACACCTCAACTGAAAAGCATTCCAAGTGCACCGGTGTCAACATCCCACAAGATGCCTGTGCCAAAAGACCACATTCCAGACTGCAACATCTCTATTTCAGGGAGCCAAGCAGAACCACATATCATCCTAAACCACAGCAACCCACCAACATATTAAACAGCAAAATTCTTATCATGTTTTAAAAATCCATAAAATTCAAATTGCTCACTAAAACACATGAATAAAAAACTTTTCTACCTTTAAAAAAATGCAATTACAACTCTGCACCAGGAAGTCCATACCCTAACTGGGATTTTAAGAAGCCCCACTTTTAGGAAGAAACTGTTAAAACATAGCTAACTAAGACATATTCTACTGTTTTGAGATGCATTCATACTAGCACATTACTATAGTAACTTTAAAAGAAATCCATGTCCCGAAGAGTCCAATCTGAAAAAAAGGTTAAAGTATAACGATAATATTGCGCACTCTAAACCTAAACAACAACATTAGCATAGTGCACCTCAAACCACACTCAGAGCCCACGACTTTCAACAAATCCACTCCCACATGACCAAGCACTCTACAAAAGGCCTCACACCACGTCACTACATAGCTGTAAGTAAATGAATAATACCAGAAAAATATGAATTTAAGAAGTCAGACACAACTCAAATGCTGATTGCTTTTCTGGCTGAGACGTAAATCTCCTAAAAAATGGCAGAAACTTCTTGCAGCGATCAATCGTGCTTTGATCACTCCTCCTGCCAAATGCAGAACAGTACCTCTGGGGAACACGGTACCTTTGTCCTCTGACCCAACCTGCAACTCACTTGTCAAAAGTGATCCCTTCTCAGTGGGTCGTTTCCGTACCTGCCGAATTTCCTCCCAGGCATTAGCCTTCCTTGCCGGCAGTCACACCAATGGGCGCTGCACCCTGCGACTTTGCCACGTTGCACCTCCATCTTTATCTGGCCATCCGCTTCCCATCCTCATCATTTGGCACGCATCTTCACACTCTGCAAAGTCCATAGACCACACGCCGCGACTTCCTACCGTTACTGCAGCACAAAAGAGGAAAGGACGAATGAACAAACGGACACTATGTTGCAGTGTCTCTGAACGTTGCAGGCTTCTCTTTTTTTCCAGTTCACTATTGAGCAACATTTTCCAGAACGGTGACATTGTCATACCAGCGAAGCGATCACCATTACCCCAGGCATTCTCTTTGACGTCATCATTAAGGATGAGCCACACCACCGGACAGAGCTCCCATCTCCAACCGTCCTCACGACCACAACGGTCCACCTGCTGCCAACGAGCTTATCCCTTGTGGACTGCTGCCATCCATTACTTGTATCAGTCCTTCAGGACTGGATGCAATGTCCCCTTCCCACCAGCAGACAGCTCTCCAATCTATGCTGGTAAGTGCAGAAACTGACTGTCAAACAGACTCTCAGTCCCACAATACACTCCAAATGCAAGCGTTGTGGCCCTCTTGGAGCCCCTTTGATCACAGCAGCCCCTAACAGAGCTGCCAACAGGTAAGGTCTGCTACTCCACTGCCAGAGGTCACTCAGCTGATCTCAGCTGCTCTCTCAGCCTTACTTTTTCTCCCAGCTCCATTGCTATAACTCAGGGCACGCGCATCTTTACCCAATAGCACTTCTGGGCCTTCAAAATCTCAATAGCCGCACGGCTCTCTGTAGGCTAAGTGACACGCAACCATGGTGCAGCAGCATACACCAATGCTTTATCTCTCCTTAGCAAAATCAATGGGCTCCAGGCCCCTCCAATGCTCTGTAACGGGCACCTAGCCCCACAATGTCTTCCTCTCTGCCTCTTGGGAACTCATTGGCACTTGGTAATTCCTGTGTCTGCCCACTGGCAGACTTGCTGGCCCTTAGCCCTGGCGCACTGCCCCTTTACATCCAACACTGGGCTTATCTGGCATCATTGGCCCGCAGCGCGCCTACCTGATAGCGGATCTTCTCATTGATTTTGGTTTGGGGGGCGGAGGATGTCCCCTTCATGGTGCTGTCCCCCAGCACAGCGAGCATCCTCGTCACCAATGTTGTAGCGGGTCCCTGGCCAAGAATTACTCTAACATCGTTGTAGGAGCATATAACATCTTTTCTGTGTTCAGGCTCCAGGTACAGGGTACAAGGCACATCAGGTAAGTACATAGGGACAGGAACATCCACCGGCATCCTCTCTCCCACCCCATCTTCTCAACTGACATTCACAGAACCACTCATAACCTAACATTCTCTCACTCAGCATTCCAAGTCAGTCACTCTCAACATTCCATGCATACAAAGCAGGGTCCAGGGAAGACCAAAGTACAACAATAGTCTTCTTCTTTTGAGCAATTCCACTTCGCTCTGAGAGGTTCGCCATCTGGTATGCTTTCGATCAATGCTTTCGTGTGGTGGCTACTGGCATGTAATAAAGAATTAGAGGCAGTGGACTTCCTATAAAGTTTGCTTTGTAATTGGCCCTTCTCCGGAAACAACACTACATCAAGAAATATTAGTTCCTCTTTACTGCTGGTCATGGTGAGGTGAAGATTCAGAGAATTGATGTTCAATTTCTGTATGTATTCATCTAATAATTGCAAGGAGCCTTTTTTATTATTCTGTTTGTTGTTAATCCTGCACTGCCTTTATTAGCGTACGGGCAGGCAAAAGTTCAGCAACAACGGTCTGTATATATATATATATATATATATATATATATATATATATATATATATATATATATATATATATATATGTATATATTCTGAGGCTTGTGGAATCTGCTTAGATCACATGCTGTGCATAGGCCGACATCTAGTGGAAGCTGCGGAGTATTACAATTTGTTTTTCGAAACTCGAAAATGGCGTCAACCTAGGGCGTGCCAGTAATACTATCCCTAGTGTGACGTCCACTGTACCCATGATCCCTCATGCGTGTAGGACCCTCAGATTGTTTTTTCCGCCATACTTGTCAGAAGCATAGTCGCGGAGTTCCCTGGCTTTCAGCCTTTTTGTCATAATTCATCTAATATTCCCCGTTCTTTAAATCCCACGTCGAGATTCCGAAGATCGACGCTGGTCCGAAGAACAAACAGCTGTCGAGACTGCACAACGGACTTTGGGCCTCAGAAGGCCTCTGGCCTCGGCCCGGGCCTCGGAAGGCCTCTGGCCTCAGCCCTGCAAGTAGGGAGAGTGAAGGGTAGACATACTCACACTCGTTTATTTCCTACAAACACTTGCCCGGTGCCATAGAATAACATATGGAAAGTACTCCTTTTAAATTCTGCCCGAAGTGCAACCGCAAGTTCCCTTGGGTGGATAAGCATAACACTTGTAATCTCTGTCTGCCTAGGGATCACCCCGAAGCGAACTGCAGAGCATGTAAACTCTTTAAGGCTAAAACACTAAAGGACCGCTCCACTAAACGTTGGGCCCACTACGCCAGGCAGCTCAAGGCCATGGAGGCGGTGGGATCCTTCAGTGATGGTAGCAACGCCGCCGTATTGGATGGCAAGGGCACAAGGGCGTAGATAGACACCCAAGCGCGAGTCCCCAGCCTCGGAGGATTGTCCGGCGGGGCAGTTATGGGGACCACACCCGGCGACATGAGCACTACACACACTACTGCACCTAAGCACACTAACCCCAGCCAAGACTCGACACGCGTGTCAAGTGATCGGAATAAAGAGGCAAAAAGAGAGCGGTCCACAGAATCGGTGTCCTCTGGGCGTTCCAGGTCGAGATCGCCTCACGACACACGGCAACCGTCCACGATTGCCAAGGGTGCCTCGCTCCCCAAAGTTACAGAGGTATGGTCGTCAGACGACGAAACCGACCTCAATCCCCAAGCAACATGCCTAAAGTCGGCTCTGGCAGTTCTTTGCATGTCTGCCTCCGAGTCTCGACACTCATCCTCGAAAGCTTCAGAACCTTCCCAACACACCGAATCCTGGTGCCAGGCGTCGAAAGATTCTGAGAAGGTCAAACATTCAGGGAAACATTCCTCTACTCATGGAAACGGGGACAAACAGCAGAAACATTCATCAGAGAGAACATATGTACGCCAGGTCCAGAAGGACAAGCATAGATCTTCAGATAAGGATAAATCTAAGACCCCTGACCCTGTCACTAGACCTAAAGTTATCCCTCCCACTCCACATGACATGGGAGAAGAGGAACCTCAACAAGAAGTGGTCATCCCCAGATCCAGGGAATGGAGCTCTGATGACATCGACAAGGTGATGACAAGAATGTCTTCTTTGGCTAATTTCCATGTGAAAAACCCTGATTATTTTCTGAGCTATCAGAATACCCCTGACACATCAACTCCTTCAGGATCCAAGGACCCTCAGCCTCCTAATAAAAGACCTTGTAATGAGACTCCAGCTCAGGGCCTGATTTCAGACCCACTCTCTATTCTACCTTACCATCAGTATGCCGAAGATCCAGACATACAGAAACTGGACGACCAAGCAGAGGTCGATTATTCAGGAGACGACGAGGACCAGGATGAGGAGGAGGAAGACGAGGCAGGGGCATATAATCTAGACTCACCTATCCCCAAAGATCCACCGGTAAATGACTCACCTGTGGATAATCAGCCACTACTGAATTAGGTCTTAGCTAGAGCTGCAGAGCACTTTCAGATTGACACTCAAGGGGCTCAAGAGGAAAGGGACCTTGCAGAGGAAATCATGGGGGACAAGAAGTCCATTGCCCAAGCCATACCAATTCTGAAGTCTATCCAACGCAGAATTGACCCCACCCTCCTCACCCCTAATCTCATCGGGCAGTCAACTCCAGAATTGAAAAATTATTCAGGGCCGCCCCTTCCGACCCACTTTACATAAGGGGTCAGCTTAAGCCCAACTCATTTGTAGTTACTACCACCAGGAAAAGAGCAGGGACTCCTTTAGCATCATCTGAAGCTCCCCCAAACAAGGAGAGCAAGAGGACATATGGTCTAGGAAGAAAAGTGGCTTCCGCTTACCAGGCAAGAATCGCGAATTCCACCACTATGCTGGCAAGTTATAATTGTCACCAATGGGAGCAAGTAGCTGCCCTCATTGCCTCCGCACCAGAACCACTAAAGGGCTAGTTAGCCCAGTTTGTGTCAGAGGGTAGATCGGTGTCCGGGTGCATTCTGAAAGTGACCTTTGGCGCAGCAGATAATGCAGGCCGGCTCATTGCAGAGAGCACTGTCATCAAGAGACAGGCTTGGCTGAGACAGTCAGGGTTCAAACCCGAGACCCAGGCTACTCTTATTGACATGCCAGTGGAACCGAATGTCTTGTTTGGGAAAGCGGTAGAGGAGGCACTCAAAACTGCCAAAGAAGAATACGATACCGTAAGGTCCCTGGGACAATTAACTAACAAACCCACGAACCAAAGAGGGAATAATAATTTTCGTTGCTCACGCGGCCAAAATTCCCAGAGGGGTTCTAATTACTCACAGGGGCAGGGTACATCGTGGGGTTTAAACCAACAGACTACCCAAAGTTACACCAGAGGTAACAAGAGGGGCCGTGGTAGAGGGAGAGGCAGCCCAGGTAGAGGTGGTACGCCTCCCAGCAAACAGTGACGCTCCGCTCAGGGTCCCTTCCCATGCATCCCCAGTAGGTGGGCGCATTTCCACCTTCACCCAGGCATGGGAAGGGATCACCTCGGACAGATGTCTGCTGTCCACAGTGTCCGCGGGATACTGCATTGAACTATTGGAGCGTCCCCGCAACCACCCTCCAAGACAAAAATACACTCCCTGGACCACCAAAAGATCATCCTTGAGGAAATTGTCAATCTTCTCGCAAAGGACACGATAGCACTCGTCCCGGGCAACCAGGTAAACAAGGGTATTTATTCAACTTACTTCCTTGTGCCAAAAAAAGATCTAACAATGCGCCCAGTCCTAGACTTACGCCCTGCAAACAAGTATGTCAAGCCCCAAAAATTTTGCATGACTACACTCCAAGAGGTAATCCCCCTCCTAAAAAGAGGAGATTACATGTCAACATTGGACATGAAAGATGCCTATTTTCATATTTCCATGTTCCCAGCACAAAGAAGATTCTTGTGCTTCAAGGTGGACAGTCAGCACTACCAGTTCAAGGTGCTGCCCTTTGGTATAGCCTCGGCTCCAAGGGTATTCACCAAGGTACTGGTGGTGGTGGCGGCACACCTAGGCAGGGGGGCAATCCCAGTGTACCCTTACCTGGACGACTGGCTCATCACGGGGGAGACCCCAGTAATTTGCAGATCCAACATCCAAAGAACGATCAACCTCCTCTTCGAATTGGGTTTCTCAATCAACGAGAACAAATCGAGCCTGGTGCCAAGCACCTCCAAACAGTTCCTATGAGCAATCTTAAACACTCAAGAGGGGTTGGCCTTTCCATCAGAGCAAACAATTTGGACTTTACCACTGCACATTCCTCAATATCAGTCCAGTCGCCAGATAAGGGTGCGCAAAGCGATGTGTTTGCTAGGCATGATGGCGTCATGTATTTACCTGGTTCCCCAAGCGTGCCTGTGCATGCGACCCATGCAGGAATGGTTAGCAAAACAGTGGTCTCAGGCAAGTGGTCAGTGGGACGATCTAGTGGTCGTTTCGCTAACACTGGTACAAAGTCTTCACAGGTGGACAAGAGAGAACCTGACAAAGGGGAAACCCTTTTATGATCCAGAGATACAGGCGGTGGTCACCACAGACGCATCCCTGTCAGGGTGGGGAGCAGACCTCCTTCACCACAAAGCTCAGAGTCTCTGGTCTCACACAGTGGCCAAGAATCACATCAATCTGCTAGAGCTTCTGGCAGCCTTCAGAGCGCTTCGAGCATTCGAACCCCACTTGTCGAACCTGTCAGTGCAGATCCTAACGGACAGCACAACAGCAATGTTTTACATAAACAAACAGGGGGGGCACTCTCGTTCGCCAAATCTGTCCAGGCTTCCCCAAAAAATGTGAATATGGGCACTCAGACGGAACATTTACCTGTCATCTCAACAGGTGCCAGGGGATCTCAATACACTAGCAGACGCTTTCAGCAGAGACCCCCTCCCGGAAGAACACGAATGGTGTCTACACGAAGAAGTCGTAGGAGACCTCTTCTCATAATGGGGTTTCCCCACTATAGATCATTTCGCCACAAGCGAAAACAGACAACGCCTCGGATTCGCATCCAGGTTCCCCCAGCCAGACTCCATGGGGAACGCTCTATGGATGAACTGGTCGGGATGTTTGCCTACGCTTTTCCACCAACCCCTCTGTTGAGGAAGGTGGTCAACAAGATGCACAGGGAATCGATGACGCTCATCCTAGTTGCTCCCATGTGGGCGAGACAACCGTGGTTCCCGCACCTGCGCAAGATGGCAACGTGCAAACCCATCAGACTCCCGTGCTGGCACAACCTACTATCCCAGCACGAAGGACAAACATTGCATCCTCAACCCAGCTCGATGAACTTGGCAGCACATGGCTCCTGAAGTCATAGATTTTGGCCATCTCAATCTACCACAGAGATGTATGGATATCCTAAAAGAATCAAGGAAACCAAACACAAGACACTGTTACTTTGATAAATGGAAGAGATTCGTTATTTGGTGCCAGAATAAAGAAATCAACCCGGTTGATTGCACTCCTTACAATATCGTCACCTACATGCTCCACCTGCTAGACGCTGGGTTGGTATTTAATTCACCCAAGGGGCACCTGGCAGCGCTGTCAGCCTACACCACCTCACATAACAAGGTGTTCTGGTGGAAAGTACCAGTGGTTAAAGACTTTATGGAAGGGGTAAAGAGACTCCACCCTCCACTTTCGAACCCACCACCAGGATGGGCCCTTAATGTGGTGCTTGCTAAACTCATGGGCCCCCCCTTTGAACCCATGCATAAAGCTAGTTTCAAACACCTGGCCTATAAAACTGCCTTCTTAGTAGCCATTACATCAATAAGAAGGGTCAGTGAAATCCAGGGTCTGTCAGTGTAGGATCCTTTCTTTATTGTTCATAAGGATAAACTGGTTCTACAAACTCACCCTAGGTTTTCACCTAAATTCATTTCAAAATTCCATGTTAAGCAGTCCATTGAGCTACCGGCCTTCTTCCGAGAACCCAAAAGCTCTGCTGAGGTGAAACTACACACACTAGATTTGCGAAGAGCGGTCCTCTACTACGTAGACAAGACCAGACCGCTATGGAAGACAGATCAATTGTTCGTCTCCGTAGCTACAGGCTGTCATGATCCACCGAGCCTGCCCTTTTTGGACTTCATGGTCCATGATGCACTGCAGTGTTAACTCTGCGGTTCTACCAACATGGTCGGCGCTTCCGAAGCGCTGCACTCCAGCCTTCTCTTACTACGTTCAGCTTCCTAGAAAAAGGCCACGCCTCAGTGGTGCCGCCCGTCTTAACGCTACTGCTTGGTGTTGCTAGACGTGCGTTCTGAAGTTCGCTTCGCGCTCTCCTTGTTACCCTATTTTCTTCCTTCCTTCCTGGTATTCATTTTACCCTTTCCCTTTACCTGTTTTCGTGGACTACTCCTGGAAATTCCTCGTGCTCGGACTCGGAGCCCGACTCCTTCGAGCCGACTCATCGGCATCCTGGTTCCTCGCCCGGATACTGAACGGTTCCGTTTGGAAGGCTGCAACCTCACGCTGGACTCCGAAGACCCACGTCCAGGTTTATACAAGTCCTGGACAGTAAGGAAAAAGGAAGCTACGTCCAAGAACGTCACAAGAAAGGAAAAACAGGTGAGAAGGGGAGAAACTTGTGACAGATTGAGACGCCTAAAACCTGATACAAAGACAGATATGGAAGCCGCAGTCCAGGACCTCATGAGAGGCATGCAAGAATTAACCACTGAAGTTCAGAACCTTAAGGCTGAGAATGCTGCATTAAAGCAGCTGGTCTTGTCCAGAGATTCTGCTGCCAAGGAAAGTGTCCTGTTAGGGGGAGTAGTAGACAAATATGACGGATCATCAAAGAATCTACGTGCCTTCCTAGATTCCTGTTTGGTACACTTCACTTTGAAACCATACTATTTTTCTACTCCACAAGCTAAGGTTGGCTTCATGATATCTCATCTCACGGGCAATGCCTTAACCTGGGCTACTCCCTTAGTCAATGCTGGCGATGCACTCCTGGATGACTACGATGGGTTTGTGGAAGCCCTTAAGCCCCTGTTTGATCACCCTGAGCTCGTATACAGTGCTCAGGAAAGATTGCTCGAATTCCAACAAGGGACCCAGGACATGCTCACGTATGTGACACGCTTCAAACAGCTAGTCAAAGAGGCTGATTGGTCCCCGGAAGCCAGCTTTACCCACTTTTGAAGATGTTTAAATGAGGAGATAAAGGACGAATTACCCAGAGTAGCTCGTCCCAGCTCCCTTCAAGCCTTCATGGATCTCTCTCTGCAGATTGATTTCTGGATCCAGGAAAGGAAGGCGGAGAAAAGGAAATCTAAATCAACGTCTCCTAAGCCAGCCACGAACTATCCTGGTCCTAAAGAAGCAACCGTTACTCAAGCCTCTGAACCTGAACCAATGCAATTAGGAGCCTTCCGAGGACCTATTTTCCCCAGGAAAGGACCCATAGGATCAAGACTGGGCTATGCATGTATTGCGCCTCTGACAAACACCTTGTAAGAGAATGTCCTATAGCACCACCTCAGCGTTCGAGAAACGCCAGCTCCCGATCCTAGGCGGAGCACAGCTTCGGGAGAAAGACGTTTACTCCTTGTCTAGTCCCTCCTTGAAATCTCCTGGACAGAACACTCTTGTGATCCTGCAAACAATCCTATCATTTTCCAAAGAGGATTCCTACCCCATCCTGGCTTTAATGTACTGTGGTGCAATGGGCATTTTCATAGACCATGATTGGGGTGTCGAACATCACATCCCACGAGAAGCTAAAGAAGTAGTCCAACTGGTGGAAGCCATTGATGGCAGACCCTTGTCTTCTGGACCCATAACCCACCAAACCAAGGACTTACTGTTGTCAATAAACAATCATCAGGAAATTCTCAAATTTGACATCATTAAATCGGCTCTTTATCCCTTGGTTTTGGGCATGCCGTGGTTACAGAAGCACAATCCCTACATCGATTGGGCAGCAGGTTCCTTGTTTCTCGGTTCAGAACATTGCATGTCCCATTGTTTATCTCTTACCACCTTGTCAAGCCCTTCAGAAGATTTCCAGGAACCTCAGCAACCCTCAGTAACTGTCTCAAACGTCATCCAGATTCCTCAAGCTTACCAAACATACTCAGATGTGTTTTCAACAGCCATTGTTCAATCTCCCCCCACCTCATAGACCTGAGGATTGTGCCATTGATACAGAGCCTTCAGCGGTGATTCCCTTTGGAAGAATGTTCATTTTGCCTGAACTGGAAAAAAGGGCCCTCCGAGAATATTTGGACACCAATTTAACAAACTGAACTATTCGACCTTCCAAGTCCCCAGCTGGTGCTTATCTCTTCTTCGTCCCTAAAAAAGACTCCAAGGAGCTTAGACCATGTTTGGATTACCGTGGCCTCAACCAGTGCACCCTCAAGGACCGCTACCCATTACATCTTATTTCGGACATCCTGGAGGCAGTGAGGGGTGCTGTCATCTTCACTAAGCTTGATCTCAGGGGTGCCTACCATCTCATTCGTATAAAAGAAGGCGATGAGTGGAAAAGAGCATTCAGAACTCCCTTTGGCCACTTTGAGTATCTGGTAATGCCCTTTGGTCTTGCTAATGCTCCTGCTGTATTCCAACGCTTCATGGATCGGGTTTTTTCTGACATGTTGTTCCTTTTCGTCATTGTGTACCTAGACGACATATTGATTTACTCCAAGGAACCGCGGGAACATCAAGAACATGTTAAGGCAGTTTTACAACGTTTACGTGAACATAAGCTCCTAGCCAAACCTGAAAAATGTCTTTTCTGTGTATCAACTGTTCATTACCTTGGGTTTGTTCTAATCTCCAAAGGTATCGGAATGGATCCTTCCAAGGTTGATTCCATCCTGTCTTGGCCTGTTCCTACTACTGTGAAACGCATCCAATCCTTCCTGTTGCTTGCTAACTTTTACAGGAAATTCATACCCGCGTTTTCTGACATTGTACACCCTATTGTAACACTTTTAAAGAAAGACACTCCGTTTCAGTGGTCCTCAGCTCAGGAGTCGGCGTTTCAACAATTGAAATTGGAATTCACTCAAGCTCCCATCCTCGCGCAACCTGATACAGACAGACCCTTCCTAATTGAGACTGATGCATCCGACTACGCCATCGGAGCAGTCTTGAAACAAGAACTTGATGACAAGATGGAACATCCCATTGCCTATCTATCCTGTACTTTGACTCCCAGTGAAACTCATTATTCCGTCCTGGAGACGGAGTTGCTAGCCATCCGACAAGCCTTCACTGACTGGCGTCATCTCCTTGTGGGAGCCAAACACCCAGTACAAGTTCCTACGGACCATCGGAATTTGCAAGTCTTACAATCCCTGGAGTGCAGAAACAGCCGTCTGGCCCGTTGGGCCTTCTTTTTTGCCCAATACCAGTTTCAAATTCTTAACTTTCCTGGAACACATAACATCAAAGCTGATGCCTTGTCCTGACATCCTCACTACGAGCCTCTCGAAGCACGCTCCTTTCCCAAGATGTTTCCTGACTCAGTAATTGTAGCCCAAGCCATTTCTGTCCTGGAGGACATTCGTGCTAAGACACCTTCTTCCGAACTCTGGAAGGAATACGAAAGGAACAATCTTAGGAACCTCCACCAGAAAGACGGGTATCTTTTCAAGGAAAACCGGCTGGCAGTACCCACACAGGAACTCAGACAAAAAAATCACAAGACTATGTCACAATACCCTCCATTCAGGACATTGAGGTATCACCACCACCCTCCATCTTCTACAAAGACAGTTCTGGTGGTCATGGATGAAAGATGATGTAAGAACCTATGTCCAATCCTGTGCAGTCTGCAACCAGAACAAACATGATAACAGAAGACCAGCAGGTCTCTTACACCAACCAGCAATGCCAACATGACCTTGGGAAATCATCGCCACAGATTTTATCGTAGAATTACCCCCATCCAGAGGATACACGAAGATAATGGTTACAATTGATCTGTTTACACACATGGCTCACTTTACACCCTTGCTCAAGCTACTATCTTCATCAGAATTGGCTGGTATTGTCCTGGAACACATATTCAGACTTCATGGACTGCCTTCCAAAATCATCTCTGATAGAGGCCCCCAATACATATCCCAATTTTGGAAACAACTATGTCAAATATTGGGAATTCAGCGTGCGTTGTCATCAGGATATCACCCACAAACCAATGGAGCAACAGAACGAGTCAACCAGACCTTAGAGCAGTATCTTTGCTGTTTTTCCACCAAAGTCCAGGATGATTGGTCACTTCTGATTCCTGTAGATGAGTTCGCTTACAACAATTCGCTCGGATCATTCAGCCATCAAAACCAGCCCATTCTTCTGTAGCCAGGGATTTCATCATTCAGTTCTACGGTCTATCCTGCCTCATCCAACCCCAGTCCCTACGGTTGATTCCTGGATCGAAATGTTAATCAATGTCCACAAAGACACCAAAGAACGACTGGAAAAGGCCAGGAAAGATGTCAAACGTTATGCAGACACCAAAAGAAGACCAAGCTCTCCTTACGCGGTCGGAGACAAGGTTTGGTTGTCCTCGAAACTTCTTCCTCGGCATCTACGACCAAATAAATTGGCCCCTAAGTATTATGGACCCTTCTCCATAAAAGAAATCATTAATCCAGTAGTCTACCGACTCGAGCTTCCGGATTCATGGAAAAGGATTCATCCAGTCTTCCACAGTTCCTTGCTGAAACCATTTGTGCATTCTACCCGAACTGCTCTTAGACCCCCTTCAGTACTCGTCAATAAACAACTTGAGTTTGAGGTCTCCAGGATATGTGATTCCAGATACAGACGCGGCCAACTCCAGTATCTGGTTGAATGGAAGGGATACCCTCCCAGTGAGCGCACCTGGGAACCAGTCTCAAACATGAATGCCCCTCGTCTGTTACAAAGATATCATCGATCCACCCAGGCAAACCCGGTGGTGCCAGGCTTAGGAGGAGGCATGCTGTCATGATCCGCCTAGCCCGCCCTGTTTGGACTTCATGGTCCAAGATGCACCGCAGTGTTAACTCCGCGGTTCTACCAACATGGGCGGCACTTCAGAAGCGCTGCACTCCAGCCTTCTCTTACTACGGTTAGCTTCCTAGAAAAAGGCCTCGGCACCGCGAGTCTCAACGCTACTGCTTGGTGTAGCTAGATGTGCGTTCCGAAGTTCACTTTGCGCTCTCCTTGTTACCCTATTTTCTACCTTGCTTCCTGGTATTCATTTTACCCTTTCCCCTTACCTGTTTTCGTGGACTACTCCTAGAAATTCCTTGTGCTCGGACTCGGAACCCGACTCCTTCGAGCCGACTTGTTGGCATCCTGGTTCCTCGCCCGGATACTGAACGCTTCCGTTTGGAAGGCTGCAACCTCACGCTAGACTCCAAAGACCCGCGTCCAGGTTTATACAAGTCCCGGACAGTAAGGAAAAAGGAAGCTAAGTCCAAGAACGTCACAAGAAAGGAAAAACAGGTGAGAAAGGGAGAAACATGTGACACAGGCAGAGAAGGGGATCGCGTCTCTAAAGGTGCCATCTCTAAATAGATAGTCAGATGTATCCAGCTGTGTTACTCCTTTTCAGATAAAACTCTGCCTTTTATGCCAAGAGCCCACTCTACAAGAGGCACTGGGGCCACTCTGGTTTTCATTGCAAATGTACCCCTTGACACCATTTGCAAAGCAGCTACATGGAGCTCTATTCACACCTTTACTCAGCATTACTGCATTGACACTCATTCCAAGACAGATACTCAAGTGGAACAAGCGGTTCTAAGACATTTATTTGCTCATGACCCTTCTCACATCCCACCTCTTTCTTCTAACACTGCTCGCTAATCTATGCACAGCATGTGATCTAAGCAGATTCCACAAGCCTCAGAAGGTATACATTACTCACCGTAATCGTATTTCTGATGCTTGTATCTGCTTAGATTAACATGCGCCCGCCCTTCCTCCCATCTGAGAAAAGCTGCATGGATGCTTGTAGTCTTATCTATCTTATCTGCTTGGATACTCTGTACTCACGCTACTCCTCATGCTACCTTATGTCAGAAAAAATACAATCTGAGGGTTCTAAATGTGTGAGGGATCATCAGTACAGTGGAAGTCACACTAGGGATAGTATTGCTGGCACACCCTAGGTCGATGCCCATTTTCGAGTTTCGAAAAACAAACTGTAATACTCTGCAGCTTCCATTAGATGTCAGCCTATGCACAGCATGTGAATCTAAGCAGATACAAGCATCAGAACTACAATTACGGTGAGTAATGTATCATATATATATATATTTCTGAGGCTTGTGGAATCTGCTTAGATCACATGCTGTGGATAGGCCGACATCTAGTGGAAGCTGCGGAGTATTACAGTTTGTTTTTCGAAACTCGAAAATGGGCGTCGACACAGAGCGTGCCAGTAATACTATCCCTAGCGTGACGTCCACTGTACCCAAGATCCCTCACGCGTCTAGGATCCTCAGATTGTTTTTTTCCGCCATACTGGTCGGAAGCATTTTGCGGAGTCCCCTGGCCTTAGCCATACTTTTGCTAAAAATGTAAAAGATTAATCTATTCACACCCTTCCCCACCCCAACGTCGAACTTCGACACTCGACGCCGGCTGGAGAACAAATCGACCGTCGGCTGCTGCACGACGGATTTGAGCCTCGGAAGGCCGCTGGCCTCGGCCCGGGCCTTGGAAGGCCTCTGGCCTCGGCCCTGCAAGTAGGGAGAGTGGGGGGTGGTACATACTCTACACTCTTGGTATATAGGTACACCTTATACATTTCCTACACTTAACTGCCCGCTGCCACAAGGTGCGTATGGAGGGTACCCCTTTTCAATTCTGCCCCAAGTGCAATCGCAAATACCCTTGGGTCGACAAGCATGCCACGTGCAATCTCTGCTTGCCGAGGGACCACCCCGAAGCGAACTGCAGAGCGTGTAGTAGGTTTAAACCTAAGACACTTAAGGACCGTTCGACGAAGCGTTGGGCCCACCACGCCAGGCAGGCGGCCATGGCAGCGTAGGGCGCCTTCAGCGATGGCAGCGACGCCGTACTTTCGGATGGCGAGGACATTACGGAGTCGAAAGACAGCCGAGCGCAGGTCCCCAACCTCGGAAGGTCGTCCGGCAGGGCGGCTATGGGGAAGACCCCCGGCGACACAAGCGCTTCACATACTACACACACTAAACACACGAAGTCCAACCGAGACTCGACGACGTCGAGTTCTCGGAAAGAGGCACAAACAGAACAGTCCGATTCGGTGTCCTCTGGGCGCTCTCGATCAAGATCGCCGCATGACTCCAGGCAATCATCCACTCTTGCCAAGAGTGCCTCGCTCCCTAGGCTAACAGAAGTTCGATCGTCGGAAGACGAAGACGACTTCCACCCCCAGGCCGCGCTCCAGGAGTCGGAGCCCGCAGTTAAAGCCAGCGAGGCCCCACGCTCAAAGGACAGGGACACCACTCCTGATCCTCGACGCCAGGCGTCGAAAAACTCCGGAGCCACTAAGGGACAGGGAAAACATTTTTCAACGCACGGGGAGGGGGAAATACAGCAGAAGAAACTACCTGTGCATTCTTCCACACCTGTGAAACACTCCACTCCCCCTAAACAGACAGACAAAACCAGGTCTGCTGATAGGTCTACAACCAGCAAAGCTACTCAAGATAAATTCGATAGACTTGCTGAGAGAGTCATTCCCAGTTCCAAAAAATGGTCCAGTGAAGACATAGATAGGGTCATGTCAAGAATGTCTTCTTTGGCTGATTTTTATGATAAAAATCCAGAACATTTCCTCTCGTATGATCCACAAGGGGCCACACCCTCAGGCTCTACTGATCCTATCCCCCCGAGTAAAAAGCCCCGGTTTGAAACTCCGATGAGGTCAGAACCCTTCGAGGTACAACCTTACGCAAGACCATACTCACGGTATCAAGGAGAGGCTTCCTTTGGTGAAGACCAAGAATTTGGTATGATAGAAGAGCAAACCGGGACGGGCTACTATGGGGATGATGAGGACCAGGAAGAAGAAGAGGATGACCCGGAAACATACAGAGTAGATTCCCCGGTAGAGAACGAAGCCCCGGTTACCAACTCCCCGGTCGATAACCAACCCCTCCTAAATGAGGTTCTCGCTCGCACAGCAGAACATTTCCACATTGACACCCACGGTGTCCAGGAGGAAAGGGACTTCGCAGAAGAGTTAGTGGGAGAAAGGAGGCCTGTTGCCCAGACCATCCCTATCCTTAAGTCCATTCAGCGGAGAATAGATCCGTCCCTGGTGAACCCGAACCTCACCAGAGCAGTCAATCTCAGGGTTGAAAAACTTTTCAGGGCGGCCCAGTCTGACCCTCTCTATATAAGAGGACATCTGAAGCCAGACTCCCTAGTTGTCACCAACACTCGTAAGAGGGCTGGAACACCCTTGTCATCGTCTGAAGCTCCTCCCGACAAGGAGAGAAAAAAACTATACGGTTTCGGCAGGAAAGTAGCCTCAACGTCCGCCTATCAAGCAAGGATTGCTAACTCCACCACCCTGTTGGCCAGCTACAACTGCCATCAGTGGGAAGAAGTCGCGGCACTCATAGCCTCTGCTCCTGAACGTTTAAAGGGCCAGTTAGCTCGGATTTCCGCAGAGGGTAGAGCCGTGTCTGGTTGCATTTTGAAAGCAACCTTCGACGACGCGGACAACGCAGGCAGATTGATAGCGGAGGGCACTGTTATCAAAAGACATGCGTGGTTACGGCAGTCTGGTTTTAAGGCAGAAACCCAGGCATCATTGTTGGACAAACCGGTGGAAACCGATCTGTTGTTTGGTAAGGCGGTCGAAGACGCACTGAAAAATGCCAAGGACGAATACGAGACACTCAAGTCCTTGGCCAGTTAACCAATAAACCCCCTAACCAGAGAGGGAATAGTAATTTTCGTCGCCCACGCGGCCAAAATTCCCAGAGAGGATCTAACTATTCCCAGGGGCAGGGTACACAGTGGAACAACAACCAACAGTCTACCCAGGGTTACGGCAGGGGTAATAGGAGAGGTCGTGGTAAAGGCAGAGGCAGCCCCAGCAAGGGAGGCGGCACGCCTCCACCAAAGCAGTGACGCTCAGTTCAGGGTCCCTTCTCACGCAACCCCAGTAGGGGGACGCATTTCCAACTTCACCCAGGCTTGGGAAGGGATCACATCAGACAGGTGGGTGCTGTCAACAGTATCCACAGGCTATTGTATAGAGCTACTGCAGCGTCCCTGGAACCATCCTCCATGACAAAGAGTACACTCCTTAGAACATCAGAAGATTCTCCTCGAGGAGATCGCCATTCTGCTACAAAAGGACGCGATAGAACTCGTCCCGGGACACCAGGTAAACAAGGGTATTTATTCAACTTACTTCCTTGTGCCAAAGAAAGACTTGACAATGCGCCCAGTATTGGACTTACGGCCTGCCAACAAGTATGTCAAGCCCCAAAAATTTCGTATGACCACGCTACAAGAGGTAATCCCCCTCCTAAAAAAGGGGGATTACATGGCAACCTTGGATATGAAAGATGCTTATTTTCATATTTCCATGTTCCCAGCGCACAGAAAGTACTTGTGCTTCAAGGTGGACAGTCGACACTACCAATTCAAGGTACTGCCCTTCGGGATAGCTTCAGCACCAAGGGTGTTCACCAAGGTACTGGCGGTGGCGGCTGCACACCTACGTAGGGAGGCAATCCCGGTGTACCCTTATCTGGACGACTGGCTCATAATGGGGGAAACCCCAGGAATTTGCAGGACAAACATTCAAAGGACTATCGACCTCCTCCACGAGTTAGGCTTCTCAATCAACGAGAAGAAGTCAAGCCTGGTGCCAAGCACCTCAAAACAATTCCTAGGAGCAATCCTGGATACCCAAGAGGGGTTGACCTTTCCTTCAGAAGAAAGAATTCGGAATATACTACTGCAAATTCTGCATTATCAGTCTGGTCAACAAATAACGGTACGCAAAGCAATGCGTTTACTGGGCATGATGGCGTCATGTATTTACCTGGTCCCCTGCGCATGCGTCCCATGCAGGAATGGTTGGGGAAACAGTGGTCTCAGGCAAGTGGTCAGTGGGACGATCTAGTGGTCGTTTCGCCAACACTGGTACAAAGCCTTCACTGGTGGACAAGAGATAATTTCGCACAGGGGAAACCCTTTTACGATCCCGAAGTACAGGCAGTAGTCACTACAGATGCATGTCTGACGGGGTGGGGAGCTCACCATCTCCACTACACAGCTCAGAATCTCTGGTCTCACTCAGAGGCCAAGAACCACATCAACCTGCTAGAGCTTCTGGAAGTATTCAGAGCGCTTCAGGCGTTCAAGTCCCACCTACTAAACCTGTCAGTGCAAATCCGGACGGACAGCACAACAGCCATGTTCTACCTGAACAAGCAAGGAGGGACTCGCTCGCCAAATCTGTCCAAGCTTGCCCAGAAAATCTGGATATGGGCACTCAGACGGAACATCTTCCTGTCATCACAACATGTTCCAGGGGAGGTCAATTCCCTAGCGGATGCTCTGAGCAGAGACTCCCTCCCAGAGGAACACGAATGGGTTCTACACAGAGAGGTCGTAGAAGATATCTTCTCTCAGTGGGGTTTCCCCACTATAGACTTATTCGCCACAAGCGAAAACAGACAATGCCCAGGATTTGCATCCAGGTTCCTCCAACCAGACTCCCAGGGGAATGCCCTGTGGATGAACTGGTCAGGGATGTTTGAGTATGCTTTTCCACCAACTCCTCTCATCAGGAAAGTGGTGAACAAGATGAACAGGGAATCGATGACGCTCGTCCTAGTTGCTCCCATGTGGGCAAGACAACCGTGGTTCCCACACCTACGCAGGATGGCGGTGTGCGAGCCCATCAAACTTCCAGCCTGGTACAACCTACTGTCCCAGCAACAAGGTCAAACAGTGCACCAGCAACCCAACTCAATGAACCTGGCAGCATGGCTCCTGAGGTCATAGAGTTTGGACATCTCAATTTGCCACAGAGGTGTATGGACATCCTAAAGGAATCTAGGAAACCAAACACAAGGCACTGTTACTTTGACAAGTGGAAGAGGTTCGTTATCTGGTGCCAGAGTAGACCAATCAACCCGGTTGATTGCACTCCTTCCACTATTGTTACATACATGCTCCACCTGCTAGATGCAGGATTGGTTTTTAACTCACTGAAAGTACACCTGGCAGCCCTGTCGGCTTACACCACTTCCCATAGCAAGGTTTCGTGGTGGAAAGTACCAGTAGTTAAAGCCTTCATGGAAGGAGTAAAGACACTTCACCCTCCTATTTCAAACCCACCACCAGGGTGGGACCTTAATGTGGTGCTAGCCAAGCTCATGGGCCCCCCTTTCGAACCCATGCATAAAAGCAGTCTCAAACACCTGACTTATAAAACGGCCTTCTTAGTAGCTGTTACTTCTATTAGAAGGGTCAGTGAAATTCAGGCTCTGTCAGTGCAGGATCCCTTCTTTACTGTCCATAAAGACAAACTGGTTTTACACACACACCCTAGGTTCTCACCTAAATTTATATCAAAATTCCATGTAAACCAGTCCATCGAGCTTCCGGCTTTCTTCCAGGACCCGCAAAGCTCGGCGGAGGTGAAACTACACACCCTAGATGTGCGTACGGCGGTCCTCTACTATGTAAATAAAACCAGACCACTAAGAAAAACAGATCAACTGTTTGTCTCCGTAGCTACAGGCAGAGAGGGGGATCGCGTCTCTAAAGGTGCCATCTCGAAGTGGATTATTAACTGTATCCAGCTGTGTTACTCACTCTCTGAAGGAACTCTGCCTTTCACGCCAAGAGCCCACTCTACTAGAGGCATTGGGGCCACTCTGGCTTTCATTGCAAATGTACCCCTTGACACCATTTGCAGAGCAGCTACTTGGAGCTCTATTCACACTTTTACTCAGCATTACTGCATTGACACCCATTCCAAGGCAGATACACAAGTGGGGCAAGCGGTTCCAAGACACTTATTTGCTCATGACCCTTCTCACATCCCACCTCCTTCTTCAGGTACTGCTCGCTAATCTATGCACAGCATGTGATCTAAGCAGATTCCACAAGCCTCAGAAGGGATACATTACTCACTGTAATCGTATTTCTGATGCTTGTATCTGCTTAGATTCACATGCGACCCACCCTTCCTCCCCTCTGAGAGAAGGCGCATGATTGCTTGTAGTCTTACCTTTCTGTCTATCTGCTTGGATTATCTGTACTCACGCTACTCCTCATGCTACCTTATGTCAGAAAAAATACAATCTGAGGATCCTAGACGCGTGAGGGATCTTGGGTACAGTGGACGTCACACTAGGGATAGTATTACTGGCACGCCCTGTGTCGACGCCCATTTTCGAGTTTCGAAAAACAAACTGTAATACTCCGCAGCTTCCACTAGATGTCGGCCTATGCACAGCATGTGAATCTAAGCAGATACAAGCATCAGAAATACGATTACGGTGAGTAATGTATCATATATATATATATATATATATATATATATATATATATATATATATATATATATATATATATATATTACACATAGTTATGGTTAAGTTGCTGTTTCCATAGGAAGAGCACTATTTGGGTGGCTTATAATTCCACTCCCCCTGGACGAATCCTCACCAAACTTTGCAAAAAAAGTATATTGGCCAGTTCTGTGATGTTTGTTCCAGGGGGGGGAAGGTTATAGGGGGGTTCCCATAGACTGAATGGGGGAAAAACTTTGCGCACGGCTACAGGTCAAAACGCTGGACGGATTTTCACGAAATTTGTGGCAGGTATAGGGGCTTGGTCCAGAAAGCGTGCTTTTGTAAATTTGGTGACAATCCGTGCAGTATTTTTCTTTAAAACGACCAAAAAGTATGTCTCAAAAAATTAGTGATATCTATGTCCGCTCCACATAAACTTGTTACTGTTGTAAGGAGACGCGTAGTGGTAGCGAACATTGAAATTGACAACATGCCATAATTGCAATACTTTTTCCTATGGGTATTATTATATTCATTAGTACGCTGCCATGGGTGTGACATGCTACAGTGGTTGTGGCCAGGGCCTAGAGTCTTGGATGCATGGCCGTCAGCCGAAGGCCTTATTTCCAAGACTGTAGGCCCTGGCCACAACCACCGCAGCATGTCACACCCATGGATACACCCGTAGTATTGCGTATCGATTGCTAAGTTGTGGGGAGTGTGTGCAGTCTTGGGTGCATGGCCAAAGGCCATGCACCCAACAACAAAGTTGTAAGTACTGGACGTGCAAGCCACTGCACACCCATCCCATGTAATATCTATGGACATACAGCTAGGAGTGAAGCCTCTGGCCAGAAGCAGTGAAGGATACCACACCTATAGAAAAACCCCAACTACCACACATCACTGAGGTGATTGTGAGGAGACCCTGCACTCTTGGGTGCTTGACCGAAGGCCATGCACCCAGTAACAAAGTTAGAACCTCTTTATGATGTATTTTCTAAGGCTACCTTGTACGCACAGAAAATGAGGGGTGTAATAACGATAGCATTTCAGTCCAGGCAGTGCACAGGAAACGTGTTACTGTTGTAAGGAGACGCGTAGTGGTAGCGATCATTGAAATTGACAACATGCCATAATTACAATACTTTTTCCTATGGGTATTATTATATTCATTAGTACGCTGCCATGGGTGTGACATGCTACAGTGGTTGTGGCCAGGGCCTAGAGTCTTGGATGCATGGCCTTCGGCCAAAGGCCGAAGCCCTTACTTCCAAGACTGTAGGCCCTGGCCACAACCACCGCAGCATGTCACACCCATGGATACACCCGTAGTAATGCGTATCGATTGCCTGGTTGTGGGGAGTGTGTGCAGTCTTGAGTGCATGTGCACCCAACAACAAAGCTATAACCTCTTCACTTACAAGCCCACATGGGTTTTATCTAGTGCGGTGGTTTTGGCCAAGATATGTACTTTTGGGTGCATGGTTGCAGGCTGTATGCCATACACCCAAGCATGCACCCAAAAGGAAACTTGTAAGCACTGCAGTTATAAGCCACTTCACAACCATTTATTGAAATGTACATACACCTACGATTTTAGGCCCTGCCCACAAACAGTGAAGCATTTCAGAGCCACAGAGACACCCCTAGTATTCAACATCAGTCCGGTGGCTGTGGGGAGGGTCTGCAGTCATGAGTGCATGGCCGCAGGCTATGCACCAAACAGAACAGTTGTATGTAGTGTAGTTACAAGGCACAATGGGTGTGAAATGGTGTGGTAGTGCATCACTCAGGCGGCTGTGGGGAGGGGCTGCAATCATGGGTATATGGCCGAAAGCCATTCCCCCAAAAACACATTTGTATGTAGTGTACTTATATGCCGCAATGGATGTCATATGGTGTGGTAGTAGTAGCCAGGATGCAGAGTATTTGAACAAAGTAATAAGAACTGCAGTTGTAAGCAAATGTGCATTTTATATACTGTACACCCATACATTGATCATTCTATGGCCTCAAACTCACGTCTGTAGCCTGTGGCTACAAACTACTGCAACATCTCACAGCTATTGGTACACTTGTACTATGCAACATCATTAAGATGGTTGTGGGAAGGGCGTAGCATTTTGCCAAATGCCATGCTCCCAAAACCAACTTTGTATATAGTGAAATGAGAAGGCACAATGGTTCTGATATGCTGTGGTGTTTCTGGCCAGGACCCAGAGTCTTGACTGCATGCCCAAAAGCCATGCACCCAAGAATGAAGTCATAAGCAGTGGAGTTATAAGTGAATATGGGAGTGGTGTAATGCGCTAGTTGTGTGCACGCCCTAATGTCTTGGCTGCATGGCTGCAGATGATGGTCCCAACAGTACATTTATAAGTAGCTAATTTACAAGGACCATGGTTTCGATATGCAGCAATGGTTGTGGCTGGGAAATATACTCTTTGTACTTTGGACGTAAGGCGTAGGTCGTAGATTAGACACTGAAGATGCAAGGGCCAGCCTCCAGCCACTGCAGCATATTACTACCATAGATTAGACGCGTAGATTTGCATGTGTAGAAAATGACTGCCAATATACTTACTCCTTACTTTGTTCAGAATCCACATATATTTTTTAAATGCTTTTCGTACTTGGCGGAAGTATCCCTTTTTTAATTTCTGTGATAAAACAAAAAGGTATGTTAGTCTTTGCATTTTATGAAAACTTGCTACATTGCATAATAGACAGTTTACTTTTTTTTTTACCCTCATATTTAGTTTACAAACCAGTGTACTGCGCATTGTGCTCAGTTTCTGTGTTTGTTTTTCTAATCCTTGGGGCTGGGGGAAAGAAATCCTTGTTGGATTAAAAAAAACCTTCTTTTGCTATGGTACTAAGTACTTCCTTGTTTCCTCTGAGTGTTTCCTTCATCTTTCTGATTATTGTTATGTTTGTTGCCTTCCTGCCGATTTTTAAAAACAGTTACATACCTGTAGGCGTATTGTACCTGTGCATTTATTCCTACAGATCTGTGATATTCATTTATTTGTGTCGTTGTTATATACTGTTTCCTTCATCTTTCTGATTAATGTTATGTTTGTTGCCTTCCTTCTGATTTTTAACAACAGTTAGATACCTGTAGGCATATTCTAACTGTGCATTTGTTCCCACAAATCTGTGATATCCATTTATTTGTGTCATTGTTATATCCTGTTCACATAATTTTTTGGTAATCTTGAAGTACACATTATTTATTAAATTTTGGCTTTAAGAAGATTAAATACGCATTTGTAAGATTAGCTGGCATCTTTGGTTTAGAGTAATGGTGCTATCATTACATTTGAACCATCCAGATTTCTTTTTAATGCATGCAGTGTAGTGACCTGCATTGGTTGTAGTTCCTGCATGGTAGATTATACCTATTGTTGTAAAGGTTTTCTTTCCAAGTGACACTTGACCGTGTGTGAATCCAGTCAGTTTGCAGTTGTTTTCGGTACCATCTGCATTATAACGTAATGTAGGCACTATGTGATTGTATCAGTAAGGTGGAGTAACTGTCTGAATTGCAAATAGTACATAATCTGCCATGGTTTGCATTATGTACAAGTTGCTGAAATGGAATATTTTCACAATTTGGTATGGAAACATACATAAATCGCTCATTTGGGTTTTTTTCCTGTATCACATTGCTATAGAGAGTGCATGTATGTTTCCACATGTACGAAATCTGGAAGATTTCATTTATAGGTATGCTTTTGTTTTCCAATACTAATAGTAAGTATATTAGAAATTCTTGTGGATCTTCTTGTGAGTTCAGATTGAATCTCACCATTCCAGCACAGTTGTCCAATTCTTGCTGTATTCCATGGACACTGTATGTGTTGTCAGGATTGCTTGTTGCATTTCTATGAAGCACTAACATTTGCAAACACAATTGGTCTGTACTGTGCAAGTAAATATTGTTGATAATTGGTGGCAATTGAAATAGAATATTCATTGCTACATTTGCATAGCAATTTACCCCACATTCATTTGCAAATTTGAATGGACCAGCTAGTTCTGTATCTGAGTGCATTTTTCGGAATTTCTGTTCCTTCTTTGCCGCCGGCCCTGGTTTACATTCCCTAATAGGTTCTTCTTTGTCTGTGTTAATTGCTGAAACTTTAGCTTCTTTTCTTTGAGGAATTTGCTGTTGGATTCTGTTGCATTTCTGTCTCATTTAGTTTTCTTTTACCATGTTTTACTTTATCTGGAACAGGATATTGTTTCAGATGAGGGGTGTACAGTGAACGCAGTCTATTGTATTCTAGGATGCAAGGAATATCAGCTTTCACTTTACTTGTATCAAAGTTCATTAGCAATAGACCGTCAAGTGTACGTAAGCGTGATAATGCTACGTTGCTCATGCCTTCCTTAAAGACTGTGTTTCCTATATCTATCAATGCTTTGTCTAGGGTAAGACCATGGGATTTATGAATGGTAACTGCATATGCAAGAGTTAGAGAAAATTGCTCTCTACGTACATACATGTCTTTGAAGAGAAGGAATCGAGCAATTGAGCGCCCTATACTTTTCACTTCTGAAACTTTATCAAAGCGAATATTGACAAACTGAATGTTGCTGTCACGTGGGTATGATTGAAAGCCAACAACTGTACCTGGTGCTCCATTAACTAGCCCTTGCGCGACATCAAGGTTACGTTTAAGCATTACTCTACAATTTAAGGATAATTTTAATATTTTTTCCAACCCAGCTGTGTTGGAGATTGAATTTTCTAAACTATTTAGTCTTGTTGTGGCTTGCTCACACATGGGTACTGTCATACCATGTACGTCTAGTTTGTCTGTGGCGCTAATTTCCATTATTGGTTGCATTTCTTTATTTAACATTGTTTCATTGAATTTGAAACAGCTTGCAAGAGTTGGCATTAAGGCCATACAATTGACATTTTTGTGCCCTATTTGTTCCATAACATCAGTTGCACATGTATTATCGCCATAAAGTGCATGAATGTGCCGGTTTTTCAATACAACTTGTGCTTCTTGCGATAGTACACCAACTCTAATACTTTTTAAGATGTTGGCATAAGTGAGATCTGCAGATTGCCGCATGTTCTCAGTTATTTCTTTGTATTGGAAATGTTGCCAAAGGTTGACATTACCTATGCTTCCAACTGTTTTACGGCAGAGTTTCTGGCCTAAGGTTTTAAAAATAGGTTTACCTTTCACTGGTGTCAATTGTAGAAGATCTCCGAAAACTATAATGTGTTTCCCTGCAAAGACTTCTTCGTTGTTACTTTTAAGTACTTCTTGCAATCTGAGGTGAATCAAAGCCAACATTAGGTTGGAGACCATGCTTGCTTCATCTATTAGTAGCATTTTCATTTGTTTTAATACTCTGCGTAATTCCATTGCAGCTTCTGCAGAAAGTTTGTAATGGTCTAATTTATTTTGATGCTCTACTGGAAGCAGTAGTAATCGATGTAAAGTGTCACCGCCTATGTTGTAGGCAGCTAAACCTGTGGGGGCCGTTACAACAGCTGACAGTTTGTTGTTTGTCAATTGTTGAAGGAACTTGCTGATGATTTTGATTAAGAATGTTTTCCCTGATCCAGCTTGACCACTCATGTACAGCCGTATAGGTTTGTAATTTTTTACATTCTTTATTTTCGTGTTGTGCACCATGTACAATTTGTTTTGTTACGTCTTCAAAAATGGTGCGCTGATCTTTATTAAGTTTATTAAGTTTTGCTTGTTGTATATTTAAGTCTTCTGTATCTTCTTGATACTGATACATGGGGTTTTCTACTTCTGCCATAGCTACTTCAGCCTCATTTGCTATTAGTGGTTGTCCGAGTGGTTCTTGACTTCCTGTTACAGAAGGTTGACTACTGTCGGAAGAGTCCTTAACTAGTTGGGCCTGAAGTTCTTATACCTGTTGCTGCTCATTGTGTAACATTGTTTTGTACTGCGTAAAGTTCACATAGGTGATAGCGCTTTCATTTGCTTTGAAATAATTTTCATAGCAGTCATAGTTTTCTAGTATGTCTTCCTCTTTTCTCCATGGTTTGAAAAGTTGTAACAGAGACATGTAACATAGTTCTTTCTGTTGAGGAGTTTTTAATGACAATTTTACATGATTAATTAAGCTTTGTTTGGTAAGTTTCACTAAGCTCCCTTCACAATCGGTCACTCTATATCTACGTTTGCTTTCATCGGGTTTTACATTATTTTTGTATGCAAAGTTTTGAGCTATGTGGTATAGACACATGCTTTCCAAAGTGCTACTCCTGCTCGGATAGTATGTGTCCAGCAAATTGTTTTTTAGAATGTCTTGGCTGTAGGGAATACGGTAAATTTGTTCTTGTAAGTATTTGGGTGTACCATGCAGAAGAGTGTTATTTAAATTGCCTAATTCTGAAGCTGGAGTTTTTGCATAGTATATTTTATACACTAGATTTCTTACACTTGAAGGATGTATTGATATCCTTTTCATATCATGGAAGGTGCTTTTGCAAATAGGCCCAGAAATGCAGGCTAATGAATGTCCTTGTAGTCCTGTGTATTTGCGCACTGGACAAATATCCATATTTTGCAGCACTTTCATTTTACTTTTGTCTTTACCTTTTACATACTGATTGAGGAACTGATGTAAAGATTTGAAAGCTTTGTTTGGAATGGCACACATTGATGTGCATGGCCATTTGTATACTGGACGGTGTAGTTCTGTTGAATTGAGAGGTAATTCTGAGTTTACAAAGGATACTTTTGTAAGCAGTGTTTCTTGTTCCATGATGGTAGTATTGATTTTTTCATACCCTCGTCCACTCCTATGGATGGCAATTGTGTTTGTTTGATTTTGTTTGTATGCTTCTTCATTAAAATATGGTTCTGTGGTTGTTGTGTGACTCCATTCACCACCACAAACATTTAAAAAATTATTTGTGTTCACATTCCATTTATTGCTGAGTTTCTTTTGTAGTTTGGTACTTAGTTGTGTTAGTGCTTTCATCCTATTTAACACTAATATAAACAACTTCCTTTTCAGAAGGATTGCACTGTCCACGAGAGCTTGTAGGATTAACTTTCTACAGTAGGTTTTAAGGGGCGAGGATGATTTCGGGCCTCTTCTTAGTATATTCTGAAGGACTCTGTGACGAAACATTTTTGATAAAATACTTTTTTTACTATGGGTTCTTGTTACACTATCAGGATTAGTAGGAGCATCGTTAGCTGTACTGGTAGCCGATTTGTTGCCAACACTTTTGTGTTTTGTGACACATTTTGATGGAGGTCGTAAAGTTTTGGTAGTTGAAGCTTCTTTTGTTTTGCTAACTGTCTGCATTAGCTGGTTTCTTCCAACATTCTCTACAAACTGTACAACAGATGGTCTCAGGAATGTGGGGTAAACTATCCAAGAACAATTCTTCGGACCCAGACTCCCCTTCCTCCTCACCTGTCCGTGATTCCTCGGATGAGTCTTCTGAAGATATCTCCCTCCGGCTTCTCCAGGCGTGCTCTGGCTTTTTTGGACGATTCTTAGGAAGAGCCCCGCCGGAGGCCACCCTGCCTCCGGCCCGGCAGTGGGGACCTCCAGAGGGACCGCCCCACAACCAGGGAAAAGCAAGGCTGAAAAACCCTGGGATGGTGTTAAACTGCGGTTTCTTGAATGCAGTAGACTTCGTGGGATAAAAGGGCATATCCAGTCTTTCCAGAAGGTGCTGAAGAGGATTCTTCTTAGGCAGCGACCCTGCCGCAGGAAGGAAGAAACTCTAATACCCAGAATACACTGGTGGGAGAATAAGACGCAAATGCGGGCTAACAGATGCGTAATAGAAACACAAGGTAAGTGTAAGGGTGAAAACTCAGAGAAGACTCGGAGCGGAAGAACGCTCCGAAGGAAAGCGGAGCGCAGGGGAGGGGCAGAATGGTGGCCGATAGATCAGAACAAACCGCTAAGAGAAAAGGAAGAAGGAGGCACGGAGAAGACAAAGCAAGGGAGGCGGGAATGCAGCGGAAAAACTAGGGGACACAGAACCACCAGAACAGTGGACGGAGAACAAGCGTGTATACCCAAAGAAGGAGGGTTGCAACGCATCGTCGCTTAGGCGTGACGCGTATATGGACGTGATGCGCCGTAAACAACTAGAGCGCTGCACTAGTTTCCGCTCAGTAGCCCTTCTTCCATTTCCACCATAGTTTTCAGGGACGATGGAGTGTGATCATTGACCCCTTCTTATGGGTACCCCTCCTGGTTTGCCTGGATGATTTAGATGAAACTGACATATCAGCCTGGGATCCTTCACATTCCTTTCGGGTTCCCATGATCTTTTGGACCAGGGATACCCTTTCCAGAGTATGAGGTATTGGACTCTGCCTTGTTTGTACCTGGAGTCCAATATTTGGGAGACCTCATATTCCTGGGTGTCATCTGGAGTTGGTGTCTTCTTTCTCAATCGCCTTTTATATGGGTCGAATTTGTATTCCTTGAGCAGGGATGTGTGAAATACAGGGTGGACTCTGCGTAAGGAAGATGGCAAAGAGAGTCGGAAGGCTACAGGATTGACATATTTTTCAATGGAGTAAGGACCAATGTATCTTGGGGCAAACTTCCCAGGATGAACCCATCTCGGAAGATGCTTGGTTGACAACCACACTTTATCACTGACTTTCCATTTAGGATTGGGTCTTCTGCCCTTGTCGGCCCATCTTTTGTTCTTCTGGAGGCTGTCCGACAGATTCTCTTGAACCTCCTTGTGCGTGTCTCTGAGTGTGTGCAGCAGCTGATCGATGGTAGGTAACGAGGTGGGTTGCATGGTAGAAAACGGGATGTGACCAGGATGGTATCCATAGATGCACTTGAATGAACTCATTCCGATTACTGAGTGTACTGTGTTGTTATAAGAAAACTCAGCCACCGGTAATAGCTGATGCCAATCATACTGTGTTTGGTGACAAAAACATCTTATGTATTGCTCGCGGGTGGCGTTAAGACGCTCCGTTTGTCCATTGGACTCAGGATGAAAACCTGAAGATAAAGCTCTTTGGATCTGAAGTTGTTTGCAGAGAGCAGTCCAAAATTTCAAGGTGAATTGGGTACCTCTGTCAGAAACTATGGTAAACGGAATTCCATGTAGACGCACAATGTCTCTGAGAAAGGTAAGGGCCATCTCCGAAGCTGACAGAGTGCCCCTCATTGGAGTGAAATGAGCCAATTTGCTAAAGGAATCGACTACCACCATGATTGCCGTGTATCCTGCCGAGTCTGGTAATTCTACAATGAAATCCATCGAGAGGTGTTTCCAGGGTCCTAAAGGAGGACCGTCTTGTTGATGGAGTCCCAAGGGCTTTGCCGTATTATATTTGTTTCTTTCACAGGTGGGACATGAGGAGACATACTCCTTGGTATCCTTAGCCATCCTAGGCCACCAGAAATGTCGATGTAATAGTTCCAGAGTGGCAGACTGACCCTTGTGGCCTGCGGTAGGTATATTATGGCACCATGTAAGTGCCTTGGACCTGAGTTCCTGAGATGGAAGATACAATCCTTCCTCCCGAAACCAAAGGTTCCCTCTTTGAGTCAAGAGAGGAATAAGGGTGGTGGATGGGTCTTTCTGGGCTTCAGGAACATCTTGTAAGAAAGTGTTTATGGAGTTGATAAAGGTTTTACCCTGCAGTAAGTATTCGTGACCTGAGTACTTTCCTGATTCTTCCCCATGACTTCTAGAAAGAGCATCGGCTAAATGATTTTCCTTCCCTGGTAGATTGGTCAGTTCGAAGTCAAATTGGGAAAAGTAATATGCCCATCTGGCATGGCAGGAATTCCTGCATTCCATTTGTTGTAGGATGCTAAGGTTCTATGATCTGTGCGGACTTAAAAAGGAAACCTTGCTCCCTGCAGAAGATGTCTCCACTCCTCGCAAGCTTGTCGAATGGCAAGGAGTTCCTTTTCGATCACTGAGTAATTCTTCTCACTAGAATTGAGGGTTCTTGAATAATAAGCAATTGGGTGTTCCAACTGGTCTTCCTTTTTCTGTAAAAGAGCGGCTCAGAGGGCCCCATAAGAAGCATCAGTTACAATGATAAAAGGCTGTGTCTGGTCAGGTTGGCTAAGTATTGGAGCGGTAGTAAATGCTTCTTTTAATTGATGGGAGGCTTGATCGGCTTCGATTGTCCATGTGAACTTTACACCCTTTTTTAACAAGGCGGTTATTGGTAGGACAATGTTGGAAAACCTGGTGATGAATTTCCGGTAACAATTGGCTAAGCCTAAAAATTGCTGTACATCTTTGACCGAAGCGGGAGTGGGCCACTGGGATATTGCCTTGACCTTGTTCGGATCCATCGTCAGTTGGTTTTCCGAAAGTATAAATCCCAGATAAGGAACAGAAGAGGCTTCAAACTGGCTCTTTTCAGGTTTTGCGAAGAGATGATTTTGTCTGAGCCGTTCCAAGACTTACTTTACGTCCAGATGATGCTGCTCAAGGGTCTTTGAGTAGACCAATATATCGTCTAGATTCACTACCACCTTGCTGAACAACAAATCACAGAAAATATTGTCCATAAACCTTTGGAATTGAGCAGGAGCATTAACTAAGCCAAAGGGCATTGCCCTGTACTCAAAGCGTCCCAGGGGTTTAGGAAAAGCCGTCTTCCATTCATCTCCTTTATGTATTCTTAGTAAATGATATGCACCCCTGAGATCCAATTTTGTAAACCATTTTGCTCCTTGCACAGCCTCCAGAATGTCCTTGATAAAAGGCATCGGGTAGCGGTCTCTGATAGTCTGACTGTTCAGACCTCGATAGTCGATAAAGGGCCTGAGCTCCGTGGTCCCCTTCTTGTGGATAAAGAACAGAGAAGCCCCTGCCGAAGAGGTTGATTCTCGGATGAGACCATTCTGTAGATTGGTGGCTAAATATACCCTCAGGGCGTCTTTCTCTGGTAGGGACAACGGGAACATTCTCCCGAACGGAACCTCTGCCTCTGGTCTTAATTTAAGTCTACAGTCTTCTGGTCTGTGAGGTGGGAGAGGCTTGGGTTGGATGTCGGAAAAGACATCTGAATACTCCTGGTATTCTTCCGGGATACAAATCACGCTCTTGATGGGCATCGTGTTATTAGCTTGAAACGGCTCGGCCTCTTGAGACAAACAGGTGTGTAAACAGAGATCAGAGCGGAATTCCAGCGTATTTTCGCTCCAGTCAATACCGGGATTGTGTCTCCTTAGCCAAGGGATTCCCAGAATCACTGGGAAGTGGGCCGCCCTTATCAAGTCAAATGCAATTCTTTCTCGATGGGTGTTCATCCTGACTGTTAATTCATGAGTCTCTTGTTTGATGGGACCTGAAGATAGTGGGGAGCCATCTACCCCTTCCACAGGTATTGATAGATGCTTACCTCTTCTAGGTATGGCGTGCTTTGTTGCCCATTCATCATCCATGAAATCGCCAGCTGCTCCGCAGTCTAGCATGGCCAGGCATTCCACCTTACAGTTCTTCTTCCATTCTAATACCACCTTGAGAATCATGAGCTGGTGTGAGACTTCCTCCGCTATGGAGCTGTACGTAGAAATTCGCAACACTTGCACAGTAGCTTCTGAAGTAGGTGCTTTGCAATGATGTGCGACTTCTATTCAGAATTATGGACAGTAATTTTGAAGTGCGTAATGTTGATGACGGAGTTACATTTAGCGATTTTCAATGTGATTGGTGGATGGTTGTGTGACTGCTTAGTTGTGTCCAATGAGGGACTCGATTTGCTACCGCTGTGGAAAGGGTGAAAGAACTGGGTAAGAGTTGCGTGCCGCACGTAGGCAATGCTTGTCCGCAGGTAGGGCGTGTCACATACGGGTTTCTACAGCAAATCCTGCATGGAAAAGGGACAGTAGGCATCAGCCAATCAGATGTTCACATTACTCTTTTGTGTCCAAAGACGGTGCGTACTCTGAAGATGGCAGAGGTGGAGAGGGTCAGGGTTTTGGTGCTTGGAGACATTTTTGTCCATGGCTTACAACATTATGCAGAGAGTAGGCATGTGGCACACCATTTCGATTTGAGAGGAGTGGAGGTGGTGTGGAACGCTGACACTGATGCCAATGTTGCGGCAATTCTGCAAGTTTGCAGACACATACCTACGATGACCTCTCCTCATGCG
Organism: Ambystoma mexicanum; assembly: GCF_040938575.1. Taxonomy (NCBI): domain Eukaryota; kingdom Metazoa; phylum Chordata; class Amphibia; order Caudata; family Ambystomatidae; genus Ambystoma; species Ambystoma mexicanum. Next base: position 298,084,816 of record NC_090922.1, read on the forward strand.
GTAATTTTGCACTACGATGCTTGCCATTTGGGCTACGTGACTGCACGTACTTTGTTGGCAAATTTGGGACAGTTGGTTGAAGCACTCATGAACTTCTTTCCAACTGCGAAAGTAATTTTTTCTGGTTTACTCCCTAGAGTACAATGGGACAACAATTATTTTTTCTGTCCAGATCAAAGTATTGGGAGGTGTATCATTAATCGCGGCATGCATGCGTTTATGTTACGTGCTGGTATGTTTTTCTGCAGCCACGAAAACATTGTTCCAAGTAATGTGGATTATTTTGAAGCAGATGGTGTTGCGCTATCTTCTTTGAGAAATGCAATGTTCTTTTAGAACGTAAGGCTTGCTTTAGAGAATGTTCTGTAATGGTTGTAGGAGTAAAGTAAGGACAAAAAATATAAAAAAATAAATAAAATAACAGATGTCTGTAAGGTATCTGCCCAAAAATAAAAAAAAATGCTCTTTTCAGAGCCCACCTTAAGGGGGAATAATACTTTAATGTACCGTCGTCACGCTCTGATCCTATACATGTCCGCGGACATGGCGGTAGTTTGCAACCAGCGCATATCACCAACGGGACTTCTGGGGTGGAGACGCATGCAAATGAAAATGAACGGACCTAGGGGTTGGTCAATAAAGTTGAGTGGGTGTGTTCTGAACGGCGAGATTTAGTAAGACCGTCTTCTCCCTGACAGGAGACCACACAGCCATGGCTTTGCATGCTCGCAAACAGATTATCTGGATTTTGGGAGACTCATGGATACATTAGTTGAAGGTGCATACAGAAAGCTGCCGTCTATCTGCAGATCTCGGATTTCCTCATGTGGAAGTGCACTGGCATGGCGTGCGTGGTATGATGTGGCTGGACTTGGTACCTCTCTGTGTTACTTTACTGACAGAGCGTCCTCCAGATATACTTATCATTCATTGCGGAGGAAACAGTTTAGGCCATGTCTCTGGAATTTCTTTGCAATTTGCAATGAAGGAAGGACTTGCGAGGCTCATGGACATGTTTCCAAATTGTCAAATACTTTTTTCCTGTATTGCACAAAGACAAATCTGGCTGCGTTCTTCTGCTTTTGGTCCACAAATGGAGAAAGCGAGACGCAATGTGAACAAGGCTGTTTGTACCTTTTTAAGAGATGTTGGTATGTCCTCATTCCACAATGAAATCATTTTGTTTCGCAGCTCTTTCATTTTCCGCAGAGATGGAGTCCATCTCACATATGCTGGCAATCAGATTTTTCTTCGCAATGTACAAAATGCATTGCAACCTCTTTTGGATTCACAATAACCTATGTGACAATCCGTTTTCTCCAATCCACAGTTTTTGACCCACACAACACACCACTGAAAGGCTCTTTTCAGAGCCACCACTTACTCCTAGCGTACACTTCATTGTATTTGCTCCCCTTGCACCCTCCTTTTTTTTCCCTACGACTGTCCGCGAACTTTTCCACAACTTCGCGGGGGTCTACAATGGTCACTTCATAGTTCCATTGTTAAACTGAGAAAGGCGGCTCTGAAAAGAACCTTTTCTGTAATTTTTGTTGTTTTCACGTTTATTGGTTCTCAGCACACTAGGAGAAGAGGCCAAAGGAGGGTAAGGAAGGTACACCAGCCACGGGGATAAGAAAGGGCAAGTGGACAGAGAAAGATATAGGGTGAGCTTCACTTAGGTAAGGAGCAGATCTTCTGGTGCTCTGTGACCGTAGCCTCAAAAGCACTTCGAAAACTCTCCCCCCTGCAGAGTACGACATCACAATACATACACACTATTGTCACCGTTGAAAGGTAAGTGTCAACAGTATTGTGAGGCAGCTGGAGGGAGGCGCTCCCCCACTGGAGTGTCTCTTGTGGTGGGAGGATCGGACTCGGAGGATGCTGTGGAGGAACTCAATCGACTATGCTCTTTACATGGCACCACCTTGCGAATGTCCGCAGTGTGGAACGAAGTGACGTGTCGCTTCACGATTGTCGTACCAAAGCTGTACGCACCAGGTCTCCCGCAACTCAGCACCACCTCGCACTGGTTACACCTCACCAGGTTTGCACGTGCTTTTGGTACGTTCCCATAAACGGAAAACAACCACCACACCCACAACTCCCGGGGAGTGACCCTAGTGCGGAGTTCCTCCACTTCATTCTCTTCCTCCTCTTCTTCCTCGCTCTCTACATCCTCACCCGTATATGTCTCTGCAGGCCCTTGGGGAGGTGGTGGTGGTGGCAGGTTTGGGGGTGGTGCAGAGGCTAATGAATCAACAGCAGCCATGGAAGCCATGCCGATTACTTTCCTTTTGGTCACTAAAGCAGTAAAGGCAATACACCTCAATCTGCAGGACAATGAAGATGCGCTCAGGGGTGTGTCCATTTATAGGGGTGGAGGGGTGTGCCTCATGACCGTCGTCATCCCTGCAAAGCGGTACGAAAATTTTACACAAGTCCTCATGTAAGCTATTGTCGGGGATATGTGAAATGATATTGTTACACTCTACAACATTTTACCTTGTCTCTACATGTTCTTTTGTACTACTGCGGAAGCACACAAACTGCGCAAATTAGTCCACAAGCTCAGCATGGGTGCGGTCACATGATGACGTCCTGAACACATCCGCGACAGAAATGGGAGTCAGCTGGACAGCAAATGCAGAGTAACAAATGTGCGCATGCGCGCAAATGTCCTACGGACAGTGTTCGGGTTCTCAAACTAATTTAAAGTGCGACACAAGTGAGATGGACAGTTAGGGACAGGGGCGATGTTCGCTATACTTACGGTTGTACTGCGCATGTGCATACATGATATGCTCACTGTACGGACTGTAAGTGGTTTCAACCCAGCACTCCACCTAAGTCAATGCCTAGTATGGGATGCCCAATTGAAACCCTTATTTATATATTTATATGTCAAAAGTTATTTTATTTCTGGATGATGTACCCTTATATAACGCCCCTCTCTTTGAATCCCCCCGGTCTCACTGAACCAAGAAATAGGTTTGTTTTGCAAAGTTAAAAGATTTATTTGAAGAATTGCAAAATATATATATATAACACTTTTATGAATATGAACAATATCTGAATATCACACTTATGAATATTTCTACAGTGATCTGCAATGGGTGATATGACAATAATCAACAATCTCTTTAATCAATTAGGAGTAGGAATAGGGAGAATAATGTAGCAGAGCATAAAACATTGTGTGGGTTCAATGAATGCAATGATATGAAATTAATACAACACAGAAATTAAACTTGATATGAATTCAACCAAAGAAAATGTAATCACTCTTTCCCCCTGACACTACTCACTCCCCCCAATATGCAATATGAAGAGATAGAATGAGGGCACACAGGTTTCAGGAATAACAATCAACCATTGCAGTTTCAATTCTGATTCCCCCCAGCAAGCTTAGAGAGAACGGGAATGAGTTTAAAACAGGTCAAATGCTTTTAAATGTGATTTGAAATTAATGGGAAAATGCGGAAAATAACTTTAACTCGCTAAATAGGATTCAGAACTACTGAGAGTTGCTTTGGATAGATTCAGGTAGACACTAGCAATGATTGTTTAAATGATTAGCAGATGGAAAACGAAATTCAGAAGTGGAAAGCAAGAAATAGCTGTTTTTACATGTGGTGAAATTGAGCAAAATGCAAATCACGGCTAACTTTTCAGCGCACAAAAAACGCAATTACAGCAAAACTATAAGGTTCTTAGTTCGTTTGAAAGCTGAGGATGTTAGCTTCACAATGACATTTAAATGTTCCTAGCATGTACGGTTCAAAAGTTACAGAGGTTTTAGGAAAGGTAGATTTTTCTCAAAAGAGTCAAGATTTCAAAATGCAAGATGCGCTTTGGAAGATTAGGAACCATGATGGACTTATACTAAGGGGCTATGAAGATTCAAGATACCCGGTCGGTCAGCCACCAGAACAGGGCGCCTCCGCTCCAACTTTTGTCCGCCAGGACACTCTACTTTCTTCTGAAAAATATCAGCGCACAGATGCTTATCACTACGATTATCACAGAATTATATGAATGAGAGAAGGATTCGGGATAGACACAAGAGATTCTACAACGCAGTTTTGGTTATGTTGGAATGGGTTTGATTGGATTACTTAATACTGAAAGATGGCTATGGACAGTTCTATGCTAAATACTCACAACTATGGTTTGGAATGGGATGGGCCCGTCAAAGATCTGGTCAAAGCTTTGGCTGGAATTCACTCGCCACCGGACAGGTCTCAGGTGCTTGGTTCTGCTCTCAGCAAGGCACTCTGGTCTGCACAGCCTCTTGGACTGGATCTGACGAGTTGGTTCTGGGTTACAGCTCTGCTGGACTGATCTGGATCTCGGGGTTCTAGCAAGGGTTCTTAGCCAGAAGCAGCCACAACAGCACCGCCAGGCTGTTGAATTGGTTAGGCCCTGTGGATGTTTAGGGGTTAAAATCAGGTTGCAAGATTTTAAAGGCCAGCTGAGAAGGGATCAGCTTTTGGGTTGGGCCTCTGATTCAGGGTTCTGGAGTCTGGATATGAGTTCTGGAGTCTGGGTCTTCCTTCAGAGTGCTTCGCCAGTCGATCAGTAATGGGTGAATGTGTGTGTGTTGCCTGTCCTCAGAGGTCCCTATATATCCATTTTCCAAAGGGGTGGGGAGGCTGATTATACTATGCCCAACCCTCTAAGAATCTGATAGGTCAGAGAATTCCCTGTCCCCTGATTTGAGAAGAAACAGAGTGTCATGATGGGTCAGAGTGACACTGTTTATGGTCCAAAGAAAAATCCTCCCTTTTGCTTCTGTTCCAGAAAATCTATTTTTCCTTAAAAAACAAATTCATGATATCCCCAACTTGTTACTATTACATATACACATCACAGATTAATTAAGGCACGTCTCTGTTCAAGTCCCATCTTCATACGAGTTTTGGTTCCCAAATGACAATTATTTGCGCTTTTGGTTGGTTTCTCAATGTTAAATCTATACACATTTTTCCCCATACCTGCACATACCCTCTGGACATATTCCTGTAAATTTTCATATTTTTAAGATAATCACAACTGCTACAAAGTCCACATTTTGATATTTCAGTCTCTGAACATCGCAAACATTCCGGAGTAGTTTCTACTTGTGAGCAATCTTTTCATTTTAATAATCTCTAAATTCCATATTTTTGCCAGTTTGGTACAATTTCTTATAAGTCTTTTCCAAAACAATATTCCCTCTGCTCTCTGAATCCACACAATGGTTTGTCTTCACCTCCAAGGTCTTGGCTGGGCTAGAGAGTCATATGGGCTTGTCTTCCTGCCAGGGCTGGTTTCTGTTCACATCCGAATTAGCATTTCCATTCATTTCAAGGGAGTCCTTTGTCTGCTAGCAGAACAACAGGCCAGAGTCCCCTTCCCAGTTCCTTTCATGCCAGCCTGCCAGTTTCTTAGCAGAGAGCAGGGGGAAAGATTCCTTTGTTGGGTAAAAGGGTGTGGAATGTCTTTGAAGCCCAGTGTAGTTGGCTTTAATTCACTTTGAAACCAAGTTTAACAGTTTTGTCCTAAAATACAAATTATATTTTTAACAAATATCCACAAATCTCTTAATTTCATCCTTCTTAAAATATAGGGATTTATAGCAACCCATCTTGCTTTTGATAGGAAGTCTCTTCTTTGGCATATTTTGAGTCAATGTACAACTTTAAAAGGACAGGTTTAAAGATCGCCAGCTTCTGACAGAGGCGAGTAACAGTATTGCGCCCATATTTCTTTCCAGCAAGCATCTTTAAATGTGGATTTTTCTTATGATAAAATGTACTTCTGTTGACATTGTATTTATGTGGATTCTTGAAGTAGAATGATGTTTAACACCCGACAAGGAGGTTGGATCTTTTGTGTGGTTTGTGAACCATGATTTTTGCAAATTTGACAACCAAGAAAAATGAATTTCCAAACCGCTCTGTGTTTCTTTTGGCAATCCGCCTTGCTTTTTCAAGTAGTTTCAGGCTACTCTGTGGGTAGCCCAATGATGGGTTTTGGCAGTGGTCGTCTGTGTCACCGCTGACATAGGCAAAAGTGAATTGGCGGCCTATTTTTCAGGTTCTCCTGCGCACTTCTGGGTGATTTTTAGCGAACACCATGCTTTCCGGCGCCCATTTCTGATGTTTCTGATGCAAGCAATGCACAGTGATGTTGCAGGGCATGGACTAGTGGTGTTAAAACATCCCACAAGCCCCCCTCTTGCGATTTGGCGTTGATCAACCATCAATGGGAATTTGCAAGACTGGGATGTCAGTCTCATCTCTTTTGGCTCCAAAATGGCAAAGTTCATCATCTTTTCCTCCATCAGGGGTGGATCGACCGGTTCTCCTCGCCAGTCCTGATGTGAGTATTGAGTGATACTCCGGGCCCCTCGGACCTTTGCTCCCGGTCCCCAGGTAGTCCTCCTTGGTTTCCTGCTCCATGGTTTCCAATCCTAGGATGACAAAGCAAAAACATATTTGTAGACATTTCCCCACCACTATTAATGTAATGGGGCGGACACATACATTTTGATAAATCAGAACGCATTTTTATATTGTATTTTATAGACTACATATGGAATATTTTATATTTGGAATTTTATGGAGCTGGAGTGACCCCCTCTGGGGTTCCAGAAGACTGCTCCAGTTGCTACAGAGTGTGCCTAGGATGGCAACACTTTAGTTGGTTAATATGGACCCACTTATCTTCCCCCTCTGCCAAACTGCCTTTGGGGATGCAGATTTTGTAGGCGACTGGTGAGATTTTGCCTACAATTTCAAAAGGACCCCTCCAGGTAGGCAAACATTTGCGCTGTTTGGCCTGCTTCCTTTGGAAATTGTATAAGTAGACCCGGTCTCCTACATTGTATTCTTTTCTGGTAGCCTTTAAGTCGTAGTGGGTCTTCATGCTGACTGTAGATCTTTCTAGATTATCGCTGAGCATAGGCAAAAGCATGTTGAAGGTGTTTTCTTAGTTTTTCAACATACGCATGAGTTGTGGAGGCATTGATCAATGTCTGTGCCAAGCCGGAACTCCGCAATGTCTATGAATACCTCCGTCCCCAAGCACCGGTGAAGGAGAGATATAAAATACTCCCTCACCAATTATTGAGGCCACAGGTGCGAAGGGGCAGGAACACGGGTACCAGGTAGCTGTAAAGAAAAGGTTAGGCACGCCTAAGTACAATGTCAAGAATTAGGGATCAGATTAATAATAGAAGGAGGGGGCAACACCTACCTAATATGCAGGATGAGTCAGGATTGAGGGTCCCACGTCATGCAATAGTCGGGGGAGCAGTAGGAGGGCACTGGACCCTAACCCCCCTTGAGGTTGGAGCGCCTAGCGCCGAGCACAACTGCAGTCCAAAAGCCAACTTGAGCTAAGATGATGGGGACAGTACCGGGAGGGCACTGGACCCAGAACCCCTTGACTGAAGCACCTGACGTGGAGCACAGTTGAGGTCCAAAAGCAAACTTGAGCCTAAGAAGAATCCCAGAGATTAGTCCAAATGTTCAAAGCCAAAAGTCCAAAATCTGTGGAAAACAATGTCCAAATGTTGAAAGCCAAATGTCCAAAGTCTGTGAAAAAACAATGTCCAAAGCACTAAATCCAAGACACAGGCAGAGGCAATCCGGAAACACAAGGAAACAAGGTCCAAAAGCCAAGAAATCAGGATCCAAACACGAAAACGCCACTCGTAACGCTGAAAGAACAGCTGAGAAGCGTGGAGGAGTAGTTTCACCGTTCTTTTGGTCACGTCACTGCATCCCCATTGAACCACATGAGTGGTGTTGCGTGTCACGTGACCCGTGCAACCTGGAAGTGGCAACGGGATTGGCTGGGCGGACCGGCCCCTTAACGTCACGTGAGCGCCGTTGGACAACACGTGACCAGGAAGCAGGGCCGATGAAACCCGGCGCCACCCAGCGCCACCGCGGCCACACTCTCCATGATGCTGCGTGCCGCCTACCCAGAGCGGGGCCCGGGCACAGGGGAATCCGGAGGGGCGCAACCAGGAGGGATTACTGCTACAGGTATTGTGCTGCGGAGTGGCCTGCTGTGATGTGGTCGGTGTTGTGTGTGCTCGAGGGATGTGTTTCGTGTGCTGTGATGTGGTCGGTGTTGTGTGTGCTTGAGTGATGTGTTTTGTGACAGAACCCACCCCAAGGGCCCATGTCCACGTGGGCTGAACGGGTGTTCCCGATGGAATCTAGACACCAAAAGGGGGGCGTGAACATTAGAAGCAGGTTCCCATGATCTCTCCTCCGGACCAAAACCGGACCAATCTACCAGATAGTACAAAACCCCTTTACGGAGACGTGACCCCAGGATCTCCCTAACCTCATACTCATCAGAAGACCCCTGATGGTGCAGGCGGTAGAAGTGGTCTTGTGTGAGGACAGCAGGGCTTCAACAGGGAGGTATGGAACACCGGGTGTATGCACCATGATGGGGGTATGGACAAACGAAAAGCCACCTGATTAATGACCCTTGGCACTCGGTACGGGCCTATAAAACGTGGGAGGAGCTTGCGACAACCTGGTATTCGTAGATGACGAGTGGATAACCAGACCTTGTCACCAACCGAGTAGCAAGGGGCAGGTGCACGTTTCTTATTGGCTGCGTGACACATGGTGGCCTGGGCTTCCCTCAAATGCATAAGGGTTTGAGCATGCACGTCTCCCAAGTCCGTAATGCAAACGGCTGCTGCAGGAGCCAGTGCTGTGGAACAGTCTGGAACGGGAAAGACTCAGGGATGTTGACTGTACATGGAGTAGAACGGGGAAAATCCAGTGGCAGAATGCGGTGCGTTGTTATATGTGAATTCTGCTAAGTGTAGTACTTGTATTGATGTTGTAAAGAGAGACAGCGGAGGTATTGCTTTAACGTCTGATTGACACGCTCAGTTTGGCCGTCAGTTTCGGGTTGCTACAAGGACGAGAACCTAGCATATATGCCCAAGAGATGGGTGAGGGAGCGCCAAAATTGGGAGGTAAATTGGGAACCCCTATCGAATACAATAACCGAAGGCAACCCAAAAAGGCAAAACACAGATCGAAAAAACAACTTGGCTAGTGTCGGTGCTGAAGGGATGCCAGTGCAAGGGACGAAACATGCCATCTTGGTAAACGCATCTATCAGAACCCATATCGTATCATGGCCCTGGACTTTCGGCAGATTGGTTATAAAGTCCATTGTTATCGTATGCCAGGGACGTGGAGGAATGGGTAGGGGTTGAAGCAACCCTAACGGACGTCCCTTTGTGTTTTTACATTGAGCACAGATTGGGCAGTTCGAAACATAGGTGGTTACGTCCCTGCGCATGGTAGGCCACCAGCACCATCTATTTAACGATGTGAGGGTTTTCTGTTGCCCCGGATGTCTATTGACTGGGGCGTCGTGAGACCACTCGAGAGCCTGGATGCGTGTATCCGTGGTGGGGAGAAACAATCGGCCCTGCATGAAGGGTTACCCCTCATGGAACGTCAAATCCCATTCATTAGTGTCATTGGAATGCCTGGAGGCCCATTTGCGGATGGAACTGAGAAGGTCGGCGGAAGGGCTACATAGACAGATAACATGTTTCTTGCCCAATAGGCTTTCAGGAAAGATAGGAAGGGATTCCCCACCCGGTAGGCTTGATAGGGCATCTGCTTTACTATGACCGGTAAGAGGACGATGACGTATAACAAAATCGTAGGCGGAGAAGAATAGATGCCAGCGGACTTGTCGGCTGTTTACACATTTCAGGTTTGCTAGGTCTTGTAGATTACAGTGGTCAGAATAAACGGCAATTTGGTGTTTGGCCCCTAACAGGTGGTGCCTCCATACCTGAAATGCGTCCTTAACAGCAAGCAATTCCTTTTCAATAACAGTATAATGTTGTTCCGTAGAAGTGAACTTGTGGGAGTGATAGGCGATAGGGTGAAGCATTCCCGAGGCAGCACAGTGTTGAGACAGAACAGCCCCTAATGCAAACGATGAGGCATCTGCCTCAACCACAAAAGGCATATCTGGATTTGGATGCTGCAGAACAGGGGCAGACGTGAAAGCTGCTTTTAAAGTCTCGAAAGCCAGATCCTGTGACTGCGTCCATACGTATGGTTCTCGTGGGCTGGTGAGGCTAGTCAGGGGCGCAGCTAGGGAGGAAAATCCTGCAATAAACCTCCTGTAGAAATTTGCGAACCCGAGAAATGACTGCAATGCTCTAACCGTTGTGGGTACAGGCCAGTTTAGAACAGCATCAATTTTAGCCGAATTCATGGAAAGGCCCTTGGGAGTGATGTGAAACCCCAGGAAGTCCACCTCTGTGACATGAAAGAGACATTTTTCGGGCTTAGCATACAAGCATTGGTCCTAAGTCTGTGGAGCACCTCTTTAACATGATTTAAATGTCACAAAAGGAAAGGTGAATAGATCAGGATATCGTCTAGGTATACAATGACAGCAGAGTCAGGCACTTAGTGAAACTCATGGACATGGCATGTGTATTAATAAAGAGAATGATCGCTATGGCCTGGAAATCATCAGCAGGCCCCAGATATGAACCCTGGATTAGGGAAATGGAGAGGTGGACCACAGCTGAAACTAGAGCTTGGGAGGAGGGGAACAGCCGGGGAGGGGAAGATGTGAGCACCACACTGGAGTCCTGGAGGGCCCTTCTTCTCAACGAACTATAAACCCCCCTGAATCTACCCCCCCTACACTAAATGTGAGCACAGTGCATGAACCAGACAATCATTCCCACACACATCACTATGCTACATCCCAAGGAAGGCCAACGCAGAGTACCAGCTTCGGGCCTGGGGGTCCACATAAGAAACCCTGAGCACTACAAGTCAGAAAATAGCGGGACAGTCAACATTGTTATTGTTGCTTGTTCACTCTTTACTGTTGTTTGAAGTTCAATTGACACATAATATATGCATTAGATGATATGATCCACAACACTTGCACAACGGTTTTTTGTATATCTATAAATGCCAATAAAAACATTTAAAAATAGGTATACAATGACATGTATCCAAGATGTCATGAAAGATGTCATTCATGAATCTCTGGAATGTCGCAGGGGCATTACAGAGACCGAAGGGCATGACGGTGTATTCAAATAACCCATGTCTGGTACAGAAGGCGGTTTTCCACTCGTCCCCTTGTCTTATTCGGATAAGGTTGTAGGCCCCCCTGAGGTCAAGCTTGGTGAAGATAACAGCATGAGTGAGGATGTCCAGGAGTGGATTTATTAGGGGAATCTGGTATCGGTTTTTTACAGTAATTTGGTTGAGGCGACGATAGTCCACACATGGGCGTAAGTCGCCTTCCCTCTTAGGAACGAAAAAGATGGGACTAGCAGCGGGAGATTGCGATGGACGAATGTGGCCTATTTTCAGAGCAGTTTGTAGGTACTCTTTAAGAGCCTGATCTTCCGTGGGGGACAAGGAATATATCCAACCACAGGGTATGACGGCCTCAGGGACAAGGTCGATGGGGCAGTCATAAGGTCTGTGTGGTGGAAGATGTTCAGCCTTTTTCTTGTCAAAAACATCCAGTTAGTCCCTGTATTCCACAGGAATGCCAGAAACGGTGACCCCCACGACATGGTTAGGAGGTTCACAATCCATATCATGCTCATCAGTGAGCTGTAACTGGGCCAATGCGCCCAAAACCTGAGAAGGGGAGGCCACCGGTCCGGGATATACCAGGCAATGATTTTGGCAATGGGCAGATTCAAAAAATAATTTGCCCTGAGCCCAGTCAACGACCGGATTGTGGGTTCGCAGCCACGGGAGACCCAGTATGAGCCCGAATTGAGGTGTCATGAGGAGATCAAACGAAAGGGTTTCTTTATGTTTTTCATGGATGTCAAGAGTCAAAGGGGCTGTCTGCTGCTTTATTGGGCCTAAGATGAGTGAAGAACCGTCAACACCTTGCACAGGTTCAGGTCGCTGTTTATTCAATAGGGGTAGATTAAGAGAGGCAGCTAGTGCTATGTCCACATAATTCCCCGTAACCCCGAGTCAATGGCTAAGTGTACCCGATGAGGAGTGTTGTCTGTGGAAATCAGAAGGGCATGGATGTGCATGGTCCAGTTAATGCTGAAGGTGTTTCTGAGGAGGAAGGAGAGGAAGGACCTGTCCGAACCCCCTCGCTTAGGTTTGGGGCATCAGGGGCATTCCTGGACATAATGGCCATTAAGCCCACAGTAGAAACAAGCGTTGGAGGTTCTACGACGTTCCCTTTCTGTGGCCGTGATAGGGCTGTGAACCCCGCCAATTTGCATGGGTTCGCTTGTGGTGTCGTTAGTGTTTGGACTTGAGAAAGGTATGGATTTTCTGGACTCATATCTTCTCTCAGCCCTCCGGGCATCGACCTGTAAGGACAGATCCACAAGTTCGGGGTATTGTGCAGGCAAGGAACCTTCATAGCCTCATTAAGATCACATTAAAACACCACAGCCTTCTTGTTTTCCGGCCATGCTGTCTCCACTGACAGTTGGTTGAAACGGGTAATGTAATCAACCAGTGAAGTCTTGCCCTGAGTCAATTCCAGCAGTTCTAGATCCTGTGTTTGTGCCTTATGTCTGGTGTCAAACACTCTTGTCATTTGAGTGATCAGTAAGTCGAAATCGTATAACACAGGGCTGTTGGTCTCTAGCAGTGGATTGGCCCAAGCGGCCGATATACCCCGCAGGTGTGAGAGTGTGAACGCCGCCTTCGTTGTAGAATCTGGGAAAGCTTGTGGACGGCACAAGAAATTAAGTTTGCACTGATTTAAAAAAGTGCAGAACTTATGAGGATCGCCCTGAAACTTTTCTGGAGGGGCCAGTAGAAATGCTGTAGGAACATAAACCGGAGCAGGGGCTGGAGCAGGAGCGGATGGATTCACTTGGGGAGAGGTATCCCCAAACTCAGTGTCAGGGGGAAGTGCATGGCGTTCACTTTGTATGGTATCCAGCCGCTGGTGAAAGGCACTGTAGCAGCAGACATATCGGCTCTGAGGACCGTAATGGCCTGAACTAAGACAGCCACCTGGTCCCCGGCGGCGGCATCCATAGCCAAAGCAAAGAGGCTTCTCAGTCTGTCAAGCCGAAACTCTGTGATGTCTATGAATACCTCCGTCCCCAAACACCGGTGAAGGAGAGATATAAAATACTCCCTCACCAATTATTGAGGCCACAGGTGCAAAGGGGCAGGAACATGGGTAACAGGTAGCTGTAAAGAAAAGGTTAGGCAAGCGTAAGTACAATGTCAAGATTTAGGGATCAGATCAATAATAGAAGGAGAGGGCAACACATACCTAATATGCAGGATGAGTCAGGATTGAGGGTCCCATGTCGTGCAATAGTCGGGGTAGCTGGGGGGAGTAGTAGGAGGGCACTGGACCCTAACCCCCCTTGAGGTTGGAGCGCCCAATGCCGAGCACAACTGGAGTCCAAAAGCCAACTTTAGCTTAGATGATGGGGACAGTACCTGGGGGGCACTGGACCCAGAACCCCTTGACTGAAGCACCTGACGTGGAGCACAGCTGAGGTCCAAAAGCAAACTTGAGCCTAAGAAGAATCCCAGAGATTAGTCCAAATGTTCAAAGCCAAAAATCCAAAGTCTGTGGAAAACAATGTCCAAATGTTCAAAGCCAAATGTCCAAAGTCCATGAAAAAACAATGTCCAAAGCACCAAATCCAAGATACAGGCAGAGCAAATCCGGAAAAACAAGGAAACAAGGTCCAAAAGCCGAGAAATCAGGGTCCAAACACGAAAAACACCACTCGTAATGCTGAAAGAACAGCTGAGAAGCGTGGAGGAGTAGTTTGAGCGTTCTTTTAAGCCGGTGCTTTGGTCACGTGACCACATCGCCATTGAACCACGTGAGTGGTGCTGCGTGTCACGTGACCCTTGCAACCGGGAAGTGGCAACGGGATTGGCTGGGTGGACCGGCCCCTTAACGTCATGTGAGCGCCCGTTGGATGACACGTGACCAGGAAGCAGGGCCGATGAAACCCGGTGCCCCCCAGCGCCACCGCGGCCACAATCTCCATGATGCTGCACGCTGCCTCCCCAGCGCGGGGCCTCCGGCGCAGCGGAATCCGGAGGGGCACAACCAGGAGGGATTTCTGGTACAGGTATTGTGCTGCGAAGTGGCCTGCTGTGATGTGGTCGGTGTTGTGTGTGCTCGAGGGATGTGTTTCGTGTGCTGCGGAGTGGCCTGCGGTGATGTGGTCGGTGTTGTGTGTGCTTGAGTGATGTGTTTCGTGACAGTCTGCTCTTGGGTTCTGTAGAGCAGATGCTGGGGAAGCATCATCCTGCGTCCAGTCATTAGCTCAAAAGGTGACATTTTAGTTGCAGATGAAGGGGTAAATCTGATGGCCATTAGGACAAGAGGCAATCGAATATCCCAACTGGGCCCAGAATCTGCCACAAACTTTTTTAATATGTTCACAATTGTTTTATTATATCTCTCCACTTCGCCACTAGAGGCTATCCGGTAAGCAATATGTAGCTTCCTTTTGACCCCAAGTATCTCCCACATCTTTGTCATTACTTCGCTGGTGAAATGGCTACCTCGGTCTGACTCAATCCTTTGGGGTAGTCCAAAACGCGAAAAGATGTGGTTGATCATCAGGGCAGCTGCTGTTTCTGCCTTGCACTTTGGGGCCGGCAGACATTCCACCCATTTAGTAAACAAGCATGTCACGGTCAACATGTACTTGTTTCCCCTAGAGGAGAGAATCACGGGCCCAATAAAATTGGCTTGCAATTCTGACCATGGCAGTGTCATCCCCCTCTTTTGGAGAGGCGCACGGTGTGTGAGGGATGTTTGCTGAAATTGTGCACACACAAGACACCCCTTCAAGTATTGGTAGAGGTCCTGCCCTATGTGTGGCCAGTATGCAACCTCTCTTAAGATTTCAAGTGTTGTATGAAACCCCTTATGACCGGCTGTGGCCGCATCATGGGCGTGACTTAACATCAGGCTACGGAATAAGGTAGGGACCACCCACTGATCATGGCCAGCTAGGGAATTCCTTACCAACAAATCGTCTTGGATTCGGAACATTTTTGGACATTTCATCAACACTCTGAGGTCCTCTTTCCCTATGTAATCGGTATCCGTCAGGGGAAGGTTCTCTGGGTCCTCAATGTGTTGATAAAACTTACCAATTATTGGATCCCCTTTTTGAGCCGTAATCAAATCAGCATCTGGGGTCTCCTTACTCCATTGTGCAGTTGAGAGTTCATTGTGAGCATTTGTCTGGGACCTAGTGATAGCAGTGACCTGGATTTCCCCCAACAGGGACTCGATCTCTATTAGATCCCTGTGGATGGACGCGGTTTTGGCCAGCTGATCAGCTAGGTCATTTCCAGTTTTGTCGTCTGGTCCCTCTACTTTAGAATGACGCTTGATCTTTTTCCAATAGATGGTCATCCCATTTGAGGTGACCAGATCATCAATGTTTTGAATTAATTTCCCATGTTTCAAATGTTTGTTGTTAGTACATAACATGCCTCTGGTTTTCCAATTAACCAGGTGCTCCACAAACCCGTTCCGTACATAATCCAAATCTGTGATTATGAGCAGTTTGTGGAGTTGATGTTGGACAGCAGTGAGGATGGCTTGATGCACAGCCATCAACTCTGGCACTTGACTACTTTGAGGACCAATCTTGTACGGAGGGTTCTGGGGTCTCATTCACCCATGCATTCCCTACGCCAGCCACAAGTTCTTTTTCCCTTTTGTTGTCAACATGGTAGGAGCATCCAGCCACATAGACAGTGGGCATTCCCTCACACTTGTCTTCTTCAAAGACTTTGTGTGGGGAATTAAGGTATGCCTCCATATTGTCCTTGATTTTTAGACTTTCGTCCTCGAGGCAGTTTTCTCTGGCACAATCATGCAAGTCAGCCAGACCTTGAGCGAGGGGACTCCTCTGGTTTTGGCCATATCTGACCTCCACAGGAAAGCCTTGCATTGGCAGAATCCAGGAAGTAATTTGGGAATTACTCACATTTCCAGCCCAGATTCTGTCACTTTGGAGATATTGCATAGGCTGGTGTGGAGTCTCCACTAAGATGTGTTCCCCCTGGATAAACGGGCGGTAATTCTTCAATGCCCACACCGTTGCCCGGTGTGCCTTCTCGCTATCGTTGAATTTTTCCTCCACAGAGGATAAAGTTTTACTCGCATAGGAGATTACTTTATTGACCTTGTCATGCTTTTGGTATAATACTGCAGTCAAGCATGTATTAGAGAACCCTGTCTCCAAGAAGAACTCCTTGTTTCTGACAGGGTAAGCTATGCAAGGCGCTTGTCGGAGGCTTCGTTTGAGTTGTCTTACTGCCTCGGCTTGTTCTGGACCCCATTCCCACTTGACCCCCCCCTTCGAAAGATGAATCTGGGGTCTTGTGATCTCTGTGTAGCCCTCAATCAACTTTCTACTGTAATTAATCAGTCCAAGGAGGCTCCTTAGTTCCTGCAGAGTTGTGGGGTCTTTTAATTTTTGGAGTGCTTCCACTTTCTTTTCCTGGGGACAGAGAACCTGAGGAGTAATCTCATGCCCCAAGAAATTGACACAGGTTCTGCACCACTGTGCCTTTTGAAAGGAAAGTTTTGCTTCGGCGGCCCTAAACTGTGTCAGAACATAACGGATCTCCGCTATGTGTTTCTCCACAGTTGAGCTTTTGATGAGGACATCATCTACATAAGCCAGGTTACCCCTTTTACCCAGGTCGGGCATGGCCTTATGTAGAAAAATGTTTAATTCATTGCCGGAGTTGATGTATCCGAAGGGAGTCCGGGTCCATGTGTACTGCTGCCCCCCAAAGGTAAAGGCCAGCTTGTATTAGTCCTCCCTACTGATAGGTACAGTCCAGTATCCATTTGTCAGGTCTATTGCAGTGAATACCTGTGACCCCTGGATCTGGGCCAGCCCTTGGTCAATGTAGGGAAGACGCCATCGGGAAGTATGGACCCATTTGTTGAGCTCCCTAAGGTCGGCGCATAGTCTCCACTGGCCGTTTGGCTTCAATATCCCCAGCACCGGATTATTGAAGTTGCTGCGGACTGGACGGATTATCCCATGGGACTCAAGGTTCTTAATTATTTCAGTAAGGCCCTCCATTGATGCGAGAGGCAAGCGATATTGCTTCACAAACACTGGAGTCATGCCAGGGTCCGTGGGAATTGTTGTTGTGTGGATGTCGGTGCGACCACAATCATATGAGTCTACCGCAAAGAGATCTTGATAATCCAAGAAAACTTGTTTCAACTTTTGCTTCTGCTCCAGAGTCTCACAGGCATCAGCTAGGTTGACTCTCTCTTCAACCATCGGCCTGAAGCTGGGAAAGACTTCTGGTTTTACTATCTCAGCGGCCTCCTCCAGCTGGGTGGAGAAGTTCCTGGTCAAAGTGCTGATTTGTCTGGTGGCTTCAGGTGGGGAAGGCAGTCCTCACGGACCTGGAAAATCACCTCATCCCTCCTGAAGTCACAGGTCACATCTTCCTTACCATAAGGGCAGGAAGTGTACACCAGGACGTTCCCCCCATGCCGGGTAAAGATCCTGTCTGATGTTGTGTTGTCATCACTGTCACCGTCAAAACAGTCCTTGGGGATTGGTCCTAACACTAAATCACCTAAATCAATGGAAAAATGACGGTCATCAACCGCCATTCCAATAATGGTGCCTGCGGCTAGAGTGATACTCTTTAAGTTGCTGTTATCCACTTATATTGGAATGGTGTCATTTTCTATGTTAACTAGTGGTGTTGGGTTTACCCCCAACCCTTGCAGTTGGAGAGAAGCATTGAGATGAATATAGGCATCAGGGTTTTTCAATTTCTGTCCTCTTTTAACTTTCACTTCCAGTGAGAATTGTCGGGTCCTTTCTGGGATGGTGACTTCCTCTCCAATCTGAATTTCAACTGCATAAGGCAGCAGTTGAGCTGACCTAAATGCTTTCTCTTGGTCATCAAAGCCCATGGGATTAACCGCTAATCGGGACCAAGCTTTGAAGCTTATAAGGTCCAAACTAATGGGAAAGCGATTGAGAATGTCACCGCCTAAGTAAAAGGCGGCAGTGACGTCTCACACGACCCAACAATTATGGACTATGCTCTTGTTGCCTATGTAGATTTTGAGCATACACCTGCTTGGGAGGTGATGTTTGGAATTCGGTATTTACAGATCCATTTCCCATTTGTCTATCAGTCTAAATGTGGGAATGGCTGGATCTTTGGGAGTTGGCTGAAAATGGCTTCGCTGATGAAGCTCTTACCGTTGTTCACACACACTCAGGTGAGAACAGAGTCCTTCCCTTCATTTAACTGAACAGGGATGAACAACCGCTCTCCAATTTGCTGAATATCAGCCAGGCTCTAAGCTGATTTCTCATCTTTCTGGACTATAGGAGTGGGAATGTCTGATTGTGGATTGGTAAAGAATTTCAGAGTGTTTCCTTCCCGTGTGGAATGTCACCTTAAACTGGAAGGAAGGTTGATTTTCAGAAATAGAGAGGACCCCCCATCACCAGTTTGTTGTCCTACTGCTATTACTGTCCCGTCTGGAATTTGGTTGTTCTGGAAGTGAAATTCTACTTGGTAAGATTTTTGTTCAACCATGTGGCAGGTGCCGTTTAAACTAACATGGTTGACACTCTGTTTTAACTTTATTGGTCGGCTAGTCTGGGTCCAGAGGGCCTTGTGTACACAATCTATTAGGGGTGTCAACCTTCGCAGGAGGTCATTCCCTAGTAAACAAGGGGTGCCCTCTGGAATCACAACTATGACACCGTGTTTCACCTTGTGTTGCCCAATTTTAATGTCCAAATCCGCAGTCCCCTCGACGGGAATTTCCTTCCCATCAAAGTTCTGAAGTTGTCCAGGAAGAGGGGTGAGAGGAATTTGTTATTTCTCCCCCCTTCCTGAATTCAGTTTATCAAAGGCCTTTTTGGACAGAAGGGTAGCTTGGGATCCAGTTTCCACCAGTGCCAAAATTGTACCCTGCCCCTGTATTTGTACCGGGGCATAGTATCTTCCCTCCTTTTCCGCAAGGGGGCACAGATAATACACATTTCTGGACAACTGGTGGGCTAATTTCCTAGTTTTGGACATTGAGAGAGAAGAGATTTGTGCAGAATTCTGTGGGGAGTCTTAGGAATCTGAAAGAAAAAGCTGGCAACTAGAGATGGGAGAAGTTTTGAGTTCCCCTGGTTCCGGTGCTGGGACCTCCCACCCCTTTTTTGGAGGCAGTCACCAGGATGGGTTTGAACCAGGGGATTTTTATGCTGTTGGTTCTGGGATTGGATGATGGGCGGCGCTAGCTCAGTCCCCACATCTACCCAGTCTGGATTTGAATCCTGTGGGACCCATTTTTCCTTGGGAGGAGTTCCCCATCTCTGAAGGAGAAGATCCTTTTCCCAGAATCCTCTGAGGACCCCTCTCCTTCAAATTGGAAGATCTGTACCTCCTCCACAAAGTGGGTCTGTTTGGTTACTTTGTTTCTCCTACCCCCCTCTGCTCCTTGGGTGGCAGACTTTCAGGGGCAGGAGCTTTTGGTTCCGGTTCCTGGGTTTCCAGGGGCTTTTTACAAGTGGGGAAGGAAGCTTCCTCCAAGGCTTTACACCCCCCTTCCCCTTGTGCCTCCTCCCTGGGAACCGGGGGGTTGTTGGGGTGCTGCTCCTGTCATTGTTATGGAGCACCAGGTCCAGAGTTTGGGGCATTTTGTGCTGGTATGCTCATGTGAGGGTTCTGCTGAGCCCTCAGCGTGCGACCCAGATCCTGTGCCATGTTTTGGACCTGGCGCTCTAGCTGTGATACCCGCTCAGGCTGATAAGGGGTTCTCATTTCTCCCCTGGGCTGATCCCGGGAAGGGTAGCTATCCCTTCTCTGATAATACCCAGCATTTGGAAGATTTGGGTACCTCTCCACCCTTGGCCTCCCCTCTCCCGGATTAGGTTGTCTGGGCTCAGGAAATTGGGGAAAGAAGGATGGATGATTTTGGGGTTGAAATTTTGTGGATACCTGGGGAAAAAGTTCTGCCCAGGATTTGGGGAGTTTGTGCCCTCCTGGGGGAAGTGAGGAGGGAAGTTCCCTGGGTTAGGTGCTGCTTGGTTGGATCCCCCTCCTTGGGCTGGAGGAGTCCACACATAACTCAGAATGGGTCGGTTCCCCTTGTAGCGGGGTCTAATATAGTCAGGAGAGTGAGGGATCCCATTTGTGGGACTACCTCCTTGGCTCCCTGTCTGTGCCTGGCCCGAGGGCCTTCTGGGTTTAGGATTATTCTGCTGTGCAGGCGGGTTTTTAGGCCCCCCATCTCCAAATCCAAAATGGGGGCAACCTTCACCTCTGCCATCTCAGCAGCAGAAGGGGTGCTGGTTGTTTTGGGGCTTTTAGCATTATTTTTGTTTTCTATGGGCTTTTGCACCTCATAGATTCGTGTGGCTTGTTCAATGACCCAGTCTAGTGATCTCTTCTTATGAAAATCTCTCACTAGCTTGGTCATGATGTACTTTGGTAGAGCATGGAAAAAAGTATTAACAAATTCTTTGCTGTCCGTGCGCACCCTTCTGGTAGTCTGCGCAAAGGCACGCTTTAATTCCTGCACAAATTCTTGTGGGGCCTGATCCTCACCCCATTGTAAATTGTAGGCTGCCTTGCAAGCCTCTTGGGGATTTCTGTGAACAGAAAAATGCTTCAAGATGGCCGCCCTATATGTGGACCATCTAGAATGATTTTGGTCCTCCAGCCCCGCAAAGAAGCTGGAGTATTCTGGTGAGAAGGTCCATTTCACATACTGAATGCAGCTACTGCTGTCTTTCAAATGGAAAGTTTCCATCATCTGCTCAAAGAGCTCTAAGTGCTCCCAAACCGAATATTTGGCGTTCTTATGATAAGGCGTGATGACGCTCCTTATTGCCTTGATCTGTTTTAAGGGGTTCTTAAGAAAGGCCCTTTTTGCCTTATTGGCCTTCTTGGATCGGGTAACCCTGGTCCAATCCTCCTCTGACTCAGAGGCACTGCTCCCAGAGGTGCCTGTCTGGTCTTCTAGGTTCTCCCGGATTCTGCGAGCCTGGAAATGGCTGGCAGAATGTGGGGACCTAGTCTCCTGTGTCCTGGGGCGCTCAGAGGAGTCTTCTGATTCCTCCTTGCTCCCAGGATTTGATGGGTACCCCCCCACTGTCCTAGCTGGGCAGAGGTTTTCAAGATGCCCTTAGTGGGCCTACTCTCCTGGAGTTCCCCACTAAATTTCACAGTGCTTGGGTACCCATACCCAGATGCCCGCCCATCCATTCCTGGGAGGTACTTGTCTATGAGCCCCATACTTGTGACTGGATAGTAATCTGCCATCCCCGTGGCCCTGGGCTCATGTGCATCAGTGGACATGGGGTGGCAGAGTCCAGGGACTGGGAGAGATGAGGCCTCTGGTACTAGAGTTCCTGAGGTTATGCTCAGGTGTTTCCCTTTCCCAGCGAACCTCATCTCTATCAGCCCCTGCTCCCTGTTGCCATGCAAGAACCTGAGCTTTCCGTTCCTCAATCAAAGCCTTACTAGTCTCTACCAGTCTCTCTTGCATGGATACCTGCCTGTGGAGCTTGTCATTATTCTCACAGAGAGCCTCATTTCCTCTCTGTGCTTCCTGGGTGGTTTTTGAGTACTGGGCCAGTCTTTGCTGCAGGAGGTTTACCTCCTGAGTCCTGTCCATACTGGCCTGGTCCTTCCTTGCCAGAGCATCTTCCACCCTCCTGGTGTGCTCTAACAATCTTTCATGCTCTTTTTGGAGGTCATCCAGTCCCTGGAGGGCCAGGTGATTTTCTTCCAGTTTCCCTTTTAAGTGACAGACTTCCTGGCCTAAGTTATCCCTTTCCTGAGCAACAGCCTGCCTCTGTGCCGCCAGGTCGTCCCTCTGTCTTTGAAGCGCACCAGCTTTCTGGCGCTCTTCATCAAACTCTGCCTGGGAGTCCAGGTCTTTCAGAATTAATTTGTTGCTCTCTGCCTTCTCTCTATCTAGGTGGCTTTGCAGGGTGACTATCTGCTCTGCGCATGCCCTGTTGAAATCCAGTTGTTGCTCCAGCTTTTTTTGGCTCTGCAGTAGAGAGTCCACACTTTCTTGGTACTCCTTCTGCAAGGCCAGAATTCTGGTATCCTGTTCTGCCTTTTCCTGTTGCAGGATACCCATATCCTCTTTTATTTTAACTATATACCGCCTGCTTTCATTTTCTGACTCCTGGCTCCTCTGCAGCCTCTGCTCAGAAGAGTCCAGATCAGATTGGGCCTTTTCTAATGCCATCAGTTGCCTACTTGCCAGATCTTGGCCTTCAGCATATTTATCCTGTATGGCTCCCATAGATAAACATAGATATGCCGCTATCTTGGCAATCTTATTTTGCTCATCCTTGGCCTTAGGGGCCATATATAGTTCACTCAGGGCCATATGTAAGGGACCCTGGTCTTTGCAGATATCTAAACCTGTTGAAGTGATCTGTTGTGTGATTGCCTGCAACCACACATTCTGATCCTGCTCAGTCCATTCACCTCTCACAAATAACTTATGCAAAAGGTGTTCTCTAGCCATCTTGATGTCTACCAATGTCGCCATTCTGGAAATATTAATTTCCTTCCTGACTTACAGAAGTTTATTTTATTTTTGCAAAACAGACCGTTTCCTTAGAGCATTCCCTTTTGAGGGTCAGTTAGCACACTGTATTAAGCTGCACAAGTGGTAGATCTAATCCAGAAATCCCGCTACGAGCCCCCAATCTGTAAGTGGTTTCAACCCAGCCCTCCACCTAAGTCAGTGCCTAGTATCGGATGCCCAATTGAAACCCTTATTTATATATTTTTATGTCAAAAGTTCTTTTGTTTCTGGATGATGTACCCTTATATAACGCCCCTCTATTTGAATCCCCCGGTCTCACTGAACCAAGAAATAGGTTTGTTTTGCCAAGTTAAAAGATTTATTTGAAGAATATCACACTTATGAATATTTCTACAATGATCAGCAATGGGTGATATGACAATAATCAGCAATCTCTTTAATCAATTAGGAGTAGGAATAGGAAGAATAATGTAGCAGAGCATAAAACTTTGTGTGGGTTCAATGAATGCAATGATATGAAATTAATGCAACACGGAAGTGAAACTTGATATGAATTCAACCAAAGACAATCTAATCACTCTTTCCCCCTGACACTACTCACTCCCCCCAATATGCAATATGAAGAGATGGAATGAGGGCACACAGGTTTCAGGAATAACAATCAACCATTGCAGTTTCAATCCCGATTCCCCCAGCAAGCTTAGAGAGAACAGGAATGAGTTTAAAACAGGTCAAATGGTTTTAAATGTGATTTGAAATGAATGGGAAAATGCGAAAAATGACTTTAACTCGCTAAATAGGATTCAGAACTAGTGAGAGTTGCTTTGGATAGATTCAGGTAGACACGAGCAATGATTGTTTGAATGATTTTCAGACGGAAAACAAAATTCAGAAGTGGAAAGCAAGAAATAGCTGTTTTTACATTTGGTGAAAATGAGCCAAATGCAAAATCGCGGCTAACTTTTCAGCGCACGAAAACCGCAATTACAGCAAAACTATAAGGTTCCCAGTTCGTTCCAAAGCTGAGGATGGTAGCTTCAAAATGACATTCGAATTTCGTTCCTAGCATCTACGGTTCAAAAGTTACAGAGGTTTTAGGAAAGGTAGATTTTTCTCAAAAGAGTCAAGATTTCAAAATGAAAGCTACGCTTTGGAAGATTAGGAACCAAGATGGTCTTATACTAAGGGGCTATGAAGATGCAAGATACCCGAATGATCAGCCAGGACACTTGACTTTCTTCTGAAAAATATCAGCGTACAGATGATTATCACTACGATTATCACAGAATTATATGAATGAGAGAAGGATTCGGGATAGGCACAAGATCTCATTCACAAGAGATTCTACAATGCAGTTTTGGTTATGTTGGAATGGGTTGGATTGGATTACTTAATACTAAGAGATGGCTATGGACAGTTCTATGCTAAACACTCACAACTATGGTTTGGAATAGGATGGGCCCGTCAAAGATCTGGTCAAAGGTTTGGCTGGAATTCACTCACCACCGGACAGGTCTCAGGCGCTTGGTTCTGCTCTCAGCAAGGCACTCTGGTCTGCACGGCCTCTTGGACTGGATCTGATGGGTTGGTTCTGGGTTACAGCTCCGCTGGACTGATTTGGATCTCGGGGTTCTAGCAAGGGTTCTTAGCCAGAAGCAGCCACAACAGCACCGCCAGGCTGTTGAATTGGTTAGGCCCCGTGGAAGTTTAGGGGTTAAAATCTGGTTGCCAGATTTTAAAGGCCAGCTGAGAAGGGATCAGCTTTTGGGTTGGGCCTCTGCTTCAGGGTTCTGGAGTCTGGATATGGGTTCTGGAGTCTGGATCTTCCTTCAGAGTGCTTTGCCAGTCGATCAGTGATGGGTGAATGTGTGTGTGTTGCCTGTCCTCAGCAGTCCCTATTTATCCATTTTCCAAAGGGGTGGGGAGGCTGATTATACTATGCCCAACCCTCTAAGAATCTGATAGGTCAGAGAATTCCCTGTTCCCTGATTTGAGAAGGAACAGAGTGTCATGATGTGTCAGAGTGACACTGTGTTTATGGTCTAAAGAAAAATCCTCCCCTTTGCTTCTGTTCCAGAAAATCAATTTTTTTCTAAAAAACATATTCATAATATCCCCAACTTGTTACTATTACATATACACATCACAGATTAATTAAGGCACGTCTCTGTTCAAGTCCCATCTTTGTACGAGTTTTGGTTCCCAAATGACAAATTTTCACGCTTTTGGTTGGTTTCTCAATGTTAAATCTATACAAATTTTCCCCATACATGCACATACCCTCTGCACATATTCCTGTAAATTTTCATATTTTTAACATAATCACAACTGCTACAAAGTCCACATTTTGATAGTTCAGTCTCTGAACATCGCAAAAATTCCAGAGTAGTTTCTACTTGTGAGCAATCTTTTCATTTTAATAATCTCTAAATTCCATATTATTGCCAGTTCGGTACAATTTTTTATAAGTCTTTTCCAAAACAATATTTTCTGTGCTCTCTGAATCCACCCAATGGTTTGTCTCTGCCTCCGAGGTCTTGGCTGGGCTAGAGGGTCACATGGGCTTGTCTTCTTGCCAGGGCTGGTTTCTGTTCACACCCGAATTAGCATTTCTATTCAGTTCAAGGGAGTCCTTTGTCTGCTAGCAGAACAACAGACCAGAGTCCCCCTCCCAGTTCCTTTCACACCAGCCTGCCAGTTTCTTAGCAGAGAGCAGGGAGAAAGATTCCTTTGTTGGGTAAAAGGGTGTGGAATGTCTTTGAAGCCCAGTGTAGTTGGCTTTAATTAACTTGAAACCAAGTTTAACAGTTTTATCCTAAAATACAAATTATATTTTTAACAAATATCCACAAATCTCTTAATTTCATCCTCTTAAAATATAGGGGTTGAATTATTGTCAAGGAGTTCCCCCCTTCTCACCTGAGTCCGTTCTTTACTGGTGTCCTTGGTCGATGCCTTCTTGCGGATAGACTGGGTCTTGAAGAAGGCTGCCCAATCCGCTTCCGAATCCAGAATGCGTTCAGTTTCCGGGACGCCGGATCCAGGAATCCAGGAGGCAGTGGAAGCACACTAGCCAGGAATCCAGGAGGTAAGTAGAAGGGGGAGGACTAGGAAATGATAGCGGGATTAGAAAAAGGAGAAGAACCGCGAGCTACGGAGCACACGTCTGGTCGCTACTTCGCAATAGCATTTAGACGCGCGGAGCCGCAGAAGGCATGGTCTATTAGTAGAAAAGGCTACGTCCAGCGCATGGAGCGAGAAGGGATTACGCTGGACGGCCATGTTGGGAGTATTAATGAGTGTAAGCCCGCTGTGACAGGGACCAAGAAGCCCAAAAGGGGCGCACTCTGTGATTCGTGAGAGCATACCTCCTCCGACGACCTTTCCCTCCAGGTTTTCCCGGGTGAATGAGATGAAATCTTCTGAGCAGTCGAGGGGCCTTGATGTTTGACGTAGGCTCCCAGGTTCTTTCACTAGGGGGATATCCTTTCCATTCAACCAGATATTGAAGCTGGCCCCTTCTATACCTGGAATCACAAATCCGGGACACCTCGTATTCCAATTGGTTGTCGACCAGTATAGGAGGAGGTTTGCAGGGTTTCCGGGAGGATGGATAGTAGGGTTTCAGCAAAGATGTGTGAAAGACTGGGTGTATTTTCTTCCAGGAGTCTGGCAATTTGATCCGATAAGAAACGGGATTTATAACTTCTTTGATGGGAAATGGTCCATAGTATCGAGGGGCCAATTTACTCGGCCGTAGATGTCGGGGTAGTAATTTTGAGGACAACCAGACCTGGTCACCGATTGCATAAGAAGGGCCTGGTCTTCTTTTGGAATCTGCATATTTCTTGGTCTGTTTTTTGGCCTTCTCCAAGAATTCTTTGGCCTCCTTATGTATATTGACAAGGGTTTCGATCCAGGAGTCAACTGTAGGTACTGGTGTAGGTTGAGGAAGAACAGAAGGCAGGACCGATGGATGGAAACCTTGACTGCAATAAAAGGGGCTGGTCTTAAGTGCTGAATGGTCAGAATTGTTGTAGGCGAATTCAGCCACGGGTATCAGGAGGGACCAGTCATCCTGAACCTTGGTGGCGAAGCATCGAAGATACTGTTCCAGGGTTTGATTGACATGTTCTGTGGCTCCGTTGGTTTGAGGGTGATATCCTGAAGAAAGGGCGCATTGGATTTCTAAGCATTGACAGAGACTCTTCCAGAATTGTGAGATGTATTGAGGTCCACGATCCGATATGATCTTGGAAGGGAGTCCATGCAAACGGAATATGTATTCCAGGAAGATTCCTGCTAGTTCAGAGGAGGATGGCAGTTTATGCAGGGGTGTAAAATGAGCCATATGAGTGAACAAGTCTATGGTAACCATAATGGTAGTGTATCCACGGGAAGGTGGTAGTTCCAAAATGAAGTCCATAGCGATAATCTCTCATGGCCTGGTTGGCAGTGTAGGTTGCAGTAGAAGGCCCGCCGGTCTCTTGTTATCATGTTTATTTTGACTGCAGACAATACAGGATTCAATGTACTGCTGTACGTCGAATCTCATCCTAGGCCACCAGAATTGCCTTTGTATAAGACGGAGGGTATTGGCGATGCCACGATGTTCGGAGTGTAGGGTATCATGACAGAGATTTATTATTCTTTGTTGTAGCCTTTATGTAGGGATGACCAATACATTGTCCTTGAAAAGATATCCTTCCCGGACCCTTAGATTCCATTGATTTTTCTTAGATATATCCTTCCAGAGATCAGAGGATTGGGTCTGAGCTTGGATTTCTTCAAGGAGGTTGACTGCTTGGGCTACAAAGATCTTGGGGGGAAAACATCTGAGGATATGCCTTGTCTTCAATGGGCTCGTAGTCTGGTCGTCGAGATAAGGCGTCAGCAGTTAGGTTTTGTGATCCTGGAACATGAGTGATGTGTAACTGGTACTGGGCAAAGAAGTAGGCCCATCGCGCCTGATGACTATTCCTACACTCCAAAGA
Organism: Ambystoma mexicanum; assembly: GCF_040938575.1. NCBI lineage: Eukaryota > Metazoa > Chordata > Amphibia > Caudata > Ambystomatidae > Ambystoma > Ambystoma mexicanum. The sequence continues at coordinate 298,112,406 of NC_090922.1, forward strand.
CTGTAGAATCTGGAGCTTCCGGTGGTCTGTACGGACCTGAACTGGATGTTTAGCTCCCAGAAGTAAATGTTGCCACTCAGTGAAGGCTTGACGGATGGCTAACAATTCCTTTTCCAGGACTGAATAGTGTGTTTCACTAGGAGTCAGGGTTCGTGAAAGATAAGCAATTGGGTGTTCCAGTTTATCTCCTAATTCTTGCTTCAGGACCGCACCTATGGCTTAATTAGAGGCATCCGTTTCTACTAGGAAGGGTCGACTAGTATCGGGTTGGGCCAAGATAGGAGCTTGTGTAAACTCTGTCTTCAGACGCTGGAACGTCGTTTCTTGTGGTGTAGACCAGAGGAAGGGAGTGTCTTTCTTCAGGAGAGCAACAATCGGTTGTACTGTCTCTGAGAAGTTAGATATGAACTTGCGGTAGAAATTGGCAAGGCCCAGGAATGATTGAACTTGTTTCACGGAAGCAGGAGCAGGCCAGGTCAGTATGGCCTTTACCTTTGAAGGACCCATACCGATTCCTTCTGGGCTAAGGATAAATCCTAGGATATGAACGGAGGTTACATGGAACAAACATTTTTCGGGTTTGGCTAGGAGTTTGTGTTCTCTAAGTCTCTGCAAGACTGCCTTCACGTGCTCTTCATGTTGTATAGGGTTCTTGGAGAAGATCAATATGTCATTCAGATATACAATGACGAAGAGGAACAACATGTCAGAAAACACCCTGTCCATAAAGCGTTGGAAAATTGCCGGGGCATTAGCTAGTCCAAAGGGCATGACTAGATATTCATAATGGCCAAAGGGTGTTCTGAAGGCGGTTTTCCAATCGTCCCCTTCCCGGACACGAATCAAATGTTAGGCGCCCCTGAGATCCAACTTGGTGAATATTACCGCACCTCTCACGGCTTCCAGGATGTCCGAAATCAAGGGTAACGGGTACCGGTCCTTGAGGGTGCATTGATTTAGGCCGCGATAATCGAGGCAGGGTCTGAGTTCCTTGGTATCCTTCTTGGGAACAAAGAATAGGGAAGCACCAGCAGGAGATTTTGAAGGTTTTATGGTACCACTTTCAAGGTTGGTATCCAGGTATTCTCTTAGGGCCTTTTTCTCGGGTTCGGAAAGGATGAACATCCTGCCGAAGGGAATCACTGTGGAGGGTTCTGTATCTATTGCGCAGTCTTCAGGTCTGTGTGGGGGTAAGGCCTGGACTATGGCAGTTGAAAACACATCAGCATATCCTTGATGGGCCTCAGGAACGTGTATGACATTAGACACCATGAGTGAGGTCTGTTATTCCCTTGTTGGTTCCTTTGGGTGTGTTAACGGAGGTTCCAGGGATAGGCAGTGAGACATGCAAAACTCTGAGCCTAGGAATAGAGAACCCGCTGTCCAGTTGATATATGTATTGTGTTTCTGTAGCCAGGGCATACCCAAAACCATGGGGTAATGAGCTGACTTAATGATGTCAAACCTAATCAGCTCCTGATGGTGATTTTTTGAAAGCTGGATCTCTTTGGTCTGCAGGCTTATGGGCCCTTATGCGAGGGGTCTTCCGTCAATAGCTTCCACAGGTTGCATGGTGCTTCGTGGCTCGTACGGAATTCGATGTTTAGTAACCCATTCTTGATCGATGAATATCTCCATAGCTCCGCAGTCTACCAGGGCCAAAATGAAATAGGTCTTATTCTTAGAGGGTGATAGAAAGGCCTGTAATATCACCAAATTGTTTTGTCCAGGAGAGTTCAAGGATGGAATTGATGTGGAGCAAACATCTCTCTCCCGAAGCTCTGCTCCATCTAGGATCGGGAGCTGGCGTTTCCCGAACGCCGAGGGGGTGCTAGAGGGCATTCCCTAACCAAATGCTTATCCGAGGCACAATACATGCACAAGCCCGTATGAATTCTTCTCATTCTCTCTTGTGGGGATATGGGTCCACGAAAGGCCCCAATCTGCATGGGCTCTGGTTCCATGACTGGGCTTGGGTTGATGTCCGTTCTGACGGTACTCTCAAATGATACCTTGGGAGGAATTCCCCTGGTTTTTTTCTTTTCTGTCTTCCTTTCTTGGATACGGAAGTCAATTTGCATGGCAAGATCCATTACTGCCTGGAACGAGCTTGGTCATGCCACTCTGGCCAGCTCATCCTTAATCTCTTCGTTCAATCCTCTCCTGAACAGGGTAAAGCTCGCCTCAGCGGACCAGTCAGCTTCCTTAGCCAACTGTTTAAATCGGGTCACATACGTGAGCGTATCCTGGGAACCTTGCTGAAAGTCTAACAGGCGTTCCTGGGCACTGTAAACCTGCTCAGGGCGGTCAAACATGTTTTTAAGAGCCTGTATAAACCCATCATAGTCGTCCAAGAGGGCATCACTAGAGTTAACCAGGGGAGTAGCCCAAGTTAAGGCATTCCCGGAAAGGTGAGAGATTATAAAACCTACCTTGGCCCTGGGGGTCGAAAAGTAATAGGGTTTGAAGGTAAAGTGCACCAAGCACGAATCCAGGAATGCACGAAGGGTCTTTGCTGAGCTGTCGTATTTGTCCACGATGCCGCCCAGTAAGACACTTTCTTTTGTAGCAGAATCCTGGGATAGGACCAACTGTTTGAGAGTGGTGTTCTCCACCTTTAAATTCTGTACCTCGGTTGATAATTCCTGCATACTAGGCATGAGGTCCTGCACGGCAGCCTCCATATCAATATCAAGTTCGGTCGGGTGGCGTCTCAAACTGTTAAGGAGTTCCGCCCTTCTCACCTGAGTCCGTTCTTTACTGGTGTCCTTGGTTGATGCCTTCTTGCGGATGGACTGGGTCTTGAAGAAGGCTGCCCGATTCTCTTCTGAATCCAGAATGCGTTCAGTTTCCGGGACGCTGAATCCAGGAATCCAGGAGGCAGTGGAAGCACGCTAGCCAGGAATCCAGGAGGTAAGTAGAAGGGGGAGGACTAGAAAGGGATAGCGGGATTAGAAAAAGGAGAAGAACCGTGAGCTAAGGAGCTTGCGCCTGGTCGCTACTTCGCAATAGCATTGAGAAGCGCCGAGCCACGAAAGGCGTGCTCTATTAGTAGAAAAGGCTACATCCAGTGCATGGAGCGAGAAGGGATTACACTGGACGGCCATGTTGGGAGTATTAATGAGTGTAAGCCCGCTGTAACAGGGACCAAGAAGCCCAAAAAAGGCGCACTCTGTGATTCATGACAATTATAGGAACCCATCTGGCTTTTGATAGGAAGTCTCTTCTTTGGCATATTTTGATTCAATGTACAACTTTAAAAGTACAGGTTTAGAGATCGCCAGCTTCTGACAGAGGCGAGTAACAGTATTGCGCCCATTTTTGACATATTTCTTTCCAACAAGCATCTTTAAATGTGGATTTTTCTTATGATAAAATGTACTTCTGTTGTATTTATGTGGATTCTTGAAGTAGAATGATGTTTAACACCTAATAAGGAGGTTGGATCTTTTGTGTGGTTTGTGAATCATGATTTTTGCAAATTTGACAACCAAGAAAAACGGATTTCCAAACAGCTCTGTGTTTCTTTTGGCAATCAGCCTTGCTTTTTCAAGTAGTTTCAGGCTACTCTGTGGTTAGCCCAATGATGGGGTTTGGCAGTGGTCTTCTGTGTCACCACTGACATAGGCAAAAGTGAATTGGCAGCCTATTTCTCAGGTTCTCTTCCGCACCTATCAGTGATTTTTAGGGAACACCATGCTTTCCGGCAGCCATTTCTGATGTTTCTGATGCAAGCAATGCACAGTGATGTTGCACGGCATGGACTAGTGGTGTTAAAACATCCCACAGGTCAGGTCCAGTGTCCTTAGGACAACTCCATTTTGTTTGACTTAGAACTTGCTGGCCACCACGCCTGTTCTACAGACGCCACCATTTTGGCTGCGGACGATACGGACAGGTATACTGTCCTTAACACACACCCATTTTGCTCATTTTCAACCACACCTGGTGTGTTCTACGAACATGTTTCATTTCGTTTGTAAGCGGCACAGCGAGGTATAATGTCCTTAGGATGCCCCTTTCTGTTTATGCGCGCACAACTTGAACAGATGTTGCGGTCAAACATCAACTCCATCTTACTTGACATTCGTAAGGGCAGGTGTACTGCCTTTACAACACCCACATTCTATTCCTTGCGGATAGGTCGAACAGGGGCGCTGTTCGCAAACATTTTAAGTCTTTTAAAAAAAAAATCCACAAAACTCTATAACTACAACTACTATACAAAAACATTCCAAACACACACACACACACACACTTCAATCCAAAGAAATAGCGGGGGAAGCAGATGATACTGACACAAATATAGGGGAATTAGGATTCAACACAGGCTGGTTATGAGGAGAAGATTTCTGAGGGGAAGAAGGGATGGATATTTCGTCAAAACGTCTATTTTCTTCTTGAAGGTTTGGGGATGGTTCACTAGGGAATGGAGGAGCTGGGCAGGTACAGGTGGGACAATGGTAACGTACTTTTCCTCTCACAAAGTCCTCCACAAACTCCCTTAAACTTTTAAAATTGTCATTCAGTACATCCATTTTCTGCTCAAACCTTTTCATCCTGTCTTCTTCTGTCTCGTTTGTTGGCCTTTCTTCTTTTCTTTCCTGGTCTGTACAAAAAAAAATACATATATTAAATGCCTATAAAATACTGATCAGTATTTTGCCTATACAGAGCAGTGGGTACGATTATTGTCGCTGCCTTCAAACATTTACTCATGCGGAAAATTCTCCTCCAACCACTCCCACAACATGAAAGATGGCATGTACATCTATATATGTGGCAGGGAACGAAAACAAAGGGGCTAAACATGTGATGTCGTCAGTTTTTTTACTGAATGTGCATATATATATATATATATATATATATATATATATATATGTGTGTGACAGGGAACGAAAACAAAGGGGCTAAACATGTGATGTCGTCAGTGATGTCATCAATAACATTTGTGATGCCATCTTTCATGTCTTGGGTGTTAGTGTTAGCAGTGCACAGTGGTGATGGCAGGTATGGGGGCTTAGTTTACCATAACTGGCGAATTTCAGGGGTTTTTCAGTTTTAATTTGAACCATAATGGGGAGGTAGAATTTTTTTTTTTAATGAAGTACACAGGTTTTTGGTAGGACAACTTAACCATAACGTCCCCTCAACAAAGTTTTTTTTGTAGTGAATATATATATATATATATGTGAGAAATACGAGGAATAGAATCCTTGTTAGGTGCTGTGCACTCCCAGGTCTCATACTTCACAAATGGAAGGAAAAAAACGGTAACTTGGTCATCTTCCTTTTAAAAAAAAAGTGCTGTTTTATTTAATTGTTTAAAGTCCCATATCGGCAAATGGCTGGCGTGCAATGCAAAAATTACAAATAACTAACGTGTTTCACCCAAATGGCTGAGTTGGAGTTGTGTGTTATGTTACTGTTCATTTCATGGTGGTCTTGATGCATGTCAGATAGATACTCGTCCTCTTTCTCTTTTTGTTCCTAATCCTTTTCTTTATATGCATGCATTTTGTGATCCCTTGTTTGGTGTTATTTTGTAGTGTTGGATTTTGCCATACAGCACATCTGTTTTTTCTTTGTTTATACTTTGTGTCGTGGTCAGCATATTTTTATCATTCCATTTGACAGTTGTCCATAAGCATTGCATAATTTATTTTGGAAAGATTTCTTTCTTATTTATTATTTGTTATTTGTTATTTTTCAATGTTTTTCCACCTGTGTGGCCACCTTTCTAAAAGTTGATGCCTTAAATATTTTGCACATTTTCATAGTTGTTTATAAAGTGTTACGTGCTGCTTAAAGTTCTTCCTGTTTGGTTTATAAGGTGCATGTGTGATTCTTCAGCATTCATTTGATTCCAAATATAATGTAAAAGGATGTAACGTAGAAAGGATGCATCCTGCTGGCAGTAGCTTCTTTGAACAGAGGACTGTTATTTTTCTCCATGAATAGTGTCACGAAATTGTTAGTTGTTTAAAGTGCAGAGTAGTTCTCCCTTGATGAGTGATATCTTCTTTCAGTGTCCAGATGCCTTTGTACTCATTGCCATACGATGCATCATGCTTTTTAGTACATTTTGCTTTTAAAATTTGAAATTCACTACAGGAATTTGCTTGCTAGCTGTGCATTGCTGTTATGCATTGCGTCAAAGATCTCTATTGTTCCTTAAGATATCTTATTTAAAACATGGTCACCCCACCCTTGTAATAGCATTTGTCTTTGTCGTGACATAAAGCAAAGGTGCTTTATGTCTCCCGTTAATTCGAATGACATGAATATGTTTCCTTATAGTTCTTAAAGTGCGACGTACATTCTAAGGTGCGTTATGTGATACATGGCCACTTCTCTTTTTTATTTTCCTCTTTTATAGCAGGTTGTTCGTAGGATCATGAAGTTAGCTGTGTGCTAATTGAATTTCCCTCATTTGCCACCTTTTCTTTATTTTTTATTCCAGTAACTTTTATAATATGTATCTTTTGGATGTTCGATCATATTATAAGCTAATGGTGCCTCCAATCTCTCCTTTTCTTTGTTGAACCTTCATGACCACCCTAAAGTGATGTTAAAAAATGTATATTTATTTCCTTTTTTCTACATTGCTGCCTTAGATCTTCATTTTTTAGGCTCCTTTGAGAATAGCAGTTTTTATCTCTGACTTTTGGATTACTTATTCCGTTCAGGTCATCTCTCCCGAAATGTGTACAGTTCCTCGTGAGCATTGTAGCCATTCAGTGCTCTTGTATCCAAGTCCACTATGTATCCTCTCTTTATCTCCCCCGGGGGTGATTTTGAATGTTGTCTAGTACAAAATATTTAAGAGTGGTCAAATCGCCTTGATGCGTTTCTTGGAAATGCTTGGCCAATGGATAATTGGGTATTTGTTTCTTATTGTACGAATATGTTGCAGAATTCGCAATTTTGCCATTAATTTGGTGCTGCCGATGTACCATCATCCAAGTTTGTGAGGTTGTGTCTGTTTTTCACCGAAAAAACCTTAGTTAAGATGCAGTTAAGTTGCGCAGATTTAACACAACAAAACCCTTGAAATTCAGCAGATGTGGGTAGTCAAGACCAACTAAACTCGGTGCGTTCCTTTTGATGTCCCTCATAATGCTATGTCCTCCATAATGCCATTTTGGCTCAGAGGCTTTGCAATGGGAGTGTGCCGAGTTAAGCTGGTCATGACTTGCCACATGCGCTTAATTTTGTTGCGTTAAATCTGCTCACCTTAACAGCATCTTAACTATCTATTTTTTCAGTTTGTTTGTTTGTTTGTTTATTCATTTGTAGTGCGCACCAGCCCCAAAGGTATCAGGATGCAGAAGTTACAAGGATATGCAAAGCTTAGGTTACAGGAAGTTGCACATGGTAAACAGAAATAGTACATAGTAGATAGTAAATAGTACAGGCACAGAAACGAGTATAAATCAATAAATACACTAAGGAACATGTATAGCTACACAAATAAAGGTCATATAAAGGTACAGTGAACAGGTATAAGTCAATAAATACAACGAGGAGTAGGCAAAAACCAGTAGGTAGTGTATTAGCTGTAGGTCGACTGTCTGTTCGGTGTAGCAGGTAGGGGACGAGCGGGCCTAATGATCGGTGAACTTGAGCCAGTTGATGTAGTTAAATCTGAAGTTCAGGTAGGTTTGGTCTTCTCTAATTGAAGGTGTTACGCTCACCTGGTCTCCACAGGGGCGCTGAATGAAGCTGGGCGCTGACTGTCTCCACCAGCGTCACACGAAGCGGAGTGATGAATGGCTGCACGTTTCTCTCTGTTTTACCCTTCCATCACAAATGAAGGTTTGCCTGGAATGTTGAACCAAAATGTTAACTAGCCATAAGGAGGAGGACCGGCTCCCACCTCCCGTGACCTCCTTGTGCACCCCTCTACTATGTCTCACCTTAGAGTTATGAATGGTAGACTCTCCGTCCTGCGACTGTATGCAGGGGTGCGTTGCTGTTCATAGGATCTAGTTACATCACTGATCCTGCGGGCTGCTGTAGAGTCTTGAACAACTGTGTCTCTGTAGGTAAGTCTTTATGCCAATAGTTTCTTGGTATAGTTTGCTTAGAGTTCAAAATGCCAAAATCCTCACTACTGTACTTGTTTCTTTGCAGATGCGGTTTCAATGTGCCCGCTGAAGAGTGCCTCGTCTCCACAATGATGATCAGAATTCCAGAAGTGAGTTTCAACGCTAACGTGAAGTGACAATGTCTAACTACGGTACTTGTCCCTCTGCGCAACTAACCTGCTGTTCCTTTTCTGTTCTGCAGGTGCAGTGACTCCGGAGCGGCGATCGCGTGAAGGTGTCTCGATGGATCGCAAGAGTGTGCAGCCTTTGGGTGAGTATTAGCGCTGGCGTAATGTTGAAACATCTTTAATGTGGCCTTTTTCCTCTGCGCGGCTAACCTGATGTTTCTTTAATGTTCGGCAGGTGCAGTGACTCCGGGGCGGCGATCGTGTGAAGGTGTCTCGATGGATCGCAAGAGTGTGCAGCCTTCGGGTGTCTATTAGCACTGGCGTAATGTGGAAATGTCTTTAATGTGGCCTTTTCCCTCTGCGCAGGTAACCTGATGTTTCTTTACTCTTCGGCAGGTGCGGCGGCTCCAGAGCGACTGAAGATGAAGCGTCAGGTAAGAACTTAACTGCTGTCTTTGTTCTTGTTTTCTCTCTCTCCTCCTTTCTTTCTCCACAGGCGATGGTTAGTGAATCTCCTGAGGGGCGTGGCTGAAGACAGGGTTGACTGAAGCTAGCAGACACGGTGAGCGTTACACTGCAGGAGTGCAGAATAACGCGAAGAGTGTTCTGTTCTTAGGGTGTGGTTTGTATAGCCTCATACAAGTAGTCCCAAGTGAAGTAGTGCCTCCAACCACACCCTGCAGAAGTAGTCCCAGGTAAAGTAGTCCCTCCAGCATGCCTCAGACTGGGCTGAATGTGATTCCTCTTCCCCGGCAACCTGCCTTACTTGAAAGAATATTATGAGCCTGGCGCCAATGGCACTAGGACCGAGTCCAGGAAGTCTTGAGGCAACCTTTCGGGGCCTTAGAGATCCCCATAGGAGCTAGTAACTGGGGCAGGCTGGTCTGCTCCTGATGTCTGGGGGCAAGCATCGTGACAGAAGGTGGCAAGGAGTTCCAGAGTCGGGCCGCTTTGACAGGGAAACTGCAGCCACCCACTTTCGAAAGCTTAAATCTGAGGATGGTGTGGCAATTAGTGTTAGCTAGTCTCATGGGTCTGGAGGAGTTTCTTCTGCAGAATTGGTCTGTGAGATAACTGGGGCAGCGTTGTTCAGGGCTTTGTAGGTACGGGATGCGTTTTTTAGCTGGATTTTGTTGTAAGTTGATAGCCAGTTGTTTTGATGTCTAATCTCAGATAAATCGGTTCTTCTAGCCATGCCGAGGGCTGCTCTGAGGGCATTATTTGGAAGGATTTGGATCCTCTGGATGATTCATTTATTGGCTTCAATGTAGAGGGCATTACAATAGTCTAGCCTAGAGAGGATAAGGGCTCTGACCAGGATAATGCAACTGTCATCGGATAGAGTTTGCCGGTTCTAATAAGCTTACAAGCGTAGGCAGTGGCCGAGGCCATGGAGTTCACTTGTTTGGTGAAGGAGAGAGTGGAGTCAAGGTAGAAGCCAAGGGTCTTTACCTCCTTGGTGACTTTGATGAGGTTACCATTGATTATGAAGGATGAGTAATCCTGACCTAGTTTATTGTTGTTGGTAGGGGTACCCAGGATGGTGAGCTCAGTTTTGTCATAATTCAGGCATAGACCGTGGATTGCCATCCATGCCTGGATGATGAGGTACACTCTGTTCAACAAGGCCAAATCCCCAGAAAGTGGGAATAGAATCTGAGTATCATCTGCATAGTTAGTGTAGGTGATACCAAGATAGTCCAGATCGTCAAAAAGGGGCTTGGTGAATATGTTGTACAATGTGGGGGAGACACAAGAGCCCTGGGGCTCCCCACAAATGATAGGGATGGGGTCTGCCGCTGCTGAGGGGGAGAAGACCCTCATGGTCCTGTCACTTAAGAAGGACTTGATCCAGGCTATGGCCTCTTTGGAGAAATGGGCAGCTGACTCTAGGTGGCTGCATAAGACCTTGTGGTCCACGAGGTCAAATGCAGCCGAGAGGTCAAGGAGGAGAAGGAAGGCTGTTTTCCCCTTGTCCCTTAGCTCATCGACCTGGGTTTTCAAGTCGATAAGGGCAGTCTCCGTTCCGTGTCGAGGTCGGAAGCCTGATTGTCGAGCTCCTAGGTGTTGGTAAAGTTCCAGATATTTTTGGATTTGAAGGTAGAAAACCTTGTCTAGTATATTTAACAGGAAGGGTAGTGTTGTAATAGTCGGTAATTGGTTGGTATAAGAGGGTCTAGATTTTGCTTTTTTAACAGTGGAGGCACCCAAGATTGTTTGAGGTTGGAGGGAATAATGCTGGATGTCAATGAGGCATTGATAAGTTTGGAAATAAAAGGGGCAAGATCTCTCGCTGCATCCTTTATAAGCTGGGCTGGGCAGAGGTCAACCTGGCAATTAGATGGCTTAAGTGAGAGAATAACTTTTTCTACCTAAAGAATGGAGGTTTTAGTACATTTGAAACGGGCAGGGGAGGTGTCTGATATCGTATCCTTATGGGGGAGGTCAGGAGTCGTATTATTAGGCAGTGATAGAGTTTAGAGATGCTTTTTTTGGGCAATTTTATTTTGGAGGGTAACTACTTTATTGGAGAGTGCTTTTTGGATATCTGAGCACCAGTGTTTATCTTTGGTACAGGTGTCAGGTATATGGTTAGAAGACTCTAATTCATTTAGGATTGTAAAGAATTCCTTCATACTGGGGTTAGCATCAGAGATACGTTTATTATAGGAGTTACGTTTGGCCAGGCAGATTTCCTTTTTGTATTGGGATGGAATTTCAGTCAGTTTGATTCTGTTAGCTTCTGAGGGAAGTAATCTCCAGGAGGTTTCACAGTTACTTTTTTTTTACGTAATTCTATTAGCTGTGGGGTGAATCACTTGTTCAGGTGAGTTATGGGTTTACTTGGTCTATGTTTGACTGGGGCAATGGTATCAAGCGAAGTAAGCATGATTTTATTGTACTCATTAACAAGTGTTCCTGGATCTAGGTTGTCCGCAAGTGAGTTAAGGGTGGGGAGAATGGCGGGAATAAGTTTGTCCACCGTAATATTCTTTTTGTTCCTTGTTAGGCAAGGTGGGGCAGTGGGGACGGCTTGGGGAAGTGGTCTGGTAGTCGTGAGCGCAAAAGACAGGGGAGAGTGGTCCGTCCAGAGTTGCGGGGAAATGGAGGTAATGTCAGCAGTACAGTTATAATCAGCCACCCAGTCAAGGGTTCTCCCTTTTGTTATGAGTAGGTGCGCTGTTTTTTTTTAGTTAGGCCGAGTTCGGACCGGATGTTGGCAGTGGAAATTGAATATTTATCCAATGGGTCATTGAAGCCCCGGTTGAAATCACCTAATAGTAATAATTGAGAGGAAGTTTTGAGGTTGTTAGAAAGGATAGTATAGATGTCCTCCTCAAAAGTCCTAATGGGGTAACGGGGTCTGTAGATAAGATGAATAGTAAGGGTCTGGGAGTTGACTAATGGCAGTTTAGCTGTGAGTACTTTGCAGGATTGGGTGGCTTGAGAAGGAACGAGTCTCATAGAGAGGCTGCATTTGGAGATAATGGCAATGCCTCCACCTCACGTCTTATCTATGTCCTGTCTTAGATTTGGACAGCCATCACGGACTGCCGTGTTATGCAGCATTTGAGAGGATGGGAGAAGGGGGCTGTGGCAGGGGTGAGGGAGGTATTGGAATCTGCTTTGTTTGGTTGGTAGGCCGTATGATGCTTGGTGGTGACATGGAGAGGTGGCCTATTGAGAGTAGGGTTGGTACTTGTAGTGTGTATAGTGTTGGCTAGTAGGGAGGTTGGTTTTCTTGTTGGCCCCAGGCAGGGGTCTGGCAAGGGGTTTGAAGAGTTTAGTTAATCTAGATCTGAGTCTAGTATTCCTGGAGCCTGTATTGCACGGATTGCTAGGGAGTAAGCTCAGTGTGGAGATGCTAGATTTTACAGTATTGGGTAGATCATCAATCATCATGTTGGTCAAGCTAAGCGAGACTCGAGGGAGGGGGCCTAGCAATGCACACTAGGAGGTTAAGTATGAGTAGTGTGCCTAGGGGGCTGAGGTTGTAAGCTGTGGTGAGCATACTAGGTTGAAGATTTCAGTCGGTGCTGTAATAGGGAAGGCAAGTCTGGTCAGTAGGCTAAGCAGAGCAACTGTAGTAGAATTCCCAGAATAGGCTAGTTCCGTTTTGCATAGATGGGTACAGTTGATTGTAATCAGCAGACCTAGGGGTTCAGTGGGCAGCTAATACCTTTAGCAAAATAGGCTAGTCCAGCGTTGGCATGGGAGAATTCAGTGCAAACATAGGTTGGTTCGTCAGGCTAGTGCCAAAGCAATTACAGGCTAATCAAGGGCAGCAATCAATAGCAGGCTATTTGCAAAAACAATTACAGGCTAGTCATGGCGAGCATCAATGGAGGGCTAGTCCCAAAGCAATCACAGGCTAGTCATGGCGAGCATCAATGGAAGGCTAGTCCCAAAGCAATCACAGGCTAGTCATGGCGAGCATCAATGGAGGGCTAGTCCCAAAGCAATCACAGGCTAGTCATGGGGAGCATCAAAGGAGGGCTAGTCCCAAAGCAATCACAGGAAAGTCATGGGGAACATCAATGGAGGGCTAGTCCCAAAGCAATCACAAGCAAGTCGTGGGGAACATCAATGGAGGGCTAGTCCAAAAGCAATCACAGTCTTGTCATGGGTCGCATCAGTGGTAGGCTAGTCCCAAAGCAATCACAGGCTAGTCATGGGGTCAGTTAGTGGTAGGGACAGAGATGAATCAGTATAGTGTGGGCCAACATGGGACAGTGCAGCACATCATATTGGCATAAAACATTAGGTCAGAATAGGCAACAGTAGGTAAGCAACAGGGTGGGCCTGTATAACGTGGTCTAATGGCAGGAGCAACAATGAATCAGTGCAATACGGTGCAATGTGGGACCGTACAGCAGATCATAGTGGCACAGTAGATAGCAACAGTAAGTAAGCAACAGGGTGGGCCTGTATAATGTGGTCTAATGGCAGGAGCAACGATGAATCAGTGCAATACGGAGCAACATGGGACAATGCAGCACAGCAAAGCAGCACATTACATTATCTCAATATGAGTAAAGGCATTAAGAGCGGTAGGGCCGACTCGAATAAAGCGGGCTGGCATTTAGTGATAAAATGGAATCATGTGGCACAGGGCCATACAGAACCGAGCCGGCGGTAGATCCGTGTAATGCAGTCAGGCAATGGGAGCAATAGGTGGACGTGACGCTGGGGTAACACGGTCGATGAGTGTGGTACAGATGATGAACAGATTTGGATCCGATCAGAACGATGTACGCTGAGGACCAGTACGGTGAGTCAGTATAATATGGGCAGAGCAATATAACAGTACAGTGATGTCAGTGAATTTCAAAGGTTTTCTTATACCATGGTTTATTCAAAGCCATGGTTCTGCTGTGGCCACTGTTCATGTTGCACTGATAGGATTTCTTTAAGGTCCACAAGACTGTTGCACCAATAGGTTTCTTTACAGCCCCCCAGCCATGGTCTTTGGCCATGGGCCACTGTGCATATTGCACCGATAGAATTTCTTTAAGGTCCACTAGCATGTTGCACCAATACGTTTCTTTACGGCCCCCTAGCCATGGTCTTTGGCCACGGCCACTGTGCATGTTGCACCAATAGAATTTCTTTAGGGCCCACTAACCATGGCATTCGGTATCGTACAGTGTCCATGATCCACCTATAGGTTTCCTTTTGGCCCAAAAGTCACAGCATTTGGCCATGGCCACTGTACATGTTGCACAAATAGGTTTCTTTGGGGACCACTGGCCAGTGCCACTGGCACAAAGACCCATTTCCCACTGGCTAGTAGATGTGATCACAGTAGATCCCCATTTATTCCTGTTTTCCATTTCCCTGATCACTACAACTAGCTCCCCAGACCATCTCCAACTCCCCAACTTTACATGGTTTCCTCTTTCCACTTCTAGCTGCCATTTCCTCATTTATCCTTCTCCAAATAGCTTTTTTTTCCACTTTCTTTTTTCGCATTACCCCAGTAATTACTGTGCCAATCGCTCACATCGAGCAAAAAAAAAGGTGTTTTTTTCTCATTTCTGAAAAGCCTCTCTCCTGCAAAGCACCATCAGAAATATGGCTATCATTTTGGGAGAAGGGGGCACCTCCTTCTCCGTCAAATATTTTACCAACTACTCGATGGAATAACCCCAGACCTCTCCCAGAAATTGGGTCAACTCTTCGTGCCCAATTTGTTTCAAATGTGGTCTAATTCCATCCAGCAGTTTGGGCAGTGCACAGCAAGGAAATTTGGTCTTTTTCTCTATGGGGAAATAAATTGTAGTAGGCCGAAAACAGCGTTTTCCCAAAATGTCCAATCTGTTTGCAAAATATCAGCCAAATCCATCATGCAAGTCAAAGGTTATTAGCAATTCAATTTTCGAGTTTTCTATGGAACGTGATACTCAACTATCATGTGTATATGTTAATGTTGTACCTTGTTAATAATTGCTTATACAGCACATATCTGCCCTCTGAGGAATCTTGGCACTGAATTAGATTGTTGAGCAGAGTTGGGCCGACCAGATAAGCTAGACTGAATCGAGATGGGTTTGCGGGAGTTTCCTGAAATGAAAATAGTTATGAACATTATTGAGCATGAGTGGAACACTGTTCCAGAGTGCAGCAGCCTCAAATGAAATGCTGCAGCTGCACCATTTAGTAAGTGTACGTGAGGCAATATGGAGAAAGTGAGAAGTGGCTTCTCAAAGGGTGTGAGGATTTAAATTTCCCTCTAAGCAGTGTTGGTCGCTGAGAGTGGAGATCCTTGTGTGCCAGGCATAGAGACCTCAGATAATTCTCTTATCCACCGGCAGCCTGTGGTGTTCTAGCAGAACTGGAGTTATGGGAACTCGGAAGGGGAGTTTAAGCATAATTCTGACAATTTATCAGTTTTTAATTCTTTAAACCTTGAGGAAAAAACACAAGTGCCGGGCATGCAACATTGTAATAATGTTCATCAGGGTCACCAGATATGGGAAAGAAAAATGTGCAAGTAGTGTCTTTAGTGATCTGAACTTTGACAAACAAAATAGGACTACTTTGCCAGTTTGAGAAATTAGATTAAGTTGGTTGTCTAGCGTTAACCCAATGATGTGTGCCTGGATCACAGGGCAAGACAGGAGAATCAGTGTAAGTAATAGCGCTGCTGAGCTAATTTTTCAGTTGGTGATATGGTGTATCTCCTGTGGCGTACCAGAAGAAAAACTCAGACCAGAAGTCATACTTTTACTACAGGGGTTTTATTTAAATTATAGAAAGCACCTTACTAATGCTATTGCTAATAGGTAAGCTCCCTACCTAACAAACTACCTAAAGGTGCTCATCAATATTATTCAAAATAATAAACCTTGTCCTCTGTCCAAATCCTAACTTCTAAACTGGCCCTACCACTTGCCAAAAACAACTTAAAAGGGAAAGAGGGCAATATACGTTGCCCTCATTGTTCTTTACTCTGCCGTCCATGGTGTTTCCAGGAATCTCTACTAGTTTCAGTTCCCACAATTATTTAATAGGGGACAGGTCTCCTGCCTTTATCAGACTGTGTCCATCTTGTCAGAGTTCCAAATAAATAAAGGTTTTCCTCAGGTACATAGCATAAACTCACAAAGTTCCAAAAAATTGCAATTCTCTCAGCGGTCGTAGATGAAGGGATATTTCTTTTATCCTCCACCACCAACTACGTGGTTCTTCCCCCACGAGATTCTTGCTTGATTCTGGTTTCCCCTTATAATGATTCCTTACTTGCTTTATAGGGCCCTCTTGGCTCCCTTGGTTCTCTTATTCCTAGTTTCTCGCTTGATACACAGTGCTATGGGTATCCCATCCAAGTATATCCTGCTCCACCAAGTACATGGGTCCCTCCTGATGAGATTCCAGTCTTGCTTGATTCTGGCTTCCCTTTGGGATGATTCCATATTTGCTTTATAGGGCCCACCTGGCTCCCTTGGTTCTCTTGTTCCCAGTTTCTCACTTGATTCATAGGGGTATGTGTTTCTCCTCCTAATATATCTTTCTCTTGGTTTTTGTGTGCAGCTTCAAGTTGTTTGGCTGATTCTAAGACTTAGTTTCATAGGGCTCCCGAAGCCACTCTTAGCATTTATGTGGCTCTCTCTCTCTCCCTCTGGACCTGGTTGCCCCTCATAGGGATCTAGATTCTTTGTTAATTCTCCCATCCTCATGGTTTGGTCTCTGTGCCCCCACTTTACTGTGAGCAACCCGCGTCCCTTCTGCGGAGCGAGTTCTGCTCCAGTCAGGTGGCTTCGAACGGTGATGCTGACCTTCTCCCAAGCTCCTGGGTGTCTTCTCAACGCAAGCAGGAGTGTTTTTTCACTAGCCACTATGTTACTCTCTCTTAGGCTTTCGTGTAGTGCAAACAGGGGAGTCATTCCTCTCTCGTTCGCCGGGATCGGCATTGTTTCCTGGGCTCTAGGCTCACCACATCCTCCGCGTGGTCAGGCCTTCCCTCAGGCCGGCTCAGTTCGACCTTGCCTACTCTGCACAGACCTGTGCCTCGTTGGCTATGTTTCCCATTCTCTCAGTCTTCTCTCCGGGTCTCCCTCTGGCACTCCCTCCAGGTCCTTCTCTGTGCCACATCTGGATCCACTCGGCAGCACAGCACTGCCTCCCAATGACGTTGGTACATCAGAGGCTCGCCTCTGCGTATCGCTTCTCCTCCTCCATTCAAGAGGGAAATTCCTTTTATTCTTGCTACCAGATACCAAAGTGGCATGTTTAACTCTCAAGGCCATTGAGAGGCCAACACTGCCTTGAGCCAACTGTTTAAATTCACTTTCTACATTATTTGGAGTTCCACAGCTGACAGTCAGTTCCACCTCTGGTTATATGCAGACAGTGTCTCAGTTGTAGGGTGTTCCTTGCCCGAATAGGAGTCCCTGTCCCCTGGTGGGGAGTCACTCCCAGTGAGGTGACTCCCCAACAGGGGAGTCTTCTTTCACTTCATAATTACTGCAACTATTACCTCTTTATTTGCATGCAACATTTCAGACCTGTGCCCTTGTTCAGATGCTATAATGAAACTAAAATAGTGAAAATAATCACACATCAAGATTGCAAACCAAGATCAAATCCTTTCCTGACAAACTTAAAAAGGACACTTAAAACAATGTCAATGTAAGATAATCTTATACAAAACTCACTAAATAGACAAACTGTCTTCTCATGCACCCACTGAGAGCAGCATGTCACCGATAACCAATTAACAGGAAATTACAACAATCTGCCACTTTCCTGGCCATTTAGAACAAATATTGAAGTAAAGAAGTAAAAGTTTACCGAAGGAGAGGGACCCAAATGGACATCCTGCATATTAGAGAGCAGAGGTATAAGTGCGGGGAACGGAGGGGGGAATGGCGGCAAGCCTGATACTGATTATCTATTTTCTGCATTTGATACCACTGGCCATATGACTCCCCTTGACCACTTTGTAAAAAAATGTTGATATGGACTGGCCCAGTCTTGAAATGGGTCAGGTACTTCCTGACAGTTGGATACAGCAGACGAGGCTTGGAGAGCATTGGCCTGAGGTGATCAGTTTCTGTGATGTTCGACACTGTGCCAGCATTTATCCACTTCTCTTCAGCCGGTAGAGTCAAGTCTGTGCTTTCAAATGTACGGCAATGGTGCCCAGCTGCTCATTAAACCTGATTAAGCGTCTGAAGATAAGGATAGGGCAGCTGTCTGTCTGGTTCAAGTCCATTATCGGCTAGGAAATAGAGAGGTATTCCTTAGAGGCTGTGAACCAGTCCTTGTTAGCTTGCCCTTTTCTTGGTTCGATGAACTTGGGGCTGCCTCTAAACCTATGAAGGTCGCTCACAATTTTGATGTCCTGTTTGGCCACTCACTTCAAACCGCACGTCAACAATGTCATGAAGAGTGAAGAGTGACCATTTTCATCTTTGGCTCATTGCCAAACTCTGCATCCTGCATCACTAACAAAATGTTGGCTACGCTACAAATGGTACAGAGTGATCACCTCACACTTTGGAGATCCAAGCTCGGTTGGCTACCTATATGCCAACAGGTGAAGCTCAATGCTCTTACCATCAAGCTTCCTGCTGACCAGTGCCTGCCTGATATGGGGATGCATTTCCTTTGAATTAGAACGAATGTTGGTACTGTTATGAGGGAAAATAAAGGGTAAACAGGATGGGAAATGTTTTCAACCACAGAGACTTTAAATATGGCATTCACCTCCGGTATCAATGTGATTCCTTTCAACTGAGGCTAATTTCTTTGTCGACCATTCAGAACTTCTCTGTCACAGGTTTCCCCCTTTCTCACCTGAGCTCGCTGCTTGCTGGAATTCTTGGGAGGAGTCTTCTTCCGTACGGTTCGGGTTTTGTACAACCCCGTACGGCCGTCTTCGGGTTCCAGCGTTCGTTCAGCTTCTAGGTCCAGGGTCAATAGGAAACTCCAGGAAGTCCGGGATTCGAAGGAGGTGTACTCGGAGGCGGGTACACGGAGTCCGGGAAGCAAGACGGGATAAGGAGGAAGGAGGGTAGTAGGAGGAAGCGGGGGGTCTGGGAACCAGGAAACAACAGAGTTCAGCGAAGGCGAACTACAGAGCACACGTCTAGCCACAGCAATCAGTAGCGTCTAGACGCGCGGGGCCGCGGGAGCATGGCTTCTTTATAGAACGTGCTACGTCGGATGTGAAAGCTGGTAGGCAGCGTTCTGTGTTTAATGGCCATGTTGGAAGTACAGCAGAGTGTAAGCCTGGATGTGTCAAGGACCAGTAGGTCCAAAAGGGCCGTGTCCGACGGTTCATGACATTCTCTGTGATCACGGTTGAAGTGATATTTTGAGTTTTCCTGGTGATGTTTGTATTATTGTATTTCCATTACTCTATTGTTTTATGCAATGTTTGTTTTTTACAATTCTCTGTGAAGCTGCCTGCTGGTGTGATCAATAAATCATTTTAAAAATCAGTCAATAGAAGACAGTTTCACTGCACATTGTCATGGATAGTACACCTGTCTTACTCATGCTAATGAAAATGTTACGGCACATTTATTTTGGTCTTTTCACTCCAATTTATAACAAAGAACAGTCAATTAATGCATTAATCCTCAGTTGACTGAGATCTAGTTAACGTATCCAATGCAGTCCACTGACTCTCTTGTGTACCCTGCCTGATGAGTCAGGAGGACCTGATCATGTGAGCTTCCTGTAACGCTAAATGGATGGGTAACCCCTACTTCACTGGCAAAAAGGGGAAGCAACTCACAATATTGAACAAGGTCAAGCCAGCGGATATGAAACTAAGTTCACTTAGGAAAACATGGTTCCAACAAGAACATGAAGGCAGTAACCCAAATTCAACTCCGCTGATCACCCCATACAGACCACAGAAAAAACTTTTAAAAAAATAATTCATTTTTATTATTTTAATCAAATTTCATTTAAGAAGATATTAAATAGTTGGAAATACATTCAGGAATAAACATACAAAAATATAAAGTGCAGTGTTTGTTAAAAAGTGCTGGCCACAGAGGGAGGCAGCAAACAATTCAATGCCAATAAACAATTCATGGGAGAAATGACAGTAATCCCTCAAATAACTAATCAGTTGCCAAGGCCACCTTCTCCATCGGGGAAAAAAAATGTTCTCTCCGGCGAGAGGAGCGACGTCAACGGGACACTGATGAATATAACGATTTGATTCATTTAATACATTGATTAGTAGATTAAATCAACCTATAACATAGGCAATTGAAAAAGAGGAACAAGACATTGATCCCAAATAAGGCAGTCCAATGGTGTATTAGCACTGCAAAGCCTCACAATTCTAAAGCCATACACTAAAAAATCTGGCATAGGATGCTATACGTCAACTACTAAGGTGGCATACCAAAAATTCACGTAAGTACATAAACACAATGTAATAAGCATGACACCAAGAAAGAGTAGTTTCGATGGAAGAAACATCTAACTGGATTACAGATGATGTCCATCTTCATCAGGACATGGCATTCCCATAGACATATTCTTGAAGATTCGTCTGTGATTTGCTTAGGATGACAAATACATAAATTGGTGAATGATAAAAACAGCCTTTGAGCTAAAGGTAGTGTCACATAAATAATGATTCTACCTGAAATAAAAAAAGGGGAAGGGAAAATAAACAAGCATGTAAGCAATACAAATGGTCTGTACACATCAAATAAGGTGATCCGGGGGTTAAACCAGGGGGACCGCTCCCACATTCATAGAGTCAACCATGTGAAGTGACTAAGGGGGAGAACATTTAATTACCGTAATCTCAACCACTGGAGCTTCCTGTTGCATTGTAGTCGCCACTCCTCATTCTTTCCATCAAATATCTCTCTTTTTAAACCATGCAATTGGCTAGATGATTGGTGGTGCCAGTATCCCCCACGATTGGTCACTTTACTGTTCATGGTTGCTGATTTATGTTGTTCGGCTTGACAGCGTTATCTATCTTAAAAATGGACAGACTCCACCGATTTCTTCTTTGGTATCGCTCTCTTCTACATGTCCCCTAGTGCGGGTTCTTGCTGCAGCATCTGCACAGACAGCAATTTCCTCTAACTTTACTTTCAGGCACAGCACCTCTGTGATGTATCAAAGTGTCACAGCCTACCTGCTCGCTGAGGCAGGTTTTCTGCTGTGTGATTGTGGGCTTTTCCGCATCATTTATGTAAACCATTTGGTCACTAGAATGCTTCAATCAGAAAAGGAGAAACGGTAGTCCCCATACGTTTTGCAATGAAGTGTCGGAAAATTCAGAATCACAATAAAGTGTTCCCGTCAATGCATCCCTGCTCACATAATTTAAAAAAAAGTTTTTTTGAGTGCACAACAGTTTCTCTCTCATTGTATCAGAGGAGCTGGTAGCCACATGTTCTGGCTCTTTGTGTGTTTATGGGCGCAGCTGCTGTCTGCAAATATCACCTCTTCTCTGTCAAGCACCTCACACACCTCTCTTTAAATAAGCACACTCGTAAGCAGCAGCCGCAATTTTGAAGCGGCAAGCTCATTGGAAGTCTCTGACTCTCACGCATGTCATAAAACACAAACCACAAAAGAATTCGCAATCTCCACCACACACCTTTCATCCCACGCTGAACTACGTGTCGTTAACCGTGGCTTATGGGTTCGATATAAATGCCAATTAACATGACATTCCTGTGGCTGCTACCCTAGGCAAATGACACACCCTCTTCAGAACGTCCCGAAAACCGACTTGTAATATTGATACATTATTGTCTTTGCTAAAATTAAAGACATTGGGCCTGATTCATGGAATTTTTAGAGTGATGCAAAGTGACTTTGCACTGCCAACAAACAGCCTGATTCACAGAGAGGTGCAAAGTGTATTTTTGCAGTGCAAAGTCAGAGCAAAGTCATGTTGTACTGCAAAATAACTTTGCACTGACTTTGCACTGCAGAACAACTCTTTGCACCGCTCTGTGAATCAGGGTGATTACCTGTGGATAGTCTTAAGTTATTCAGTAAAATATTTGGATAACCCAGTGTAGTCCACACATTGTTATACACGGTAGTTTGTACTGAAATATGAGTTTGGCATCTGAGGTCAGATAGCAGAATGTGTAAATGTTTTAATATCATTTCACATAAGTTTATATTCAATATGAAGAGAAATTGATCGTGAAACTCACAAAGTGCCATTGCTCTTAAAAAAAATAACCATAGGTAACATAGGCTTCAACATCTCAATTTGTTATGTTTTTATTGCAGACAAACTCTATGAAACATTAGGTAAGTTTGATCAGTAGTAATTTTGATCTTAGTGTCCCAAATCTCTGTTGTTTCTTCATGGTCTGCTTGCCGTCTTTGTCTTTCTTCAGTTTTTATAATTGTGTTTCAACAATTCACCTGCAGAGTGGCACTCCTTATGAAATTACAAAAACAAATATTGCTTGTCAATAAATATATATTCCATTTTCTTCCCTCACAGAATGCAGTGCAGCAATGTGTAAGTATATGTATTATTAATTGACATTTTAGTAATTTCCCTGCACTGTTCTTTCACTTGTTTTTCTGACATCTTTCTTGTGTTTTTTTATTTTTATTTCAGCATGGGCAGAGGCAGCTAAGTTTGCAAGTAAGTCTGATCCGTAGTCGTTCTCAACAGCCCTGATCTGTACAGTGCACTTTCACGAGCTTGAGACCTAGAGACCCAGATCAGCTCTGAGATCGTATTTCCATATAGCAGGTCACATTTCCCCTCTTCCATAAAGAAAAAATACAGTTTATTTTTCTTTCCGTTTATTGTGCTATAGACCAGAGTTTCGGGGGATCGCTATTGTAGAGCATGTTACAGCAGTGGTGTAGCCAGAATTTCTGGTAGGGTGGCCCTCCACAGTATACACTTAGGCCGTATGGCAGTGGTCTTCAAGCAGATATATTTATTTAACCGATGTATTTTCTTTAGCATGCTCATGTGGACCTAGAATATGCAATTCAACCATCTGCCCCTTTCCATTGACTGAGAACGCAAAGTGATGTGAACCCAAAGTATATCTCTGAGTTTTGGTACTCTACTTTCAGGATACACAAACATATGAACTGTGTGATAAGGGCACCAGCTTGTAATAATTGACAAGCGTATGCAGTTTCTTGTTTTGTGTGATGTGATGAAAGATTTGAAGTGGTCCAAAAACAGACAAGTTTCACATGTCTAACAAGCAGACATTATGAAAATAGACTAAGCAGTTTGAAACAGAAAGGGGGTTAACACTGTGATTCAATGTGGTGACGTAAAAAATTAGATTACTAACGGGTGTGAGGATGGGGGTGCCCAAATGCATAAATTGCAGCCAAAACCCCTCTACTGTTCATACTAAGTGTGAATGTCACAGGCAAATGAGTAAACTTCTCTACGTAAAAGTGAGTACAACCTTTTAAATAATACATATTAATAATACCTATAGAAATGCTAGTCAGTTTATCAACTGTGTAAGATGAAAGCGATGGCCCTATCAGAATTCAAACTTGTGCATGTGTTCTCTTCTATCACAGATCTGTACAATGCATGCAACGACACTGATGCATATGCACATGCTAAAGCTTCTAATGCAGATAAAATGCTGTCCACTATTTTATCTAGGATCGCTACTTCATGAACATTCTTGTTCCTTAAACATCTCCTGAAACAGTGCTCTCAGATAATGTTCTATAACTATACGTTCTAGCATTTAAAGTGCATGCCATTTTGTATTTCTGTACATATTATGAAGGCAGGACTACATGTCTCAGAGTTCAATATGATATGAGCATAAAAGCCAGGACAGGTTTATTTCTTCAAACCTGACATGGCACAATGTGAAGTCTTTGCAATCTACCTTATGGTTGTACTTCTTTCATATTATCACGACCCAGATGAGCCTATAGACTTTGCTTGAACCATACAAGTACATTGTTACTATGCACAATGTGCATAACATTTATACATCTGTAAATAAATGTAAAAAAAGCCTTTTTAACAGTTGGCCTGTGTAATGAATCAGGATTAAGACTCAGACACAGATTGTCATGGTTGCAGTGGTCGAAGTGTACGAAAAGAAGTACTGGAACTATGTACCCTGCTGGCCTGCACCCACTCCCCACAAACCCCATCACCACGTCCCCTCCCACACACAATACACACACCCAAACACTTGCACCTGCTGTTTAAGGGAACGTTCAGTGCAGTGCACTGAAAGTGCAAGTTTCAACTTCTTCCTACACTTTTATTTTAAAACGAAACCATTCCGGAACGGTTTCTTTTTAAAATAAAAGTATAGGAGCTGTAAAAGGTAATTAAAAAAAGTAGAGGAGCACCGCTCCCGACCGCTCCCGCTCACTTCGACCACTTGTTGCTATACACGTGCATTAAAGTAAAAGAAGGGTTGGAGAAAAACCTATCTCATCCTAACACCATGAGGGGTTTCCCTGTCTCAACAAAACTAAAGGATGCCAGTGTCAGAATGTTCAAAAATAAAGAGTTCTCCGTCCTGTGTCCAAAATCCTATCCTGACCCTTACAGCTAAACTTAAGAAAAAGTGCAAAGGGTTAAAGTCTTTCAGCTGGCCATCTGTAGTCTCCGTTAATGTTCCAACATAAAGTTCCAAAAGGTGGTGCACAAATGAACAAATTATTAAAGTTCCCCAAGGTTTCACAACTTTCAGAACAATGGGAAAGGGTCTTCCCTTCCCTCGGGTATTCAGCTTCTCTTCAGCTCTCTACCACAGTTCATTTCCTTGGCAAAAGGCAACTTTCCAATCAAGCAGGTATGGTCCACTTCTGTTAGCATCACACAATTAAGGCTTCTTCCTCACCCCTTGATTTACTCCACAGTTCATAATTCTTTTACATTTATTCCACTCAGGGCGTATGATTCCCTTGCCCAAGATTTCGCACTCTTCAATTGAGATGTGGGTCTCCAGAGTCACATTCACTTTTGCCTGGTTTACTCTCCTGCGAGGACCTCACACTATTTGCTTTAGATTCATTTTGGGCTGGTTTACTCTCCTGCCAGGACTTCATAATATTTGCTTTAAATTATCTTTTTGAGGACAGGTCGTCGGGCTCACATTCACATTTGCCTGGCTTACTCTCCTGCCAGGACTTTACAACAAGTTACTTTTCCATTCAGTTGTGGGTCTCCAGACTCGCCTTCACAATGTTAAACACATATATGTGGGTGCGGGTCCCAGACTCACACAGTGACTGGTTTTCTCTCTTGCCAGGACCGTTCACAACGTACAGTTCCAAGGAGCATCGATCTTCTATTGCTTCTTATTTCACTTCTTCAGCTTACCTTGTATACTCTACTGCCAGGACTTTCATCCTCATGATCCATCTTGTTACTTGGTACCAACCTGACACCCTGGTCCCTGACTCACCTCCAGGTGGATATTCCATCTGCTGCAACACCTCCCAGTTCAGTGCTTGCACTGCCTCATCACCACTCAACTGTGGTGTTGGGGGTGTTGGTTCAGCTTGGCTCCTGTGTTTCAACTCACGGGGGACATCTGTGCCAGACTTCTAGCATACACTAAAATTGCCCCCGGATTATTTTGGAGAAAGGGAGGACTATCTTGTTCCATCATCATCAAGGGTCTCGGGCACCCCGCGCTCGCATGACACTGTGCTTGACAACATTAGCCCCAGTGCCCCATCCCTTCTCAGTGGGCTCACTAGCTTTCCCTGCTTCTACGGCTGACCACTGCTCCACCTCCTGTATTCTACTCGTCTCCTGTAGAGTTCGGGATGCTTCTTCCGTCTGGCGGTCATGAGTGAGCTCACGCACCCTTCCCGGGATGAAGCCTAGCCTGACTTCTCGCTCCCAGTGTCTTTCTCCAGCAGTCTTGCTGCTCACTGGCATCACCCTCCAAGGTAACCGGTGGGAGGACTGCATTCCTCTCCTTCTGTGTGTCGGCAGTGCCACACGTCCACAGCACCTTGTCCCGTCCACTCTTTGACTAGCCAAGCTGCTTAGGAGTGCTGGGCCAGTGCTCTCACATGCCCCCTTCACTGCAGAGCCTTTCCGAGTACCTGCAGGTTCAGAGACGCTGTCTGCTTCAGCCCTTCGATTCTTGTCCTGCCGACTGAAGCATCGTTCCGCATTCAAGCTGATGGTTGCAGGATCTCTGTGCCAACTCTCAACTGTGTTGATTTTGAACTCCTGGGTTTTGACTGGGAGTCTCTTTGAACCAATCAGGGTTTGACCCACACTAGACTATGCATTATGTTTCTTCAGGAGAATCTCTCTCTTGGCACTCCTCTTCTCCATCTCAGTACTTAATGCTCTATGTGATGAAAAGGCTCTGTCATCAACTTTTAGAGGGTACTTTAAGGGCCTGTCACAGTATGCCATAAGGTCATGAGGGATTGAGGAGGCTTCCTCAAAGGGAAAGGAGGAATACCATGTCTCACCTGATGATGTTGGATCATCCCCTGAGGGTCACCTCTCCCTGTGTGGTTCTCCCTCAAATAGCCACCCACAGGGTCAGAATCAGGTAGTGGCTGCCATCCCCTGGCCACATGGGGAGAGGCTATCCCTGGGAAAGGAGTGATGACATCATCAGATTAATTATACACCCTTTCCGTAACTCTCTGGCTTCCCACCCAAGAGTTCCCCCTTGCTTTGAGTAGGCGTTTTAACACTTTGAGACCCCTCCTCATACTGGGTTTCCCAATTCCAGATGGGACCATCAGGTGGAAACTCCCCTTCTTTCCAGGAGTCTATAAGGGAATAAAAACCATGAGAGTTGTTGACATTCCATAGGGTGTCCTTTTCTTCATAGAAACAAGGTAGGGGTTCTCCCACCTGTGGGTTAGCTGGTTCTTTGGACAGGAAGGTCCGCCGCTGTGGCTTCTTATTTTTATTTGCACCACTTTTTAGACCCTTTGGTCAAACTTGGGCATGTCACTTCCTATACCTAATTGGGCTGATAGGTTGGGGATCACGGCCACTATAAGATGTAATTCCTATCCCAAGATGGTGATTGAGATTTGTGTTTGTGGGTATCTCTCAATTTGGCCATGGACACAGCCTACCCTCTCTTTTTGTATCCTCTTCCGTCCCTGGGGAAGTAATTCTGTTCTTATGGAACACCCCTCACTCCCAGTGTTTAATTGGGCCCAGATAGCCTTACCACCTAGGATAACAGGAACTCTATAGGTGGTTTTGCCTGTGGTGCATAGAAAGCATAGGGTGTTACCGTGTTTTGATTCTTTCATCTCTTTAGGGTGAAGTCTCTCTGTGTTATCTTCCAAATCTGCAAGTATCTCACTAGGGTGGGTGTAGAGGATACTCACATAAGATGATTCAGTCCTTCCTTCCTTACTTCACCCATCCTGACTGGATTCTTTTAGCGATGATATGGTGGGGAGATCAATCCAATTCAACGAGCAAAGGCTCACCGGATGACCATAATCACCACAAGAGAAACATATCTTCTGATCTAGGGTAGGAGACGGGGGTATAGTAGATGGTATGTCTCTGTTTTCACTGTCTATCACCCTAGCGTCAAAACCTGTTTTACTACCTTTAGGTCTTTCGGGTGTTTCCGTTCCCTGTAAACAACTGAGGGATATCCCTGCGATAGAGGATTCTTGATCTTCCTGGTCTAAAGAACAATATTCAGCAGGGAATCCACATTCTTCCCATGAGGGATTTAGTTTGTCTCTTGTAGGAGACAAGGATCTAGAGGATGATATCTCTTTATCTTTTCCTACTATGAGAGCATCAGTATCTGGGTCCCAATCACTGGATTCTTTGGGGTTTCTCAGTTCTTGAAGGTTCTAAGGGGGTTCTAATTCAGGCCTGGGATTGTATATGGGTTCCCCAATTGAGGATACCAAGGATACAGAGGGAATAGAGTGGCTGAGACATTCCCTGGTAGTTATCACAAATATGATCTGTACAAAGGTTTCTAGGTATTACAAAGATGAAAGTGTACATTTGGACTGTGGCTCCCCTAAAACACTCTTTCTAGCTGCTAAGCAAGGAGTGAAAAAAGCTATTGTTCTTGAGCCACAGGAGATTTGTTGATGTTGGACTGTGGAGTGCGGAAGTAAACAATAAATGCCAGATTTGGATTTTGCATTAGCAGGATAGGAGTTCCCTGACTCATTTCCCATTGAATTTCTTTTTGGAGGTGCCTATGGGGCTATCCGATGCTGATATACACAGACTACTTCTTGCTATCTTCATATTTATACTCAGAGCTGATCCTTGATCAGAGCTATTGTTGGGAGGAACACTGATATACATGCTTTTGTCCAGGATCCTAAGAATGGCCTGACTATTAGACGCTTATTGGCAGCAATAATGACACAGATCAGACTATTACCTGAGCATCTTACTGGAGGTACAGATGGTCCTGTCTAACGACGATGCCCACAAACTACTCGTTATGATCTTTTACTATTTGCTTCAAGTTCATCCTTATCTTGTTTGGAGGAACACTACATTTTATGTGTTTATGCGAGATCCTATAAACCGTCCAGCAATCAGCCAGTAACTAGTGGAAATCATAGAGCAGATTCAACAACTACCGGACTATCTGACAAGTTTTCCTGAATAAAACTAGATTTTCCTTCCTTAAAAGTAAACACAGGCAAACATGTGGTCCATAGAGCATATTGCAGGTCCAGAAAGTGAGCAGAGTCAACGACGAGCAGAGAGTCATTGATGGTGGAGCCTCATGTATTGGTGCATAATATATGCTTGTTCCACATTTATCATTGTTTTTCTGATTCTGCTAATCCACAGTGTATTTCATTGGTCCCAAGAAAGCAATGGTCCCTTTGATCCTTCCCACTCCAGCCACCTTGTCAGAATTAGACATTTTGAGACAGCCAAGGCCTTATATGATTGTCCCTACTCCAGTAGCTCATGTGGAGGAAACTGGTTCTGTGGCAGTTCCCTAGAAGTCCTTATGCAGGAAGGACTCTTATAGATATCTTTACTGAGCACCAGATACAAATTCTGAGAGAGAGACAAAGAAAGAGACCTAAGAGAAGTGCAAGAGAGGATGATTATGAATTGAATGATTATTTGGATAGTACAGCACATTTGGTGAACGTCATGTGGTATCAGCACATGAAAGAGGTGGGAAAGAGAACTTCGGAGGATTGCTATATATGTGCACTCCTTCCTTATGCCATGGGAAAGTCTAAGATATTCATAGCTATTGAAATAGATGTTCAAATGGCTAATTGCCTTACTCACCTTGCACTGTGCCATACAAGAGGTCAATTCGAGGGCCAAACGGCATCCTGGATATGGGTGACTGAATGGTCAGCACCAGATGAAGATGATTATGTGCAAGATATAAAGACAAGAGTGAGAGCACACACCAGAAATCATGTGATAAGATGTGAACAGCCTGGCATGAAAGGAGGAGGAATTAAATGGGAAATAAACAGAAGTCTCAATTGTCAAGGAAAAACTGATGAAGGAGTTCGAAACTGCAAAGAAAGAGGCCAGATGCAGATCTGGGGAACAGTGCTTTCTCCAGATGGATGGGAAGGTGTAGTCATATTCAGTGCACATGCAGTAAAGGGATCGCACAAAGCAGCTGTCGAAAATGTGGAACGATTGTGCAAAACACTATGGCCAAGTCTTGCAAAACTATTTTTTGTTTAAATGTTTTTAAAACTTCTCTTTATTGCTTTAATAACATGAAAACGACAAAACCCATAGAACTTGCCCCTCCTCCCTCACACCCCCAACACTGCAATAGCGCCTGCAACTTCTCCCCCTACCCCGTCTCTTGCTCTTCCGATGAATCAGACATGAAGGTCCAACAGTTTGAGTCTCTGAGGTCGCCACTGTTCCCAGAACTCCCCCTTCAAATAGTCCACGGTCTCTCCCCGTTCCACCGCAAAATCCCCCAACTTATTGTTAACCGCAAACGTAGCCCATTCCAACAATATGATCTCCCACATTTTCCTCATCCAATCCTGCTCCGTTGGGATCCTGGGGCTCTTCCACCTTTGGGCAATGAGAGCCATTGTGGCAAGTATGAAGACAACTCTCGCCTTATGTTGCCCCCCCTCCTCTCCCGCCACCTCCTGACTCTTGCCACCTTCCCAGTAAAATCTTGCGGGGGCCCTGGCTCATGCCTTCCCCCAACGCCTGATCTTGTGGCCATGAAATATCCCTCCAGAAAGGTCTAATAATAGGGCAATCCCACCAAATATTATACCTGGGGTATAATGCCAGCCAAATAGGTACTTGTACCAGGCCTCCTAAAGCTGGACAGCCCTTGCCACCTTCAGGATCAATCTCCAAAGCCTCTCCCAGTCCTCCCTTTCCATTCCCGCCCCCAGCAGCCCCTCCTATCTGGACATATACGGCCATTTTATTATCGGACCAGCACCGTCCAGAAGCCTATAATGATCCAAGATCAACCCCCTGGATCCCTTGTGCGCCAGGAGATAGCGTTCGAACTGTGTCAGTTGGTGAGTTGCCGCCCTTTGAACCTCCATAGACATCACCCAATGTCTGATCTGAAAATATCTGAGTCGTTCTCCCTCGCTCACCCCGAACTCCCGCTTGCATTCTTCAAAGGATTTCACATTCTGACCTCGAAACATATCCCTGATGACCCTATACCCCCGCTCTCCCACTTCAGGAATGCCCCCTTTTCCATCCCCGGGGTGAAGTCCCCATTATTGAAGATGGGGGTGAATGGCAATGTAAAGGTAGTAATCCCCAATTTCTCCACAGCCCCATCCCAAATGTCAACCAGCCCCTTTGTTATTTTGCTCATATATAGATGTGCTGGTCTTAACCTGCGCCGGAGCCATAGTACCTCTCCCAGGTGGTGCCGAGCCACCGCTCTATCCATCTTAACCCACTGTTTGTTGTATTCCGCTGAGAACCATTCCCTGATTACCCTGAGCTGCTCTGCCTCGTGGTTGCGGTGAAAGTTTGGTAAGGCTAAGGCCCCCACCCCCTTGGATGCTAACAATAGGCGTCTGGCCAAGTGCGGCCTCTTGCCTTCCCAGACAAAGTCCTTAGCTGCCCTGTCTAATTCCTTAAAAAAGCTACCTGGGACAGGCAATGGAATAGCTTGAAATAAATAAAGCAACCGTGGGAGGACCACTATTTTGAGCGCCGAGCCCCTTCCTAACCATGATATCATTATGGAGCTCGACCTCCTGAGGTCTTTTTTAATCGCAGCCAGCAAGGAAGGGTAGTTTGCCCCAAACCATCCCAACAGCTGGGGGGTGACCCTAATCCCAAAATAACGTATCCCACCCGGACTCCACTTAAATGGGGAGGACTCCCTTAGGACCCTTGCGTCCTCGCCTTTCAGTGACAGATTCATTATTTCAGATTTTTGCAGATTCACCCGCAGGCCTGAGACTTCCCCAAATTTGGACAATAGTGCCATGCATGCCTTTATAGACTACCCTGGGCTCGTCAAAGAGAGCAACATGTCATCTGCGAACACCGCCACCATATGCTGATGCCCCCCAAAGGGTATGCCCTAGATATCCTCAGTCTCCTGTATTGCCGCAAGTAGGGGCTCCAAGTCCAGAGCGTACAACAACGGAGAGAGGGGGCACCCCTGCTTTGTACTGCGTCCGAGCTTGAAGGATCGCGACATTGCACCGTTCACCAGCAAGCGCGAGGTAGGAGCTCTGTAATCCGCCTGCACCATGCTAATGAACTTTGCGCCTATACCCATTTTTTCCATGGCCAGAAACAGAAAAGACCACTCCACCCGGTCGAATGCCTTCTCAGCATCCAAAGCTAGGAGAATGGCCGCTGTGGGGCTCTTCTGTGTTTTCTCAACCAAGTGAGCACC
Source organism: Ambystoma mexicanum (assembly GCF_040938575.1). NCBI lineage: Eukaryota > Metazoa > Chordata > Amphibia > Caudata > Ambystomatidae > Ambystoma > Ambystoma mexicanum. The sequence continues at coordinate 298,143,942 of NC_090922.1, forward strand.
CACCTGATATTATCGGCCGTTTGTCGTCCTTGTATGAACCCCGTCTGATCCTGATGGATTAGTGTAGGGAGGTGCGCCTCCAAGCACCTTGCCAAGATTTTAGTATACATTTTCACATCTGAATTTATGAGAGCAATGGGCCTATAAGAGGTGCATTCCTCCGGGTCCTTGCCTGCCTTGTGAATGAGTGTGATTTTGGTCTCCTCCATTGAAGGAGTGATACCGCCCGAGGTACTGAATGAGTTAAATAGTTGTGCAAGGTGTGGGGTCAGCATGACGGAGAAGGTTTTTATAGAAGGAGACCGGGTATCTATCAGGCCTTGGCGCCTTGTTACTAGGAAGGGACACAATGACAGTCCGCACCTCATCCTCCGTGATGGCCCGTCCCAATTCCTCCCCGACGTCCCTGGAGAGACGTGTGAGGGACAAGGCTCCCAAGAAGTCCTTCTGGTGCTTGGTGGCTGGGCCCTGAGATGTGTACAGGGCTTCATAGAATCTGACTAATCGCTCCTCAATGTCCTCGGAACGGGTAAGTCTCTCCCCTCTTTCATCCGTTAAGGCAGAGATCACATTTTGCTCCCTGCTACCCCTTAGTAGGTGCGCTAAAAGCGAGTCTGCAGTATTCACCTTTGAATAGAATTTCTGCCTGACCTTTAATATAGCTTCTTCTGCCTTTTTGGTCCTCAGAATCCCCAGTTGGCCCTCTGCCAACCTGTACTCCCTAAAGACTTTCCTTGAGGGGACCTCCTTCAGCCTCGCCCTTGCAGCCTCCACCTCCCCTTCCAGCTGGGTCTCCAGGAGCCGCAGCTGTTTATTCCTCTCTGCCTTCAACGCAATGAGTTCCCCTCTCAGGGTAGCCTTGAACGCGTCCCCCCTTATGCTGAGGCTCGTGTCCGTGCCGGTATTTCTCTCAAAAAAGGCTTTAATGTTGTTGCCTATCACCGGGTCCCTCAGGAGTTCCCCAGGAAAGTGCCAACTCCAAACCCCTGGCCTTCGCCCTACCCAACTGCAGTTTCATCTGCACAACCCTGTGATCGGCGATTCCCATGGGACCGGTCTCCACCCGCTCTACCCCTCCCACCAGGGTCGCAGATACCCAGATGTAATCAATTCTAGATTGGGTTCTATGCACATCAGAAAGAAACGTATAGCCCTCTTCCTCCCCCCTCAACACCCTCCACACGTCCCCCAAACCTGCCCCTTCAAACCGCTCCTTCATCTGTGGGCAAGCCACCGCCCCCCTCCACCGGCGTGTTGTTTCCGATCTAGCCGCTTGTCCCAGACCAGATTAAGGTCCCCCATCAGGATGACTTGGCCTCTCGCAAACCCTTGCAACGCATCCAGAGTCTCCCTCACAAACTTCTCCTGTCCCACATTGGGGGCGTGAACCGAAGCTTTATTTTAAGTGGCACCCATATGATCCCCCTCACCAAGATGAACCTCCCATTTTTGTCCCTAAGGATATCCTGGATTTTGAAGTCCATACCCCTTCCAAACGCCAGCGCCACCCCCCTTCTCTTTGTGGGGCCTGATGCAAAAAAGATCTGTGGGAAACCCTTCAGGGGCAGGCGGTCCTGGCCTTTGCGCAGCAGATGGGTCTCCTGCAGAGCCAAAACATCTGTGACATGCGTTCTGGTGAATTGTTCTAATTGATCCCGCTTCTGACTCCCCTCCCACTCAAACACTAAGCCAAAAGGGAAGGTCCACTTATATTTTATCCCCTTCTTGGACAGCTCCTTCAAGACCGGACCCATATTCCTTCTTTTCAACAGGGTACTTGCAGCCAGGTCCTGGAACAACAGTATTTCCTGCCCTTTGTAGGGGACCGGCTCGCTTTGCCTGGCAACCCACAGCACTGCTTCCTTCTGTCCATATCTGGCAAAGGCGACCACGACTTCCCGAGGTCTGGCGTTAGGGCCCCTAGGGATCCGGCCGACTCTGTGAGCCCTATCCAGTATTATAAAACTCGGGCCCCCCTTGCCCAAGAGTTCCGCGAATATCCGCTGGCATTCCTCCTTCAGTTGTCGATCCGTCACTGCCTCTGGAAGCGCCTTGATCTGGTTGTTGATCCGTCGGGATCTGTTTTCCAAGTCCTCGAGCATCACCTCCATGTTCCTCGTCGCAGAGTCTAGCCGATCTAAGGCCTCGCTGTTAGCCATTGTCTCCCTCTCATTTTCCTGGAGGCCTCTTTCCAACAGGTCAGTCCTTTGCCCTAATTGAGCTACTTTTTGTCGGATTTCCCCCAGACCCACGTTGAGGTCGGTTCTCATGAGTTGGAACTGTTCCTGGAAAGTTTGAGCCAGAGATTCTCTCAGGGCCTGCATTTCTCCCCTGAGATCTTGCCTCGTCATCTGTGCCAACTCCTCTTCCGCCCCACTGCCCCTTTGCTCCTTTGAATGGTCACTACCAGATTTGTTCGAGTCCCTGTTCTCCATTACCGGCCAAAGTGTGGGCAGGGTGCCCTGGGGCGCTCCGGTGGGGTGGCCGGCCCCCCCAGATTTCCCTCTGGACCTGGAAGACATCTATGCCGGGCCCGGGCCACAGCCCCTGCCGCAAACGGGTTGGCCACCCAAGACCCTTGTCTCAGCCTGATAGGTCGGAGACCTCTCACCCCCAGGCCCAGCCAGACCCCCCCACTCCTGGGGGGATGAACCTCCTCCCATCCCTGATACACCGTACTCTGAGGGGTGCGTCCTTCCTCTCCGGGTATGTCTTGGATGGCTGGCGCTCCGCGGCCTGCTTCTGATCCCTGCTGCCTGCCAATGGGTAATGCTGTTTGGCCTCTCCTGCTCCTTCCTTAATCCTCTTTCCTGGCACGGGCCAACTCAATCCCACTGGGCTCCCAATCACTTTGTTCCACTGGGATATGCCTTTGATGGGAGGGAGAGCACCATGATGGCAGTGCCTCTTCCCCAACCGCCTCTGCCACCACCAATGTCCTCTGCAGGTCGCTCTCCTGCAATTGTGCAAGGCATAAATTAGTTTTGCAAAATTGATTAGCTGAAATTGCTAAATTAAAATAAATTGATTAGCAATCCAACCTAAATGATTAGCAATTTTTATATCACTATTTTCAATGGGATGAGCAGTTAACTACAACACGGCATCAATAAATAATCCATGGTTTCTGTGTGTGCCATTTTTATTTTATTATCAAGTTAGACTATTTTTACCAGTGTTTGGCATACAAGTGAACAACCACAAACTACTGGTTCATTGAAAACTGGGTAAACATTTTTTTAAAGGACTGTAGGGCTACAATGTGTTTGAGATGTGCTTGGTGTACATCAGTTCTTTTTGGGCAAGCTATGCCTTAACTCATCACCACAAGGACGTCTAGGTGTTTAAATACTTTTCAGTGGAAGTTTAGTGCTTCAGATCCTCTTTGGCAACAGACCCCATGGCTGCATTTCTTGGTTTTCATTATAATGTATGAAACCCATGGGTGCCTTAGAGTATTTTATTCAGCTCCAGGCAAAGGGGGACTACAAAAATGATGTTGAAATGTGCCCCTGTGAGCCGTGATCAATCCAAGATGAAGAAGTGTCACAGCTCATGGGGGCTATTTCAACATGTTTGGGGACCCCCCTCCTTGCCTAGATCAGATAGAAACAGCTTGAGGAAAAGTTGCATACATTATGGTGGAGACAATGGGCTTAATAGCCACAGATTATCACAAGACGGCCAGCCAGCTGGGAGCTGAAACACTAAATGTTCACGAAAAGCTATACATTTTTTGTCAGCAAGGGGCTAATGTAGAGCAGCCAGGTAAAAAGGCAAAGAGGTGATAAGTACACTTTGATATACCGCATAGACCCGTGGAGGTGATGTCTTGAAAGGCTTCAGAAAATGCAGCTTGTGATGTGTGCACTGCAAAGTTCACATTTAAAGTCCCGAATGAAAGCAGTTGCCGTGTCACAAGACTCCTGACTGCTGACATGTGGGCAGTTGCTATCGGGGGAGGCCTTAAGCTCGGACACCTTTTAAATGAAAAAGCTGAAAAGCCTGAATGCTGGTCCTGCCGCAGCTCTGAGTTTCAACCACATTTAGGCCTCATGCCTGCAGGCTATTAGTGTGGGGCTGACTTTTGGCAAATGGCTGGGAATAATATTTCTCCCACTGATCATCGGGTGGGAGAAAGATTCTTTCCAGATACTTTACAGCACACAGCCCCACACTGATAACACAGCTTGCAGGCCTAAGGTATTCTAAATGTTCTTTGAAAAGTAGGACACCAGCGAATCACTGCAGTCCCACGCTCCCAAAAATATTTAGAAGGCCTTATCCCTGCAGGCTGTGGGGGCCTGCTGGACAGCAGCGAGTGTTCCTCTGATGCAGTGAAGACATCACCTGAAGTGTTCCCACTCCCCCAGCATAGGATCCCATGCTGGGGAAAGGAAGCGGGCAGTGGAAACACTCCAATCAAAGAAACAATCACTACCGCCCTGCACTTCAAAAACATTAAGAAGGCCTTATGCCCAGCCCTGGTCATTGGGCCGGATTTTCCCAGATCTGGGATCCGACAAAAAATGTCTCGGATCCAATTTGCACGCTTCAAGTATTTTAGTGTTTCCGATCTGCTTTTGTTGCCGACGGGTTCAGGTCATCAGGACCAAAGTCAAGAAACGTACCCACAAGACCACTGGAACATCTTACCAGGACACTTCTAAATATGCTTGTTAGGATTATACTCCGTAGAAAACGTTTCAGTACAGCTGTGCAGGTTTAAAAGGTGTGCACCTTTTATACTTTTTTTGCAACATTATAGGAAATGCTTATTCTTCCTTGGGTTATTTTCCAGTTGTTTATTTATAAATAAATCTCCTGAAGTGGAAATGTTTGTTTATGGGCAGGGCTGAGAAAACGCTCCCGAGTCCCTCTGCCCTAAATCCTCCCCCACTCCCGATGGTGGGATCCCACAGTTAATACTTTACATTTTTAGCACTGCTTAAGCCTGCAGGCTGCTTTATCATTGGGGCTGCATGAGCCCTGCACTGATATAACACAGCCGAAGGAGGCTTTCTTAATGTTCTTTGAAGTGCAGAACCACAGAGAATCACTGCAGTACTGCATTTCAAAGACATTAACAGGGCTGGGTGAAGGTGACCCAGGGCCCATTTCAAACATCTGCTTGGGGGCCATCTGCCAAGACCTGGGTTCAGGACCTAGTGAAGATGTTTATTGGCCCATTTCAACGGGTTTGGGTCCCTCCCTGCTTAGAGCAGAAGAAAATAGTCGTAATCACCTCTGGGGTGTATACATTATAAGGGAGACCAAGAAACAGATTATAACGAAACAGCCAACCAGCAGGTAGCACAAACACTAAACATCCACTCAAAAGCTATTTCTGCTTCTTTGTCAGCCGGGGAGGATGCAGAGAAACTGGTGTAAAAGGCCAATGATGTGATAAGCCCACTTTTGTATACCCTGAGGGAGGAGAGAGCATTAAGGGCTCCAGCAAATGCAGCTTGTAAAAAGCGCTCTGCAAAGCGCACATTTAAAGCTTGAAAAAAATAATATGTTGCCTCTGTCAGAAGACTGCATACTGCCAACATGGGGGCAGCTGCTGAGGGCCCCTGTGAGGCTCGAGCTCTTTACTGTCGAAAAGGTTGAAAGGCCCAGACACCATCCCAAGCCACTAAGGCCTTTTGCTTGCAGGCTGTTTAAATGTTCTTTGAAGCTTGATGAGGCTTTAAAAATGTTCTTTGAAGTGCCGGACAGTAGTGAATCACTGCTGTCCTGCACTTCAAAGACATTGAGGAGGCATTTTGCCTGGATGCTGTTTTATCAGTGCAAGGGCAGTGTGCTTCCCCCCTCGCCCCCCCCCCCGCACTGGTAAAACAGCCTAATGAGACTTTTAAAATGTTCTTTGAAGCGCAGGACAGCAGCGAATCACTGCTGTCCTGCACTTCAAAGACAAGGAGGTGGCATTTTGCCTGGATGCTGTTTTATCAGTGCGAGGGCAGTGCACTTCCTGCACTAGTAAAACAGCCCAATGAGACTTTTTAAATGTTATTTGAAGCGCAGGACAGCAGCGAATCACTACTGTCCTGCACTTCAAAGACATTAAGGAGGCATTTTGCCTGAATGCGATTTTGCGAGGGCACTGTCCTTCCACACTGTTAAAACAGCCTAATGAGGCTTTTTAAATGTTCTTCGAAGCGCGGAACGGCAGCAAATCGCTGCTGTCTCGCGTTCCAAAGAACGTTTAGAAAGCCTTATGCCTGCAAGCTGTGTTTTCGGTGCGGGAAGCACACACCCCTTGCAGCTGCTTACAGAAGCACTACAAATGCTGTTAACCTTACCTTTGGCAACGGGCTGAAGTTACCTTCTGAATCACCCTCCGGCATCCATGTAAAAGACTGGGCAGCCGAGCTGCCCATGACTCGAGCTGCTCGTGCCACTCTTCTGCGCATGTGCTTGGCTGACACAGTGCCTGGGCTGGGCACAAAAATTGATACAATGTTGGAGCCCAGCCTGGGATCCTCTACTTCTGCCGCGCCTGCAATTAATCCTCTTCCAAAAATCATGTCGCAGTTAGTGCGACATGATTCTTTAAATAAAAAGCAAATATGCAGTATTGTATCGCAAACTGCGATGCGATACTGCTTATTTTATGCCTTGCTGTGCAATTGTGCCCCGGGGCCTCCAATCTCTGTTTCCCTGCGCAGCCCGCAGCTCCCTACACATTCTCGGGCCCTGGGTGGCCACTCCCCCTGCTCTTCATGCTACTCTTCACTGTGTGTGCTGGGGGCCAATTCCACAGTCAGGCGAGGGGGCGAGGAGCTCCCCCGCCCCCACTCCACACTGTCCAGCCAAGGGGCGCCCCACCAAAGCTCCAAGGGTGCTGCGCTACCAGCCCCCACCGCCGCTGCCTCGTCTGGGGGGTAGGCCGCTACGGCGCTCACTGGCCCCTCACCTGCCTTGAAGGCGCTGCACTCTTCGCAGACCCACCCGGACGGGGGGGCCGGCACCACGATGGTCGCCTGCCTGGTTGCCCCCAATCTCTGCTGCTGATCCTGGGGGAACCCAGGCTCCTCATGCGCGGGTGCGACCCGCGTCTGCGCTTCCTTGCTGTTGGCCGCGCGCTGCTTCCTGGTGGTCGCCGCGGCGCTGCACTTCCCCGCGGCCTCCTTGCTGGTGGCAATGGGCCGCTTTCCTGTGGGTCGCCGTGGCGCTGCTCCTCCGTTATTCCGCTCCCCCACCGATCCACTCGCCAATGCTGCAGCCCAGAAGCCTGGTCCCCAGGGGAGGAGGTGGATCCGCCAACGAACGAGGCCCGGGGTATCGGAGCAGCCGTCGGCACGTCTACTCGTTGCCGGCCGCCATCTTGTAATCCTTGCAAAACTTTTGACATGGGTCAAAGACAAAGGAGGTCCATTGCAGATAGTGCCTTTGGCTAGTGCAGAATTATGCTTCAGAAACAATGGCATGAGAAAAGTTGGAGAGAATCAGCAGTGCGGACAAATCTTTGATGTACCAGGAATGAAGGACGGGACAGTAGTGATAATGGATCACTATTGGGCCTGTGGAGCCAGAGCTTACATGAGGTGCCCAGAGATTGGGGAGGACTATGTTCTATAGTGATTGTCCATGTTCGAGCGTTGGTGATCGCAAAAAGTGACTTGAACATTGGCGAGTTTCCAAAAGCAGATGCTCACCTGAGGAAGAAGAGATCTGCTGAGCTCCTGAATCGAATGAAGAGAGAGAACTATTTCTCAGCTAAATCGATAGAAGCTTTTGATGCCATCCCATATGAACACAGATTATTCAGTCAGACAGCAGCAATATTCACAACAATCTTTATGCCTAGGATCCAGGTGATGACGAATGCGAAATGGTTACAGATAACCGGATGGGAGCTTTTGCAGATGATCAACACCACCATAAAAGGATTCAAAGTTATCAAGGAGGAGCTGAGAGCCATAAGACTCATGACACTTCGGAACAGATATGTCTTGGACATGATCACAGCTATGGATGGAGGTGTTTGTGCCAAAATTGGAGAATCATGTTGCACGTTCATACCTTCTCACAATGACGAGGCTATAACGTTGCTGACAAACCTACATGTCAAGATGGAGGACGAGGTGGAAGACATTGCTGATGACAGTTGTTTTGCGTCAATCTTCTCATGGGTTCCACAATGGATGGCAAATATTTTCAAGTTGCTTGGAGCCCTGTTGGTAATGATCATGTTTGGATTCTGTGTGATCAGGATAATAATCGCACAATGCTTGAAGACTGCAAAGAAAGCAGTAAGAATGAAGATTGTGATTGATGTCGAATCAGGATTTGAACCAAAAGAAATGACAGTTGAAGAAATCAGAGACTACGTAAAGGCCAGCATCCATGCACCTAAGAGAACAAAGTTCTTGTACCCAAAGAACCACAAGAAGTATGTGGGGAGATGGATCTATTGCAGTCCCAATGGACAATGCATGCTTATGACTTGGAGTGTTGATGAGCATGTGAAATCATCAGGATGCCTGATAAAGACATGGGTCCCAAAGAAGCACTTCTTCAGACGAGGATGTCTTGATGTGAAGAATATTGAGAGAGTGGTCAATGAATCGCCCAGACGGGGGAGTGTAGAGAAGGAGTCAAGTACCCCCACCAAAAGCTCCGCCCCCACGTTGCCTATATGTTGGGAACCGTAAATTGCAACACATGCAGTACCAGTGAGGATGCCTGTACCGCAGTGAATCCTGTAAACAAAGTATTCATTGAGAAAACCTTATATGCATTCACAAAGATATCATGGCCTTCTGGACAAAGTCCCGGAGGAAGTGTGAAAATGAGTGAAAGAGAAGACTGGTGACGTCATGCGAAGTAGAACTGACGCACCCAGAAAAGATGCACGAGGTAAAAAGAACATAGACATTCAATAAGATTTGAAAAGGAGGTGTCGAAGATGAGCAACATTTCGGGCTCAAGATGAAGATGCTCATGCTGCAGAAACGCTGAAAAAAATGCAAAATCAGTTTACACTTGTACAGACGCAGTAACGCAAGTAGACAAATTGATCTTAAGGCTGGCTACGTAGTGATTAGTTTCAGTGACGCGCCAATGTATAATACCTAGGAATGTATAGAACCTGGATATTCCACGATGCACTTTAGCAAGGCTTGAAGCCCCATGATTGAAAAGAGTTTTTCAGTGTGGCGCAGTTGGAAAATTACTGATGGCGAAGGAGAAATACAAGAAAGACTTGGCTGGCCCAGCACCAAGAGGTCGAGGCCACCGTGAGCCTGGTTGTCCATCCAGTAGTCCCATGAACGTGAGAAAGAAACATAATTCTGTTTGGGGTGGAATGGAAAAACACAGAAGGCGTCAAAAGTTCATCATTTAATAGTATTAAATGCAGCAAAGAGCTTGAAAACACGGTCTCCAAGTCACATGGTCAGATCGAAATAGACATTGGGTCGAGCTACACCAAAACCAAGAAGATACTCCCTTTTATTCTCAGGCACAGAGAGCTTCTGCAAGGCCAAGTTCAAAGTCTTAATTGACTGGCAGACTGCAAGAGTGATTATAGATGTTGGGCTAATTGGGAGGGGAGGCATGATCACACCAACCCTCCCTGTACCTGGAGTGGTAGCCTGGGTACTGCTAGCGTGTGGAATATTCCAAAGGGGTACAAGGGTGCCAAACCAATGGTTGAGGGCCATGTATCAAAGAGCCTTATATATAGAACTGGTATAACTCTGGCTATTTTATATGCCTTAGAGATCCTGCCAAATATGGAAGTAGCTTGGCTTGATAAATTGGAGGCCAAATTGCTATGTTCAATGATGAACATGTCCAAGGGGGTTCCAGTAGAGGCCCTGAGATTGGAATATGCCTTACAATCCCTGCTTTCATGTTGGTCGATCAAAAAGGTTCTTTTCTACTTCAAATTAGATAAGGTGGCTTTTGGTTCGAACTATCTTTTACAATTATTGGGCAAAGATCTGTATAAATCTTGCCCAAATAAGTTTGTTGAAAATCTTTACACCTTTACAAACGATTATTTGTCCAAATTAGGATTTACCCTGGATGCAATTTGGGTTTGCCCTGATTTGGTAACAGTCATAAAGAGGAAAGCAAGTGAGATGGACATGGTCAGGGCAATAGATTGTACAGTTTTAAGAGGTATAGAGAATATGGTTCTCAGGGATTTAAAGGTGGTAAGCCTCGTTCTTATCTAACTAAATGGTCTAATCCAGGCCTTATACCATTTACAATGCAACTTCATCTTAACATCCTAGGGACAAAAGAGTTTATGAGCAAGTGGAAAAAAACAGAGGTGCAAGACATCTGCAGGCATTGCTTCTGTGAAGCTGAGACAAGCAGACATATTCTTACCTCTTGCACTGCATTGATGCATCTCAATGTTAGAGCATATGGAGGTTTTGTGAGATTTATAGAGAATATAAAAGGAGAACAATTCTGGGCTGTATTGATAGGGGCTGAATCCACAGTTATGAATGCTACAGCCTTTTATATCTGGAAGCAGGCTATGATTTAGGTTACTGTATGTAATAATTTGAATTTGTATTGAAATATATAAATGTATTTTACTTATGTTTTTAGTTTTTTTTTAAAAAAGTGAATCTTTCTTATTTTAAATGTGCAAAATGTTTTTTCTTGATTGAAAAATAAACTAAATGCATAATCAATAAAAAATAAAAAAAAAAGAGCCCTATAGTTTGTATTACCAATAAAGTGTCGGATATGAGTATGACACGGAAGATGACTTGCACTTGAGATGGGCTTAGCTGCCCACCTGAAAGTAGACACCCAATCACTTCCCCCATGAGTATGGAACGTATACTTAGATGTTCCCTGTAAGCCTATTACATCCCCAAGTAGGTTTTTGTAGTTTGCCAAGTAGTGTGACGTCAAGGAGGACGAGGTTTTACTATAAGAGTTGTGTTTTTTATAATATGCGCTCAGAGAAATCGAGCGAGCGTCTGTGGATGTCCGTTGTAACTCACTGTTTTGGATAATTGCAAATAAAACAGACCAAGTTTTGCCAACTTCCTGAGTCGGTTTGATTATTGATGTTTGAGTAAATTCTGCATCCCTATCAATCTCTAAGTATTGCTAGGTCGTCTGAACGGGCCCCAAGTCTATGCCTTCAACCCCCTTGAGGCAACCACACAACCAGCACGGCCAGGGATACAGCCATGCCCATATCTGTACTCGTACAATAGAGCAGACATTTGTCCTGTTAAAGGCAAGGTCCGCTCCCTGAGCAGATCGGGCGCACTTATGTACAGCCCTGTGAAGGTGGGAAAGATAGTCCTGGCCTGTGCCATGTTGCACAACATGTGTATCAGGCACAACATCCCACTGCCCCCTAACATGGAAATGCACCCACCAGAGGCGGAGGAGGATGACACTGATGATGAACTGCCATTTGCACATCGCTGTGATGGCATGGATGGCCGTGTTGCACGCAAGGAACTGATTAGCCACTATTTCTGATCACTTCACACACGCATGTGGCACAGGCCAGCTAACACAATGGGCACTGCACAGTAAATAAATCACTGACTTACACTGAAAAAGCAATGCTCAGTCATCAATTCTATGCAACACCAACTGTAATGTGTATAATGGAAATGTTTACAAATGTGGAAAAACAATAGCTGCCAATACTATCCCTCCCGACTCCCCCTCCCCAACTATCCCCCCTCCACAACTATACCTCCCCACCTCCCTTCCCCCTCCCCAACTATCCCTCCCCACTGCCCCTCCCCAACTATCCCTTCCCACTGCCCCTACCCAACTATCCCTGCCCACTGTTCCTACCCAACTATCCCTGCCCACTCACCCTCCCCAACTATCCCTACCCACCCCCTCCCTAGCCGCCCCTCCCCAATCCACCTCCCCAACTATCCCTCTCCACTCCCCCTCCCCCTCCCCAACTATCCCTCCCCGCTCACCCGCCCCATCTATCCCTCCCCACTCACCCATCCCAACTGTCTCTACACAAGTCCTGTCATGTTCTGCAAGGAGTACTTGCGCAGGTCACAGACAGGGAACAAGTGTGTCCTGTGCCTATTTACATCCCCTTTTACGGTCAGGCGTGCGGCTGTGTGCCGAGCTGGACAGCCGCATTGAACGTCTCCTTGGGCTGCTGTGCATAGAACTAGCAGGTGTTGTACTGGTGGATGGTGCATGGGGGAGTTCCATGGGCCATTGGTCTAGGAAGGCCTGGAGGAACATAGCCATTGTCTCAGCTATTGATGACATAACACTGTTGCCCTCCCGTACTCTCCTGGGCATCTGGACTATGGCTCTCGCCCAACGCCCAAGTGCACAGCCATTATGACGGCCACTTGCCTGGACACTCTCACGCATCAATTGCACCTCCTGGAAGTGCTGCTGCACCAGGGCAGTCAAGGCATCCTGGCGTTGCTCCATGCATTTGAGTGTGCCATCAATTTACCTCACATTGGGGAAGGGTGGGATTGTGGGCTAATTGGGGCCATGGGGCTGAATAGCAATGGCTCATCGGTGCTGTGGTCGGCGGTCTCCACTGGGTCCACTCCACCGTCGTCTGCTATGTCCTCTACACTGGACACATGTGCATGTGGCTGCGGTGGTGGTAGTGCTGCAGCTGGGGCTGTCTGGGTGGGTCCAGCGGTGGTGGCTGAATGGTTGGCAGCTATGGTAAAGCACAGATGGGCGTCATTTATGTCAAAATGGCCTTGGTCTTCTTTTTTCGCCATTTCTTTGTGGAAAGGTCCTTATTGAGATTTACTCTGCGTGCCAAACCAGGTTTGGTCCCTTTGTTCATTTTGTCTTTGGCAGGCTTCACTAGTGAAACCCGCCTCTGGCTCCAGGGTGTCTGGCGGGGCAGGAAGTGAGGGAGGTGCCCGAAACTCCCTGTGCTTAGTCTCCCAGGAGACAGGAATGCACTCTTAGGTGATTGGCCGGCTGACTGCCCGGCAAGGACAGCCCCCCTGCAGGGTGACTGACAGCTGGAATGGAATGAATGGGAGCAAGCTGCATAAAAGGCAAGGCTTTTTGGCTTGGAAGGCAGAGTCGACCACTGGACAAAGGAATCCGAAGAAGAACTTGTAGAGAACGCCTGCTGCAACTCCTGGATTGTTGGTTTGCCCGGTGAAGGCCTGCTGCTGTCCTGAAACTCCAAATTCGTATCGACAGAGAAGCTCCTGCAAGGACGACTTCTCCCTTTGAGTTGGTGGGACCTAATCAACTCCAAAGTAAGCCACCTGGACATCCTCTCAACGCTGGTCGAGTATCCACTGCAGTCTCTGCTGGAACCGGATAGCCAGGGAGCGGAACACCAGTTTGTGTGCGTTGCTTTTAAGCTGGCCAAGAGCTCCAGGAAGATCCTCCAGACTCCCAGGAAGCAGGACTGACCGAGCCTGAGCCCCCTCAACAGTGAGCAGGACCCAAGAAGCAAGGAAAGTCCATCTCGACAGCCAGGAACCGCAGTGTTGCTATTTGCAATAGACACAAGGAGCTGAAACACAGAACAGCCACTTGTTTGACGTTTGCTGGTTGCGAGTGGTGACTATCCCATTGCAGTGCAGGAGTCCCCAGAAGTTCTCCCTCTTGTCCCCATGACTGAGACACAGGAACAGCCAGATCTGCAGAGCTGCACAGGAACAGAAGTCATCTGCTGCACTTTTTCTTCAATCTAAAGGTACTGTAAAGTCTAAGAGAACTTACCTCTTGCTGTGTAGCCGCTTGTTCTCGTTGGAGACTTGCTTGGTTGCATGTGTAGAATTGCTTGCAGCTTCTTTACTTCACAAGTCTAATCAGCTTGTGACCCTAATTTCTTCTATTCTAACAAGACTTTTTAAACACTGGAAAATACTTTATACTTACCTGCATGAAGTGCTTCAGTTCACCTTGATTTTTGCTAACATTGGCTGGCCTAGGCTCCCTGAATGACTCTTCTCTCTTCTGCTTATGTGTTTTGCCTTCCTTCCAGGAAAGGGTTAACTGACTTTGCATTGAGGGGTTGTATTGAAAGTACTTACCTGCTTGAGAATAACTGTGAATACTTGTTTTATTCTGAACTCTCTTCTCTTTAAAACTACTCCCAAGAATATTCTAAATGCAACAGTGATATAGTAATGCCAACAGCACCCTAGCTATTAAAGTCACCCGAGGGTGTAGGTAGTGCTTGTGTGACATCCCAAATGGGTATTTGCTGATTTAGATAACTAAGAGTGTGTATTTTGGAAGTATATTTGTGTGGTGTTTTATATTGCTCCCTTCTGAAGAAGGCTTATTCTAATTGATAAATAAATTAATAATTGTTTTACCAAGAAACCTTGTGTGTAAGAGTTTATTTGAATACTTGTCACTGTGAATCTCTGTGGAACTCCCCTACAACTTACATTGACCCCTCTTGAGATATGCTTGGCTGCTCCACAAGCTACCAACCTGTGCAGTGCAGACTTATACCAAAGGTTGGGTTTCTATTGCCAGGAGGTCAGGGTTGTTGTAGTGTACCTAAAGGGTACTGCATACAATCTTGCCTAACACTGATGGCAGGCGGTGAGGATTTATTGTAGAGTTGTTACACTAGGAATTTGCTTTGCTTTTGTTCAACTAAAAACCTTCACAAGGCTAAGCCCCACTAGAAAAGCAATTGTATAACATGCCAAATATGGATAACTTCAGTCAGGAAGCCCTGGTCATTTTAACAGTGCCATTCCTAAAATCCATAAAGACCTGGCTAAACCACCAGGGCGGCCCATATTAGCAGGCTGTGGTACCGTTTTGGAACCAGTCTGCCAATTCATTGATAAATATTTACAACCCATTAGCCAACAAACAGAGACATATCTAAGAGATAGTACCGCAGTAATCTCTCTGTTTGAAGGCAATACTTTTGACCCGGCTACTAGTCTACTGGTCACACTAGATATCACGGCATTGTATACCAACATCCCACACGATGAGGCTATGGACTGTATCAGAAACAATCTGACCCATTCTGCACTAAGTTTCAAAGCTCCCACTGAATTCCTTATGGAACTAGTCTCCCTGGCACTTACCAGGAACTACTTTGTATATCAAAATCAATTTTATCAGCAAACCCAAGGCACTGCAATGGGTGCGGCCTTTGCCCTCAGCTTGGCCGTCATTTTTATGGCTGACTTTGAGTCCAAATTCATTCTTTCTGACATTAATCCATATCGCCAACATATCGAGAGCTGGAGGCGATATATAGACGACATAATCTTCATCTGGCACGGTACTGCTCAGCAACTTGACTCCTTTCTCCTCTGGTTGAATTCCTGCCACCGGACGATTAAATTCACTCACGATATGAGCAATATCAAAATTCCTTTTCTTGATTTACTCATTCAACATAAGGCCAATCAACTGGTCTGTTCTCTCTTTACCAAGCCCACAGATCACAACACATTACTGCATTACGACAGTTACCACCCACGCACTCTGAAAGAAAATTTACCCTACTCCCAGTTTCTACGCATCAGACGGAACTGTACATCTATAGCAGATTATGTCCAACATGCTACTAACCTGACCACTAAGTTCCATCAGCGAGGGTACCCCAAAAAATGGATTACCAATTCCAATAAACGAGCAAGATTTACCCCTCGGGACACCCTGCTACTACCTAAAAATGTGGAGCCACAGGACAAACTAGTATGTGCACTTACTTATAGTCCTCATTCCTTTCTCATCAAAAAAGCAATCAAGAAGCACTGGTTAGTGGCACAATTAGCTCTACTAGCTGAACCATTGCCGATCTTCACCATGAAGAGACAAAAGAACCTTTATGGACCAACTAGTCCATGCCTCTTCCTCACTAAAATCTTCTAGATCCACCACGACCAGTTGGGACCTTCGCCCACTGACGGGAACTTTCCCTGCGGGTCTTGCTCTATTTGCAAATTTGCGATGAGGACAAAAACAGTCCTGGTGCACGGCAAACCTTGGGAGCTGAGACACTATTCAAACTGCAAGACTGCCTGGGCGATCTATTGCATTGAATGCCCCTGTGGGCTTAAATATATTGGAAAAACTACACGGCCAGTACACACTAGAATCACGGAGCACCGCTCCAGGAATCGATGTAAGTCAATTAATTCACCACTAGTGAGCCATTACATGGAACACGGCCACTCTACAGAGGACCTGCGCTGGTGCGTGATTGATGTTGTCAAAAACTCTTCCAACCCCTCTCAAACTCTGTCCACAAAGGAGGCTCGTTGGATTTTCCAATTGGACACCATTTCTAATGGTCTTAATGAGCTATCCCCATTTTGGCGCTAAAGCGTTATTCATTTAATTAATTTTTTAACCAGTCTTCTCCCAAAAACTTTTTTACAATTGTTTCATAATTTTTGCATTCATGCGCTTTATATGTCTTTTTTCATCAATGTTTACTATTAGTTGGTTTTCATTTTCTCTTTTCAGTTTCGAATTTGGTAGAATAAATATTGTATATACTTTTGGGACTGCTGCCCCCGTCGTTTTATAATGGTTTTCTTTTTTTCCTAGGATAAGTCCTTTGTCTATGTCCGGTCAATCATGGAAGGGCTCCATTTCGGTTTCCATTTACTCTGTTAGTCCGAGTCCCCTTTCTTTGTCTGCCTTTTCCATTCAACGTTACACGCCCCCTGGTTGAGTGCTACTACACTTCACCGGCGGCCTCTCCCTTCATTGTGAAGAACAGCTGACACACGCAGCGTTCTTCAGAAGCAAGCCGTAACGATCTTCAAAAGCAAGCTGTCTGCTGCTTCCACGGGGAAGAAGTCACTTCTAAATAGTAAGTTTCATTCTACTTACTTTTCTAACTGAACCATGACTGACCTACACGCCGGGCGCTCTATTCACATTGCCTTACACACATGTTGGGCTTGTCATTCTTTTCTATTATGCAGCTCTTCCATACTCTTCGTTCCATAGCCTGATATCACCAGCCCGAGGCTAGGAGTTTTCGTGTCCTGCGCAAAATACGAAGCGCTCCACGGTCATCCATATATATATATATGGTGAGTTTATGTTACCTTTACCATACCTGCACACCGGCCATATTAAATTACCGTTGCACATAAACTATCGCCACCTTTATGTCTTTTTTCTCCTCTTTTTTCACTTTAGGTGAAATTTCAGATTCAGTCCCCTTTTTTCACTTGCCAAATCCAAATAATGTGCTGAATGCACGACATCCTGCATGGTGAGCACATTATGTGCCCCCTGAGGTACGTTCCGCCATGTTTTGATTTATGTGCCTTTTTCTTGCACAGTATTTTTGTACTCTATTACACACATTTCTCTCTATATGATCACACTTTTATTCATTCTTCCATGAGGTGACTTAGCTTTTGGGCACGTTCTTTACACTTTAAGGGCGCCTCTCTGGTAATCTTCAAGTTTTTTGTTTGGGGGTACCGCCAACTTGGTTCTGGGGCACTGAGGCCTGATGCCCTCACCATATATTGGCATGTTCTTTAGCTCCCTTCCCATTTAAAGTTAAACCTTTTGAGTTCATAAAATGTCCCCTGTTACTACCTTTTCAGGAGGACCCCCTACATTAAGGCTGTCTGTATTAAGGCTGAATGTGAAGATCCCAGTAACTGAGGAAGGTGGTCTCTACCCATCAATATACCACCGAAACGCCAACTAGTTCCATGTAATGGTCGCAGGAACTACATTCTCCTGCGTTTTGGTACCATGGGCATACACGTTTTATAGCGGTAGGCGTAGTACACCCCCTTTCAGCCTGTGACAACACAGCAGATAAATGAATGTTTGGGTTACATTGTATATGTTGGAATTCCTTTCAGCCAAAATTTGGCTTAACACACAGCACTGTGTGACATTGTTTACATGGTTAGCCAAAATTAGGTTTAGCACCCAGCATTCTGTGTGATATTGTTTTCGTTGTAGCCGCAATCAGGCTCTGGTTGACGCATGTACTGTGCTATTTACACAAAATTGTTCAATCTGATCCTCTAGACAAGTTAGGGTCAGCCAGGGATAGTTTAAGTTTTATTAGCTATCTCGGAAATTTCTCATGATTTAAAATGTATACACTGTTTTGTTAACACCAAATCATTTTCTGTCAGCTCCCATATATTGGGTCTCTATATTTAATTTCTTGCGGGGTTGTACCCCTACTTCTATGAACTTTCGCATAAATTTTGCTTGCATTGATTGTATGGACTAAATAGTCCTGTTTCTCTCTGTAAACTGCATTGTTTTTGTATGTTTTTCATGTATGTTTTTCATGTTGTATGTACTTATCAAATTGACACGTTGTCTTGTTACAAACCAACAATTAAAGCAAGTTCTGCACTTTTTCTTATTTTTTCTCATAAGGTTACTTTGACTGGTGAGAGACCAAAAAATTAAATATTGAATTTGATTTAATCTACTGTTTAGGCTACCAGGAGAACAATACTGTTAGCTCTACAAATGATATTTTTTGACCTAGGATATTCAGGCACACCCTTGTGTTCACAGATGTTTGTTTGCTCCATTTGAGTGCCTGGACGTTTTGGAGTCCCTCTTTTGTTTACATTTTAACAGTGGAACAACTGAAAGAAATGTGTAAGGCCAGGAGTCTCCCTGTTAAAGGAAAAAAAAATGAATTAATTGCAAGATTATTGAATCATTAAAGTCTGGGCGTGTCATACCTACTAACCCAGGAAATGTGGATAATGATAATGAGGATGATAATTCAGAGTCCAACTCTAATATTGTCGAAGAGACGGAGGAGTCAGAGGAGCCTTATGAATAGAGCCCCTCTTTACCTCAACAGACCCTTTTGCGTCAACCTTTAGCCACTGGGACCCCACAAGGTCCATCACGGAGTCCAGAATGTGTGTCTCTTGAAAAAATGAGACTTGAGTTAGAGTTCAAAAGGTTACGAAAAAAAAGCTGAAACCAAAACATCAGGACATCAAACTAAGGGAAATGGAAATGCAACATGCTCTTGAAATTAAGAAATTGTCTCTTGAAAATGTTTCTATCCCAGAGTCTTCTAGGTCTTCCAGTCCAAAGAGACCTTCCATGCCTAAAGAAGCAGTGAGTATGTATGATGCAAAGTTTGATATTTTGGATTGGTTGGATGCTTTTGAATATAACTATGGGATTCGGGGTTACACAGGGAATCAGTTGATTCCTTGGCTTTTGTCTAGGCTCCCCCAGGTTACAACTGATGCTGTAATGGAGGTGGGGGAACTTGAAAGATTGGAGTATAAACATTTGAAAAACTAGGTTTGATAGCTCGGTTTGGGGGAACTGCTTCCCAGTACCTTAAGTGGTTTAGGACCCTCAAAAAGACTGATGGTGCCCCTTGGGCTACCTGGGTGTGTGAATGCTTAAAAAACTTAGATGGTCGGGTTAAGGGTTAAAGAGTAACTACTTTTGAAGGTATGAGAAATCTGTTTGTTAGTCTATTTTTGATGCATGCTCTCCTAAGCTGAGACAGCACTTGGCTGACTCAAAAGAAATTGATCCCTAAAAGCTAGCAAAAGCTGCTGACTTGTGGGTTGCCAACAGGGCTACTCACAAGGATTCTGGGGCCACTTATAAAAGGGATGAGGGGAAGCAGCACAAGAAAGATGACACAGAGTATTCTAAAACCTCCCATCCAAAAGAGGGCCAACAAACAGAAAAAGGGTAAATAGCATGAGAAACCAGGTCAGTCTAGTGAAACCCCTGGTGCCAAACCAGAGGGAGGTCAGCAGAAACCCCCATTCCAGAAAACATTTAGTAAATGTTATGCTTGTGGGTCTACTGACCATGTGAGAGGGGATCCCAGATGCAAGGGTAAACCTTCAGGGGTCCACACTGCCTCCTTAGCTTTTCTCCCTGAGGGAGAAGTACATATGGCAAGTGGAAACTTTCATCTTTTGGCTGAAGACCCCATTGGCATCTCAGCCAGTGTTTCTTTAGCGTCCCTTGGTCTGTGGGAACAGCACAATTTAGATGTGTATAATTCTACACCAGATAACACAAAAGAATACTACAAGAACAGTGTACTTGTAAATGGTCTGGAGACCCCTGCCATTAGAGACAGTGGGCCAGCATCACAGTGGTGGATGAAACCTTTTTGAAACCTGAGGATGTTGCTAAGGCACCCAAAGACCCCACTAAGCTTGCTGTAGGCTCTTTTCAGGTGGTTCCAATACTACCAGCTCTCGTCCAGTGCAACAATATGACTGTAAGAATACCTGTCAGTGTTCAGAGTGAGGTGCCTGGGAGAGTCCTGCTTGGAAACTCTTGGAGTTGTATCAAGCACCCCCAGGCCTCCTAGTAAAAGGAAGCAGGAACAAACTAAGAAGGCCAGAGAGCTCACCTTGGATGATTCTCAGTGGGTTGTTACAGAAGAACCTATAACACCCAGTCCACGGGAAGGACAAACATATACTTCCAGGAAGAAAGAGACAAAGAGGAAACCCAAGCTCTCAGGAAATAAGAAGAGTAGCACTGCTGTGCACAAAACCAGGACATCCCTGAGAGGACAGTCCACAGTTACACCCGTGACCAGTGCTTTAAGTGGGCCGGGGCCTGCCGGGGCCGGGCCCCGGCAGTCTCCAGAAAGTGGGGCTGAGCCGGGGCCCAGCCGGGGCCCCCCGTCCCACACAACATTGCGGGATGCATAATCCCGCCGCGGCCGCAGCCGCGACGGGAGATGCGCCCGTCATTATGTTGGCCAAGCTGACAGAAGTGCCAGCCAGCCACAGCGACGCTGAGGCTGGCGGCACTTCTGTCAGTTAGTGTAACTCCCTCTGATGACCCCTCATCAGGGTCATCAGAGGAAGTTACTGTCCCTTTGTTTTCCCTCCCCAGGTCACTGACCCCCGCGGGCTCCGTGATCTAATATGCAGATTAAATCATGGAGCCCGCGGGTTCGCAGAGGGTGAAAGACACCTCGGGCTCAGTGATAGCAGATAGATCACAGAGCCCGAGGTGCCTTTCTCCGTTGGCAAAGCTTTATAAAAGATGCCTTGAACTGTGTACGTTTCAAGCCATCTTTTATAAAGGTAGAAATATTTCTATGTTTATAAAAGACGGCTTGAAACGTGCACAATTCAAGGCATCTTTTATAAAGCTTTGTCGACGGACAAAGCCACCTTGCGGTTTGTTTTGTCCGTCATGCCTTGAATTGTTTACGTGTCAAGCCATCTTTTAGAAACATAGAAACATGTTACAAATATCTATGTTTATAAAAGGTGGCTTGAAACGTACACAAACCATAGTAAGGTAAGCACACAAGTGTGCATAACTTACTATGGTTTGTGCACTTTTCAAACCACCTTTTATAAACATAGAAATATGTAACATTGCTATGTTTATAAAATATGGCTTGAAAAGTACACACACCATAGTAGTACGCATACAAACATATAAATGCTCACATACATTTATATATTTGTTTGCGCACCTTACTATGATTTGTGCACTTTTAGGCCACGCCCACAATGAAATCCACGCCCCCAAACGAGGGCCCCCCCTCAATTTCTTACCCCACTTAAAGCACTGCCCGTGACTCCTCCAAAAGCTGAGGCCGAGTGTGAGGTTCAACCAGTAGAGGTTGAATCAGCTACTGATGACACATAGCTGGAAGATCTGGATCCTAAAGACCATCCTGAGCTAGAGACCTTGCTTGCAGAAGGTGGGCCCCTATAGGGCAGACTTCAGCAGAGGTCAAAGAGAGTGTCCTACTCTTGAAGGTCTTTGCTAACAGGCAGCTTACCAGCTGGAAGGGCAAGTGCCAGGGAAGCACAGTTTGTACTGGGAGGGTGGCCTCCTCTACAGTGAATATATTGAGTCTACCCCAGGGGACTACAGAAGACTTGTAGTGCCTCAGGAGGTGAGACCCCAGTTTCTACAGTTGGCCCATGAGATTCCTTTAGCAGGTCACTTACGTTTTAAGAAGACCAAGGAAAGGATTTCTCTTTATTTCTACTGGCCTAAGATGGGGTCTGATGTAGATAAATTCTGTAGGAGCTGTCACACTTGTCAGACATCTGGCAAGAGTGGAACCAGGTATGTGGCACCTTTGGTGCCTCTCCCAGTGGTGGGAGTCCCTTTTGAGAGGGTAGGAATCAACATTGTTGGTCCTGTATACCCTCCAACATCTTCAGACAACAGATTAATGTTGGTTGTGGTAGACCATGCTACCAGGTATCCTGAAGCAATACCTATGAGGACTGTTACTGCTCAGGCAGTGGCTATGGCCCTATTTGGTATTTTTACTAGAGTAGGTTTTCTAAGGAGGTTATCTCTGACAGGGGATCCAACTTTATGTCCCACTACATGCAAGCCATGTGGAAAAACTGTGGAGTGACCTACAAGTTCTCAACAGCCTACAATCCCCAAACCAATGGATTGGTGGAGAGGTTTAACAGAACTATGAAGAGCATGATATGTGCTTTAGAAGAACCCCTTAGAAGAAAGTGGGATCTTCTACTGCCATGCCTTCTATTTGCTTATAGAGAAGTCCCTCAGGAAGGGGTTGGATTCAGTCCCTTTGAGCTTCTCTATGGTCATCCGGTTAGAGGCCCATTGGCCCTAATCAAGGAGGGGTTGGAGAGTGCTCCTTCCCACGAGCCAGTGAGAGTCACTGATTATGTGTTAGGTCTCCGAAGGAGAATAGAATGACACACATGATGACAGAAGCTTCTGATTACTTAAAAGAAGGTCAGGCTCTGGTGAAGCATTGGCATGATGAGAAGGCCAACTTGTTTGAGTTTACTCAAGCCCAGCTAGTTCTGGTTATGGTACCTACAAGGCAGAGGCCCCCAGGGTCTTTCACACCAACCGCCTAAAGGCCTATGTCTCTAGACCAGAACTGGGAGCTTTGCTTCTAGCCTCTGCTCAAGAGGAGGAGGAGAGTGAGCCTCTACCTGACTTCCTCAGGGGACAACCTTTAGATGGGAAGATAGAAGGAGTTAATCTCTCTTCTGATCTGACATTGGAACAACAGGAGGAGTGCAAAGCTCTGTTAAATCAGTTTGCCCCTGTGTTTTCACTAACAGCAGGCTTAACCCCTTGGGGCCAGCATGGGATTCTCACTGGTGACTGTTTAAAAGCAGAGGTTACAGGATGTCAGACTATGTAAGAACCCACATAAAGGAAGAGGTCAAGAAGATGCTTGATCTTGGGGTAATAGAGCCCTCTACAAGTCCATGGGTTAATCCAGTTGTACTAGTACCAAAGGCAGGATCCAAGGAATTGAGATTCTGTGTGGACTATAGAGCGCTTAATGCAGTCACCACGACTGATGGCCATCCTTTACCTAGGGCAGATGAGCTGGTGGACAAACTTGGTTCAGCCAATTACATCAGTACATGTAACCTAACATCAGACCACGCCAAGGAGAAAACTGCATTTACAACCCCAGGAGGCCTCTACCAGTTTAAGGTTATGCCTTTTGGACTAAAGAATGCACCTGCTACATTCCAAAGGATGGTAAATCATGTTCTGAATGGGATGGAGGACTTCTGCATGGCATACTTGTATGACATTGCAGTGTTCAGCCCTACATGGAAGGAACATATTGACCACTTAGGATATGTATTGCAGGCTCTTGAGCAGGCCAGTCTGACCATAAAGGCAAGTAAATGTCAAATTGGTTAGAGTAAAGTGGTCTACCTTGGACATGAGGTAGGAGGAGTTGAAATCAGGCCATTCCTTAGCAAGGTACAAGCTGTACAGGATTGGGCCACCCCTACTACTCAAACCCAAGTGAGAGCCTTTCTAGGTCTCACAGGTTACTATATGAACTTCATTGAGAACTATGGGACCATAGCTTCTCCCTTGAATGTGATCTCCTCACCCAAATTCCCCAAGAAGGTTAGGTGGAATAAGGAGTGCGCTAAGGCATTTGAAGGACTTAAGAAAGGCCTTAGTCAAGCTCCAGTCTTGAGAGCTCCTGACTACAACCAATCCTTTATTGTACAGACTGATGCTTCCAATACAGGTATAGGTGCAGTTCTGAGTCAGTTGGATGAGAAAGGCAGGGAACACCCAATCTGCTTTATCAGTAGGAAACTGAAGGAACCTGAAACAAGGTGAGCAACCACAGAACGTGAATGTTTTGCCATAGTGTGGTGTTTGAAGAAGTTTAGACCATACTTGTAAGGATCTACTTTTGTAATTCAAACAGACCACCAACCCTTGAGATGGTTAATGCAGATGAAGGGGGAGAACCCTAAATTGTTAAGATGGTCAGTCAGCCTACAGGGGTTTGATTTTACCATAGAACACAGGTCAGGGTGTAATCACCAAAATGCTGATGGTCTCTCCAGAAAGTATGTCCGACTGGAGTAAGGATGTTCATCCAGGGGTGGATTAAATCCTCCTGTACCTTAGTGTGGGGGGGACGAGTGTTAGGGAGAATTCTCAGAAATGTGCTAATTCCCTCTACCTTAGAGACCCCCAGCAACTTTGCTGGATTTTGAGGGCTTTAGTTTTTTAACCTGGAGAGAGTGAGACCCCTTTTCCCACTCTTTTGTGTGTTTTAATGTGGTTTTGTACTCGGTGTTTCTTTTGGTTGTGGAGTCTGACAAACTCCATAGACATCATCTTTTACATTGTGTCACACCGTCCTTCTTGAGATTTACTCTGCGCACCAAACCAGGTTTGGTCCCTTTGTTCATTTTGTCTTTGGCGGGCTTCACAAGTGAAACCCACCTCTGGCTCCAGGGTGTCTGGTGGGGGCAGGAAGTGAGGGTGGTCCCCGAAACTCCCTGTGCTTAGTCTCCTAGGAGACAGGAATGCACTCTTAGGTGATTGGCTGGCTGGCTGTCCATCAAGGACAGCCACCCTGCTGGGTGACAGACAGCTAAACTGGAATGAATGGGAGCAAGCTGCGTAAAAGGCGAGGCTTTTTGGCTTGGACGGCATAGTCGACCAATGGACGAAGGAATCCGAAGAAGAACTTGAAGAGGATGCCTGCTGCAACTCATGGACTGTTGGTTTGTGTGGTGTTTTATATTGCTCCCTTTTGAAGAAGGCTAATACATAAATTAATAATTATTTTACCAAGAAACCTTGTGTGTAAGAGCTTATTTGAATACTTGTCACTGTGAATCTCTGTGTACCTCCCCTACAGCTCACATTGACCCCTCTTGAGATAAGCCTGGCTGCTCCCCACGCTATCAACCTGTGTAGTGCAGACTTATACCAAAGGTTGGGTTTCTATTGCCATGAGGTCACGGTTGTTGTAGTGCACCCATACAATCTTGCCTAACATTCTGCAACCAGTGGTGGCTGAAGAGGTGCAGCTTCTGCAACTGGTGGTGGCTCAATGGGTGCAGCTCAGGTGGTTATGCCTGTTGAGACTGTGGTGTCCTTTGGTGGAGGTGGTGGTGGTCCGTTGGGTCCCGCGGCATCAACGGCTGGTGCCCCTTGAGGTCATTGTCAGATGATGTGCCTGAGGGAGTCAGTAAGACAGGTTGTCGGTGAACAGTGTGGATTGATGAGGCAGAGGTACATGCATTATCTTGTTTGTGCCTGTGCAGTGTTGGGGATATGTCAGGGTACATGGCATGGTGCATACATGCTTGTGTCATGTGTACTGTGCGGGTGGATTTGTGATGTCCATACATGGTAGAGTGGTGTGCTGGAGATACTGTCGTGGTGTACTGACAATTTCTGGGCAAAGGTTTAGGCGTGTGGCCTTCACACTGTGGGATGTTGGGTTGGGGAGGGGTGTGGCATGGATGGGGTTGCCATGTGCCTGCTGCCTCTAGCACTTAGTGGGTATTTCTGATCATGGGTCGGGCTGGCTGGAACGAGGGAGTCACATATTTCCTTTGTGTGTGACGCTGGTCATTTGTGGGTGGAGAAGGGGCTTAGCACTCGTGTGACTTTGTGTCAGGGGAAGCACGGCGGGCACACATGCGTTTATCTATGGCAGGGTGATGTGTGTCTGTGTGGAAGCAGAAGCATGTTCTGTTGGCAGTACAGGATACCTGTTCTGTGTTCTAGGTGTATTAGTCGTATGAGTCATGTTTGGTGATGGGTGTATGTCAGTATGCACCCAGGTTGTTGGTCTCTTGGGTGTTGCATGTAGGGGTTTATTGGTGTTGTGGACGATGCACTTGACATTCATGTCTTATGTTGCTATAGTAGTGGGTTCAGGGTGGACAGGGAGGTTGACATTACATTGGGGTTACGTCGTGCACTCACCAGCCTCTTCAGGTGTCAGAGCCTCTGCAGCACTGATCGCTTCGATGGCCTTGAAGTGCAGCACATGCAGCATGTCTCCTCCCGGGGCAGCCGGCGTATTGGGGATGTGCTCCCGCCACCTGTGGCCATGACCTGTCTGTGCTGGACCGAGAGGAGGTTGCACACCCTCAAGTGCAGGTCGTCCGACCTCTTATGGCAGTCTCGCTTGGTGCAGGGGGTTGTGCCGACTGCAGAGACCTTCCGGGCGACCTCCTCCCAGGTGTTCTTCTTACACAGCGGGGTCTGTCTGCGCTGGTCATTTGAGAAGACTTCTGCAGCATGCTGGACAATGGTGTCCGATAACATGTTCAGCTCTGCCTCACTGAAGCATGGCTTGCACTTTCGGGTCTCACAGACTCTTGATGACATGGTAAAAGTGGAGTTTCTGTGGTCAGGATTGGTGGATGTCGCCTGTGTTTTCAGGATTGCAATGGAGTGTGCTTTTGTAACGTCCGCCCGCCGATTTCCTGTTTCAGCGATCACTGTGTTTCAGGGAACAGTACTTGCGGGACCGCAGTTACCGAGACTGTGTTGCCGGATTCAGAGTCTCGGCACCAAGGACGATGGTGTTGCCGTTTTTGGAGGGTTTTGATGGTGTTTCCGGCATGCCGGTACTGCCATTTCTGACATGCTGGAATGCGCCTTCACTCTAACGCGTAACCTGCCGGAGATTCCGCCATCACAGGTTGCTGGACACGGTGGCACTGGCATGCTGGACTATAGGTTTTCTTACCAGAATACTTGTAACGAGGCCCATTGTCATACTGTGGCAGGGCATTTTTAATGGTAAAGCCAAGTGAAGTCAAGTGAAGTATGTTCTTACGTGGGGTTACTGCCATATTTTGGCAGAACCAGCATGGACATGATCTCGTATAGTATCCTTAATGGCATTATGCATAAAGCAAGCATGAATATGTGTTTAAATGGGAATACTGGCTTATATTGTTGCAGCCAGCGTGAACATTTTTTTATACTGGCATATATTGTGGGCAAAAACAAACTGAAAATATGTTGGCAAAATGCTCCTCTGCACGTTGGTGACTTGCATCTGTTGGATTTGTTCATACGTTACAGTACAAAACCAATTGCAAACTGTTTGGCATTTTACCCAATTTTTGTCATCAAATTCTGCTGGTGGGTATCCCCCCCCCAACACCTCTTCATTGGTTTCAGGCTTCCTCGCTATGCTCCATCACACTGGCATATTTGGGGGAAATATTGATGCCCTTCCAATTAAACAATTTGCCAGCCGCCACTGGGGGGTACAGCGAGAAACGGAAAACTTTGAACAATTCTCCAGGGGCAAAGTGAGACTCTTGCAACCATTGCTAAAGAACCAAGGGAGCAGTTGCCTCTTAGCCCCCTGTACTTGGCGCCTTTATGTGATATGTCATCTGTTAAACAAACTGTCCTTGACTATCATTTGAAACTGAGGTATGAGGGATATCTCTTCTTTTAAACTGACTATTTTTGACTAGCTATTATTTAAAGCTGAGCCAGAAGTGATATCTTTTCTGCTAAATACCACCTCGAACTACACGTTGGGCCTCATTACGAGCATGGAGGTAATCCAAAAAGGAAGTCGGAATGGTAATACCAGCATCGAGTACCGGTCTAGGCCATTACGCGCTGTAAAACCCACCATTACCGCCACCGCCTGTACCGTGCCCCTTCTTACCGGCATGCGTGCGTCCACGCGCCCTTCGTTGTGGCAATACCGGGATGCCGCTAACAGGTGGACATCACAAGTAACGCGGGCATGCACCTTCCGGCAACCCGAAGGCGGTAAATAGGGCCTGGACGATGGCGGTACTACAGGCATCGCGGATCACCCGTAAATAGCAACCTGCTGTTTATCCAACTGCCATAGGTGCACACAATCACCACAGGTGGAGTCAATGGAGGCTGTCCCAGCACAAAAAGAGCACACCCACATACCACACCCCTTCCTACACCAAAATGATCCCACTTGCTGTTGCAATCCTGGGGCTGGAGGACATGCCTGTACTGCTACACCAGCAACAACAACTACAACAACAGGCAGCACAGAGGAGACGCAGGAGGACAAGGAGGGAGAGACAGGCCCAGCAAGTCCCACCAGTGCAGCCAGCGGTACCACGTAGGCAGCCACCAATCCCTCGCATCAGAGCCAGTCCATTCAACCTAACCCCTGTGCAGATCCACACCCTGTACCGGTTGGACCGGGACATCATCATCACCACCATAGTGGACATGATACACGACGACTTCATCAGCCTGATAGAAATCCGCACTGCCATCCCCCCTCTACTGAAGGTAGTGTCTGTGCTCCACTTCCTGGCCACAGGCACCTACCAGCACACAGTGGGCCAGCTGCAAGGCATATCACAACCTCTCTTTTCATGCATGCTGACCCAAGTGCTGGATGCCCTCCTGAAGCACGCAAGCATCCACATATCCCTACCACGGACTGGCCAGGAGCTCGCTGACACTAAAGTTGGCTTCCATGCACTGGCAGGCATGCCCAATTGCGTTGGTGCCCTCGACTGCACCCATGTAGAATTGGTGGTCCCTCATGCCATTGAGGTGGTGTACCGCAATCGTAAGCAATACCACTCCATCAATGTGCAGATGGTATGTGACTCCAGCACGATGATCACACATTGTTGTGCCGGATATCCCGGTTCCACACATTATGCCATGGTGCTGCATAACTCCTTGCTACCCCGCTACATGGAGCGACTTGCTAGACGACGTGCCTGGCTGCTCAGTAGGTTGCCTGACAGGCCCATGGCAGTGCAGGGGGGGTGAGATTGGGGGTGGGGGGTTGCATACTCCACCTGGGTGAGATTGGGGGGTGCATACTCCACCTGGGTGAGATTGGGGGATGCATACTCCACCTGGGTGAGATTGGGGGGGGGTGCATACTCCACCTGGGTTACATTGGGGGGATGCATACTCCACCTGGGTGAGATTGGGGGGGATGCATACTCCACCTTGGTGAAATTGGGGGGATGCATACTCCCCCTGGGTGAGATTGTGGGGGGATGCATACTCCACATGGGTGAGATTGGGTGGTGAGTGGACAATGCACATACAGCTAGCTAAACAGTGTTGCCCTGAACATCCCAACCAGAACATGACACATCAATGCCATACATTAGACCAATGCTGCACAGCAATGACAATATGCCAGACGTACAAGCAGGCCACGATGGCAATGTCAAGCGATGGATGACAAAACATGATTACACCTGTGGCAATGCCGCTAGTGGGAATACATACAGAGTACTATACATCACCAATATGGGTGGAAAAACATTGTTCCGAATCCACAGTACATGTGCATCAGCATGCAAGTGAACACCCTGCATCATCTGGACAACGCAATCCACAACAGCAGACCATAGTACAGCACACATTGCGTCAAATGAACCTGTGTGCATACATCCAGGGACATGTGAATGTCAACACCAAATAGCTTCAGCCATGGCAGTGATTTCTAAAGTTGTCAGGTCAGATATTGACTCACACATACCTCATTGTGCTCCCATGCAGGTGATAGTGGCTATCCCTTGAAGCCGTGGATACTTACCCCTGTACGGAACCCGCAGAACAGGCACGAACAGGAGTACAATCAGGTTCATACCCGTACCCGTGTTGTGATTGAGCAGACCTTTGGCCTGTTGAAGGCACGGTTCCACTTCCTCAGCAGGTCTGGTGGAGCACTCCTTTACAGCCCTGAGAAGGTGGGAAAGATCACCATGGTCTGTGCTATGCTGCACAACATGTGCATCCGGTGAAACGTACCACTGCCACCTGACATTGACCTGCATGCACCGGGTGAGGATGATGATGGTGGAGATGCAGCGCCCCTGCCAGTTCACGATGCACAAGATGGCCGTGCTGTGCGCCAATCACTGATTGACGATTTCTTCTGAACCACAGGGATGCTGATGGTTCAGTGTTAGTACCACAGTGGGCATTGGGATCATGTGCATATGGACACAGGGTGTTTGGGGAGTTGGGCACTGTGCGCTGTCATGAATTGAATAAAAGAAAAACACAGGTTTGGCAGAAAAAGTCACAAAACCACAGCGCTTGTATGAATAAATATTAAGAGTGCACATAGGCTGCAGGTGCCTGAGAGGTGTGGGAGTACTGCCAAGTACAACCCACTGTTGTGGAAACAATTATAGCACGGGCAATTCTCAGTCGCACTGCGCCCAAGAGTGCAATATAGGCATGTGTTGCAAGTAATTGAAGAGAGATGTGGTTATAAGTCCGATGGATTTATTTGCAAAGTAGCCTGACACGTGTTTCGAGTCTAAACCGACTCTTCATCCGAGGCTGTAAATGGGAGATGGGACGTAAGATAAATTGAATGAAGGACAGTGCCAGAAAACTCTTTCACGGCTTCGCAATTGCGGTAATTTCAGCACAGCAGGAAAAGCCAGTGGCCAGTGCTGTGCTGAAATGACCACAATTGCGAAGCCGTGAGAGAGTTTTCTGGCACTGTCCTTCAATTTATCTTACATCCCATCTCCCATTTAAAGCCTCGGATGAAGAGTCAGTTTAGACTCGAAACACGTGTCAGGCTACTTTGCAAATAAATCCATCGGACTTATAACCACATCTCTCTTCAATTACTTGCAACACATGCCTATAATGAATTGAATAAACACACACGAAATGAACAATGTCCAGTCATTATATGATTTTGAACACGACGGGTGTATTGGATATTTAACATTATTGTGCTTGAACCCTCCACCTCAGACACACCCTACCCCCAACACCACCTCCCCCCTCACCCATTGTCATCCCACACATGATGTGCCAATCATGGTTTTCCCCAGGCGGTAGTTAGCACATGCAGGGTGGACCTGCTAGTTGCAGCCTCTCTTTGGGTCTGGGGGCAGCATGTCCATGTGGCGTGCGCTGCGCCTGGTCATGCGCACAGGGCTTGCGGGAGTCGAGCTGGCGGGTGTGGTGGATGGGGTAGAGGTGGATGCCTGTGCGACCGTCGGTGCAGGTTGAGTGCTGCTGCAATTGTTCTACAATCCTGCCATGGACCTGAGTTACTGCAGCTAAACTGTCACGGATGACCATGGTGTTGGTGTTCATGGCTATGATGGTAGTTGCATTTGCTTCGTGTATCTCATGGCAGGTCAGTTCCCCCTACGCCACATACTGCCGGATGAGCTCGATCATGCTATCCTGGCGGGCCTCAACCCTCGTCAAGCAGGCCTCCATGTTAGTGGTGGCTGTGGAGGTGGACGGTGCAGTGGCAGGCCGGGCCAATGCTGGACTGTCCTCTGATGGGGACGACAGATGTGGACTCCCCAGTACTACGGCATGTTCTTGCATGGGGCTGACTGGTGTGGCCTGTGTGGTGTGCAGGGCGCTGGGCTGGGGGCTCGGGTTATGAGGACATACCACATGGAGGTTGTTGTCCATGTCTAAATATTCCTTGGCGTGGCCCTCCATATCGCTGAGGGGGGCTGAAGCAGCTCCCTCCCCAATAGAACTGGTGGCAGCAGACTGCGTGCCATCACCCTCTGCCTCTGCAACAGCTGGCAACTCCGTAGTGGTTGTGTCGTTGGATGGTGTCTCACGTGTTATTCCCTTCTCTGCTGGTGCTGGCCTGTGTTGCAGTCTGGGCATTGGTGTGGCCCTGGAGGTAGAAGGTCCTGTGCCTCTGTGACTGGCCCTGGATCCCTTGGAGAATGTCATGGCCTTTGGGGCAGGCTCCTTGCCTTCACTTTCTGCATCTGTGCCTGTGGGGAAACGAGATGCAGGGCATCAGTGATGGAGGTACGTACAAGATGCATGATTCAGTGCTGTTCAGTAGTTCACGTTTCATGCATTGCATTCTTGTAGGTGTGACGCACAGGGTACTTGCAATGGGGGGGCCATATTGGCATACATTGTGGACTCTCCTTTCTTGACTGATGTGTACTATGTGGCATACTGTTGTATTCCGGTTTGCGTGATGTGTGACATGTGATTTCTTCCTGTGTGTTGTGTGTCTGTTGGTAATGGGATTGGCACGCAGCATGCATATCATTGTGCCAGGGTTTGGGACACCATCTGGACATGGATTTGTATATGTGTGTATGATGGGCCATGCATTGACTGGATTCACTTGCACATCTGTTGTGCTTCGTCATGCTTTGGTTCTCTGTGGTTTGTGGGGACACTCACCTCCATCTGCCATTGACGGCACACCCTTGTCTCCGAAGCCCTTGATCGATTCCATATTGATCGTGGTGCTACATGTCTCCTCCCATCTTGACAGTTTGGTGGGAGAGTGGTCCCCGGCGCCTGTTGCCATGGCCTCCTTGCAGTTGGCAGACAGTATGTTGCAACCCCGGAGACGTAGATCGTCCCACCTTTTTTTTGCAATCCTTCACCGTGCGGATGGTGGTGCCCACTGCAGTCACCTTTCTTGCCGCCTCCTCCCATATTTCTTTTTTGCGCAGTTGGGCTGCGTGCTTCAGGTCATTGGCAAAGACCTCATCGGCATGGGCTACCAGCGTGTCCGCTAGCATATTCAGCTCCTTGTCTGCGAAGCGCTTTTTGCGCATGCGGGGGGTGGTCTTCCGAGTAGCCTTGGACATTATTGATTGATTGTGCCTGCTCTCCACTCTGTACCAGTGCTGTGTTTGGAGGATTGAAATGGATTGTTTTTAAGATGGCTGCCGGTGTATTTCCCGTTACGGCGCAATGACCTTACTTCCGGGTCTGGTATTACGAACCCGGTATTTACATGATGGTATTGCCTGGTCTGTTATTAAGGGGTTGCTCCAGGGCAGAGGCGGTATGAGCAGGTTCCGTGATGGCGCTATCGAGGGGTTGGGGGGTCTTTAGCGGCATGGCGGTGCAGTCATTACCGACATGGTCGTTCGCGCGTGCTCGCGCTCTCGTATTCAGCCGCTATTTGCGGTGTCGAGGGAACACGGATGCGCTACTAACACCATGCCGGTAATGACTGTTTTTTACCGCGATTCTCGTAATGAGGCCCATTGTCTGAAGCTGTGTTGGGAGTGATGTCTGCTTGAAGTAAAATAATGCGGTCTCTTGCTGCCTGCAAGGGCATTTTTGCAACTGTTGAACATGAATTAGCTTGTTAAGTTGTGTATTAACTTGATGCAAAACTTGTATTGCATTAAACCTACTTTGAACATGCTTAATGACATTTGTATTAACCAGATTTGTAAAATATAGGTATATTACAACCAGCATGGCCTGTTCATCCTTATTTTGTGTGCCCCTACTCCACTCCACCATATTGTATTTTTGCCCCCTCTGTGTCCCCCAATACTGATTTCTAGTGACGCCACTGACCATACCATGAACTGATCTTTCTCGCTAGGCATCATGTATTGAATGCCGTATTGGTCCTGGGTGGAATCGGCCCTATGTAGTTCTAGTTAGCAGCTGTGTTAAAAAGATGTGGAAAGAAGCCCTTTGAACTAGGGAAACTAAAAGCTCTTGGGAGCTTGCTAAGTTTAATGGGTAAAAGGTTCCAGGGGTCAATAAAGCATATCTGTATAGGTACCACAAAGACAGCCATAAGCTTTCCACCCTGAGTGATGAGTTTCACTTTATTTTTTTCCGCAACCAATTGTCACAGTATAAAGTTTCTCCAGCATGGGGTCTGGCCTGGATTCACATGCTCATGAATATTCCCCGTCGTCAGGCTGGGAATCCTCGGTAAAGAAAAAATCAGTATCAGTTTCGTTTCTGATCTGTCTTTCTTAGTAGTAACCAATCACTGATCTCTGGGTCATACTGCCCCCAGCCAATGACTGCCCTCTCCCTAAACTCCGCCTCTGGCAGCCATCCTCAGATTTTTAACCGCACGCTCAAATGTTGGGAGTCCTCGTGCTTTAGCTCTCGAGTTTTTGCTGCGTTTTTGCGCTTTTTTCAAGAGATTTTCTCATTTTTTCGGTTTAATCAAGCCTCAAGCTCCACCGTTTCTACTTCCGATAACGGGGACCCGTTTCGGAATTCTTCTACGCCCCTCAAGGGTGAAGTTTTCGTCGAGTTTACGCTTCTTGGAGGATTCCGGAAGATCTGCGGCCTACCTCAACGGACATGGCCCAGGACAAGGGAAGCTCGACGCCCGGATCCAAGCTGTTCAGGTGCTGCCCTGGATGCGGATTGCAAAACGTTTTCAAGGAGGACGAGCATTCGCGATGTCTCTACTGCCTTCATGAGGACAAGACACACGTGGAGAAGGACTGTGCGTTTTGCAAGAACCTTTCGGAACGGACCAAACAAGATCGTCGTTCCCGCCTCGCCACCTGGCTGGAGAAGGGCACAGCAGGTGAGAAGGCGAAGAAAAAGTCTGAGTGGGCTTCTAAGTCCAGTGAGGGCGCCCCGGCGACGGGGTCCCAACAGAAGGCCAAGCACCGCAAGTCCGCGGGCACCGGGAGCGCCTAAAGGTCAGGCTCTTTGGCTGCCAGGCAGGGCACTACTTCCCCGGCACGTTCCACCACGAGCCAGCGCTTTGGTTCGGGGAAGAGGAAGTCCGAGAACCCGGGTAAGCTGCTGGAGCGGACCCGGTTGATCTCGAAGGGGGAGCGAGGCGCTGACCCTCCCCTCAACGCGAAGGCCCAGGACACACCTAAGGTGGTGAGGGCTTTGATCCAGCCGGCAAAGGCCTCTATCGAAGTGGTCGCTGCGACCCTGGCGAAGCCAGCTGAGACTACACCAGTGGAAACGGCCTCTGGGCCCAGAGCATCCCTGCCACCGCGGAGGGAATCCTCTTTCCAGCCCATCGTTAAGACCCCTGTGAAGTCCCCGGCGGAAAAAGGGGGGGGCCAGTGGCCATTACAGACTCGGAATCAGCCTCTTAGGAGGAGCTGGTGGAAACCGAGAAGGGCCTCAACGAGGGGTGCATAGGCCTCAACGAGAGGTTTATAGGCCTCAATGAGAGGTTCGAGAAGGTTCGATCCCAGGGGGCGGTCCCTGCTGACGTGATCGAAGATAGCGATGAAGAGGGCCCAGTGGAGCGGCCATCCCGTCCGTCGCAGCCATTACCCAAGCCCCAGGATAGCTCGGCGACGACGATTAAGGCGGCCAATGCCTTAGCGATCGTGGCCCGCTACGACAGGGAGCTCTGGTTCAAGATAGCTCCCCTGCTAGACTTCCTACCTGACGACAAGAGGGCGGAGGCCCTAGAAATTCTGCAGGAAGGTGAGGTGGCGTGGGATCACGCCATAATGGTGGCAACGGACATTGCCGATACCGGATTTCGCCAACTGGGCAACAGAGTTTGCCTCCGATGACGAGGATGGCTCAAGGCGACAGACTTTCACCAGGACGTCCAGACCAGAGTGTTGGACATGCCGTTCGACGGCAACAACCTTTTTGGTAAGGCAGTGGACGAGTCTCTACAGGCCATCAAGACCGACTCGGAGACGGCCCGGCCCTGGGGATGCTTCAACAGCGACGGCCCTTTCGGAGCTCAGGAGGCAGACAGGGTGCCTCCAAAGGATCCAGTGGTGGCTCCTCCACTTACCGCCTGGCGGCCCGCTCCTCTACCCAGGAGGCCTACAGAGGTCGCGGCAAGCAAGGAGGATCCCGCCGTCGTCGCCAAGGAGGCCAAGGCGGCAAGGCCGTCTCCAAGCAAGACTGACCCGGCCGTGTTGTCGGGCCCCCACGAAGCACCCCGGTGGGAGGCCGGCTGACGAAGTTCGTCAGCGTGTGGGAGTCCATCTCCACCGACCTTTGAGTGTTGGACACCCTGGCCAACGGGCACTCGCTGGAATTCCAAAAGAAGTGCCCTTGCATTCCTCCCGTGGCCAGGAAGGAGAATCACGTCCCTCAACTGCTGTTGGAGGTAAGGGCGAAGCTCAAGAAAGGTGCCATCGAGCTCGTCCCCAAGAGGCTCCGGGGCTCCGGAGTGTACTCAAGGTACTTCCTCGTCAGAAAGAAGACAGGCAGTTGGCGCCCCATCCTGGACCTGCGTCGGTTAAACAAAAACATCAAGGCGCAGAAATTCAGGATGGTCACCCTCTAGCAAGTGCTGGGACAGCTGGAGGAAGGCGACTTCCTATCGTCGTTGGACCTGGAGGATGCTTACTTCCACATCCCCATTCTAAAAAGGCACAGGAAGTTCCTCAGGTTCGTGGTTCAGGGACGCCACTACCAATTCAGAGCCTACCGTTCGGATTAAAGTCGGCACCCAGGGTTTTCACCAAGTGCCTGGCACCAGTGGTGGCGCGGCTGTGTCTGCAGGGGATCCATG
The DNA here is from genome assembly GCF_040938575.1 of Ambystoma mexicanum. Taxonomy (NCBI): domain Eukaryota; kingdom Metazoa; phylum Chordata; class Amphibia; order Caudata; family Ambystomatidae; genus Ambystoma; species Ambystoma mexicanum. The sequence continues at coordinate 298,180,381 of NC_090922.1, forward strand.
TCTACCCCTACCTGGACGACTGGCTAATCCGGGCAAGGACAAGGGAACTCGCCGTCGTACACACGAGGAGGACCGTCCGGTTGCTCACGGAGCTGGGGTTTGCCATCAACTACCCCAAATCCCACCTGGTTCCATCGCAAGTAGCACTGTTTCTGGGAGCGAAACTCGATACAGTGGGGCAATTGGCCTCCCCTTCAGAGGAGAAGACCAAGACCATCCTGGGAAAGGTGCGGCGCCTGTTAGCCACGGACGTGGCCAGGGTGAGGTCCATCAAGTCCCTTCTTGGGATGATGTCCTCATGCATATATCTTGTACCCCTTTGCAGACTTCGGATGCGTCCGCTACAGGAGTTCCTCGACGCCCGCTGGTTTCAGGCGACGGGCTGCTTCGAGGACAGAATCCCTCTCGACGAGGAGTTCCGTCGGGCGATCGTATGGTGGGGCACCCGTTCTCACCTCACTATGTGCACGGACTTTCAAACCCCGGCGTTTCAGGAAACGGTGACGACGGACACCTCTCTGGAGGGTAGGGAGGCCCACACCGGAGATCTCCACGCAAGAGGCCTTTGGCTCCCGGAGGAGAGGTCTCTCCACATCAACATTCTGGAGGGTATGGTGGCCCACACCGGAGATCTCTACGCAAGAGGCCTTTCGCTCCCGGAGGAGAGGTCTCTCCACATCAACATTCTGGAGCTCCGAGCAGTGTTCTGGGCTCTCAAGTCGTTCCTTCTGTCCCTCAAGGACAAGGTGGTGAGGATCTTCACCGACAACACCACCACGATGTTCTACATACGGAAGCAAGGGGGCACCAGATCCTCAGCCCTATCCAAGGAGGCCCAGGATCTGTGGCACTGGGCCGTCGCCCAGGGGATGTTTCTGGTTCCCCTCCACTTGGCAGGAATAAAAAACACCATCGCCGACTCACTCAGCAGGGAGCTGCGCTCGTGCCACGAGTGGGAACTGTGCCTGGATCAAGCTGATCGGCTCTTTCAACGATGGGGCAAACCCCAGATCGACCTGTTCGCGACGGCGACGAACTCCAAGTGCCAGAGGTTCGCCAGCAGGTTCCCCCAGCCAAGGAGCATGGGCGATGCTTTCTCGTTCCCCTGGGACGGCCTGTTCCTATATGTGTTCCCTCCGTTGCCATTGCTGCTCCGCCTCATCAACCAGCTCAAGAAGTCCAGGTGCAGAATGATCCTCGTCTCACCGGCATGGCCGAGGCAGATCTGGTTCCCGGACCTTCTGGACTTGTCAACGTCCCCACCAGTCAAGCTGCCGGCGGACGCGCATCTTCTCTCCAGAGAAGGAGGCGCCATTCTCCATCACGACCCACAGTCGCTGAACTTTACAGGCCTGGCTCCTGCAGCACTAGAGTTTGGAGGGTACGATATACCGGCTGATTGCAGAGAGGTTCTTGCAAAAGCCAGGGCGTCCTCAACTCTCAAGTGTTACGGTCATAAATGGAAGAGGTTCTCTGTCTGGTGCCGTGCACAGAAGATTAACCCTCTGCGGATTACGGCCCCTCAAGTACTGCCGTACCTACTGTCACTGGCCAAAGCTGGACTGGCTCACACCTCCATCAAAATACATCTGGCTGCCATCTCCCGATATACCAGGACTACGGGACGGGCGTCCTTGTGGTCTCATCGCCTGATGAAGGAATTTATGAAAGGACTATTCCGATCATTCCCGCCGGTGAAGGCTCCTGCCCTGGCGTGGGAGCTTAATGTGGTGCTGACCAGGCTCATGGGGGCCCCATTCGAGCCTATGCATTCGGCGTCTTTGAAGTTCCTGTCATGGAAGACAGCGTTCCTCGTGGCCATCACCTCCGCACGACGAGTGGGAGAGATCCAGGCCCTATCTTGCAAGCCTCCATACTTGACTTTTCATGACACGAGGGTGGTGCTGAGGACGCACCCCTCCTTCATGCCCAAGGTGCCGTCGGACTTCCACCTCAACGAGCCCTTGGTGTTACCAGTTTTCTTCCCGTCGCCTTCGACGCCGGCCGAGAGGGCTTTGTACTCGCTGGATGTAGCTAGAGCGCTGAAGTTCTACGTGGACCGCACGAAGAGTTTTCGGAAGACGTCACAACTATTTGTGAACTTTGGGTCTGTGAATCAAGGGAAGGCTCTCTCAAAGACTTCCATTTCCAGATGGCTCTCTGGCTGCATCATGCACTGTCACCGGTTGGCAAATCGACCGCTGCCCGGCCGTCCGAGAGCCCATTCGACCAGAGCAATCGCTGCTACCACGGCGTTCCTGTCTGGTGTGCCCCTGCTGGACATCGGCAGGGCTGCTATGTGGAGGTCAACGCACACCTTCACAAGATTCTACTGCGTCGATCGGGACTCCAGAGAGGAGTCCAGAGTCGGCCAAGCAGTGCTGCGCAACCTTTTCGCCTAAGGTGAGCCTGGTGAGGAGGTAAGAATTGCTTAATGTTGAGTTTTGGATGTAATGCTTAATGTTGAGCCTTTGCCACCTCCCGTGGTTGTGCATGTGTATACTGCTATGTATTCTTTTATTCATGAGCATGTGAATCCATGCCAGACCCCATGCTGGAGAAGGAACAAGTTACTTACCTGTAACTGTTGTTCTCCAGCATGGGTCTGGCATGGATTCACATGCGAACCCTCCCACCTACCCCTCTGCGGCTCTTCACTTGGTCATACTGCCACCTGGCGTGCTACCAAATCTGAGGATGGCTGCCAGAGGCGGGGCTTAGGAAGAGGGCAGTCATTGGCTGGGGGCAGTATGACCCAGAGATCAGTGATTGGTTACTACTAAGAAAGACAGATCAGAAACGAAACTGATACTGATTTTTTCTTTACCGAGGAATCCCAGCCTGACGACGGGGAATATTCATGAGCATGTGAATCCATGCCAGACCCATGCTGGAGAACAACAGTTACAGGTAAGTAACTTGTTCCATCCATCATAGGCTTTGGAATTATGTACTAGAAAGGTGTAGCCCGTGAATTTGCTTGTTACAAAAGTGCTGCAAAATTCAGCCACCCAACAGCTGTCACCTGTTATGTCTGCCATAGATGTAGTTCGGTTGGTGGATTACATTTTCTTGGCGGGCCTCCGTGTCATACACTATGTAGTCCTCGGTTTTATCTGGAGGTCTACTGGCCATCATGTAACATATGTGTTCAGCCGTGTTGACAATGGAAACTTTGCACACCCTACAGATTATTCTTTTCCAGTTATGACTCTTGTAAGGAACTCATGGTGGCAACAGTAAAGACAGACACAAGTGATGACAGTTCAAGGGTGTTTATTAAACTGCAAAGGTAGGTTGGAAAAACGCCTAATCTAAACTTAAATCTAAGATGGGAGCATGCTTCAACCATCAAATAAAAATAAGACAGTCCTAGTGGCATCGTGTCAAATAAAAGGGCCTATACTAAGAAAAACCTATTACCAATCCTTACGCTAGATACAAAAAAGAAGTGTGGGATAATGTTCTTAAGAAAGAAGGAAGTGTTCATAAATGATAAGTCAGGATGCGGTACTTGAGGTCTCCCTTCCCCACATTTTCAGCACGGGACAATGGTGGACTTTGGAGCACAGCACACGCTCGAGCTTTCCCAGCACGAGCCAAAAGTTCTGCTTTCAGCAATCAGTGGTTAAGTCTCTATTCTATCACAAGTCTCTTGCCGCCATGTGCCTGATGTTTTCAAATAATGAACAAAGAGTTCCCTTCCACATGAACATTGGGTGATGCTTTTCAACCCTGGACCCCTCTCTTCCGGGCGAAGATCCTTACAAAGTTCCTTATTGATACCAGGACCACAGATGGTTATGTTCTCGTGCTTTTGAGTGCTTTTCAGGTTTAAAGTATTTAAACACAGGTTCAACAAAAAGTTCTTCTCTTCTGTCGGTGATGGTTTTTCACCCTGGGGTTCCTCCTCTTCCGGTCTCAGACCCCTCTGGACTATCAACTTCTCTTTGTCAGGTTCACTCTGGTGTAGCATGTATTCATAGGCTTTTTCTCTTTATACTTTGCTTTGTTGTAGTCACGGATCAATGGGTGTTGGCTTCTCACCCTTGAATACCCCTTTTTTTCGGGCTCAGATCTGACTCGACTGTTTGCCTCCCTCAATCGGGTTCACTATGGCTTTCACAAATCTTAATGTCATTTTGAACAATTGGCTGTGGACATCCCTCAGCCCGGGTTAACTCTTGTCAACACACTGTATTTCGGGACTTTAGACTTCGCCCCCTTTTGTCGGCATCCTTCACTCGGGTTCACTCTTGTCGAGAAACTGTATTTTGAGACTTTAGACTTTGGTCCCTCTTCATTGGCATCCCTCATTCGGGTACACGCTTGCCAATCTGTCAGTCGTACCTTTTCTCATTCAACTCTTACGATGCAGGATTCACTTCCCTCAGCTTCACTAGCATCTGTCAGTCAAAGACTTTCGACAGTACAGAGGATTTTACAAGACCCCTGTATGACCACTTTGACCCCTCTTCTTGTCTTTTCCAAGGCCTTAAGGTTATGGTAGTTTCAACAATCGTGTAATCACCCAGAGTTTCCTAAGTAAGCTCCCACGTGGTGCCGGATTCCTCTGTTGCTGGTTTTCCCCCTATTAACATCAATAGCTCTTTATGCTTTCAAAGTTTAACTAGCCGTTTGCTACTTTTCGTTCAACCCAGTTCGGTTTCTCTCCCCTCAACTTGCCGGCTGTGATGAACCGCTTGGCTTTCTTTAACTCAGAGTCAAGGTTGGTACCACGGAGACAAGCATCTCTCCCCAGCTTGGTTATCAGTGGAGGAGGGTCCTGTGTGCCGTTGACATCTGCTGCAACACACACTGGCTATTGTTCACGGTCTTACGATTCCTTCTGTGGAGGTGTCACAGGCCTTGGTCGGAAAGGGCAAGGTTGCTTCTCTCCTTGTCACCCTCTCGGTACGCGCTGTCTTCCTCCTCCTCTTGAGCTGCGGTCTGCCTTGCTCATCTTGTGCACTTGTGCTCCATCTGTTATTCCTGTGGTGAAGGGAAAGGGCCGTCAGGTCTGTGTGGTTCTGGCCAATTGCCTGACTTTGCCTGACCTTGGTGTTGGGACACTGCAGGTGAACAGCTCCTGTGTGATTCCGTCGTCTATCTGTCACGCTCACCTGGCTCCCTCAGAGGCATCGATCGGAACTGGACAGCTGCGGTCTCCCGCAATGTGACGCGTAGGGCCGAGATGGCGGGCTGGACTGGCCAACCTAGCTTCGTTAGCTTGGCCCGTAGGAATATTCTTCTGCAAATGGAGAAAGGGAATTAACCACCCGTGGAGTTGAGCGTAAATTCCCCCACAGATCACCTTTGATGTCCCCTCTTATAGTCTCACCTGATGGTTTGAAAAGATGAGCTCTCCATCCTGCATTGAGCGCAGGGGCGCGTTGATAACCAGTTGCTTCACTGGCTCGAAGGAATTGGTGAGTTCCAGAACAATATTGACTCCGAGATTCCCGGCAAGACACCGTAAGTATAAAGTTCGTAAGAGTTCAAATGCCTGACTTTCACTCTTGTCCAATTCCTTGCAGGTTGCAGCTTGACCCTAATGAAGAGTTCCTCGTGGCAACCGGTAGTATTCTGGTAAGGATTTGTATTTTCCAACACAGTTCTATAAAATAATGTCAATATGTAACCTGTTGCTTTCTCCCTTATTCAGGCGCTGAGAGAAAGTATGAAGTCTCGGGGAATAATACCTCTGGCGGTAAAATCAGGTAAGTCTATTGTGGTGAGGAGGGTTCCCCTTGTTAGTCCCTTTGTTTCACCTTGCTGTCCGTTTGTTTCCCCTTAGGGGCCGGGGTTCGGCGAAGATGCAGTGGAAGCTGCGCCGACCCGTGAAGAGGAATAGTACCCCCGGTGGTAAGATCAGGTAAGTCTATGGGGGGGTAACTAATATTCCTCTGTGTATTCCCTTAGCTCACCTTGCTGTTCTTGTCTTCTCCTTAGGTGCCGGCGGGAACATGCAGGAGGATGCGGTGGAATGTGAAGATGCTGCGAAGGCCAGTGAGTTCAGCGCGGCGCTGCAGCAGGCGAGGAGACGCGCATAAAATAACTTCTTTCTTCCAGCTCGAAGGCGCGATGGATCGGGAATTCAGGTAAGGATCAAAGGTATTGCTCTTGTTCTAACCTTTTCTCCTTCTTTCTCCCTTTTTCTAGGAGCTCTAAACCCGAGGCGGGCGTGGCAGAAGGCTGGATGCAGACTTGCAGGCACGGTGAGCGTTACGCTGCTGGATGCAAAATAACGCGAAGCGTGTGCTGCTCTTCGGGCGTGGTTTAAATAGCCTCCAAAGTAGTCCCAGGTAAGTATTCCTCCCCAGCTCCGCCCGAGTAAAAAATAGTCCCTAAGTAAAGTAGTCCCTTCCAAGCCTCTTTTGGCTTGGAGCTCTTGCAGCATGGTCTGCATCAGGTAAGTTTTAATCTATGAGCCTGGCGCCTATGGCGCCAGGACTGACTCTCCATATGAGCCTGGCGCCTTAGGTGCCAGGACTGGACCCAAATAGCCCCTAGCAGGGGTTGTTGGGCTTGCTTAGGATAACTTGATGCCTGCTTCCGGGGTTGCTGGACTTGGTCTGGGTCCCCGGGGGTAGGCATCATGACAGCACTCCCCCCCCCCAAAGCCCCTCCTAAAGTCGTTCTTCCCTGTGGTTTCGGTTTGTCTGGGAAATTTCGGTGGACTTTCTTTCACCAATCGGGGTGCATGAACATGGTCACTAGGTTCCCATGACCTTTCCTGTGGTCCGTAACCTTTCCAGTCGATTAAATAAAAGAGTTTTGACTTTATCAGCTTGGAGTCCAGGATGTTCTTGACTTCAAATTTGGGTTCTCCGTCTACAAGGATAGGGTCTGGTGGCTTTGTTAGTCTTGTCCCTGGTTGCACTGGCTTCAAAAGTGACACATGAAAGACGGGGTGAATTTGCATATTAGCAGGTAAGTCCAACTTGAGAGCCACCGGGTTGATAATGGCCTTAATAGAGTAAGGTCCCAAATATCTGGGGTTAAAGGTCTGTGTTCCCTTTAGACGTATATGTTTTGTGGCTAACCATACTTGGTCCCCCATCTGGTATTGTGGAGTATCACTTCTATGCCGATCAGCATCTTTCTTGTATTTTTCTTTCGCCTGTTTTAAATGTGTAGTTGCTTCCTTAAAGGCTTGTGTAATCGTAGCGTGCAGATGGTCCACTGCGGGCATTTCTAAGTGTTGGGGTGAGTCAAGGTCTGAGGTTCAAGGATGGTGCCCATATAAGGTATAAAATTGGCTTTGTCCAGTTCCAGAGTGTACTGAATTATTGTATGCATATTCGGCGATCCAAAGAATCTCTTTCCAATTACTCTCAGTCTGATGTAACATACAACGCAGGTATTGTTCGAGAGTCTGGTTGGTCATCTCCGTTTGACCATCGGTCTGGGGGTGCTGAATGGTCGATAACCTCACATCGATTTGCGCCAATTGACAGCATTCTTTCCAAAAATGTGAAATGAATTGACTGCCCCGGTCAGAGACCAATATGGACGGAAATCCTTGTATGCGAACAATGTTTTCGAGGAACTCCTTGGCCAGGATTGAAGCTGAAGGTAATCCCTTTAAAGGAATAAAGTGGGCCATCTTGGAAAAAAGATCTACAATAACTACAATGGTGTTAAATCCATCGCATGGGGGTAGATCAGTAATAAAGTCTAACAATAAGGTGTGCCATGGTGCAGGCGGAATGTCTAAAGGTTGTAAGAGTCCAGCTGTTTTTTTCTTTTGACTTTTGTTTTGAGCGCAAATGCCACAAGACATTACAAATGATTTAATATCCTTTGGCCAGGTGGGCCACCAGAATTGTCTTTTAATTTTAGCTTCAGTTTTTGCAATACCTGGGTGCCCCTACATTAGGGTATCATGATAACGGGAAATGACTAGTTCTTGTAGTTCCTTGTGTGGCAGAAATAGCCGCCCTTGGTAATAAGGCAGATCATTGGTGACAGAGTAGTCCGGGCCTTTTTTTACCCAGTCCTGCAGGGCTGTAGGATCAAAGAGTTGCTGGATCTTTACCTGAATGTCCTCTAGTGTCTGTAGAGTAGTCATGCCAAGAATTCTTTGTTTGGAAATTATGGGTACTGGTTCTGGTTTCACTTCTGCCTATCCCATCCCTATTCGGGATAAGGCGCCTGCTTTACCATTCTTACAACCTGGTCGATAGGTTATTACGAAATCGAACTCGGCAAAGAACAATGCCCATCGGAGTTGACGTGACGATTGGGCCTAGGTTGTCTTTAAATACTGTAAGTTCCGGTGATCAGTGATCACAGTAATGGTATGCCTGGCACCGAGAAGATAGTGCCGCAAGCCTTGAAGGCAGATTTAATGGCTAATAACTCCTTGTCGGTAACCGCATAGTTTAACTCGCGTGCCGAGAACTTTCTGGACCAAAATGCTACTGGATGAAGCTGGCCAGTTTCAGGGTCCTTTTGAGACAGGACAGCTCCCATGGCTAGACTGGATGCATCAGTTTCCACTATGTATGGAAGTTCAGGGCACGGGTGCTTTAATACAGGTGCAGACGTGAATTTCACTTTCAGCTCTTGGAAGGGATTTTCAGCTTCTTCAGTCCACATAAAGTGTTTATTTTTTCGCAAGAGTGCTGTGATGGGATGTACAACATGTGAAAAATCCGGGATGAATCTGCGGTAGAAATTGGCAAAGCCGAGCATGCTTTGTACTCCTTTAACTGAACTTGCTGATGGCCACTTAAGGATTGCGTCCACCTTTCGTGAGTCCATTCGGACTCCCTTTGGGGTCAGGATAAACCCAAGGAATTCAACTTCTGTGGCATGAAAACGCATGTTTCCAGTTTTGCATATAGTTTGTGCTGGCGCAATTTCTCAAGGACTGCTCGGACGTGCTTCACATGGTCAGATTCTGAAGAGGAGTATACTAGAATATCATCGATATATACGACAACACAAACGTCAATGAGTTCACGAAGGACATCGTTCATGAAGTATTGGAAGGCTGCTGGTGCATTGCACAACCCGAAAGGCATCACCTGGTATTCGAATAACCCATACTTAGTGCGAAAAGCAGTCTTCCATTCGTCGCCTTCTTTTACACGTACCAGATGGTATGCCCCCCGGAGATCTAATTTAGTGTATATACAAGCGCCCTTCACTTGGTCTAGTACATCAGGGATCAGAGGCAATGGGTATCGGTTCTCAACTGTTATCTGGTTCAATGCGCGGTAGTCTATGCACGTTCTGAGGTCACCTTCCTTTTTGGGCATGAAGAACAAAGCTGAAGATGCAGGGGACTTGGATGGGTGAATAAAGCCATTGGCAAGGTACTGGTCTAAGTATTGTCGTAGGTGAAGGTTCTCAGGTTCCGTAAGGGCATAGATCCTGCTACAAGGGGGTTGTGCACCGGGTATGAGATCGATTTGACAATCGTACGATCTGTGAGGAGGTAAGGTGTTTGCCTGTTCTTTTTGGAAGACATCCTGGAATTCTTGGTATTCTGGAGGTAGTTGCATGACTGCTGTGGTTACTATGGCCAGGCCTGCGTTATGACTTTTCTTTGGGTAACAGGTTTGTGCACAATCCGGGAAGGTTATTCTCTTCTCTCGCCAATCAATACAAGGATTATGTGTTTCCAACCAAGGTATCCCCAGTATTATTTGGAACTGTGGGGCTTTGAGTAGATCAAACACAATAGTCTCTCGATGCCCATCCTGACCCAATAGTGTAATCTCTGCGGTGGAATGAGTTACAGGCCCAGAGGCAATTTCAGTTCCATCGACTGTGGTGCTGACATCCGAGGTGGTTTTGCGGCAGAGAGGTAGATTCATCCTGGAAGCCAATTCATAGACCACATAGTTTCCTATGGCCCCGCTATCAATGTATGCCCTTACTGCGTGCATACGCGATGGCTGCCCTGGATTTACGAGGACCATTGGTATGATGAAATGCAAGGTCTGAGGATCCTTCTTCAAGCTCGGCAAGCGGACCTCTACGCTTGTCGGGCGTGGTCGTTTCCAGAGTCTGACTCCATATGGCTTTTATCAGCAGCTCCTACCACCTTCTTGGGTGGTTTTACATGGCAATCCCGTAGAAAATGCCCAGAAGTTCCACAATATAGACATAATTGCATTTGCCGTCTCCTTTCTCTTTCCTTCTAGGTTAAGGATCCTTTAACCCCTCTGATTTGCATGGGTTCTGAAGCATCTGCTCCTTTGGGGTTAGCGTGGGTTTTGACCAACACCCGATTCTCAAACTTGGCTCAATCAGCCTTTCTGTTCTGAAGTCTGTGATCTAACTGGACCACTAAGTCTATATATTCAGCGCAGTCTTGAGGTGGGTTCATGACTTGAGCCAAGACATCCTTGAGTTCTCCTCGAAGCCCTTGATGAAATAACGGGATTCGTTTTACCTCAGGCCATCCAGTTTCCACTATCAACCTATTAAAGGTTACGATGTAGGATAGAAGGTCCTGGTTACCCTATCGTAGGGACAAACATTTGTTATCCAGGGCCTGTCCTTGGGAGTGCCGGGCAAATAGTCTTTCCATGCTCGTTTGAAAGCCCTGAAAATCCCGAAGAATTGGGTCATCCTGAGTAACTAGTGGAATTGACCAATCAGCTGCACTGCCGCTGAGATATGACAATACAAAGGCTACCTTGGCTTGATCGTTTGGGAAGGCTCCAGGTCTGCATAAAAAGTGCAAGCAGCATTGGTTCATAAACATGGCAAACCTTTTGGGATCTCCGGCAAAGCGTTCGGGTGGAGCTAATGGAATATTTCCTGGTAAGTTTATTTGCACAGGATTACTCGATAACACAGGAGCTGGATTTCCCCCGGAACCAGGTAGAGGTGCTTGTCCAGCCTGGCTTTGCAATAGTTGCCTAGCAAGGTCATCAGTTCGCTCCTTTGACAAAATCAGTTCTCTCCTAAGAGCATTGGTTTCTTGACGGGCGAAATGCACTTCAGCCCTCAGTTCCCCTAGTAATTGGGCCAATTGGGCAGTCTCTGAGGTATCCATAATGCCCGGGTGGGAATTTGTGGGTAGGCTTCGCGTTCTGTTACGCTCAACTGGCTCCCACAGAGGCGTCGATCGGAACTGGACAGCTGCGGTCTCCACCAATGTGACGCGTAGGGCCGAGATGACGGACTGGACTGGCCCACCTAGCTTCTTTGCCTGGCCCGTAGGAATATTCTTCTGCAAATGGAGAAAGGGCATTAACCACCCGTGGAGTTGAGCGTAAATTCCCCTAACCCCGCTGTTCTCCCCACAGATCACCTTTGATGTCCCCTCTTATAGTCTCACCTGATGGTTTGAAAAGATGAGCTCGCCATCCTGCATTGAGCGCAGGGGCGCGTTGATAACCAGTTGCTTCACTGGCTCAAAGGAATTGGTGAATTCTAGAACAATATTGACTCCGAGATTCCTGGCAAGACACCGTAAGTATAAAGTTCGTAAGAGTTCAAATGCCTGACTTTCACTCTTGTCCAATTCCTTGCAGGTTGCAGCTTGACCCTAATGAAGAGTTCCTCGTGGCAACCGGTAGTATTCTGGTAAGGATTTGTATTTTCCAACACAGTTCGATAAAATAATGTCAATATGTAACCTGTTGCTTTCTCCCTTATTCAGGCGCTGAGAGAAAGTATGAAGTCTCGGGGAATAATACCTCCGGCGGTAAAATCAGGTAAGTCTATTGTGGTGAGGAGGGTTACCCTTGTTAGTCCCTTTGTTTCACCTTGCTGTCCGTTTGTTTCCCCTTAGGGGCCGGGGTTCGGCGAAGACGCAGTGGAAGCTGCGCCGACCCGTGAAGAGGAATAGTACCCCCGGTGGTAAAATCAGGTAAGTCTATGGGGGGGTAACTAATATTCCTCTGTGTATTCCCTTGGCTCACCTTGCTGTTCTTGTCTTCTCCTTAGGTACCGGAGTGTGGCGGGAACATGCAGGAGGATGCGGTGGAATGTGAAGATGCTGCGAAGGCCGGTGAGTTCAGCACGGCGCTGCAGCAGGCGAGGCGACGCACATAAAATAACTTCTTTCTTCCAGCTCGAAGACGCGATGGATCGGGAATTCAGGTAAGGATCAAAGGTATTGCTCTTGTTCTAACCTTTTCTCCTTCTTTCTCCCTTTTTCTAGGAGCTCCAAACTCGAGGCGGGCGTGGCAGAAGGCTGGATGCAGACTTGCAGGCACGGTGAGCGTTACGCTGCTGGATGCAGAATAACGCGAAGCGTGTGCTGCTCTTCAGGCGTGGTTTAAATAGCCTCCAAAGTAGTCCCAGGTAAGTATTCCTCCCCAGCCCTGCTGAGTAAAAAATAGTCCCTAAGTAAAGTAGTCCCTTCCAAGCCTCTTTTGGCTTGGAGCTCTTGCAGCATGGTCTGCATCAGGTAACTTTGCAGCATGGTCTGCATCAGGTACGTTTTAATCTATGAGCCTGGAGCCTATGGCGCCAGGACTGACTCTCCATATGAGCCTGGCGCCATAGGCGCCAGGACTGGACCCAAATAGCCCCTAGCAGGGGTTGTTGGGCTTGCTTAGGATAACTTGATGCCTGCTTCCGGGGTTGCTGGACTTGGTCTGGGTCCCCGGGGGTAGGCATCATGACACTATCATGGTGTGAAAAAGTACTTGTGTCGGAAAAGGGGGGTTTATGGAATAAACAGGAATGGCCAGGATTATTGTCGGAAAATAAATAGGAGGGATTGTGGGAACGGTAGTGTTTGATCAAAATAGACTGGGAGTGTGACAAACCATAATCAGAGGGACATGGAGAAGAATGACTGGGAGTGTTTGGATAGGAAACAGAAAAACAGGGATTCTTGGAGGTGTGGTTTTTGAGTGTAACAGGGTTTGGGCTCCTAGGGGATTTGCAAGATATGGAGGGGTTGTTGGATTTGGGTAAGGGAAATTCTTTGGGTGGAAAAGAAGTAGATGTGGAACAACCTATGAAGACCTCAGGGACTTAGTCCTCTTCGCCTTCGTCCCTGGTGTAATACCTCGTCTCACCTGGGGTATTCCCCCGAGCACAACCTCGGGCTCCCCTACCTACCCAGGTGATATGCCCTTGCTCGTCCACTCCCAGGGTTAGGATATGAGAGCGTCAGCCCTTCCCCGGCCACCTGAATAAGGGATTCTGGAGGTCGACTTGGCAGAATACCCTCAGGTTTCTTACACTATCAGGAAGACATTTTTCACAGGTGGGGCAGTCAATATGCAGCTCACACACGACAGCCCCCAAAGCCACTTTTTGAATGTGCCTATCTAGACAGGCCGAGACCTCGCAAACGCGTGACACCGATGACATTTTACAGGTTTTTCCTTAAGCGTTTGACATTCTTCTCTTAAACACAAGTGACAGTGATACTGACAACTGTGTCTATGTTTGTTTTTGGAAATGTGATGGCAGTGCTGACAGAGATTTTTAGCCTCCAGAAAACCTTTTAGATTGACTATACCACAGAAATGGTTGTTGTAGTGTAAAGCATACAAAGTGTTAAAGTAGAGTATCTTGATGGGTCTATCAAGATACTTCTCAGAGAGATTCAGCTGCCAAAACCCTATTGGAGTGTCCTTCTGAAGCCCGAGCTTCTCCTGTATTTACAAAGCTTTTGCAAATACATTGTTGTCTGTAATGCATTGTGTCTTGATTATACCTATAAAACTAGATGGCTGGCAGAAATGTAGGGGCCTGTTATGTTTGATAATAGGGCCATGCCCGGGGAGGGTATTAACAGGGGGTGGCTGTACTAGAAACAACAGTATTCTGTGGGTTATCAGTCGTGGTGTGATTTTCCGGATCTATGTTGGGCTCGGGGGCTAGTGCGCTGTGTTCAACCTGTGGGGATGTTTCTGGCGTGGTGTTAGACTACGCCCCCTTGAAGGTTTCACAAGGTGCATGAAAGGGCTCCCCTGTGATTGGCATGTTATGTTCAGCAACTGACTTGTTGGCTACTGCACTGGTGTTATGATCTCAATGCAATACGTTTTATATGAAACACAAGGTACTGTTACCTGAGTTAGGACATTTATGATTTGACGTAGAGGGGAGCCTTCCACACACCACGCCAGTCCCTGGCAATTGGGAAACAGGGCGCCGTGTGAAGCCTGGGAAACCCTCCTGGGCAATACAACCCACTGTGTGCTGGTAATTATGCCTCTTGCAGGTTCCATAGATCTTGTGGTGGTTGCGTAATCCTGGAGCTGCAGACTGATTGCTGGTGAATAGCTGAGTACAGGATTCACAACAATAAATATAGACAGAAGGAGCATTGGATAGAGAAATTAGAACACAAGTCATAAATGTTAGCTAACACACAAAGCATTTGTTGAAATTTGTGTTTGGGAAGAGTTGTGTTGTATGGCGCTAATATGTGGGGAGGGACAGCCGTTGTTGCCTCGGATTCGTGAAGGCTAAAGAGCTGCGTGGGCTGGAAAAAGGCCAGCATATCCCCAGTTGAGAATGCAAAGCTCGGTTCTCACTGCGAGGCCGGTGGAGAGATGCTGTATGGAGCGGGAAGGTAGCTGACTTAACATCAAGCTGCAGCTCGCTCATTCAGTAGCGTGTGGTGCTGCCAGAGGAAAGACACAGCAGTGCTGACAAGAGCAGCGGATGAAATGACATGCTGCAGATCGACTGCGCAGATAATGCCTGTGTTTATCAGGCAGCGCCGGCAAGATCAGCTGTAGAATGTTGTGTGTGCCTAGGCTACAACAATGCCTTAATGTCTTGCAATGCCGTCTTGTAATGCCGTCAGAAAGAAAGGTGGTGAATGTGTTCGCTCAGCATCAATGGGCGAGTAGAAATTGGTGAAGGAGTTGCGCTTGTTGGTAATCGAGGGGCCCCACGACGTAGGAGTAGAAATGAGGAATTAAGAGTAGGTAGAAGGAAGCAGTAAGCAAGATGAGATGGGGTAAACAGTATCTAATAGAGAAATCTAGGATAGCCAGGGTAGAAGTTATATACTAACAGGAGCACTGGTATCAAGAAAGTAGCAAGGAGCCGGCTGTAGTTCATCCTAATATACAATTGGGGGTGTGCTTCTGGCCAATGAGTCCGTTTGCTGGGGGGCATTTTGGAAGAAAACTAGAAGGCTGAAGATAGTTTAGTATTGAAGAGCAATTGGCTGACGTTTTGGATGAAGGTTGAATGTTCCTAATCCCTCTACTTCTCCATTTGTGCCACAGAGACCATGTGGAATAGAGATTCATGACAACAATGCTTTATTAGCTTCAAAAACATCCCTTCTCCTTTCTTTTGTAGTACAGCTTTAAACCTTTGACAATGGCCAGTATCTTCTTAAAACTTGGTCTTAAATTGAGGGCCACCATCTGGTTTGTACGACTCTTTTGCGCTCTGTTGGGGTCTTTTTTTTAATTTGTATTCTTGTTAATAACCGATTCATGCCCATTTGTTACTGCAGTGTCGTCTATGATGATAACACTAGCGCCTAGGTCATTTGAAATGTTATTGACACCGACATTGTGACCCATCCCCACATCATTACCACCGCCATTGTGGGTGTTTGCATTGGTAACCATGCATGCATCTGTTTCACTGTCCATATTATTGACCCCTTGCTCTTGAACAGCAAATACAGGCACTGTAACATACCTGAACTTTTCAGCTGTACCTACACTATCACTAGCCAGAATTGGAAGGGGTTCGTTAGGAGGTGTTTTAACAGCTCTATCGCTGTTAAGTGTGTGATGTTGACACAAACTCAGGGGGGGTCATCAAACACAATAGTTGGAATACCTACACTTACAACACAGTCATTTGCAATGTTAATGACACTAACATTGTACCCCTCCCCATCGTTATTACACCCCCCTTGAGTAGCAACCAATGTAATATTACTGACACCAGCATTCTACCCCTCCCCGTTGTTATTCACAACTCCCTCTTGAGCATCTATGGAAGTAATATTAATGACACCAGCATTGTACCCCTCCCCAATGTTATTTACAACCCCGCTTGAGTATCAACAGAAGCAATATTAAGGATACCTGTATTGTACCCCTCCCCATTGAGCATCAACAGAAACAATATTAATGAAACCAGCATCTTGAGTGTCAGCAGTATAGATACATACACCTTTTTTCACTGACAATATTAACAATGCCAACATCTTTAAGAAGCACCTTGAGGGATATATAACAGCTATATAAAAGCTAGTAGGTGTAGTGTCTGAAATCTCCAGGGGTGGCTGCCTGATGCTAGATTGTACCCCATTGCCCTGCAGAGCGATGATTAACGCATCTAACTCGTTCATTGTGTGAATATTTGTAACAGGAGTAATACCCGATTGTACATATGCCCCCCTCATTCACCACCACCCGACTGTCTTCCTGCAGAGGCGGTGCAGACTCTTCATAGATGAAGAATGGACAGATGAGTTGTTGACAGGTTTCACTGCTGCATTAGCTAGGTCATCTAAAATGTTGACAATGGCAGAGCTGACGGCATTATTCTCACCTTCCAAACTACAGTTACATTCTCAAAATTAGTTATTGGTGCACCGCTTTCATCATCGCTAATTAAAACCCCATTCCTCGTGACAGCCCCCAGCTGTACACACCTCTTTGTATTTATTGCCCTCTCCTTCTCAGGTGTAACATCTTGTCCTTGGACCCATTTTTCCTGAGCCGCAGTCACCATGGCTATCTCACAACATCAAAATTATTCTCAACATTGTGTCGTGACTTTTACCACTTGGAGCATCCAGAATTGACATCACCACACCCCATTTCCTGTTTTAAATCAGGTTTGGCCTGCGGCTGTACACTTTTAAAACAGCATTTCACCCCTAAACCAGTGGAAGATGTACCTGAATACGCTGGTAATACAGAGGCCTCACTTCCTAATGGGCAAAAGAAGTTTGGGCATTTAAATGCCCTGTGATATTTGTCAGAGCCCTTGAGCGCACTGGCAGTAAGGGGGCAACTCCATGACCACGGTTTGAAACCAGGCCACCCCCTATAGCGCTCCAGGGCTGACGACATGTTAAATGTGCTATCCCCATTCCCCGGCCCTTTGAACAGGTTGAACACAGGGGGGTAGCTTGATTCGCCAGAACCCCCAGTTAGGCGTACATTTGTTGCTCCATTTCCAAGATACTGGTTGTCACGGTCCAATGTGGGGACAGCACAGAAACCATAATACCTCAAGCGAGTCTTAGACGCTTCTTTGTCACTCGTTTGTTCCCCAGACATTCCATCAGCCCTTGCAGGGGCTGCAATCCCGTCATTCCCATTGCTGATCCATCAAGAACATGCAACCCCATCCTCAAACCCTCAAAACATCCAGGATTTGTGAAATAAGATGCACAAATCTCCATATATCTAACGGGTGATGCTTGTTGCCCATTTCTTCGGGGTCTGCATGATGCATCATCCTGCTGTCACTACAAAATAAAATTATAAAATCAGAATCTTTTATACAATGACAATTCCCATCAATACATAACACGTCTTACATAACATATCAAGTCCAATATAACGCTGCTGCACTTGCCCCCAACAATCTGCGTTTCCCTTACACAGAGAATAGACACATTTTGTTTTACTTTGTGCCAATTTGCCCGCAAAGCAAATACATATGTAAAGCCTACTTGTAACTATAGAATGAATCCAACATAATCTCTAACATGAACAGACACAGTCATAAAAACTTAAAAGAAGAAACCTTTTACACATTACCCAAACACCTCTTTAAAGAATCCAAATAGCCATATACATGTAACAACCCAGCACTTGGCCCCTTAAAAAATGTCATCCACTCCAGCACATTATGTGAATAAATGTGTGATCTTTGACAAAAAAATGAAAATACTCAAATACTAACTTTACATTGCATGCATTTGAACATAATCTGAATATTTCACACGCTTGAAATATTTTACCAAGTTTATCGGCACTTGTCATTCCTAACGGTTAGTTGTTGCTATATTACATTACTGACTTTGTTGCCTCGCTATAGTATGGCCCTTTATAACAAGAGCAAACAGCAAATCTGCAAAGTTTGGAAAAATGGCACCGCATTACAGGCCATTTAGCTCTGCACCATCATGTGCTGGCATGTTAACTATAAAAGTAAGGGGCGTAATTTTTTTTTTTAAACTTGTCTTTATTGATTTTCACATATCAACATACAACAAACAAAATAACACCCCCCCCGAACCCCAACTCCCCCCGCCCTCCCTCGTGGGGCACCAGTTATCAACGTTCGGGATTGCATTGTGCTCTGAATATGTCTGTTACTTTAATGTTGTGTGGGCACCATTGTTCCATAAAATCTGACTGGAGGTACTCTAGGATTCCCCCCCATTCCTCTGTGAACCTGTCCCTCGTTCCTTGTATTGTATGGGTGACTTTCTCCATTGCCAAATACGTCCACACCTTTTGTAGCCACGTGAAGTCAGTGGGGTGTCTTTCTTTTTCCATCTCTGGGCTATTGTTGACCATGCCGCTATGAGAAGACCCATGAAGCCTCTCCATTGTGTTTTGTGGTATTTTCTAGCAGTTTCGTCTCTTATCCCATACATCCAAACTCCCACCCCCATTTGTCCCACATCCGGAAACATTTTCCTCATCTCTGCTTTCACTTCTTCCCAAAAAGGCACTATCCCCTTACAATCCCACCAGGTATGTCTCCACGTTCCCACCTCTCCGCATTCCCTCCAGCATTTGTCTGTTGAATTGGGGAACATAATGTGCAGTCTTTCGGGGGTATAGTGCCATTGTGTTACTATTTTGGCCCACATTTCTCTTGCCTGCGCTGCTCTGGTCATCTTGGGGATCAGTGTCCATAGGTCCTCCCCTGCTTTCTTGTTGGCTCCTCCCCCAGTGTTCTGCTCCATTTGAGCATGTATGTCCACTTGACCTCCTCCTCCTGAGAGTTGATGAAAGAGTAAAGAGTGGAGACCCATTTCTTTTCCCCTGAGTTGGATATGACGTATGTCTCCGTTATTTCTGGGGTTTTTAACCAGTGTTTGAGTTGTTTTTATCTGGATTTGTCTCGTTTGTGGCGTGATGTGCGAGGGTAGCACGATTCATGAGTCCTGACCTCCTTGTCAATGAACATTTCCCCAATTTTTGTTATTCCTGCCTCCTCCCAACTTTCTTAGGCCCCCTGTTCCATCCCCGGTGGCAACTGTGGATTTCGTGATATGGGAGTGAAAGGGCCAAGTGCGGTGGTCATTGTCCCTTTCCGTGTTTGGGTGTCCCACGCCTCTAATGTTGTCTTCATTATTTCGCTAATCCCCATGTTGGGGTGTCTATGATGTTTCTGTTTCCAGAGTAGTTCTACCAGATGGGTTCTTGCTACTGCTCTGTCTTGTTTCGCCCAGATCGGTTGCGGGTTGTCGCCCATTCATTCCCTAAGGACCTTTAGCTGGGCCGCCTGGAAGTATTTCTGGAAGTGGGGGAGCGCCAAACCTCCCTCCCTGGTTGGTGCAGTTAGGATTGCCCTGGCCAGTCTCGGGGTCTTCCCTTTCCACACAAAGGATGAGATCACTTTAGATAAGGTTTTAAAGAAATTTCTCGGAACCCCCACAGGGAGTGCTTGGAAGTGGTATAACACTTTCGGGAGGATGGTCATTTTGACCGCTTGAATTCTACCCCACCAGGAAATCGTCAGACGATTCCGTCTTTCCAGATCTCTGCATATGCTTGCAATGAGCTGCGGATAGTTTTCCCCATACAGTAGCCCAACCTTGTGAGTTAATGTTATACCCAGATATTTTATGCCTTCCTTTGCGATCTTGAGGTTCAGTACTTTTGCTTCCCTTTCTATTCTCCCACGGTCCCCCACCAGTATTAAAATTTCCGATTTATTTCTGTTCATTTTTAGGCCAGAGATGGCTCCAAAGTTTTCCAGCTCGCCCACCACTGCTGCTAGTGTTCGGCCCGGGTCTTCCAGTGCAATTAACATGTCATCTGCGTATGCTATCACCTTGTGTTGCATGCCTGCCATGTCTATCCCTTTGACGTGAGTGGACTCTTTTAACTTCATTAGTAGGGGTTCTAGGAAGATAGCATAAAGCAATGGGGAAAGCGGGCAGCCTTGTTTTGTACCTCTTGATATTATTACCTTCTCCGTCACCTCCCCATTGATGGCCACTCTACTGGATGGTGAGGTATAGTTCGCTCTCATTCTTGCTATAAATTGTTCCCCAAATCCCATACGTTTCAGGGTTTTAAATAGCATGGACCATTCTACCCGGTCGAACGCCTTCTCGGCATCGACTGCGAGGAGAACCGCCGGGGTTTGTGTTATGCCTATTTTTTCCACTAGGTGAATGATCCTTCTCAGGTTGTCATGGGTTTGCCTTCCCGGGGATAAAGCCCTATTGGTCGGGATTAATCAGCTTTGGAAGGAGCGGGGATAGTCTTGCTGCTAGTATTTCTGTGTACATTTTTGCATCTATGTTTATTAGGGAAATTGGTCTGTATGATGCTGGGAGGGACGGGTTTTTCCCTGGTTTGTGGAAAACTAGGACCTTCGCTTCGTTCATTGTGGGGGTCACATTGCCGCTATCTTTGAATGAATTTAGGAGCTTAGTTAGGGCCGGGATCAGCACGTCCGCATATTTTTTATAGAATGGGGCCGTAAAGCCGTCTGGGTCAGGTGCTTTATTTACCGGGAGGTCCCTTATTGCTTTTCTCACTTCCTCTTCCCGTATTGGATTCTCTAGAGCCTGTCTGTCTTCCTCTGAGATTTGTGGAATGTGGAGGGAGTCCAGGTAAGTATCCTGTGCCTCTGTATCCGGGTTATCTGTGGTGTATAGTTTCTGGTAGACCTTTCTGAATGTCTCCCCAATATCTTGTGTACGCGTGTGCTGGTCCCCTTTCGCATCACTAATGGTCTTGATTGTAGTTTCTTTCCGTTTTGCACGGAGTTGTCTAGCAAGTAACTGGTTTTCTTTTATGTAGTATCTTTGTCTTAGATATAGCAGGCTCCTTCCTTTCTGCTCTTTTTGTGCGAATCATCTCTAGCTGACCCTGTGTGTGTTTTAGCATTTTCTTTAGAGCTCTAGTGGGATGGGCTGTTATTTTCTCCTGTAGGTCTGTTATTGCACTTTCTAGTTCCTTTTCCCACATATACCTCTGTTTGTCCCTCGTGATTTTCAGCGCCATTATCTTCCCGCGGATAACAGCTTTAAACGCCTCCCAAACTGTGCACATCGATACTTCCCCAGTGTCATTTTGTGTGAAGTATTCCTCTATCATTTCCCTTACCGTTTCCCCAGCTACCGGGTCATGAATTATATCTCCTGGTAATCTCCACCTCCAGAGCCCGTTGGTCTTCCCCGGGAGATTCAGTTCAAGCCATAGGGGTGCATGATCGGATAGGGCAACCGTTCCCAGTTCCAACCCTTGAATCTTGCCCATAAGTCCCACCGATACCCAGAAATAGTCTATTCTTGACATGGAGCTATGGACATGTGAGAAGTAGATGTACCCTCGTTGTTCCCCCTTCAATTCCCTCCACACATCATTTAGGGCAAGCTGGTCCATCTGCTGCTTAAGGCGTTTTGAGGACGCCCCTTGGCCTTGTGCGATCCCTGAGCTTCTATCTACCTGTGGGTTCCATGCTATATTAAGGTCTCCCCCCAGAATCACCTCCCCCCTTGCGAAGGTTTCTAGTTTTCCCAGAACATCTCTGAGGAAGCCATCTTGCCCCGTATTGGGCGCATAAACTGACGCCAATGTGATGTGTTGGCCTTCTATCATTACATTTGCGAACGCATACCTTCCTTCTTTATCTGCGGTTACATCCTCCAGTTTGGCATCCCACCCTTCCCTTATTGCTATAAGGACTCCCGATCTTTTTTCTGTTGAGTTTGCTTGTACCCAGATCTTGTATCCTCTTATCCGGGTTTTCTGTTTATCCCTTGCCCTGATATGAGTTTCTTGGAGCAGCAATATGTCCGCCCTTTCCCTTTTGAGTTGCTTCTCCAATTTAACCCGTTGTGGGGTGATTCAACCCCCTAATGTTATATGTTACAATGCGCAATCGCCCCATTTTGTGTGGTATGGATATGAATTTCTGCCCCATCCCCTATTCCCCTCCCTCCAAACTTATCCCCCCCAACTTTAAACATAAACCAAACAACTTGCCCCCGAGTAGGGCGAGGGTTCCTACTGATACTAGGGCATTGCGCCCTTAGCTCCCTGCCCTCCGTACTCTCGGGGGATGTTTTTGTAGGGAATCCTAAACCCCACATTACGTCTGTCCTTACCGGATTCCAAGCCGGTGCGTCCCGCCCGGGCCGCATGGTCTGCCTTACATGTAGCTATTCATTCTCCTCCTTGTCCGTTCGCCCCCACCCCATGGGGCCTAGTTTAGCGGCCATTACCATGTCCGTGACACCTCTTTCCCTTTCATCTGTTCATGGCTTCTTCCTGCGGTTTTCTCTTCCCATGCTTGACTTTCTTCGTTTAATAGTGTCCCAGCCCCATGGTTTTCTCATTTGGTCTCCCCCTGATCCTGGTTGGTCTGTTTCCTCTTCTTCTTCCTGAGGACCCAGTATGTTGAGGCCTTCTTCCCTTGTGGTCCCTCTTCTCTGTTTCCCCTCCCAAGTGAAGGTCAGACCAAACGGGAAGGTCCATCTGTATCGGATTTGTTTCGCCACCAATGCCTTGACCAATGGGGCCATCGCTCTTCTTTTCTGCAGTGTGACCAGGGCTAAGTCCTGAAATAGTTGTATTTCTTGTCCATTCATCTTGATATGTTCCATCTCTCTAGCCCTTCTCAGAATCTGTTCTTTTTGAGGGTATGAGTGTAAAGACTGGTAGGGGGTATCTGTACTTCCGCTCTCTATAAGGTAGAGGAGAGGCACAGCGGACCCCAGCCAAGATTCTCTATAAGGTAGCAATGGACGACCAATCAAGGCCTAGCTTCTCAGGAGGTGATGCAGGCTGGTTCTTAAGTACAGTGTAGTGCCCGAACCCCCACAAAGGAATGCCCACACACTGTATTCAAAGGTATGTACACGATCACAATAACGAACTTTGTACTTGGAAGTCAATAATGATAAATATATACAATTCTAAAGTGGTACCACCAATGTTATCAAATCTCATTAAAGTGCATCAACCGTACGGTTAAAATGTCACACAGATTAATAACGAGGAAACCAGCAATAGAGATAGGCAGGAACGTAAGATGGTTGGAACAATAGGCAGAACACTGACCCCTACCACTAGGCACAGTTCTGTGTGGAGATTCCCCCACATGGGCAACCTGTAAATAAAGATATATAGCACAAGCCCAGTCCATATAATGTTCGATAACCTTACTCCTTCTTATTAAGGTTTTACCCCCCCAATGTACCTGGTGCAGTAGAGTTCTTCCGACGATGCGTCGACCGATCCTTCTTGAGTGCCTCCCTTTCAGGCGGGAGCCACGGATCGTCGAGAGGTGTCGGAGAACTTGGCGTTCGGTGTCGGGGAATCGACGGCCCTTCTTGAGTGCCCTCCCTTTAAGGCGGGAGTCACGGGTCGTCGAACGTCCGACGGTGAACAGGGTGAACTACGGCAGGGAAGTGGCAGCTTCGTTCCTATCGGTGCTCGTCGACGACAGAGCATTGGCGTCCTGCAAGGAAGAGGCGTGCGGGGCACCTCGGTGACGATAGTTCTGGACCGCAAAGAGATGATGAAGAACTGTGGCCCAGCAAGGGTGTCGAGTCGTCGGCGTCTCTGTGGTCTTTAGGTGGCGGGAAACCCACCGGTGGATGCTCCTCGGCATCCTCGATGCAGATGAGAGCGTCCGATGATCAATTGAAGTTCTTAGGCAAACGGGAGCACGGCAACTCCGGTCGGCGACGGCGGTCGTCGACAGTGGCGGACAACAGTCCGAGTGCTTCTCCTTGGAGTTCCGCAGCAGTCCCCGTATCGGGTCGGCAGCCTGTCGTAGGTCTGTCTACCAGGGAGCGTTGGCAAAGATCAGCTGTGCACGATGGTCCCTCGTAGCTCGGGAAGAGGGCGCATTACCATTTCCTCTCTGGGTCAGTCCTTGGAGGCACAGCAGCTTTCAGATTGTGAAGGAGAGCAACAGCAATTCTTCTCGTCCAGCAGGGCTTCAAGGTCAAGCGTCAGTTAATCCAGTTACTCGTCGTAGTGGACTTCAGCTTCTGAAGACGATTCCTAGCAGTGAGAGGTCCCCAGATATACTGTTGATCTCCCATTCATTCCGCTGTGTCACACTTCAGCATCCAATCACGACTACGGGCATTCATGCAGGCAGGCAGCCAATCATGCACACAAGGTATTCAGGCCATTCACTTCTCTCCAGACACTCACAACAAGTTATGTGTATTGGGCCAAGTACCGAGCCATTCAACACTCCAAGCCGCATTCATACCGGTTTCAGGCAGGGTTATCTCAGTCATTGTGTCAACCACCAGATACTAGACACCCACAACACAGAATGCATATTCGTCATACACTCTATTCACCCAGATCCCACCCACAAGAGGTACCCACAACATACATCACCGGGAAGGCTCCAGCTAGTCTGGCCGGGCCTTCACAACAATACCAAAAATGGCATTTCCACCCAACAGCCAGTCAGGGGGAAGGGACAGAGTCAGGGCTTCCCAGGACTTTGGGAAAACAAGGTAATGGGTAATAGAAAGCAAGAGGCCACCGGGGCCATCTTGTTTTCCATCAGGAATCAACTGATTCCAAAATGGAGGATACTCTGCGCACCTGTCAATTTCAGCATGGAGCTGCCACCAGCCCATACCCTGCTCTGCGGGCCACCCACAGGTGCCCAAAAACATACACTAGGGGGCACAGGGTTGTACCCCCACCCATGGGTGCCATAAGGGTATCCCACGGGTCCGTTCACCAAACCAAAAGAGCGAGAGCTGCACCGCCAGGAGTCCCACATGAACTCCTGCGCGGAAAACACGACAGAAAACACGATAAAAAGCAGTAAAGGACAAGGATACGGAGGCCCTGTCCCTCCGATGCATTTCCAGCATCACAATGAGGAGAGAGCAAATAAGACATCACGTGGTCTCTCTCCCGGTGCTCCAGATCTTTTCGGCCCGACCCTGTGTGCACGGTCCACTCCAATTGTGTCCGTCTCTGGTACGTCTAGAATATCCCTGAAAACTTCCTTCACTGCAGACTTAAGGTCTTTGTCCAGGACTGATTCGGCATGTTTTTGATGCATATGTTGGACCTTCTGGAGCGATTTTCCAGGTCTTCGCATTGTATTTCCAGGTTATGGGTGAGTCTCACCAAGTGTTCCTGAGTTTCGCTGACCTGTTTCGTCTCTTCTTCGATACCCTGCATCTGTTCTCTCCTCCATTTTGGCCACCTCAACCTTCAGCTCCTGCTCCGCCTGTTTCATGTCTACCTTCATTGTCGTGAATTGCTCCTGCACTGTTAACATGAACTTTTCCTGTAATTCCTGGAACCATGTTTGCATGTCCTCTCTCGAGGGTGGTTGTTGATTGTGTATTGGTACCATACTCTCTCCTTGCAGCTCATCCTGGGTCTTTCCCTTAGCTTGCGCCGTGGAGTCAGTCGACCACATCTGAAGGATATTTGCGTCTTGCTTCATGGTCTGTGGGGTCTGCTGGGTGGCGCTCCACTTCCTTTTCACCCTTGACATGTTCGAGGAGTGTATCTGGATTGCGCGTTGGCTTTCTGTGATCTCCGAGCTAAGTATTGCGCCTCTGCCGCCCCCCTCTGTCAGGCTCTCTCCCCGCTCCGGCCCAGGACCGTGCCTGGGTGCCCTTCCTTTGTAGGGGCTATACTAGTGTTTCCTTTGCACCTCGGCCTCTTCCATGCTTGCTGGGGTTACCACAATGCAGGGTTTCTCACTTCATGTGCCCTTGCTTGGGCTAGTACCTTTTGGCCCCACCAGTCTCCCCCTCCTGCACCGTTAGGCTCCCCCTCATGGGTTTTATCCCGGCGATGGGTTCTTCCCCCCTTTCCTTATGGCCCAAATCTGTGCATGTATCAAGCAGCCTGGTTTCCTTGTTTCTGCTCCGTCTCCTCGTACCTTTATTTTCCCTCGCACGGGGGGGGAGCTCGCCTGGTGTTTTCGCCTCATCTCGCCGCCGCTAGAAGGAGCTGGGCCGCTGACGCCGCTTCCTCTGTGTCGCGGCTCCTGCTATGCGACTCCCGCTGCGGCTCCTGCTGCGTGGCTCCCGCTGTCCTCGGCGGGGGGTGGGCAGTGCCTCTGCTGCATCCTCGGGGGCTCGCCGTGCCGCAGTTTGAGCTCTGCGGAGAGGGGGGCGGGAGCCGTTTCGCCCCGCGAGCGCCTTCATTCAGGATCCCCCTGCGGCGGAGTCGGGCCGGCCCACTGTCATCTCCCGGTGGGGGATGGGCAGGTTCTACCCCCCACACCCACACGCTGAGCCCAACCCTCACTGGGCCCGATCACTCCTGGGGGCTCAGGAGAGTGGGGGGGAGCGATTCTATCGCTCGTCGCTTCTATTTCGCTGCTTTTTGATGCCTTATTCGGCGGCCCAGGCGGAGCGCGTTTTAGTCGCGTCCCGGCGGCCATCTTGGAATCAGGGCCATCATTTTATCGCCAAATATTTGCATAACATTGACCAAATGTATAGGATACTATGTAAACACTGGCATTTGCTATCCCTAGATCTGAATCTTGAAGACTATATAGCAACCACAACCAGGCTAATTTTCACCCACGCACCAACACGCAAGGACAAACTTTGTCCCTCTTTCCTCAGACCCGACACTGATACATTGACCACGAGCAGTTGGCTGAAGCGCAAGTATGTTGGCTTCCACAAATGTGTAACGTGTAGCATTTATAAATTTGCATATCCAGTCACATCCACTTTTGCATGTCATGGTGGTATCACACGGGAAATCACAGATTTTATTAACTGTATGTCAAAATATATAGTCTGTGGCATCATTTGCATAAGTGGAAAGGTGTACATTGGCAGCACCATTCGTGAATTACGGCTAAGGATTTGGGAACACTTTTATAGCTTAGGCAACCAGGACCAGAAGCTGCCTTTAGCAGAATATTGGCAAAAGCAACATCAGATGGGAAAGAAAAAAGATATCCGCTTCATCGGTCTACAACAAGCACATCGCCACAGAAGAGTAGGAGATCAACGTCTTCTTCTCAGACAAATGGAATCTCGTAGGATTTGTAGACTGAGATGTATCATTCATGGGCTGAACAAAGAACATGAAATTAATGTGTTTCTATAAGGACTGAGCTTTTCATGGAACGGATCATGGCCTTTGGAGAGGCTTCTAGATCTTCTGCAGAACTGTATTCTGATGTGATCGATAACAACTTGACTAATAATGTGTATTTCAGGCCAATATGAGATCGTTAGCCCCAACTGTTATGCGATGCCTCATATCTAGGCAGTATCCCACAATATGTCTCTCAATTGCTGAGGGACGCGTACATAACTCTGGCAATGCACCCACCCATCGCACTTACAAGTAAACTTGTAAACTGATTGAATTTAAGGGATGGATGCACAGATATATATTTTCCAATCCGTTGTAGTTCAATTTTACCAGTGAAGGGTGGAGCCAGCCTGACAAAGCTAGCACCCGCTGCCAGACCAGCCAGATGTTCTATGATTTTTTGCGTGAATTTCGAATAAGATAGATAATTGAATAATAATCACCTGATATACTTCATATGCAAGTTAAAAGAAAGCTGAGGCTACCTATTGAACTTGAGGATTGAGTCAATTGACATTATTTTTATTTAACAGGCCTGAAGCAATAGTAGTACATGCACGATTGGGCTTGCATAAATGTAGGCCATGCATATCATGTTAACATTCAACCTCTGCCATTTACAAACAGACAGAGATGTAAAGAAGTGTTATAAAATTAGCAATAACGCTGCTACACTAACGATTGCCACCGCAGCGCGATGACCTGACAGACTTTGGTGTCCATGGTCACCAGTCAATAGTCCCTCAACTATGTCAATTATACAGTGGATTACTGTGACTCATGGCTACTTCATCTCGCAGAATATGTTTACAAATAAAAAGTCTGTGTATCCCACAGGTAGAATTAAATTCTTTGCACGTGCGTACCTCAGATCTCCGTTCCATTCATAGAGTACCACGCACAAGTGGTTTCCGGGACAACGGTTCCCTAACAGGAACGTATGTGTGTCCATTTCCCCACCCACCAGTTCTGATAGGGCTTCCCAGTCACAAGTGCAAACAAGCACGCGCGGTTTCCAGGACAACGGGAGATAAACTTCTCCCGTTGCCGAGCATAGCCACAGTCTCCTTCGAGACGTGAACCCCGGTAATAAGTACACAGCGCGCGAGTGACTTCTCACATACTCTTTCAGGTAAGCCTGCGACATGCCGGCCTACAGTTGCCTAGGCATAGATCCCAGCGTTTCTCTGTTTTTGGTAACTCACTAGGCGGGTTATTGCCTCTGTGCACTGAGACGGCGCCTCTGTTGTACTCCTTTTACTTTCACTTAGAAAGGCTAGAGACACAATCTGGGCTTCAAGCACCCACGCATTGCCCCATGCTTTTACAGCCGGTGCACTCAAGGGACCAGGTCTTGCCCTCGGCCATGTAACACTTTCCCCCCGGTGCACTCAAGGGACCAGGTCTTGCCCTCGGCCATGTAACACTTTCCCCCAGTGCACATGCCCATGGTCCCCTGTACCACAGTAACAGCTGACTTGTCAAATCTATTTTTTGCAACAACTGCTGATTATTTCTGCACACACCTAGCGGGTTCCCTAACAGTTTGTGCCTTTGTCTACTTTTCTTTTTTCTTGACATCCCCGGGAATTCATACCCTGGATGCAGCATCATTATTTCCTTTTGGGCAACACCGTCTGGACGGGTCTAGTCCATGGCACACCAGGCTTAGTTCTCCAGCGAAACAGGTACTATATAGTTTTGATTTGTTTTCCCCCCTTTTTCTGCTCCCTGTTTCACTGTAGTACACACAGAACGCCCTTACAAAGACCCTGAATCTTTCTAGCAATCTCTAGTTTTTTCTTTTTTTCTTCTGTTTTTTTAATCCACACAGAATTCCTTGTGTATCAGCCTTCCGTCCGGGATCCCCCCCACTCATTAGGGATTCAAGTGATGACCCATGTTGCCCAACACCTAGCCTCTCTGTGATCAAGCACTTGGGATACGTAGCACCGGCAGGTAAGAATTCAGTGCGGTTCTATGAGAATAGACGTATCACGACTGTGCCCAGTAACCAATGGCACACTATAACCATACTCACCTCATATATCTGTCACCTCTACAGGGTCCCCCACATGGAGCCCTGATGAAGGCGGATTTGACCTATTCCAATACCGCCGAAATGTGAATTCAACCAGGAACACCGGATTTAGTCTGTTCCTGGTGTCTCAGTTCCTGCTCAACCAGTTTCTGTCACGTCGTGCCAATGAAGCAATACTTGGCTTTTTGCACACTAAATATGCACACCATTTGTGTCAATGGAGAAATAATTGACAACGATATGTAATTGTGTATACTATTTAATGTTTGTCCTTTGAAAAATGCTTTATTTTTTAATAATTTTACTGTAAATTACTGTGTTTATTTATCTGTTTCAAATATTTACTTTGTCACCTTTTGTATATCAGACATTATAAAATAATTGCTTAAGAAAATATTTTTTTTTGTTTTTTCGGACATTTAAGACACGGAGTGTGGTTATTAACTCCAGATTCATTCCTTGGATCTCTAATTTTCGAGACAAAATATTCTGTTTTGTGGACACACTTAAAACTCTGTATCTGTCTCCCACTTTATCTTGTTTCACTTGAAAAAATAGTGAGTAAGGGTACAAATACTTGTTCATATACAAATAAAAAGTTAAACTAAGATTGGGCCCGGGCCCCAAACCGACACAGATGCCAGACGAAGGCAGGGTTCTGCTGAGAGTGAACCCGCAAGGACTGCATGACCTCCGAACTTACATCAGTATGTTTTTCACATCGGAACGCTTACACATTTTCTCTAAAGGACAGCACCGGTCGCGCACACAAATTAGGACATGTATCACACGCACTTAATATGGGCTCTTATATACATTTTTCTTTTCAGAATGCCACCAAGGACAAGGGCTACATAAGGATCAAACCTTTGGCTTTCCTAGTTCACTTCACATCACTTATGGTGAGCCATTTTACAATTCGAGACCGTGACTTTGCACTTGTTTTCATATAATTTTTGTGTTATGGCAGGATGATAAAAAGCTAAATTGCTTGGAACATGCATTCCTTAACAGAAACACATTCCAGTGGATGACAATGGCATTTGTATGAGAACAAAGACAAAGTGAGTTGGGGTCATAATTAACCCCATGACCAAGTACCAATAGTCCCCCGTCGGGAGAGTACACGTACCTTTCTGATGATTATTACACATCTATCAATATCTGGCTTCGGGTCATTAGTTTTCTCAGGCTGTGTCACCCCAGTATCGTGGTAAAAGCTTTTACAGTTCACGCACTTACTTGCAGAATGATCAGGTTCTTTTGGTGTATTCAAGCACTTTGCACCATACCGTTCATAATTAGTTGGAAATTGGGTTGTGCATACAACATTTGGAATTTTAGCATCATTTTTAGGAAATGACATAACAATATTGGTTGAATCATGTTTTTCGAGACACAGTTTCTGTCAAGCGTCCCTTCTATTTTCACATATGGGATCAATGGAGACGCAGCCGCCATGGTATTGTTCCATCACGTTATTCTTACAAACGTGTGGCTGCGGTCTAGTTAGTCTATTTTTCATCATGGCCGCCACCGGGTGCTTTTAGTTTTTCTCTGCCCGACGGCGGCTCCGTGCAACTGTGCTCTTTTCCCGCGTATGTTGTGGCGCTCTGTGTGATTTCGCTTGGCTCAGGTGAGCCCTCCTTTCCTGGCTTGTGCCCCCTGGAACCCCTTTCTAGCTACTGCTCCTCTGTTTCCGCTTTGCTTTTCTCTCTGCGCTTACGGGTGCCACAGTCCCTTTTCTCCCTTCCTCCCCTTCCTGCACTTCCTGGCCCTTGGAGCCCCTCTTACCTCGGTGCGCTTCTCTGGCGTTCCGCTTCCCGTCTCTCTCTCTGGCTTCCCGGAGCTTCTCCCGGGTACTCATCTCAATAACGATATCCTCCTCTTTCTTCTGTGGACTTACTTCCTCTGGATGCTTCTATTGGAACTGCTGGAGTGCATATACCATCACAGAACCGGAGAACGGATAAAAGCAAATCTCTGCTCAAAGGAACACTTGGGTTTTTTTGCCCATTAGGCTTTTTCCCCACTGGCTGCTACGGATCCAGGGCCACTGGTTTCTGGGTTTACCCGACAACCATTTCGCTGTTGTTTCGCGGCAGATCCTATCTACATAAGAAATCCTTATACAGGGGGAAAAAAAAGAAGACAACAGAAGACTTCTCCTCAGGTAAGGAAGGGAGTGAGGGGCCTGAATCGGGGAGGTGAAATTGACAGTATTGACCGTTTGCAACACCCAACCCCTCCCGAGATGGCTACTGCCGAGCAGGTCCATGAACTAGTTGCGGCAGTCCAGTCCCTCAATCAAGAAGTATGGAATCTCAACCAAGAAGTACAGAATCTCAAGGTGGAAAATACGGTACTGCGTCAGTTGGTGCCTAACAGGGGACCCACTAGCACCGAACTCCCTCCCATGGCTCTGTCCTCTGGGAAATTTGATGGTACATCAAAGCATCTCAAAGAGTTTATTGAGGCATGCAATGTGCACTTCGCCTTTCGTCCTACAACCTTCGCAACTGACTTCAGTAAGGTTGGCTTTGTAATCTCCAATATGACCGGCAATGCATTGGCCTGAGCCAACCCCTTAGTTACAACGGATGACCCCGTTTTATGGGATTGGGGGGCCGTCCTCGTTAGATTAAAACAGACCTTTGAAAGAGCAGAAATCATATTTATGGCTTGTGAAGAGCTACTTGAGGTTCACCAAGGACAGATGGACCTCTTGTCCTATATCACGAGATTCAAACTTATGGGCACTGAGTCGGGATGGCCAGAACAAGCTCTATTCACCATTTTCCGCCATGGACTGAAGGAGGAATTAAAGGATGAATTAGCAAGAGTTCCCCGTCCATCTTCGTTCTCTGAGCTTCTGTCTGTGACGCTGCAGATCGAGCTTCGCATAAATGAACGCAGACAGGAGAAGAAGAAAGGAAGAGGAGCATTCAGATGTTCTATTCCCACGCAGGCTCACCCACCTACAGGAGGGTGTCTCTAATAAGGAAGAGCCCATGCAGATCAGAACAATGAGAACTCCACTCACTCCCGAGGAAAGAAAACGACGCAGAGATACCGGTCTCTGCATGTACTGTGGATCCGCTTCTCATTTGTTACGTAATTGCCCAGAGGTTCCACCTAGGCGTTCGGGAAATGGACTGCCTCTAACCTAGGAGGGACCACGGTTCGAGGGGTTAATGGAAGTCCTTATGTCACGCTTTCTATAGCCCCAAGCCGCCAGACTGAAGATGCATGCCTCATGGTGGTATTATTGCATTTGTCCTGGAGGAAACAGTCAGTGGAAACTTTAACCCTTATAGATTGTGGGGCGGCTGATAACTTCATGAACACCCTATGGGCCAACAAGATGGGAGTTTGCCGGGTGCAGAACAAAGAAGATCTCAACGTAGAAGGAGTTGATGGCACTCCTTTATGCTCCGGGCCCATTACTCATTCTACAGAGAGTATTCTAGTTACCATCCAACACCATAAAGAGGAGCTTTCCTTTGATATCATTCGGGCTGCCCATTTCCCCATCATTTTGGGTATCGCTTGGCTTCGCCAACATATTCCAACTATAGATTGGTCCAGAAACACACTCAGTTTTCTTTCTTCTTACTGCAATCAGTCCTGCTTGTCCTCTCAGAGGTACCGGCCACCTTGCAAGCAGTAGAAACCCAGCCTCGCATGATCCATTCGATACCACCCGAATTCCAGGAGTACGAAAGAGTATTCTTGAAAAAAGATCATGACTTACCTCCTCATCGCCCTGAGGACTGCGCCATTGACCTAGTCCCTGAAGCATTGGTGCTGCTTGGCAGAATGTTCTCATTGTCTCTAAGGGAGGAGAAGGCACTCCGGGGTATCTTGATGCCAATCTTAAGAACCGCTTGATTCAACCCTCAAAATCACCAGTGGGAGCTTCTCTGTTCTTTATCACTAAAACAGATTCTACAGAACTCCGACCCTGCATCGATTATCGTGGGCTCAACCAAGTGACCATTCGGGACAGGTATCCAATGCCTCTCATTTCGGATATTTTAGAGGCGGTACAAGGAGCCGTGATTTTCACCAAGCTAGATCTTCGGAATGCTTACCATCTCCTGCGTATCCGCGCTGGTGACGAGTGGAAGACCGCCTTTAGGACATCATATGGACAATATGAATACAGGGTGATGCCCTTTGGTTTGGTCAATGCCCCTGCAGTGTTTCAACGATTTATGGATCGCACTTTTTCAGATTTATTGTTCCGCACTGTAATCATTTACCTGGACGACTTCTTGGTCTATCTAAGACTATACAAGAACATTCTACACACTTGCATGAGGTTCTTAACCGACTTCAAGAAAACCCTTATTGGTAAAACCCAGTAAATGTTTATTTTAGGTATCCACTGTCCCCTATCTGGGATTCATCCTCTCCCGAGAAGGGATTAAGATGGATCCAAAGAAAGTCTCTGCAATTTTGGATTGCCCATCCCCTTCCTCAGTAAAGGATGTTAAGAGGTTTTTGGGATTCGCCAACTTCTACCGTAAATTCATCAACAACTTTTCATCCACAGTATTTCCCATCACGACTCTACTCAAGAAAGGCAATAAACCATTCACTTGGTCACTGGAGGCCGAAGCTGCATTTCAAGACCTTAAGGAAAGATTCTGCTCAGCTCCCATTCTGCGTCAGCCAGATCAGTCTAAGAAGTTTATTGTGGAAGCAGATGCATCTGCCAATGCGATGGGAGCAGTCCTTCTTCAAGTCCTTCTTCAAGACGAGGAGGGTATTGAACATCCTATAGCCTATCTCTTTAAAACACTCACTACCAGTCAGAGGAATTATTCGGTTAATGAAAGAGCACTCCTTGCCATTAAACTAGCTTGTGAAGACTGGAGACATCTCTTACAGGGTAGTCTGTGTCCCTTTACCATCAGGACAGATCACAAAAATCTCAAAACTTCAAAGAATATGGAGTGTGTCAATTCCCGGCAAGCTAGGTGGGAACACTTCTTCGCTCAGTATGAATTTGAGATTACTTACTTGCCTGGCAGTCAGAATGTAGTGGCGGATGCGCTCTCCCGCCGATGTGCATCAGAACACCTTCCGGCAGGCCTAATAGAAAAACTCTTCCCAGATAGAGTGTTTATTGCTTCAATTGCTTCATTTCTTAGTCAAGTCAAGGCTGCCACCACTCATTCTCCACTCCCGGATTTCTCTTCTCCACCTACCAAGGTAGAAACTAAGGAAGGTCTTTGTTTTGTCAATAAAAGACTGTACCTACCTCCGCCTGACCTACGTCTCAAAGTAATGTCTTGGTGCCACGACCATTGCACTGTGGGGCATCGAGGAAGGAAGAAAACTGAAGAACTCATCAGGTCTTTTTTTTGGCCGGACATGTCCTCAGATATAAAGAAGTATGTCCAAACCTGTACTCAATGTGCCAGAAGCAAACATTGTTTCCAAAAACCCATCGGGCTTCTGGAACAGATTCCCTGACCCGAGAGCCCTTGGGATCAAATCTCTACGGATTTTATAGTGGAACTCCCTGCTTCACAAGCTCATACTTGTATCATGGTTACAGTGGACTCTCTTACCAAACTAGCCCATTTTTCCCCGTTCCCAGGATTACCATCTGCATCAGAAATGGCGGAATTGTTTATTCGAGACATATTCGGTCTTCATGGCTTACCTTCTAAAATCATTTCAGATAGAGGGAGTCAATTCACCTCAAAATTCTGGAAAGCATTATGTTGGAAATTGGGGATCGAAAGGACACTTTCCTCAGGATTCCACCCTCAAACCAATGGACAGACCGAGAGGCTCAGCGGTACATTAGAACAATACCTCCGGTGCTATGTCAATAGCACACAAGATAACTGGTATGAGTTACTGTCTACTGCAGAATTTGCATAAAATAACTCCAAGCATTCTGCTACTGGACTCAGTCCCTTCTTTTGTACCTTTGGTCAACATCCGAGAGGTATCTTGCCCGTAATGGCTTCCAACACGGTGTGCCCTTCTATTGATGACAGATTGCAACAGATATCCGAGGTACAGAAGACCGCCAAACTGGCCCTTATGGAAGCCTGACGCCGCTACAAAAGACTGTCTGATTTAAAACATACTGACCTACCTTCTATTGAGGTGGGTTCCTGTGTTTGGCTATCCACTAAATATTTGCCCAGATGGATCCATCCTTCCAAATTGTCTCCCCGGTTTGTGGGTCCTTACACTGTGGTGTCTCGGATTAATCCAGTGGCCTTCCGCCTTCAGTTGCCTAAAAGCATGGGCCGTGTCCATCCTGTATTTCACTCATCCATGTTGCGCCCAGCTTTAGAAGATATTCCCACAGCACCCATCCGACGACAAAAATGGAAAAAGACCCAAGAGGATAAGGAGTATGAGGTGTCTGGTATTAGGGATTCGCATTACCATAAAAGAAGGCTTGAGTTTTTGATTTCCTGGAATGGGTACCCGTCTTCTGAAGATTCATGGGAACCTAGCACTCATGTTCGAGCCCTGAGACTGGTGAGAAAGTTCTATCGTGCTCACCCAGGCAAGCCTGGGTTCTCCTGCGGTGGAGGGCGGCATACGGTCAAACGTCCCTTCTCTTTTTGCATATGGGATCAATGAAGACGCAGCCGCCATCGTATTGTTCCATCACGTTATTCTTACAAACGTCTGGCTGCGTCTAGTCTATTTTTTATCATGGCTGCCGCCGGGTGCTTTTAGTTCCTCTCTGCCCGACGGCGGCCACGTTGCAACTGTGCTCTTTTCCCGCTTGTGTTGTGGCTCTCGGTGTGATTTCGCTTGGCTCAGGTGAGCCCTCCTTTCCTGGCTTGTGCCCCCTGGCACCCCTTTCTAGCTACTGCTCCTCTGTTTCCGCTTTGCTTATCTCTGCGCTTATGGGCACCGCAGTCCCTTTTCTCCCTTCCTCCCCTTCATGCACTTCCTGGCGCTTTGGAGCCCCTCTTACCTCGGTGCGCTTCTCTGGCGTTCCGCTTCCCATCTCTCTCTGGCTTCCCGGAGCTTCTCCTGGGTACTCATCTCAATAACGATATCCTCCTCTTCCTTCTGTGGACTTACTTCCTCTGGATGCTTCTATTGGAACTGCTGGAGTGCATATACCATCACAGAGCCGGAGAACGGATCAAAGCAAATCTCCGCTCAAAGGAACACTTGTTTTTTTTTTGCCTAATAGGCCTTTTCCCCACTGGCTGCTGCTGATCCAGGGCCACTGGTTTCCGGGTTTACCCGACAACCATTGTGGCGTCGTTTCACGGCAGACCCTATCTACATAAAAAGAAATCCTTATACAGGGGAAGAAAAAAGAAGACAATGGAAGACTTCTCCTCAGGTGAGGAAGGGAGTGAGGGGCCTGAATCGGGAGGTGTCACGACCCTCGCCCAAAACCCCCTCTGGCAAACCCATTGGCCAGGTGGAGCCAGGTGGAGTCAGGACTCAGGCCTCTAGAGCCTGGCATCCTTTTCAAAATCCCTCATGGGGCCAGTCCTGGACACCAGGCTCATACACCATGAACAACAATGTGCTTGGGAACTACTTTATTGAATTGTCAGCCAACATGGAGGCATCCACATAGCTTGGTTCCTCAAGAACCAAGCTATGCAGTCTAGTGTTTTGGGTGTGGCAGGCCTGGAACTACTTTCCCTGGTACTACTTTACCTGGGCTATATAAACCACACCCTGACTGCAGAACATGTTTCGTGTTACTTTGCAGTTTGCAACGTGACGCTCACCGTGTCCAGCTATTCCCTCGAACCTCGGGGAAGCAGAACCTGCAAGGAGACAAAAGGAACATCATTAGCAGCAGCATCTTACCTGCAGTCTTCATCTTTTTTTATTTTTTAATATTACATTTTTATTGGTTTTTGTAACATACATCTGCTGGACCGTATCAGGTCAGCACTTAATTACTACAACAACAGTAACATTCGATGGTAAACATGCTCATTCAGATTGCATACAATACATAATATTGTGCATAGTGAAATGTCCGCCATAATGTCTATGTCACGCTTCACATGCCATTGGGGCTTTAGAGTGCAAGGGGTCATAAGGTGTCCTCCCAGCGTTGCCATATCTTATCCGCCTTTTCAGGGCATCCTCTGGCTCTGTACACTCTCTTCTCAATGGCTCTGCAGATTTGTACATCTGTAATCCACTGGTCTACTGATGGCGGTGGTGCTGCTCCCCAGAGTTGGGCTATGTTTCTTTTGATTATCACAGTTGTGGTCATTAGGCATAGCTTTTCATATCTGGACAAGTCTACATCGCTGTCGGCTCCCAGCAGCAGTAGTTTAGGGCCCCTGGGGATTGTCTGCCGTAGGACTTTCGTAAGGATATCACAGCACTGTTGCCAGTAATGCCTTATAGGTGGACACTCCCACAATATATGGAAGAAGATTCCCTCCTCTGCACGACAGCGTAAACAGTTGGGTTCCGTTATTGTGCCCCAGCGGTATAAGGCCACTCTCGGGTAGTAGATCCTTTGCATTATTTTAAGCTGGACGAGCCTTACTCTAGTCGAGATGGCAGTTTCACGGGGGTACTTCAGGATCTGGACCCATTCCTCCGGCATGATTTCCCTAACCTCCCTCTCCCACTTCGTCTTCAACTGTGTCAGCTCTGGTGTGGCAAAGGAGGTTATAACATTGTACATCACTGTGGTGACCTTCACCTGGATATGATCTGTGATGACATTACGCTCCAGTGGGGTACTATCTGGCATGTTGGAAAGGGCGGGGAGATGTTGTTGTAGTGCATGTCGAAGCTGTGTATAGTGGTATCGTTCCGACTCCGGGAGGTCAAAGGATAGAGTCAGAGCCTCATAGTACTTGATGTTGTCGTTTTCTAGGACATCGCCCACTTTTCCTATACCACATCTCACCCATGTGGGCCATTCCGGGAGTTTGGTTACCTCGGGAAGATTCCCATTGTTCCATAGGGGTTGTACTGGTGTGACCTTGTCCTCCCAACCCATAAAAGCATGCGACTCCCTCCAGATACGAGTTGTCTGTGTTACCATTGTGCTGGGACCTGCTATGGATGTTGCAGCATATATCTTCAGGGATGGTGACGCTCGTACATGTGGCAGTGTAGGTTCTGCATGCAGTGCATCGTTTATTACCGACATTTGACCAGCCCAATAGTAGGATTGTACCCTTGGGATGCCAATGCCGCCTTCCCATATCGATCTTTGGAGCGTTCGGAGGGCTATTCTCGATCGTCCCCCTCCCCATAGAAGTTTCCGGAGTATGCCATCTATTATTTGGAACGCCCTCACCGGTATGTGCAGTGGGGCATTCTGAAGTATGTACAGGTATCGGGGGAGTGTCAACATTTTAAACAGTGCTGCGCGACCCAGTAGGGTCAGTGGCAGGGATTTCCAATGTTGCACATCTCTTCCAAATCGATCTGTGATGGGCTGCAGGTTATTAGACGTGTAGTCATTAAGGTTTCTTGTGATCTGAATACCCAGATATTGAAAGTGGTCGGGGGCTATTCTATAGGGGCAGGGCTCTGGGGGTTCCATGCCTAACTGGTTTAGTGCAAATATCGTCGATTTGGACAAGTTCACTCTCAGGCCGCCGAAGGCCTCATATTTCTGGAGTAGTTGTGTTACTTCCGCGCATGCTGTCCTGGGGTCGCGCATGTATATCAGCAGGTCGTCTGCGTATAGTGACACCCTGTTTTCCCAATCTATTCCCCCTTGGATCCCTCTCCATGTGGGTGCATCTCTTAGAAGCTGGGCAAGTGGTTCCATGGCCAGTGCAAAAAGGAGAGCCGATAGGGGGCAGCCTTGCCGTGTCCCTTTTCCCAAGGGAAAGGATTAAGACGCCCAGCCATTCACCCTGACCTCGGCCATCGGTTCATTGTATAATAGTTGAACCCAGGATAGGAACTGGTCACGGAACCCCATTTTTACGCATGATCTCCCAGATGCCTCCCAGAGGACAGAGTCAAACGCTTTTTCAAAGTCTATTGCCAGAATTCCCAGGGGAGCATTCAGGGTTTGGGCGCGTTCGATGGCCAAGTGCAACCGTCGGATATTCATTCTTGTAGACCTGCCCGGCATAAAGCCACACTGGTCTGGGTGGATCAGAGTCGGTATGACCTGTTGTAGGCGTGTTGTTAATAGTTTGGCCAGAATTTTCGCCTCAGTGTTAATAAGGGAGATCGGTCTATATGAGCTGCATTTGTCCGGGGGCTTGTTAGCTTTGGGTATTACAATTATTGTGGCTTTTTGCAGGTCCGCCGGCAGGGTACCCTGTGGCCCGGGCTTGTTGGAACATTTTAAGCAGGTGGGGAGCCAGTTCATTACCTCCTATCTTCTTCCATGCCTCAATGGGGAAGCCGTTTGGCCCGGGTGTTTTCCCAGATTGAAGCTGCATCATGGCAGTTGTGATTTTTTCTTCAGTGACTTCCTTTTCTAGGGCAGCAATTTGTTCGGCATTTAAGGGTGTGAGGGAGATCCCTTCCAGCACCGAGGTCTCAGGGGGGGATGATGTTGTCTCGTACAGTTTCTCGTAATACTTTGCAAACTCTTCAGCTATTTCTGCAACTGTCAGGCGTGGTTCTGAATGTTGGGGTGTGATCATTCTTACTTGGTTGCGGCCCTCGTCCCTCCACTCAAGCCAAGCAAGCATCTTTCCTGTCTTGTCGCCTGTCTCATAGACTCTGGCTTTCATAGCATTGTGTGCTTGTCTTGCATTGTCCAGTGCAACGTTCTGCAGTTTTTTTTGTGCCAGTATTAATGCTGTGTTTGTGTCAGCGCTGTCTTGGTTTAGGTGGGCTGCTTCTGCTTGCTTTACATTCGCTTCCGCTTCTCTTACTGATTCCAGGTATTTTCTCTTTTGTGCTGCAGTCCAGGAAATAATCTCTCCCCGTAGCACCTGTTTGTAGGCCTCCCACAGTGTGATAGGGCAGTGTATTGTTCCTTCGTTTAGTTCAAAATATGCTCTGTTAGCATCTTGTAGGCGTTCTACTAATTCAGGAGAGCCTAGGTGCTAGCTGTTCAGTCTCCACAGCGGTGGTGGGGTCGGCTTACATGTTGTTATTGACATGAGCAGAGGGGAGTGGTCCGAAATGCCCCTTGGGAGGTATTCCGCTTGCGTTGCCATGTGAATTATTGCTGCAGGTACAAAGAAATAGTCTAAACGTGATAACGATGCATGTACCCCTGAGTGATAGGAGTATTGTTGCTCTCCAGGGTGCAGGTCGCGCCACACATCTTTGATGTTGGGTGCCTCCGCAAATGAGGCCAGGTTGGTCCGGCGGGTGGGGTCTCTGCTACGTATATGTGTGCGGTCATGCACATTGCTCATGACATCGTTAGAGTCACCCCCAAGGATCAGGATATCAGAGGTGTCATCGGACAACAAAGGGGTTATATCTTCAAGCAGGGCGGATTGCAGTGCAGGCGGGGCATAGATCGCCAATAGGGATATCGATTTGTTCCAGAGAGTACCTGTGGCGTATGTAAATCGGCCCCCAGTATCCTGTGTTGTTTTTGTGAGATTGAGTGGCAGCCTTTTATGCACCAGTATCAGTACCCCTCTGGCTCCCATCGTAAAGCCTGCTTGTGTTGCTCAGTGATAGTTGGAGCGGTTGAATAGTGCATTGGCTGTGCCCGCTAGGTGCATTTCAGTTAGGAAAACTATATCTGGGCTGTGTCTATTCAGCAGTTGTCGCACCAATCGTCTTTTCAGGCTGTTTCCTAATCCGTTCACATTCCAGTTGAGGAGCTTCAGGGTTCGAGTCTTGCTATCTTGTAGCGGCATTTCAGTGTTCGTGATGCTGGGTGGCATCGCGTTCTTCTGGGGTAGTAGTGTTGCCCCTGCACATCTCGTACCGGAGAGCCCCAGCTAGTGACAGCTTGGTTTCCAATTTTCGCATGCTTCGATATTCTGTTGAGCTTTCCCATCTTTTGAACTGGTACCCAACTCCCCCCTCCCCACACTTCTTCCCCAACTGAAGCATCTGTCGCCCCTTCATAACTTAATAAATTAGTCCAAACTAAACTGGTTAAGTACTATGTGATCTGTTCCTTGTCAGGATGGTGGTTCCGGCACAGCCGCCAGCCGTTGCATGCTTTTGATTCTTATTGCTGTTTGGAGCCGAGGCTCAGTTACGTTACGTTTTAGCTTAGTGATTGTGTCGACCTTGGCCGTTGACAGCTGGCTTTTGTTCATGTCCTTATGGTGGCATTTCCTCTTGTTGTTGCTGGGGTCTGTTCTCTGGCAGTCTCTCAGGGTGTAGCCCATTCCGTTCGCCTCCTGTTTTCTTTTTGACGCTCCAGTCGCCTGCTATGTGTCTCTCCGCCCAATTCCATGCTTCCTTCGGATCTGTGAAGTGTATCGTGGTTCCATTGTGGAATATTTTGAGTTGGGTGGGGAAAATTAGACCATATTTTATTCCTAGTGTCTGCAGCCGTTTAAGTGGGTCAAATGACCGGCAAGCTTTTTGCACCTCCTTGGTAAAGTCGGGGAAGAAAGCGATTTTTGATCCGTTGTAGGTGACGGAACCTCTTGATCTCGCCATCTGCAGCACAGCGTCCCTGTCCCTGTAAATCAGGAATCTTGCTATGACTGCTTGCGGTGGTACCCCTGGTGTAACTTTCCCAGTCGGGATACGGTGCGCGCGCTCAATGGAGAAACATTTTGAGAAAGATTTGGCATCATATATATCAGCGAGCCATTCCTCAAGGAACAGTTCCATGCTCGCCCCTTCTGTCTTCTCAAGGAGGCCAAGTATGCGAATATTGTTGCGTCTGGATCTCCCTTCATTGTCATCGATTCTTGCTTCCAGGATTTTTATTCGGTCTAACATTCCGGACATACATCTGTTGACTCCCCGTAAGCTGTCCTCTGTTTCCGAGATACGGGCCTCGGCTTCTCCAGTGCGCGAGGTCAGTTTTTGTAAGTCGTGCCTCAGCAGGGACACATCGGCACTAATGCTGTCCATCTTCTTCTACATTGATGTTCTGGAGCTGGCAATGGCACTCATCACATCTCTAAGGGAGATGTCGTCCTCCATGTTGTCAGATTCAATAGGTGTCGGACTTTCTGGTGAGCGAGGCATGGGTGTCGTCGCGTACTGTTCTATCCTGCTCTGTGTGGATGTTTTCCTCGGTTTATCTTTCCCCATATTAGAACAGTATCGTGCTGAAGCAACAGTTCCTAGTGTCTCAGGGGAAGGACTGACAGGGTCGATACACAGGTGTGCGGTGGGAATTTCCGACTGTTGGATTCTGGATGTTAGAGCTTTGAGACTTGGTGTTTCATGCGGGGCAGTGCTGCATTATTTCGCAGAATGGGACCCCACTGTAGTAGCGCAACACCGCCCAAGATGTCCTGTTCCGTTTGGTTCTCACTACAGGATGTTATCGCAGCCGGTAGGCTGGGGCGTATGATAAGCGCATGGAGCCGCGCTGGTATGTTCACATTGGGCTTGGCAATAGCTGTGTTGTGTATAGATTCACGGCATTAGCAGTTCGATCCGGGGAGGGCGTGCTATCATACTTGCTTGCTCCGTATGTAGCGTGCTGCTATAGGGTAAGGTGGCCGTTGGGGCTTGTCTGGCAGTGTTATGAGTGGCGTTGGTGTCAGCACATGATGCACACCAGACACTTATCTGCACAGTTGGACCGCCAGAGTTGTTACGGGGTCTGGGGGGCACATACTTTGTTCCTTGCCTGTGTTCCGCAGTGGCTATTAGTGATCTACATTGGGTTGCGGTGAGCACAGTGTCTTGTAAGGGATTTGGCCCGCTCCCTCTTCTTACCGCTATTTCCTCTGAGGTTTGTGCAGAGGCAGGCAGGTGTGCAGATCTCAGGATTTGGGGCCGGCGGATGCTCTACGCCGAGCGGAGCTCCCGCAACCTCACCGCGGGTCTAGATGATTGTGTCGGCGTGGAGGCCGTGCACTGCGAGCAGGTCGTGGCGGCGCTCTCCTCCCAGCTCGCCGCCACCGCGGAACTCAGGATCTTGGTTTCCTCACGGACAGGGTCTCTCCGTTCCTCTCTGCCATTGTGTATCGGGGGGAGGGGGCATGTTACCCGCGCCCATTCGCCTTTGTGAGCGGGAGCCAGCAGCAGCGATCCAGCAGCTTCTTCATCTACACCAGCGTAGGTCCTTACCGCGGGCCCAGATGATTCCTCCGGCATTGAGGCCGTGCACCGTGAGCAGGTTGTGGCGGCACTCTGCTCCCAATTTGCCTGTCTCAGGGCCAGGGCCTCTCTGCTCCTCTCTGCCGCTGTGTATCAGAGGGGGAGAGGGGATGTTACCAGCGTTCGGCCGCCCTCGTGAGCGGGAGCTGGCAGCAGCAATCCGGCAGTCCCCTCGTCCACACCAGCGCAAGGTACGCTCACTCCGCTCCGACCTCCGACCTTCCGCAGCTGTATTTCTGTTGTTCGGACTGGCGCGAATGTCGATGCGCGGCGCCTATCACTGGATCTCACCCATGTCGGCCATCTTGAATGGCGCACACGGAGCGGGGCCCGCTACTTCGGAACGCTGTGGCTGGGGGACCCCACACCGATTCTGCTCCGATGTTGGGCCAGTCGATGCAGCAGTGTTTCATGCGTCGCTGAAGTGGTTTTTTGGCTCTTCAGCGTTATTTTAAAGCAAGATTCGTGTAGGATCTGGCTGGCGGCACGGGAGCGACGCGAGATCACGTCCGCATCGTATGCCCGCTGGCCACGCCCCCCGCAATCTTCATCTTTAAACACTCGCAGCTACTGAGAACAGCTTCCTCGAATTTGCACGCCTCCCAGACAGAACGACCTGAAAGAGGAAGATAGAGGCAACATTAAAGAAAGCTGTAGAGACATTTACAAATTACGAACTGCTCAAAAGGCTTACCTGGCTGGTCGCCTCTCGGCTGGCACCACTCCGGACATTCAACTCGCGCTGAAGAACACTGCGACCTACAAGGAAGGAAAACACAGGTTAGCAAAGGCAAGACTTCGCAGCGCTGCGCATAGCGCTTACTTACCGCATCACAGCGCTCTTAAGGCCCCATCATTTACCAGCGGGGCTCAACCAAGCCAGTTCACCGCGC
This sequence comes from Ambystoma mexicanum, assembly GCF_040938575.1. Classification (NCBI taxonomy): domain Eukaryota; kingdom Metazoa; phylum Chordata; class Amphibia; order Caudata; family Ambystomatidae; genus Ambystoma; species Ambystoma mexicanum. Next base: position 298,224,690 of record NC_090922.1, read on the forward strand.
TGAAGCTCTGCATACCTAAGGGAGAAAAAAAGAGACATTTTAAACAAAGAAAGGCATGCAGGATAGCAACAAAACTAAAGAACAGCAATAAGACCTACCTGAACAATATCAAAAGGGCCGGCGTCAATAAAGTAACTGGACCGCACTCGCCCATGAAAGACAACACCCCCTGCAAAGACGGAAGGACGGAGAGCATGCCTAATTCTACCACAAGGTGAGGAGAGGGCGCCAGAGGGACTGAAAGCATACGGGGGTGGAGAGAGGATAGTCAGTCTTGAACGCAGTCCTCCTGTATTTTCAGGCAGAACCTTCCCCGCAGACTACATCAGGGCAAAGCTGAGAAGCATACCAGCGAGTAACCCGGCTGGGTGGTGTCCCTGTGGATACCAGGTGAGTGTAACAGAACACGAAGCCTACCATAACAAATCCACCTGGGCGCCATGGAGACATCAGAAATGGACCAATTGGCCCAATTACTAGGAGAGCTTCGTGCTGAGGTTCATTCTGCCCGACAAGGGACTAATGCCCTCCGGAGAGACCTAATAGTGACCAAAGAACGCACTGAAGCGATTAGCAGGCAATACTTGCAATCACAGGCAGTGCAGACGCCTCTACCTAGAAGCAATCCAACGATGCAAAACCCCGCCATACCACCCACTCTGGTACAGATCACGTTACCTGGAACAGTGCCCCTGGCACCACCAGATAGGTTCTCAGGCGACCCATGGAAGTATGCGGCATTCATCAATCAGTACCACCTTCACTTTCTTTGTAGTCCTGGAGCATTTCCAAACGACCAAGCTCGGGTAGCTTTTGTCTCATCATACTTGAGTGGTAGTGCAGCAGATTGGTCGGTGCCGTTGGTAACCCATGACGATCCTCAATTACATGACTTTGGGGGGTTCCAGAGAGAAATGAAAAAACTTTTTGCTCGCCCATACCCAGGAACAAGCAGTAGACAATGAACTCTTGTCCCTCCGACAGGGGAATCGGGACTTGTTAACGTACATTGCTACTTTCAACAGACTGGTTGCTGAAGCTAGGTGGCCAGAAAACAAAAGAACCACGTTATTCCATCGAGGCTTACGAGGCGAATTAAAGGACGTCTTAGCCCAGGTGGTTGATCCACCCAGAGACTGTGCAGAATTCATAAATCTGGTCGTGCAGCTAGACCACCGGGTTGCAGGACCGAAAGGCAGACCTGTCTAAGACAGACCCTCGGACCGTGTATGTTCGACCAAGGGAAAACGCACCCCGTGTACCTGAAAATGCTGTAGAACCCATGCAGATTGGAGGGATACGGCCTCCATTAACAAAACAAGAGCGGGACAAAAGAAGACAACAACAGCTTTGTTTGTATTGTGGGAAACCAGGAAATTTCCTGAAGGACTGTCCAGTAAAACCCCCAAGAAGAACAGTCGGGCCACAGAGAAGGATGAAGCTAATGAATCGGGAAACTACCAAGCTCGACAAACGTAGAGGTCAGTTTGTCGAGTGAGAAGAAAGAGTTGCTGACCTCGCACTTTGCAATACCAGTGATCTTAATTAACCACCAACAGTCGTCAAGAATGCATGCCGTTGAAGCATACATCAATAGCGGAGCAGTTGGAAATTATATTGATCAAAAACTGGCAGCAGAGATGGGGCTTCCTTTGTGTTCTAAGCCAACTATGGACAAGGTAACCACCGTGGATGGGACAGAAATTGCTTCCGGACCAGGAACCCAGTGCAGAGCCAGGGTAACCTTGCTGTGCCAGGACCGACATCGGGAGTCTATTTCATTCGATCTCATCAAGGCACCTCAGTTCAGGCTAATACTAGGGATGACAGGGTTGGTTGCTCACAACCCTTTGATAGATTTGCGGGCACGAAAATTAAGCTTCCCCGGTGACTGCTCCCCTGCCTGCTATTACCAAGAGGAGAAACCTGACGTCTGTATACCCATGACTCCCGGAGCGACAGTATCAACCCTGGGAGCAACTAATAGCTTGCCAAGTAATACCATGATTTCCAGGATGTTTTCCGAAAGGACCAAGCCAATACATTGCCGCCGCAAAGGCCCTATGACTGTCAGATCGACCTTGTTCCTGGTGCACAAATCCCTTGCGGCAGGATCTACCGTCTCACAGAACCAGAAAACCTTCATTTGAAATCCTATTTAGACCAGTACCTTGCAAACGGATTTATCCATCCTTCGAAGTCCCCCGCAGCCAGTCCTTTGTTCTTCATACCGAAAAAGGAAGGAGACTTGAGAACCTGTATTGACTACCGCGCATTGAACCAGATCACTGTGAAGAACCGCTACCCCTTGCCACTTATCCCTGAGATGCTAGACCAAGTTAAAGATGCCCAGATTTATACCAAATTGGACCTTCGAGGAGCGTACCACCTGGTCCGAGTCAGAAAAGGAGATGAATGGAAAACCGCCTTCCGTACTAAGTACGGCTTGTTTGAATATCAAGTCATGCCCTTCGGGTTATGCAACGCTCCTGCGGCATTCCAATATTTCATGAATTACGTCTTAAGGGAGTTAATTGATGTGTGCGCCTTAGACAACATCTTAGTATACTCAGCCTCGGAACAAGATCATGTCAGGCACGTTCGTTCAGTCCTCTCCAAGCTCCGTCAACATTGCGTGTTTGCAAAGCTTGAAAAATGCTTTTTTCACGTCACCGAAGTAGAATTTCTTGGTTTTATCCTTACTCCAGGAGGCATCTGAATGGACGTGCACAAGGTAGATGCCATTCTGAAATGGCCTTCACCGACGTCTCTGAAAGGGGTACAAAGCATGCTGGGCTTTGCGAACTTCTACCGCCGGTTCATCCCAGACTTCTCTCAGGTTGTGCACCCAATCACAGTACTATTACGAAAAAACAATAAAAAGTTTGCTTGGACCGAAGAAGCAGAAGAAGCCTTTCAGGAACTTAAACAAAGGTTTACCTCCGCTTCAATCCTGCGACATCCTCGTCCAGACCTCCCTTATGTCATTGAAACTGATGCGCCCAGTCTCGCAATGGGGGCTGTCCTTTCACAGAGAGACCCAGAAACCGGCCAGATACATCCTGTGGCCTTCTGGTCGAAAAAGTTCTCACCTCCAGAGATTAATTATGCCATCACGGAAAAGGAACTCCTGGCTATCAAATCCGCCCTTAAAGCCTGGAGGCACTACCTTCTGGGAGCCAGACACACCATTACAGTCATCACAGACTACCGAAACCTGCAATATCTCAAAACAGCCAAGGCCCAGTCCTCGCGCCAATTACGGTGGGCCCTTTTCTTCGCCGAATATGATTATGTAATCACATTTCGACCAGGAGTCAGAAACAGAAAGGCGGATGCCTTATCTCGCATGGGCATAGATGAAATAGTATATACAACTCCAGACTCAGTACCTATTATACCTGAAGACAAACTCTTGGGTATCACGACAGCCTTAACACAAGCAGAACTACAAAAAGAAATCCAATGGACAATGAATCCTGATGCCTACCTCGCATGGCAAACTCAAGGAGAACAATATACCATCAAGGACCACCTACCCTTTTTTAGGGATCGCCCATATGTACCCAAGAAGGAATTACAGCAGCATATTATTTCAAACTATCACGATTCACTGATCGAAGGGCATCCTGGGATCGCCAAAACTCTAGCTAAAGTGAAAGAACTTTTGGTGGCCTACCTGGCGTAAGGACGACATTCAGTATATTCAGTCCTGCGGTGTCTGCGCACAAAATAAATCACAGAAACAAAAACCATCTGGTCTCCTACAACCATTGGACATTCCTCCAGTTCCATGGCACACTCTTTCGCTTGACTTCATCACTGATCTACCTGCATGCCAAGGGTTCAACACCATCCTTGTAGTTGTGGACTTATTCTCGAAGATGGCCCATTTTATTCCTCTCAAAGGCCTCCCAGACGCAGCCACTTTAGCAAAAGTGTTCCTGGAGGGCGTGGTTAAGCTACATGGCTTCCCTTCGGTTCTGGTCTCTGATCGAGGTAGCCAGTATGTTTCAAACTTCTGGAAAAAATGCTGTGCAATGGCGCAGATCGACGTTCGGCTATCTACCAGTCACCATCCCCAAACGGACGGCCAAACCGAGAGAACCAGTCAGACACTCAAGCAATATTTATGGTGCATGCTGCACCACGAACAAAGGAATTGGAAAGACCTACTATGGATAGCCGAATATGCATATAACAATTCTTTGCATTCAAGCATGGGACAAACGCTTCTTTATACCCTTCATGGCAGACATCCACGTACCTCTGAACTAGACCTTCCAGCCAGCTTGGAGATGCCAGCGGTAAAGACTCTACACACAACCATTACTCAGGCTTTCAAAAGGGCAAAGGAACACCTTATTCATGCCAAAGAAAAACAAAAGAGATTCGCCGACCAACACCGGAAAAAGGCCCCTGATTATCAAGTAGGAGACAAAGTTTGGTTAGCCGCTAAATTCGTACCCATCAAGGGAACCCGGACCTTTCATCCCAGATTCTTAGGACCCTATACCATTAAGGCAATTATAAACCCAGCAGCCGTGAAACTGGATTTACCACCTAATCTACACATCCACCCGGTATTCCATGTGTCCCTCCTGAAACCAATGCAACCCGGCACACGGATTGGGACACCACCTTAGCCCATACTTGTTGACGGAGAACCATAATTCGAAGTCAAAGATATCTTGGACTCTAAATACTCTAGGACTAAGCTATATCATCTCGTCGATTGGAAAGGATTTGGACCACAAGATAGATCCTGGGAGCCCAGTGAGAATATCCACGCACCATGTCTAATCAGGAAATTCCATCGGAACTTCCCAACCAAACCTGGGCCAGACAGAAGGAACACCATGGGAGGGGCCTTAGGGGGGAGTGCTGTCACGGTCCTCACCCAAAACCCCCTCTGGCAAACCCATTGGCCAGGTGGAGTCAGGACTCGGGCCTCTAGAGCCTGGCATCCTCTTCAAAAGCCCTCATGGGGCCAGTCCTGATGCCTATGGCACCAGGTTCATACACCATGAACAACAATGTGCTTGGGAACTACTTTATTGTATTGTCAGCCAACATGGAGGCATCCACATAGCTTGGTACCCTAAGAACCAAGCTATGCAGTCTAGTGTTTTGGGTGTGGCAGGCCTGGAACTACTTTCCCTGGTACTACTTTACCTGGGCTATATAAACCACAACCTGACTGCAGAACATGCTTTTTGTTACTTTGCAGTTTGCAACGTGACGCTCACCGTGTCCAGCTATTCCCTCGAACCTCGGAGAAGCAGAACCTGCAAGGAGACAAAAGGAACATCATTAGCAGCAGCATCATACCTGCAGTCTTCATCTTTAAACACTCACAGCTACTGAGAACAGCTTCCTCGAATCTGCACGCCTCCCGGACAGAACGACCTGAAAGAGGAAGATAGAGGCAACATTAAAGAAAGCTGTAGAGACATTTACAAATTACGAACCGCTCAAAAGGCTTACCTGGCTGGTCGCCTCTCGGCTGGCTCCACTTCAGACATTCAACTTGCGCTGAAGAACACCGCGACCTACAAGGAAGGAAAACGCAGGTTAGCAAAGGCAAGACTTTGCAGCGCTGCGCATAGCGCTTACTTACCGCATCATAGCGCTCTTAATGCGCCATCATTTACCAGCGGGGCTCAACCAAGCCAGTTCGCCGCGCTGAAGCTCTGCATACCTAAGGGAGAAAAAAGAGACACTTTAAACAAAGAAAGGCATGCAGGATAGCAACAAAACTAAAGAACAGCAATAAGACCTACCTGAACAATATCAAACGGGCCAGCATCAGTGAAGTAACTGGACCGCACTCGCCCATGAAAGACAACGCGCCCCTGCAAAGAAGACAGGACGGAGAGCACGCCTAATTCTACCACAAGGTGAGGAGAGGGTGCCAGAGGGACTGAAAGCATACAGGGGTGGAGGGAGGATACTTACCCCAGTCGGTCAGTCTTGAGCACAGTCCTCCTGTATTTTCAGGCAGAACCTTCCCTCCAGACCACATGAGGGCAAAGCTGAGAAGCATACCAGCGAGTAACCCGGCTTGGTGGCATCCCTGTGGATACCAGGTGAGCGTAACAGGAGGTGAAATTGACAGTATTGAAAGTTTCATCATTCTCCTGCACAACTGATTGTATTCTATAATGAATGAGGCATTGGTACGAACCATTTGATATAATCGTGGCTTAATGCTGTTATTTGAACACAATACATTTCAATTGAATATTCTTTGATGCTATCATATTGATTAATCCTTCTTTGTTCCTCGCAACATTTTGTTTGTTATTGCATTTATCATTGTACTGGTGGAATCAGATGGTCATTTGATTATTATTGCCTTCATAAGGACTGCATGGGTCAAAACACTTGTCCTCTAGCAAATACATTCTACTACTTTCCCAAATAAATGAACTGATAATATCACAACTACATGTTATTTGCCTTACTTGGACAAGCGCATTGATACTGGCACATTCACGTTTAGCTATAAAACACATTTTCAAACTTGCACAGTGTTTGCAGTCATGCGAGCTGTGCTGGCCGCTAAAGATTACATTTTGTTCTAAAATCTCTGCAGGCTGTAGGGTTATACAGTTGAAAGTCCTACATTTGCAGCATTTCTTAAATAAACCCATCCCGCCATTTTGTATACTAAAAGCAGTATAGTCTTAAATAATTGTACAGAGGTATTAGGTAAACATTTTAGTCCCTCTATAATTTTGACCTCATAGTTCCCAAGCTTTAATATTTAAGTGCCGTTTGATTGTGTGACACCCCATAAACACTTACAAACACCTCTACACATTATCCTAGCCAACATGTAAATCCACAGAACACAGGCTAGTGCCTTTGAGAGCCTTTTAAACACTAAAATATGTTTTACTAGCCAGCCTAACTAAAAAAAATAGTGTGCAATATCAGTGAAATACATTATGACACATGTCTATAAACACCTTTTAAACAAAAACTTTGTCAATCCTTCATTAGTAAAAGCCCACAAAAACAGTAAATGTTTTAAACATGTCATTAAAATACACACACTCGTTTAATTTAAAAGTGAATACAATTCACCTTGTTTTTTCTGAATGTTGACATGAATAAAAGACAAAGCCTGTTTTCAATGAAAGGCCTTGCAGGGCTTCCTAGGGGGCTGCAGAGCCAAAATCAAATCCAATTAACTTCAGATAACAAGGTTTCCACATGGCATTACAAACAGATGTTGCAGTCAATTAGTTGTGCAGAAGTGAAAACACTGGGCCGAAGCTCTGCCAAAATTCCCAAGTCCCGGCAGAGAGATACCCCTGTGCAGTTAGAAAGCCCCCTTTAAAGAGGTGAAAACACGAACACACCCTGAACTGTTTTCTAATCAACACATACAGATTTCATGAACTTGTATAATTGTTTGCTTACTTTGCAGAAATGGGCCTTTATAACAAAACTGAAATTACATAGCCCCCTGTGGCCAGTCATAGATAACAATATTGTGCATTGCAGATCCCCTCCCCATATATTCCGTCCAGCTCGCCAGGCCTTAACAGCCCTGTCATCTGTGTTTTCTGCTGCACTTTGGCAGATAAAAACCCCTCCCAACTGCAGCCCTGTTTCACAGCTGATGAGCTCCAACTTTTCCCTCTGGCACACACAGCATATCTCTTAGAGCTCTTTTTAACAGCATTCATTTGAGGAGGTATGATAAGGTCAAAGTGTAATGGTAAGTGTTGGTGCTGTATCAACTTGGTTCAGCATCTCTGTGTTAAAATACCCTTGCAAATTATTAAGAAACGAGCATTAACAAAGCCAATAATTTAATGTAAAAGTTTAACTCTTAATTTAAAAAGGCAAAGCATACATTGTCGAGATCAGCAGACTTGTGTGTAACTCTGGTGAAGACACTTTGCTTATAAAGTAAACTGCTTACATATTTAAAAGAAACACGCATTGTCAAAGGCAATATTTTGGACTTGTGTATAGGCTCTGTGAAACACACTTTGCTTATACAGCGAATTGTTTTAATTATTTAAAAACAACACACATTGTCCAAATCAATCGTTTTAGGTCTTTTATATTAGCTTTATAAAACTTCCCTTTGCCTATAAAGCAAATTCACATAGGGCTGCCGTGCCCGCCTCTATTTGCACTCTATATCAAAGCTATATCCAAGTTTAATGTTACTAGCCTATGAAGCTAACTCTCTAGCCCGTGACATTAACATTTTTAAAATCATGACATCATCTATACTATATATAGAGTTTATATATGCTTCATATAACATTGAAGGCGGAACCTCTCTCTGACGTCATTGATGCGTCGCTCTGTAAAACCCAAGGTTCACAGTCCCTGTCTTCAGAGCTCACGTCGCCCTCCATAGTCATCCAGGGAGCACCATTACCCACTGCTCCAATGTTTCTACACATTTTCTTTTTAAATATAGTTTATATTAGCATTTTGTTAAGGTTATTACAACAAACATGTCATTTCAAACCGATGTCACTCTCCAAAAAAGAAACATTCGAACAATAACCCTCCCCCACCCTCCCCTAGCCAGTGAACAGGTGCCGATGTCAAGCTTGTCTTGCAGGGACGCATTATGCATTTTTCGAGTTCGGACTATCGAATAGGTTAGTGCACGCATAGTCTAGGGCTCAACCTAGCAGCACACCCCATGGGGAGCGCATGCCTTATACAACGGGTACCTAGTAGGTCCTCCATTTCCACTGGGCTTCAAACCCAAACAGACCAACAGTTGATGGGCTCACCCCTCACATTGATCGCTCATACATTTCAAAGAAGGGAAGCCAAAGTTCCTCAATGTTGGATCTGGATTCGTCCAGGACGTGGGTTGAAAATTCTAGGTCATATATTGTCCGCACCTTCGTTACCCATTCCCTCTCATCAGGCATGTGCGGATTCCTCCACTTCTGGGCCAAGCAGCACCTGGCCGCTACGAGCATGACCTGCAACATTTGGCCCTGGGTGTCCTCCTGGTCGTCCCCCACCTCAATACCAAACAGCAGCAACCAGGGACAGAGGGGCCTAGAGACACCATCCACCCCCTTAACCCATGATAGGACCTCTTCCCAGTATGACTGCACCCTCGGGCAAGACCACCACATGTGCATGTAGTCCCCTTTTTCCTTTTTACATTTCGAGCAGTGTGGGTCGTAGCCCGGACTCATCCTGGCTATCAACTGCGGGGGGGTAGTGCCATCTGTATAAAATCTTGAGGGCCTGGTGTCTGAACTGGGGGGAGGTTGTTGAGCGATGGGCCCGGATACACATTTTAGTCCACCTTTTGTCATCTATTGCCGTGCCCAAATCTTTTTCCCATTGTACTCTTGCTGGCGGTGGGTCCCTGGGTATCGAAAGCAAGAGAAGTTTGTACAAACGAGATATGACCCCCCTGGAGCCCCGTGTGGAGATGATCGTTTTGTCGAAGTCCGTGAGTTCCCTTCTGAGCGTGTCCCCCCATGAGGGTTCAGAGAGGACTCCCTTCAATTGGAGATAGCGAAAAGGTGACAGCTTACCCAACCCGAAGGCCTCCTCTAGGTCCAGGAGGGGCATGAAGGAACCACCCACCCACAGGTGGCAAGCCCTAACCAGGCCCGCCTCATACCACCTCTGATACGCGGCCGGCTCCGCAACCTTGGATATGAATGGTGGCACCCAGATGTAACTCAGTGGGGCAGGCCAGGTCGTGAGCCACCTATAATAACCCCCCTCCTTCCAGATAGACCACAGGACACCCAGTACTGGATGGTTTAAAACACGCCTGGGGATGTGCGCTCTGGGGACCCACAACCACTCATCGAGCGTGACCGGGGCAAGAAACCTGTTGTCCAGTGCTACCCACTGCTTTTGTGTCCCAGGGTTGAAGTGATCGACCAGAATCCTTAGTTGGGAGGCCCTATAATATGTATCGAAGTCCGGGAATCCCACCCCGCCATCCTCCTTAGGTCTCGTTAGGACATCGTAGGAGATCCTATGTTCCCCCCCCAGAGGAACCTGAGTAGGGTGCACTTCATGGACTGTAGGAACGGGGCCGGGACCTGGGTGGGGAGCATCTGGAAGAGGAACAGGAATTTGGGAAGTACCACCATCTTGATCAGGTTGAGTTGTGCCATCCACAAGAACCCCGAGACCGCCCACCTCTCTATATCCCTCATGACCTCTGTCCACAAAGGGGTGAAATTACTCGGAAAGAGGTCCTTTGGGTCCGGTGTTATTCGGATTCCCAAGTGCCGGAATCCCTCTGTCTGCAATTGGAAGGGAAGGCCCTCCACATATTCCCTCTCGGTGTCCGGTAGTCGACCTCCCATAAAAGCCACAGATTTACCCAGGTTGACCTTGTACCCCGGAGAGGCTCCCGTGACGCTCCAGTGCCCGCAACACATGCGGGACCGTCAGTGTCAGTTTGGTAACATAGAGGAGAGCGTCATCGGCGAACAGGCTGATCTTGTAGAGGGAGCCGCCCATCTGCACTCCAGTGATTGCCTCATTGTTACGCACCAAGATCGCCCAAGGTTCCATGACAAGGGTGTATATCGGGGGGATAGTGGGAAACCCTGTCTCGTACCACGTTCTAGGGGAAAGGCTTCCGATTCCATCCCATTGACGGCCACCCTAGCCGTGGGGGCTGAATATAATGCGGCCATTCATCCCAACCATCTCTGGCCCATCCCTATTGCCGAGAGGACCTCCCCCATGAAGGTCCAACTCACCCGGTCAAAGGCCTTTTCTGCATCTAGGGACCGCAGGAGGAGCCCCTCATTCCAGGTTTCCCTTGAATGCAACACATGGAGGGTTTTGCGCATATTGTCCAAGGCTTGTCTGTTTAATATAAAGCCCGACTGGTCTGGATGGACCAGGCGGGGTAGGCATTTCTCCAGGCGAGTGGCCAGGATCCTGGCAAATATTTTAGCATCCAGGCTCAAGAGGGAGATGGGTCTATAGGAGCTGCGTCCTGTGGGGTCTTTTCCTGGTTTGGGGATTACCGAGATAAGGGCCTGTAGGAATGTGGGGGGGATCGTCTCTTTGTTACGAATGTGGTTGAACAATTTGGCTAAGGGTTCCGTCAGAATGGGTTTGAATTGTATATAAAAATCAGCCGTGTATCCATCACCTCCGGGGGCCTTCCCTGCTTTAAGTCTCTTGATGGCTGCCTCCACCGTTATGTCCGCCTCCAAGCCTTGCAGCTTGACCTCCGTTAAGCGGGGTGGCCGGTGTTCTTCCAGATAAGCCCGGATCTCCTCCAGTGATTCCTCCTCCTGTTTAGTGTACAGGTCCCTATAGAAAGTTGCAAAGGAGCCCACTCTCTCTGCCTTCCTGTTGAGAGCCCTGCCCTCCCCATCTTTAATCGGTCCGACCCTCCTCTCCAGTCTACAACCCCTAGCTCTTCGCGCCAATAGGATCCCCACCCTGTCCCCCTTTTCGTAGTACCTTTGTCGAGTGTATCTCAACTTCTTGATCACCTCCCCGATGAGGACCGTGTGCAGAGCCTGACGTTTTTCGCACATTTCCGATAGGAGGGACTCCTTAACGACCCCCTCCTGGGTGAGTCTACCCCGCAGGCTCTTGAGTTCGGCCCGTATCTTGGCCTCAATGAGCCCTCTCTCCCATTTACGCCTGGAGCCCTCGGCTATAAGGAGACCACAGAAGGTGGCCTTCGCCGCCTCCCACACTACCGCCATATCCAGCTCCCCATCGTCATTTGTCTCAAAATATGCCTCCATTTAGCCTCTGAGGAATTCCCTGAAGACCGGGTCCCGTAGGAGCGTGTCATTACACCTCCACCGGGCCGACCTGGGGGACAGGGGAAGCGACCAATCCACCACCAGAAGTTCGTGATCAGACCATGTTATTGCCTCAACCCTCAGAGCTGTAGCCACCCCCCTCCCTTCTTTGGAAGTCAAGAGGAAATCGATTCTGGTGTTGGTGTGGTGTGGAGTGGAAAAGAATGTATATCCCCCGGGCTCCGGGTGTGTCGTTCGCCAGACGTCCTCCCAGTAATGTTCCCTTAGCAGGGTCTGGAGCGTTAGATTGTCCTTGGTGATTCCTCTCGGTTTAGTAGCCCAAGCTGTCCACCAGTCCAGCCTGGGGTCCAAAATGAGATTGAAGTCCCCCCCCAGTATCATAGCCCCTTCAGCCCATTCGTCCATTACCCCCAGGATATGGGGTAGGAAACCTATCTGGCCCGAGTTGGGAGCATAGAGGGTGGCCAGGGTTATGCGTTCTCCTTCATATGTACCCTTGATCCCCAGGAACCTTCCCCCAAAGCCTCTCTTGGTCTCTGTGTTGGTAAGATGGAGTGTCTTACTCAAGAGAATCCCTACACCTTCCTTCTTCAAACTCCTGTGGGAGGCCCAGAAGTTGGCGCTGATGTCCTTCCCCCTGATGGGTGATTCCCTCCCCTGTCTGTAATGGGTTTCTTGGAGGAACAGCACCATCAACTGCTGTTTCCGGAACATGTTACTGGTCAGGGACCTCTTGTTTTGTGAATTGAGGCCCTTGACGTTAAGTGTGCCTATCTTGCCTCGTCTAGGTAGTCCGCCTCTAGATTCACCGCTATGTAATGCTTGCGTTTGGTACATTGGAAAATATTGGATTCCTGTTCAAACTGGCTAGTCCCCCCACCCCCCGTGGACCCCTCTAAACTTTCCCATTTCGACCTTGATAAAGGTCGTTCTCCCCCCTCCCCCCCTGCCCCCGTCTTGAGGCGTTCGTCCATGTCACCCGATCTTCTTCGGGGACGGTCAACGAACCACAAAGGACTCTACCCCAGCCCCGGGTAGTGTGAGCATATAGATAACCCATGCTCTATTAAACCAGAATGAACACGTGTGAACCTTCAAACAGAACTTATGGGGCGTAACTCTGTTCCTTTGGTCCCCCGTGTCACCAGGCGCAGGCCCGGCACGGAGGTCCATCAAACCAATCAGTCAACATTATAGAAAGTTACAGTCACTTCAGGTGATCCTCAGAGGCCGATGATGGGTGCCTAGTTTTTTGGAATTTGCGTGCCCCCTTAACCTTGGTCTTGCCGCTAGGTTGACCCAGTCTGTCGGGGCCCTGCAGTGGGTTCCTGGCCTCACCCCCGCTCCGCCGGACGGGCCTGCACGATCTCCCACCAAGACGCCGGTGGCCCGCACAATGTCCTCCTCCATCACCAGGTGGTGTCTTTCCCCCGAACACTCAATGCCAGGTAGAAGGGGTGACCCCAGCGGTACCTGACCCCCTTACCCTGCAGCCATCTGGTTAGAGCCCCGCATTTCTTTCTCATTGCGAGGGTGAGGGCCAAAAGGTCCTGGTAGATTGCCACCTTAGAGTCTCCGTATTAGATATCACCAAAGTTCCTCGTCTTCTCCAGGATCCTGGCTTTGTCTCTATAGTAGTGTAGTTGAGCCAGCACCGACCTCGGGCCCCTGCCACCACTGCCGGCTCGATGCACCCTGTCATATTTGATCTCGATGTCGGCCTCCTCCCCCATGACGATTCTTAGGATGTCGTGGACCTTGCCCTCCAGTGCCTGTGGGCTCTCCCCATCGGATTCCACAAGGCCAAAGATGCGCAAGTTGTTCCTCCTCTCCCTGTTCTCCATGTCGTCCACCTTGAACCATAGTTCCTCCTCCCTACGGTGTACCTCCTGAAATCTGGCCTCAATTTGCGTCTCCAGGATCTCTGTGAAGAGCTGATTGTTCTCGACTCCCTCCACGCGATCCTCCAGGGTGGTGACCTTGGTGGTATGGTCTGCCAACTTGGCACCCATGTCGGTTCGAATCCCACGTATCTCCTCCAAAATCATCTGGATGTTATTTTGGAAGGCCCCCAGGTCGGGAGGCGGCACCGATGGAGACCCGGTGGCCATTTTGTCCCCTCCAGCCGCAAACAGATACTTGGAGAGGGCCTCCTTCCAACTCATGGGGTGTTGGTTCCGGCTGAATGTATGTGGAGGGACGCCGGATGGGGGGAGGCGCCTATGGTTGTGTCCGCGAGGGGTTCAATGCCAGTGGAGCGGCGGCCTATACACGAAGTCCTGGCCCGAGGGCCTCTCACCTGGCGTGTGTCTTCTCCAGTACCCTCTCCAGCATCCCCAGCCGGGTTCGGTGTGGGCGTGCTCCCGCGACGGCCCAGGCTAGGGAGTTCTGGCGTGCAGTTGGGTGGGCCTGATATACCCCGTGGGTGGGTGGGGTGTCAGGGTGAAGCAGTGCTCTTGCGGCACCTCCGGTGTCTTCGTTCAATGTGGAGTGAGGCCTTACGCCGGTTCCGCGCTGCCTCGGCCCCTCTGGGGACAGGGTACCAGGAGTCCCAGGGTCCGATAGAGCCCCAGAGGTCCCTCACCTCAGGCCTCTCCTCGCTCCAAGTAGGTGCTCCCTCCATAGGTGTCTCCGCTCCTGTGCTCTGCTGCGGCCTCGGCGAGCCCTGGCGCGCAACGTCCGCGTGCTGTGCAAGACTGCGGGGGAAGGGCCGAGGGGATCCCGGATGGTTTTCCTGGTTTGGACCCCCTGGATGGGCAGGGGTTCACACAGCTTTTCCTGCGATGCTTGCGAGAGATGGGCACCTTCTTCCTGCTAAACTCCGCCAAGTTCCCGGGGCTGGGTGCGGAGCTGTCGGCTCAGGAAGCCATCTTGCCTGCGCCCCCTGGTGGCCTCCTTCTACACATTTTTATATAAAATGTGTATTCACTTTATACCAAAACCCTATCAAAAGGAAGGCGTGACTAAGGACGGAAGCAGGAGGCGTTCCCACCTGTCAAAATGTTTATGTCCGTGAAAGGGGGCCCCACACACTACTAAGGTGGAAGAGTACACCCTCTGGAGGAGACGCAATACTGAAAAATGCCAACGCATTGATGTAGAATCCACACTGATAGATGATCTGGGAAATTGAGAACAGATCTTTTATACAGTGAGTTCACTGATGGCCTAAGTCCCACAAAACTAAGCAGGCTTAGCTAGCAGCTCACCCCCTGAGCACAATCAAGGGCAATGCATGTCCAGAATGCAATGTGCAAGTCAATGTCCTTGCTGGGTTTGTGGAATCATGTCTTCACATACACACTGCTTCACCATTGATCAAAGGTACGCATGAATCTCACCCATGCTTTACACATGGCAGCAGCAGACACATACTCCTCCTGTGATCCCCTCTGTTGCCATCTCTAACAGCCCTTTACTTACCACTCCTTAATCCCTTCTGCCATCAGTAATTTCACTTTTGAAGTGGCTTCAAGCCTCACAGGCCAACATCTCTGCCCATCACCCTACCCGGCACTTGGTGAAGTTCTAAGAGCCATAATGACTCACAAAATTATTTAAGGCTGATCCTCTCTACATTTTTGTTATTTTTTTTTATTTACTGTTTTTATCGCATTAGCGATTTTTACAAGATGTAATAAGATGCTCCAATAAACAACTTTAAATCAGTCTGTTACATCTTTAGTCTCACAGTTAATTCCTTCCTCTGTCATTATATTTTTCACGATCCAGTCTTTTCCTGCTCTTCTAATATATGTCACAGTGTTTGGGCCAAAGCTAGCACCCATGATGTCTTTTCGCCGCTCATCAGCCTCGCCCACCAGATGTCTTCTTCGTATATCAGTGATACAGAGATATGTTGGTATAGGTAAGCCCTTCAGATGGTTTGATTTACTGGGCATGATAATAGAAGGTGTCTTACTGTTTTAATCTGTTCTTGGTTGTTGCAGTATTAGCATTTGTTCGAAGCAGAGAGTCCTCTATGGCTAAAAGTTTGTTCGTTTTTAGGAGGTTTAAACGTGCCCTTATAAAGGTATTTCTGAGTGCTTTGTTGAGAAACTTCTTCAAATAGGCTTGAGTTTGATTTCTCTTTTTTATATTGATGGGTAAATTGATTGTCAATTTGTTTTTCCCCGCTGCTTCTAAGGTCTGGATCCAGTCAAGTGCCTCCATTTTTGTTTTCACCTTTGTTGGATTCTGCACAAGCTCGTCTTCGGAGCTACATATCTCTTCCAGTTTGTGCATGTTTTTTTGTGCCCATATGTTCAGCATTTTACAGAGACCTCCTGTTATCTCCACGTTAATCAAACCCTCTCTACATTGAACTAACGTGTGGATTATGTTGGAATTCATTTTCAGACCACACATTCTTTTCAACAGTGCACATTTCTCTGCTGACTTTTTCTCTCCTGTTTACTGTAAGTAACATAGACCAAAGCCTCAGTGGTTCAATTTTCAGTGCTAAGCATGACATACAATGAATACTGTCCAATTCTGGTAGGAGTTGGTAGGCTGGTTAATATAGTTTCATGCAGCTTGTTTCTGTAAAAAGGCTCTGTATCTGTGAAAAGGCTCAATTGACAATGCTCTTTCTAAATGTTTACAACAGCCTTTTTGTAAGCATTCACTTAATCAATATATTAAAAATATCGATGGTATTGACTGACATTTTCTTTAGATGTGAGCTGCTGTTAAAGCGATTATCAAACATTTCCTGCATTCTTAACTTGTTCTTTCCTGTTATTATTCCTTCAGGAGATATTACATTCGATCCCGAAACTGCTCATCCGCTTTGTGAATTATCAAAGGACAGGAGGAAGGTTAAAGTTGGAGTAACCTGGAAAAATTGGGTTGACAATTCTGAAAGATTTGACAAACGCCTCTGTGTCCTGGGGAAAGAGAGACTCTCCTATGGCCGACATTACTGGGAAGTGTTTGTAGGAAATGCCATGAACTGGGACATTGGAGTCTGCGATACATTTGCAAATAGAAAGGGTTTTTTTCAACCAACTACCGAGAACAGATACTGGGCCCTTGGGCTGGATGATGGTACCACATACAAGGCCTTCACCTTCCCCTCTAGCACTCCCATCTTGACAATCAAGCCCCCGAGAGTTATAGGGGTTTTTCTGGACTGCGAGGCTGGATACGTTTCATTTTATAATGTGGAGGAAACAGTGAAGCTCTTCACTCTCCACCCCCGTCCTGTGCCCGCCATCTTTCAGCCCTATTTCTGCAATGGGGACAGAGAAACCACTCTACAGATTCGACATGTAGCCAAGCGTAACTTGTGAGAACATCTCTGATCAAACAACTTGTAAAATAAAACAATCAATATATTTTTCCTCTAAGCGTGATCACATGTTTGACCTTGGGGGTGGCATACTGCATTGTTCCTGTATTAAATGTCACAGTTGTGGCATCCTATATTCACTGTTCACTGGTACATGCTGAAGGAAGCCAGTGGGGTTACTGCGGGTCAATGAATCGCTCTTGGTCCTGTTTGAGCTGGTCAATGTGTCTGCCATTTGGGAAGAATGTCCCTTGTGTACCTACCCTTCCTATTGGGAATCAGTATAGACAATTTTCATATTTGTATCAAACAATGTTAATGTTATGAAAATGACCCATTGTGACTCCAGCAGAAAATGCTCATTAGCATAGCCCCACCTCTGCAGCCATTACTTTGGGATGTCATCCACAATCTCGGGCAGAACCTGGATCTCAAACTTTTTTCAGCTTCAATGCGTGAAGCGAAAAAAGTTCAGAATCAGGTCAAAATGTCAAGTACTAGTCATATTTAATGTGACTTTATCAGCTAACTGCAAGGTTGTTTAACAATCCTCAATATACTTCATCCCGATAAAACCGTAAATGAAAAGATGTTGGCAGGATTATGATGCTCTAGCAGGCTATTACCAAACATCACAGAGTGCCTCATTACAAGTCCAGCGGTAACCCTGCCGGTGCTACTGGTGAGTTGGCGCCAGACTTGCAAGATTTACTGGCGCCTGGCTTGCCGGTAACACCGGGGAATTACAACCCCGGCATTCTGGGAAGTCGGGCGCCGGTAATTGTAAATTCCCATTCCCATTGAGTCCCATATGACTCAATGGGAATGGGGACCATGGAAGCACCAGCACCGTTAGGCCTCCTTTGCCATTTGACGTGGAACACTGCATTCTTTTTTTTATTTTTATTTTTTCATTGCGCTGACTTGGGGCTCCTCTGATTCTCTGCAGGGCCCAGGATCTTTAGAGGGCCATCCTCTTCATTTGAATCCGCTCTGGCAGGGAGCTCGCATTTTCTTTGTTCCTTCTGCTCCTGCCGGAGCACAGTAGCACCCACCGCCAGCGGCCCAGGATCTTGCACGGGTGCCTTCCTCTTTACTTTGCTCCCGGCCAGAGCACTTCTTTTGATGTCACCGCCGAGCCCATGATTACTGTGGGGGCTCTGGCGGCGGCACAACACAAGACAATGCTGCCGCCTGCAGGGGGGAGGGACCCACCTGTCATTCGATACAGACTGGAGCATGCAATCATCTGCTGCCCGCAGCCCAGGATCTTGATGAGGGCTGCCGGCACAGCTGACACGCCTTGTTGGGCCTTTCTTCTCCCCAGCGGGAGGTTGTTTCTTAGCGGCTGCGCGGACGCACCTCCTCTTCCCCACACGGCAGCAGATGCCTCAGGGGGTTGCAGGCTGGCTCCCTCCAGCAGGGTGGGGGCCGCTGCTTTTCGTCTTCTCTGCCGCGCTGCTTCAACTCACCGTCGGGGCACAGCTGATCTCTTCTTCCACTCGGCGGATGCCGCATGGGTCTACAGGCCGGATCTCTCCCTGGCCTCACGAACACCCGCGTAGCAGAGGGCAGCAGCCAGGGAAGATCATAGGCCGGGCTCCTACACTCACTGGCTGCCCTTTCCTTTCTGGGGGGGGGGGGCAGCACCAATCTCCCTTTGCTTGCAGCAGCGGCCGCTCGATTTCTTCACCCCGGGGGGCAGCAGCCACTCATTACTTCTCCCCTGGGGGTGTGGGGGCAGCTCGACTCTTCTGCTTGCGGCAGCATGCCGCGGGGCAGCACAACACTCTCTCCCCGGCAGGAGGTCCCTCATTCTTCGCGGCAGCGGGCCTCTGGAAAGAGGGTGCTCGTGCGGCCGGGGCGAAGTCATGGTGGGGCATCCCTCACTTCTCCGTGGCGGCGGTCTGCCGCTCCTCCTCCACTCTCTCTCCTCCTCTTTCCCACAAAGGGAAGGAACAAAAAAAAACACAGAGAGAGAGCGAGAGAGGGATAGAGCGGAGGCATTGCGGGGACTCTCCTCACTTGTCGCCATTGTTATGGGGCTGGCGTCAGTCACGCGGCCGGCCTCATTGGTGCTGGGGGCCCAGCACCATGCTGGTTTGCCGGGGTCACCCGGTCTTACAGAGGTGGTGCATGGCTCTCTCTCTCTCTCCGTCTCTCTCTCTCTGTCTCTCTTTTCCTCCTGAGCCCAGCCTTATTATACAATTCATATGACCCCAAAGACGTACATCCCCAGCGCCAAACCCTATGTTACATTTAAAGCGCAAGAAATTCTGCGACTTTGCACATACATGTATATTTTATGCAATACATCTGTTGTGGGGCAGGTGGCGGTCACGCGGCCGGCCTCATTGGTGCTGGGGGGCACAGCAGCACCAGTGAGGCCGGCCGCGTGACCACCACTGGTTTGCCGGGTTACCGGGTCTTACAGAGGTGGTGCAGGGCAGGGCCCTGAGAGGCTGTGGGGCACAGGAGCATCCTGGATGGTGGGTGCCTGGGCTGGGCCCAGACCAGCAATGACCTGCAGGGCTGTGGTCACACAGCATGGGGCCTGCAGGCAAGGGCTGCAGGACCGTGATCACACGGTGTAGGCCTGCAGGCCCACAATGAGACGCGGACACAGGTGTTCCATGGTTGGAGTCTGCAGCCGTTCTGCTGCATGTGCCTGCATGGGCTCCTTTTATTAGCTTGGGCCATGACACAGTCATGGCCCATCTTAAAGGGGCAATACACGTGGGAGGGGCACATCCCCTTAAAGGGGTAATACACATGGGAGAGTCATACATAACAACATCTGTTACTAGCAGATGTTTCTGTTTGTTTTTTCTGGCACTAAACCGAAACTGTAGAAGAAATTCAAGCAATTAATTCTTTAGCAGCCCGCTATATAGTACTAAACCGAAACTGTAAAAAAATTGTCAGCCCTGAATTCTTTAGCATACCACATTACAGCCATGTTTTACAGCTGGCTGTAAGTCAAACTTTTACAGCATTATGTAATCTACATATTTCAGAGCTGGCTCTGAACACAGCTATAAATACAAGCTTAAAGGGGTTCACACATGCAGCACAAGGCCATGCCTTGCATCCGACGCGGCGGACACAATCTCCACACAAGCCAGCCCTCCAACTATGCCCTCAGGACAACCCAAAAAACGCATGTATGGGATTCACAAGTCAAGCTGACAAACTACCATACCTTTTGCCATATTACACATTGCCCTATAAACAGCACATGGAGCAGCCTGGACAGGTCTGCATCTGGTTGCCCTGCTCTGAACATCAAGGGACTATGCCGATATGGCCCCTGGTACCCGCCAGGTGCGGCTTTGCCGGCGTGAACTGTACCATCAATGGACCGGTACCCGGGAAGTGACTCCTGAACGGACGCTGATGGAAAACGAACTGGTCGCCTGCAGTCCTGCAATTGCTTAAAGAGGACTCAGTAAACGTGTGTGTTTTGATGCTGTGAACCTGCATAATAACTACATGCTTAAAGCGGTCTCAGTAAAGAACAATAATGTGAAGCTGTGATCCCGCAGTTACTAGGTGTGCCAGCCGCCAACCATGGTGTCTTTTTCAGTAGTTGCAGTTCCGAACCCCAGGTTAATAAAGGGTTTTGTAAACTGTGGTAGAACTGCCTAGATTCCACCAGCAGTTCACCGACCATGACTGTCTCCCGCTGAGTATGTTTAGAGTGGGTTAGTATGTGTTATGTCTGTAACTACCTGAGTAGCTATGTATGTGTCAGTGGCATATCCTATTATCTGTCTACCCCACAATGTCTAAAGTGATAAGTATTTTGTTGTTCTGTAACAGGGGGGATTCATGTATGTGTCAGCATCGTTTGTTTTGTTTCTTATGAAAAAGGAGTGTTATGTATGACCCTCCCATGTGTATTACCCCTTTAAGGGGATGTGTCCCCCCACGTGTATTGCCCCTTTAAGATATGTCATGGCCCAAGCTAATAAAAGGAGCCCCTGCAGGCACGTGCAGCAGAACGGCTGCAGACTCCAACCGTGGAACACCTGTGTCTGTCTCTCATTGTGGGCCTGCAGGCCTACACCAAGTGATCACGGTCCTGCGGCCCTGGCCTGCAGGCCCCATGCTGTGTGACCACAGCCCTGCAGGTCATTGCTGGTCTGGGCCCCTCAGACCAGCCTGTTGCCCTTGGTCCGCCCAGGCACCCACCATCCAGGATGCTGCAGGCATCCATGGTGCTGAGGCACCCAGGCTGAGCTCTACAGCCTCTCAGGGCTCTGCCCTGCACCACCTCTGTAAGACCAGGTGACCCCGGCAAACCAGCATGGTGCTGGGCCCCCCAGCATTAATGAGGCCGGCCGCGTGACCGCTGCCGGCCCCACAACAGATGTATCGCCTAAAATATACATGTATGTGCAAAGTCGCAGAATTCCTCGCGGTTTAAATGTAACAAAGGGTTTGGTGCTGGGGATGTACGTCTTTTGGGCACATATGAATTGCGTAATAAGGATGGGCTCAGGAGGAAAAAGCCTCCCAAACGAGTGTATATATATGTGTGTGTGTGTCTCGGGTAGTCGTGCGTTACAGATCTGCTACACCATCTGCTAGGCATATTGACCATTAGAGAGAAAGAGACAAATGCTGTGCCTTCCAGAGAATGTTTTAAGTGGCCGCGTACACTTTGAAAAAACTTACCTGGAGATATCTGTTTAAAATACTGTTTAATCGTTTTTTATTAAATTTTACAGCCCTACGAAGCACCAAACTTTTATCACTCTGTAGACTACTCATCAGTTTATCTGCCAGGTAGATATTGGTTTGATGTCATCATGTTTTATGTATTTGAAAAGGAAAAAAAAAGAATTCATGAACCATGACTGTGTTTCTTGAAAGTGGAAACATAACATGGCTAGATTGTTATATTAAAGTAGCTGTGTTTGTTCGTTATTGGCGGGACCTGGGGGCTAAATGGCCTTTAATGTCCTGGGTTGTGAATACCACGCTGTTGTTTTGATAGCAGGACTGGCTTGTGGGGAGATTCTGCGGACAGGTCTAATGCAAGACAAGGATCTGCGCTAGCTGTCTGAATCTCTTCCAGCTTGTAATTATAACTGCGGAAATATGATTGCTACTGAATGCTTTATGAGATCCGTCTCACAGCTTTTGTTTATTTTATTTTATTTTTTTTTTTTGATGTCTTAGTTTAGTGATAAACTTTTGCATCATTGTGAATCTTATATGATATCAAAGAAAATGTAAGAAGGGCTTTACAATTTTCTTTGCTTGAGATCCAGAATGTTAGTCAGAAAAAGGACAACTGTAAATATGTATTTGTTATTTGTTCCGCTGAGGATAGTATTCCATCTTTCATCTTCGTCCAATTCTTGTGAAGCCAGATCGAAATGGGAACCAAATTGCCTGCGTTGAGCTGCCAGCGCCGGACACTCCATGACTAGGTGGAATATGGTCTCCGGTATGGTTTCAATTTCGCAAAACCGACAGTAGTTCCTTGCTTTGGGGATCTGGTTTGTTATGGCTAAATAGTAGTTTGTCGGCAGGATATTCAATCTGATTCTCAGAAATGTTGATCTAATCACTGGATCGGGAAATAATCGCAGGTATGGTTGTGGTTCATTTAGTTTTCTGTTGTCCTTGTTACAGTATAATGTCCGCTTATAGGAGTTTTTCTGTTCGATGGTTTTGATCCAGTCATTTTGTAGGAGTTTGACTTTGGCATGTTGGGGATGCTTCGTTAAGAGTTCTTGAGATATTTCTTCTTGTTCCATTTCCTTGGTGATAGATTTTTTCCATTTTGATAGAACTGTGGTATTTAAGGTCGCCGTTTTAGTTTTGAGGATGTTGATTGCCGGTGTCTTGTCGTCGGACAGGAGTTTACGATAGATGTCCAGACGTTTCCATCGTACTATGGAGTCGATAGATTGAGTTGCAAGTTCGTACCTTATTCGTGGCATGGGGTACGATTTCGGTAGTGATAGAATCTTACGCCAAAATATAGACTCATATTTCATCCAGTTTACTTCTTGTGCGTTCATCATTGTTTCAGTGCCATAAGTTATTATTGGAATGTATTTTTGCTTGTAATACGCAATTATCGGTTTAAATGAAAACTTTCCGAATTTTCTGTGTAGGATGCAGCCTTGGCGTGCTAATGCTTGCGCCTTCTGTTCAATTTTGTCCAACCATTCTGCTTCTGAATTTGATTGGTTAATCGTGATGCCAAGATACTTGAATGTTGTCACGTTGTCCAACTTG
This sequence comes from Ambystoma mexicanum, assembly GCF_040938575.1. Lineage (NCBI taxonomy): Eukaryota > Metazoa > Chordata > Amphibia > Caudata > Ambystomatidae > Ambystoma > Ambystoma mexicanum. Next base: position 298,248,012 of record NC_090922.1, read on the forward strand.
TTTCCATTGATATTGAAGGTGGGTTGTTGTTTAACTTTATTTTGAAATTTCGTCAATTGCATAGATTTTGTTTTAGTGATATTGATTGTTAGATCATTATGGGTCATGTAGTTGCTCAGAGCTGTGAGTGAGAGTTGCAGGCCATATGGGGTTTTGTCCATTAAGACAATGTCGTCTGCATAAGCCATTATGGATACAGGGGTTGAATTGATTTTTGGGGGGTTTACTCTATTGTTTTCCAGATGTTGTTCAATATCTGATGTATAGAGGTTGTAAAGAGTCGCTGCTAAAGGACATCCTTGTTTTAGTCCGTTAAATGTTGATATTGCTTCAGTGGTCATTCCTTGTTTTGTAAGCCTGACTTTTATTGAAGTGTCTGAGTATAGTAGTTTGATGGGCTCAAGAATGTTCGGAGGACAGTTCCATGCCTTAAGCTTCGCCCATAGTTTTTTCCGAGATATTGCATCAAAGGCCATCTTTAAGTCGATGAACACTGCGTATATCATGGTCTTGGTGTTAATCGCTTCGTGTTTAATGAGATGGAGAAGAAGGAGATTGATGTTCGTTCCAAGATTGGGAGTAAATCCAGTTTGCCTTGTTGAGAATCTACCGGTCGAGTTGGCCCAGGCAGTGAGTTGTTTTAGTAGGACTGATGCAAAGAGTTTCCCTAAAGGGTCGAGTAAGGCAATGGGGTGGAAATTTTGTGGGTTATCACGCGGGCCTTGCTTGTGTATGGGGACTATTGTTGCCGGTTTCCAAGTAGTAGGAATTTGGTTGTGTAAGTTTATAATATCAATTATCTTGTACAGAAAACTTGCCCATGCCGAGGAGTCTTGTTTGAGCATGGCATTCGAAAGTCCATCAGGGCCCGGCGCTCTTGAGGTGTTAAGTCGATTGATCATGAATAGAAGATCTTCATATGAAATGGGTACTGACCATTTTGTGTTGATTTTACTTTCCTCTTGTTCAAGTGGGTGAGGAAGAGCTGCGTACATAGTTGAAAAATAACTGACCCATGTCTCCTTTGGTACGTTGGCTGTTAGCTTTTGTTGTTTTTGATGGTTTTCGTTCAGAAGATTCCAGAGATCTTTGGTATTATTCGTCCGGTATGTTTTCATCATTGTTTCTGCATCTGTTTGTAGTAATATTGCCTTTTGAGATTTTTTCCAGTTGTTGTAGGTTTGTTTTAATCTGGCAATCTGAATGATGTTTCCTGGTTGTCTATTTTTCTTGAGCTGTCTTATCTGTTTCGCCAGCTCCTTTTTTTTTGCTGCTATTTCCTCGTTGTAACTATGCAGATGAGTTTTTTGTGAGCGATTTTCAACTGTTTGCTGGAACGGGAGCAGAATCCATTCATAATTCAGTTTTTCCAAGTCCGGTTTTTATCTACAGCAAACGATGGTGCTGAACTAAAAGACATTCTAGATGGTAATGTATTTTGCCTATTTTTGTGTGTGTGTGTGTGTGTGTGTGTGTCAGGGACGTCATTTCAACAAAATGCCAGGGCTAGCGGAAGTGGCATCATATGACCCTTGACCTCTGATGACATCACAGGAAGGGATGTCATATGATCCCGCCCCCAAGTTACATCATTGGAAGTGATGGCACACGTTTCACCACTTGACAAAACAGGAAGTTGCATCATATAGCATTGTTCTTCAGTGCATTAAGAACATATGGTTATGATATTACTGTAATATGATATACATTTCATACAAGAATGGATCACCATATGTAGCGTTAATATCAGTGTGTATAGGCACATATTACCAAATTGCAATGGAAAGAATATACATGTGGCTGTTGCATGAAATGAGAGGGAGCAGGACTGAGCTTCTGCCTCCTGTGCACAGTATAGGATTAAGATGTGTCCGCGTCACAGTGATGGGTGACAATAACTCCAGTCATGCTTACGTTAGCCCCTTCTTCACTATTGTCCTGACCCTCAAATATACAGGCTCTAAATATGCCTTATCCCTAAATCCAACAGTAGTGAAAGTAGCCTACATTAGGAGGTGAAAGGGGTGCAGTTATGATATTCAGCAAACACTATTACTGTGATTCACACAGAAACGTTAAAACTGGCGCAGCCTGTGGCTGCTGCAATTTCCACCTACACACAAGCATGAAAATTCACTAAAAATCCCATGACCACAACAGACAACTGGTGCAAATTGCACACTGCACCCGAATAGCATTGAAATTCTCAAGTGCAAGAATCTGGCATCGAGTTTGGCGTCAGGAAGGTTTCCTGCATTTACACATGCACTGTCAAATGTGGTATCAAACCGAATGGAAAATTACACGGTTTTAGGTGACGTTGTTTTGTTTTTTTTTAAAATGTACATTTACCATGACAAATGGTGACCAGAGCAAAACATTTCCTCCTTCACCATGCAGAGGGTATGTCTCGTTTTCACAGGCTCTTCTCAGGCACTCTCGCTTTGCTTATGTGAATTCGGAGTAATCAGGGTTTCCTCCATCAAGTAGTATAATTGCATGTGCGTATCTAGCTCTCTGTCTCTCAAACACACACCTACTTTTCTTTGACCCATACACTTTTTGAATGTAAGCAAAGTGTTTGGTTGATATTACAGATGAACTTGCAATCGCAACATATATCTGTGACTGGCATTGTGAAGGCATCATGAAGCAAGACACAACGTTCAAACAAAAATTGCTTTATAAACTTAAATGTCAGGATGGTTCAAGGCCTGACTTGCCTTATGCTAAGGTGGGATTTACCTACCTACAGAAACTAAGGAAAGTCTGTGTCAGTAAGTTCAACTTAAAAGTCTGCCTGTGTCCAAAACCTGTACTTGCCCTCACAACTAAAGCTAAACAATGTTCTGGGATGTCAGCAAAAAAAGAAATTGGGCCTCATTACGAGTGCGGCGGTAAGAGGTTAACGGCACCGGTAAGGATGCCGGTGCCGTTAACCCCCTGCTGCCACATTCCAAGGTCCCTAAGCGGGTCCCACTAAGGACGGCTGGTAAAACCAGCCGTCCTTTGTGAGTGCAGCTAAGGGACCAGGGAGCTAATAACGGGCCCACTATTTGCAGGCCCGCTATTAGCTCCCTCCCCATTCCCTGTAGAGGCTCGAATGGGAATGGGGAAGGGTATTTTGAATGGGGACTTAGCGGGTCCTCCTAGGTTGGAATGACCCGGTAAGTCCCCATTCAGAGAACCCGGACACGACTTTGGAGGCAGCCATGGTGCTAATAGCTAATAGCACCATGGCTACCTCCAAACTCGTAATGACCCCCATAGTGTTCCAAATAAAGTGCTGAGCTTCTTCCAGGTCTGGACTTACTTTCCAGCTCCCCTTCCCCAAAATCAAACCAGTTCCATAAAGTCTGGGGGTTACCTTCCCCAAGAAGACAACACAGTTCCAAAAAAGAGGATCTCCGGGTTCCTTTCCCCCAAGAAGACAACACAGTTCAAAGGGAATCTCAGGGTTCCTTTCCCCAAGAAGACAACACACTTCAAGATGGCCTCAGGGTTTTCTTTCCCCAAGGCGGGAACAAAGTACATAAGGTCTTAGGGTTCCCTTCCCCAAGACATCAGCTTTTCCAGCTTGCCAATTTATACTTAGGTCCAATGGACCCAATGGAGAATGGGAATTTACTGCTGTACCGCTACTCATGATACTGCGCTAACCCTAGGCTTTCTTGCCCAAACAGATTTTTCTACCCCTGTGTTCTGGTTCACATTCAACATTCACTTGTCTTTCTCCTTGCCAGCTTTGCCACAATGCGTTTTCCTCTTTGCCAGTCTCTTGACTCTGCCACAGTATGTTCTCTCATACAGTTCACTCCGTGGTGCTCCCTTTCCTTCACCACCTTACTTTCACACTCTTTAGCAATATTCAATATTTGCTTTTCACTACATTTCGTAAGATTCGTTCTATGCTTTCAATATATTGTACGTGTACTTCACACAAACTTGTCTTCGATTAACAGGCTTATCAAAAGCTTTCATAGGCTTGTCAAAAGCTTTCTTTTTGTTTGGTATTCAATAGTTCTGAATGCTTATTCTTTTGCGCACAGTTCATCTTATTTGTATTGTTCCACACAACCCTTCACTTTGTATTCACTCACCGGTCCCTGGCTGCTCCTCCAGGCAGCTGGTTTCTCCTTATTCTGTTCTGCATACACCTTTCTGTTGTATTGGGAGCCCCGCTCGCACTACGGTCTTCTTTCTCTGGGTTGCCGGCAGCTCCGCTCGCTTCCTGCAGAGGCTGCCGGTAGCTTACATCAATCAGATTTCTTCCGTGCCTTGCAGCTTGTGCTGCGAGCACTCGACCAGGGATGCGAACACCAGTAAGCTCATTTCACGGCCTGCCTGGGCCTCAGCGCCACAGTTTATCCCGGGAACTTGCCAGTGTCCTGGTTTCTCTGCAGGACCCTCCTCAGCAGCCTCAGTCTCCACAGGATTCCTCTCCCTTCAGGCCTGCAACGCTCGGCCTGGCTCCTCTCCTGCTGTTCTCTCTCTCCTTTTAATACACCTGCAACCATTTAACAGGTTGCAGGTGTGCATACTCAAGCCCAATCGCCTGACCATAGTTAGTAGAGTTCTCTGGACATGCCTGACTCTCACAACCGTTTACAGGCCTCTTCTTCGTCTCATGCCAGAGTGGTGAAATGACATGTTAGTGTGTACCACTCCTGGTAGCCTCTTCCTAGTCCCAGTACTATAGTGGTAAGAATGAGGGGAAATACGTGTAAGTGATTGACAACAGCCTATAAAGGCAGGGGGAGTGTGAGGTTGAGTATTACAAGGAAAAGGGGGATACCATGTCTCGCCTTTGGACATCCTCTGCCCAATGCTCAAGGACCCATCCACCCAGGTGATCCTTCCTCGCATCTCCACCCCCAGTGTCAGGATCCAAAAGCGAAGGCCTTTCCCTGGCCACCTGAGAAGAGCATCCAAGGGGAGTAGGTGTAAGGATACCCTCAGGTTTATTACATATCCTTCCCCTATGCAGGTTGGACCGGGTGTCAAAACTTGCAACCCTGGTTCCCTTTTCCAACTTCTCCTCACCTGAATCTCCGTCGAATTCTTCTCGGAGTTCCGTCTTCTCTTTCTTTTGTGACTTTCTGATTTTGTTACTCCTTCTTTGATGCAAGTACGGGCGTGACTCCCCGGAGGCCACCGTGACCGGATAGGAACCAAATCCCAGGAGCCTCCCAGGAGCCAACCCGCTGTTCCAGGGAAAAAGCCATAGGCAGAAAAAACCCTGTGTGAATGGTCTTCTTCAGGTTGGATAGAAGAGTAGAATCGGGACCCGTTCCTTCTTCGGTGAAGATGATCGAGGAGCCGGTGGTGCCGAAGGTACTGAGGCACAATAGAAGCACAGGAAACTGGTCGGAAGGTAGAAGAACGCCAAGGCAGCGATACCACAAACTGATGAATAGACTAGAAAACCTTTAACAAGAGAGAAGAGACCCCAGGCGAAAGAAAAGGAGTGAAAAGAAATGAAACGGAAGTCAGAAAGAAAGATAAGCAAGGTAAAGCAGGTAGGAAAAGTACAGGGACTGAGGAGTTAAGAACAACCTCAAAGTGCAATTAACAGGGATCAAACCATTAAGAGAAAAATAAGCTACCCAAAAATAGTACGTTTACATCTGTGAAAGATAATGAATGAAGAGAGAGGAAAAGCTATAGGAAGCAATAACAGGTAGCGAAATATACAGCAACACAGCGCTGGAAAGGTACGCGAGTACTAAGATACAACGCATCGGAGCACTGGTGCGTTGTGCGTAAATACGTGCTGGCGGCCATCTTGGATAATGCATAGACCGCTACACGAAGTTTCCAGCATCCATGTTAGGTGTACTTCCATCGGTTCCAAACCTTCCAAGGTCGATGCATTACAGTATGCCCCCTTCGATGTTGGACACCACCTGGTTTACTCGGAAACAACCTGTGAAACTTCTGAACAAGTCTTGGAGCATTTATATGGGTTTTGGGCTCCCAGGTTCTCTCTGATCTGGGATACCCCTTCCAGTGTACCAGGTACTGCAAGACACCGGGCCTCATTACGAGTCCGGCGGTAAAACCGCCTGGTTACCGCCGAACTCGTATTACCATTCCGCCTCCGTGATTCCCGGAATTACCGGGGCATTACAACCCCGGTTTTCCGGGAATCACGGAGGCGGAATGGTGTTAATCCCCATTCCCATCGAGTCCTATGGGACTCGATGGGAATGGGGATCATTGAAACACCGGCAGCATCTCGTAATGCTGCCGGTGTTTCCTCGGCCGCCTGCAGGCGGGCGGTGTTAAACCCGCCAGGTCAGACCTGGCGGGAACATCACCTCCCGCATGCAAGAGTCGGGATCAGGCGGTCCGGAAACAACGGTGGCGGCGGGTTTACCGCCACCGTTATTTCCGGATCGCCTGAGTTATAATGAGGCCCACCCTGTCTATAACGTGAATCAACCAATCTGTCCACCTCGTACTCCTTGGTTTCATTGGGATCTACTACACTCGTCTTCTTAACACTCCTCTGATAAGGATCTTCCACATAAGCCTTTAGCAAGGAAGTATGAAATACCGGGTGTATTCTCTTGAATCGAGGTGGTAGTTTCAACTTGTAGGCGACAGGATTTATCTTAGTCTCGATCTTGTATGGACTGATATATCTTGGAGAAAATTTTCCCCTACGTGTCCAGTGAGGTAAGTACCTGGTGGATAGCCATACCATAGAACCAGGACCCCATTGAGGATTGGGTCTTCTCTTAGCATCGGCTAATCTCTTGTAGTTCCTTCTGCTCTTTTCTAGCGTCTGTAAAGCCAATTGATAGGTCTGTTGTATTTTGAACACTGCCTCGTCTACAGCCGGAGCCTTGGTACTTCCTGCTGTATTGGGAGGTAGAAAATGCGGATGATAACCATAGGTACACTGAAAAGGACTCATTCCAATAGCTGTATGTACCGTTTTGGTATACGTGAACTCCGCGATGGGTAACAATGATGCCCAATTGTCTTGTTCCTTGTTACAGAACCACCGCAGATACTCCTCCAGTGTGGCATTTAGTCTCTCCGTTTGTCCATTGGATTGAGGGTGGTATCCTGATGATAATGCTCTTTGGATACCAAGTTCCTTACACAGAATGGACCAGAATTTAGAGGTGAATTGTACTCCTCTGTCCGAGATGATCACTCGAGGAAATCCGTGCAGTCTTATTATGTCTTGTAAGAACACAGAAGCTGTCTCAGAAGCGGAAGGCACTCCTGTTAAAGAGGAAAAATGAGCCTGTTTGGAAAAGGAATCAACCGTAACCATAATAGCTGTCTTCCCCTGAGAAGGAGGTAGATCTACGATAAAGTCCATAGATAGATTCTCCCAGGGTCGAGAAGGTAAATCGGCTTGCTGGAGAAGTCCTAAAGGTCTCTGTCTAGAAACCTTTGCACTAGCACATACCGAACAGGAGTTAACATATGAATTAACATCAGCTCTCATCGAAGGCCACCAAAAACTTCTGTCCAATAGTTTGTAGGTGGCCTTTTGTCCCCTGTGACCAGCTAATGGGAGATCATGACAAAAATGTAGCGCCTTGGCTTGAAGTTGCGAAGAAGGGAGAAAGAGAGACGAATTGTGGAACCATAAACCATCTCTCTCTTGAAGACCCTTCGACATTAGCTTCTGTCTAGTCCATGTCCTGTATTCCTTCCTAACCTTCTGAAGAAAGCAGTTGATCACTGCTATAAATCTTGTGGTAGGCAACATCCTTCCCTTCTCAGTAGGTTTGACTTCCGTACCTTGATCTTCCGCCCAGCTTCTAGAAAGGGCGTCAGCTACTCCATTTTGTGAGCCTGGTATATATGTAATCTGGAAATCAAAGTTGGAGAAATAGTATGCCCATCTGGTATGACGGGAATTGCGGCATTCCATCTGCTGAAGAACCCGCAGATTCCTGTGGTCAGTGCGAATCAGAAATGGATGTGTGGCCCTTTGTAATAAATGTCTCCACTCCTCGCAAGCTCTTCTCATTGCTAAAAGCTCTCGCTCAAGTACAGAATAGTTTCGTTCACTGACTGTAAGAGTTCGTGAGTAGTAGGCGATGGGATGTTCTACTCCTTCATTATCTTCTTGTAACAATACAGCTCCGAGGGCTCCGCCTGAATGTCATGCCCCGCATTCCTGCACACGGACGACTAGGGCCGTCCGTTTCCATGTGGAAGTTGCCTTGGCGACTAAATCCAAGCCGCGGGACGCGCCGCACTACATTTCCCAGCATTCCCACTTTTTACGATCACGTGACACGCCGGCAACGCGTCTCACGTCCTAGGAAAGTGAATCCTATTTAACTACGCTTGTCCATGCAATAGGTGCTCCTAAAACTAAGCAGTTAGTTTAAGCGCCCGATTCAAGTTATCCTGTCTCCTGAACCTCCTAGACCCGGCTCGTGTTTAAAGTATTATTCTATACGTCTCAGCCCTTACTATTTCTGAAGCTAAAACCCCCTTCTGTTTTCCCTTTGGCAGTCGAACTCCTGGCTTTGTATAACGGATTGCTCTCTCCTACTCCTGTTTGTTGTGACGTTTTCGGATTTGCTTCTCACCACTGAATTTCCAGATAAAAGCTTCCATTTGTCCCCTCTGAACACTATCCTCACGGACTTCCTAATTCCCCTTCTTTTTCCACGCATTGACGTGACTATATGAACGCTCTCCTGATTCTCCTGGTCACTATTGGATCGCTCACCTTCACTTCAAGGACGCTTTGCTGAACTCACCTTCACTTCAAGGACGCTTTGCTGAATGGAATAAGGGATTGCCTTTGGACATTAGCTGCGCCCTCGTGCCGTTCGGGTTAGGTGAAACTCTACGCTAACTCCTACCAACTGGAACCTTCTTCCTGCACCACCTGGTTGTCGTAGAGTGCTTTGGACTCACAATAGGTTGTGGGATTTCTCTCTAGCTAAGCAGGTAAGAGAGGGTATTGTGGGTGGCTGGTCGCTGCATTTTGGGTACAATTAGTTGCTCTCTTGAACCATTGTTTTTTCTTGTTTGTTCCCTTAGCTCTGTTGTCGCTGCTCCTGCCTTTTCGCCCAAGCCCCTGGCCTGTTAGTTATTATTAAATCCCTACAGGCTACGCTCTTGGGGGGGAAGTCTTGTTTAGCATCACGCGCAAGGTGTCCCGGAGGAATCTGGTTCGCTGCACGTTCAAGATACCCCAAAACGGAAGGGCTCCCCGAAAGTGTATACTGACTGTATCCTTTACACGGCTGTATCCTTTATAAAATTTGTCTAATCTGTGACAGATTTAGGAGCCTATTTTTTCTTGCCTGTCGGTCATGGAAACCGGAGCCGATCAAATGGCTGCCTTGCTGCAAGCCTTTGCGGCTTTACATACCGACATGGCATCAGCACATGCGACCCTCCATCAGCGCATGGATGTGCTACAGAGTTTCGTGCAGCCACTACCACCCGATGAGGAGTTTGGTGATGCTATTGCAGCAGCCCCTCCTACGCCCCAAGTTCCACCTCCTGCTTCAGCCCCCATTGTCCTTCCGGGACCTTTCCCTTTGGCCCCTCCGGAACGCTTTTTTGGAGATCCAAAAACATATCGGACCTTCATTAATCAGTGCCGTCTGCATTTTCTGTGTCGGCCGCTGGCATTTCCTGACGCTGTTACTAAAGCAGCGTTCCTTCTTTCCCATTTGGGAGGTACGGCAGCGGCTTGGGCTAACCCGTTGCTCGAAGCCAACGACCCAGCCTTATATGATTTCGATACCCTTATTCAATCCATGAATAGTGTATTCGATATGCGTTACAAAGCACAGTCTTCTGATCTCGAGTTCCTTGCTATCAGCCAGGGCAAATCGGACCTTATATCCTACCTTGCCCGCTTTAATCAGTTGGCAGCGGAAACTACCTGGCCCGAACAAAAGAAAGCGGCCGTCTTCTATAAGGGACTTTCGGAAGAATTAAAAGACGCTTTATCAGTGGTACCGGCTCTACCGTCCGGTTTTCCGGAACTGGTAGACTTGGTTTTACAGGTCGATGCTAGGTTACGGCAGAGACGTGGCGAACGGCGTGTCCCTGATCTTCGTCTTTCAGCCAAGGCAGAAAGCCCCCCTTCTACCTCTTCAGGAGAAGTCGAACCAATGCAAATAGGGGCTATCAGAGGTCCATTAACCAAAGCCGAACGTGAACGGCGTATGGTTAATAATTTATGTTTCTATTGTGGCCAGTCAGGTCACTTCATCCGTGTCTGCCCTAGGCGACCTGTCAAGACGGCGGGAAACGCCAAGACTTGTCCTTAAGCCGAGCCCTAAGGATGAGTCACCAAATGGATGGCTCGGAACAATGTCCTCCCTCCTCACACATCTATCTGGCAATGTATTTTGTGATTCCCGGTGTTGAGCCTTTCACCAAACCAGTCATGATTGATTCGGGGGCTAACGGTAACTACATGGATATACAGTTAGCTCGATGCCATGGTGTAATGGTAGTTCCTAAAGCTAGACCTGAGGAGGTGCATGCTGTAGACGGTTCTCGTCTGGTATCCGGATGGGTAACGAAACAGACAACCCCGCTTTGCATGTCCACCCAAGAAGGCCACACTGAACATATAGTGTTTGACCTTATTTCGGCCCCTCAATTTGGGATCATTCTTGGTCTTCCCTGGCTTCGGACTCACAACCCTGTAATTGACTGGGTCCAACGGACGGTGCATTTTTCTTCCGTGTTTTGTATCCAACATGGTCTTCAAAACCCGGATATGTCGCCTGCTTCTCCTTGTTTGGCGTTGTTGTCTAATGTCCCCTACATTAATGCCACGCTAAAGGATCCAACACCCGAACTGCCGATGGTATACAAAGAATTTTCCGATATCTTTGAGAAAGGACTATCAGAGATATTGCCCCCACACCGTTGTTACGACTGCCCCATTGACTTGGTACCTGGGGCAGTGGTGCCTCACGGTCGTGTCTATTCCTTAACCGTCAAAGAAGAAGAACATCTAAAAGGGTATGTGGATAAAGCATTGCGTCTGGGTCATATTCGACCTTCCCTTGAACAAAATAACGATCAAGAACCAGTACCCGCTACCTCTCATAACGGAACTACTTGATAAGATGACATCTTCCACCATTTTTACCAAATTAGATCTCAGAGGGGCATATAATTTGGTCAGAATGCGAAGCGGTGATGAATGGAAAACCGCTTTTAAAACGAAGTTTGGGCTCTACGAATACTGTGTCATGCCCTTTGGGCTTTGTAACGCCCCAGCCACTTTTCAGCACTTCGTTAATGACATCTTTGGAGACATGCTGGATTGTTATGTGGTGATCTACTTAGACGATATCCTGATATTCTCGGATTCACTCGCTCAACACATCCAACATGTCCGCTCCGTATTGCGGCGTTTGCGGACTCCCTCCCTCTATGCTAAACTAGAGAAATGTGTGTTCCACGCCACCTCAGTCGAATTCTTAGGGTTTCAGATTTCGGCAAAAGGGGTGCTCATGTGTACTTCCAAAGTCAAGGCTGTAATGGACTGGCCGGTTCCGGACTCAGTAAAAGCGCTCCAGTCTTTTCTGGGTTTTTCAAACTTCTACAGACGTTTTATTGCCTCCTTCTCTGAAATAGTGGCACCTCTTACCCGTCTCACTAGTCCCAAGGTCCCCTTTGTTTGGGACAACGAAGCCCAGTCGGCCTTTGAGACATTAAAAAAGGCCTTCACTACAGCTCCTGTTCTACAACACCCGAACTCCTCTCTCCCTTTCATAGTGGAGGCTGATGCCTCCGCGATAGCGGTGGGGGCCATCTTGTCTCAGATCTGCCCTGCTACACAGCGGTTACATCCGGTGGCCTATTTCTCCCGAAAACTATCTCCGGCTGAACGCAACTACACCGTCATGGAGAGAGAGTTTCTGGCAATTCGAGCGGCTTTCAAGGAGTGGAGACACCATCTCCTGGGTGCTCGACACACCATCACGGTGTACTCTGACCATCGGAACCTTCAAGCTCTTTCGCATGCAAAATGTACCAATGCCCGTCAAATACGTTGGCATTTGTTCTTCACACTCTTCGATTTCACAGTTCCTTATCGCCCCGGCCTTCTACATGGGAAGGCGGATGCCTTATCCCGTGTCGGTATTGATTTTAACACCCAGGACTCGGTGTCACCTATATTGCCCCCAGGTTCTGTAGTATGTGTCTGTTCGGTCTCCACCTCATTCCTTGACCAAGTACGACAGTGGACCAAAGATCATGTTTCCTTTCTCAATACCCTAGATGCCCAAATTGTTACGGGTCTTCCTTATGTTCACGGGCTTTTGTATTTACCCGACGACCAAACCAGACGGAAGGCCTTGGAATGGGCACATGATACCCCGTTGGCTGCGCACCCTGGTCAGCTTAAAACATATGACCTTTTACACCGATGGTGCTGGTGGCCGGGTATGAAGAAGGATTCTGATTCGTACGTATCCAAGTGTGCGGTGTGTATTCAATGCAAGAGACAACCTGGGAAACCTTTCGGTCTATTGATGAAAATGCCTCTCCCACCACATCCATGGCATACGGTCACTCTCGATTTCGTGGTGGAACTCCCTTCGGTCAGGGGGATGTCAACTGTACTTGTGGTTGTGGATGTTTTCACAAAAATGGCACGGTTTATACCATGTTCTGGACAACCTACTGCTCCATTGTTGGCTAAACTATTCTTTGATCATGTGGTGCGTTTTTTTGGTCTTCCCACAATCATGATTTCCGATCGGGGCACCCAGTTTACCTCACGGTTCTGGAAAGCCCTTACCCATTCCTTGGGCATAGATGCACGGCTCTCGTCATCCTACCACCCCCAAACGGACGGACAAACCGAACGCACCAAAGGCACCATGGAACAGTACCTTCGTTGTCTGTGCTTACAACATCAGACCGACTGGTTGTCCGTTCTGGGAACCGCGGAATTTGCTTACAATAACTCTCGGCACTCTTCAACAGGTTGTTCTCCGTTTTACGCATTGTATGGTGTACACCCAAGGATTCTTCCACATGTCCTACCTTCACTGGACCAGATCCCTGCTGCAAAATCTACAAGAGACACATTGGTTGCTATACGCGACTCGATTGTGTCTCATCTATTGGCTGCGCAGTCCCGGACAAAAACACAAGCGGATAGGCATCGTTCACCTGCCCCCTCCTATGCACCGGGTGATCGTGCCTGGCTCTCGACCAAGCATCTTAACATTCGGGGTAAGCGAAAACTATTGCCTCGCTATGTAGGTCCCTATAAAGTACTGCACTGTCTCAATCCTGTTGCAATCCGTTTGGACATTCCATCTCATTGGCGGATTCACCCTGTTTTCCATGTTTCCCTCCTCCGTCCCTTTGTACCTGGCACTCGACTTTCTGTTGCTCCTGCTCCCATCAATGTGCAGGGGGAAGACGAATACGAAGTACATGCTATACTGGACACTCGTCTGCGCCACGGAGTGCGATCTTATCTGATTGATTGGAAAGGTTACGGCCCCGAAGATAGAACTTGGGAGCCGGCCTCAAATGTGCATGCACCCCGGCTTTTGCGTGCCTTTTTTTTGGAAAGATTACGTGCCAACCGGGGTAGCCGCTCTTTGCGGAGGGGTACTGTCATGCCCCGCATTCCTGCACACGGACGACTAGGGCCGTCCGTTTCCATGTGGAAGTTGCCTTGGCGACTAAATCCAAGCCGCGGGACGCGCCGCACTACATTTCCCAGCATTCCCACTTTTTACGATCACGTGACACGCCGGCAACGCGTCTCACGTCCTAGGAAAGTGAATCCTATTTAACTACGCTTGTCCATGCAATAGGTGCTCCTAAAACTAAGCAGTTAGTTTAAGCGCCCGATTCAAGTTATCCTGTTTCCTGAACCTCCTAGACCCGGCTTGTGTTTAAAGTATTATTCTATACGTCTCAGCCCTTACTATTTCTGAAGCTAAAACCCCCTTCTGTTTTCCCTTTGGCAGTCGAACTCCTGGCTTTGTATAACGGATTGCTCTCTCCTACTCCTGTTTGTTGTGACGTTTTCGGATTTGCTTCTCACCACTGAATTTCCAGATAAAAGCTTCCATTTGTCCCCTCTGAACACTATCCTCACGGACTTCCTAATTCCCCTTCTTTTTCCACGCATTGACGTGACTATATGAACGCTCTCCTGATTCTCCTGGTCACTATTGGATCGCTCACCTTCACTTCAAGGACGCTTTGCTGAACTCACCTTCACTTCAAGGACGCTTTGCTGAATGGAATAAGGGATTGCCTTTGGACATTAGCTGCGCCCTCGTGCCGTTCGGGTTAGGTGAAACTCTACGCTAACTCCTACCAACTGGAACCTTCTTCCTGCACCACCTGGTTGTCGTAGAGTGCTTTGGACTCACAATAGGTTGTGGGATTTCTCTCTAGCTAAGCAGGTAAGAGAGGGTATTGTGGGTGGCTGGTCGCTGCATTTTGGGTACAATTAGTTGCTCTCTTGAACCATTGTTTTTTCTTGTTTGTTCCCTTAGCTCTGTTGTCGCTGCTCCTGCCTTTTCGCCCAAGCCCCTGGCCTGTTAGTTATTATTAAATCCCTACAGGCTACGCTCTTGGGGGGGGGAAGTCTTGTTTAGCATCACGCGCAAGGTGTCCCGGAGGAATCTGGTTCGCTGCACGTTCAAGATACCCCAAAACGGAAGGGCTCCCCGAAAGTGTATACTGACTGTATCCTTTACACGGCTGTATCCTTTATAAAATTTGTCTAATCTGTGACACTGAAGCATCGGCTTCCACTTTAAAGGGTTTTGACTGATCTGGTTGAATAATTACCGGAGCTGTGGTAAATAGTCTCTTGAGATCCGAAAAGGCTGATTAAGCAGAAGGATTCCATTCGAAAACACTTCCCTTCTTGAGAAGTAATGTCAGAGGAAGTACCATCTCCGAGAAGTGAGGAATGAATCGACGGTAGAAATTAGCCAGGCCAAGAAATCTTTGAATATCCTTAGGAGAAGATGGTTCAGGCCACCTGAGAATGGCCTTTACCTTATCCGGATCCATCCGTATTCCATTAGAGGATAAAATGAAGCCGAGGTAAGGTACTTCGGTAGCCTCAAATATACACTTCTCGACCTTAGCGTACAGACGATTGTCCTTGAGTCTCTGCAGTACTTCCTTAACCAGGGTCCGATGTTCAGTTAGAGTGGAAGAGTAGATCAAAATGTCATCCAAGTACACTACTACAGAAGTTCCTAGCATATCAGCGAAAATGTGGTCCATGAACCGCTGGAACACCGATGGGGCGTTGACTAATCCAAACAGCATCACGCAATACTCGAACAACCCCAACGGTGTTCAGAACACGGTCTTCCATTCATCGCCTGCATGGATCCTGAGTAGGTGGTAGGCCCCGCGTAGATCGATCTTAGTGAAGATCTTGGAGTACTTAACAGCTTCAAGAATGTCCCTTATCAAGGGCATGGGATAACGATCCCGAACAGTAATTCTGTTTAGTTCTCGATAGTCTATACATGGACGTAATTCTTTCGTTCCCTTCTTTGCAACGAAGAAAAGTGATGCACCTCCGGAGGATCTTGACTTCCGAATCAGACCGTTCTGAAGATTGGATTCAAGATATTCTTTCAAGACCGTCTTTTCCTGTTGGGACAACGGATACATCCTACCGAAAGGTAGTGAGACTTCTTCTTTTAAGTCTATCCTGCAGTCTTCAGGTCGGTGATGTGGGAGGAGTTTGGGAACAACATCTTCGAAAACCTCTTTGTATTCTTGATACTGAACGAGAATGGCAGAAATAGAAACTGTAGACTGATTGATACGGCATGCAGAGACTTCAACCCGTTGCTCCTTGATGCAATTCCTTCCACAGAAATCTGAGTTAAAACTCAGTCGATTAGCACTCCAGTCAATCGAAGGGTTGTGAAGTCTCAACCAAGAAATGCCAAGTATTACTGGGAAATGAGCAGCCCTGATAGTGTCAAAGATTATCTCTTCGGTATGATTCTTCATGGTTATCTGTAATGGTACTGTTTCCATGGTAACAGGTCCTGACGACAAAGGTCGTCCATCAACACCTTCCACGGGGATGGGCTTCCTCTTCTGCCTGAGCGGAATACCCTTGCCTTGTGCCCAAGAGGAGTCTATAAAGTTGCCTGCATCACCGCAGTCTAACATGGCTAATACTGGAATCGAGACTCCATTAGTAGAGTTCAATGTTACTTGAAATATCATCAGTCGGTTGTCTTCTCCTGTGTTAGTGGTGTTGCAAGGGTTTGTGCCACCTTCCCCGTAGTCTCCCTTGCGTAGACTTGGGGTTGCTCGTTTCCCGAACGCCGAGATGGAATCACTGTACAGTCCTTCAACTGATGGTCTGAAGACCCACAATACATGCACAAATTGTGTTCTCTCCTTCGTCTTCTCTCCTTAGAAGACAGGGGTCCTCTGGTTGCACCAATCTGCATTGGTTCCTCTGTAGAAACACGATCCTTAAGTTGTGCACTAGCTTGGGTGTTCCACTGGAGTCCTCGACCCTTCCGTTTCTCTTGGCGTCTCTCCTGCAACCTGAAATCTATCCGGAGTACCAAAGAAACCAGATCGGAGAACGTCTCGGGCCTTTCGACTCGTGCCAACTCATCCTTTATATCTTCGTGCAACCCTCTTCGAAATATGGTCTGTTGCGCAGTGTCTGGCCATCCTGCTAAGCTTGCCAAACCTTGGAAGTGAGAAATATATGTATGTACGTCTTGGTTCCCTTGTTTTACATCCATAAGGGCCTCATATGTAGAATACTGAACCTCAGGTCTTTCGAGCCTAGTCTTGAAATTGGGAACAAATAAGTCGTAATCATTTACTGAAGGATCATCAGAGGTAACTAGAGGTGTTGCACATTTTAATGCGCTACCCGTTAGGTTAGCTATCAGGAATCCAACACGTGATCTACCAGACTCAAAATTCCTCCTTCTGAAAGAGAAATACACGGTACAAGCGTCGAGAAATTCCTTCATTCCCTTAGGGTCACCATTATATTTGTTAATGGACAAGGGCATCGGTGGTAGTTCGCCTCTTCCTTCATCTCGAGTTGCTACTTGCTGACGAAGAGCTTGATTTTCAGCCTGTAAATTCTGCATATTGACTCGTAATGCTTGAATGGCGTTACACATTTCTTGAACCTGTTCTGGAGTAACCATTTTCTTTGTCTTTTGGGCGTTGTATACTGTCAAAACTTGCAACCCTGGTTCCCTTTTCCAACTCCTCCTCACCTTAATCTCCGTCGAATTCTTCTCGGAGTTCCGTCTTCTCTTTCTTTCGTGACTTTCTGATTTCTTTACTCCTTCTTTGATGCAAGTACGGACGTGACTTCCCGGAGGCCACCGTGACCGGATAGGAACCAAATCCCAGGAGCCTCCCAGGAGCGAACCCGCTGTTCCAGGGAAAAAGCTGTAGGCAGAAAAAACCCTGTGTGAATGGTCTTCTTCAGGTTCGATAGAAGAGTAGAATCGAGACCCGTTCCTTCTTCGGTGAAGATGATCGAGGAGCCGGTTGTGCCGAAGGTACTGAGGCACAATAGAAGCACAGGAAACTGGTCGGAAGGTAGAAGAACGCCAAGGCAGCGATACCACGAACTGATGAATAGACTAGAAAACCTTTAACAAGAGAGAAGAGACTCCAGGCAAAAGAAAAGGAGTGAAAAGAAATGAAACAGAAGTCAGAAAGAAAGATAAGCAAGGTAAAGCAGGTAGGAAAAGTACAGGGACTGAGGAGTTAAGAACAACCTCAAAGTGCGATTAACAGGGATCAAACCGTTAAGAGAAAAATAAGCTACCCAAAAATAGTACGTTTACCTCTGTGAAAGATAATGAATGAAGAGAGAGGAAAAGCTATAGGAAGCAATAACAGGTAGCGAAATATACAGCAACACAGCGCTGGAAAGGTAAGAGAGTACTAAGATACAACGCATCGGAGCACTGGTGCGTTGTGTGTAAATACGTGCTGGCGGCCATCTTGGATTATGCATAGACCGCTACATGAAGTTTCCAGCATCCATGTTAGGTGTACTTCCATCGGTTCCAAACCTTCCAAGGTCGATGCATTACACCGTGGTGCTTCACATGGAAACCGGGAGAGAAAGTCCACATTACCTTGTTCTCGGTCCTTCCGGTATTCCACTGTGAAGCATTAGGGTTGAAGGTCCAAGAACCACTGCATAACCCTAGGATTGCATTCCTTCCTTTGACTAATTCACACTTATGATCCAAGAGGTAGTATTTAAGATGTATCACTGCCCATTTGATTGCCAGTGCCTCTAACTCAATGACTGAGTACTTTTTATCCCTGTGGAACAACCTCCGACTGATGTATTTTATTTTTAACTTTGTTTATTGATCTAATTGTCACATTATCAGCATGTTAGGTACACATTATCACATCTGGTCACAGCCTCACGGCGATAGCACTATGGTATGCATCAGCATCCAAGTGACACACCTCAAACAAACCAAAACATAACACAACAAACCTTAAACAACTTGTCAGGGCTTGCATACATGGTGGTATCTATATGCTGTTCCTTTTCTGAGTAAGGCGTGGCACCAAGTACAGCAGTCTGAGGAATCTGGTCTCTGTGACTATAGTTCTTCTGAGGATCAGGCTTCATGACAATTTCAGATACTTATTCACAAAACTAAATAGCAGTATACATTCAGGGTGGTTTATCATCTGATGGATGAAACATTGGTATAGTGAGCATTTTCCAGGCCTCAAAAGCACTAGCTGAATTATCATCATGCTCCTGTATCGCCCCAAGCCACGCTTTTCTTTCAGCTTCACACCAAATTTCAAACTCATTGCACCATATCACATATTGTGGACCTTTTTTAAGTTTTCTTGAGATGGGCAAGCATCGTTTTGCAAGTATACATGCAAGGTCCATGAATTTGGTAACATGTTTGTATTTGCTCGGTCTGGAGTACATGTTCAGTACACATTTAGGCGGATTCCAGTGATATTTGTTAATTCCAGCTATTGTGCAAGCCTGCTCAATTCGGCCCCAGACACCTGCGCTTTCGCATATCTCCAAAACATGTGTATTAGATAAGCGCCTTCCCGTTCGCACCAGGGACACGCTGACGTAGCACTTGCATTAAATTTAGCCACTCAGTTGGCAGTTATTATGTGCAGTGAAGCACATTAATTTGGAGCAGTCTAAACCTAGCATTCTGGAAAACACTCTTAGCAAAACTTAGCGCTTGTTCCCATTGTGTATCCGTGATCTCTGAATCAACATCAGTGTCCCAGCGCACCTTCAGTTTATTGTCTCTAATGCTAGTCCCCTTCAACAAACATTCATATAATCTGGACAGAGGTCTCCAGCCGTCCTCCAGATTGTACATTAGGGACCGAAACGCAGTCTCCTCTGGCTCGGCAGGCCACACATTCCACTGACATTGAGCCACCCTTGCCACCTTCATTTCTTCTCAGAAATTGACGTTTAGGAAGTCCCTCCAGCTGTAACAAACTTTCCAAGTCCCTGAATGTCCTGTTTTCATACATATCTCCCCAGGTAGATATGCCCAGGCCCTCCCACCGCCTTGCAGCACTTAACTCTTCAAGCTCATGCACACATCAGCAACAATCTGAACATTAGGTGAGTAAGGGTGTTGTAATTTTGACACTCTGATCCAGATCTGTCTGCCCAATCGCACAATCAGGGGCTGGGAACTAATGCAACATTCCAGGAGCCACAAAACCTCTTTAAACCAGGCAGGTCTAACCAATGACTGGAGTAGCTCAGATTCATATACACACAATTGAGTACGGGCTACCCCACCCTTCAAATGATACGGATAATAGCCAACATACAGACTGGGGTGTAGATCCCCCTGTCGTTTTGATCAGAAAACAGTCATCAGTTAATACACAACCCCAAGACACAAAGAAGAAATTCTAGACTTCTGGCATCTCCTTACTAGCCTGGGAGTGTAGCAACATACCACATTGCGTTGACCAATAGTGTCCTGAAGAAAGCTCAGAGAGTGAACAATATATATGCAAACTGGAATCAATGTCAGTTGATCTCTGAGCTGGAAAGACAAAAGTGTCAACAATTGTAGTGCACTTAAGATCAACATAGTGCACCAATTCACACTAGTTACTAACCACACTATTTCTGTGTTGTACTTCGAATTGATGCTGTATGCATAACATTGAGCATATGAACTGTGCTATGACATCTATGACTATGTGTTGTTTTAATATTGCTTTTGTAATATTGATGGTGAATACGTTTTGTTTTATTAACTGATGACTGTTTTCCAATCAAAACAAAAGGGGGATCTACACCCAAGTCTGGCTGTTGGCTATTATCCATATCATTACGTGTGGAAGGGTGGAGTAGCCCGTACTCAATTGTGTGTATATGATATTGGACTAGTCCCTCATGAGTTGGGACCCCCAAAACAATAAAGAGGTCCATACCCATATGTGTGTTTAACGTACCTCAGATTCTGACATGGAATCATCCGAGAGCCATTTTCTTCATCAAAGCTTAATTGGGCAGCCAGGTAATAGAGTTCCATTCTTGGTAACTGTACCCACCACCCTTGTGAGGTAAGCACAAAATGCTAGGTGCCAATTTGTGTCGCCTCAAGCCCCACAGAAAATCTCTAAGAAGGGTATCTAGTGATCGGAAAAAAGCTGCCTCTATGCAATAATGGACCTTTGTAAAAGCATATAATAACCTGGAAAGAATAATCATCTTACCTATGGTAACCCTACCCATGAGAGTGGCAACCTAGACCAGAAGACCATGAATTTCTTTAAACCATCCACCACCCTGAGTGCGTTGTACGTGTGTGCCTTTAGGCAAATGCGCAATGCGGATTCCCAGATATCTAAAGGAGTGTGTCTCCCATTTAATTCCCAGGTCAGGCAGAATCCTTTCTTCCTTCCCATGAAGGCCTGCCAAAGGAAAAAGACAGTACTTCTGTTTACTAAAAGATATCCGAGATAAGACAGCAAACTCGTTTAGAACATCTAGAACAATAGGCAGATTATTTTGCGGCTTGCATCGATAAAGTAGAACGTCATCAGCATATAGTGATATGAGATGTGTGGATCCTCCTATCCTGATGCCCGCCTCCAAATATTCTTTATATTCTTTTCTTAAATATGCAGCCAAAGGCTCCAAGGCCATTATACATAACATTGGTGAGAGTGGGCACCACTGGTAAGTTCCTCTTTGTGTGCACCATGATTCTGATATCTGCCTGTCCGACTTAACTCTAGCCGTTGGGGAAGTATAAAGCAGTGTTACCCAGCAAATGACATTTTCCCGAAACCCCGCAGCACAGCAATCATCCACTCCCAATAAACTGAGTCGAAGGCTTTGATGGCATTAAGGGATGCCACCACATAATGCTCATTTCGGGGGTACGTTTGGTCAATGTTGTGCTGTAACCTATAAAGGTTCAAGGTGGTGTTACGGCCGGGCACAAACCTGGTTTGATCTATATGTATCAGGGAGTTAATAATTTTACTGAAGCGCACAGCCAGTATGGTTGTGAGTATTTTCAGTAAGAGTCGCACTTTTCTGTTTGTTTCCCGGGTTTGGGGATGGGTATCACTAGTGTTTCCCTCATGCTGACTGGTAGCATGCTCCTATCACACGCCTCTTCAAAGACCCTCAACAGTGCTGGGCTGAGGATGGAGCAATACGCTTTATAAAATTCTGGTGGGAGCCCATCGCTCCCCAGCGTTTTATTGGCGAATAGGGAGTTGATTGCTTCTCCCAGTTCTTCCGTGGTGATGGGTTGCTCTAGGGCAGCCTTCTGGCTTGCAGTGAGCTTCGGGAGTCGGGTCAATGAAAGTGCCTCAGCTATCTTATCCGGTGGTACCCGAGTGTCGTGTTCGTATAATTGAGTGTAAAAAGCAGTGAAGATGTCATTGAGTGCTATCTGGGACTGCCACGGGCTTCTGCATTCATCATGTATTAATGTGGTCTGAGTTCTTGGTTGTTCTCGCTTGCACATCAATGCCAACAGGCTCCCTGATTTGTGCCCCTCCACATGTGCTCGGGCTATTTGTGTAGCATAGTCAAACTTGGACAATCACTCCCACACCCACAGGCATTGAAACTGAACCTCAGCTAGTTCTCTTTCACCCAACCATAATCTGGGATATAGGGCCTCCAACTTGCTTATTTTATTCTCCATGGCCTCTAATTCTTCCTGTAGCTTATTACGAATGCCCCCGCGCTAGCAGTAATTGCCCCCTCTAATCACTACTTTCATGGTTTCCCACACAGTGCTCCAACTGTCAACACTCCCAACATTATCTTTCAAAAATGTAACCAGGGTTTCTCGCAACTCTTCCCCAAAGAGGTCATCCCACAAAGCCGTTGTGGGAATACGCCATGTTGGTATAGGGGGCCTGGGACCTTTGTTCGGCCACCAAGGGGGTATGATCAAACATTGTGCTACCCATATACTCTGCACAGATTAATTCTGCCAGTTGCTCTGACCCGACAAAGAAGTAGTCTGTCCTGGTATGCAACTTGTGAGGGGATGAGTAAAAGGAATATCCTCTGATGTCTGGGACCAGTTCCCTCCACACATCCACCAGGTCTTATTCAGACATCACAGCATTCAGGGCGCTGGTGGCCAGAGAGGGGCCGCCTTGAGGGTGGGAGGTTTTGTCAAGAGTCGCATCCCTTTCACAATTAAAATCACCACCCCATATAAAGAAGACATCACGTCTTGAAGCAATGCGACTGCACAATGTACAGATATGGGCCGGTATCATATGACTCAGGAAGTTAGAATTCACAATGCAGATTTCCCTTTGATCAAGGTGACCTCGCAAGATCAAGTATCTTCCTTTTCTATCTCTTTCCATGTCTAACAATTGGAAAGGTAATTTCCCATCAATCTATATGAATACTCCTCTGGCAAACTTAGAGTTTGTAGAGCCATAACCAGTCCCTCCCCAGCGATTTACGGTTGCTTCTTAGTCTTCTGTTGTTAAATGGGTGTCTTGAAATAAGGCTATAGATATCTTCCGTCGGTGTATATAGGATTTCACCCTGTTTCTGCGCATGTAGGACCCCACCCCTTACATTCCAAGTAAGTACTTTGATGTGAGCCCGTATTGAGTCGTAATTGGCACTGTCTCATTGGAACCCGCATGGCCATTGCAATGTTTAAGCATGTCAATCAAAGATAACCCCGCTCTTAAAGATCGCCCTTCCATGCCTGCAACCAATATACACAATGTAATTGTGCAAAACACACAATCGTGCCCCCGGCGCATCCCCTCCCTCCCAGTAGTAGTACTTTGCAAGCCTCCCGGCATACACTAAACAAGAATCAAACAACAAAGCCCCAAACCTGGGGATCAAACGTTTCCCAACAAAAGTGCATTGTTCAGGCATACCTGTACCTCCAAGGCCTACCATGGCCAATGGGTACTATGTAACGAAACCAGCAACAGGCTGACACCCAAGTAACTATAACAGGGGTGTCAGAAATCCATGCAATGGGCGGCTGTGTTGTCCTCCCCTTCATTGCGCAGGTTCACAGGTGTCGGGGCACATCCAGGATCTGTAGAAATCCAAAGTCATTCCTCAAGTACTCTCCAAGACAAGACAACTCCATATTTACTAATGAGAGGAAATGTGTGACGGCACGACATCAGGATGGTGGAAATGACCAGAGATTTGATCTGATCCAGTTTCATCACAATCTGCAGTAATTCATACAAAAACAAGTGATAGACATTTGTTATCACTTACATAACAGCTCGGCCGGGAAGTTACCCCTATTGTATGAGAACTTTGGATTTGATCCCCCTGTTTGGACTGCCTCCAAGACATGATTTGGAGATGCTGTCTCCTACTCCCTGTACCCCGAAGTGAGAAAAAACGTGTACTCAGCTTCTGTCCTGAGGAAGGTTGTGATAAGAAATGGCCACATTTCGCAGCACCGAATAACCAACTGAAACACATGTCGACGAGAAACTTCTGTTGTTTAACAGATAGACATACCCACATGAGAAAGGGGTGTTACTATATGTTGTGAATAATATTTGTTGTATGGTCATATACATCAGGAAATCGAATGTCAATATGGAGAAATAAGAATTTAGTATGAATGTTGAGCGCGTGAGTGCGAGGGAGTGAATTTTTGGAATAGGAGTTGTATTTTATTATGCAATTGTAGTAAAAAAAAAATCAAAAAGGTAATGTGAATTGAGCACTATGAAATGTTCATTTTGTGTCTAGAATACATTTAATTTGTTTTGTACAAAGGATACATTTTCTCTGTGCCAACCTCAACAGTCCACATGTGTGATCTAGATTCAGCAGACCTGATGTATCAAAACAAACACAAAGTTCCTTTCCTCTTACATGTCCTTAATTCAGCCGATTCACTCTTCACCCTGTATCCCCCTCAGCAAGGCCGAGATCCCTTTTATACAATGATCGTTACTTTGGATCCCCCTCTTCCGTGCTCAGATCCCCTTCTCCAATGATCAGAGAATATTCTTTCTCAGATGACTCATGTTCACTCCGGAACCCCCTCAGCCGGGCTCAGATCCTTCCTTTTTACAGCCTTAGTCTCCCTCAGCCAGACTCGGACCAATAATGTTTGCATTCACTATCAAAGACTTTCAAATGTGCACAGGGTTTAGCTTGACCCGTTACAGGAACACTTTCGATTTCAGAATTCATTTTACATTTGCCACCTTTCAGTTGGATACCTAATAGAGACCTTCAAATGAGCACCCATGTGGCGCCGGACCACTCTGTATAAGGTATCTATCTTGGAGCTCAGTCTCTCCTTTAATGTTCAATTATACTTGTGTCGCTCGTAACATACGCTTCACACACTGTTCTCTTTAGATTTCTTCACACATTGTTGTCGCTTGCAACCTTGGTTCTAACGCAGACCGGTTTGCTATCAGTCTCCCTGTCTCACCGGCTGTGCTGACTGTACTGGCACTGCTTTGTTGTAGGAGCCAAGGACAGTACCGCAGCGGCACACACTCCTCCCCGCCTTGGCTATCGACGTGAGAGAGCCCCGGGTACCGCCAACACACAATGCAGGTTTCTTCAGCTTTAATTCCAGGTCTTATGTTTCTTATCCGCGAAGGCTCGTGAAAGTAATGTTTTTTCTCTTTAAAGGTCAAGGGCACTTCCCTCCTTACAACCCTCTCTGGTCTTGCCGTCTTTCTCCTTATATTAAACTGCCATCTTGGAACTGCTGCTTCCTCGTGTGCTTTGCCTTGCTCAGAGTGTGATGGAATTCAGGTATGTGTAATGATCAATAATTCCCTGAATCTGCCTGACCCTTGTGTTGGGACATGTCAGGTATACGGCTCAGGTGTTAGTCTGTTTTCTCTCACAGTGAGCTGTTCGTGAGAAAGTGTTGTGTCAGGAAAGGGGGTCAGGGGGTTGAGTCCCTAAGTATCCTACCTGGTAGGATGGGGAAAAGGTGTTACAGGAAGGGGATATCGTGGCTCGCCATCTGGTGTCCGACTTCCCCTCCCCGAAGACCCCTCATCCAGGTGATCCTTCCGCACTGGTCCACCCCCAGGAACTATATCCAAAAGTGATGGTTGTGTCCTGGCCACCTGGATGACAGATCCCTCAGACCCTTCTGGCAAGTCAAGCACTCATATATAGTTTCTGTGCAACCTGCCCTCTGCATCCTCAGTGCGTAATTCCAAAATGGCATTCTTTGACTCTAGTGTTTTCATTCTAGTCTCCAGGGAAGCCGCCGAATTAGCCATCTCCTGCAAGTGTGCCTCGTTAGTGGAGACTCCCTCAGCCAGAGATTTTACATGCTGCCTTAATAGCTGCACATCAACCTTTACTTCATCAATTTTATTTTCAAGGGAGGAGTGCAAGGCAGCAATAGCAGTCAGGGTTTTGTCTTCTTAAATTTCTTCCTCTGTAGTTGCTCCATTCGACTGTGTCATTATCCCAGCCGTTGTAGGGTCTTGCGGCCTTCCCAAGGAGTCCATAATCGTTCCTTTGTTCTTTTGCTTTGTAGGTGGCATATCAGTCGTAGCCAGAGGTGCACTCTTCCCCAGTATACAGAGAAGCAACAGCCAGCAGGATGAGTGAGCGGTATTGTAGAGAGCCACACCTATGCCTTTTCTAACAATTAGACTCCAAGCATTAGTGATTAGCAGCGGGGGAAGAGTTCAGGTGGAGTGCATTGTGCAGACTACATGTAGTGGGGGGAGACGTCTCATCAGCCGTCCGCTTAAAGCTGGGGCACAATTTATTTAATATTATCCCTGTAAAGTGCAGTTCTACTGCCAGTGCTTTGTCACTAGAGTTCCAGAAAGCAGCAACACTCCAATTGTGACCGGGTGGCCTTCATCGTGTTGTTGGTGTTCTGTATCAAATCAGGACCCCTGATTAAAAAAAAACCAAAAAAACACCCACCATAAAGAAGAGTACCAGCGCTCAGTAAGAGCGCCGAGCAGCCGGCAGTGTCCACACACAGTGGGGTCGCCAAACATACCAGGACGTGGCTGCCATTTTAAGCCCCGTACGGGCGCTAGGAAACTGAGCTCGTTCTCCAGCCCCAGTGCAGCAGACAACTTCAAACAAGCGTTGTCGGGATGGCTGCAAGTAGCAAACAGCAAGGAGTCAAGGATTGAAGTGAATCGTAGTGGCAGCGCAACACAGGCAGTATCATTAATAGGATCAAGGGAAGCCAGGCACCTCCTCACTACATGGACTCTGGCAACGCCCCCGTGAGATCAACTTCTAACTGATGTATGATATCAGGTGTTGCAATCCGTCGTGATTTTGGGATAAGACGGCTCCTAGTCCTATTAAGAAAACATCAGTCTGGAGGATAAACTCCTCAGAGAAGTCTGCTACTTTCAAAATGGGGCTCTGGCATAATGTTTGTTTTAAGGTCGTGTAACAAATCTCGTCTTCCTCATCCCATCTGATCTTTTGGGGCTCAGCATTTTTCAGTTTGTCCGTTAACTGTGAGGTTTTACTGGAGAAGTTTGGAATGAACCAGCGGTATTAACCGATTAACCCCCAAAAAGGCTCTCCGATCTTTCTTGATCTTTGGTGTGGGGTATTGAGAACCACTTTTTCTCCTGCTGTGGTTGGACAGTACCATTGCCCACAAAAAAAGAAATACTTAACTGCAGATTGGGCTAGTTTACATTTTCTCGGGTTAGCTATCAGCCCAGTTTTTCTTAACACACTCATAACTGTGTAAAGGTGGTACACATGATCTTGCCATGTCTTGCTATGTATCACAATGTTGTCTATATAGGCTATGCAAACATTTGAGTATGGCTGTAAGATTTTATCCATTAATATTTGAAATGTTGCAGGAGAGCCATGTAGACCAAATGGCAGAAACTTGAACTGAAACAATCCCATGGGAGTAGCAAAGGCAGTTTTCTCTTTGTCAGGCCCATACAACGGAACCTGCCAATACCCTTTCATGAGATCTATTGTTGAAAGGTAGACAGCATTACCCAGCCATTCTATAAGATCATCAGTATGTGGCATTGAGTAAGCGTCAAAAGCAGAGATGGCATTCACCTTTCTAAAGTCCATACAAAACCTCCTACTTCCATTGAGTTTTGCCACCAACATGATAGGGGAGGACCATTGGCTATTCAAATGTTCGATGATGTTAGCCTCAAGCATTTGCTTAACTTCCTGGATGATGCTATCTTTTCGGGACTCAGGTAATTGGTAAGGTTTTAAATGTACCACTTTGACTTCTGGAGTGCGGATGTGATGATAAATATCCTTCACTCTTCCAGGATCCTCTCTAAACACGTCAGTAAACTGTCTTATAAGGTCATACAGGTCTTACTTTTGGTTATTACTAAGATCAGCAGAAATTAAGGCATTATTATCTGTATCCTCTGGTAACATACAGGAGAATATTATGGCATGGGACTCTGAAGGATTTTCTCTCCGGCCTTTTAACAGATTTACATTGTAGATTTGGGTTTTAAGATGATGGTCCGGTTGTGAAATGTTATAATTACATGGACCCATTCGTTCCAGCACCTCATATGGTCCATGCCACTTAGATATATGTTTGTTTTCAGAAGTGGGCATTAGCACTATTACTTTTTGCCCTCTGGAAAAGGATCTTAAAGAGCCCTTTTTTATCATAAGAGGTCTTCTGCTGTTCCTGTGCTTTGACCATGCAAGTCTGTACATAAGGTCTAACAGCCGTCCACTGTTCTTTAAGCCTAGTTGCAGTTTGGGAGAGTGGGATTGGGGCTTCTTCTCTCTCCTCCCAAGTTTCCCTCAACATATCCAAGACATCCCTGGGTTCTCGTCCATAAACTAATTTGTACAGGGAAAATCATGTTGAAGCCTGAGGGGTCTTTCTAACTGCAAACAAAGCCCATGGAATAATTTGAACGCGGTTTCTACCATCTTGTTCCACCAACTTCCGTAGTATGGTCTTTAGGGTTTTATTAAATCTCTCCATAAGTCCATCTGTCTGGGCATGATACACTGATGTCTGTAGTGTGGTTATATGTAACAGTTGTTTAACTTCCCTGATGAGTTTGCTCATGAAAGAGCCCTGATCAGTTAATATTGCCTTCGGAAACCCTACTCGGGAAAAGAAAGGTGTTTCAAGATTTGTTTTGTGGTATTGGCTCTCAGGGGAAAAGAATCTGGTTGTCATGTTGCATAGTCCACTATTATCAGAATGTATTTAATTCCCAGGTTGGAAGATTCTAGGGGTCCCACAATGTCAATACCAATCCTTGAAAGCGGAATCTCAATTATTGTTAATTTATTTAAGGGAACGGGTGGTGGACTATGAGTGCGAGTCTTTGTTTTTTAAAACAATGGGCCTCATTACGCGTCCAGCGGTAACCTGCCGGTTTTTCTGGCTCGGTTACCGCCGGACTCGTATTTCCATTCCCCCTCTGTGATTCCCGGGATTTCCGGGACATTACAACCCCGGTGACACGGGAATTCCAGAGGCGGAACTCTGTAAGTCCCCATTCCCATGGAGTCCTATAGGACTCCATGGGAATGGGGAAGTGGAAACACCGGCACCATCTTGTAATGGTGCCGGTATTTACACATCCGCCTGAAGGCAGGTGGTGTTAAACCCGCCAGTTCAGACCTGGTGGGAATGACACCTCCTGCCTGCAGAACTCGAGATCACCCGGTCCGGAAACAACGGTGGCAGCGGGTTTACTGCCACTGTTATTTCCGGACTGGGTGACTTGTAATGAGGCCCAATGTCAATGTCATTAATTTCCACAACAAAGTAACTTACAGACTTACATATGGATTCACATGACAATCTGTATCCAAATGTGTCTGCTTGTTCACCATTCCCCCAACTTCCTCCCCATATCCCAGCCTAATCCACCTATGTTATCTCTATCACATTGCAACTGACTGTACTATGTGTCTACATTAGCCTCTATTTCCTTACTTTATTCCTGCCTGCCCACCTTCAGTGGTATCACTGTGCCTAGAGGCTGCTGTCTCCGATAAAATATGTTTCCAAGCGTACAAATCCACATTCTACTCTTCCTGGCCTTGGTGGGCTGCCTCTTGCCACACTGCTTTCATCCTCTTCTGAAGGTCCTCCCACCATAACCGTACTTCCGGACCCATGTGAGCTTTCCACCCCATCGCTATTAAACGTTTTGCCAGTATGTATACCAGATCTTTCAACTTACTCACATACCTCGCCCGCTTTGGTCTTGCAAAGCTACCCAGCAGACAGGCCATGGGAGATCCAGTATCTAGTGTAATGGCTGCCTGTGCTAAAGCTTGCGTTATCTCTTCACTGTATTGTCTAATCTTCGTGCAAGCCCAAAGCATGTGTACTAGATCAGCAGTCATTAATCCGCTTTTCGGGCAGGATTGTTCTGTAGCGTTTCTGAATGTGGCTATTTTATTCAGGGTTAGATACGCCCTAAGGGTCACATACAATTGGATCAACTGTAACCTTGCGTTCCTGGACACCTTCTTGTGGTAAGCCATCGCTCTGCCCCATACTTCATCCTTCAGTTGCTCTTGCAAGTCTGCTTCCGAGTTACGCCTGGTCTGCACTAGCATATCCCCTGGCCCTGCCATCAATAAATCATATATTCTCGACACTTCATGCCCTCCCTCTGAAATATTGTAAAATGTTTCTATCATCTCGTCTTCCTGCAATTTCCCCATTGTTCTTGGCCATTTCTGCCTTAGACTAGTGAGGAGACTGTAAGTGAGATGTTGGCCCAATTGCGTTCACATATCCGCCATAAGTTCAATAAAATTCTTTGGTCTCCCTTCCAGTTTCCCTTCCAGTACTTTCTCACATTTAGTCTCAGTTGTGTATCTTCCCCTCTAAGTTTCACCAGCGGGATCTGGGGAGAATATCGTGTTGCCTTCCCCAGCATCCGACAAGCCCTGCACTCCAACATGTCTAAAATATACTTTATATAGGGAAATCAAGTTACTGGCATGGTTATATCAGCCTCTAGCTATTCCTTCCGGAGATACACTGCTAATGGTTCCAATGCTAGGATGAAAAGCATCGGGGACCATGGACAGCCCTGTCTTGTGCCCTTGCTTAACCGCCACTGTTCCGAGATGAGTGAGCTTGTCTTGAACCGTGCCGTCGGTTCACTATATAGCAGCTGCACCCATTCGATATATGTGGGTCCCATGCCAAAGCTTTTCAACACTGCTACTAACCATGGCCATCTGATGGAGTCAAATGCTTTGACTGAGTCGAGTGAGGCCACCGCCAATTGTTGTGTGCTCCCTTGGGTATGGTCTATAATGTGGTGTCCTGAGGTGTGGGCTCCTGAGGTTGCTTGCGATATTTCTTTTCGGCACATAACCTGATTGGTCTGAGTGTATAAGATTGGATATAGCCGGCTTAAGCCTGTTGGCCATTAGGGCTGTGAGGATTTTCCCATCTTGGTTAAGCAATGAGAGGGGTCTATAGAGCCGCAATCAGTGTCAGGCTTGTTGGTCTTCAATAGGGGGATAATTATTGACTCTCTCAGTGACCTGGGTAGTGTACCTATGTCTAATGCCTCGTTGAGTATAGCTAGCAGTGGGGGCGTGACATCCGTCACGTATTCTTTGTAAAATTCACTGGACAACCCGTCTGCACCCAGGGCTTTGCCCGTCGGTAACTATGGTGTGTTCTAATTCTTCTATAGTTATGGGAGCTTCTAGCCTATTAGCCTCCTCTGCGTCCAGCTTTGGGAGCTCTATCTTCAGGAGTGCCTCCTGTAACTCAGACATTTGACATTCTGAGGGCTCTGCATATAGCTCCCTCTAGTAGTCATAAAAACATTTATTTATACCTTCCTGCATCCCACATAACTCCCCATCCCTACCTTTAATCGTACGTAGCATATCTCATTTAGTTTCACACTTGTAAAGCCAGGCCAGCAGGGCTCCGGGCTTATCTCCTTCCACATGCTGTCGCTCGACATATTTCTTGTAACTCAACATGGCTCGCATACTCCAGTGTTCTGACATTCCTGCTGTATGCAGGAAAGCACTTGGGTACTATCTTTAGACCTATCTCCCAAACATTCTATGGTTTCCAGTTTAGATTCTGCCTTGTGTAGATCTCTTTCTATAGTGGTTTACATCCCTTTTGTTTTTGCTATTGCTGTCCCTCTTACCACTACTTTAAAGGTTTCCCATAATGTGCCTGCTGATTCCATACTACGCGTGTTATATTTGAAGTATTCCTTCACCCCTTCTCTTAGGTGTTCACGGAACACTGCATCTCTAAGTGATTCACCTCTAAGCCTCCATGTCGGGATCCTAGCCCGGGGACAAGAAACTGCCACGCGATCACTAAGGGGGCGTGGTCTGAATAGTACACGTGCTTTGTATTCCACCCCGTTAAATTCTCACAGAGTCCCTTATCCTGTGAACACATAGTCTAACCTTGTGTAGAGCTACTTAGGAGCAGTGTAATGTGAGTATACCCTGTTGTGCGCGTGTAGTGTCCTCCATACATCAGACAATTTGAATGCATGCAACCATGTATTTAAGACTTTAACTGAAGGGGCTGGGTATATGAATTTATCGTCTGATCTGTCCATCGGCGGGTTAAGCATGCAGTTAAAATCTCCCCCCATATCAGAGTGCCATCCCTGTATGAGCTGATTTTAGGATATAATGCCCGGAAATAGGCTGCTGCGTCCTGATTCGGGACATGTGTGGTGTTAATGCACATTTCCCTTTGCTCCACAAGTCCCTGTACTACGATCAGCCTGCCCTCTGTATCTTGGAAGGTCTTGAGGACTCTGAATGGAACAGACGGCGCCACCCATATCAGCATCCCCCTGGCGTATGCAGAGTATGATGAGCCTAGGGTTGTGCCCCCCCACTTTTTAGCTAGGGTGTTATGCTTCTCTCTAGTTAGGTGGGTTTCCTGCAGGAGAGCAATATCGATTTTCTGGCGTCTCATGTAAGTCATTATTCTATTCCGTTTGATGTAGCTGTTCAATCCCCTGACATTGCAGGACGCTATTTTAAGTTCCCCCATCTTGTATAGAGGTACTATCATATTTTACCAGTCTTTTGCATGTACTATATCTATCCTGTGTGGATCTATAGGCTAACTCCCCTCTAACTACCCCAACTTCCCTTCACACCCCCCTCCCAACAATTGCCCATCTCAATACCTTGTGCTCAGGCATCCCTGTGTCTCACTCTTGCTCCAGATACTTGTCCTGGTGCTCGGAGTGCAGCAGGGGGATACGTAACGGCTAGTATCCTAAAATAAATAATCTAGTCTCAGGTGTAGGGTGTTTCCTCCCAGTGTGTACCCGGCTGGCACTTCATCGATAGTTCCGGCAGTCTACAAATAATTCAGTGCTTGTGTCTTTTATGTGTCATGGTTGTGCCTGATTGCAGTCCCATGACCGTTCTCCTCCGTGATTTTTGAATGTCTACGCAGTACCTTCAGATGTATCCCCTCCGCCTCTCGCTTGGTCCTCCACTTCGTTTGGCAAGTTCTCCGTGTCCATCCACTTATGCGCATCTTCAGGGATCACTAAGAAAATGGTGCAGCCTTTGTGTATGACTTTTAGTCTGGCTGTGTACAGCAGCATATATTTGAGATTCCCCTCCCGTAGCCTCCTCTTGACTGATGTAAAATTCGTCCTCTATTTTTGCACAAGGAAGCAGTGATGTTGGCCGATGCTTGTTGAATCGTTCCCCCTTCGCGGAACTGTTCTAGAATGTTCTCCCTGTCCTTTTAGTTTAATATCCGGGCTATTATGGGCAGAGGCAGGGCTCTGGGTGGTGGCCTCCTCGACAGGGCCCTATGTGCTCTCTTCACTGTGAACCCTTGATTAAGGGCTTCTGGGCCTATTTCTTGTAGCAGCATATTTTCTATGAAGTTGGTCGGCTTTGATCCTTCTTCTCCTTCTGGGAGCCCGATGCTTCGTACGTTGTTCTGTCTAGCTGTTAAGGTGTGCGTCCCTTGAACGCTGCGTACCTGTATTTCCAGACGATGTCCGTACCGGAGAAGCCAGACTGGTAGATCCGAGAGCAAGGCGAAGAAAAGATGGCGCAAGGAGGCAACCTCGACCCAACCCTAATGGTACAGGGATGGATGGGGACCAGCTCCTGATGCCACGGATGCTCTTCCCTGCGGATTTACGTGACGACAGGACAGTGCAAGCACTGACAGGGAAGGCAGTGAGTTCTTCAGTCTGTAGACAAGTCCAAGGTGTTGAACAGTCTCTGGAATCCAGATAAACAAGAAGACGTTCTTCGAAAGGAATCCCAGAAGATGTGTAGAGTGGATTGGGAAGAAGTCCAAAGGAGCTGGTACCCCGGCAGGGCAAGCAATGAACAGGCAAGCAAACTGAGCAAATGAGAGTATCCAGGTGATAGTTCAGGATTCCCCAGAAAGGAAACAAAAGGGACCCAGGAAGATACTCAAGGGTGCTAGGGTGGCAAAGGTACTGGATAGTGAAAAGCAAGGAACCCCGCGACAGGCAGCCAGGGCGAGAAAAAATAGGAAGAGCAGGGAAAACTCGACAGGGCGAACCCCCGAGAACAGGTCAGGACCCCCAGGCCCCTGGGAAGGAACCCAGGACCGCAGAAGGGGGGCGAGCACAAAACCAGGAACAAGAAGACACAGAGTCCAAGCTGGTAGCAGGAAGGGAACGGGTCAAAGAACCAAGCGCAGTGGTAGGTCAGGAACAAACCGCGTTAAGACGCAGCTGTTCCTGAAGCCCGACTCTATTTAAAGCGCTCAGTGTTAGATCGAGGCTTGGAACGCAGGCAGGACCGCGCATGCGCCGTGGCCGAGCGGGGACCAGAACGAGGCTTGGAACACAAGCTCGTCCCATTGCACATGGTCACCCGTGAGGACCGCACACACGAGCGCGTCTGCGGCAAATCAGCTCGTCGGGAAACAACCACTCTCTGGAGTCGAAACCGAGGGTACAGCCTCCAAGCCCGAAGGTGACTTTCGGAGGAGGACCAGGTAGGTACCCTAACACTAGCTCACCCTTCTACTACTTCCGCTTTACTTTCAAGGTCCCGCACTTGTTCCTGCAATATCATTACTTCTCTGGAAATGTCTTTCAAGTTACTCGTGTTCACTGCTACTTCTATTTCCAGAGCTCCCGTCCGTTCTGCAAGTCACTGTACATCCTGTCTCAAAAGGTTCACATCGAAGCTGATAGCGTCCATTTTAGATTCCACTGCGATCTTTAAATCTTCTATGGCTTCCACGACTTGTTGGTCTCCTTTCATTAGAGCCTGCTCTCCTTGTAGCGCAGAGGTTGTTGGCGGAGTTCCTTCAGGTGTTTGCGTGGCGAATGTGTCCAACGTGGGCTGCTTCGCCTTGTTCTTGTGAGACTTGGACGCCATGGCTGATCTGGTCTGCGCTGGTGTGATTGACCTCTTCTAGTCATTACTTTGCCCTGTGCATCTTCTGTTGGGGTCTGGTCTATGCTGGGTGTGCTCACTCTGTCTTGCTTCCACCTTGCTGCTGCTCAGCAGGTGTCAGTCGGGGGCTGCTACGTGTTTACGGGGTTACGCTTCCGGCTTCCTGTTGTCCACAATATGCTCCGCTGATGGACATGAATACTTCCACACTTCTCAGTTCATAGTATCCCTGTGCTGCAGTAGCAGGTATCTTTTCAGGCACCCTATTTGAGGTTTATTTTGTGGTGACCCGTATTTTCTGCTCAGGCCCTTGCTAGTGCTCAGTGTGTGCACTCGTGGCCATGGGACTGCTCGTCCCTGTTCCTTCACCCCCTCGTGAGGGCCTGTGTTCGCTTTTACGCACACTACTTCATAGGGTCTTTGGGCTTTGTGTGCCAGAGGTCCTTTGCCGTATGACCTTCCATTGAGTTGTGGTTGCACGTCCACACGCTACTTCTACTTGCATCAGGTGTCTTCCCAGGTCATCTTTGTACCCAGGCCCCCTCCAGCTACTATGAAATTCTTGTGTACCTTGAGGTTTGCTGCCTCTTCAGCCTAGCTTCTTGTCAATCCTTGAACTTTACTGGTGTGCACTGCCTTTCCCAATACATACGGCATCTTGTTCAGAGCTTTGTCTGCATGGATGTGTGATTGCAGTACTCCATTGTTGTGTATCTCTTTATTTTGCAGC
This sequence comes from Ambystoma mexicanum, assembly GCF_040938575.1. Lineage (NCBI taxonomy): Eukaryota > Metazoa > Chordata > Amphibia > Caudata > Ambystomatidae > Ambystoma > Ambystoma mexicanum. Next base: position 298,283,636 of record NC_090922.1, read on the forward strand.
GTCTCCCACTTTCTTGCCAGTCCTCAGTGTCCAGTGCCTCCTCCTAATACCTCCCCCGGCAATGCCTATCCAGCCCTGGGTTTGGGCTTTCTAGGCGAGGGCCAGCACCCCAGCAGGTGTCTCTCCAATTCTTTGCATAGTAGATGCCTGCTTAGCCCTAAAACTTCACGGCCCTTCAAACGTCCCTGGTTCACTTGCGCTCTGGGGCCCCATCTCCTCCTGGTTCGCTCTGGTCTGTGCTCACCTTGTGTCAATTGTGTCCCTTCAGCGTTGGTTCCCCTTCCCTCCTCAAGGACTTCCGTAGTGTTAAGAGGTTAGTGGCTTACACCCCAGGTAGTGCAGTAATGTGCCCTGTAGTTCGCCTGTGTGAGACTTTATCCCAGAGTGATGTAAAGTGTGCGTTCCAGCTCCAGCAGCTTGCTTATTTGATTAGGTGTCTCTCCGGTTGCATGCTGTTTTCGGGAGAGGGTCCTTCCCTTGTACCGTTCCGCTGTTTCCCGGTGTTAGTGCTTCTGAAGGCTGAACAGTAGCAGACCACCAGTTTTGTGCCTCACTAGACTGTACGTTAGTACGTAACTATGATTTCAGGGTTTGGATCGACTTTACTTCAGGAATGTTTCCTCTACTGTGTAGGATTGCATGCCTTTGTATGCCGTGCATTACAGTATCCGGTGCTGTACTTGAGTGTCCCACAATCCACCTTCCACAGCCTTCCCTGGTTCCACACGCTGCTTGCTTCCACTGTCTTCCCACTGTTCGGGATCTGCGTCGGTGTGGGCTGGCGCTAGTGTTCTTATGGACACTGCAATGTCTCATCTTGCGTATAAGGATTACTGCAGTGCATCCACTGCCCTGACAGTGCTGCTTCATTTGCATACGGCAAGCGGCATGTACTGAAGTCGTTCCTCCATAGTCGCATGCACTGCAGTTCCCTCCCCTGTGCCTTCTGCAAGAATGGGGCCCTTACCACCCACCACACACTGGGCTCTCTGGCAGTGTCACAGCTGTCGCATCCCACGTAGCATGTATCCCGTTTTCCTTGCTGTTTTACTGTCGCTGGCCAGGCGAGGTCCGATCACGCTGTGGACCCAATCGCAGGTTCCGGTCAGATTGCCCTCATCAACCAGTGATTTGCAGCAGTCTCACCGTGCTGCAGTGTCCTTTTCCTGCGTAGCCCTTTGTCTCACGGCAGCCGCCATCTTACTTCCCTCTCCTTTTGCTGGACCACCAACTTCCATCAGCTCGCTTCCTATTATTCCTCCATCTCCAGCCCCCAGCTTGCTCGCATATATGCACAACCACATTATGCGCCTGGTAACTTGTTTATGTGCACAAGCGCACACTGTGGCCTCCATTTCTGCACAGGATCATTCCGGATCAGCAGGGGCTCCTGAAAAAACGTCCTACTTCATGGCTACTTAGCCATGCCCCCCTATGAGTGCTAGTCTTCTGACAGATTTCACCAGCCTGAATAATGTTTTTAATATCAGCATGTATTCTGGGCCAGTAAAATGCATTAGTTATTTGAACTGTCCCAGATGGCTTCCTGTCAGGTGTGAATGGGCTATCTCTAGGACCACCTGCTTTTTCTTTTTTAATACTCTTTATTGGTTTTATATTAACATTACAAAACAAACATAACATATAACATAACTGACTGTTTGGCACACTGCGTGGGTATCCCTTCTCATCTTCCATCTCGGAGTGATCCGGCGATCGTGTTGTTGTAGGCTAACTATGCGCCCGTGGCAGTCTTAAGATTTTTCCGATTTGTGCCTCCCACTCTTGGGGGATCCTCAAGTGTCCTTTCTTTATTGTTAGTCCTCCCCCCTAGGATCATCCCCTTCACCTTCCTCTCTATGTTCGAACAGATCCTGCATCAGGGAGTTCCACGCTGTTATTTTGTGTCCTGTTTCCCCTTCTCCTTTCTGCACCGCTCGTATCCACACCATCGTTTCTGCCATTGCCCATTTACTGAGGTCTGCCCACCATGAGTCTATTGTCGGTCCTTCCTTTGTATTCCACGCCATTGCTATCCGCCGTTTGGCTAGTATGCATATTAGCAGGCACAGTTCAGGGTTTTCTGCTTGTATTTGAAGTCCACTTCTGGCCACTTTGTGTCTGATTTTATCCCAGAAACCTGTATCACTGGGCAGGTCCAGAACATTTGTATCATGTCTGCTTCCTCTTCGGAGCAGCGGGGGCATGTGCAGGGGTCTCCCAAGTTCATTCTGTTCATCCTCTTGGGCGTTAGGTATGCCCTGTGCGTGGTGTATAATTGTGCTTGTCTAAACCTTGCGTTCCTCGCTACTTTTTTGGGATATTTCAGCACTCTGGTCCACTCTTGAACCCTAAGGGGTCTCCCAAGTTCTTCTTCCCAGCGTCCTCTTATATGTAGCATTTGCAAGTTATTGGATTGTAGCAATTGTTCGTATAGCCTGGAGGTTGTGTGTCCCCCTTCCGATATATCGTACCATGCATCTAGTTCTCCTCCTATGTCCTCTTGTTCTGGCCATTCTGGCCACCTCTTCTTAATTGTCAATATTATTCTGTTATGTAGGAGAAATTGACCTTCGTGTATGTCATATTCTTCCACCAAGTCTCGGAACTCTATCCATTGTTCGTCCACTCTCAGGTCTCCTATTTGCGCTACTCATTTGGCTTCCCAATGGGATCTCTATGCTGCAAGTGTACACGTGTCTGTGCCTAGTAATCCCGCTAATGGGATCTGTGTTGAACAGGGATCTTTTTCCCTCTGGAGTCTCCATGCCCTCGCCCACAGATCCGTTGCGAGCTTAAGCATGTTTGGCAGGGTCCTAAGCAGGGATTTGTCGATCCATGGTAATTCTCGCAGGTAGTATAATTTCAGTGCTGGCTGGAAGAGTTTTGTCTATTGATTTATCCTCGCCCAGCCATTTGACCACAAATTGCAGTTTCCCTGCTAAATAATATTTTTTCAAAATCTGGCAATCTGATGCCCCCTTCTTCATACTCCCTCTGTAGGGTTGTCATTGCGATCCTGCACCTCCCTCCTCCCCACAGAAACCTTTGTATTATTATGTTCAGCTTTGTGAAGAAAGCTCTGGGTATGGCATGCAGAATGTTTGTAAAGTAGTATAACAGTCATGGGAGTACTACCATCTTCAGAATGGCTGCTCTTCCCATCATCCCCAACAGGTGTGTCCCCCAGAAGTCCATGGCCTTTTGTGTTTTCTCTAGGGCTACCTGTGTGTTGCGTTTGTGCGATTCAGCAGTGCCGTGGTGTATCTCTATCCCCAAATACCAGAAGGAGTTCGGTGCCCATGCTAGACCCATGTCTGGAAGTTTGTCTCGGGGGACCTTCTTTAGGTCAGCCAGGGGAAACAGGACAGACTTCTCTTTATTGATGGCTATCCCTGCGAGCCTAGTGTATGCGTCCGCCACTTCTAGGAGGCAAGGTAGGTTAGCGCGTGGGTTCTTCACGAATAGGAGGATGTCGTCCGCATACAACGAGATCTGGTGCACTACTCCCATCTATTTCTATCTCTGTGTCCACATATTCTGCCCTGAGAAAGACCGCCAATGGTTCGAGGGCCAATATGTATAACATTGGTGACAGTGGGCAGCCCTGTTTGGTTCCTCTGTATATTTTCCAGGGTTTCAAAATGTGTTTTCCCGTTTTCACTCTTGCTCTGGGATCTCTGTACAGCAGCCTAATCCATCTAAGAAACGCTTCCCCTATACCAAAGTGGGCCAAGACACTCAGCAACCATTTCCAGCTGACGGAGTCGAAGGCTTTAACATCGTCTAGTGACACTACTGCGCATTCGCCCCGTCTCTGGTTCATCTGATCTTTGACATGATGCAGTATGCGGAGGTTCCAAGATGTGTTGCGTCCTGGAACATAGCCCGTCTGGTCTAAGTGGATCAGGGTGGATATTACTACTTTCAGACGGTTAGCCAGGACCACGGTAAGTATTTTGGCTTCTTGATTAATAAGGGAAATCGGCCTATAGGAGGCGCACTCTACTGGGGATTTCCCTGGTTTGAGGATCGGGACAATTATTGTTTCCGACATACTGTTTGGTAGTTGTGTTGTTTTGTATGCCTCCTGGTATGTTTCTAGTAATTTTGGGGCTATGGTGCCCTTATATGTCTTATAAAACTCTCCCGGAAGCCCATCAGGGCCCGGGGATTTGCCCGAAGGGAGCTCAGAAATCACTGTCTCGATTTCTTCCACAGTAATGGGGGCGTCCAATAGTTGGGCCTGTTCACCTGTTAGTTTCGGTAATCTTATCTCTGCTAGGGCGTCTGCAATGTCCTCCGGCTCCACCTCTGGTTTGGGAGCATAGAGCCGTTCATAAAAACGTTTAACCCTCCTGTTTTCCCAATTGCCGCCCCTCTGATCACTACCTTGAATGCATCCCAGAGCGTGGCATGACTTCCTACGCTACCCTCATTATGTTCAAAGTAATCTTCTATCACCGCTTGCAGATGTTCTTCCAGTTCTCCTTCCCTAGGGCCTCCGCTCGAAGGCGCCACGTTGGTATTGGGGTTCTCCTATGGGTGTGCGCCCATGTTGCTAGTATCGGGGCATGGTCTGAGAGTGTGCGTGCTTTTATGTCAATTCTATCAGATTCGGTACGCGTAAATAGGTAGCCTATTCGTGTGAATGTGCCATGGGGTGCGCTATAGTGTGTATACCCTCTCCCGCTTCCGTGTACCTGCCTCCAGCTGCAGTCGTGCAAGGGTCCTTTGAAGCTCCTTAGCAGGGGGTGCCGGCTTCCTATGTTTATTGTCCGACCTATCGAGGAGCAGGTCCAGGGTACCATTAAAATCTCCTGCCCAGATAAACGTAGCCTCCCTGTATTGAGCCAGCCTGGGCGCTAAGCTCCTGAAGAATTCTGATGCATCGTGGTTAGGGGCGTAGGTGTTAATCAGGCATATTTCCCTGTTTTCTAGCATTCTGTGTACCAACAGTAGTCTTCCTTCCGGATCGCTTTCCTGCTTTATTAGTTGGAACGGTACCCCAGGCGCTATCCAAATTAGCCCCCCCTTGCATAGTTCGAGTATGTAGTGCTGTATACTTGTCCTCACCATTTCTTACCCACCTTGGCCTGTTTTTCTGATGTTAGATGAGTCTCTTGCAGCATTGCTATCCTGACTTTCATCTTGTTTAACCAGGCGTACACTCTCAGTCTTTTGACATAGGCGTTAAGTCCTCGCACATTCCAGGTTGCTATTGTTATCTCGTCAGGGTCCATCTATGTCTTGTTTACTCAGGCTCTGCTGTCCCATGGCCTTTATCTTGTTTCTCGCCCTGTTCTCTTTTCGTCTGTCTCTTGGGGCGTGCCCCCTTCCTCTCGATCTTCTCCGCCTTTTCGTCTGGGGTGATTCCCTTTAGTTGGTTGCTGTATGACTTCCCGGTCCCTCTCACTCGAGCTGTTCTGTGAATGCCTAAATTGTCCTTCCCACCGTGAGTGCCTTCTGCCAGACGGCCAAACTTTTTACTAACCAACACATAAACCAAAACTTCCAAACTAACGCCCAGCCACCTTCCCCCTGCTCGGGCCTCGCTGCTTCTCTTGCTCTGTCCGCCGAAGTGGAACAGGCTCGCCGCAGCGTGATGCCTCCAAACTGGCATCCGAACTTGTGAAACGTTCATTTTGGGGTTGTGGTTTTCCTTAGCCATCACAGCTGGATTGAAGCAAGTCGCTCCTTCATGCTCTGCATCTGGCTTAGCGACCTTACTTTATGTTGACGTCTTGTTCCTAAAGTCGACATTTCCTCTCACCGAGGCTGGTTCTCATTGTTATTCCGGTTTCTTTGTCTTTGCTGGGGGATGCCCTGTTGGTCCATCCACGTGTTAACATCTTCAGTTGAGTCAAAGAACCATGATTTCCCTTGATGTAATACCTTCAGTTTGGTGGGGTATAAGAGCATGTATCGCACTCCTGCCGTCCTGAGGCGCTCTTTAGTCGGACCAAATTTCGCTCTTTGTTTTTGAACCATGACAGTATAGTCTGGGTAGATGGTAATTTTGGAGGTGTTCCTTGTAATCATTCCCCCTTCCCCTTGAGAATTATAGTATCTTCTCCCTGTCCTTGAAATTCATGATCCTGGCGATCATCGCTCTCGGAGGGGCGCCTGGCTGAGGTCTTTTGGTTAGTGCTCTGTGTGCCCTCTCCACTGCAAAACCTTGGAAAGTGTTCCCGCTCCAATCTCTTGGAGCAGCATGTTTTCAATATATTCAGTGGGATCCCTGCCTTCTTCGCCCTCTGGAAGCCCAACTATGCAAATATTATTCCTTCGTGCTCTGCCTTCTGCCCTTTGTTCGAGGATCTTGACCTTTTGTATCACTTCTGACATTTGTGCTTGTGTGACCGCCACATCTGTGGTGTTTTGCTACACTTGCTGCTCCGTTGTTGTTACACTGTCTGTCAGATTTCTGGCGTCCTGGCGGAGGAGGCCCACGTCTACCATAACAGTGTCCAGTTTATTCTCTAAGGATGCCTTGAGGGCGCCTATTGCTGTGTCCATTTTGGCCTTAAGGGACGCTTTCAAGGTGGCTATCGCTTCTAGGATCGGTCCTTCATTTGTGTTTTCCGTCTGTTGTGTTGTGCTCGAGGTAGCCATTGCTGTTTCAGGTTGGACAGGTTGTTTGTTTCCGGATGTTTTAGTGAAGGTTTATATGCTGGTTTGGTTAGATATTCCCTCTGTTTTCCGATTTGGCATTATCTCTATGGAACTCGCCTTTGTACTGCCAAGTGGTCGGCGGATCCGGGTCCGTCCGTGCTCCGGCCCTATCAGTTTCTAAATATCTTCAGTTCCTGGGCTTCCCCTCTGTAGGTTTTAACTGTCCTGTGAGTTGTTGTGCGCCCTTGTCATGATTCCTGCCCCTCATGTCCCCAGCCCTCCAAGATGTCAGGCTGGAGCCAGGCCACTATCACCTACATGGCCCTCAAGGGCCTCTCCATCCCTCCAAAGACCCACTTGGAGTCAGACTTGGCGCTTGTGGCACCAGGCTCACTCACTCCCATAGGATAACATTGGGGATTGGACTTGTAGTGCATTGATGGGGACAAGATGGATGCCCCCACATATTTCGGTTCCCAGAACTGCATGTGCGGTCTAGTCTTTTGGGTGTGGTTCAGCCCAGAGGCACCTGGGATACTCAGAGACTAAGCCACACCCAGGCTGAGAAACATGCTTTGCGTTTTCTGCACCTGCAGCGTGACACTCACCGTGTTTGGATCGGTCTCCAGTAGGCCTGCATCTTTCTTCTGCGCTCAGCTCCTGCAAGAACACTGTTAGGAACAGCCTTACCTTGCGGTGCTTCTGGCCATCAGTCATCGCTCCTTCTGTTCTGCGGGCAACTTCGGCGGTGTCATTCCCATCCCGGCACGCCGCTTCCTAAGGAAAAGGGAAAAGAACAGAAAAAAGGCATTAGTAAACATTCTGCAAATCTTTGCTTATTTTTAAATACTGTACGAGCTTCAAACGCTTACCTGAATCCCAGCCGCTCTGGGGGAACACTGTCTCCGGAACTTCTCATCCATCTGCAAGAGGGAAAAGACACTCCAGATTAGCGTGGAAACATCTAGAGGCGCCGCATACCGCGCTTACCCACCGCATTTGTTCTTCATAACCGGCATCCACGCTGAAAACGTCGCAGCACCTAAAAGACACAGAAAAATAACTCTGTTCAATGCAAATACGAAAGGGGTGCATCGCGCATCGCGCTTTCACTCACCTTCAGCGCTACTCATTTCAGTAGCACGCCGCCATCCCCGGACACCGGCCATCATCTAAGGAAGGAAAGGAACGAAGTTAGAGAACTGTTCAAAAGACTCATTATACTTACCTGTCTGACTCTTGCCAGTGAAGTAACTAGGCAGCAACGAGCCTGCAGCAATCAACGCGCCCCTGCGCTGAAGGCAGGACGGAGAGCACACTATCCAAGAAAACAAGGTGAGCTGTGGATCAAAGGGAAGGGTTGGACCCCGGTGAAGAAGGGGTTCAAGCACACAGAGACAATAGGGAGTTAAACTCTACCAATCCTGTGTTTCAGGCCCAGTCTCCAGTCGAATAGCCTCCAGGGAAGGGTTTGAGGTCGTAAGAGGTCAGAACAGGCTGAGTGACACCCCCGTGGATACCAGGTGAGCGTTACAGCCCTCTTCATCTGCTGGGGGAGCTTACCGCGCTGAACGTTGAGCCGTAGCTTGTTTTGTACCGCCCTTCTTTTGTGCACCCCAATGCGCCTTGTGGTCTTCTCCGCGTGTGTCTTCTGTTTGCCGCAGGTCTCCGGCGCCCGCTTCCCTTTATATTGTCTGCCCCTCTCGCCTGCCGCTGCTTCCCCGAGCCTCTGGGTATGTTTTCTCCCCCCCGCCGGCCGGGTGCGCTTCTGGCTGATTATCTTGACCCGCATTTATTATCCTTGCCGGCGGAGTGGCTCCGGAGGGGGATGGGGGCTGTGTGCCCTGGGACCCGTGTTTGGGCTCGGGTGCGCTCTCCTCGCCAGCCTTCTTCCAGCCCCGTACCTCTCTAGTGTCCGTATCAGCTTTTCCTGGACCGCCTCGGTTCGTCTTCGATCAGCCACGGGTGTTTCTGTCCGATTATCTTAACCTGCCTTAACTTTGACGATCTTGCGGCGGGGTGGCTCCGGAGGGAGATGGGGCCCTCGCGCCCATGTTTGAGTGGAGCTCGGGTGCGTTCTCCACGCTGGGCTTCTCTAGCTCCGCACCTCTGTAGTGCCCGGCTCCCTTTCCTGGACCGCCTGTGTTCGTCTTCGGCCGCCTCTCCGGGGTGGCTCCCACTGTGCAAGGTGTTGCCCTAGCCAGCCGCTCTTCGCCTGTGGTTATGAAGCGATGATTTTCTCTCCGGCGGTTCGGCCACTCGCGCCTGCCATTTTGTTTTCCGCGGTTGCCGTCTTCATTTGCCTTTTTCTCCTCGATTCCTGCTCCGATTTCCGTCGGGAGACTCAGCAAGTGATCTACGGATGTTCCGATGTCTGTTTGTTAGTTTTAGGTACTTTTTAGTAGTTTTGTGCCAGTTTGGTTGGATCTGCTTCAGGATCTCGGAGGAGCTTCTCGATCGTGCCTCCTACTGCATGGCCGCCAAGCCACGCCCCCCACAGGACCACCTGCTTTTGACTTTTAGGGACAACCCACTGTGTTTTTGCCAAGTCCTCTGAAGTGGTGTCTCCTCTATAGAGAAGTCAATGGTTCAAAAAGGAAAAGGGTCCCCCTTTCTCACCACCCTCTGGCTCAGATAGGACTTGCAGAAATGCTTCCGCCAATCAGGGGTCGTTCCTTTGGTCAAAGGCTATATCTGGAAGTGTCTCAGGTTCCTCCTCTTTAACATTTCTGGGTTCAGGGTTGGGAGGGGCATCAGGTGTTTCGTCTGCCTCTCTGAAACCTTGAGTACCTCTATCGGTTCCCTCCTTCTCAGACTCCTCTTTAACCCTAGGGGACACTACTTTCCCAAGCACCCCTTGAACAATGTTATCTCCTTGGTGGCTTTGGAATGGATCCTTCCTGTGATTGATTTTGTAACAACACTAACATCACCTATAAAGCCTGGGCGTATAACTCCAGCCAATACATCAATTTCAAACCTCCATGTTAATCCAGACTTGGGTGCTAGTCTGATATAAGTATCAGGGGGTGGAATTAGAATCAAATCAGTGGATATCAGTCTTCTTTCACCTGGGGGAATAAACGCCCCCCTAGTGATACAAATATCAAACCCAATAGAACCCTTTGTGGCCAGTGATGGGTGTGATGCTCTGGTACTTAACTGCTCAAATGTTAGTCTCCCATCTTGTAATGGTTGAGCTGCATCCCACCTCTGACACCATTTGTGAAGGCACCATGAAGCAAGACACAGATAACAGATTCAAAGTTCTAACAAAAGTAGTTTTATTAACTTAAATGTCAGGATGGTTGAAGGCCTAACTTGCCCTATGCTAAGGTGGGATTTACCGATCTACAGAAACTAAGGAGTCAGTAAGTTCAACTTAAAAGTCTGTCTGTGTCCAAAACCTGTACTTGCCCTCACAACTAAAGCTAAACAATGTGTAGGGATGTATAGTGTTCCAAATTACGTTCTGAGATTCTTCTAGATCTGGGTTTACTTTCCAGCTCCACTTCCCCAAGTTCAAAACAGTTCCACAATGTCTTGGGGGTTACCTTCTCCAAGATGACAGCACAGTACCAAAAAAGATGACCTCATGGTTCCTTTCCCCAAGAAGACAACACAATTCAAGATGGCCTTAGGGTTCTCTTTCCCCAAGACGGCAACAAAGTGCATAAGGTCTTAGGTTTTTGTTCCCCAAAACGTCAGCTTTTCCAGCTTGCAAACTTATGCTTAGTTGCAGTCTCTTAATATTCACAACCCAGTTCCATGTCAACTTTACACTCCTGGTTTCTTGACAGCTCAAAACAACAAGGGGGTGGACTAGTAGACAAGGCAAGGATGGCGGGATACACGGACAATTTTTAAACTTGGTTTATATTCCCAAGACTTTATTTTATTCAAAAAAATATAAGTCTAAAACAATTATTAAACATTCAATAAAACATTGTGGCTCATTCATTTTCACTCATTCACATTCATACTGTCATCATCAACCTCTCATAAACATTTAGTTCTTTGAAAACTGGTCTATGCATAAAGGAACAGTCATGTATCTGTTGCGTCTTTGTACATTCACAATTCGTAAAGAGAAGTCCCCATCACTTTGGGGTACCACAAGAGTCTGTGTTGTATTGTTCCCACAGATTCTCACGTTGACACGTGTTTCAGTTGCTCTCAACGAGCATCATCAGTAGTACTCTCTTTGTATGGCAACCTTCTTCAGGACAAACAACCAATTTTCTGGCACATACATTAGCTTGAGCCACACCATCTATAGACAATAAAATACATAAAAAGACTCGATCAGTATTTTGTGTTCCCATCACCCCCATTAAGTAGCATATTAATATGGTGGATGGTATGCTCCTCAGTTTGAGCACCATCTGACTCACTTCCTATCCAATGGACCCAGACAATATTAAATCAATGGGGTTTGCCCCCCGTGATTGGCCACCAAAAATGTGGGGGATGTGTCGCCTGCCCTTTGGCAGAAGCTAAAACTGAGTTTGAATATAGATAAGTCAAATGGCAACTCAGAACACATACGAACTGCAAAACCAAGAATGTCATCTATATAATCAGATGTCCGTGCGACCTACTATATGTAGGGAAACCGATCAGGGAAGTACGACAGCGGATTTCGGAACACAGGTCATGTATACGGAATAGGGTGGCAGACAAGCCTCTTGTAGAACAGTTTAACAAATACGGGCACAAAGACACAGACCTGACTTGTTTTGTACTGCAGGCCCTAAAACCTTCTAAGAGAGACGGAGACATGGCCACCCTTCTACATCAGAAATAACAACGTTGGATACATACCCTTGACACGGTCAAACGAGGGCTTAACCTGTCTGTCGAATGGAACCATTTGGTTGCCAACATGTGAAACATCTAAAGACTCCAACTAGATGTGAGACAAGCCTAGAGTTGGTTCACCAAAGATACCCTAGAGATCATAGAATAATAGCAAACAGGTTTCCCCCTTTTTGGAATACGAAGATTATGCGCCAATTCCAGTTACAAGTCTGCCAATAATCATGAAGATCACAAGTAAGTAGCAGACATATGGGAGGGTCTCTGTCTCGCTTGTAGAATAGATTAACTCACTCTACAAAGAGAGTACTACTGATGATGCTCATTGAGAGCAACTGAAACACGTGTCGACGTGAGAATCTGTGGGAACAATACAACACAGACTTTTGTGGTACCCCAAAGTGATGGGGACTTCTCTTTACGAATTGTGAATGTACAAAGACGCAACAGATACATGACTGTTCCTTTATGTATAGACCCGTTTTCAAAGAACTAAATGTTTATGAGAGGTTGATGATGACAGTATGAATGTGAATGAGTGAAAATGAATGAACCACAATGTTTTATTGACTGTTTAATAATTGTTTTAGACAGATTTTTTTGAATAAAATAAAAGTCTTCGGACTATAAACCAAGTTTAAAAATTGTCTGTGTATCCCGCCATCCTTGCCTTGTCTACTAGTCCATCCCCCTTATTGTTTCTGATTTAATGACCTGTAGGACTAGGGACGTTAATACAGGTACCCCTCTTTTTCTGCTTCTTGACAACTCATACAGATTACTTTCTTCTGCTCCACTTCAGCAATCTCTTTCATACGGTAACTGCAGAAATGATCGAATAAAAAAATACCTAATGAGAAATGACTGAATTCTTTGATACGTCAGCCAGAGGCGTTGCTAGGGGGGGCTAAGGGGGCTATAGCCCCTGGTCTTTTGGTTGTAGCCCCGGATAGAATATCAGGAGCTACAGCCAAAAGGCTAGCTAGCCCCCAGTCCCGACAGTTCCGACATCAGCTTAACCCCGGGTCTTTTCCAGACCTAGCAACACCCCTGACGTCAGCATCACAGTGTGCTGCGGCAGAGTACAAGCGGACTCCCGAGAAGCAACATCCCTGTGTCTGTCTTCTTTGTGTCTGTGTGTTTTCCTCTATTTGTGGGCTCCCACCACGACACATTCCTCACCCCTGCGCTGGTCGCTTGCAGCGTTGAGGCAAGTCCAGGAGGCTCTCCCTCCCGGTGTCCTCTTGTGTGTTTGTTTCATGGGAAATGTGCCGCTGGACTAGTCTGTCTGGCTGGCCTAATCCGGCGTCATCCTGGCATGCTCCATAATCTTGGCACTTCGTCACTTCTTGGTTCATACATGCCGTCTTACGTTTCTGGTAACCATGTGTTACTAACAGCACCTGCAGGATAACTTTTAAAGTATTAACAAATGTCCTGAACTGGCTTATTCTTTGTGGCTTAAAAGGCCCTGGGTTTATTACATATACATAGCAATCAACATCTATTCAGTTCTACTTTATGGTTGTCAATAATGCAAATTACACTTTGGCTACATTATTAATCCTCGGTTCCAAACATTATAGTTGCAATAAAAATCAATTTCTTCTTTAGTGGCAAACAGCCGACTAAATCAAAATGTTCTTACTTCCCCCTCAAATCAATCATCTCCATATTGTATTAGGCCAAAGCTACCCAGCCAAAAGTCTCATTGCTCTGCCTGCCCTTGCAGGAGTTCCTGGTCTCGACGTGCGCCGTTCCTGATGGGGGATGCTGACCTTTATTCCTTTATTAAAATCAAAATGTCTTACCTCGAATCAATCATCTCCATATTTAATTAGGCCAAAGCTCCCCAACCAAAAGACTCATAGGTCTGCTTGCCGGAGATCCTGGGATGGAGGAGCGCCGTTCCTGACGGTGAAGCTGAGCTTTATTCCTTTATTAAAGCCCCCCTCGCTGCTGAGCCTCAGAGGGAGGCGAAACCCCTTCCTGATTTTTGCCAAGCTCACGTCATTCTGACTCAGGCGTTAAGGGGTTTACGGCGCCGTAAACGGCGCCGACCCTTAACGCCTGATTACAAGGTTCCCTTTGCGGGATGGCTTTTAACGGCTGCTTTTTTGCAGCCGTTAAAATCCATGCCGCAAAGGGACCTTGGCGATAATTACGGCACCGTAATTTACGGTGCCGTAATTATCGCCTTTCCCCATTCCCATCATGCCCTATGGGGTGAAAATGGGAATGGGGAAGGGTAAAATGGGAAATGGGGATTTACCGCCCCACTCACCTTGGAATGGGGCGGTAAATCCGCCAACCACCATGGCGTAAACATAGTTTACGCCATGGTGGTAAGGGTACGACCCAGGCGGTAATTTACCGCCTGGGTCGTAATGAGGGCCCTAGTCTTTTAAGTCAAACTGGTCACTTGCATACCGCCACTCCACAGAAGGGTCCACCCCTTCTTTGGCTCCCCCCGATCCCCACATGACGATCCCCTTTACTACTCCCAAACTTGGCATTTAAGTTCCCTAAGGATCCCTGCTGTCCTTGCAAAGGTGCACCCCACCCCCATCTATTTCCGAATACTAAATTCGACCCATCTCATCCCACTCCTACTCTCTTTTCATACCTCCTGACATTTGCCCATTCAGCTGCTCTCAATAGGAATGAGTGACCAATCACCCCTGTTATTTTACTGCTATTCATGGCGTCCTCATAATGACCCTGCACCCTGGGCTGGGTGGGATGTGTCCTGACACCATTCCACTGTATTACCTCAGGAACTGGGAACGCACTTTATGTTCCATCCCCACCCGACGCTATAATACTACTAAGGGAGGCCGCAATACATTGTTTCCCCTTAACGCCACCTTGTCAATGCATGCCCGGCTGGTAACACACATAAAACCACCATTTTGCATGATTGCCTCACATTCAAGGATAACTGCCTAATTCCGCTGCAGTCAGAGGGAAGCGTCAGGATACCTCTCCACCATAAACATACCAGCATAACTTGGGTCACACCTCCTAGCGAAGCAGAATGCCATGTTCTCATCAATCATGTAATGCATAACTGAATGATACGGTAAGAATGTACTACGAGAATCCTATGTCCTAAGCCAGCATATCTGCTTTATTGCTATTACTTACCTTTCTTTTCCCCCTACTCTGTTATCACTTACTCTGGTTCTTGACCCCTGAAGCGCCCTAGACTTTATCAACCATGGGCCGATGTAGAGGAACCAGTGTTAAAGGGGAACGATGTGATAATACTTCTGCATGTCTCGTATGCACGAAGCTTGCAGCTCGAAGTCTGGTGCTGCGAAGTGCGCATTACAAGCTTACAAGCCCTATAACAAATAAAATAAATAGCTTGATTGCTTAGATTCCCACTTGGGTAAATCCCTAGCTTTAAACCGGATGATAGCCTGGGTAGAAAACTCACCTTGGGACAGTTTCTAAATTTCAGGAATGTCCCAAAAAAATGCAGCTCGGTGATAATTAACAGACAAGCAAAGTACCTCGGAACTCTTGACCTCTGAACATCTCCCTCTTTGCCATCCAGTTATTCACAATGTATGCACCTTGAAACCTCGTATGTATAGACGTATATAAATACCCAATAAATAAATCACTGTGCGCGCATCCCTGTGTCTGTGAAACACGCTGTTGCCGGTAACAATTTCTTCAGCGGCTCATGGCTGGTGCTGAAATACAGTGCTGCAGCCGTGAAGATTACTATGCTTGTGGCTGAACGACTAGCCAACCTTTCACCGTGTACCCTGTACCAACACCAGCATAGTTTCTCAATGCTCTAGGCTCCCATTTCTCCCTGGGCCAGGAGGTAGCCGGGAACACCCCATTTTTAAAGGTTTCCAAGAACTGGGATTTTGGTGCCATAAGAAGGTTTTGGCAAAACAGAAAGGTGATGGCTGGAAGGTTTTGAATTAATCATTACCACGAGCAAAGCTCTGGGCAACCCTCCAGACCATCGTATTTCAGCCTGCCAAGCCATTACAGAAGGGGAAAAACCATATGCAAATCAGGCTTGGTCCTACCCCAAAAGGAGCAGTCCAGCCCAAACTGCTAGGTCACATCCCTTCTGCACGAGACCACAAGCATCCCCAGATGTTTCAGCCTTGTTGGGCGTCATCAGTGAGGAGTAGCTTGGGTCTCTAGGCCCGGCAGACTCGGGACCCACGTCTGGGCATACCCGTCCCACTCGGGGTTACTTTGGCAAAACAGAAAGGTGATGGCTGGAAGGTTTTGAATTAATCATAACCACGGGCAAAGGTAAAGGTTGACACTTCCCGTTCCAAATGCTTATCAGTATGCAGCATACGCAGAATACCGAAGCAGGGACGTAATTTCACCAAAATGGCAGGGGTAGCGGAAGTGTCATCACATGGCCCTTGACCTCTGATGACATCACAGGAAGTGATGTCCTTTGACCCCACCTTGAAGTGACATCATGGGAAGCGATGAAACACGACCTTTCAACCCATGTGATATACATTTCATACAAGAATGGATCACCAAATGTATCCTTAATGTCAGTGTGTATAGGCCCATATTACCAAATTACTGTGAATGCAAGCAGACATCCAAGGCCAAATGATAATGATGTGTTATTATATAGAACTTACGCTTAAGCGCTTTATATAGAACCAATAAACGTACAATATCACCTAGCCTGTGTTGGTACTCATTTAACAACCTCAGAAGGATTAAAGGCTGAGTTAAGGTGTTTAAGGACAGATTAAATCAGTGACTCACCCCCTGAAGTGTGCCTGAAATAAACCTTTAATGAGTCTAGCAATTGTGGTATAGAATTCCAGAAAGACAAATTGTTTGTTATTCCTGCTCTTTCTTATTCAGGGTCACTTCTCAAAGTGTTACACTTGTGGAACCCCCTCTTTAAGAGGCCTGAACAAGAAAGGCATCCACTCCAGAAA